>NC_053154.1:282559681-284022181 GCF_016835505.1 Polypterus senegalus
GTCCAAGGAACTTTCTGTAGACCTCCACTGGGTATAAAACCATTTAGAAAGCTTTGCGTATCCCCAGAAACACTGACTTTGATAACTGTGAAATGGAAAATGTTTGGAACAACCAGGACTCTTCCTAGAATTGGTCAGCCAACAAAACTGACTAACAAGGCAAGAACTTACTTTATTCATGTAATGCAATGAACAAAAACTATTTTTTTTAACTAATGTGATAGTTGGCAAAACGCAAGGCAGAGGGGCTAGGACTTGGAGTTGGAATCCCTTGGTACAGTAACAGTATGTATGGAGTGGCACATGTTCTCCCGATGTCTGCATGAGGTTTTTGCAATGTATCTTGGTGCATTTTATATTTACAGTCATATGAAAAAGTTTGGGAACCCCTCTTAATTCTTTGGATTTTTGTTTATTTTTGGCTGAGCTTTCAAAGTAGCAACTTTTAATATATGATATGCATTATGGAAACAGTAGTATTCCAGCAATGACATTAAGTTTATTGGATCATAACAAAATTAGACAGGTGCATACATTTGGGCACACCAACAGAGATATTACATCAATACTTAGTTGAGCCTCCTTTTGCAAATATATAATCCCGCACAGCCTCTAGACACCTCCTATAACCTCTGACGAGTGTCTGGATTCTGGATGGAGGTATAATTGACCATTCTTCCATACAAAAACTTTCCAGTTCAGATAAATTTGATGGCTGCCGAGCATGGACAGCCTGCTTCAACTCATCCCATAGATTTCCGATGATATTCAAGTCAGGGGACTGTGACGGCCATTCCAGAACATTGTACTTCTCCTTCTGCATGAATGGCTTTGTAGATTTCAAACTGTGTTTTGGGTCATTGTCTTGTTGGAATATCCAACCCCTGCGTGACTTGAACTTTGTGACTGATGCTTGAACATTATTCTCAAGAATTTGTTGATATTGGGTTGAATTCATCCATCCCTTGACTTTAACAAGGGCCCAGTCCCTGAACTAGCCACAGAGCTCCACAGCATGATGGAACCTGCACCAAATTTGACAGCAGGTAGCAGGTGTTTTCTTGGAATGTGGTGTACTTCTTCCGCCATGCAAAGCGCTTTTTCTTCTGACCAAAAAACTAAATTTGTATCTCATCAGTCCAAAGCACTTTTGTTTCAAAATGAATCTTGCTTGCCTAAATGAGCATTTGCATACAACAAGCGACTCTGTTTGTGGCGTGAGTACAGAAAGGGCTTCTTTCTCATCACCCTGCCATACAGATGTATTTTGTACAAATTGCTGTGAATTGTAGAATGATGTACAGATACACCATCTGCAGCAAGATGTTCTTGCAGGTCTTTGGAGGTGATCTGTGGGTTGTCTGTAATTATTCTCATAATTCTGTGCATATGTCGCTCCTGTATTTTTCTTGGCCTGCCAGACCTGGGTTTAACAGCAACTGTGCCTGTGGCCTTCCATTTCCTGATTACATTCCTTACAATTGAAACTGACAGTCTAAACCTCTGAGATAGTTTTTTGTAGCCTTCCCCTAAAGCGGGGGTACTCAATTATGATTTAAGGAGGTCCGGATAGAGAAAATTTCCTCAGGTACAGGTCCACAGGATCAACTTTAAGTTGCATTATAATTTTTACATTACAATGAATTTATATATTTTGAAGTAGCATTGCCATTCTATCAACATCTGCACTGTGTGAAGTCAATAATTCAAATCAAACAAAGAAAGTTCATTTCAACAATATTTATTTTCAGTGCAACTCTGAACTAGGGAATCCATTCCCGGACGGGTTTATCCATTCCCGGGAATTCGGGAATCCCGCATGTCATTCCCGGGAATACCGGGCGCTGGGGATGACACAGTGCACGGGCAATTGACCACCTTAAATACCTTTTTTCATGATTGGACTCACCGGTCTATAAAATTCAAGGCTTAATGAGCTAATCCAACCAATTTGGTGTTGCAAGTAATCAGTATTGAGCAGTTACATGCATTCAAATCAGCAAAATTACAAGAGGACCCAAATTTTTGCACAGCCAGTTTTTAACATTCGATTTAATTTCATACAACTAAATACTGCTTCAATGAAAATTTTTGTTTGGAAAACACCCCAGTACTCAGATGTTCCTAGGAAATGAAAGACATACCACTGTTATCTTTTTCGTTGAAAGTAGAGTAAATTATTATGCAGGCTGAGAGGGGCTCCCAAACTTTTTTATATGACTGTACAGTTATTCCCCATCTGTCGCTGAAGTTACGTTCCAGACCCATCAACGATAGGTGAAAATCCACGATATAGAAAGACCATATAAATAAACATTTTTTTTTATAGTTTAAGCCTTAAAACACCCCTCCCACATGCTTTGAACACATGTAAACGTATTAAAACACACTTTGTAAACACATATAATATGTGGATGTTGGGCTAAGGATATGAGTAACATCTCTCTATTATAAAACATTTTAACGTCAAGCAAGACAAGGCAGTGAGAAAGAAGAACAGCTGCTGTACTGGCTTTTAACATGATCGACGCAGAGCGACAAGCAGAACAGGCATCCTGGCAGAAGCAGCACAAAGCCAGTAGCTGATCTGTCCACTTCTGCTTAGCGTGCGTTCAACTCCCTCCCTCTGGGGTAGTTAAGTGAAGCGATTGAGACCAGATCATCTCGGAGAGACACTTTGACAACACACAAGACTAGACATTACAACCTTAGGAAGCAAAACCTGTGAAACGGTGACTTTTGCACGTCACGCCTTACTTACAAACAATTTAAAACAAGTTCACAGACATCTAACCTAGCAGTTGTTGGAATGCTTTAGGCAGACAAACTTCAGGTGCTCCCAGCTCTTAAAACAATGACAAGCAGAACACGCAGCAAGCTAGCAGATGATCTGAGCACTTCTCCTTTGCATGCCTTCAGCCCTCACACCCCTCCTCCTCCTCCTTCAGAATGCTAGCAGCAGAGACACGAAGTGGCAAAAGGGCAGCTGCTGTATAGGCTTTTAAGTGATTGAGCACAACACACAGCTGGCCAGCGGCAGCAGCAAGACAGCAGCTGAACCGATCGCATCTTTTAGCGTGTGTCCAGATCCCCTCTTTCACAACGCGAGCAGCATTGTAAGTCCCACAAGAAAGAGATTTAACCACGCCCGGGGCAGGAAATAAAGGACAAATATTGTTTTTACAAAAGTTTTAAAGTAAAAATGAAATTAATGCATATGTAACAATTCCCATGAAAATAATCTCTTTAAATTGTTTATCCAGTAAACCAAACCCGGGGGTGGGCGAGCGAAGCCTCTTAGAAATAATAATAATATTAATAAATCCGCGATGCAGTGGTGGTACGATAGCTGAACAGCGATATAGCGGAGGATCACTGTATAGAAATTTATGTGATATTATGAAATTCTAAACTGGCCCTGTATGAGTGAAAGTGATTGTGTGTTCAAGTGTACCCTGCAATTGACTGGCACTACATCTATAGATTGCTCTTTTCTTTTGCCTAACATAATGTAGCTCTGAAAGGATGTGACAAGCTACAGGTCCTACAAGCCAGAAATAGATTAAGAGGCTTTGATATTAGATAGATTGATTGTTACTTTAATTATTCAAAAGTGAAAGATATGCAGAGGGCTTTTCACTATAGTTTACCCTATAATTTTGTTTTTAAAATTGACGCTCTTTGTTAATAAACACTTTAAATAAAGGTTTTCTTTTTATAGCTAGCTGTTTACTACTTTTTCCACTGGCTACAGTAAATAGCTCTGCTTTAATAGTGTAGACTAAATGAACACATTATATCTTCAATTTCTAGATACAGTGGGAAGACTTGTGTCTTTCTATAATTCTACAAGTTACATATATCTTCAGTTGTTCACTTGTAGCGGTCTCGTTTATCAGTCTTAAAAATGTGTCTGACAGTGCCCAGACAATCTCATCAGCAATGCAAATAGGCAGTGAGGTTGCTCCTGGTCTGACTGGCATGCAGCATACTTGTCTGCAACACATCCGCCACAGGTATGCAGTCGTTTTTAATGTGTGATTGTCACGTATAAATTTGCTGCCCTGGATGATCATCTGTCCACACATTTGATTTATTTGTCAAACATGCCAATTTCAGTAAAAAAGGACACACTATTTTATGCAAGATAGTAAAGTGCTTTATCCATTAAAAGCCTTAACAGGCACAATAGCAACATTTACTGCATCGGATTCCAAAAATTAAGATGAGCAAAATCCACATATACTAATTCAGCAGGACAGAGATTAATGGGCTCAATCTTTTGACTATAAGAATCAATATTGAATCATTTAAATAAAAAAATAATGGTTAATTGGAAAATCAATATTATTACCCAGGCCTATTAATGATCACTGTTTAGTTTATCTTAGGATGTTGTGTGTGCTACGCAAGTATATTTTTGTCATGAGTTACAAAATAATTTTTATTTATTAATTTATTTATTTTTTAGTGAGTACCACCAAATTTTAATTATACTATATCTTTCCCCATATACTCAATGAGAAGTGAAGCAAAATTACATCTTTTATCGGCCAGCTGAGCAGGTTACAATATGCTTTCAAGGAAGCTCATGTCCCTTCTTCAGGATACTACTACACCCTCATATTCAAATAGTTTTTATAATGTCTACTTAAAGGTGCTGCACAAAATAAAGACTGATTTTAGCCTGCAAAACTGTAATGTTTATTTAGTAAAGCATTTGTAAAAAAAAACTCAGAATGCTCAAATTTCTAGGGTATTATTAACCTGGGACACTGACTGTATTATTTGTATCAGTGAATAAATGAGGCCTCAAGAGGTGGCAGATTTATGCATCCCCTTGGCACCTTGCCAGTTCTGAAGCCGCACCCATAAGCAAGGGCACTGACTAGAGCAGAAGCTGACTTACAGGCCACTTCAAATGACACCTCCCGCAGCTTTGTTGGCATGCATTCTGTGGGTCTCTGCGGGAGCCTGAGTCTAACGAGGATCAGAGGAATCTAAAAATAAACCAGGTTTGCAAAGGAGGGAAAGGACAGGCTAGGATCCCACAAGAGCAACTGCATTAAGCTATCAAACATTTTTTATTCAAAACAGGAAAACTAAAAACCCAAAACTAATTGAACCAAAAGCATGGAACACATACACTCTAATGATGGATACATATAATTTTCAGACTATTTACTTTAACCTGTAACTGTGTTTGTCAATATTGCTGGAGATAGCTGCACTCTCAGATTATTGTACGCTAACCTTATACAGAATGTAATATTCAGGTAAGAAATGACAATTGACTGAAGGTGGATTATCTAATAGCATTAATCAAGCAAGGCTGTTTTATTATTAATAAGTAAATAAAAAATCAGTATCAGCATTTCAGATTTCAGGTTTTGCTCAAATCCACAAAGATTAAAGCACAAGTTTGATATTTTTCAAGTCACAGTTTTTATTTCACAATTACAGTGTATATTAATTTTTACATAAAATTGTATTCAAAAGTGAAGTATTTTTATATACATTTTAAAAATACCATACCTGGTCTTGCATCTTAAAATAGAGGTTAAGGTAACCCAGGTCCAAACATAAAAGGCTTAAACTTACCAAATATGTCAATTTTTTAAGGCAAGAAAGTTATCAGATATTAGTCCTTCTCTTGAGATTGCACAAATATTGCACAACAGTGTATCCACATTGCTTTAAAAAGGAATTTAAAAAATAAACCAGCTTTTACTATTTTAAAAGAAAAGTGGTTATGTCCCTCAGTTTTGGAGAATTTTTCTTATTAAGCAATAACTTTTCACGTCTCAGGAATGTGATTTCCACAAGTTTGTGTTGTCAGTGCCACACAAACCATTTTCAGAACCTGCTAGTTTTAAATACATTTTCTTTCAGGATTCAGACAATTAAGCTATCATTTGAAATCAGCAAATAGTCGGACTTAGTGACCAAAGGTTCTCTTTCCATCATTTTAGCTTGAGCTGAATTAAACATGCCACAGCCCAGTGGGAAGTGAGTTTGAGCTTTTAGGCTGAAGCGAAAGAACGCAGTTGGAAAGGGTGGACTGGATTTACATCACAGGAAAAAACTGGAGCATTACAGTGAAACAAAATGTCCAACAGAAAAATCGCTTTATCAATTTTTTTGTTATCATAATATTGCAAGCCAAAATCTTAGCTGAAACCAAAATTCAATGAATCGCCCAGCCGTAGTATTTATAAGCCAGAATATAGTGATGAGGAGTTGCAACACATCTAAAAGGAAACAGACAGGAGATCAGAACTGGATATCAAAAGAGCAAAATATGCAACTAGAAGGTAGGGTGATGCAATGGTCAAGCGGTGATTCGTGGTACACATGTGGAAATTGTGATGTCATGGCCACTCAAGAACAGTGTCTTTGCTGCAGGGAGAGGTATGTGATGCTTCCACCCCTGGAAAACTAAATGGATCAAGGGATGAGCCCATTTTGTTATGCGAGGTGTACTATTTGCAACAGACAAGGATGTAATGTTCAGCTATCATCAATCAGAGTTCGAAAGACATTTTTCCATTTTCCAAAATTAAACTGGAAAGGACCAAATGGGCAGGTTTCATTTGAATAAGATTTTTGCAGTGTTAAATGCTTACTTAGCGTTGATACATGAAAGATCCTAGTGACCAAATGGAGATTATTATTATTAGTTACACAGACAACGACCAGGTACACGATTCAAACCCATGACACTAGACCCTTGAATAAGCATCACTTATGACTATGTACAGTAATCAGTTTGCTAGTGAAAGATATTGCCATTGTTATAATTCTACATCTCAACATTTTAGCCTGTTGCAGCTGCAGTGAAATAAATTACCTGAAATGTGTTCGGAATTGCAGGTGAATTCAATAATGGGCAATCAAGAACATGTTTTCTTTCCGCTTCGGCAGAAAGCCATCCTCAGAAAATTTAGCACTATAAAGCTGCCTCAGATTCATTTTTGGTTTTGCACTCATTTTCCTTATTTAAGTCTAAACTCCTCTCTCGATAGCAAATAAGTGAACACAAATTGTGTTTTTACCTCAAATAAAATAGTTCCAAGAATCAGTGATAAAATAATTATTTATAATTTCTTTTCATTATTACAATGATGTCTCAAACTCAGAAGGCACATTTTCTTAAATTGAAAGCTTTGTTGCTTCAATATTTGTTATGTTTAAGCCTTTTTTCATGCTTGGAATACCTTAAGCCCTATTTAAAGCTCCAAGATCAGATAAGGAATTTTTTTTTAATTATTAAAAAAAACAAAAAAACAAATACACTTCACTTTAGAACACAATCTAATGTGGCAACTTAAAAAATATGAACTTGTCCATTAAGGTAACAGCTCCCAACTTAATTTAAAATTGGTCAATTAGTTCAGACCACCAAGAAAATAATAAGTATTACATTTGTATCTATATTTATCAAAAGGTAATGAATAATGAAAAAAAATATCTTGAAACAGATATTGCCTCGATTAAATGATAGATTTGTTAGTGCTCAAGAACTAATAACTAATTAAATAAATAGCTGCGTGTACATTTATCACACTTTAAAACCACAAGGAGGATGGTTTAAATTTTGTATTATTAAATTTCAGGGTTATACAATAATTTACCTAATTAAATACAGTTCTTCAATTCAAAACCCCTGCTCTCTTCCATTACAATGCAAGAATCTCAGAACAGAGAATGACACATTTCCTTCAGGCTGTGCTTACCACATAATGACTGGTTTATGCTAGGATTTTTAAAACATATTTGAATGTAAAGTGGGTTCACAATTACAGAGACACAATGCCCAAAATAAGCAAATTAAGATTTAAAAAAGAAAAGCATAAGGTGTTCCAAAAAAACAGTAATTCTGAAATGAGAGTTCTTTGTCTACCTGTTAATAAGTAGAATTCACCTGCACAAAGTAATGTCAAATAATGAAGTAATGCAGCAAAGCAAAGAAAATCCTGCACCCCGATCAGTCTCGGTAGTAACAATTACCTTTACTTAGAAAAAGTGATATAGTGAGGACTATCAAAATGTGCAAACTGAAAATGTAATATTTACTAGCACAAATAAGCAAGTATAGGCAAATAAATGGATGTAATGCAATAACATTGATGCTAAAAATTTTCACCAATTTTTATTTATGTTATAGAAAAATGTGTACATTTACAGTTACACAAAAACTACTTGTAAATTGTAAAAGGTGATAGAGGTGGAATTCCATTGAAACAAAATTCATGGGACCATAAAAGTATTTAATTATAACAGAAATTTTGTTATAACGAATATAGGGAAAATACATATACTACTGTGACCGGTCTCCGGTGATTCACCATCTCAAACAGAAGCAGTGCAAGAACAGCTCTAGCTGCTCTACTGAGTCTGGTAAACAGAAAACGAAGGGCAAAGTAATTAGTTGTCCTTTGCAGGATCAGGCTTGCAGAGTAACATGCCTGTCACACAATGTTTAGAACATTTAACACCAGACTTTGACTAGCTCTTCCTAACGCTCTCCTGGTCTACCACAGTGGTCATTTCCAAGTTGCTACTGTTGTTCTAATCTCAGGATAAGAGCTAAAGCAGGACAATTGTCTATGTGTCGAGGTTCCTATCTCATGTGCTTGGATACTGAAGTAACAGCTCCTGTTTTGAATGAGCCTGTACCCTTCCTTCTCCATATAGTAATAAAGCACCTCTAATTTCCTTGGACCTGGACTCACTGTCCTGTCTCTCATGCAACTCTGTGAGCCAAGCTTGACAATAACTTTAAAAAAATAGCTCTTATTAAACGAGACGTTAGATGTAACCTATTTTTTTAGTAGAAGTACAGGTATAAATACAGAATGGAAATGAGACATTACATGTAACTTTTTTCCCCCCCAACGTAAACTTACGCAGTTTCTCTCTTTTCTTTCGTTACCACAAAGAAAACTGAGAAGTGCTATGAAACTCACCGAACAGTACACACGACAGAACTACACACACTGATGCTCAGTGGAGCACTGATGTTGAACCTACACTCTGGCCAAGCCTCACAGAGACTGCCCAAGACCACAGATTTTGCAAAAGACTGTCACTTTCTTTTTGTCTAACAAGAAAGAGGCAGCATGTTGCAGGGTTCCTGAGACTTGGCTAAAGTATAGGTACAGCATTAAGTATTATTTGCATCGCTTTGTTGGCCATTTTAACATTTTGTTAAAATTAAATCCCTTAAACATGATGTTGTATGAACATTTGTCCAGGCCCACAAAAAGTACTCATTATTCTGAAAATTTCATTACTTCGGTATTTGACCTGTATATGAAGTACATGTTTAGCTTTTACACCCATTAAATGACAATAAATAAGCAATAAATAAGGATATCACACTTATTGCAAGTTTAGCTTTTACATTCGTTTGATAAATGAGCTATATGTTTGCACTCAGTCTTGTTGCCATACTAATTTAGAAATGCAATCCATTATGATAAAGTTACATGGTTTGATAATAGAATTTTACGTTTTTAATTAACAATGACCACTGGGACCAATAGACCACTTTCACATGTCTGGGTTCATAAAATCGGAAGCATTAACTTGCTGAGGTCTGGCATATCCAATTATATCACAACAATGTCTGAAAACAAGTCACAGAATTTCTGTAGTGGTCCTTTTCTGTTGAAACAAAAATCAGAATCAGAATACTTTCTTAATCCTGATGGAAACTGTTTAAAACAACCATATCTTTGTTTTTACGACCTCCCAAATGATAAAGGCAAAAAGAAGAGAAGGACTTATGCAATAAGACGCTAAGAAGGGTCAGTGTTTGTGTTAATTGAGGTAGCTCTTTTGCATGTAATCTGCATTTTACAGAGAATGACTGCCATCTGTATGTACATTGTTAAGTGTCTCAAAATTGCTGTTCTCCCATCCCTCTTGAAGTGTAACAGCTAGGGAGACAGGAAACAAGGACAGCTTTCTGTGTATGCCAGAGCAAAGAGCTGTCTGGGAGATGATTTTCAGCATGTTGTTCCTGATGTGCCACCTGAAACGTAAGAGATGGACACGGAAAAGGTGTGTGACAAGATATGCTGACAGACCACGATTACGTGTATCATCAGGTATGTTTATGTGTTTTAATATAATGATTTTAATGTAATTGTTATTAACACTTCACTCTACCACTTATGTGGCTAAGAAAGAATCCGCAATCAACAGCTAAAATAAATCTGATAACGATATTCAATACCTGTACTCAGTAACAGAAATTACTTTTTATACTTTTATGCATTAACTGTGTGTAACTGTACTATAATAGGTATTTAATAGTTGAACAACCGTCAAGTTTCATCTGAAATTTATACAAATTTATGGAAATGAAATTTCCTGTTTAAGCCATTCTGATAACAAGAACACTCACATTTACAGTCTATTAGTCTCAAAATATCAGCACCTTTCACGGTATGTCAAACAGACCATGGAAATTGTGGTTTCAAGATGTAAGGTGCACAACTATTGAGAGATAAAGCATATTTATGATAAGTGGATTCTTTACATTAAAGAATGTGATCACAATCCACTTTGGAAATATTGAGGTGATTAATAACTAGCATACAAGGTAAGCAAGTGTTTGATCAAAGATTTCCAAAGTGAATATCTTATTTTATTTGACAATATTCTTTAAAGCTAGATTAAAATGGTAGAAAAAAGGCAAGCCATTGACTATTCAATACTGAAGAATAAACCTCACCTGTTCAAGACTGGAAGACCAAAATTAATTATGACACAATCTACTCCATAAAACCAATGCCTAAGAACAAATAAATTTGAACATATCCACATATATGCTTGGATGAATGTGGTTTGTTGTACTAATTAATAAAATGTTAAAACTCTCGCCTCTGACTTGCCATGTATCCATTAATATACATCTATATCTGTTAAGTAGTTCTCTCATGAAAAGTGGACAGACAGACAGAAAGATAGATGGATATTTTATATATATATATATATATATTATATATATATATATATATATATATATATATATACAGTATATAATATATATTATAATATAAATATATATATATATATTTTGTTAACAGCTTCGGTCAAGCCCTAGAGTTGTGTGAGGACTCCAGCTTACATTAACACACAAACTTCCTTGGAATGAAAAGTGTGAATAAGGGGCACATTGATCAATAATGTGTCTGCTCAATACTGTAACCAAGTAAAATTTATTAGAATTTACAAAAAAATGAAATAACACATATATTAAGTATGCTGTAGTTGAGGAAAAAAACTCATTATTTGAATACAGTCTACTCCAGTCACTCTATATAAAATCTCTTGTAGAATGAGACATCAAAGTAGAAGGCGGTAAAAAAGAAATTCTGAAAACTATCCTAACACCAGTTGTCAGTTTAGTCTAGCTGCATTTCAAAGCATAATGACTTTACAGTTCATAAAATATGCCCCTTTAATCCAACAATAATGCTATATGGAAGTACTTCTGGCTTTCCAAAATAAAATCTACCATCATTAGATAATGATAATAAAAACAAATCACTTAATTTTCCTCATTTTTGTCATGGCTTCTACATAGAATATATTTTACCTATCAGATAAATCTCTCTCATTTTTTCTAAAGAATGGTTTTAACTAAATCTCTTAGAGATTAGTAAGCAAATGAAAACAGCATAGCTGTCTGGCAGACTGCTGTTAAGATATTACAGTAGGACATTTGACAACATTTTCCCACTAACACATGCTAACACATGAAAAGCTATTACACAGCTTCTAACTTTTTAAGCACTGGCTAAAACTGTTGCTTATTCTTTTAATGGCAAACTGTGTTAAGTGAGCAAAATTGAATGTATTAACAATGAAGGCTCAAAGACTAAAAATAGTAAAACAATTCCAACAGATTTTAATACATTGCGTTCCAGTGGCTAAGGTGTATATTATATGGTAGAAGAATCAGTTTCCACAAAAAACTGCGTGTGCAAATGTCACTCCAAAAAACAAAAAAAAAAAAAAACACCATTGTCAGAATCTTAGTTATAAAGATTGTCAAGCATTGCTGGTATTTGATACTTATAAAATAAATCAAACTAGTAAAATTCATACAAGAATTAATAAAATTTGTGTGTGTCCTTCCCCATGGCTGGGGTGGGATCACGGACATCGCTGCAGGTCTCCACATTATTAGAGGAGATAGAAACAGACACAGTATTTGAAAATGTTATAAAGATGCTTAATTCAACATTGATTTAAAATTGCTACAAATCACAATGCTGCATTAGCTTCAAAGCATAAAATGGGCTTGACTAAATGTCTTTCATCAACAAAAAGTAAAATTTACTAACACTATCCTCAATCATTCTCTTTCTACCATATTCTGAAAAGCATTTCATTTTGCTTCATTGTGCCTTCTCTATTGCATTTAGTAATGACATGCAATGTGTGACAGTTTAAGCTTTTTCAAAAATGAAAGGATTTTCTTTGTTACAAAAATGTAGTGACATCAGTTCATTTCAAAGCTATTGTCACCTGTACACATGGCAATGACCTTCTATTCTGCATGTTTGACCAACACAGAGCAGGCCATCACTGTCCTTATCCACTGGCCCGAATCATGCTCTGTTGGTTATATATATCATAACATCACAAAATAATAGGGAGTGGTTAGCAAACCAGCCAAGCTTTATGTGCAATTCTGCAATCACAAAACCTGCCTGATGGGAACTGTATTCCCACATCAGCACTGATTTTGGGCTGCCCTCCACCATTACAACCAAACTCCACCATAGACGCCATATTGCCTATATTTTAAGTTGCATAAATAGAAGTGTACATTCAAAATTTTGTGAAAAACAATATAAACAGATAAAAAATATATATATTTCTTTGACTATTTGCTTATGGACTGATTATTTCACTTAAATTTTGAACCTGTACCAGAAAATTAAAAAAAAAACAAAAAAAAAAACTTAAGTGATTTCAACCAATCAACATTCTTGTTTCATTGTATATTTGTAACTAGCTGTTTCCATTGTCATTAATTTGCTGCTTGCCACCCCTTGTGATGCAACTTAATATATTTAATGCCCAATTCCCCAACACCTATTTTATTTATTTATTTTTTCAGCTTGAGCTAATATTTAACCACACATGAAGAAAGCCTCATAACAAAGCTTCTGCTGTGTTGCAATTATCTGGTGGTATTTGCCAATTACAACTAACAATAAGTAGTGTCTGTGCACTCCAATACTAAAGCACATGTTAAACCATCAAAACAAAAAATGCATGTAATAAACACAAAGACAAATGCATATGCAGTATACACATTCCCTCTTGGATTTAAACTGCCCTAGGTCAGCCACATTCTAAAATTTATCACTACAGAGGTAAATGATAATTGTGTTTCAATGCAAACTGATTAAAATTAGGTTTGTCATACATAATTTATGTACAATGCAACAAAACATACATTCACCTTACTGTGTGAACTTAATCTGAATTGTACATGTAAAAGGCTTTGGAACGGTGGCACATAACTGCAATGCCTCAACAATACCAGTATCCACAGAATAGTGAATTGCCATGGGTATTTGAGGCTTAGAATAAGAAGAATATATACAGAAACTCAAACTATTCTAGCAATAGTTTGCAAAAGGAAATGCTTTGGCAGTCAAATACACAGAACAGCATTTGTGTCAGTATTCCAAAACTTAATTTTTGGGAATTCCTTATTCATATTGCATTATTGAAAGTCAAACAGAAAATGAGGAATTAAAATGAAAAGTCAGGTGGAGATACTTTGATGCCGACAGTAACACGGCCGTTATTGTGCACAAAGTCTGTAATTTTTTGTTCAAAAAATGTTAAATCACATTAGACTGAGGCAACCAGTTAAACCACTGAATGTGACAACTGAAAAAACATGAAAATGTCCAAAAAATTAGTCTGCTGTCCTAGCTAAAAATGTGATTCAGTCCATAAAACAAAATATTTTCAAAATGTATTGCAAAAATGTCAGAAACGTACCCTGACTTCTGTGGAAGGTAAGAGCCTCAGAAAACTAATGAAGTACGCTAAGCCAGGCTATGAAGTCCCCTAATAGGAAACCTTCATCAACAATGTAGAACAACATGAAGAAACATTCACAAAAATTAAAATGATGCTCCAAATGACAATTCAGAGACACATGTTAATAGGACTGCTAAACTGAATCTCACTAGGTCATTTCAATAGTATTTACATAAAATTGAATGAAAGCATTTTTTTGCCAAGCCATGAATTTGAGCATGAGATTACAAGAATCAGCTATTTTATTTATGATTCCCATTGTATCTATGTTAATATAGTGGAAAAGTACTAACAAATAGAAAGCTATGATTATTGCATATTTCAATGAAAATGCGAGTAAAACATAGCAGTATTTGGGAAGTGTGCATATTAGGAATGAGAATTTCAATTAACTTTGCATTTCAGTATCCAAACATGGCAGACATGATTAGAAGTCTAATTGTTTTTAATTAATAATGCATAAAAAAATCTACTTGTTAATTCTTATGGATACCCAAATATCAAATTGGTCAAGATGTTCATCACTAACGTAAAAATGTTAAATGTATGACCTGCTGTGCATCTGCCCTAAAACAGGGAATATATTTCAGTCACTGGCTTATCTCAAAGGTTAAATTAAAGCACATACAAAAATATAAGACAACCCAAGGAGACAAAGTCAAGAATATTATGAAATCCGGTGGTATTTCTTATCCTGGAATAAACAGAAATATGCTGATGTGGTGTGAAGGCTAAGGCTGCAAACTACAAGCTTTTTGATCAATCTCAACTTCAAACTCAGTATGTGACCCCGAACATGACATATTTAGTAATAAAAATATGGAAACAGACTCACTGTGAAAAAAGTTTTAAATACCTGTAAACAAATGCAAAATGTAAACAGAACAACAAGTAATATTAACTGCCATTAACTTTAATTAACACTATCTCACATTATTTTTTTTGGAATTACAGTACATGGTTAGGCTAATTTCTCCAAAGCATCATTTGACTCTTTTTTTGCACCATCTTCATATAACACAGAGTCGCAGATGCACAGGGACCAGTTTCCTCCTTTATTTTGATGCTGTTACTGGTTTAGAAAAGCATCAAGCACAGTGGAGTAACTAATTTCTCTTGTGAAAAAAGAACAGAATTTAACCATAGTTTAACAGACAGCTGTTAGATTCTGACTAGTGTGGCTTTCTCACTTTCATAAATACTGTACTATATTCGCTCTTCTTTTTATTTCTAGCTACACCACCACTGCCTACTCTGCATTATTCCTACCCTCACCACCCAATTAAAAACCGCTAGACCAATTTTGCACAGACAGCTATACAAATGGGTTATTTATTATAGCAAAGATTTTATGGAAAAAAAATCCTTTTGAAGGTTGAGGAATGCTTCATTAAGGAAAAAAGAGTAAAGTGTTGCTTAATATACATTACAATGCAGTCATGTCTTCACATAATTGCAAGCTGTGGGGTCAGCTTCTTTCATGGGCTCTCAAAAGTAATGACTACAGTTCCCCAGTTGGGAAAGCAATTCATTCCCATTCTGCCTGGCTCAAAACAGCGTGGCATTCATCTGCAAGATCGGCTATTTATATTCCCAGCTCTCCTTTACTAACCCAGGAAGCACAACATCTTCTTAAACTGACAGCAACTATGTACCTTCTGACTTGAAATAACTTTTTTAAGAGAGCAGAGGAAGAAGTAAAAAGGCCAATAGGTTAATTTTGGTCCAGTAATGTACAGAAATTCACATTGTAAGAAGTTGAAGAATGGAAGAAGCATGAATATGAAAATGGAGAAGACACTGCAACATACAATGACGATGATGATTACTAATGAAATGATTACTAATGAACTTTACTTCTTAGGAAAGTATGCAACACCATTACATAACACCAACTAACTTTCTTAATTAGAAAATAAAACAAATTGTGAACATTATCTTAAAATGTGCACTTATTTCTGCCAGGAGATTTTTAGTCAGGGTTCACTTGAGTATATCACATTTCTCAGTTCAAGGGCAAGTGCATTGCGTCTGCACTCTGCTCAACTGTAACAGCAGTAAAAAATATTTTATCATGTGTAAGAGCAGTTTGTGTGTCATCTCTGTTTCTAAAACTTTGATTTGCAGTAAGTGTAAGTCGGTTTTGTTTGTGTCCATAGAGAAAGCAACAAGGAAATTATCTTCTCACCATGTTTACAAGCATTGACAACTACTAGCATTTTTACATATGACAGAGTATGTTCTAGTGGTAAGTGCTTCAGAAACCATCGACTTGCATTCTATTATTATACCCAATTTACTTATGTACTTTCATCTTTTTGTCGTAAGAAAAAAAGAAAAAATAAATGTGTCTGTCTAAATTCTACTTTATATACTTCACTTCCCTGCTGCCTTAAAAATGCACTGTAGTAGGTCCAGAGAATCTTCCAGGCAAACCAGGGGAAAAACATCCAACAAATACATAAGATGTGTTTTAGGCAGTTAAGCTATACTATATTTAAACTTTCATCTTTCACATTAATTTTTTTTTCTAGAAGGGGATTACATGCCATCCCCTCACAGAGATCCACTGAGTCTAGAAAAAGAACTGAGGTCCCAGACCCGGCCTTTAATTTAGTGCTGTCACTATCGATTATACCAGGGGTCTTCAACTCCAGTCCTGGAGAGCTACTGTGGCTGCATGTTTTCATTCTAACCCTGTTCTTAATTAGTGGCCAGATTTTGCTGCTAATTAACTCTTTGCCTTAATTTTAACTGATGCACAACTTAAGACTCAGGCTCCTTAATTATTTCTTTATTCCTTAGTTAGCAACCAAACAATATTAAGACACAAAATGTACCAACACATAAACAACAACTTGCATCTATTACACAATAACTGCAAATAAAGAAATATGAAGGACTCAGTAATGTTGATCTGCTCAGGTCCACAAAACATTTGGTAACGCTCTTAAAAAACAAAATTAACAGTTTTGGAAATGTCTGCCATGGCAGAATGAGCACCCTGGAATTAACGGGTTTAATTAGCAATGAGAATTGGCTTTAAATTAAGAAACTGAATTAAGTGAAGTTGGCTGGAGTTTGAGGCCCCAACTTAGTTGCTCATCTGTGTGGTATAGCAGGTCCACAGCTCATGTCAAAGGCCACTTTTTAAATAAATAATCGCCGCACTCAAGGCTTGGCGAGGGGGCGTGGTGGTGTGTGGTTAAAGTGGTTCCTGGGGACTTCGTGATGCGGCCGTTTCACACCTAAATGCGCAGGTGAGAAACCATCCACATCCGTAATTGTTCCCGGGAGCTGCTGATTGCCACAGCTGCCATGGCCCTGTTATAAATAGAAGCACGAGGCAGCAGGGGGGGGAGGAAAAAGAAAAGGATAGAATGGGAGGTTGCAGGAGAAGGCGGTGGCAGGAAGTAGCGAGGAGAAAGCCGGTGCGTGTGAGAGAGAGAGAGAGAGAGAGAGAGCGCGTGGGGTGTTTGGCTGACACCTAGGACAGTAGATAGTGGTCACTCCCGCTGACCATTTTTTGAGGAGTGGGAGTGACTGGAAGAAGGATGGCTGGCCGCATAAGGCCAAGAAGGCAGCGGGAGTCGGGACTTGGGGATGTGGATTCCCCAGCATGAGAGCCCAAGTCGCGGTTTGGTAGAACCTACTAGAGCTAAGGATCGGTGAGGCGAACAAACCAGCAGGAGAAGACTGAGAGAAAGCCAGCTGCAGGTAGGGTGGCTCTCCTGGTGCATAGCCTGGATGGGAGAAGCAGTGGAGTCACCAGTAGAAAGGCACCAGACTGATTTTAAAAGTACAGCTTCCAGCATTTGTTTTAATCTCAGTTTTTAAAGAGTTTTTTTTCTATTGGATTTTAACCTCCACCTATCACTCGTTTTAATGGATTATTTATTTAATGAAGACTTTTTGAGACACTGCACTATATTAATTTGAATACTTTGACTTTGTTTGTTGTTGTTGTTTTAATAAAAGGACTTGGCACTTTTGCACCATCCCCTTACTTCATTGTTTGTGCATCACTGCCAATCTCATCTGTGACATTACCAACAGTGTCGGGTTCAGGGTTTCCGGAAGCCAGACGGGAGCATGAAGTGAACCCACATCGTCACAATCTGTTGGCTCACTTCGCATCATATTTATGTTTAGGTGCCGTTTAAGAAAAAAAGAATCAACTCAGCGGTCAGAGTCTATAGATAAAGATTAAAATAAAGGGAAATAGTTAATTAGCAGCAAAAACTGGTCACTAATTAAGAAAAGAGTTACAATGAAAACTTGCAACCACAGTACCTCAATAGGACTGAAGATGGAGACCCCTTGAATATACTAATTAAAAAAGTAATATACAAATTATTTAAAAAGACAAAACTAAACATCAAACTTGGCACTTCATTTCAAGGTATCTGAAAATTAATTAAAAAAAAAAATAAAATTTAGGAAGCCTTAAAATGGCTTAATGAAAGATATAAACATCTGAGCAGCATTCAAAACATACTGGATATGAGCAGCCATTTAAGATTTCAAGACTACCCTGGTGTAGCTGGCTGGCAAGTCCCCACGGATATCACTAGCACCAATCATATGGTACCAAGTTAATACATGTCTCTACAGCTTTTCTTACAGTATTGGTCATATCAAGTGAAAAGTCTGTACTGTACTCATGTGTCACTACATCTAGACTAATGACTTCAGAAGGCACAATGATACAAGAGTAAACTTTCATACAGAAATCGCTCACAGTGGTGATGACACAGCATCACATCAACAAATGTCAAAAGAAAAACAGCAGAAGTCATGTCTGGAAGTGCTCTGTGTTCAAAGCAGGAACATTTAAGCACACCACTAAGGGAATCATGCAGTAGACTAAACCACTGAGGGACAGTATCTTTGTTATCATAATTAGGCTTGAATGCAAGTACAGGAGTATGTAAACAGTTTGTTTTCCCATTTACACTGTGGGAATGAAAGCAAGAAATACTGTATCTAGAACCGGAAGATACCCACAACCAATAAAATAAGGATGACAAAAAGCAGAAATTAAACGGTACACAACAACTATAGTTGTTGGCTTGTCATGAATCACTTTTTAGCATCAGGCAAGTCTTGGGTAAAACCTACAGTAGGTGCCTTTTTTAAAGGCCACATAGCCAATGTACTATGATGGTATGCTTATTTAGTATTACTGATGTCAAAACTGTAATACTACTACAACATCAGTAACAACACCAGCTTTCAAACCTCAGTACAAAATAGATCTGAAGCAAATAACACACAACTCCAAATCCCTCCGTTTTTCACCAGCCTCCCTGGTGCCACTTCCCTCTAGATAGCCATAAAGTCCTGATTGCAAAGAAACAATAAGGTATGGGATTCCTTGTGAAGTCCAGGTCACATCAAAACAATAAAGAGGGAATCCCCCGTCAAGTTCCATCAAAGCATGTAGTTGCATTTTGTGAAGTCTACAAAGCTGACATTTTTACATAACTGTAATAGCGTGTGTTGAGTAGGGGGGGATTTATGAAATTGTCAGGAAAGCTAATGTTCAGTTTCAGTACCAAAAACCCTGAAATCCTGGTAAAGTATCGTTCTAAAATTTGGGCTTTTCTGTACCATTATACCACTCAGTTCTAATGTGTTGGCATACAGCTACACTTAACTTTAAGTGCAATGATCTCAAACTACTGATATTTTGTGCTGCTTGACTTGTTTCTTTATGATACCCCTACTTTAATTGAGACCCTGGTCATATTAATGTAGGACAGAATTGTTCCTGGACAATTCGAGTAAAGCATAGCCCCTGAAGAATAAGGCCCCTTGAATCCAGAAGGGAAAGAAGGCAAGACAAAGTAATTTCTGATTTTTGAAATGAATGGCAGACAGTTCAGAATGTGACTATTACACATTTGTAGATACACCTCATAGATCAAGCATCCTGGGTTCAAATCTCACACCTAGAGGTTATGCGCATCTTCCCATGTTTGCATAGTACCTTCGTCCATGTATTCTGGTTTTCCTTCTATACCACCAAAGATGTGAGGGTTAGATTCAAAAGCTCACAGTCACACAGAGCCATGTGATAGACTAGCACATTGCACATCACTATTTTTTTGCCTTGTGCCAGTGCTGCTAAGATAAGCTCCCAACCACCAATGACAATGACTTAGATGAAACAGATTTGAGATTACCACCTTTCATACTGAAAGTCCATAATGAAAGGCATTATAACGTTAAAACTCAGAATATGTCAAACAAGCAATAAAATGCAGACAATGAAGAAAACACAATTGAGATAATCTAGTAAAACCACAAAGTATTAAAGCACTACTGATTCTCATATATTAACATACATTTTTTAGTATAATGTAAAACACAGTGCTTTAACTTGTACTTGTGCTGCAAAGTACTTTAGTTTATTTAATAAGTTTTTTTTATACTTCACTCTTTCTACTCAACAGCTTCTTACCAGAAAACAAATAAGCAGACAGTCTCATCACTGCAAAACTGTTCAAAATGCTCACTTGAGGAGACTCCCTTTAATTCTATTAGTCCCCCGGCACATTCAGTAATTATACAGAAAAAAAAAGATAAAAAAAGATCTGCCTGTCTGTTGCCATTCTGCTCCAAGGAATGACTAAAAAAAGAGTGAATATTAAGGCTAACTTATGACAAAAATGCATTACACAATAACACCCGCCATTTAATTTAGATCCGAGTTCCAAAGTACTTCCATTGCTCTTATTCAATAGTAAATGAAGCGATTGTTTCTATATTTTGTCAACACATACCTTAAGATTATCAGTTCTAACAGTTTTGGGACATACAAGTATATCTGTATATACCATTCAGAATAAAATGTATTTCTTGACAAATAAATGTTTTAATGATTAATTGTGCACATAAGTATACCTCTTATTAATTGAAATGCTTATTAATGCTGTTACTCAAAAGGATTCAATAGCAGGTACTTGCCTCCATTGGGCCCAAAAAGAAAGGGGGAGAAAGCTTTTTCCCCCCCTTTCATTCACTCACACTGCCTAAGCAAGCACAAAATAAGACACAGCTTTATCCAATCCACTCTTCTTGTTTACATTGATTCACTAATTAGCTGCATCTCACATCACTCTAGATACTAGCTTTAAAGGAAAACTCCACCTAAAACTGATATTTTTTTGTGTGTTACTTTCCCCATGTAGTTTGTAGTGATGGCAGAGAAAATGTTTTAATTTTATGTTTTCATGCAGAATGGAGAAAAAGAAGTTTGGTTTAAAAAAAAAAAAAAACAAGACAACTGTGACCAGTGTTGTAAATTTGCAAATGAAAAACATCCATGTAAAAATGCAAAAAAAAATGTTCCACTACTCGTGTCGCATACTCCACATGTCTGTTTATCCAGACGTATGCTCAAAACTGTGCAAAACACATTTTTTTGCTAAAATATTATTAAATATATACTTGAGGAATTATCTGTGCACATCACTAACAGGAAGCTAAAAACTCATGGGGATGACTTTTTGAAGTCACAGGCAGATCATGAGTAACGCAAGATTTTTTTTTTTTCTTTCTTTATTCCACGGACATTTGTTTTTACGTTGTTTGCCACTATCCCACACTAGTCACTACTGTCTGGTAATTTTCTCTCCATTCTGCATGAGATTACCTTTTTTTTCTCATTATAATCTACATGGAGTAAGTAACATCAATCAATCAATCAACATTTATTTATATAGCACATTTTCATACAAAAAAATGTAGCTCAAAGTGCTTTTCAAAATGAATAGAAAAATAGAAGACACAATAAAAAATAAACATAAGTCAACGTTAATTAAGATAAAATAAGTAAGGTCCGATGGCCAGGGTGGATAAAAAAAATTATATATATATATATATATATATATTTTTTTGTTAAGTACTCTTTTAAATAGGTAGGCTCACTAATTACACATACTGTAGATCACATACATAAAGTGACACAAAATCACATGTTCCATTTCCTTCTACAAGCACATATTTGCACATTTTGTGTTTTTTTTATATTTAAATGTAAGGTCTTTTTATATGGGCATCTGAAACAGCAATCTGAAACTGACTTAATCCAATTCAAGGCATTTTTTGGGGTGGTGTGGGGTTTGAGAAGATCCCAACCCAGGACAGAGCATCAGTCCATCACAGAACCCACTTAACCAAACACCAGCTCTCACTTTCATTCAGGGGCCAACTTAACAATCACCAATTAAACTAAAGAATTAAAGAAGCATGTTAAGTAAGTACAGCATTTAACATACTGAATTGAAGGATATCAGCATAATGTTACAAGCTAAAGGACAAAAAAGTAAAATTGGTATAAACTGTACTTTTTTTTTTTTTTAATAAAAACTTTTACATTCCAGATTTATAAAACCATCTTTACCTTATCCCTAAGGTAAGCCCACACTCGCAAGAAACAGGAAACATTGAGATCTAAAGGCAGCAGTAAAATCCATCAAATTTAATTTGACAATAATTGCTGTTACATTTTAAATTGCTAAAATAAAAATCCTCAATTTAGTATAAGTGCATGTTGCCACAAGCCAAAAACTCCCCGACAATAGTTACCTGGTCACCCTTCCTACAGGTATTTTAGGAATGATTTTTAAGAAGCCGACATAATGAAATGTAAAGAATTTGTCCAAGTCATTAATACACACCAGACAGCTATATCATTGTTACAAATAACTGAGGTGAAGTCATTGCAGAATATTTTAAGAGAAGAGTTCAGCTGCATAGAGAAGAAATGATAATAAACACAGAGAATGAATAACATTAAAGCAATATCCATGCATCATTCAATTTCTTTTATTTTTTTTTCCTTTGCAAGGTCAATGACACCAGTACCAGCACCAATGGATATAAGCTAGGACTAGCCCTAGGTGGAACACTAGTAAATCTCAGGACACAATCATAGCACTAACCTCTATGTAACAATGCCACAACTAAAGTAGAAGTAAATTCAGAATTTCATTTTGTTTTCTTCTGAGTAATGAGCAAGACAAACTTTTTCTTTTCAGTGTTGTTGGTTATTTAAACTTCCATAAATGAGTCCACCTACAGGGATGAAGAGGAGCGGCTGACAACGTGGTGTAGGAATAACAACTTGCTCCTAAATATAGCCAAGACCAAGGAGCTCATCATGGACTTCAGAAAGAAGGCAGACAACATCCAGCCACTCATCATCAACAGGGGCTGTGTGGAGAGGATCTCTGACTTCTGCTTCTTGGGAGTCACCATTAGGGAGGACTTGACCTGGGGAACACATACTGCTGAGGTAGTGAAGAAGGCCCAAAACAGACTATTTCCCGAGGTTGCTTAGGAAGAACATCCCTGAGAAACTGCTGGTGTCCTTTTACCGCTGCACAGCAGAGAGCATCCTGGCCTACTGTCTCCGTGCATGGTTCTCCAGCTGCACAACAGCACAGAGGAAAGAGCACCACAGGGTCATTAAGATCGCCCAGCAGATAGTCGGCTGTCCTCTCCCCTCACTAGAAGAACTACATAGTTCCAGTTGTTGAACGCCTGCCTTCAGGCAGACGTTTCAGATCCATAAAGGCTAAGACAAATAGACCGAGAAATAGTTTCTATCCTTCGGCCATCACCATGCTGAATGCTGCTAAGTGGTCAATCTGACCGAGTGCACATTCATGTTTACAATACTGCTCTAAGTTAACACTGGATAAGGGACAAGTGCAAATGTATGAGTGGAAAACATTGTTCTGCTGTTATGGACTATTTTGGTACTTATTTTATTCCCTTTTTATTTTAGTTTTAACTTGAGTAATTGTGTTTTTGTTTTGTTTTTACTTTATTTTTTGCACTGGAAAATTGCACCTAAAAATTTTGTTGTACAGTGTCTCATTGCTACAATGACCATAAAGATTTTGATTTGATTTGAAGATAAAAGTCTAGAAGGAATGTGCTATAAAATACAAAGTAATTCCATACTAAGTTAATAATAACCTAGTAATACACTATTACAAAATTTAAAACATACAAATTTAAAAAGCATACACATAATGCAAAGTTGTTCCTAAAAAGGCTGTTAGGGTCATTCCAAGTGAAATCAATAGATTTCCAGAAATCCCACATACATTTTGAAAAAAATTACAAGGTGTATCCATGTTATCCAGGAGACACCCTGTAAATGTATTTTGATGTAACATCAATACTTTCCAAGATACAGCCAATTTTGTAAGGGCACAGGGGTATCAAATTTGACATTTTGACACAGCTTTATTTTTTAATCAATTTCACAAGACCATATCTCAAGAACAAAACCACCTTAGAGGCTCAGATTTTGCATACTGGTACCTTTATAGGTATAATGCCTAACAAAATCAAAATGTTTGGTCCAGATGACACCACTTGGCAAGACCTTCAAAAATGGGAAAATAACACCATGTTTTAGGCTTTTGGAAAGCATAATTATAACTGATTTTTATCGATGTTTAACAGTGATAATCTCAACTATCAAGTACTCTTTCACCCATGGAGATCTGCATTCTCTACTCAGCAATATGAGACAGGACATCGTCATTTGATATGGGAAAAAAAGTTTGACATTTTTGATAATGTACTGATTGAAAACTCAATGATTATCATTATTGACACATGGCACATTCAGCCTATGTTTAGGATGGAAACTAAACATGAAGGATTTGCATATGAAAAGTAAGGTTTGTGTTTTAAGAAAGAAGGGACAATATAGAATAAATGAAAAATATTTTTTAAAATTATCTGCACATTCCCACATGCAGTTAGGGTGCTCTGAAAATGTTTTAATTTCTACACATAATATACTAATTAATATACCAGCGTGCAAAGTCTGAGCCTGCTTGGTGGTTTAGTTCTTGAGCTATGACCTTTCCATGTGTACTTTATGAGAAAAAATATTTCCACAAATACAGCATTAAATTCCAGATATATCATACTGACAAGTGTGAAGGGCTTAAATATTAATTTGAACGAATCTATACAAAGATTTAGCATTATCTTAGGCACAAAATCAACCTTAACTCATCACATTTTCACATACTCTAAAACCACTTATAACCAGCACAGAAACACTGCAAATGAAAGGCAGCTCCTTAATAAGCAGTATGTTTAAAAGATAATAATTTGTATCAAACAGAAATGACATAATGTTTTATTGCAATGCAGTATATATTATTTGCAAAATTCAGAACGTGTCAGCAAAGTTCATAACTCAAGAAGTAAAACTATATAACTAATACTCTCAAATCAAACACAAACTTTCAGTTATACTTGGGCCAGATTTTAAATTTGACAGACACCACCCACCACCATTCCCCTTATTATGCAGAGTATATACTTATTAATGGCCACACAAACAAGTCAAACATCTTTACTTGAGTCACAAAAAAATGACAATGATAAAACTTCAAGGCCCTATAACCTTGTGGTTTACACTGCATACAAGAGCGGGCAGGCAGCTTTAAAAACAGTATTCAGATAATCATAAACCATTATTCTTCCCCCGCTATTTAATTTACACACCACTGAGTTAAAAGCAATTAAATTATTTCATCTTACATTGAACCCTACATAATTTTGATTCAGGTTTTCTTGCAGTAGTAGAGTGTGAGCTTGTGATTAGAAGAAAAAGAAAAAAAATCAATAATAATCATTAAAACATCATAAAAATATCATAAAGGCACACTTAAAAAATAACTCCAAAAAAAATATCTGCCATTAACTAGAAAGCTGTTAAAAGGCTCTTTCTTCGTGTAGCAATCCGATAAGATGACTCTCAAAACACATGACAGCATATGTGTGAAATACTTGGGGATGCTCCATCTCACTACTTAAATGACCCTTAGGGTCAAATAAATATAATAGAACTCCTTCACACTGCAATAAAATAAGCTTTAGAGATGTCAAGGACAATAGAACATCTACATAACTCTACAGTACAAGAGAACAAGCCATGGGAATGAGCATGCAATTATCAAGCAAGCATTTCATACTCTAGCACAAATGCTACAGTTCACTATTTGTCAATTACAATCTAAGGGTAAAAGGGCTTTTGATTGCCTACCCATAACACACAGGAACTGAAGTATTTCATTTATAATGACAAAAATTAAGCTAAGCACAGGAATGTGGTTTAAGTTTTTTTAAGTTGCATTCTGTGCCCTTTTATCAAGAGTTGAAGGGAGATGGTGCTCCTGCTGGCAGCATAGGAAGGTTCCCAGCAATGGAAATGCACTGGAAAACGCACGTTTTAAAACAGCACGGTACTAAAATTTTGGATTTTCGGCATCAGAAGTAAAAATCAGCTTGAATTCCAATAACAGAACCGTCATTATTACTGTTCTACATAATATTATGTAGAATAATGACTGTTTTTTAGACTTCAAGAAACAGTGAGGCGAAATAAAGTGGAAAGGAAAGTTTTGAGTGTGTCACAAATACAACACACAACAAAAAAAACACCTAAAGACAAACACAATAATGTCCACAAACCAGTCCTACGTATCGGAGCTTGGAGAGTGGCAGATCCAGCAAATTTTTCATAGAGGTAAAAATAAAGTTTGTCCTACCGTTTTTGAAACGTTTTGGGGTGAATTGCGTGGGAGTGCACCCTCTGACAAAGCACAATGAAGATGGGCATGACACAGAGCTTGTATTCAATCAAGACAGTAATCCAAGACAAACACGTAAAAACCGAAACAGGTGAAATGGCGATGGCTATGACAGACAAACAACAGTGATTCTTCTCCTCCCTCATCTTGCCAGTTCCTTCTCAGCCACCCCTGCACCCTATGAAACTGTTCAATAGTGCAACACCCAAGAGGCAGCTTGGATATGCAGTTCCCTAGTCCATAACACCACTGCATGTTCATCCAGTATGCTGGATCTTCTTCTAGTATAGATTTCATCATAAAAAAAATAAAATTTAAAAAAGCACATTTTACCAGCATGCTTTTGTTTCAATGTATTAGTGTTTTAAAGGTAATGTGTTGGTGTAATACTAGCTTTTATGTGCACGTTTTTGTGTATTTTTGGAAGTTTAAACCTTCAGATCACATTTCTGCTGTTTATTTTTTATTTGACCAAGTTTTGAAAAGTTGACTTTGGCTAATGTCTGGGGTTTACTATTTATGCAACACCACTGGAAAATTCAGGTGAGCTGGCCTGCAGCACTAATGATGTCACAGTGGATATGCTAGAACTATGCAAAGGTTTCAGTATTGCCTAACCCTCGGGGGATAAACACAAATGTTCAGTTTAGAGTAGTTCTCTTATTTCCAAGTAGGCCATAGTGCTAGAATAATTTTTTGTTTCCTCTTGGCATGGATACTCTCTGTCCATTTTTTACTTAGAGTTAAAATTTGCCTCTCTGCCTCAACTACATATTGCTTCCTTTACAATATCCTGAGGCCTGATTTATAAAGCTTGAGTATGGACGAACAGAGGCTCCAAATGTATTTATGCAACTTCCCACACAAATGTTGGAATTTACAACAGAAAACTTAACGGTGGAACACAGAATATTAATAGTTACACTGAGGCATGCATATACAATGTTTTGGGGGATACTCTGACACATGCATATACAACATTTTGGAGAACCTGGGAAATTTGATCATGCACAGAAATGCTGCCAAACCAACTAAATGTGTTAAGCAGAAATCGAAGGAGGTTATGCTAAAGCTATGTAATGCACTGATTAGGCTTCATCTACAATACTGTAAGCAACTTTGGTCTCCAGGCTACAAAAAAGACATAGAAGAGCTAGAAAAAGTCCAGAGAAGTGCAACTAGACAGATTCCAGGATACAGGGGATGAGTTACGATGGAATTTTAAATGAGCTAAGCCTATTCAGTTTAAGTAAAAGGAGATTTAAGAGATGACATGACTGAAGTGTTTAAAAGTATGGAAAAAACTGGTAGAGTGGATCAAAGTAGCTATTTTAAAATGAGTTCAAAAGTTGGAAACTTGTTAAGGGTAAATTGTGCACAAACAGTAGGTAATTTTTCTTCAAACAGACAATTATAGTGGTGAAGTAGACAGTAGGATTTAAGGAACCTTTATTTTGAAAGAATTAGGTAGATAAGACTGGCAAGCTTTGTTGGGTTGTATTGCCTGTTCTCGTCCAGATTGTTCTAATATTCTGACTCACATACAGAGGTATTATCATTTAGCTGTCATCATAATGTACATTGACGTGACAAACATATTACACCACAAAATCAATGAATATGATTCCGATCATATTTTTGTTCCCTTTTAAGAGGGCCAATGCTACATATGCGAACTGAAGAACTTTTTTTTTTTCCGTCAGTGTATATTAGCTACCTGTTCTCACATCTCAGGAAACTGGCTGACAGGTCAACAGTATCTCAGCCAAGCTTTACTCTATCATGCTTGTTGTGCTGGAAGCCACTGACCAACCATTAAGACACTACATCCAGTTTTCATATGAGTAGACATACATGCATAAAACAAAATATTTTGCTAACATAAAAAAGGCAATTTGCAGCATTGTCCTGTTCTCCTAACGTAATCTGAGCACTTTTACTGTACTCATTTTTTTGTTTAGCGTAAGCAGTAACATTCCATTATTGCACAAGTCATCAAAGATGTGACTGACAAACATTGTGCCTCAGTTGCCTGAATCAACCTGGGATATATTTATTTTGAGGCAAAAGAGCTTTGTAAGACTTGATGGTGCTCTGCTGTACATGACGGGTGGCTTGTTGGTAAGATAACTGGCTGAACCCTCACTGTTTATATACTATTGTACTACTGTACTATTCATTGTAACAGCAATCACGTCATTACATGCGCCAGGTGAAAGTGGCTACCTGTCCAGACAGTGGTGCCTTACATCTTTCCCTAGACCTCCAGAGTACAGAGAAGACAAGCAATAATGCCACACTCTCAATTGTGGAGTAAAGCCAGAAACTTGTGAATGCAAATGGCGGGAACTTGATGTGTTGTGTGGGAAGCTACTCTTCCAGCCAATGAAATTCTGCAGCACTGTGATTGCATAAGTATGACATAATTAGCATGCTCCAGATATGGATGTTTCAAGGTGGCCATTAGAGGCACATTCACATACACTTTCTGCTGACTTCAGCTGAGCTCCTTCTTACTCAGCTTCCTTCTTTTTGTGCAGTGACCAGATGTCACTCAGCATTTTTTCCCTATTAAAAAATCCAAAAGCACATATAGTTCATAGTATAAAAAGCCTAAATACAGCAGAGCAAGGAACTATTAGAGCTTATGTGAGTGAGGTGGTGACTAAAGGAGAAAGAAAAGAAGATACTCATCATCAGAACCATATTTTTAGAACTGTGGGAATTAAAAACTTTTCTGTGGCCTTGCTAAAAACTGAACATGAATATACATGTTTTCTTGCCAAGCAAAGACAAAACAATAGTGACAAATGGTGTCTAAAAGCACTATAGTTAATTTTATACTACCTCGACACTTAAAACATTTAAATTATTAGTTTTTTTTTATTATTATAGGTTAATATTTTGGACAGCAAAGAATTTGTCATCTGAATTTTCACTGACTTTCAATTAGACTTTCTTTTTGGTGTTAGCTTGTAGAATATTATATGACAGACAGCAGGTGGGCAAGTCATGGTGCTTTATCTTTCACAATGCTGAAAGACCTTCAGTGAAACAACCTTCTACAGCAATTCCCTATAGACGGCTCTTCTTCATCTAGTCAAAAGTATAATAGTAAATGACATTTCATTTGGCTACCTGCCATCCATTTAAAGGCTTTCCTGCTTGTACATGCATTATTATTCTTAACATGAACACCTGAAACCTGTACAAAACACAAAAGCATCTGTGTCACCAAAATTGCCCAATGGAGCAATGACCATTGCGTAACAGGGGAGTTGCATAAAGAATTGTTGCATTCTATGCTCTTTTTATGCAGACACTTAGATGTTTACAAATCAGGATGAAACAACTAACCAGAGAGAGAATCTTTGCCACTAGTTGGAATTCTGAAAAGCCTGCAGACAAGTTGTTATTCTGTTTCCCAAGGCTGAATAACATGGGGCCCTGCTTGATTTTACCTTAAGCTGAAAATGAATTAAACTCTTCTGCTATAGGAAATATTGTACTGTTTGTACTTGTGATAGTATTTGTTGCAACCTGTAACTCGTAAGCCAAATGAAAGATCAAAGGCAGCCTTAATGAACAACTGTCAATCTTTTAAAGTAATGTTATTTGTCCTTGATCAGCAGAAGACTTATTGCACCTACTGCAGGAAGATTAAGGACAAATTTTAAAAACTTTAGTGTTATTTTTCTAAACTTATAAACAATTTGGCCTGAGAACAATTTGAATGTCTTCCTCCAATTCAGTGCTACATGTTTATGTTTTTTCTTTACCCTGACAAAAAAAAAAAAAAAATCACAATAAGAAAGGCTTGTCACAAATATTAAACACAGGATTTTTCAATTACTAGAAGTATGTTTACAGCATAAAAAGTCATTTACATTTTCTCACTTCCATACTTGAACATCATTCTTGGTTTGCAAATTAAAAATGAAGTGTGTGTCAAGGGACAGGTAAAGATAAGGCTGCAATGAGTGCCTTGAAACAGATTGGCATTCACGTGCCAGACAAGTATGATGCTCTTATGCAGTCATTTATTACCACATCACACTTTTGTATCCTCTACCAATATGCCACTGAGGATAAAATTTTGGTAAAACCTCAATATCAAGAGCAATTGTACAGTAAAGTTATTTCAGTTATTCTAAACGCCATTACATTTTGAAATGAATCACAGGTGCTCCCATCACTTCTACAAATATATAATTCAAAGTTGACTGACTCATTCACTCACTCATTCATTCAGTCATTCTCAGTCTCAGTCATTCATCAACCAAAATACCACCTCCCATTTAGTTAAAAAGATTAAACTTTAGCAGGACGGTATACCTAAGTCTGTAAGTATCAGCTAAGAAAGCACATTTCAATAAATAAAATATTTAGGAGGAAAGCCCCACTCCACCCCAGAACAGAAAAACTAAATACCACAAAATCTTAAAAATGCAAAATGCAGACTTGATTGAAATTTTATAGCACTATAGAAAAAAGAAAATTAGACAACATTTTGTCAATATTTATTAATATTATAACTTACATGTTCGGAAAGTGTGCTTTATGCAAACGAAGGACAGTGTAGAAGTGATTGACGGGCCATATGAATAGTACCAGTAACTAATAGGGTGGACCTATGACTGAAGATGGGTCAGTGTCATGGACAGGAAAATAACAAGATGTTATCATGTTGTGAATGTAAAGGCGAATTTCACTGAAATTCAAGGAAGATGCAAAGCTCAACAGTTAGCAAGATCTGTTTATTCTGCTGTTGAGCACTGGACCCAAGTGCTGCTGTGCAACAAGCAAAGTTCTGATCCCCAACAGCCCTGACTCCATTGGCTCTCCAGCAGTTTTGAGTCGGAGGACTATCTGCAGGGACGGATGCACTTTAACGTAATATCCAGGAAAATACTCTTCAGAAAATCCTTAGGTATCACTGGTTTGACTTGTGTTGAAAGAGTGGCTGCTCACCAAGTCCCAAATAAGGCGCATTACCTGCATTGTGAGGGAGCAGCAGTTACACCACTACAGCCATGTGGTGCAATTCCCAGAGGGTGATCCAGCTCACAGGATCCTCATTGTTGAGGACCCGAGTGGCTGAACCAGGCAAAGGGGACGCCCACATAACACCTGGCTGTGGCAGATAGATGGTCATTTACGGAGGGTGGGACTGTGCCGCATGTCTGCCTGCCTTGGGAGAGATTGCCAACTGGGATCCCAAACTGTTTTATTATGTGGTGGGTGCAGCAGCACACTGTACTAGTGCATGCGCCCCAACCGGAGTTCCAGAACTCTTAGATGCATAAAGGCTCTCATCTTGGTTATCTGCTCCACTCCATCAATCTTCAAGCCCCAGGTCAATTAGTTGAAAACTGATCAAGCGTCCCATCCCCCCTTTTCATTCACTTTTTGATTCTGGTGCTGCAAACTGCTAAGAGAGAAATGTCAGTCATAGATGCTTAAATTTCTAATGGGAAAATACTTCACACTCCTCACATTAACAAATACAGTATATGTAACAAATAGGATATTGGCAGTCCAACACTGTATAAACATTTCAAGCATTTCTTTGCAAATTGAGACCAGTTGCGCTGTACTTTTGTTCTCGAACGCTGGTTATGCCACAGAGAAAAAACACTTCCAAACAGCAGGCAGATATAAAAGAAACACACTTTCAAATAAAGTTTTACCCATGCAGGATCTGCTGCAGAGAGTAACATGCATGTGTTATGAGGCTTAAAGCCAGTTCCCTGTTTTTTTGTCCTGTGCAGACCACCTGCAGTTCTGCTTTCACCTTTTTTTAACTGAATGCTTCCAAGAAGGACGTCTTCGAGTTCTTTAAATCTGAAGGAACCACCACTGGGGCAAAACAACTAAGAACTGGTGAAGTTTGTTGTGTGTTTCATTAAAGCTCCAATACTATTACTTCAAGCGTTATAATAAAAATCTCTTTGCCGAGTTCTCTCCTGGCAGTCTTTATGTGCTATTCATAAGTTCAAACATCACAATATACATTCACATCTGCAGATTTTAAAAGGGGATTTTAAACAATTGATGAAAAATGCAAAAATAAATACTGTACTTGAGTGAACATCATCTAAGAATGATAAAATATACTCAAATTTCACATTAATCCTACTGACACACTTCAATTTTAAAAAAATACACTTTCCTCTAAAACTATGTTTTGCAAAAGCCAAGTCACTAGGAAAAACAGACGAAAAACAAATTGATCTAATGCAGTAAGCAGCTCCAGTGACCTAATAATATTATTATTATTACTACTTATTATTTGACTTGTGCCTTTCCAAGGTGACTTGCAACATCTGAGATACAACTGAAAGGCAGGTGAACTAACATACTCATGGTCACACAATATCAGTAGCATAATTTAAACCCACAACTTTGAAGTCCAAGGTCCAAAGCCTTAACCACTACAACACACTGACTGGCAATAAATATCAGCCCTTGGCAATAAACCATATACTGTACATGTCGTGTACAGAAAAAGCATTTATTTAGTAACAAAGTACAGTGGAACCTTGGCTCACGACCGTAATTCGTTCCAAAACTCTGGTCGTAAAATAATTTGGTCATGTACCGAAGCAGCTTCCCCCATAGGATTGTATGTAAATACAATTAATCCGTTCCAGACCGTACAAACTGTATGTAAATATATATTTTTTTAAGATTTTTAAGCACAAATATAGTTAATTACACCGCTGAATGCACATCGTAATAGTAAACTAAATGTAAAAACATTGAATAACACTGAGAAAATCTTGAACAACAGAGAAAACTAACATTGCAAGAGTTTGCGCTATAGCCTTATGACCCGATCGCTGTAAACACTTTTTTTAAAATGAGTTTTAAGCACAGGGGGGAAAAAATGAACATTTGAAAAATCCGTAACTTAATGAACAACCAAGAAAAGTAACATTGCAACAATTCATGCTACGAACAGGAAAAATTAACATTTGAAAAATCTGTAATACAAAAACTAACCATAAACCACCAAGAAAACTAACCTTGCATGAGTCGAGTTCTGGCATGAAATGAGGAGGAACTGGGTGGAGAGGAGGTTACAGTGCTTAGAAGCCATGGTTAACTACAAAAGCACTCAAAATACTGTAGAGCACAAAGAGTTCACAGGTAAAGCACGCAAGTCTGACTGAGAACAATAAACAGGGAGAGACTGAACACATGCAGTAATACATGCACATACAGTAATTGATGCGTATGAACCGGAAGGGAAATGAAATAGAGCACAAAGAGTTCACAGCGAAAGCACGCATGCACGTCTGACAGAGAACAATGCAACACGTGCAGAAATCATCAGCCCGCACAAACCAAAAGGGAAACTGGCTTGTTTGTATACCGAGTGTGTGGTCATGAACCGAGGCAAAAGTTTGGCGAACATTTTGGTCGTAAACCGAGGCTCCTCTGTACTTCTGATACACCTGATTAAATGAAGGCACTATATATATTGTCTTAATGAAATCTCACTAGTTAACGGATTTAAAAAAAAGTACATTGTAAAACAGGGAAAAAAGGTACAGTGTTTAAAAATGTGCCAAAATTAAGATGAAGGATATTAAGCTAATCCAGAAAGGTTACTCATAAATGCCATGATACATAATCCAAAAAAATAGTTTTTATAAACATTGATGAAGCTACCGTAAATGTAGCTATAATACAACTCAATATAATACAGATTTTGATAGGCGTGGTGACAAAAACTTAAAAGATACACAAGTCCAGCAATGAGAGTGAACCTCAAGTGGTTAACAACTACCTTGAATCCCTACAAAAAGAGATTATTCAGATTCTTAAATAAAAGAGTTAAGAGTATCCATTTGAACTGAAGTTTAAATATGAAAAATAGCATAAAGTCCAATATACTTTTGCAGTCAAACATAAAATTCCTTTTCCAAAAGTGTACTTTGTATTTATGACTAGGATTGTCAAAAGTATCAATTCTAGTATTATTTAAATTGTTTCAATATTCACGTTTTATAGTATTAAATCTATAGGCTACATTACGAATGCACTTGCGGTTTAATCTAGCTCATAACTATGGAGTCTCGCAGGCTAACATTGGCATGGTTAGAGTTGTAGCCCTGTTTCCACCTATTCACAGGTGTTAATAAGATGGCAACTTAAGAAGTGGCTGAGCCTTCATCCACAAGCTTAATTTGACAAAGTGGACAACCAGAGTGGCGTCTGAAAATATTTTAGCTTTGTGCCAAAAGTAGACAGAAAAACCACAAAATACATAAAATACATACAAGCCTGTATGCTAAGTTACTTACCGCACAACACCGACTAAAGGGGCTAACAAAACCAATTTAGCCAAACTCCTGAAGAACTGACACAAGTTACTACAAAGACCTCTGACAGAATAGCTATCTTATTTCTAAATTATGGAAACATTAATAAGAATATGTTAATTGTTTTATTTGAAATAGGGATGTGTTCATTTCATCTTTTTCTACAAGTTTTAAAGTTTCTTGTAGTCAGTTTAATGCATTAAGACAGGGGATTAACCTTTAATGAAAGACTGCAATACTTCAAACATTTTCATTTAATGACTAACACATCTTATTTGTTTTCATCAATGTAAACATTTTAATGCTTAGAGAACAGATTTTTTTTTTTTTTTAAATACGTTTTTATTCATAATATACTGTATAGGGTATCATAAATGGCAAACATCAGTACTTTTCTTAGTATTTTATTGAAGTTTCATATTCTGGTATCATGAGAACAAGTGATGTGCAATGAACAAACAAACTGGTTCTTTTCTTCTTGTATTGGGTCTCTGAACAAACATACTGGTTCAATGACATTAAAGAACGAATCCTTTCTATGTTTGCGGAGTGTATGCTATGTTTTATATAGCATTCCGCGAATGTACAGAGCTTTCATCTTAACTACACTTAAATGACTGCTGCCTTTGGGAAATAGCCTATCAGCAAACTGTTTCAGCAAAACGGTTATGATGACAATTAGCCAATGGCTGACTTGACAGATGACACCAAGAACCTCCCATTGATCGGTTCACTCCGACTAAGTGACTATGACGACTCAGTACACTGACTGATTGAACGAACCAGTACACTCCTACTGATCTGAAGAAGTTCATTAATGAACTGCACATAAGAGACTTGCTATACAGTACATCGAACTAGTTCACTGAAAGAATCAGTTCATGTACTGAACCAAGGAATGAAATGATCAACTAGTTCATCGAAAGAATAAGTTTGCGTACCGAACTGAGTAAAGAACTTCAGACAGTTGACTCGCAGCACAGTACACTGAAGTAGTTCACCAAAAGGAGCAGTTCTGTGTACTGAACTGCAGACAAGAAACGGTACGTTGTATTGCAGTTCACTGATGATATATGTATAGGAGACTGAATCAGAATTAATGGGATATAAAAGAAGGAAACTGCATTAGATTAATACAAACCTGAAAATAATTTTATTTAATCATATTTCAATGTTCTAACAGTTTTATTATGATGTGTGCACTACTCTAAGGCTTCATTTGTATGGTTGTTTTTTTCTTTTTATATCATTTAAATTTTATTTATTTTCAAAATTGTGAACAAATCAGTGATTCGAAGATTCAAATCATTTAAGTGAACTGAATAAAATTAATCATATTATTTTGCACATCACTAATGGCAACCATTATTTATGGCACAAGGAAACTGTGTGATTGTAATTTTCTTTTGCTGTTTGTAAAGCACTTATAGCTAGACCATCTGTATGAAAATGTGCCACAGAAATAATTGTTGTTGAATGATACAGCAAGTTTAAGTTGGCATGCTGATTCACAGTCGAGGCAAAGAACAAAGAGAAGTTCTTCTGGTGTGCTCCAAACCTCTAAATTACACAGCACTGTCACCTTCAAATGCACAGGCTGTGACAGTTCAGTGGCAATGAAAGGATAGCATCATATTGCAGTGGAGCTCATTTCATCGCTTCTACACAAAGAAGCCAGCACAAGTCAAACAAGTCTGTTTGGCCCATAAAATCTCAAAAGAAACATAGTTTTTCTGCCTTTTTGAACAAACACTGTGGGTCCTAAGTGTTGCTGAATTGAAGCACATCATTGCACATACATACACGAATAATGCATGCTACAATGACAGCTGTCACACAAAGCACTAAACAATGAGTAGCCTACTCCGCAAGGTCTACTGCTAGCCCTAATTGAGCGAAAAATATGTAACTGCTGCATAAAATCCGGTCTTTTTGTGGGTAAAAATTCAAAGAATCCACTGAAATACTATTGTTAAACATAAGTTACCTGTGTCATGCAAACTTTTAAACCGGAGTCTAACAAAACTGGCTTCAATACATTATCAAACAATCCAAAGGAATATTCAGTCAAAATCAATCGAAATAAACTCTCTGAGTTTGAGTTAAAGTAATTATTGACTGCTCTGCAATTACCCTCACCTTTCTTTATATCTATACTAATAAAAGGCAAAGCCCTGACTGACAGACTGACTGACTGATCACTAATTCTCCAACTTCCCGTGTAGGTAGAAGGCTAAGATTTGGCAGGCTCATTTCTTACAGCTTACTTACAAAAGTTAATCAGGTTTCATTTCGAAATTCTACGCGTAACGGTCACAACTGAATCCTACTTATGTACATATATACGGCCATAGCCTGCAGCACGGTTGCCGTTTGAGGCAGAGTTGCGTGTCCCATCACCACGCCTCCCACGTAGCTGGCTGCCTGCCTATATTGTGTCCCCCATACCCACACCCATCACGTAATTAAGTGCCTGCCCATATAAGGCTGTCCATCAGCAGCAATTCAGAGAATTGACTGGGATTCTCTTAACCTGCCAGGAGAAAGGAAAAAGTTCCGACAGCACGTGGAGCTGACGAGAGTGAGAAATGCAGCTACCTGCTCCTGTGGACTGGGGAAAAAGGAAGAGACATTTTTAACACATGGACTCTCACCCAGAAGGAAGCCAAGATACTGAAAACTTATTATGACCGTTTTGAGGCGTTCGTCATGCCTAAGACGAATACAATATTCACGAGATACAAGTTTAATGAGAAGACGCAGGGTATAAACAAGACTTTTGATCACTTTGTAACGGAGTTAAAATTGCTGGTGAAGGACTGTGCTTATGCAAACGAAGAGGAGATGGTCAGAGATAGACTAATGTTTGGCACAAACTCAGCGAAAGTAAGAGAGAAACTTTTAAGTGCCGGGTCTGAGCTAACATTAAATAAAGCCGTGGAAAGCACAAGATCGCACAAGCACAGCTGAGAACCTTTGAAGCATGTACTCCAAGCGGCTCACGTGAACTGACTGTGAACGCAGTATGTAGACAACAAGCAAGAGCTTCAAAGAGCGCTGAACAAAAAATGTACTACACAATTGAGAAGGCAGCAAAAGATTATGAAGCGAGTGGCGCATACAAGCATATTCATAAGTGCAGCTACTGCAGAAACAAAGCACACGGTGGAAAAAGTCAATGTCCAGCTAAAGGAAGACAGTGTAAAAATGTGGTGAATTGAACCACTTTGCTAAAGTTTGCAGGACTGGGAAAGGTAAACCCGCGCATGCAGTGTTTTGATGTCTCAGATGAAGAGGAAGACAAGCTGTTTATTGATGCAGTAAGAAAGGAACAACACTCTGAAGCTGAACAAGCCTTTGTAGACATATCAATAGGAAAGCAAGGTGTAAAGCTTAAGTTTAAATTAAGTTCATAGACACGCTGCCGCTAAATATTCACAGGCAAATCCACAACTTAATCCAAGGATGCCTGTTAAACATCTTAGATTCACGAGTACCGATTTGGGTAGTGAACACTTCGATGAATGAAACCTTTTATCTTTACAACGGTTGACAAACACGGAATGTAACTTGAACACAACACATCCTCCAAATACAAACCTGATTGAAAGAAATAATGATAATCAAATCCTTGATGACAGCAACACTCATAACAGTCACAAAACAATTACATTGACAATCATGTTACGTTATTTTTGAAATGTGTCCTTTTCTTTTTCATAACTTCTTTAACACACTACTTCTCCATTGCAAAACGTGGGTATTTTGCTAGTATTTATATAAAAAAGACTGTTTAGTGTTGTGCTCTCCTAGAAAAATAGCAATAAAATCTAAAACATCAGACTATACAGTAAAAGGAAAAAACAGTCACTAGAAAAAAGTGTGAATGCCATCAAAAGCTGCTTTTACAAAAAGAATATTCAGAGATGTGATAGGCAACATGTAAACTACATTGAAAACTCAATCTGTGTATTTAGAGAACCTAATATGTATTTCTATTGAACCAAGAAAATACATATGCAAAGAGAGAATAGATGAGAGATAATGTTAGTCCCTCAAAATGTAATGTATGCAGCATTTTGATTCAGGCTTAATTTGACAGAGGAAGATGCATATAGGGAGTTATAGTTGTCTTACTGATATTCCCACTTTAAATTATCCAGCATCTCGGGTATCAACTCTTCTTAGTGGAACTTTTTATATTTCTTATTGGGAAGAATTCCATACTTTTTGATATTAGGCATATCAATTTCTGATCTGCTTTGTGTAGTTCATGAAAAGATCCATACAAAAGAATTATTTGATTCTAGGAAAAAGGGGACAGGATGTAATAGAATGAATAAACATAAGAACACATGTACAAACTGACCTGTACCTTGTGAAAGGAGTAGTAGAATTCTGAACCTGAATAAGTGAGGAGGCTTCCAAAAAGATACACTATGTGACAGTGAACAACTGCCAGCTGTTACAATGCATATAATAAACTAGGAACTTAAATATACAAGCATGCCTTCCAACAAAACTCTAACCATTCTGAGTTTGAAGGAAGCTGGACAACATTTGATTTCAGCCCCCTTTCCTTCCAATTGCAGATGGTTTCTCTTCTACCACCTAAGAAAACTAATCACAATCATGCTCACTTAAATGTTGCCAGAGATGCAGCTTTAGAAAGCTATTATCATTCTTAGGAAACATCCTAGGACCATGAAAATTTAAACAGCTAACATGATTAGCAATCAGCTAAAGCATGTGTACAGTAATCACAATGCAAAGATCCACTAATAGTGTGCTTGAACTGTACACATGAATGAAAACAGAGTAATTAGAGATGTAAACAGCGAAGAGAGGAAAACACACACGCACCAAGAACAGTCAGTCTATATACTATACATCACAGGGTCTTACAGTCTTAGGGGAGATGAACTGTAACTTTTGAAACAAATACTAAGGACATAAAAGATCTGCCAACTGAGGGGAAAAAAACATTTTTTACCAGCATTAATTTCTTCCTTTAGAATGGGGTTATTACAATCATATTACTAATTAACAATTCTGTTCAAACAATTGCCATTCTTGAAAAACTGAAAGGAACACATTAACATAGCATAAACAGGAAACACTTAGAGGCTTCTATCTACATAACTTTTTTTCCAGGCAGTTTCATTCCTTTTCACATCTCCAACTTTCAAACTCTTCACTTGCTTCTTTTTTATACCTTTTTTTCTACATACATACATACATATCCAGCAGATGATCCGACTGCTTCTCTTTAGCGTGCGTTTAGCCCACACCCCCATCCACACAACGCGAGCGTCAGAGACGCCAAGTGACAAAAGAACAGCTGCTGTACAGGCTTTTAAATGATCGAAGCGCAGCGCGACAAACAGAACACGCAAGTCAACAGCAGCAGCAGCAAGACAACATGATCTGATGGCATCTCCTTATTGTGCATTCAGCCAACCCCCTTCACAATGCGAGCAGCGTTATACGTCCTGCGAGAAAGAGATTTAACCACGCCCGGGGCCAGAAATAAAGTGTACTGTATGATGCTTCATTATTATAAAACTAATGCCATATAAAAAAGTATACTACTATTTATTTGTATGAAAAAGTGCTGCTTTAAAGTGTGCTTTAAAAGAAAAACTGAATATAGGTTTTATTTCCAGTTACACAGAATTAAAGCTAATGAAGAGAAAACATTTGGAAAATATACAGACAAAGTCTGTGCTTGCTTTATAAAGTCCAGCATCAATTTATGTACCTCTAAGTGCCATTACTGTTTCAGGCAAGCAGTGTTGTGTTCTCATAAAGTCATCAGTCCAATTCCTGACTCCAACTCACTAAGTGACTGTGAACAAGTCAATTAACCAGCCTAGGCTCCGATTATTAAAAAAATATATGACAACAATGGCATATTTTGTAATCTACCTTGTGTAAAAGTTTTAGCTAGATATGCAATAATAAATAACATCACTGTAACTATCCAGGAGCCAATGAGACTTTCACGACTTTAAGGGTTTTTTTTTTAGTTAAAAAAAGGCAGAATCAGTTGCTTTATAAACCACTCTGTATGTCCTGTAGCACAAAGAGAGAGAGAAAGAGGGAGAGGGAGAGGAATAGAGCATGAAATGAGACTACCAGTGAGAAGGAAATAATCTGAAAAACAAAGACATTCTAATTGCGAACAGGAGAATGCAAGAATACATGCTGCAAATTTGAAACCACACATCCCAAATCACCAGTCATCAACATCATTATAATAATAATAACAATAATAATAAATAAATTTTTTCTGTCATAGCAGCAGACATTCTAGAGGCAGAGTGCGGCCCACATAATCTTCTACAAACATAATCAGCAGAATACACCAAAAATTGGATGAAAACTAAATCTTCCCATTTTGAGTTACTGTAATTTAACACTAAGATAACATTTACATGTTGCGGATTCTTTATAGAAAACATTTACTACATTTCTTGCGACTTTAACGTCCTGAACTTGCCAATACAGCCCCATGTCATCAATTCAACATTATCTCTCTACTAAAAAAAAAAATCTTGGGTCGAGACGTGATTTTCTCAGAGACACTCTTAACATCCTGCGAGGCAAGTAGGATAGCTGCTGTACAGGCTTTAAATGTTCGAGGCGCGGTGTGACATGTAGATCGCGCAGCATGGCACAAGCAGCAGCAGTAGCAGCAAGCCGGCTGATCAAGCATAGAAGAGGTTTAAAAAAAAAAGTATTTGTTTCCCACCGTATCACCATTTAAGAGGGTGTTTCGGAGGAGCGACCACATCTCCTTAGCGTGCGTTCAGCCCCCATCTTCACAACGTGAGAGGCAGAGACTTGAAGAGGCTGGCACACAGTGCGCCTTGGGGGAGGGGGTGGGTGAGCAAAGTGAGTAGGGGGCAAAGCTCCCTAGTTTAACCACAAAACCAATATTCAGACCAGTCCTGCCATCTATTGTCTTTCAGGAACAACCAGAGCAACAACTTTGAATCATCTCCCTTAATATGTATTAGGAAACATGAAAGGCTGCATTCCTAGGCGCATGTTTCCTGTCAGCAATCATGTACAAGATTTGAGCTATCAACTGGCTATTTTTTATTACAAGATGATGTAATTTTGGGATCTTATTTTAGGGAAATTTGTTTGCATTGCTGAACTGCTTGTATCAAATTAAAATGTGTACCTAACAAAGCTGAATTAATGGTCTTTAAAAGTAATAATTTAAATTAACTAAATTACATTTTCAAGCAGATTCCATTTCTTTATACAGGTGTACACAAATGTGTGTTTAGTTTTCAAATTTTCCACATAAAAAAATAAAAACATGCCTAGTGAAACATCTCCCCATTTCTTATAATGTTCTAAATACTATGAAAACCTCAACCTACCCAGAAATTAACAGGACAATACCGTAAATTAAATCGCAGTGATTTACAATGATTATGTGGGGCTAAGACCCCAATAATGAATGTAAGCTCAAGAACTTGTTTTCAAAAATGAAAATATAAATTAATTTATAGTCATTTTATTACTATTAAATGTTAACTGTTCTTTTAAAAGTCAGGGTGGTTGCATTTATTTTAAATGCATCCCATTTTTAAGACTGGCCGAGAAGTTCTGTACAGTATCCTGATCATTTTTAAATAGCTAAGCAAGCAGTTATGAAAGTAATGAGAAACTTATTAAATGTAAATCTGAAACAAAGAAAAAACAAATTTCATGTGAAAATTACAGATTTCTTTAGAGTGTGGATTACTGATTTGATGCAATAATGTTCATCACTTAGACATTTCAGGAATCTGTGATATAATACAGCTATGGAAGTATTTGAAGTAAATGTATTTATGTAAATATTTGTTTCCTAAAGTGAAGACCTATTAAAATAACATAATTCAGCCTTGATGTTAGCTATGTATACTGTTTTTTAATGCAAATTTAGAATAACTCCTAAATATGTCTTTTTTTCTTGCTTACAATGTGTAAAAAAAACTGTGAAGAGATGGGGCTACTAAATTATGCCAAATGAAGTTTAAAGGTTTAAAACTTGCTACAAAGCAGTACAGATATGGCTAAAAAAAACCTAAGGAAAGGCTGCAAGTGAATGAGCATTAAAAAGTAAACAGTAAGACTGGAAATAACCATAGCAAGATTGTCATTGCCATAAAAATCTTAATTTTTAGCTATAATTTACCTGATTTTGGTAGACTGGCTAAAGTGATTTCTTATATTATGCAATTTATTATATCAAAACCATAGGGGATAGCTTTTATATATATATATATATATATATATATATATATATATATATATATATATATATATATATATATATATATATATATATAAATTTTGTTGAAGAATAGTAATATCTCCTTAAATGTTCTATTACACCAGCTGGGGAATATAGTAATCAGTATTGAAATCACACCATTAATAAGACAAAGTAATATATGTATGAGGAATGTAATGAAAGTTTTTAGAAATTAAAATGTAATAATAGAGAACAAAACATAGGATTTACTTTTTTAGTTAGTTCAACAATGTACAACAAGCAGAAATGAAGCAAGATAGAAAACTAGACTTGGCAGAGAGTCAAGAAAGGGCTGGAGAATGAAAACAGTCAGATATTGTGCAAGGAGGGAGATAGACAGATTAGAGAAGCATTAAGAACAGACAGTCAATCCAAAGAGTGGAGAGGATGGACTGAACATAAATTAAGTGCAAGCACAACAGGGGGAAAAATATTTTATTCAGCTGTAATCGATTTTTACAGTGAATTTTTAAATATGTAATAGACTGTGTGGATCGGTAGAAAATGGTAAGCTATCAAAGAAAATTAGCTGGCATAGGCGTTGTATGTGAACCATTTCATAGAATATAGAAAAGAAAACTTTAGGGAAAAAAGAAAATGAACACATTACAATGGTCTAAGATAATAAGAAATGAACATTACATTAGGCAATAAAAACACAATGAAGGAAAAATGTGTTATTAAATAAAAAATATGCACCATAAAAATTTAAATACTATCTTCATCAATTAATATATTTACATACTTGGTAATTAATTATTATATACATTTAAAGTAAAATTAATATTTTCTAGTATAGTAAAATTCATTATGCATTTTGACAGCATGATTCTGGTCAATGCTGCTTATAAGTTTCTAGCGGATAGAGTTTTGCACCCATGATTACATTCCTTTTGGTTTTGTAATGTTCTTAATTGCATCATAAATTGTATTCCAATAGTGCTCACCATGCAATCTATACTAATAAAAGGCAAAGCCCTCTCACTCACTCACTCACTGACTCATCACTAATTCTCCAACTTCCCGTGTGGGTGGAAGGCTGAAATTTGGCAGGTTCATTCCTTACAGCTTCCTTACAAAAGTTGGGCAGGTTTCATTTCGAAATTCTATGCGTAATGGTCATAACTGGAAGCTGTTTTTCTCCATTTACTGTAATGGAGATGAGCTTGAACGCCGTGGGGGCGGAGTTTCGTGTGACATCATCGCGCCTCCCACGTAATCACGCAGTACATAGAAAACCAGGAAGACCTCCATAAAGCACTGAAGAAAACATGCCTTATATAATTGAGAAGGCAGCGAAACAATAAGAAGCGAGCGAGTGACATATACAACCATATTCATGAGTTCTGCTACTTCGGAAACAAAGCACGATGTAAACCTACACTTTAAATTAAGTTCATAGACAGGCTGTCGCTGGCATTTGTAATTTAGTGCCTGCCCATATAAGGCCGTCCGTTAGCGGCAATCCAATAGCAAACTCCCACTAAATATTCACGGGTGAAGGACTGTCCTTATGCAGAGGAAAATGAGATGGTCAGGGTGGTGTTTGACACAAACTCAGCGATCCTGCGAGAGAAAGTTTTAAGTGCCAGGACTAAGGTAACATTAAATACAGCCATGGACATAGCACGAGATGGCACCAGCGCAGCTGGGAACCTTCGATGCATGTACACCGAGCGGCTCACGTGAACTGTCGCAGTGCACAGATAAAAGCAACAGTTCCAAAGAGCGTTGAACAAAAACCGAATTACACAATTGAAAAGGCAGCAAAAAATATGAAGCGTCTAATACATACAAGCATATTCATAAATCCAGCTACTGCGGAAACAAAGCACACGTTGGAAAAAGTCAATGTCCCGCTAAAGGAAGACAGTGTAAAAACCCGTGCATGCAGTGTGTCAGGTCTCAGATAAAGAAGACGACGAGCTGTTTATTGATGCAGTAAGAAACGAATCGATGAATGAAACCTGTCATCTTTACAACGATTGACAAACACGGAATGTAACTTGAACACAACACATCCTACAAATACGAACCTGATTGAAAGAAATAATGATAATCAATTCCTTGATTACAGCAACACTCAGTAACACTCACAAAACAAATACTGTATATTGACAGTCATGTTACGTTATTTTTAAAATGTTCCCTTTTCTTTTTCTAGCTTTTTTAACACACTACTTCTCCGCTGCGATACGCGAGTATGTATATATGTATATGTATATATACATATATATATATATATATATATATATATATATATATATATATATATATATATATATATATATATATATATCCCGATCTACATACTCGAATAATGGATACTTTATTCGCCATCAATGATTGTTTTGGTAACAATGTGTATTCACATTAGATGAACGGTAAAAAAGTAAGAGCGAGGGGAGGATGACTTATTGAGGCATGCAAGCTGTAGTGCGCGTCAACTCTATCTGAATTGCGATCACATTTGAAAAATATATCTTTTCAAGTCCTATTTAGTCCATATGTGTCAAACTCAAGGGCATGGGCCACATCCAGCCAGCGTAATTATATCCGCCCGAGATCATTTTATATATTGTATTATTGTTATTAAAGCCCGGGTATATGAAGCGCTGGTAACACAATAAACTACAGATCCCATAATGCAGCGCTTCAGCTGCCTTGCCGAAAACTTACCGTGTTAATCAAGTCTACCTTATGATGCTGCAAGTTATTGCGAAGCTAGCTCACACAATGCTGAAGAGAAAAGTTGATTCTGAAAATAGAGCCTTTAAAAACCGATGGGGGCTGAGTATATGTTTACTGAACCCGTTTGTCTCATTTGTGGAGCTAATGTGGCTGTAATTACAGAATTTAATCTAAGTGAATTCAAGTGAAGCTGCTTTTATGGGAGACACAAATGCACCAGTGCACATTGCCCCACTTTCCCTGTTGCCAAGTAATGTTAAACCAAGTCGTCACTACGGTGTTCCCAAATACGCACTTTGCTGATAAACTGAGCGCACTGCGCACTGAGTTTGCACGGCGCTTTGGTGACTTTGAAGAACAAAAAAAGTCCGTCTACATGCGGCTCGAACCTTGTGCATGTTTGGTAGCACATATCTGTGTGAGAAGCTCTTCTCAGTGATAAAGACTAACAAAACAGCACACAGGAGTCGCCTCACTGATGAGCACCTGCAATCCATCCTGAGAATCTCCACAACACAGAACCTCACACCAAACAGAAACAAACCTGTGGCCAAAAAGATGCCAGGCGTCCAGCTCTAAAATGACATATGAGCAAAGACAACTGAATGATTTGATTTGTTATTGCTGAAAGGAACACATTTTATTTATATTTCCAGGTTTTGTTATGCAGCATGTTCATATTTGAATTTGTAGAATTTTGACAGGATATATTTTATGGAGAGCAAAATCTTTGGGATATTTAAAATCTAAGTTTATTTTTATATAAAATTACATAAGAGTAAAGAAATGTGAATGTTTGTTCTTTTAACGTTTACTTTATTTCTAACTTGTATAATTTAGACAGGATATATTTTTATGGAGAGCAAAATATTATAAGTTGTTTAAGGTTTGAGTTGATTTATTCACGAATAATATTCCTGTCTGTTTTTACCATTCCTACCAAAGATATTTCTGTCGACTAAATAAAAATTCCTTCTATTTAAAATTTAAATAGAACTTGAACAAATACGATAGTTCATAATATCCACGCAGACTTGCACGTAAGAGTGGGAGTCATCCGTTTTAACAAGCAGCGTATTGCACTGATACGAAATAGCTGTGTGTGTATATATGTAGATATGTATGTATATGTATATATATGTTTATATATGTGTGTGTGTATGTATGTATATATATATATATATGTATTTGTGTGTATATATGTGTGTATGTATTTATGTGTGTGTGTATATGTATGTGTATATATGTAGATATATATATGTATGTGTATATGTATAGATATGTGTATATATATATATGTTTATGTGTGTGTGTGTGTGTGTAAATATATATATTTGACAGAACAATTACATTGACAATCATGTTACGTTATTTTCAAAATGTTTCCTTTTCTTTTTCATTGCTTCTTTAACACACTACTTCTCCTGCGAAGCGCGGGTATTTTGCTAGTGATTATATAAAATAAAAAAATCTATCAGTATAAAAAGAAAACAAAACCTTATTCTTTTTAACAGGCATATTTCTACACTACATTATGCTTATTTATGGTGTTCTTATCCAATCAATGCTACATTCAACTGGATTTACTTTGTTTTAAACAACTATGCAGTGCTTTTATGAATTGCATGATTGTTTCAATCATAATCAAATGAACAATCTGGAAAGATTTTAAGTATTTTCCATTATGGAAGACATCATAAAAATGTTATAGGCCATCAAATGACTGCTGATGATTGTGTGATTAGGTGTTAACTAACAGTCCTAATAACAGCTAATGTCCAGTTTCAAAATGACTCAAAAATACATTCATATATCAGAAACGAACAAACAATTATAAATAAGATGTAATTCTGATAAAGATGTGTTTCATTCCTGAAAAAAAGCCTATTGTGGACTGGATTATACAGTCCCATAAATGTCTGAATTGATGTAGACAGAATAATTAATATTTTTATACTGATATAGTAGGAGCCTTCCTTAGGTCTTCTGCTCAATTTCCTATTCAAAACTACTGGGAGATAGCTTTCCAAATGAACTGAGTAACCTCCACTATTGCACAATGCAATCACCATGCAAATCCTTCAAAATCCTATGAAGCATTTTCTGAAACAAATACTACTAGAAAAACATTTTAACTAAATATGGGACACTATATAAAATGATGGAATGTACAGTTTACACTGTACAGTAAATAGTCACTTTTCAAGTGTATAAATCTAAACTGGCAGAATATAGGAAAAAAACTACACTTTGAAGGTCAGGTATAATATCTGTTATATAACCTAATACTTCATAGTATATTCCAGTTCAGCCAGAGGCACTGACTAAAAGGCATAGACTAAAAGGCATATATTGAAACTACACAATTCATTGAACTAACATTTGAACACGGTTATTTAAAAAAGAAAAAAAAACAAAACAAAACAAAAAACAACAACTCATAATGGCAGCTTAGCTCGATGGTGTCTTTTACAGTGTGTGATATCCCGTGTAGTGGGAAGTGGTCCCAACCTACACTCTGGACATCTGATAGTTCATGAACCGAACAGGATTAGTAGAGAGATAAGACACAGACAAAAATTGAAGGGTGAATGGTGCAAGTTTATTTACAAGAGTGCTGTACAACCAAAATGCAGTAGTGTCAGGTGGGCTTTGAGACACAGTCCTTCAACACTGACACTTCTTCAGAAATAAATAAAAACAATCAAAAAGGAAAAACATAGTGTATTTACAAAAACAGTGCACTCCTACAAAAACTACACACACACTCCATTAATGAAGGTTGTCATCTTTTATCCCTGGCTCAAGACGCTCCTCCAGCAGGCAAGAAAAATGTACAAAAACAAGTGTGTATATACAAAAAAACAACTGCACCAAACCTAAAATCAAAAACTATCCCAGCACCAAATAAGTATATATACCTCCACCAAAAATGATCACTAGGAGATATCTCACTCTATATACAAACGAATATATACAAAAGCCGCCAAAATCACAACTGCTCCTCCAAACAGCTGAGCAGTGCTTACTCATAACCCGCCTTTAGGTCCACTGACGACCCCTGTTGGTCGGTGACTCCTTAAATATAACCGGCAAGATTGTCCAGCCAATCCACCAACCCGTCCACCTCACGCACCTATCCTGATAGACGCTAGCAAGTTCACGCCACACCCTGAGAAACTATGCATTTAAAACTGAACCCCTGTGGGTCGCGCGCGTATAAATCCTCCAGGACGGCCAACGGCTATGCTGAACTCATGCACACCCGTTGCCGACTCACCAGTAAGTAACTTCATTTCTTTAACATTATGGGATCCCCATCTCTGACTCAAACAAATGCCTGTGTTCTGATGATTTGTCCTACTTTGTCGAAGTATCCTACCGTAGTTTATTTAAAGCCCGAAAGAGAGCCTGATGCAAAGATTTCACAAGACGGCCATTACTCGTGCATGGATACAGTGGCCTGTACAAGATTAAAAGTCACACATGCAAAATATACAAGTTATAAAATGTTGACAGTAAATACCTATGCAGTAAACTGTAATAAATGCATTAATGTAGTAAGGCTAAGAAAATCATACGTATTACTGAAATACAGTAACACCAGCTTTGAGAAAAGTTCCGTAATTTTGGTCTGCACATGTGTAGTATCAGTGAGATCATCATTTCGATGGGTAGGATGTTTTGTTAGTTGTTAGAACACCGGCTTTCTCTTTAAAGACGCACCGCACTTTAAACCGCCTGCACTGGGCAGGCTGCGAGGACACCGGCGTGTAAAAATGAACACATGCGGAGGAGCCCGTACTGGCCATTATAACCAGCTCCACGTGTGTCCAGACACACCGCGCCTCACAGCGCCAACCCGCTAGATAGCCCTGCGCCCTCAACACACAAACGGTAAGCGCACTTCCTTATCTATACTAATAAAAGGCACTGACTGACTGACTCATCACTAATTCTCCAACTTCCCGTGTAGGTAGAAGGCTGAAATTTGGCAGGCTCATTCCTTACAGCTTACTTACAAAAGTTGGGCAGGTTTCATTTCGAAATTCTACGCGTAATAGTCATAACTGGAACCTATTTTTTCGTCCATATATTATAATAGACTTCTGCTCGATGGCGTAACTCCGCCTCCCACATAATTTAGTGCCTGCCCATATAAGGCCGTCCGTCAGCGGGAATCCAATAGAAACACTGCCGATAAATATTCACGGGTGAAGGACTGTGCTTATGCAGACGAAGATGAGATGGTCAGGGTGGTGTTTGGCACAAACTCAGCGAAACTGTGAGAGAAACTTTTAAGTGCCGGGTCTAACATTAGCTAACATTAAATAAAATTTATGCAATGATGCCTACATTTAACTTACATTCCTAACAAAGGTATTTCTGTCGACTAAATAAAAATTCCTTCTATTTAAAATTTAAATAGAACTTGAACAGATACGATAGTTCATAATATCCACGCAGACTTGCGTAAGAGCGGGAGTCATCCGTTTTAACAAGCAGCGTTTTGCACTGATACGAAATAGCCTGCCCATTTAATTGTTTAGGAATGGATAAATAAATTAAGATTTTGTACAAATAATGTTTTTCATTTTTCTTCCTTGATGGATTCTGGCACCCCCAGCAACAGTTGCTCGCAACCCAAAGACTGTGTGTGTGTGTATGTATATATACACACACACATATATATATATATATATATATATATATATATATATATATATATATATATATATATATATATATATATATATATATATATATATATATATATATATGTGTGTGTGTGTGTGTGTGTGTGTGTGTGTGTATATATATATATGTGTGTATGTGTGTGTGTGTGTGTGTGTGTGTGTGTGTGTGTGTGTGTGTGTGTGTGTGTGTGTGTATGTATGTATGTATGTATGTATGTATGTATGTATGTATATATATATATATATATATATATATATATATATATATATATATATATATATATATATATATGTATATATGTGTGTATATATATATATATATATATATGTGTATTTATTTAATACTTTTTTTAATATTTAATATTTATATATTTGTGTATATGTAAATATGTAGATATGAATGTATATGTATGAATAGGACAACCAGCATTGCAATTAATGGACCTTCAATGCTGGCAGGAAAGAAGCTGCAGAGCTGCATTTGTGGCTGCTCAAAGCTAACAACTGACATGGGCCTTAAAATCCACCAAGGCAGGAAGAAGTGCCTCAGTGAGCTTAGAAAGGGGCCTTGCATTGACCAATACTTCTTATGAAGTAAGCCAAATCAGTCGAATGAAGCCCAGAGGCAGGAGCACCCCGAATGAAGTTCAGCGTCGTACATACTCTGCTACAGTCTCCAGATTGGAGCCCAGTCAAGTCCAGCCAGCAGCAGTTTCCAGCCCAGAGCCTAGCCAGCCACACCATATATTAGGCCCTAGTACAGGGCCCAGCCAATCAACATCAGCTTCTAGCGTGGAGTTTAGCCACCAACAGCTAGCAACACAATTCTGTATAGAACTAAGCCAGCCACAGCCAACACCATGTTCCATCCCAGAACCCAGCCAGAAACAACCGGCAGAAACTTCCAATATTGAGCCCAACCAGCCGCTGCCAGCAACAGAAAGAAAGATGGAAGGTAGGAAATCTCAGATTCTGTGACCCAGATCCAATGTGAAGAGAGAGTGGGAAACCATTGACTCGGAACTGGTTCTTATACTAGAACAACAAAAGGGTCCCGTTGAAAGGAAGCTGGAGAACTTGGGAACCATCATCTACAGCTATGGTGGCGAGAGGTTTGGGGTAAAGAGCAAGACACATAGGCAGCAGAAAGGCCCTTTAAACCAGCTAAAGTCCAGAAGATAGCGGGAAATTGACAGGTTGGTGAAACAGAGAAGACAACTGAGGAAACAGTGGAGGAGGGCCTATGAGACAGAAAGGGAGGGACTTGCTGTTCTGCAGGAAGAAATAAAGCAGCAGCTTACTAAGTTGCGAAGAGCAGAGTACCTCAGACGACAACGCAAGAGGTAAGAACGGACAAGGACCCTTTTCTACAGCAACCCATACAGCTTTGTTAAGGGCCTTTTCGTTCAAGAGAAGAGTGGGGGCCTCAAAGTGCACATAAAAGACCTGGAAGAACATCTGAGGAAAACTTACTCTGAGGGTCGGAGGCATGAGCCAGTTACCATTCTGAGTGACATGCCGCCTATTCAGGCACTTGAACACCAAATGGACATAAGGCCACCCACATGGAATGAAGTGGAGAAGATTGTGAAGCAGGCAAGATCAGCATCGGCCCCTGGACCCAATGGCATTCCATATAGGCAATACAAAAACACCCCTGGAGTCCTAAAATACCTGTGGAAGCTGATGAAGCAAGCTGATGCAATAATAATCGGCCAATTTAGTTTAGCATCATTCATTAGTAGGTTAAAAAAAAAAACTCTTATCCCAACACCTGACATCAAAGATACCGTGGGTAAGGCTTTTATAAAAAGTGAGCCAAATTTTCAATCATGCATATTTTCTCTTGTAAATAGCCAAACACACTGAAAACACTGGGAAGAAATAAACAAAAAACTGACTGAAATTATATATCACCCTTTTTCTGAACCCCTTTTTCCATTACAAGCACATTCTGTCAGCATTAGCTTCAACAGCCTATAAATGGCACAGCAGCTTACACACACACGTATATAGATATATAATATATATACTTATACAAACACATACATACAAATACACATATGGACACAAACACACATAACCACAAATAATGATAGCTGTTTAAATAATCTTATATATAAAGTATATTATGTGCACTGCTGAAGGAGATCCATGCTTTGCATTACACAAAAATCTGAGGCAAGCAGCTTGTGGCAATACATGTTCTGGGCGCTCAACACTAGCAGCACATGACTCCCACGTGACCTAATCCATGACTCCCAGCCCTAGCACATCTGGAAAAGATTAGAGTGAAGCTACACTTAACAGATGCCCAAATTGATTCATATCTAGCTGCTTTTATTTGTCCAAAGGAGCAATAAAAATGTTTAAAGAAAAAAAATGCCTTCAAAGGGAACTGTTAATTTATCAGTCATCAGAAATCATGTTTAATTGTTTTATGTAATGTGTTAAATTAAGGGACACCAGAATGAATTTTGTCTGGTCCGTGATACTTATAGGTTATTAAAGACATTGGGATCACATGGGTGCCGCTTTGCTTCATATGTAGCTAGTTATGAAACAAACAATGTTATTTATTGTTACTTTTTAATCTCCCTTTTCCTTGACAATAGTTTATTACTGATGTTTTCTAGACTCACATTTAACAACTTTTATTTTTCTGATTTAATAATAAAATTTCTTACTTTGCCATAAGCATATAAATAATGAGGAATCAAAAGGCAAAACTAAAATGGTCATGAACCTTTTACTTAATCAGCAATTCCATTATGTAAATAAAAATGAGGTACATATTTTTTGTGCATAACACAGTTTTTCATTCAAAGAACTGAAAGCGCAAACCAGGACTAGGCATTAGCCTAATATTTAAATCTTAAGTTTTGTTAACATCTGAAGCTCTGCTGGTAACTGAATTAATAACTGTAACATTCTACCCAGACAATAACTAGATATACAAATAGGAAAAAAGTCATTATTATTGTGAAAACAATTTGTCTCACATTATATTCTAATTCTGTTATCTATATTGAATTCCAACTTAATTACACAAGTTAGTCTACATTAGGGATGACCAACTCTGGTCCTGTTAGGCCGCAGTGGCTGCAGGTTTTCATTCTAACCCTTTTCCTAATCAAGGAATAGTTTTTATTGGTAATTAACTCCTTTTTCTTTCATTTTAATAGCCATGTTTTGAAGGATTTAGTCCTCTGAATTGATTCGTTTGTTCATTAAATGGCAGCCAAACAGAAATGAGATGTAAAACAAGCCAACAGATGACCAGCTAAATTGGAACTTCAAACTTCAGCCAATTTCACTCCAACCAGTTTCTTAATGAGAAGCCAATTCTTGCTGTTAATTAAAGCCGTTATTGAATATAACTTGTTGCTACTCTCATTCTGCCACAGCAGACTGTTGATTTTCTGTTTTTTCTAAGACCTTAATCAAGATGTTTTGGTGACCTGAGCAGACCAACATGACCAAGACATTCACCTTTCTTTATTTTTAGGTTAGCTGGTCATGTGTTGGCTTGTTTTGTGTCTCATTATTGCTTGGCTGTTCATTAAGGAAAAAGAGACAACTGAGGGGTCTGAGTCACGTCAATTAAAACTAAGGCAAAACAAGTTAATCAGCAGTAAAAAATGGCTCACTAATTAAGAAGGTGGTTAGAATGAAAACCTAAAGCCACTGCGTCCCACCAGGAACAGAGTTAGACACCCCTGGTCTACATGAAAAGAAAAAAAAAATCAATAAAAAAAATCTAATTCAAAGTGCTATATATGGTTTAAAAAAAACATATGTAAATATGAAAATTAATTAACCTAAATAACTAAACTGATCAACCATAATGGTCAGTTGTACTATAGGTATTTCACTAGCTTAATTCAGTGTTTCCAAACCTCGGTCCTGGGGGCACACTGTGGCTGCAGGTTTTTGCTCCAACCAGCTTCTGTTTAACCAGTAAACCCCCGATTCTCTAAAGAATCGCAAATCCAAGAATGGCAATCTCCTTTGCTTCTGGTGTTTCAGAAGTGCGTTGTAGGTGCCTTCATTCATTGTTTTTATCCATGCGGTCTCGTTTTTGTTTTTCCAATACTGTGTCGTTAGCTAGAAGTCATTTGCTGTTAGAAATCATAATTGAACGTACTTTTAACACTGAATTACCCTAACATGATTCAAATAAGCCACACTGACAGCTGGAACAGTGGATTAGAGCACACTGACTGCTGCCACTGTATAGTGGAGTAGCTGCTGGCACTGAGGAGTAGAGAACACCGACTGCTGGCACTGTGGAGTAGCTGACTGATGGCACTGTCAGTAGTCAGTACTACCTCAAGTTTAAATATGTCACCATGGCAACTTGTTGGCGTGCCCGGTTTACCTCAAGTTTATTTTACAGGTTGTGTTGTTTGGGCGCCACCTACTGACTCTGGGAAGCCGCTGGGTTTGACTCTGGGGTCTGATGGTGACGGTGCTTTGGGAACAATATAAAAATTAGAAAGTATAGTTTGGCATATATATATATATATATATATATATATATATATATATATATATATATATATATATATATATATATATATATATATATATATATATATATATATACACATATACACACACACAGTAATCCCTCCTCGATCGTGGGGGTTACGTTCCAGAACCTCCCCCCGATAGATGAAAATCCGCGATGTAGAAACCATATGTTTGTATAGTTATTTTTATATATTTTAAGCCCTTATAAACTCTCCCACACTGTTAACATTATTAGAGCCCTCTAGACATGAAATAACACCCTTTAGTCAAAAGTTTAAACTGTGCTCCATGACAATACAGAGATGACAGTTCTTTCTCACAATTAAAAGAATGCAAATATATCTTCTCTTCAAAGGAGTGTCTGCATCAGGAGCAGAGAATTTCAGAGAGAGAGAGAGAGAGAGAGCGCAAGCACTCGCAAAGAAAAGCAAACAATCAAAAAATCAATACGTGTGCTTTTAAGTTTGCCGAAGCACCGCAATAAAGCGGCATTTTTTAGAGAAGCGTCAGTATCTTCTAAGCAAACAGCCTCTGTGCAAACAACCCCTCTGCTCACATCCCCTCCCGTCAGGCACAGAGAATATCAGAGAGGGTGAGATAGAGGCAGAGACAAGCAAACAATCAAGCACCGCGCGGGAAGCATATCTTATAGCATTGAGGAGTTTTAGTTAATATGTAATACATGCTCTGATTGGGTAGCTTCTAAGCCATCCGCCAATAGCGTCCCTTGTATGAAATCAACTGGGCAAACAAACTGAGGAAGCATGTACCATAAATTAAAAGACCCATTGTCCGCAGAAATACACGAACCAGCGAAAAATCTGTGATATATATTTAGATGTGCTTACATTTAAAATCCGATAGAGTGAAACCCTGAAAGTCGGCGATATAGCGAGGATTACTGTGTGTGTGTATATATATATATATATATATATATATTATATATATATATATATATATATAAAATGTACCAAGCAGTTATATGGGAATAATGTATTTATTTCTTTTTACTAATTAGTGAGTCTGATACTAAAGTACTTGCAGCCTTTGATTATTCAGTGTTGTTTGTCAGCGTGTCTGCTCTGCTCATTTTTAATTGTCATTAATAAGATACAACAAAGGGGAAAAACTATACAGAGAAAGGAAAAAATAGAATGAAATCAACAAAAGAGAGTTAAGCATTTAAATCTATATCAAAAGCTGAAATATTTCTAAATGTCTTATAAATGTAAAAAATCATGCTGCTGTGCTTTCCTAAAAGAAAAATAATACCAGCTAATTAAATGAGATCAGTGTTATCAGGTGTTGTCACTGATTAGGAATGTGGTTGGAACAAAAATCTGCAGCCACAGGGGATCCACAGAACCGAGGTTGGGTAACACTGGCTTAATTAGGTGTATTCAGTCACCAGTTGCACTTGCATAACATTTTCTTGATATTAAAGACTGACTATAGGAAAGAAAGTGATTCAAACCTATTTTGCTAGCATACTTCTGACACAAATGTATAAATCTCTCAGAATTTTGCCACCATTGAACAGATTCTTCCATAACTCATTCTTCACCTCAACTAGCTGTCTGCCACCTGAGCTACGACCCACTACTTAACTTAGAATACTGATTTTAAAATTTGCAGTTATTAAAAAGTTAGTCACTGTGAAATCTGTTATGCAAGGCTGGCACTAACCTTCAAAATCCTGCTGAGGGACCCCAATTTGAAATTTAACCTTTAAACTGAGAAAACATTTCTTAAACCCTTTTTCTTTTTATTTTCTCTTAAACCTGAGACTTAACAAGAATGCAGCATTCTCACAGGCTACCTTTATTGGACAAGTAATTTGTTAAGGGGTGCCCTGGCAGCTGCTTTGATCGCTTATTAGGCAGGCCTGGCTCTGTAGTTATGGAAATATTGAAGACAAGTTATTTAATAAACTATTATGGGACTCATTTTACTGGTTATATTTGATATGAAAATCTTTCTTACCCATAAGCACAGCCAAAAGCAGTGTACACAAATTGTAATAAACTGATATATTTCCTCATTAAAAGTGAAACAAATTATTTTAAGCAGCTAACTGAATTTATTCATAGAATTAAATTATTTACTCTTGACTGAGTAAATCAGGTCTATTACAATAAAAGACAGGTAGTGTAATGCAGTGATTAAAGCAAAGGACTTGAAAGCAAAAAGATGTTGTTTTAGTTTGTATATGTAACTCACTATGTGAGCAAGCTACTTATATAAAAATGTAAAAAGTATTGATACAAAATGTGTTCTAACCATTCAAAAAGTAAAGGCTTAAACAAAACCAACAATCATAATAATAATAATAATAATGCAACAATAACAAATGCTGGGGTTACGGAGGGGAAACAGCAGGATGGTGTGATTAAGAAAACAATAAAACACTGGGCTTCATTTTTACTCTCTCTCCAATATGCTGAATATCTGAATTTCTCCTCTAATGCAATTGTTCTTTTAAATAAAATATTAATGGAAGACTTGGGGATTGAAAGGAGGTAGGGAGTGGTCTCTAAACCACCATACTCTCTAAACAACTATAATCAGTCTAAAATTACACATTTCCAGAAAAAAGGCATTCATCTGAAACGGTCTACATGACATTCAGAGCTGCTTGGAAATAAGTGAACCTTACATTTTTTATGTCCTAGATAGTCTAAAACTTCAATATTTAAAGAAAAACCAAAATAATAGACACATAAAAATAGGGTCGTATTAATTATTAAATAAAACATGTTTAACAGAAACACAGTGATCCCTATGTGAATAAGTGAACTTTTTAAATAAATAAGCAGTGGCGCATTCTTTGACGTTTCCCATAGTTACTAATCAGTCTCGGACATGTGCTTTGAGGAATTTTCTCCATTCTTCATAATAAAATTGATTTGACTGCTCCAGATGTGTTGGCTGTATTGTATTAATAATCTGGTTCTGGTCAAAGAAATATTCAACAACAGATTAAAAAAAAGTTCAGAACAATGTGAAAAAAAGTCAAAGGTTCATATACATGTATCAAGCAAAGAATCACAAACAGTATGAAAAAGACAAAATGAACGTCCTAACTCTCGTCATCTGGTAGACTTCAAATACATACTGATTATACTCAGCAGGTGTCAAGTGAAGAATGTAAAGGAGTTACCATTTAAAACATATTGTACTTTATTCACTTTAGCTCTACCGCCAGAGTTACAACTAACTATTGTGAAAGTACATACTTAGATTGGAAGTTTGCTTTACTGAACTATTTTTTAAAAAGGCAACGTAACCTGGACTGATGGCATGAAAAGCAGTAAAATACCTGGGTTTCATTTAGTTTAAATGGAAATGTTGGTTAAAATAGGAAACTGTCATTTATAAATCAAGATTCCTTTATAAAAGGTCTGGGTTCACTGCATTTTATAGTTCCACAGCAGTTCTTGTTGTAGGTACTAGTTATACTCAAGTTTGAAAATGCCCTGACTTGTTTTGTTTAATTTGTGAGATTAAAATTGTGAATCATCATCTTTGCCGTTTTAGATTTTGTATTCATTTTCATAAATGTTAATAGCAATGGCTCCATGGTTAAACCACAAGAACCTGAAGCTACATTGTGTACAACCTTAAGTTTAATTTTTGAATACAAAATAAAACGACTCATACTTCTGCTCAGTTTCCACTTTTTTACACATATTACACAGATCTGAACCTTTTAAGAAAGTGTGACAGAAAATAACCAACATGAAATCAGACCTTTTCAAAAAGGATACATGCAAATGTATTCCTTTTTTACATCTAAAACAACATCTCACTCCCATCAATCCTGGTTCCTCATACCCTCAGACTTATAAATAGATATTTGTACAATTTTTTGTTTTCTGTTTCTCTTCTTTGCTATCATAGGTTGATAAATCCACAGAATCCAACACAAACATGGTGAAGTAACAATGCAACCAGCATCGATTCAATAGGTCGCACGTGTCTAACAGAATTGTATTTATTTATTTTATAACCCTTCAGGATAGATCTTTGCAAACTACTATTAGATTTAGATCACTCACAAAATTAATTTGAACTGTCAAAAAAAGTGTCTTTAAGAATCACTTTAAGTCACAGTGTGACCACAGCCTTAACGGTTATTCAGATAAGAGCCGGCTTTAAAGGAAAAGAAAAAAAAAAAACTTTGCTTGTGAGAAAATGCTAACTATGGCAAAGTTAAATCAGGGTTCTACTGTGCTAATGTTAATAATAAACTATGTTTATTAATGAAGCATATCTTGCACACCATTTCTCTTCTCATGTGTATTTTTAGATTCTGTACAGAGTATTCATAGCAATTACCAACTGAGTCAACTAACTTCTGTAAGACAAACAACAAAAATAAACACCTATCAAAGTACATTAGAGAAATAGGTTACAACTCGGATTAGAGTACGAATGTGGATAGGCTTAAAAGTCTTTACTATATGCATGGAGTCATTTTACAGATTTGTACCTTTACTTTGTGAGCCTACACAAGGGATTTTAGGCACAATTTATCCAGATACAAACTACCAAATGGATTTGAAGACCAACGATACTCAGTGGCTATATCAAGGCATGTGTTCAAAAAGGGGCCTAAAGCAACTCTAAGAGCCTTAAGCTAGAAAAACATTTTCTTTTGACATGCTTCCTTTGTTCACCTAGATCTGGCCTTGCTTACTGTACAAACAATACATTTGACAACATTTCCAAGCAGGTGAAATGGACTCAATCTGGCAAGCCTCTGATAGAATTAAACAGGTCTTCAATGAGGATGGTGCAGCAAATGTCCAACCAGCTGACAATTCACTTCCATCCCCTAAACCCTACATCCAAAAGAGTTGCATTAAAATGCCCCCTGTGTATTGTTAACAAACCTCCCAAAGCACAGACAGCCGCTTGCTGTTTAAACAGTGGGCACTAAGCTAATTCCTACAAGATGGCTTTTTTCCAAAGGATTGACATAGCTTCAAAAAAGAATAACAGCATGGCAGAAAAAGCTGTGTAGAGGAAATGCAGCAGAAATATCTTTGTTAAATCAAATTAGTCCAAGACAAGGTGGGTAAATGATCACCAAGAAAAGACAGCTGCTTTGAGTCTACAATTAACACCTTCAATAAAACTTTACAGTTAAATTAGTGAAAAACGACGTACAAATTTGGGGCAGAATCTCAGTAAATGTGAATTTTCTATATTTGGCCAAGGGAAGATGCATTTTTTAGAAAAGAAAAAGTAGACTCTACAACAAATGATTGTGTTGCTGTAACTACCATGAAGACATTGTCTATGAACCCTCAATCAAAAGTAGACAAATGTAGCATAAATGGTGTATTGGTGTTCCATTGTTTGTCTTTGGATCATCTTAGTGTAAAACACTAATGAAAACCTGCCCTAACTATTAAATGTAATATGTTAAATTTACAACTAAAAATGAAGTTGCACCATTTGGCACCAGTCCATTCTAAGGGCAGTCTAGCTCACTTTTAAAATGTTAATTGCGGTGTCAGACACTCTTCTGAAATTTGCCCTTGGCCCCATTTTCCATATTCTTCAAAACTAAATGGCACCGTTTCCTTATGAAAGTAAAAAAAACACTTGAAATATTTACTTTTTATCCCTGTATCCCTGTGAACAACATTACTACTACTTCAAAACCTACACTTCACTTCTTTATTCTACTTTCAAAAAATTTTAATTAGCCTGAAGAAGTGGCCTGAGCTGCCTCGAAAGCTTGCATATTGTAATCTCTTTAGTTTGCCAATAAAATGTGTCACTTTGCTTGATTTCACATCGCATCCATAATGGCTAAGACGGTACAAGACCCTACTACTTCGAAGTAGAACAGAAGATGTAAATGCTAAGTTATTACATCATTGATTAAACAGTGATGAATAAGTAACATATTAGGGGACCTTTCACAAAATTTTACCATGTCCTTAGGACACTGCAATAACTACTATATAAAATGATAAGCCTCATAAAACAGTTACTATAAGCTAATAAAAAGGTATACCATAATTCTTAACCTATGCTGTCAGGGACTTACCTTTTACTAACATTAGCACATACCCTCAATCAAGAATTCAATCTTATATGTTATGCACAGATTTACTTAACAAAGATCAGGATCATCATGATTTTGCTTCTGATCAGCAGAAACCTTCAGGATTTGGGGAAAGAAAACACAAGACGTATACATGTGCACTGCATTACTAGGCCTCTCCTTTGGCCAGTGCAGCAAATCACACAATGTAGTGTGGAGATTCTTTAAAATGGAAAAGAAATTTCATCTGCAATATATGCCAGGAAAAAGTCAATCATGGTGGCACTACTATTTGATAAGAAAAAATAACAAGCCCATTTCAGAGTGCTAGGCAACATGACTGCAGCACTGCATCTAAACATATAATTTTTTACATTAGTTTGGGTTAAACATGTTCAAATATTTAATACAAGTAAGCATACAGATATGAAGAGCACGTGTCAGTTCTGAAAATGATGAAAATAGGACATTTCGTCACATCTGTGTGCTATAAATATTGCATGAATATGTCCACAGTTCACTACATAAATAAATAAAAATACCTGCAAATATGGGGTCTTGAGTGCATTATGGGATAGCATTTAATCACATTAAAAACTATGAAAATGCAAAATCAAAACCCACAAATTGGCCTGACCACAGATTTGAATACTGGTGCCTATAGCAGTAAGAAAGTGTCCTACCTGCTGCACCACACTTGATATTACATATACTGCATTATGGTTCTTTGATTTTACTGAGGGGTTTTTGTGCATGCATGGGGGTGATGGCAAAGAGCATGGAATGACAGTATTGTTGCTGTGTGGGAAAGAATTGTTTTTATTATTTTTATAGATGTATCTTTTAATGATGAAGCAGGTTACATACATGTAAACTTTACTCATGTAAAATAATTTTAATCAGCAGTGTCTTGCAACATATTTGTAATTTGGTAGCTGCTTCATTCCTTCCTCAATGATGTGCCAAGAAGGAAAACCTTTACATTTTGTTGAGATTTTAAATAGCTCAGAGTTTTGCTGGTGTACAGTACTGCATCAAAGTATGCTTATAAAAGGGATGGTTGGACGGAATCATGTTCAGTGAAAATGAATAAAATAAAAATTGAATTCCTAGAAACCTGCTACAAGTCTTTTGAAGAAACCAGCCTTTAATTAAGGAGTGTTAAAAGCTGTAAAACAAATGTGTTTCAAAAATTGCTCAATAAACTGAACAGACCATATGACACAAAGAATGCACTGGTAATACGATTTGGATCAGACCATTTTCATTAACAAAAACAAAATTTAGGCCAATTAGTGCAACTTTAGTAATTATACTGAACTGATAACTACAAAGTTTGCAGATTTTAAACAATACCAAAAAGGGAGCTAGGGAACACCAATTCACATTGTTTCTTTGTCAAGGTTAAATGTATCTGATAAAAACAAACAAAAAAAAATACAATTATACATTTATTACCAAAAATTTTGCAAATGATTAATCATCAAAGACAGCTAGAATAGTCATTATGTGCTGAACAGTACAGGAAAGCTATACCAAAATATAACACTTAGCTTTGGCAAGCCACACTAACTTGTTAGATCACAGTCATTATTTACTTTCAAATATGTGAAAGACAATCCAGTTTATACAGTAGCCCATTTTAAATGAATCAGTTTCTTAATTTGTATTAAGTTTCTGAACAAACATTAAAATATAGCCTGACTACTGGTTTTCAATTTAAAAATTAACTTTTGAAATGTAAATATGTATTGTATGGACTAAATGTTCAACTACCCTAGGGAACAGGCCAACATTATGTACTGCCTAGAAAACACCTCCAAAACTACACACACACACACAAAGTGCAAAAGACTTGGCCAAGTGCCACCCTTCCACTGAGACGTGAGCTGGAATGTGATTTTTGATGTAATGCAGACAAGTGTAACATGTAGCAGTGCTACTGAGGGACTGAAACTTTAACTCCCAGCAGTCCCTGCAGTGGCTCTGATTGGTCATCGGGTGAGGGTACAGGGTCTGCTGGGTACAAGGAGGACGGCACAACATTTAAAAGGGGGCCAGGGATACAAAAAGAGGGAAATCTTTTGTGCCTGGAGTTGCCTGTCTGTTTGCCTTCCCTTTTGATTCTTATGGATTCTTGTTTTGTCCTGGATCGTCTCCTGTTTTGGGTGTATGGACTGTCTGGTGTCTTCCTGCTGCATTAGGAATGTCTTGAGGATTTGTTGTCGTCTTGCGAAGAAAGAAGCGCTCCTGATCCTATACATACGCCATCATCTCATCAGGAAATTCCAGTAGGACTGACCTTTACATTCATATACAGTGTGCTGATCTGTGGACTAATTCATTGTGGAATGTCAACAGAAAAACAGACAACGATACAGTATTCAGTCTTGATTCAGAGCTTCTAGCTTAAAAAAAAAAAAAAAACACCCAACAAAAACCAGAGCTGACCGAAATAAAAACACATTTTTTGAGGATTTGGCAAAACTAAAGTTCTTGAACTCAACATAAAAACTGTATTATAGTAAAGTAAAAGTAAAAACACATCAAACATTCTATGATTTAGTACCATATACACAAATTGAGTGCATACTTTTTACTTTGGCCACTTTATTATTAATACAGCTAAGAAAGCCAGTCCATCCTAGACATGGTCATATAAACTCAATGGAAGTCTAAGCTAAAGCTGACCTTCATTGTATTTTGCCTAAGTGTAATGGACTTTATGTACTATTAGAGGTGTAGCTTAGCAACATTTGGAATAAATTCAACTGACAGCAGGAATATCCTCTTATGAACCCATATTCTATGAGAAAATAGGCATTTTGTCATTGCTTTACAATGCTTTCATATACTTGCTCTTTGGTATTCATTTCTGAAGAACATACAGTACAAGCTTATCATTGAAAAACCTCCACGGGAAGCACAATTTTCATTCACAGCATTAAATCAACAGCTAAGAGTCAGCGGGACACAGGGAATAAAGGCTTTTAGGATGAAGACGAGATTAGTGGTCACACTGGAAGACTCAAAAAGAAAAAGAGGATACTGGCTACCACTGCTTCAGCATTCTCATGGGCTCAATGAAAAGAAGATTTTTTAAAAAAAGATGTAGCAGTTTTGGCATTGACAGATCTTATGATAAATAAGTAACAGAAAACAACTTCAGAAAAATTCCTTTATTGTGGAACTACCATAAAATATTAACAACAGGTTAGACAGAGCTATGTCTGTAAGTGTTACTTTAGCATTGGCAGCTTGGTATGCCAATCACAGAAAGTCACACATGCAAAAAATGGGCAAACTGCAAATATAAAACATGCCTGAAGGGCTTGGTGACAACAGAGTAAGAATAAATCAAATATCTTTCATGACATAGATCATGGTGAAAATACAAACCAGTGTTGCCCACATGGTTCATAAATAATTTAAAGTCAGTAGGACTAGGGCACAAAGTCACATGACTCCTCCTTGAATAGTCTATCAATACTCAAATTAAACACATGGACCTAAGACAATGCTGCAAGAAGAAACTGAGCACATCCAACCCATCTTTAATAGTGTTACCTCTCTAACATCCTGTTAAGTTGTGTCTTGGTCAAAGGATGAAGAGGCACATGGGGATCAAGAAATGACAAAGACACAAATTCTATGCTGTAAATGTCAGAGTGTATATATTACAAGCTGCTATGCCTCTGTTTAACAAGAAATGTAAATTGTTCTCAATTAGCACAATTCAAGTTCCTATCCATAAAGCAAAACTAATGTTCAGAAAATAGGTGAACATTCAAGGCTTAACATCCATATATGTGAAGGGGATGCAGGTCCAACTCTTTCTAAATGAAATTAAATGATTGAAAACTACATTTAGGATAAAAGTAACAATAACGTAAAAAAATTATGCTACTTTGCTTTTAATATTCAAAGGAAAAGTCCTCTCCCCATCCCAACTGTTTCTCACACCTCAGGGTCGCGAAGCAAAAAAAAAATAAAAAATCTATACTCCTCGTGGCAAGTTTAATTATAACATTCCTGATGCCAGTATGGAATGACTAGATATCTATAACTGTCATCAATTAAAAATGTCTAATTTAAATTACAAATGCAATGCACACCCAATTGTTATCATTATCCCCAAATAAAATCTTGTGATATCCCAAAAAACATAATCGCCTAATTATTTAAAACTTGATGGTCACATCTAAAATTGACAAAACGTTTTTTGCTTATATGCAATAAGAGTACTGTACATATGAAACATTGAAAATGAAACACAACTGAAAAAAAAAAGAATTGTGTGGCACACCTCACAGTAAGATGTAAAATAAAAATCCATTAAAAAAAAAAAACACAGACAAAACCATTCAGCTTGGACAATTTTAACTATATGGGCCAGAAAAGCTAATTACTGGCTATTTTATATGATTAATGTAGGCATGAGGGAGCAAAGGAAACAATCATTGCTCTGAACCAAGAATGAAGCCAAAGATCATTAAACCTTATGGCCTGCATCTTTCTGATGTATACATTTGCGGCTAGTTGATGTTTCCCCATAAAAGATCCTTGACCCTGTTGATGCTAAATTAAAAAAAGCTTTTACTTGTGCATTTTGTTACACTGCAGCTAATGATCCTCATCAATAAAACGTCTACTCTGTGCCACACCATTATAAAAGAAAGGCTAACATCAAATATTGGCTTTGATACAATATTATCATTAGCATAACCACATGTCCTCTGTTTGTTTCTGCAAGTTGTCTTGCACTGGGGATATCAAATGCTTTGGTATGGTTTCATCAAAAGAAGTTCCAAAATAAATAAAGAAAATTGTCAGTTTTTCAGTTATAACATCCTCATACCAATTCAGCATCAGGAACAAATCAGTACCCAAAACTGAACAGTTCACTAACAGGCATACATCCATTCAGACAATTAAGAATTACCAGTTAACCTAAAACATACATCTTTGGAATATGGAAAGAAAGCTCACACAGACAAAGAGAAAATGTGCAGATTTGACACAGATAATGGGTTCCATATCCAGCACATGTGATCACTGCTTCACCAGGGTGCCTTATTTATATACAGCTTCTATTTATTCCTAAATAAACATAAAAAACTAAATTTAAACAGTGGCATTCAAGTCATAGTCTATTACCTGATTAGTAAAGTACACAGCTTGCACTTGAAACATTGGTTCAAAGTGGTCAGCAGTATACTGTTAAGATTACTAAACAAACCTGTTAATGCAACAGTAGTAAATTATTGAATTTGTATATTTTGAATACCTTTTGAAACAGGGACACGGCCAAGGCAAAATGAGACCTGGCAGCAAAGACATTTTCACAGAACAAAGATGCAAGAAACAAGAAGGACGCTGTTACATTCAAGTTCATGTATAAGCTAAGTTCAAGTGCATTTCGATACATAAAAAAATATTTAAAAAAGGAATATTAAAAAAGTGATTAATGCCAAATCAAGTTGAGTCAAATCAAGTTAACTGTCATTTGTACGATGAAATTCAGAAGCAGCTGACAGACAATGAAGAAACAAAGTACAATGTACCCTTGTATCTTAAAATGAGAAAGATGAAAACATGAACCATATTCACCAATCTCATATAGGCTAAATACAATAAATAATCAAAAACCTGAATTGTCATGCATAGGAAATGATTACAAAACATTATCAGAAGTAATTGCCGAAAACTTTCTGCAACAAAAAGAATGTACAGTACTGTGCATAAGTCTTAAGACCACACAGGAAAATTATTTCTAAATGTAGTTATCTGGGCAGAGACTGTTTATTTGATAGCGAAACTATTTTTCACAGATGCTTTTTTTAAGCATGGCAATGAGTACAGCCAATGTGCATTTCCTTCGTACAAACTGCACAGGACACAGCCAGCTTTGATGTATATGTAATATTTATATGGAGATGCACTCCAGGTGCAAATAGGGAGAGTATTATTTATTACCACTGTAAACAGTGCACAGCTTTGTTAAAGAGCAATACAAAAGTATAGCTGCGGCATCTATATTTTCCAGCTGGCCAATAACATTTGTAATAAAGTCAAAAACTAGGATAAGCCTAGGAACAAAATACTATGCAAAAGTAAAACAAGTCAAAGATTAAATTAAAAACTAAGGCCATTCAGTGCAGGCAGTCTGACACAAACGAAACCATGAATGTACCTGTATATCCTACGAATATGTAAACACGTAGGGGCTCCTACTCCAAAAAAAAAAAAAAAGTAATTGCAGGATGTAATAAACTTGCAGATGAGTTACTGATAGCTCTTTTTTGGCCAGTGGCAGGGGAATGGTACTCTGTTTCTAAAGGAAAGGCTCTCCGATAGTGGTTCCCAAGGAAATGATTTCCTCTCACTCCCGTGTCACTTCACACCACAGAGCCCTTCACCATTCCAGCTTACAAGCACTTCTACTTCAGTTTCATCTGCGTTCCTCATGGTGCTCACTGCACAACAAAGTGATTACAAAGTGAAGGAAAATGATTAGTGACATTGCTGTACATTATCTCCATTTTGTTAGCATTGTATATTTTTTGCCTGAAATCAATAACATGTGGTACATAAAAAGACAGAGAGTAAGTATGCTATAGAAATGGGGGTTGTATTACAGAGGTAATACATTATGAATATTATTCGCATTTCAGTTCCATGCATTACTGCATAATTTTTACTGAGACTGTTACTAGACCTTCAATCAAAGCCTAATACAAGTAACCAAATGATCTTTAATAAAATAAACAAAACAGAATATTAATATTTAATAACAAAAGACTTTCTTTACCCACTGTGTGATATGAAAAAGTAACCATACCTCCCTAAAAATCTTTTCAACAACTCAGTCAGTTATATATATATTCTATTATATATCAGTATACTGTATAGTGAGCAGTGGTAGGACCAGATGTTAAGATGGACGTTGTCTAGGCCAACCCAAATCTTTAAGTTTATTTTACTTGATTAATTCATTTTAGACTTTGTTTCAAATTATATTCTACAAATGCTTCATATAATATTAGCTGGATTCCTTGATTCTTTATTTTTCTGTTCCAGTGCTTGGTCTTCAAACTCAGGACTAAAATATTAATTAATTAATTAATTAATAATAAGTAAATAAATGTATTAATTAATAAATATAGTAATACTATTAATGTGGTATCAATTTTAATAAATGTTTTGGGCATGTACCGAATTAACATCATTCTGGACAAAAATTTTTAAATGTCTGTTTTAAATGTCTACAGCCTTGGTGTCACAATCACTCCTAATCCACTAATAGCTGTGTTTGCTGTACTCCCAGATGGACTTGAAGTGGAGGACAAAGAAACTGTAATTGCCTTTACTTCACTATTAGCACATAGACGGATCTTGCTCAACTGAAAGAATCCTAACCCACCAAGTCAGTGGGTAACTGATGTTATATACAATTTGAAACTGGAAAAAAACAAATTCACACTTAGAGCATATGTTCAAAACTTTTTTAAAAAACTATCAGGATCTAATCAATATTATTTTAGAATAAGCACTTCTATTGGTGAGAAAGAGTCCTTTCCTTCTATACTACTCTCAAAAGTTTTACTCTGGCTGTTGGCCCTTCTTTCTTTCTTATAGGTGGGGGTTGAATTGAATTTAATCAGAGACAATGACACAGTGAACCTTAAGATTACATTCACTGTAACTGGCTTCTTCAGTACTATTGTTGGATTTTGGTCATTTTACTACTGTACAATACAATTTATTTTTTTATAGCCCAAAATCACACAAGAAGTGCCGCAATGGGCTTTAACAGGCCCCGCCTCTTGACAGCCCCCAAGCCTTGACTCTGTAAAAAGACAAGAATAAACTCCCAAAAAAACCCTTATAGGGAAAAAATGGAAGAAACCTTGGGAAAGGCAGTTCAAAGAGAGACCCCTTTCCAGGTAGGTTGGGCATGCAGTGGGTGTCAAAAAGAAGGTGGTCAATACAATACAATACACAGAACAAATCCTCAATACAGCATAAAAATAAAAATTTAAAGATAAACTTAGGCATAAAAAAACACCAAACTGGGGCACCTCCACATGGCTCATACTTCTGTGTGGTCACTGAAACTGAACTACCTCATTTGTAAATGATTTGCAGGCCCCATAAAATATACTGTACATTCATAAAGTAGATGTTAACTATAATGCATGCGTACTGTACTATTCAAAAAGGAAAATAATGTTTTCGTAATTCCATTAGAAATGCTGTAATTGTGACTTTTGGAATCCTTCTCCCAGACCTTATAAAAAACAATTCTATTCCTGAGTAGGAAGCGAGTACATAAACAGGAAAGCAACGCAAGTAACAAGTTCTGTGAAACGGAACCCAGCTACCGATTATAAGATTCTTTATACTGAAAATATGTCAACACTGTGGTAAATCCAAGAATAAAATTAGGCAATTCTGATGAAAAGTATTCTGAGTTACAGGGTAAATAACAGCAAAAGCATCCACTATTTCTGACAAAGTATATGGAATGGGAAAAGCACTGCTCAATGACTTAACACTAAGAAGGCTCAAGAAGGGAAAAACAACCATACATAACAAAACAACAATATATATATATATTACATATACAGTATTAGTACAGTGACCATGGAGTGCAAAGCACACTTTACAAAAAAAAAAGGTGTCCTCAGAATATCAAGTGTGTTCATTCTAAACAAAAACATTTTTCCATGAACAAGGAGGGATTTTCATATATTGCGAGTTCAAAGAAGAACAAGACAATCTTTTCATGTTTTGATATGTCAACTTCAGATACGAGACATATTGACTCACTTTAGAGAATAAACCTTGCAATAACGTAATACAGAACATTTCTTCAATGAAAACAATAGCAGTTTCTCAAAAACCCACAAACTACATCTCACAGTCTGAGAATGTTATGAGCACACACAATTACATTACTGAAGCAATCTGTTGTGACATACATTACAAAAGGCACGGTATGACATACCAGTTACACTGACTCCCATCAATACCAGTAATTGCTAGAAAAGATACCAATGATGGCTTCCTTGGACACAAGCAAGAAAATTAGTCATACGCTTGATGAGGTCATTCTTATCTACTTTTTGCATTTGTAACATCTCTTTAGCTTTAGACCAGAAAAAAAAAAACTCTGCAAAGGCAACCTTCTGTTTGCATCTGCACTATAATATTCTTCAGGACATACTATCTTAAATACATTAACTTTTATTTCTGTAGCCAATACCTTTATTTAAAGCAGTCATAAATATATACTGCTCAAAAAACTTAAAAGGAACACTTTTTAATCAGAATATAGCATCAAGTCAATGAAACTTCTTGGATATTGATCTAGTCAGTTAAGTTGCAGAGGGGGTTGTTAATTTCAATACCAAAGCAGCTTAAATTGATTAACAACAGGTGCACTAGAGAGGCTACAATGAGACGACTTCCAAAACAGGAATGTTTAACAGGTGGAGAAGACTGACATTTTTCCCCTCCTCATTTTTTCTGACTGTTTTTTTTCACTATTTTGCATTTGGCTACCATCATTGTCACTACTGGTATCATGATGCGACACCTGGACCCTACAGAGGTTACACAGGTAGTCCAGCTTCTCCAGGATGGCACATCGATACTTGCCATTGCCAGAAAGTTTGCTGCGTCTCCCAGCACAGTCTTAAGGGCATGGAGGAAATTCCAGGAGTCAGACAGTTACTCTAGGAGAGCTGGACAGGACTGTAGAGGGTCCTTAACCCATCAGCAGGACCGGTATCTGCTCCTTTGGGCAAGGAGGAATAGGATGAGCACTGCCAGAGCCCTACAAAATGACCTCCAGCAGGCCACTGGTGTGAATATCTCTGACCAAACAATAAGAAACAGACTTCATGAGGGAGCTCAATTGGCATTTGCCATAGAATACCAGAATTGGCAGGTCCACCACTTGCGTCTGTGCTTTTCACAGATGAGAGCAGGTTCACCCTGAGCACATGTGACAGATGTAAAAGGGTCTGGGGGAGCCATGGAGAACGTTATGGTGCCTGTAACATTGTTCAGCATGACCGGTTTGGTGGTGGGTCAGTGATGGCCTGGGGAGGCATATCCATGGAGGGATGCACAGACCTCTACAGGCTAGACAACAGCACCTTGACTGCCACTAGGTATCGGGATGAAATCCTTGGACCCATTGTTAAACCCTATGCTGGTGCATTAGGTCCTGGGTTTCTCCTGGTACACAACAATGCCTGGCCTCATGTGGCGAGAGTATGCAGGGAGTTCCTGGAGGATAAACTGATACCATTGACTGGCCTCCACCCTCACCTGACCTAAATCCAATAGAACACCTCTGGGATATTATTTTTCAGTCCATCCGACTCCACCAGGCTGCACCTCAGACTGTCCAGGAGCTCAGTTATCTCAATAGGAGCATGGCCCAAAGTTGTCAGGCATTCACAGAAGCATGTTGGGGCCATACAAACTACAGAGTACGATTTTGAGTTCCTGCAATGAAATTTCGGCAATATGGACAAGCCTGCCATCATTTTTTCAGAGTGTCTTTGAATTCAGCCCTCTGTAGGTTGATAATTTTCTTTTCCATCAAACAATGTGTCATCCTTTCAATCCTAACACATTACCCAGTCCATATCAGTATAGATTTCCTGCATGATTTTTTCCCCATTGAGATCTAATGCGTTTTCAAATTGTTACTTTAATTTTTTTGAACAGTTTATGAAGTGATTGCTCTCGTATTTCTACAGCTTAAACTGTATCAAAGTATGTGCTTTGCAGAAGGTCATGAAAAGAATGAGAACTGGATTAGTCTTTCTAGTGGAATGCTGTCCACCACCTTAGTCACAAGGCCTCACTGCTTGCCATTTATAAGAGGTGACTATGTTTGCACGGCAAGCACCTTTAAATAAACATTTAAGTAACCACTAACCATCTGGTGACAAATAAAAAGTTCATTTGTGCAGTCAATCAACATTTATCGTTCAATGAAATCAACATTAGTCCTCTTCAATACTGTGTGGTAAAAAATGGTCTATGCATTGCAAACACATTGAAAGAAAGAACCAAGGAGAAAAAAAAGAAAAATGTGCCTAATTGAATTTTTTTCAATTAAAAGAGAATGCCATCCATGGGTTTACAGATAATTTGAACTCATCCTATTATGCAAAAAGAAAAAAAAAAAAAAAGTAAACAAAAAAGTTTTATATAAGTTTAAATCAAACATCTAGGAATTTAATAACAATATAGGAGTCTTGACTGGGGTTTCTTCTAGAAAAGTTTTGTGGGTGGGTGGCACTGAATGTGAATGGTGGGGTTCCTTCATACAGATGTGGCACCAATATCTGAATCAGGAAAGTATTATATTTTTACAAGAACAAATATCATAAATACAAATTTTTATTAAAAGAATTCCAAAAAAGGCATGCCCATAAAAAGGTATATCTTTTTTTAATTAAATCATATTTTCTAACTTTTTATAATAAGCAGGAGGTAAGAACACTGTTGTTGGCTTAGCATTCTAAGTTAAATTGTTGAAAAAGGCTACATTTGTGTTGAGGGCAAAAGTACGTTACTGCCCGTTGTTCAGAGATACATCTCAAAACAACTTGCAACTAGATTTACACGCAACACGTGTCACATTTAATGACTGCCACTGCTAAAATATTACTACACCATTGACACTGGAACTGTCATCATAAGTGAATCACTGTGCAATAGACTGATTACAAACTTGCTTCTAAGTTTTACAATGGATTTCACTGCCCACATTGCACCCTGTGATTCTGGCAGCCATTCAACATAAAGAAAGCGAAAAATCTGACACCACCTAAAAGTAAGCAAATAAACACTATAAACAATTATGTTACAGTATGACCTCTAGAAAATTCACAACAACTCGTGCAATAATTCACTTCACTTTAAGACTGAACGATGAAATGTTTTTGCAGCAATGGCTATGGTTTACTGGGATTGAGATTATTGAGCAATCTGCCCATTTATTGTAATGGTACGGGATTAAACACTGGATTGTCAGACCAGCCAACAATATGGTGCTGTGGCACAGGCTTTTCTTAAATTGTACTAGATTGTGTTATGAAGCAGCAGCTTTGACTTTTTGGCTTTTTCTTACTTGTCAATCAAAATCCTAAATGTCAAAAATGGTTAGCAGGTTTACATAACATCCAAAAGAAAAAGGTTAAAAGCATTAGCAAATTAGATTGTCAATGCTCAGAGCTGCTAGATTCAGTCTTCATGATAGGATAAGGAACTTGGCAATATGTAAAATCTCAATCTGGAGAAAAAACTACTGTTTCTCCAGATTTTAAATATTCAGCTCAAGTGGTTTGCCCACATAGTAAGCATGACCATTGAGTACCTTAAATAAAAGGAGTATGATGTACACCAAACTAAAACACCAAGAAATAAAGGATTTTTTGCCAGTCCAGGATGTACACTGTTTAAGCTGGGGTATTGGTGGCCTGGACTGTCTACTGAATCATACTGTGATCCTAACTAGGACAGAGTGAAGTGATGTCTTCAGCATACATTTTAATGATAAATTTCACAGACATGAGAATGCATAATACAGCTGCTGTGCCTTTACTGATTGTCATTGCCACTTCAAACTCTTTTGCACACCTGTGAAAATGTACAACTTACAGACACCCTTGACTTATAGCTCTTTATTTAAAAATGACTTTTTTAAGGTGAGCAGCACTCGCGTCACCATCCTACTTGCAAGTTACAACTACTATATGCCACACTGCAGCCTAGAATCATCAACAGTCTTCATGCCTGAATGGAAGCAGTGAAAGACCCCACGTACTCTGTTCCATTTATATTCCTAAATGAAAGTTTAGAAAGGTTATATAAAGTAGAGTTAGTAAAGATAACATTGGCAGAGATAGATATGTACATAATTTGTAAACAATAGATAAAAAATATCACAGATTAATATGCCACCTCCTCACAATGTTTATTATTAGTAAATGTTAAGTTGTTTTGTTGTCCCACTAAGTGTATATATAACGTTAAACTTTCTCACTTGTTAAACCATGACATTCTCACATCAGTTATTTACATAATTAAATGTCATTTCAGTTTGAATACTCATATAAAAATCTACGGATAAGCAGAGAGATGTATGCATGTGGGGAAATCTAGACAGTCACACAACAAATTTGAACATTTTGAAGCTGCATTTTCATAATTCCTTTGTTCCGTTCAAAACCTCTACCCTTCCCCCAGCTCCCACCCACGTTTCCTATTTTCATCTAAACAGTCACCCCTTTAAATCAAACCACAGGCGCCGAAGGCCATCTCTAATGGCAATGAAAAGAATAAATCTGGTTTGGAAGCTATGAAACAGGACAGCACTACTGCATTTCCATTGTAGCCAAGGAATTTCTCAGCCAAGGTTGCAGCGTATTGTACAGCAAAAAAGAAATTAGACACGGAGGGAATGTGAAAGCTGCCAGCATACTGGCAGATTTTTCTCACATTTTTGTGATGGCTGTTTCTCTCCCTTGAAGTGTTACACAGCTCTTAATCACACATATGGCTATAATACAGAATCAGTCACATTTCTTAATATTTTGGTTTTTATGGTACATGACCAGTGCTGGAGTGAAACATCAAGCTAAAAAGTTGCCCACAGAAACTTTGTCCTCTACATTATGGTTGACAGAAAATAAACTAAGCCATGTCACATGCTGAAGCCTTTTGACCAACATTAGTGGCAGTGGTTTAAAATTAAATGAACCACTCCAGATGTAAGAAACAAACTAACTAGGAAATTCAGCTTTTATTTGAGATGCATTTACTTTGCCTGTAGTTGTACATATAAAACATACATATATAAAATAAATAAATATTATATTATAATATATATAGTGGAAACTGGCCCAAACACAGACAGGTGGACACCGCTGGTTTGCACCGAAACACACGTTTATTAACCGTATTTACAGTGCACACTTCCCAGTACTCCCGTACCAATCACCCTTTAGTCCAGGCTTCTCAACAATGCCTCTTTCTTCACCGCCTCTTCCACCCGACTCCAGCTATCGAACGGAGGGAGGCAGCCCCTTTTATCTTCACCCAGACGTGCTCCAGGTGCCTCCCAATGAACTTCTGCCGACACTCCCTGGTGTGGCGGAAGTGCCAGCTGTGCACCCGGAAGCACTCTGGGTGTCCCTGGTCATCGTCTCTCCAGCACTTCCAGGTATAGTGGAAGTGCTGAGGACCAGGGCTCTCCAGGCATCTGGGCGCACCCTGGCGGTGACCATGGGCCCCTATAGGGTTGAGCTTCCATGCTCCTTTCCCATGGTCCCCATAGCCACCAGGGCGGTCACCCCCTCGTGGTCCGGAGGAGGCGTAATCCCTCTTCCGTTCCTCCCGGCTGGGTACCACCCCCAGCCAATCGCCACAAAATATATATTTATTTATATTTATAAGCCTTGCTTTAGAGTGGTATGAACATTATAATACTTGAGCATAAACCACAGTGCTCTTTTAAAAACCTTCAGCTGTTTCAGGCTTAAGAAAAGCCAAATACAAAGCCACTGATTTGAAAATGGAATTAGCCAAAACTACCTTACAAAGTAGATAAAATGTGAAGATTAATATATGCCCTATAGCAGATCACAGCAACCTTTAAGCTTTATTTTACAAAGCACCATTGTGCATGAGCAATTTCTATGTTCAGTACTGGGTTATTTCTGCCAAAACACACATTTATGTAATTTGAGCAAAGGGCAGGTTGAATGGACCACACAGTTATAAAAATTAAGGATCAAGTGTGCAACTTCTTTAACACAACCTAGTCTGTCTGTATTTCAGTGTAATTTGCCTTTTGAATGTACAATTCTAAATATATTTTGCCATCCTTAAAATAAAAAAATACCACATGTGGTGCTGAGGTATCAACCGTTGCAAGGCTACACTCGGGTCCTAATCTGGATCCTAAGTTGGTTTGTCGTGTGGTGGGTGCGGCAATGTGCTGTATCAGCATGTGCTCCTAACCGCTCTCTCTCTCATATGATATTTATATGGAAAACTCAAATATTTTGAGAAAAACAGGCAGGGTTACATTCATAAAAGCTCTCAATATCTTAATTTCTAAGTGAATCATACATGCAGAAATTAATTTAAGTGTATATAAACCATATATAACTATAGACTGCTCAGTACATACATACATACATACATAGTAACTCCTTCACTCGCTTTTTGTTCATTAGGAAGAAATAACACTTCATCTTTTTCTCTTTTCATTTAGAAAAAGTTATGAAAGGCAAGTAAGTAAAGCATAATATTAATGAATGAAGCCACATGTGGAAACAGGTGAGCAATCACAGCCAAATTCTATCACTCTGTGACTAACATATAAATTTGAATAACATATAAATTAGAAACTTTTGCGAGTTACAGCCTTTAGATTACATAAACCTGGAAATTTATTGCAGCCACTTACGAGTGATAAAAAAAAAAAAAAAGAGATGCCTTCCCAAGCTTTTTTGAAAATCTACAAATCAGGTGTGTTATACTCATTTTTGATACATAGTAGCTGCTGCTTTTCAATTAAATTTCATAATTAGAAGTCAATTTTATTGCTGATAACAAAGCATACTACTTTGGTTTAATTTTGGCATCTTTATATATTACAAACAAACCAACTGCATATTTTCTTTTTATACAGCTAACAATTAACAGATTAATAACCAGGGGCCTCATGCATAACACCGTGCGTAGAATTGAATTAAAATGATGTAAGCACAAAAGCCGAAATGTGCTTATGCACAAAAATCTAGATGCAGGAATCGGTGCATACTCCAACTTCCACGTTCTTCCACTCCATAAATCCCGGTCAGCATGAAAAGTAACGCTCGCACACGGTCCTTCTGTCCCACCCAACTCCTCCCAGAATTATGCCTCTATGAATATGCAAATCAATATAAATTGCCCTTAAGCTCAGCCTTCTGTGAAAAGACAATGGCAAAAGCAAGAGGGAAAATGGAAGAATTTCAGCGAATACCAAGTCGAGGCAAGGAAAAACGTACTATTTGTTGGTTTAAACAGTGGTATAAACAACTGGAAACAAAAAGGAAGCTGATCACCTGACAGTCGCACAGTGCCCAAAATAAAAAAGAAGTTGTCACACATCAAAGTCGCCGTGAAAAGACGAGTTGTAGCCCACCATCTGAGTGTCACATGAAAGCTTATTAGGGTACAAAGAAAAAAAAAAAAAGGCACACAGTAGGAAAAAAGCGCTAAAAGTCATCTTCAATCTCGAAATTTCCACTTTAATTACGTAGTTTATTTTGTCATTAAAGTAGAACATCATAAACTTCATCTTAAAATTATTTAATTAACCAGTTTCTCAAATCACATCATAATTAAAGTAGTACGTTAAATGCTTTGTTTTGTATTTGATCTTTTGCTCTGTGTGTGTGAATCACTACATGCTTCCGCTTCCGACAGGACACAGAATCCATTACATTCGTGATATTACTCTCTGAATAATTAAAATACTGAGATGTATACGTAATATCTTTTCATGATGATAGGAGTTAAAGCATTAAACAGCGGAACACGGTGCGTGATTGTGCGCGACCTTCGATGAAATTATTGTAGCAGTACTCTCTCTTTCAAACATACTAACCCCCAATTCCAGTGCTTGCTTTTCTTTCTCCAAATACCCAATCGCCAGATAGTCAGCTCTGTAATAGACGTTAAGCCATCTGTAAGCTTACAACGCCGATTCTTGAAAACTTTTAAGGAACATTGAAATATCATTGTAGTACAAGTTTAATTATTCTATCCATCTATCTTTCCAGTGTCGCGTCAGCCCCAGAAAGAATACAGCACAAGGTAGGATCAATCCTTGAACTATCTAGCGCTGCAGAACTGTGTCCTCACATGTTTAATTATTAACAATACAGATTATTTAAATGAAGTTAAAGTTTTATCTATATAATATAATCAACATATTTTGCTGCATTTCATCTTAAAAATTATATCGTCATCATATGCAAATACGCGCTTTATAAAGTGGCGCAGGTTGTGCAATATTGTAACTTTAGTGCAAGTTTACAGAGTCTTAATTGTACTTATAAGTACAAACAGTTCTACAAGAAGCAATTGATGGACTGATTGACTGTTTCTGAACCGCAAGGTCCATACAGGAAAGGCTTTGAAACGTTTTGCCGTGGCTGAGGCAGGGTGGACTTGATGCTGTATACCGATATTTCTCTTTCCGATCAGCTGCTGCTGTGATTCCCCACTCAGATACAGTGATATACGTACATACTCTGAGTGGTGCAGTGAGAGTAATATGGAAAAAGATGATCCGCTGTGGCAACTCTTAACGGAAGCAGCTGAAAAAAGAAAAAAAGGTGCAGTGAGAGTAACAACGCTAAAGCAGTTATGGTATTTGGAATACTATGGCTATTCTCTGGACCATTATATTATTACAAGTTAATTAAAATTAGATGCATTACACTAATAAACAATATGCGGTTGTGTGTGTCTTTACGCCAAGTGTAGGTTTTATACATTGCGATTTGAATGTGGAAAAGTTCTTGCGCAACATTTCTGTGCGTACGCACCATTTATGCATGAGGCCCCAGGAGACCAACAGATAACCCTTAACCATCTGCACCAGTAAATTCTCCTCAAATAAATAACCTAATTCATGAAAATATTCATGAAATAAATAGAATAAAGTGAGGGTCATAACTTTCTAAATAATTTGATGAAGTTCTCATAAAAGGAAATTAAAAAAACGTTAGAGGTGTGTACATGTGACTAAATTCAAGGACTAAAAGGCCGCAAAAACAAATACAGCAAAATATGACTACTAATTAAAAATTCAGTTACAGCAGAAGCCTGCAGCCATAGCCTCATATGAAGTCCTTGCTTTAAGCAGTTACCTAACAAAATACAAAAGCAAAATAGTAAACATAAACTGCAGTCATGCAGAACATACTGCCATTGATGGAAGGTTATAACAATTTTCACTTCACATAGTGCCTTTTGTATTAAATGGTATCCCCAGAAAAACTGCCAAGAATATTACAATGAATTTAATGAGTATATAATTGTGTTTAAACAAGTGTTAGGGGTCTGTGGTAATGCATAGTTTTAAATTAATAAGTATGGAGTGCTCTGGGTTCATAGGGGTCTAGGTTTGAATGGTAGTGTGGGAAAGCTGCTCCATGGTGTTGATTGGCTGATCAAGTATTCATGTGTAGACACTTGCAGCTCAGTCGATTGCTTCACTAGTGTGTAGAATAGTAGAATGAAAACGGGTTGGATTGAGATATCTGGAAGGGAGAGGCAGGATAACTATGGGAGGTGAGGCAGGAATAAGCCACCTCAGGTATGTTGTGAGGACAAGAGATGGCTGAGGCAGTCTGCGAAGCACCGAAATCAGAGACTGCCGAGTACTGCTAGGAATTCCTTCTGGACAGTGTAGAGTATGATGAGGCGAGTCTGTAGTGTGCTCTGCTGCCACAGAGTACAGACACCTGGAAACTGCTGCCAATATTTCAGAGACATTAGTGTCCTTGTATGCTTCATTAGTCTTCTGCACTGCAGTGGTATTTTATGCAACAGACTCCTGGGATTTGGTCACTGGTTTTAACTCTTTCAGGGCAGATATCGACTTTGGCAAAAGTAGGGGTTGACAGTGGTAATCGAATGTGAACCATGAAAAAACCCATACGTTATGTTTTAGTTTAGACTCTCTTTTTTAAAGGAAAGTTAGCTTTGTTGGTTTCAACAAGATTCCCTATGCTCATGTAAGTAGTGAGGAACAAACTACAACAAAAATGGCATTGATATGTGGCGAGAGATCAAAGCAAATGCATGAAGTGAAATACTCCATGGACAAAGTTTTGCATATTATCACTGAATTGGACTCTGACTTCTCAGATTCTGATTTTGTTACAAGTTATCAAAAACAAATAAGGTACCAGCATCAGCTGATCAGTTCCGATGTAGCTGATGCGCCCACAGCAGCTTTCGCCTGGGAGGACTGCCTTACAATGACAAGAGGCACAAACCAGATTGTGATGCCCTGCAACTGCTGCTTACACCTCCCCCACCATGTGAAGACAGCCTAGCAGCCAGCCTGCCACACACTCCTGGAGAACTGGCAGCCACAACACATAGCAACACCCATGTAAAACCATTGCTTTGTGTGCTTTTCAACAAAACATATTTTTTAGAAAAAATATTCTGCCCCTCAAAGAGTTAAAGAAAAGGCTCCTTTGTTAATGAACATTTTAGAAATGACTGTTTATCTCCCATATTTTAAACATTTTTATTTCCGTATTTACTGGAAATTTTAAATAATTTATGAAACTGTATAATTTGCATTTTGTTGAAAATAAAAGCACTTAAAACACCTTTACACCATTTCTAGCCTGTTATGCATCCTCATTCCACGGCTCATCCCAGTCATGACAATCAACAGTTAGGGGTTCAGTGATGTTGTGCAACCAACACGGACTGTCACAATAATTAATTTAGTTTACAGGAAGAGCATAGACAAGTTAAATGACCTATTAAACAGTCACTCTGTACGCCATGTGATTTTAAGCTAATTCTATGGCCAAAGACTATAGAATGACTTGGAATATAGGAAGTGCATTCAAACACTGGATCCAGAAATACCCATTATATGCTGATCATAACAGAGTAATCAACAAAGAAACAGAAATGGGATACCATGTTCTGTAATATAAATAACTAAGGGGTATGTGATGGTACAGGAAATTCAAAATTATGTGTCAGATTTGTGTCTGTCAAGAAAGATGATGCTCTTTATCCATACAGTCATGATGCAGAGTATACCAACAATCCTTAGATAGTTTGCAGCAAAGTAGAAATATTTTTTAAAATAGCAATTGGAATTATCATATTGTACCTACTGTCAAATGAAGACATTGCCCCAATGCATCAAACATTTAATTTGTTAGGAACAACAAAAACTTATTATGAAATGAACAGAACTAATGTTGTACTGCTAGTGAAAAAAATAAAGTGTTTCTTTTCCCAGATTTTATGGCTGTCAAATCAGTAAACACAGCATCATTATTCTTTAGCCAACACCCTTGTTCTAGTCAATTCAAGTTAAGTGGCTTTATTGTCATGCCACCAATATACAGTACTGCAGCATACAGTGGCAGGAAATAATGTTCACCAGGACAGCAATGCAAATTATACACAAACACAGGACAAGTGCAAAACGGGTAAAGAACTATACTATTATATACTGTATAGAGATAAATAAAAATAGGTGCAAGAATGGACAGTAATAATTTGGAATATATAGTTTTCTAAATAAAACCACACAAGCAGAATAATTTACAGTTTCTCTAATAATGGAATAAGCCAAGGAATAGCAGAAATAAAAAATATGTCAGTGGTAAAAGGAAAGATGCACGTAGAACTTCAAGAAATACATTTCACATACAGCTGAAAACACCAAAGTAGTTCTTTGTAAGTATAAAAAAAAAATAACAGAATTATTCATTTTTCCTCAACAAAAGATACTCAAGCTTGTTTTTTCAGCTGACTATCTGTTTGAACTTCAGTGATATTAAAATGTATAGGCACATTATATAGGTGTACAGGCATATATAAGTCATATAAATGGCTGTACACCTTTTCTAACAGATATATATGGGAGTTGCAAGCCAGATCTTAGACACAGGTGGTAACTTACAAGATACACTTGTAATTATTTAAGGTATACATTTTTTTTTTATTATTACAGCCGAATGTAAACATAAACACCTGCTTTGTATTGATGTAAAAAATGTAAAAATAATTTGACATGCTCAAAAACATTTTTTTTTCTTTTAATACCAACAGCGTAAATCTCACAGAACCAGGCAGGCTAAGAAAGCATTCTCATTTGCATTGTTCACAATCAATTTACTCCAGTGTAACATGTAAGGGATCTTTCAAAATCTGACATTGAATATCTGGTAGTGACTTTGATATGAAAACACAATGTTGAATTGACAACAAGCAGAGTCTGACACAAAACTAGCCTATCATGCAACTGCCAAGTCTTAGGGATAAGGATATACACATTACATGCACAAACATCAGTTTTTTCATTTGGTAAAAGCCTGTACACTGAAATATAAGCTGCCAGTCATCAACAACAAAAATGCAACTGTACTTATGCCTCTCATGCTGTTCCTAATTCACTCAAGACAGACAGTTACCTATAAGTTAGCTCACTTTAGAATAACAGGTGATGGCTCTTTAGAAAGCTGATGGGTAGAGGATTTCATAAATCTGGCTGGATAACATTCTGCACTTTGATATTAAAACAGTCATTCAATCAATGTACAAATGAGCACAGATCTTGCCTCCGCCACACTGAAATAACTATCAAGCAATTAGTGCAGCTTATAGTGATAAGTTTACATTCATTAGAAAACAAAATTTTTACTCCTTTTATGGTATAAATGTCTGCCTTTTGAAGCAAAGGCCTTGTCCAAACTACTATGTTTTCACATAAAAACACAAGATACTTGCCTCCATTTATACCTTCTGCCTACACTACCCTGGTATTTTCAGTGGTTAAAAACTAATTCTCAGGCCCTTTCCTGTTTGGATCCAACAAATTACAATGTCTAATTCCCTGATTAGCTATTCCTCACGAAAGAAAAACTTATTCCAACTTATCAGAAATAAAAGGGCCGTTTTCCATGGTGCTTGCTGTGTTACTTACCCATATGCATCTAAGTTGTGTTTTAAGTGATTTTTAGAACTCTTGGTCAACTGACTACTTGCAATGCATGATAGATTCGCCAGTCGTATATGTGTTCAAACTGCTCAAGCACATTGGATCTGACTGACATGCCACAATGTGTGTCTCAGACTGTACATGTACAATGCACACAAACAGTCATTGCACAATGAATTTCAGGAAATTTGATGGAAACATCAGAAAATCGGCTTGTGAGACTGCTCACACTATAAAACAGCCAAGTGAAATTTCTGTCATGAAAGAAAATCTGATCATGAGACAGCCCAGTTATACCCGGCAATTGGGTATGGCAACCACTATCATACTGTATATGAAGGCCACTGAACCTGACATTTCTGGACGACTCAGTTGATGACTGCGAATCAGGCTTAAAATCGTGCCAATGTGGTAGTGTGGATTTAGCCTAAAGTTATCTTAGCTAATAATAATAATAATAAATACTTTTTATTTATACAGTGCATAGTTACCCAGTAACAGCCTAACACCAAATCTCCTGTGCAGTGGCCATTGTAGCAACTGTCAAGACTATGGACAGTTCAAGAAAAACATGTAAATGACATTTTAATGGAAGAGACTGTGAACTCTGCAAGTCCTTTTCAATGCAACAATCCCTTCAATATCACAATACCTGCAACAAAAGTATTTGGTAACTGTGCCAGTTAGTAACTCATTCAACAGAGAGAATAAAACTACAAAAAGACTTGCAACAAATATTAAAAAATATATATTTTTTTAAGTCTTTTAGTATTTATTTCCTTGCTTAAGTAGGAAAGTCTTTCATTGAACAAAAATGTCAGTGACAGACAGCACATAAGATGGCCTATGTGGAACAGGAGTACAGAAAGACACACACCAGCACGCCAAACATTGTACAGTTGATGTGATCACTGGGACATCATAATAGTGAGAATTTCAGCAAGACTTACTGGAAATTATTGTTATATGACCAATATACACAACTTATGCAATGGCAAGCACCAAAAAAAAAACACAGTACCAGTAGAAAAACTTTACAAAAAATATCACATAAAATAATGAAAAGAAATGTTATGAAGAACTGGTTAATGAACCACATTACAGAAAACAATATCATTTGTATGGATCACTGGTCCTTTCTTTGTTATGCTAAATTGGCTAAGTGGGTTAGAAAATTCATTTTTGTATAAATGCTTCTGTATACACAATTATGTACACATGATCATACTTTTACTACTATTTCTAATAATTTCTTGAAAAAAGTATGCAGAATTCATTACATTGACATTAATGTCAAAAAGATTTGTATGCATTATAAATTACAAAGAATAGGTGTTGAATGTCTGTATCCAGTGTGTGAACTTATCAAAAACTCCAAAAAAGAAAAACATGCACACTCCTGTGGTACATTTTAAGTTTTAAAAGGTTTGTTTCCTGGCCAGCAGCACAATATCCTAAAAGGAAGTTCTTCAATTTACAATTGTATTGGACTAATTTCTTCCGCCACTCTCATTACTACAAGTTTGTTCAACAAGCAGCAGAAATGAGAACTTACAATATGCAGGTTCACATACAGACAAAATATTAATTTCTGCACATGTTCTATTCTCCTGATTGCTTGTCAATAACTAATGTACTTGAAGTATATGGAAAATCCTTAAAGAATCAATTTGCTTATGTTTTATCTCTGAATATTCAGAGGAAATTGTACTTTTTGGTATTTAGACCTACAGATGAATACTACAAGAACAATAAACCCCAGAAATCAATTAGAAAATGGACTTTGGGTAAAATAAAAATACAGTAGCATCTCCGGTTCTTTGCCGAGTTGAATGTTGCTCTTCTGCTTTTCATTTATGTGGAAAAGAGCATTCCATTAAGTTCCCAAAATGGTAATTTCAGAACATTTTGTAACTGTATAGGAGCAAATGGCTGTTTCAATGTCAGCAGGTTAGATATTTAAAAAAAAAATCAATAGTGGCAGTAAAAACAAAAGGAAAAAAAAAAAGTCTGATTGCACCACATAACTGATACAACATGATTAAGAGTTAAGATTAAGATTGTCCCAAATGCATGGGAGCAAGTAAAGTTGAGGATTGTTTATTTTATTTAAATACACGCAACATTTTTATCTGTATATCCTGATACATATGTTTGTGTTTTATGTCTATCTTGAATATTAATATGCAACTGCTGTTATTAAATATTATATTGAAGACTCCACATCACATATCAAATTCATTAGATATTTTCATATTTTAGATAAATGCTACAACTCACACAAAGTTTACAATCTTCTCATCATAAGGTTCCTTATTCCAAAGTATACTTTTCACTACAAGAAAAATATTTAGTTTACAGTAGATCTCTCAAAGCCAGATATGACTAAGGATTCTGCACAGGGATAGAGCCATCGCTTAACCATCTTTGCCCTGCTGGGAGGAAACAATTGGGGTTTTTTTCTGGGAGTGTGGGGTGGGGGAGTGATTGTGATATTTGGCAGTTTCCACTCCCTTCTGTCTCATACACTTTAAAAAAAGTCTGGCTTTAGGTAGTAGAATTTTTCTTTTGTGGGTATTTGTCATTTCACAAAACTGTGTTTAACTACACAAAAACCCAAATTAAGTACACATGCATTGTATAAACGTTTTAATATACAGTATATAAAGCATTACAAAAATGTGTACCTGTACACAGTACTTTTGTAGATCATATTTCTTATACTTTTGTCATTTATTGATTTCCATAATCAGCATGCCCTTGATGTAATCTACAGCAAGGTATCTTAAATACTTAATCACCCCAAAACCAAAGTGAATGGAATTATTTAGCCAAGTATAAGTAGTCAGAAAAACAGACATATAAACATACAATTCATTGTAACAGCTGGAGTGGTAAAATGCAGCACACTGTGTGGTCACAGTCAGGTGAGCAGTAACAAAATAGATACGCACACAATCGTTTTATGACAGCCAATACAAACAGCCAAGTCCTTCTTTAACAGTAAAGACCAGTAAAACATATCAATACAAGTGCTTTTATTAGGATGAAAAGAATGATGATACTCAATTGAAATATAGAAAAGACAACAAATGCTGGTTAACACAACATATTGAATGACACACATTCATGAAATAATTAATTTATTAAAATGAACAATAACACAGCTACACATTCTGCCTACACTTGATATATATCTACTCGTAACAAATACATATTTCAACCAGGGTTGGGAAATATCAAATTTTGAATTCAATTTTTAATAAAAGTTAATATGCAAAAGCAAATACCACAATGTTCATCATGTTTGTTCTATTTTCTACAACTATTTCTGAAAGTTAAACAAAACCCTCAAAGTCTCCAGCACTGACTTGAGCATAACTGTGTCGACTCCGCCCAGGTATGCTAGAAATGATTAGCGTGGGGAAAAAAAGAAAATGGCAAGAGACGAAAACTTAAGAAAAGCAGAGTCAGTTGTGGTGTGCGCAAATGGTTTTCTTTCACAAGGATGACAGCTCAAATACAGCAAAATCTAAAGATAAAACACATTACTAAATGTGTCAGTAATGTGCCCTCCACCTCCCCAGCAAAACAGGTCACTGCATGCTAAGCAAAGTTCTATAAAATATAGTTCTGTTGCATACCATATGGGCCGACAAGCAACTGGAGGAGGAGAAAAGTGCTGCAGTGACTTATGGTGCACTTTCACCTGTTTGCACCATAAACATTCTAGTAGTTTGTCAGTGGTCAGATAACTGTACTAACCAGTAATTTACACAACATTAGAAGTGAGATGCCCTCATCCATCATTTCATGCTGTGTACTAAAATGTTACAAGCAGGAATAAAAATAGCAGCCTTTGTTGTTTGTGTATGTGTGTGAATTTTTTAATGTTCATGTATTAGTTATGAGGTAAACTGCATTACAGGCTATTTTAGTTTTTGTGTTTATGTGTCTTGGTTTTAAGGAATATTAAGCTTCCTAGTGACTGTGAGAATGTCTGCACTGAACGATTTGAAGTTATAGTGTTGTGTTATCTCATCCCGTTTATGTTACTTTGGCCTTGTGTACCTACAGTACTTTGTGTCTAGCCTCTTTAAGAAACTGCAGTTTTCTGCCTTCAATGTTTCACTTGTAAAATTTACCAAATTGTGTGCGTCGATAATTAAATAAGTATATACAGAGTTAAAAAAACAAAACTGCTCTAAAAGATTAGTTAATGTCTATACAATGTTTATGTTCCTTACTTATATATTACCTTTCAAGAAGTGTTCATTAAGTGGGTTTAGATGCACACATATAACTGGGATAAAGCGAGTAACCCATTTAAGACAGAAACCTTTTTCCCAATGTCATTAAACCATACAAAAAACAGTTAAGTGTCATCATCAGCCCTCAACAAGCATAAACTAAAGAAAACACGAAGGACTAAATGTTTAGTCCTTCATTTGCTCTGAAGTAATTAACATTCATCCCCTTCACTCATCCTTGACCTGGGCCCCCTAAATATATGATGTACTGTATGAATAGTGGCCATGGCATCACCCAATTAAACTGCTTCAACATATCTATAGCAAACAGCTGGGTTAAAACTAAACTGGCACTTTATTAATATTTTTCTGTTACCAGACAGTATGTAGCACTCTTTTCTGCTTGGCTTTGTGATTGAGCTGCAAAGGAATGGCACACCGGCAAGTGTGCTTCTTGCCTTAGACCAAATGCTGCTGGAATAATATTAATGCAGGTAATTTTAGTTCTAAGTATTACATTAGATTTTTGTTACATGAAAAAGTAATTGGACTACTTACACACATTACTTTTTGCATTTTACCTTACTGCTCTCATGATTGTGCTGCCTAGGGTAGCACTTTAAGCTCAGTTTTTCAACATAAATATAGCCATTTCTAAAATACTGAGACAGATTTCAGCCAGGAGAAGGAATAATGAAAACATTTACCTCAGAAAAATTATCTTGAGGACACTGCCACTTGTGGTTGCTAAATTATGTGTGAAACCAAGACATGCTACATAGGCTAAAAGAGTGTGACAGACAAGCGCAGACTAAAAAATCCTTAACCGTAGCCCGGTTAAGTGTTTACATGGCCAAATAAATGGGTTACTCAGGAGAAATTTGTATCTGTTAACCAGGTTTCTCGGAGACCAATAACCAGGTTTCTCAATCTGGAATAAGAGTTTACATGGAATTTGAGAAAACCGATTTGTGTGAATAACGACATTATTAAAGCGCATGTAAACATACACAGCTTTACATAGCATGTGGCAATGTTTGGGATATGACATTTCTTGCCAAGCGCCTCAGTAAATAAATGCAAATTACAGTATTTTACTATGGGCTCAGCAAATTTTTTCTTTTATATTTCTGTTTCAAGAACTGGTTGATCACTTTTTCAAAAGTGGTTTCAGTTGAGCTGTCAAAAGCACTCTGAAGATATTGAATTTACTACACCAAATGATGAATAAAATTAACTCTCTTGTTTTACTGTTTATTTTAGACCACACAGGCAAATAAATGTCATTAGACTGATGAACTGAATTTCTTTTGATCTAGAAAATAGTTAACAAAAGGATTAGATATTCTGTTGCCTTATGTGATCTATTCTGTGACTCTCTAAGAAAAGTGCCTTGAGGACTATTGAACTACAACATTTCAAGGGTTCCACCTCTATTACAATGACAATAACACATATTCAACATATAGCGCATTCATTTTCCATTAACTTTTATAAATATTTTGTTCTGGTGATCTTTGAATTTGTGAAGTGGTGATGAGTGAACACCGCAGAGTATAATTCACCATGAGTTTGGCAAAATAATGGAAATGTTTAGGAAATTTGCTGCACTCAATATGGTCAGCCAATGTAAGCCTCAAATAAAAATATTGCTAGTTTTGCATGTTTTTTTTTTTTTTAATTTTTATATAAAGACGCATGTGAGATGGAAATCTGGCTAGAGTACTAGTTGGATCTTAACATCAGGCATGAGAGAAGCATATCATCAACCATGTCAGACTGGCCTTGCAAAACATCACAGGGTACGAGGGGAAAAAAATGTTCAGCTAAGTCAGCCACACACCGAATTTGCAGGAAAACATTCTGCAAACAATGTCACCAGCAAACAAGGCATATTCGCTAAGAAAAATGTTTTGGTGAATTTTACCAATCAGTACCACTGCTAAAATTATAAAGGAGGAGGGCAAATACATAACCATATTACTTTGTTAGTGATAGGATAATAAAATTTCAATTAATTAAATCTATGTGATTTTTATAATAGTAAATTTTAAAACGGAGATATTGTTACACTTTTGTTTGGAATCAAAAGTAAAAGTAAAGTTTCAGGTATTTTAAACAAAACAGCTCCAAGTCAACCAAAATATTACAGCCCTAGTTAGAATATCAAGTGCCATGCTGAGCACCCATTTATACTGTAGAGATAAAAAGATCCAGAAAGCTTTTATAGAATACAAAATGCAAAATTAAATTTGCCCAGCTATACATATAGTAATTACTATGCTGGTAAATGCTATAAAACAGATTATCTGCGAACATCATACAAACTGTATTTTTGAACACATCAAAAATAAAATAGTATAAATGATAATGTGTTAATAACAAATAAGATATGTTAATAGCAAATAATAATACTATTATAATATAAAAATTACAACATTAATTTAAGTCTGTTTTGCCAAGTCCTAATACACAGACAAATCCCTAGCTTTTCAAATGGAGAGTATTTTCCAAAACCAGTAGCTGTTCATCTCTCCTGCACGTCAATCTACTTTTTTCGCTCATCTACTATACGAAGACATTCCAAAAGGCAGAAAAAGCATTTTTTGCATTGAGGTTTGTCTGAATAAATGTGAGCATCAACATGTGACATGTCAAATATTCAAGGGTATTAAGCAAGCCAGGCTTTGCTTGTGTTATATGGAGGATGAAAGGAGAGTTCTGATTGATAAAAAGAATTGTTGATCACTCCACAAAGCCATTTTGCACAATGGTATATAGAGATTAGAAAAAAATAATCTATTGCTATTTTACATTCAATGACCTTTAGTTTACATTATTTTTGGTGCTAGTGCACACTTAATGGTTGGATTAGATATGGTACTACATCCATCTTTACTGCATTTTTTTCCAAGTTGCTTGTATTTTCATCACAGAATATCTTCAACAGAAACAGAACAGCATTACTTTGGGATTCATCATACAGACTTGATCTAGCTCCTGTTTAGTTCTCAGTGTGACCATTCAGAGGTAACTTTTTACTTAAATTAACCAACGTCTGATGCTGCACTGACCTCAGACTTCATTTTACTATATGAATTAAAACATAATAATAAAATAATAATAATCAACCAAACCAGAATTAGCATTTGAAGCTATGTGATATACATTTAATGTATTTATTTAGTTTTTTTCCTAAAAAAGAATAAAGTCAATTGTTATTTTTTTAAATCAACCACAACCTTGTGTTCTTCTCAAAATACCAGCTGGAAATTTATATTCACAGAAAGATTTCAGAGGGTGAGAAATTACAAGCAGTAACTTTGAAAATTTCCATGATTGCTGCAAAATGTACATCTTTTACAGTTTTATTTGGGTAAATTTTTATTTTCCCATTAGGCTGTCTTTTTAAAATTGATTGAATGCACTAAATTATAGCATTTTAATTATTAGTGTTCTCTGTACAAGACTACTATTGCAGGTGATCCCTTGTCATTACTTTTAAGAGAACACATAAAATACGAACACTTTTCATTGTGTGTCCATGTGATGTATGGCTGCAGCGCTTTATGTTGGCTAGAACACAATTATGCACCTTGCTGCATAGGCTAGGCCCGCCATGTAACTCAGAGATTTGAAACTTTAAATTTTATATTAAACATTCTACAGACTACAATCAATTCAAAATATTTTGTAAATTCAAAGCTGAATGTGCCAGCCCTAGTGGAACGAACCTAGTTTCTCCCCAGAATAAGCCCAAACAAACATAACGGTCATACCCATGTCTTTGTCACTTTGACATTAGACAGGGATGTAAGCTTGTGTGCTGCACTTCTGTGGGAACAGTGGAAAAAAAATCATTAGAAATACATGTATATGGGCCACTACAGCTGGTAAAATGCTAGGTAGGAGTTGAAAACACTGTTCTTTCAACTATAGGAAATGATTCAATGATTGTTACAGCTACCAAGGAACTGTGAAGTAAAAATTGGATTCTGGTGTTTCATGTTGAATACAGTCCCCATTAATTTCTATCTGTTTCCTAGAGTAAGTGATTTACTATTTTAATTGAAACAATATGCTAGATGAAATTAAAAGTAATTTAATTACAGAATGTACATAATTAAAAAGACCTGAAAAAGGTACCCAAAAAGACCTCTAGATTAAGGAGTAAATGGGTTATTTTGGCTGCAATTAACAGGCCAATGTGTGACTGTGCTATATAATTGACTATTTGAGTTGGTTTCTGCGCTATGGTTATTACTTGGGATGTTCCGATCGATGGGCCACTGATCAAAATAGGCCGTTTTTCACCAAACCAAGACTTGATTGGTGATCGGTAAAAACACCAATCACAAAAAATGATATTTTCAGCCCCTTCTTTTCTAAACTTTATATAATTTAGTTGCAGTGCAGCTGCAGTTAGAGTAGTTGAGCCAGCATGTCTTCGCTTTTTTTTTCTTTCTTTCTTTTGCAGCAAACTTCCTGCAGTGTAAATAGAGAAGCGAGTGGAAGCTTGTTTCATCAGTGAACAAAGAGGCGATTGGTATATTAGACTGCGCGTTAAAGTGAAGTAATAAACTGACAAACAGCAAGAAAAGCTACTTTAAGGAATTCAGACCTTTATTTTGTCCTTTAAAATAACACGGTTACTACTTGAGTTTGGATAGCAAGTTGTTTAAAATTCAGCAGCTTACAATTTTAATTGGAAGACGAAAAGATAAGGATGAATTTGAAATTGCTGCTTAGTAAACAATGTTTTGTTTTTTTTAAAACATTTTTACTATGTTTATTATTTGTTGCTGTGTGTCATACAGCATAAGTTTTGGTAAGAAACAAGTACTACATAATTAAAATGGTAATCCAAATTTTATAATTACACCTCAAGAATTATGAATGTCTAGTTGATACAATGAAGAAAAAAAAAACACACTTGTAATGTAGTTTAACAGCAAAAAGCTATAGTGCAATTAATGATTTAAAATGATTAAAACGTACAAGTGCATGTACTGGATATTCAAGCATGTTTAATCAATTCATTGATTATGTGAGAATAAATATTTTTATTAGGGAAATGGTGAAAACTACTTTTTTATTAAGAAGTACATTACAAAAAACTGAGCAACATGACAGCTTGTAATTATTATAATAATACATTTTATTTATATAGCTCCTTTCCTATGCCTGTCAAGGCGCTTCACAGAGTCTTAGAAAAAACAGCAGGGTATATGTAACATTGAATACAAATGTTTTCCTGAATAGAACAATGAAACAGATAACAAAGCATTAAATAATTATAAGAAGCATTTTATTTTCTTTTATATCATATGTATTATGGATAAATATTATTGTAGATACTTTATTACTTAAAGTATATATTTTAAAGAAATGTTATGGTCACTGAACAATAAGTCCAGAGAATTTCACTTTGTTAATAAATACTGAACAGTTAACACCTGCGGTCTATAGTTTAACTATAAACACACAAATTTTAATATAGGACACAAGACTTCTATTTAGGTGGCTATGCAGGAGATTAGTGTACAAAGTTTTTTAAAGGGATAATTAAATTTTAAAAAAAATCTGTATCAGCCAATGAAGTAACATGAAATCTGTAATCCGTATCGGCCTTAAAAAACCATGGTAGAGAATTGATAGATGAATTCACAGTAAGAAAAACACTCAGTTTTAAATTCAGATTTTTATGCTTCACTTAGAGTATATGTACAGGTATTGTAACTCAATTAAAATTCTTGTTTTTGTAGTTTTCTTGTGTATGGAATAACACCAAATTTTAGAGAAAATACCATGTGTGAAAAATCTCTTTACTTTCCATATTGTCAGTGTGGTGCCTCCAGTAGCACTACCTCCAAAATAAAAGTTGAAGCAAATTTTAAACTGCATAATTGTACTGAACTATTAATTAGAAATGGGTTATGTTTTATCACCATCCTTCTTCACAGGAATACGTATTGCCCTTGGTAATTTACTATAATGTTCCCAGATATTGAGCAGTTATTAAAAATGCCTCTGGGAATGTTAACTTGTAATCTGATAGTGGAAGTGCGTCTTCTGGAAGCAGCAGTGTTTGTAGAAGATAATTGAATTTCTCTTCCAGCTATAGTAAGGTGAGTCACATTTGCTGACAGTGTATTAACTGTTAGGGTTTACTTCATAACAGTGGGCAGTTCAGGATGTAGTTTCTTTGCTATGAACACCAGCACTGGTAACAATTCCTAGGAACTTTGGTAATTTGAAGCATAGACACAAAGGTTAAAATAGCTTTTAATTCAAGTATTCCCTGAACAGCCTTATGAGCCTTATGAGATGAAACAGATTTATTCTTGGAAAGCAGATACTGTACAACCTAAATAAATGTAACAAACCAAAAACATTCAGACTCTATAATCTTAAGCATAGAATTTTGAAGAATGAGTTACATCTTGAATGGTGTATAACAACAGTATTTGTGCTTAACTCAAATAAAATTTTAACCTTCTCTTATCTTGAAGCTCTTTTTAGCAGGTCCTTAAGTTGACATTAGCCAAGAAAATGATTCAATCAAAATTCACTCTATATACAAGTAGGGAGGGGTGTGCAATATTGACAAAAAATTATACTGACTAGGCGCACCCGCCTTTTAAGTTGACCACTTCTTAAGGCAATTCAATTTGTAGATCAATTTAATATTTTATACAAACTCATTAATTTGGTTATATTGCATTTGAGCAGTATTACTTTAATACTCGTAGTTTCTGTTATTTTTGTGATGAAATTTAAACTTTTTTTCTATATTGAGGTCGCCCTTTTGAAGCCCCCTGATATTTACTACGTGGTGAGGCATTTGTACTCCATCAACATAAATTATTTCCAGAGACATAATTTTGTCTATTTTTCCAGCACATCGCACCCAAAAGCAAGGGAACGATGGGAGCACCAGAACTCTGCTCACATCATGTCGCTTCGTACCGCAAGCTGCAAGTAGTAAGTCTATGATAAGCAGAATACTGCTACGCTTTCCACTTACGGGACAGAAGGACAATCCCGACCGCTTTTTATATAGTAAGAAAGAAGAAGATATTGCACAGTCTGGAGTAGAAAATCATCTTTTACCTGGAAAAACGAAACTACAAATCCCATAGTGCACTGCAAAATGGACGGGGCGTGTGTGAAACTCCGCGCCTGCGTAGCACTCACAGGACGGAAGGACAATTCCAACAGCTTTTATATAGAAGGATATTTTCAGGGACTTTGTCATTAATGCTAATTAGATGATATTCAAAAATACGTTTCTAAAAGTCTTATACTATACTAGTTCTGGCTTGCTCTTGTTAATATGATATAAGCTATTGCTAACTAATACAATTAATGGTAACATATTTATGGAAAACAGGTCTAAATCATTTAAGTAAAACAATAAAAAAAAAATTTGCACAAAGACCAATAAAAAACAATTATAATGACAGCAATAGACACTTCCGCTTAATGTAAACAATACATGAATATAAAGGAAATAAAATACTAATCATAATTGTACTACAGGGCAAGGATAGACATTCAACTGCTGTCATTTAAGATGAATCATGAATATAAGCAAGAACAAAAATGTATTGCACTATACGACACAAAACCCAAACGTCAAGTTCTGTTAAATACTGCACAAGAAAAAAAAAAATCATAGTATATTATGCGCACACACAGTAGTCTATCATAATAGGTTAAATGAAGTCTTGTTATACTAGACATATATGCCTGGAAACAACCCTGAGATGGGAACAATTAGACAGTTCTCTAGTGTCACATTTCTAAACTAATCCAATGCCTCAAAAAAACTCCACCCAAAGTAGGGGTGATGATTTTGAAAAGCAAAGAGCAAGCTAAAAGTCTTATTAATTTGAAATGACAAAGAGCAAGGATTTGATTTCGATAAACTGCTATGTTTATGAAATAATGAAGTGCAAAGTATGTATTTGACATAAGCAATGTGTCACACCCCATTAAAAGGAGGTGAAAAGGATAATGAAGAGACACAGCAAATGAAGATTTCAGCACTCAAAACACCCGATTCAACAAATTTGCCTAATGAGACCAGTAGATATACAGATGAGTCTGCACAGCATCCAACGTCTCATGGCACACTTAAAATAATAACTAGATTAATTTTGGCTACACTTATCAATAGATCAATATTTCCTTTTTATGCATGGTCATTCACTGACATCGTCATTATAAAGCAACCATGCATTTACCCTTGTCCAGGATGTACTGTAATATATGTAATGCTTATGCTATAAGCATATAAGACAACTGGAGGCTTGCATTTTAACGACTCTTCTCTGAATAACCTTCTGCAGGTACATTTCTCTCAGTATATGTAGATCAGAAACTTATTTTAAAACCAAACTTATTTCCCTACCCTTCCACCCTCATCTACCATGTAGACATTTTTATAAACCAACATTACTGAAAAAGGAAGTATGTCAAAACAATATCAATGTTTTAATGACAACATACACTCAAACAAACCAGTGCTGGGGATAACATATTGCAATGCATGAAAAGATTAAATCAGATTGCCCAAAACAGGACACCAGAATTAAAAAAAAAAAAAATGTAAAAAGTACATTTGTTGGAAGACCTTTTTGAAATTTATCCTAAAGGTTTTCTACTCCTCAGCTCAGCATTTAACCTATTATGTGGTATAGTTGTATATTTTTGATAAGGTGGATGATGCCAAAAGGACACCATCTCAATAATGCTATGTCCAATGACAACACATTGTAAATATAAAAATTAAGTAACAATGCTGATGAACAGAACAGAAAATTACCTTAAATATAGTGAAGATAAAAATGCACTGGAATCACTATTTTTAGACAATTAAAAAAAATCTGTTAGATCTTAAATTTACTGATACATTAATCACAATCAATCACCTCTTTTTTTAATGTTTGAGAATTTTCAGGAGTTCGAAAGTAAAAAATAAAAATATTAAAAACCTGAGATCCAGAAAACAAATTTAAAGAAATAAATGCATAGATTACCTACAACACTTTTTGCATGACAGTTTACATACTTAAGCATGAAATATTACAGCTGTCTTATCAAAGTGGAAAAGGCTGCAGAAAGGTAGTCAAAATAGGAAAATGACAGCAGATTAATGTACATAAACATAAAATACACATTAGTGCCAAACAAGACTGTGACTGGTATAAAGCACTGTGACACAAGACAGACAATTTCACAAAACATATTCTTCAAAGCAGAGCATGTTTTATGGTCAACAACAAATTATTTAATGGTAAAAATTGGTTTGATGGGAGAGCATAGCATGTGCTTTTGAAAAGACACTAACTGCCTGAAGACAAAGGGATAAGGAAAACTTTACCTAAACTGGCATGGAAGTTTGGATCCATTTAACAGTTTGCTGCAAATTAATGTCAGTGCCTTTCAAAAGACTATACTTGATCAAAAGACTACACCTGATTAATAGAAAACACAAAGACAACATGTTTCAGAATACCTACATAATACCAACTCTTTATTTCTTGATTGATTGCATTATTTGCCCAGCACATCTGCATCTTTGTTTTTTTGTGTCTGCTGTTGTATGCATCCTAATTTCCCCTTGGGGTTAATAATTTTTATCTAATATAATTGGCAGTAGAATTTAAAGTGGACACCATGGACTGATTTATCCATTACTAAAACACATCCCCAGAAAACATTCTGTGCTGTGAAAAGTGTGCCAATATGCAGTATCTTTACTAAATAGTTTTAAAAAGCGGCTTTCGGGATTGAAACCAAATAGACAAGGATTCTAATTACTATAAAAGATTAAATGTTATCTAACAATGTGAACTGCTTACATGAAGTAATAACAAAAGGCATGGCTTTATCAATAACTATAGCATACACCACCCTACAATGGACTATCCAAGGACTGTTGCTGTCTCCCATCAAACCTGCTCTGGATAAGTAGGTTTGAAAAATGAATGGGTAGATTGATGTAGCATTGCTGTCATCAAATAAGGAAGTAATCAACCATATTATTTGCCATATCATTGCTAGACTGTTAAAAATACTGTTTTTCAGACCACTTTATTGTAAGTGGTGCTTACACTGTTCTGTATGCATTTCACTGATACTTTTATTGTATTCTTCAGCTACCAATATTAATGCAACTGTATGGTTTAGTGCCAGTTTGGGAATTGGGTTTAATGCTGTAGAATTGTTAGGGGAAGTAATTTTGCAGTACTTGAGGTGCCATTACATATTTACTATACATAATATACTATAAACATTGGTAGACATTTATAGTTCTTTCAATGGACAGATGTGCTGCCACCTAAGATGTAACAGTATTATCTTCCAAGACATGCATTTTCTTGCAGAAATCAAGACATAACATATAAAAAGTATCCATAGTTTACATAAGTACTGTATATCAATTTTAAAGACGACTATTCAAAAGGAAGATAAAAATGATACAGAAACACAAAATACCCATAATTTGATGGAAGTGTTACCTCTATGGCTTAATCTCATTTTTAAAGAAAGCATGTGCTGGTTATCTGGGAATAAAGATTCAAGTATCACCCCATACAACATACAGTATAAAACAAAATCCGAGTTTATTTATATTGTTGACTACAACTCACAGACACATCCTTTTTTATGTTTATCAGCTTATTCTGTAAACACAGAAGATGCCTGCAGAAAAAAGCATCTTAATTAACCCTATATACTGTACAGTCGTTCTTTCCAATTCTCATCATATCTGCCTCTTCTCTCTGCCAGCAGTAATGAAGGAGGAAAACTGTCTGGCCCAAGTCTCTGATAAGTGAAAGCAGAGAATCAAAAAAATAGCTGACGTGGTGAAAGGAAAACAGCAGCCAGAAGAGGTTTGTGGATCCAACACATGGAATCTTCCAAAACACATTGCTTCACATATTTGTGAAAATATTGCAGTTGACTTTTCTTTCTTTCTTTCTCCACTCCCTACATGAACTGGAATAAAAAATATAAAAGAAAGGAAAATAAACGTCTACAATGTGACACATAAAACTGATTTTGTAGTAACTGCAAGGCAGCATGGTGGCACTGTGGTCAGCATTGCTGCCTCCCAGCTCTGGCATTTCAAGCCCAGCCTGGGCTATGCTTTTAAGGAATTTGTGTGTCCTAAGGGGTACTCCAATTACTCTGCCACATCCCCAAAATGTGCATGTTTGGTTATCTAAAAAATCCAAACTAGCCCAATGTAAACAACTGTGGTATTGCAAGTGCACCCTATGATAGAATGGCACTTTGTCAAGGGTTGGTTCTAGTCTGCCCCATGTGCAGCTACAAAAGGCACTAACACCTGGCTAACCCGAACCAGACAGGAGGGTTAGAGAATGGATGAATTGATGGGTAGGTGAGTAAAACTGTTTGAAAACTGTGTCAGTTACAACTTCACAGGATACACACACGCAGTATCCCAATGTCATTCAGATTTTAAAAACTAAAATGTTACAGCGCAACAAGCAAAATATTGTTATAATGTTGTATATAACCACATTATTTAGACTGCAGGTTATATTAAAAGGTAATTCTTCCCAGAATGAAAACTGTGTATAAATACTTGTTTAATTGAAAAGGTGCTTTACTGTCCTGAAACATTCCTCTTTAGAAAGTGAAAAATGCCACTTAAAAAATGAGTGTTTTTGAAATATAGATGACTCTCCAGAAGTGTGTGTAAATTTAAAAGGCACTGGTGCAGACTCCCACAACTCAAGTCACTTAAAGGACCCAGTTCCACAAATATGGAATGAACAGAATTGTGTCATGGCTTTACAATAGCACTGGGCTATATCAATTGGCATAAAAAAGTCAAGTAAAATAAGATGGTTCATTTCTCCCATTGTGTTTCTCAACCTTTTTCCCTCATCACAAAAAGAAAGGCCTGCATGTTTGTTGTGATGGGAGAGGGGATGAGAATTTTATTGCCTTGGAGGTGATTTCAGCATAAGGTTTTTAAAGAATGGCACGATCAGTCTGGACTACTTCTTTTTTACCAAGTATATGTGCTAGATTTAGAAACTGTCTCCAGTACCTGAAAATAAAGAACTTACAGCTAAAATCAATGTCATAAATAAAAATCCAAACAATATTATCTAATTGCCATATGAATTAGTAAATAACAGAATAATTCAGGATATTTTCACTTGCACAAACTCCTTAACGCAGTTTTCATTACAAAACACTTTTCAATTAAGTTTTGTCAGAAAATCGATTTGTCAAGTTTGTGAGATGTATTTTTTGCTTCATTAGATGTTAATAACACTTACTGAGGAGTAATACTTAAATGGACAATAAAATGTAATTCAAATTTCTAAAAAGCCCCAAACTCCTGATGCTCTAATCTTCTAAATCTCTCCCTCTTTAACATTTGTCCTAACTTTAACAATATCTTTGTGAAATCAAATTTGTCAACTGAAGATTAATCCATTATTTCAGACCATCTGTAAAATAGCATTTGTTCTGTTGTTTTCAAGGTGCCTCACATAACAGAACAGAATGATTTAGAATAGAATATCTTATTGTCACTGCACAGATGTACAATGAAATTTTACTGTGTCCCCTAAACAGTACATACAATATAATAAAAACGGAATCTTCCAACAGATTCAACATATGCTTTGCATTTTAAACTACACAAATACATTAATATAAACCAATAAAACCAAATAAAAAATTGAATGTGAAAATATAAATAGTAAATACTGGGATAATTCCATTTTACAGTGATTGCAATGAGTCTCTGAGATGTTGCATTTTTGTCCCATCGATGCCATGAGTGATCGTGAAAAATAAGATGGTTCTTTTAACTAATTGGCATAAGTGTCTATCCCAAAATATATTGAGCTTCATTGACCTTAACGACAGTAATTACTTAACAACTGGTAACTGCATCCCATTCACTCCCTTATCATACAACAGTCTTCTGTATGTGCTTGGACTATATTATCTCATTTTAGTTGTTACAACAGTAAATGTTACTTTGGCTTCAAAAATGCAACAAATGACACAAAGTGAGCGTTCATGGATTTGTTTTCAGCAATGAAGCACATCCATTAACTGTGCTTCTCCGAGAATTTGTGTTTTGTTTAGCACATTACATGTCCATTCATTAAAGTGTTGCCTTGTGCTTCACTTATAAGCTGAGGTTACACCAATGTCTCACCAATATGCAAGTTTTGAAACACCAACTAAATAAATGTTATTTTGGTATGTACTTATGGAGCAGATCACTTTATCACCATTATAGACTAGGCACATGTACGGAAACGACCACATCATTTGAAACTTGCCTTATTATTTAAGCTGGCACTGCCTGTGCACAGTACAGTTTGTTTCAAACATACCTTTTTTCTTCACACCTTTCAAACACATGCAGGTTAAATTAATGACTCTAAATTAGCCCTATATGAGTCAAGTGTGATAGCATGCTGCTCTGTCCAAGGCTGGTTCCTACGGCATGCCCATTACAGCCAGGATTGGCACACAATACCAGCATCCTTGAACTGAATACAACAGGCAGAAAACAGATGGCTGGATGGACAATAACAGCTATGTTAATTACAAAGAATATATACATGGGAAGACTCCTTTATTCTTTGTTCATTTATTTGTACCATGATGGTGTGATTTTAATAACATTCAGCTTACTATCATTCTAACATGATTCAAATGCAAGACACAAGTTAACAATTGTGACTCATTGCTGATTAGCGACATCACACAAATCATTTTATACTTCAAGTTAACTCCATAATGAGAAAGCAGCAGGATTTTACCAATTTATTAAGACCCACACTGAAATTCAAGTCCGAAAACAAAGGTAAAATGCCTTCTCAAGAATAACACTTTCAAGATCATAAAATCTCATAATAATTCAAATTCAACACTTCAGCTCTGTCTGTGCTAGATAATACAAGGAAACAAAAAAAAAACATTTGATTCTTCAGGCTTTTTTTTCTAGAATCTCTTTGAGCAACTAGCACTCAAACAGGTAGTTTGAGAACACAGTGAGAGGTTGGCTGTTAACACAGAATTTGAGATTGTCACTGATGGATGTCAGCAACAGCAGGATAGTCTTTAGAGTTGCTATGTTGAAAACAAAACCCTAAGAAAAGAACAACCATCCTTCTTCCATTAGCTAATACTGACTGAAGGGCCATAATAAGAAATTTTCTTCTTTTTTTTATGTAAATCTAGACATGTACACATTAACTTTGATGTTTATGACTATACTCAGTCCATTCTGTTGATCTTGTAACAGACAGAGTAGTTTTCTAGCTCTCACTGACACTAGGTCAAGTGAAGCATTGCTCAGTGCATCACATATATCATTCCCCTTGACTGTTAACTGCTCTTGAAAAAGAAAAGAAAAAAAAAAAACCTGACTGTAAATAGTAATGGTTGATAAAATAGGCATGATGACTTTGAGGGACTTCCTTGGGTGAGTGGGCTGTAGTAATGTTGTGAAAATATCAATTTAACAATAAATATTAATTTTGAAACTTTGATACAGTACAATCCTTTTTCCTTAGTATCAGTTCTATCCCACTAGATGGATTTACCTGCTCGCACACTTTTGTGACAGAAACTTCAAATCCAGAGATCCACTGGAAATCCAGAGATTCCACTGGACACACGACACCCCATACTGACCAAATGTCCCACCTGCTCTCACTGATTGAGCTGCTGTTCATAATTAACAATGAAAACTGCAACCTTCAAATGGAAGTGTCCAGTGGAATTCAGTGCACCCTTTGATTTAGCACAGACACTTTAAAGTTGATTGTTAATCTATTTGTGCTTGCACACCTTTGTTTGAGCATTTCTCCTTATAATTTAACACTTGCACTGTGCATGCACAGCTGCTTCCTCTATTTTACGCTCCCAGAGTCTGCATTCTTTGTTTATATGTGCTTTATGTATTATATTCATCTTAGTGGGTTGCTCTTTTATTGAAAGCCGACAGTATAATCTATTAATAGGGTGTCGAAAAAATGTCACCTTTCACAAAGTGTTCCATTTTATCTTCAACCAGTTTGTTGCGTTTTATCATTTCAGTATTGCCCACAGAATTAAGCACCCAATTAGTCAACAGTCCTGTCTCAATATAAAAGCACAGAATTATAGGAATACACTTTTTCTGTTTACTATGTACGCAGCCTTTCCTGGAATTAAATGTTAACAATATTTTTTAAAAAATGCAATACTTTTGCACATTTTCAGCACAGAACAGCACAATGGACATGAGGATCATGAGACATGGAAAATGTAAGAATTTTTTCTTTTTTCCATTCCATGGATGTCCTTCATATTGTTTCTAAGGTGCAGCATTTGGTCCATGTTTGGGTTTATTACAACATAAACCTCTCTCATTCTGCATGAGAACATGAGATTAAAAGTCTTTCTTAGACATCATGAAAATCTACATGGGGTAACACATAAAAAACTATTTTTTGGTGGATTATTTCTTTAATTTGCGATTACACCTATCAATAACAAAAGAGGAGAAAAGTAAAGTGCACACGACATTCATAGCCAGAGTATCACAAAATCCTTTCATCTAATATAGAAGTGCCATCAATAGAACACTGGTAAAAAATAGTTTGCTGCTTTGCTTTTCTGAAGCTACAGATCTTTGGAGACTAAGTGACATATTTTTGCTCATTATTGTATTTTGTAATGTGCTTCTGTTGCATTTTGTTTTTTACTGCTTTTTTTTGCTGAAATGGCAAACAACTAGTAAATAAATAGCATGTTGCAAATATCAAAATAAACTGAAAATGAATATAAAGAATATGACTAATCGTTTACTGTATAAACATTTTTAGCAAAGGAAAAATAGTATTTTTTTTCTTATGGGGCAAAGTTAAATTCCATTTCTTTTCAATCATGGAACACCAACATAAGCTACCTATTAAACATTTACAATTTATTAAAACTGAAATTCTTTTAGATTGGTTTCAGCCAATATATTATTATTAAGAGCAGTTAAAATCTCAGTTTTGTTACAATATAAAAGCAAGTCAGAGAAGCTAAAGTTTACACTCAGTTTTAGTCAATGTTTTCTGCTATTAGTGCACCACCAACTAACACAGCAGAACAAAGGGCTCTTGAATACATTGTTCTATAAAACCAGCGATTTTCTGTATTAAAAACTGCTTGAAAGTAGTTCAGCTATCCTCCACCAATTAAACATTATAACTATGAAACATAACATATATAAAAAGAGGTTTCTGACCATGAATTGCATTTTGCAACATAAAGTTTCAAACTTAAGTAGTAACAGTTACACCTTCAACAATTTAATTTGTGTCTAGCTTTTTACCACCACTAAACAGTGTGAAAGAATTTTACAGAATTTCACACCTTCTTATTTATTGACTGTCCATCAACTTTTAACCAACGCCACCAGTCTTAGGATCTCTCTACACCACTCAATGATTTCACTGCAGGTATTCTCCCTTTTACCAACACTATAATCATTTCTTAGTAAGTGGCACACCTCAAATCACTCATGCTTGCCCATCAGCCACCCACAGCAAGCAGACTGATATGTGCCCCACCCATATATTGTGCTTCAAAGCAAATCATCCAGAGCAAATTAACCCCAATACAATTTCAGATGCAGGAACAGTGTCAATCATGTAAGTGCCTGCAACATAATCCTGTAATATAAATTAAATGATCCATGTTTTGGCTTCATGAATAACTAACAGATATACAGGGTTATTTTGCAAAAACACCTCATACTTAGCATATATTATTAAAAATACAGCTACTGTAGATCTGTTTCTATGCCATGAAATTAAACAAAAAAATAAATGTCAACGAATAATTTAGATTCAGTTAACCAACTGTTATTTTCCCACTTTTGATTTTCATCTGAAAAATTATTTTTCTGTACATAGTGCTTTGTGGACCAGTTTGGCTTTACTGCATGTATCTATGCCTTTTTACACACTTCAATGCAGTAAACTGTGTGATTCAGTCACACATTTAAAACAGTTTGATTCTTTGAAAGAAACAATTAAAGAATGGTAACTTAATTAATGAGCTTGGTGGACTGATATGAATGTAATTTTCAAAAGAAATACACATAGGTCACCAAAATAAAACTTTAGGCCATAATGCATATTAAACAATATTAAAAATCATGTTTACTGCTTTGACAAAAACAAAGGGCAATGAAAGGTTTAAAGTCAAAAAAAAGTTATACAAGAAAGTATAAACCTTCATTATCCTTATAAATAGTAGATTTCAGATAATGTATTCTAAGATCAGACTGCATCCACCATACAATATGTACAGTACATCTTGGCAGCCATTTCTAAAAAGATCTTAAGACACAACAGCATGTAGTTACTGTTCAAGCAACAACACAAGCAGTTACACCTACACAATTTTCCACAACAGGAATATAAAAACGTATTATAAAATACAGTAATCCCTCGCTATATCGCGCTTTGACTTTCGCTGTTTCGCTCTATCGCGGATTTTATATAAAAGCATAACTAAATATATAACGCAGATTTTTCGCTGCTTCGTGGGTTCTGCGGACAATGTGTCTTTTTACTTCCTGTACATGCTTCCTCAGTTGGTTTGCCCAGTTGATTTCATACAAGGGACGCTATTGGCGGATGACTGAGAAGCTAACCAATCAGAGCACGCAGTTAAGTTCCTGCTTGCTGAATGCAGTGTTAACCAGGAAGTCTCGTCTCGCTCATTCAGCATCAACGTGTTTCGCTGTGTAAAGAGTTGTGCTCTTTTGTGTTTATCTTTGTGCATAGTCAAGCCCTTCATTATGGCTTTAAAACGATCTGCAAACGGAAGATGTTAACGATTGCCGAAAAGGTAAACGTTTTGGATTTGTTGAAGGCTAGGATTCTTTTTATTTAAAAAGTAGGAAAGGAATATAAGATCTACGGCCGCAGTGTCCTTTTAACCAGGGTGCAAAACAAGTTGTAAGTGGATGTAATAAGGCAGTAGTCTGGATGGAATCTGCTTTAGGGATTTGGATTGAAGACTGCCAGAAGAAGAACAACGGCAGTGCTACACAATCGCCTGAAGTGGCTCCTTTAAGGGCTGTAACGCTCTCCTTTGTTGTGCAGTAAAATAAAACTCATTGTTATCGGACAAGTCATCTTGTCATTGTTGGTGAGTAACCATAATTAATTTTCTACTTACAGTACTTAGTACACGTACGTACGTTTAGTGTCACTGTACACACATTTACTGTATACTATTTTTGTTGCATTGTACGCATTTATTGCTGGTGGCATGTCTATCGTAATGGCTGTAACATGTGATATCGGAGACACTCAATATCTTTAAAATATTTAGGTTTTACTGTATATAAACAGTGTGTTTATATACATAATTTCAATGAATCTTACCTAATATCTAAGAGAATACAAAGGGATTATGCTGTATAACTCTGCGGGGAATATTTATAAACAGTGTGGGAGAGTTTATAAGGGCTTAAAATATATAAAAATAACCATAGAAACATATGGTTTCTACTTCGCGGATTTTCACCTATCGCGGGGGGGTCTGGAACGTAACCCCCGCGATCGAGGAGGGATTACTGTAACACAAAACACACTCCTAGGGACCTCAAAAAGCATGTTCATCTACCCTAAAATGTCAACAGCTCTTCATCTTACTCATTCCAGAAAACAAATATATTCAATTAGAAAAATTGGCAACTACAACATTTCTAAGTAACTTCAAAATCTTAAATGACTGTATTTATCTACAAATATCTGCAATATTAAAATCCGTCTCATCTTACAAAGACAACAACTCAAAGTCATACTCAATAAATAGCATAATTCTGTTATTCTCTTTTGCTTGTGCCCTTCAAATTAAATATGTTATTTCCTGAACCCTGTTACTCCAGTATAGACTTGTAAGGAGCTAAAGCAAACCCCTAGCAGTCCTGGCTGAAAAACAGGGTACACAAATCAGTCATAAATAAAGAATCTTAACAGTTGTTTGCCAATTAATATACCTGTTTTATGAACTCGATAATACCCAGAGAAAAATCTGCCCAGGCACTGGGAGAACACGTTTAGACAGTGCTCAGTTTGAAATTAAAACCAAGCTTCTAGGGGTATGAAAAACAGCAACACTAATAACGGCACTACCATATTGACTTCACATAATCAAATTAAATAACTCAATTCTTATGTAGTCCTCTTAAAGTTTGTGTTGTAGTGTATACATGCCTCATTCTATAGCAGGTTATAAATTAACTAAAAAATTCTAATTCACTTGTTTTCTTCATGATTTTGCACTGGACTGTTTTTTCCTGTAAGAATGACCATCAATTATACATTTAAAGAACCTTCCAATCACCAAAACACACACATATTTAACAGTGCAGAATAGTATCTTTTTAGGAGAATGAAAGTAAATGGAATGGCCAATGGGCTCTCTTTAGCCGCTTTTCCACTGCATAGTACGGCACGACACGGTTCAGTACAGCTCACTTTTGCGGGGCTTTCCACTGGGAACAGTACCTGGTACCTGGTCCTTTTTTTAGTACCACCTCAGCCGAGGTTCCAAGCGTGCCGAACCGTTACCAAATGTGACGTGTAAACTCTGCTGGTCACTGATTGGCCGGAGAAAATCGTCATTACTGCGTCACTGGCTATTCTTTTCTTTAAAGGTACAGACACGCGGAAGTTTCGAAAATTCTCCAGCCACTGAGTGTTTGTAAAACCGGGAACAATCACATCCCACCACTCTGAAGCACGGTTAAATGTCTAAACAGATGGTCTGTTGCGGCGACTTTTTTGCAAAATGTGGAAGATCTGTAATATACAGAATCAGCATTTTAATGTTACACTGGCAGTTAAGTTCATTTTATGCTTTGCAACAGTGATAAAAGTTAGCTAGTGATGTGCTTTTTTTAGATGCTTACCCTTGCGCGTCGTCGAGCTAAAGTGTTGTCGTTGTCTGCATGTTGTTGTAAAAGTTCCACGGTGTCACGGCAGTAGAGGCGGCAACTATAACGACACGTGAATAATCCCACCCACTCTAAAGCGGTACTAAACTGCAGTCGAAAGCAAAACCGAGCCGAAATGAGCCGAACCAAGGTGAGCTGTACTGAACCGTGCTGTGCCGTACTATGCAGTGGAAAAGCGCCTTTTGTGTCCACTTGCTAAACCTTTCCTTTAGGAGAAAGTAGAAAGTACTTATTTAGGGCAACTTTAACATGTACTAATTTCTGAAATACCATCCTTTCTGAATACAGAGAAACGCTAATAAAGAAGCGTGGTTGATAAAAGAAAAAAGGGGGATACAACACATAAATCATAGCGTACATCAATAAAGAATTGAGCAGGTATTCTTCTAACCACATGTAGGAATTTTCTCAACAACGTTGCAATGAAGAACTTACCTTTTTTGGTTGCACTATAAGAAGAAAAATAAGCAGATTCTTTAAGGAAACAATGAACTAAGTGAAATATTCAATCTCTTGCAACCTTTTACTTTGAAAATGTAACTCATCTAAAAATAAGGCATTTTTGTGAACAAACACAAATGGCAAGTACAAGATAGAAAAGCTGCCAAAGAGAATACAATAATGGATGGTTAAGACTGAGGAGTGCCATAGGCCCTCGCACCTGAAGAGGTCTGTAGTGCAGAGTGATCAGCATATTTACTACTTAGAGCATCAATCCAGCACAACACCAAAGGAGCCTAATCACTTAAGACTGACTGCCATCCTCATCACCATGGCGACTGCTCTCAATCCAGGGTCGACTAGAAAATGTTCTCTTTATGTCTGAAAGTTCATAGAAAACACCAATTTAAATCTTATTCAAAAAAATATATTTACAAATAAATTAGTAAGAGAAGGGTCTTATAATAAAGATTGACTTCTACAAGACCCAATTTATTCTGTATTTAAACAGAAGATGCTTTGGCTTATTTAGATAATAGGGAGTAGCTTTAAAAGGATATTTTATTTTGCAGACACAGCACACAGTGACATTGCAGACACAACCATGGGTCAAGAACTCTATAACAGCCAAGAACACAAGAAATTAACATAATGAAAATATTCAATATATGAGAAGCCCAACAGTACTTATAATGGTAGAGAACATGGAACCATTACATCCAATGTAAAGAGCTAATATTCTAAAGATGAGAGACATTCTAAATATTCTAAAGTACAGATGGTTAATGTTTTCAACAAAAGCAGTAAGATGTCATCTTTTTTTAAATAAATACATAACAACTGGGTGTCAAGTATTAATGATATATACTATACACTTTCATTTTATAGGAGACTATAGGGATTACATCCTGCCTGAAGAAGGGGCCTGAGTTGTCTCAAAAGCTTGCATATTGTACTGTAATCTTTTTTAGTTAGCAAATAAAAGGTGCCATTTTTTTGAACTTGTCATTATATGGGAGACTAAATAAACTTACGGGTATTAATAGAAATACATTTGCATTTCTTCAAAATAATGAAATATTAAATACTTCAGCCACAGCAAGTTCATCTTAGTTGTTCCATTCATCTTGTGATTTTGAAAAAAGAATATTTCATATGTTTACTGTGTGATTGCACATACTGTATATACAAAAAACAATTCCACCAGTAAATGTTATTGGATCTATTAGACACAGAAACATAACATGGTACCAAAAAATCCCATATCAAAGCCACCAGGAGGCACAGAAGATTGCATTGCTCTATTGTCAATAATAAAAAACAATTACAAAGGATAATGGACCGTGATGGCCAGAGAGAGATGCAACAAATTAAATAGGGGCACAGCAATTTCACTATTATGAACCAGCTTTATTATTGATCTTTATTTTACATAATGTCTATAATAATGAGCTGTCTCTCAAATGCTGAACAAAACAATTTACAATATTTATCTTCAAATCGAATTCAGTTACAGATGGAAATGCAAAACATAGCAGTACACGCAGGAAAAAAGTGAAATCAAAAGTATAAAAACAGGACACACCAGAATGAGACACCAAGAGCCACAAAACAGGAACAAAATGCTGCGGTCTTTTTATAATTATATTGTTTTATATAAACTGCATTTGTTAAAAATGTTATTACAAAATTTCTGGTTAATTCCAAAGGCAAGTTTGAATAAATACTGGAGTCAATATATATATTAAAAATTGACAGGAAAATTTTGCAGGAGAAGTCTGAGTGTGATTATTTTATATTAATGCACAGTTATTCATCGTTATTCTCAGTTTTTTGTGAAAAAATGTCATAAGAGCTTTATACATGACTCAAATGCATTTTTTAGATAAAAAAGCATTGTACTGAAAGTAGAACATGGCATTTGACCAATGCTGTTCAATATAATCTACTGTATATTTTTACTTTTTTGACAAAACAACAATGGTGACTGTAGACCTGTTGTGCTGCTTTAACCTGAGACTGACATATGTAAACAGTTACCATCCTAGAAAAGTGATAAGACATCCTGGTGAGAATTAAATTTCCAAAGTTAAAAACAGGCTCAGGGCAATAGCCGAAGGAAAGAAGAACTTAGCGAGGTGAATAGTAATTAGAATTAAACTCACCCCTTTCTGAGGTATTTTTTTTTAAATTTAATGAAATGCAAAGGATAAAATACACTTCTTACAGATACTTGTTTCTTTTTATTTACAAGAAATGTAATTATTTTACTGTGATAATGAGGCTTCATAATATATAATTTCATGACGCTAATCTCTTGAAATTTGTTCTCAGATTCTTCAGGTATAGAAGTTAGAACTTGTGAGGTAAGGGTAGTAATATTTAGTAATCATTGCAATGGAGAGTGGTGGTGTGTTGCATGTTGATTAGCAGATGCAAGTGAGAATGTCACTGTTATCTGCACCTATAACAATGAAGAGCCAATAAAACCAAGAGTTAATGCTCCAAGCAGTACATGTGAATGAGGGTACAGTAAACACTACTACAAGGCAAATTACAAAGGAATATCCAAAAAGAAAATAAAAATTACAATAATAATGTGCCACCCTCCCAGAGTAACAAATATATACATGGGATGTCGGACTCATGTCTACAGAAATAATTTCAAAAAATGTTAAGAATTGGCATTTGGAATCTCAGAGAAATGTTTACATCAGACAACGTACTTGTATCTTATTGAAGAATAATCATCTAGTTTTACCTGAATATATCTACTGCAATTGTAAACTCAGTAGACAATTTCCATATTCAGTTTAAATTTAGAAAGGAGAAAAATAAACAAGATTTCCCTAGGTCACGTTACTCATTGGGTGTTTCATTTTCTCATTACAACTGAGTTTTACTTCAGATTAAAATGAAAACATTTTCTCTTAAATTCATTTACTGCGGCTTACTGGCATATCTACTCTTAACTGTTCTTATCGGTATCAACTACAATAACCTTTCAGTCTTCTAAACCAAGTACCTCAAGGTGCAATGGAGACAGAGGATATCTCAAGTTTAAGGCATACAGTAATCTAAGAAGGACCAAAAAAACAGACCACAAGGGCACAATTAAAAATGTGTGTTCTTCATTTGTAACACCAGACACTTTGGTACTATTTGCTTTACCACTTTACCAATAGTAGGCAGCAAAAAAAAAAAAAAAACAACTTCTATTCCTAATGTCTGTTAATTTCATGTTGTACCTCAGCACCACCAATTCTGTTCTGCATAACTTCGCAGTTATCACATAGTTTTCCTTTGACAGTTGTTGGATTCCCTGGTGCCAGTATGGTTGTGCTTTGTTATTGGGCGGTAGTCCTTCCAAGACCATTTTCTGAACGGCTGTTAAAGTGTTTAAACAGAAGATGGAGGGATGGTTGAGTCCATTTGAACGGCATTATTCTCCTTTGCTTTAGGAAATGCACTTACACTATGCTCATTACGAAATGTGTAACATAAAATGATGGCTGATTGATTCGTGTACCAAAGCCTAAATCAGCAGGTGGAAAATGAAGGACTGATTGATCAATCGGAAATCGTCTGCCTTTTATCATCGATCACCGCATACTACAATATTCCAGCGGCTTTTCATCACGTGTTAAAAAGTAGCAGCACTTAGTAAACAAAGCCGTTTATGCTGTAAAGTCGGGTGCCAGCAAAACCTACTCAATGACTTCTGAGTTTTGCAAAACGATCTAATAGACTTTTTGCCAGCTGCAAAGAAAAAACACACACATCTCTATTCATTCTCCAAACGCTTCTGGTTTTCCCCGAAGTAAGAGATGCCAAAATATGCCAATAAAAGTGACCTAAAGTGCGCTTCCCTTCTAGATCGAAAAGGACCGTGTCCGGATTATCCCCACTCGTCTCGTCTCGAAGCTGAACACAGGCAGGAAGCCTGCGTTTGCTAAAACTTTTCCACCTCTTCCCTAGTCGAGGGGGAATCCTCTAAAACCGAGGAGAGTTTCAGGATATGACGATAGGGGTTTTAAGAGGGAGTTACGTTTGACGGAGACACGGATAATACTGAAACCAACATTCACAATTTTACACATCACCCCAAAAACAATTTCCTTATTCCCGGTTTACCGTTACCACATTTAAAGCAAGATGATAGCGAGAGGGTGCATCACACATTCATAAAAACGCGTAACACACGGCCTACAATGGGTGCGCACTGATTCACACACGATCCCAGCGGGGAGCTTCAGTCAGGCTTTACATTCGACTCTCCGCGTCCCCCTGCTCGGCGCTAGCACACAAACGGCGAACCTTTCAGCAAAGTAAAATGTTTGTACTTACTTAAATCTGCCCTGGCAGTGCTGGCACTGATCTCCAACCCATCCCTGGTCACAGAGACACGTCCCGTTAAAACATCTTCCAAAGTAGCAATTCTTGTCACAGGGCTTGGAATGGGAAGCTTCGGCGTAGAGCACCAGGTAGAATAAAATATAAACCATTAAATATCTGTTGATGAGCACCCATCCGGAAAGTGAGTATCCGTGGCATCTGAAAAGTAGAAGTCCTTTTTGGAGATTCTTCGGTGCATCCATTTTATTTATTTTATTGTAGGGGAGGGGGTTAACTGACACAATGAAAGGTGTCACTGTTGAATCCTTTACTCGAGGAAAAAAAGGCTCCCCAGATTAATCCTTGCGAAGAATAGTATCTAAAATATATTAGATTCCATTGTACGAGAGTACATGATGTAGTAACTCTGAGTCCACATGTTTCTCTTTTTTTGAAAAGAGACAAACAAAGGAACGCATTTCAGCGGTAAAATTCAACTTTGAAGGAACGAAGTAGATGAGAATGTAAATTTTCCAAGGGCTCAATATATAGCCCATAGATCGAGAGTCATCAAAAAGAATGTTGAGACAAAGGTACCTCCCGCTGACAAGCTTTCCTCTTCCGAAAATTTTAAAATATGTACATATAATAAACAAACAAAAAAGCCACAAGACACGCGCGCACACGCTCTACAAAAACAATTGCACAGCAAATTATTCCGACGTCATTAAAAGGGACAGAATATCATTATAAAGCTAATTTTATGCCTTTTTTCTTTCCAATCAAAAAATAATAATAAAGTACTTAAATTTAACACAATTAATAAACCCGTTCTACTAAGCTCTGTCCAGCAGCCATTTTTAAAGCGCAAATATTTTAATAAATAAATTCCGTAACAATAAACGAGAGTGCGAGTCTATGCATAGCCCGTCTCATGCCAGCCATGGCCGCTTCCCTTACCTAAATTAAGCGGCTAAAGGTTAAACGTCCCCTTTGAGCAACGCGACTGAAATTCCCAGCAACGCCAGGCTGCGCTGCTCAGTAATACGGATGTAGCGCTGCTTAGCGCGCACAAGGATGCCGCAAGGAGCGAGTCCGCTGGTCGAAATCACATTACCCTCAGCAATCACAGCTATACGTGCTGTCCATTTCTATCAAAGAAAAACAACAACAATAAAACAATCCACTTGGCATTTTCTCTGTCCACGTTTAGGAGGGGAAATGTGCCTTATATTTCGCAAAATAGTCAGACCTCTGCTCCCACCGCTCTCCTGCCTTCACCGCTGTTCTTGGATCTGGCGAACTCCAACACAAAGAACTGGGCATGCGCACACCTCAACCCGGCCTTAAAGAGACAGACTTCCTCGATATCCCGTCTCCAACCTCGCTAAATCAAGTATGCGCCTGTATGAACAGTACAAGAAGTAATAGATTAAACCGCATTTCCTATACAGGTGCTGGTCATAAAATTAGAATATCATGACAAGGTTGATTTATTTCAGTAATTCCATTCAAAAAGTGAAACTTGTATATTAGATTCATTCATTATACACTGACTGATGTATTTCAAATGTTAATTTCTTTTAATTTTGATGATTATAACTGACAACTAATGAAAGTCCCAAATTCAGTATCTCGGAAAATTAGAATATTGTGAAAAGGTTCAATATTGAAGACACTTGGTGCCACATTCTAATCAGCTAATTAACTCAAAACACCTGCAAAAGCCTTTAAATGGTCTCTCAGTCTAGTTCTGTAGGCTACACAATCATGGCGAAGACTGCTGACTTGACAGTTGTCGAAAAGACGACCATTGACTGAAATAAATCAACTTTGTCATGATATTCTAATTTTGTGACCAGCACCTGTACATGTCATATGTCATTTACTGATTAGGTGTAGTAAGGTAACGCAGTTATAAAAAGAACTTTATTAATATAGCACCTTATCATTTACATGCAACCCAAAGTGTTTTCCACAGCATAACCAACAAAAACAAACATATACCACATTTACTTGTATTATTATCGTTAATTAATACTATGATCATTTCAAATAAATGTTTGTATACTAAATACAAAATATACCAGGTATTGTTAATTAAAATTTAACCACTAAAGTGCAAAACAAACCTTCGCTCTTATCAGAAAAAGGTTTTCTGATTAAAATATTTAAACATTAAGGCTGACAATACAACAACCAGATCTAATTAATATATATAAAAATAAACGTATACAGTAGATATCTACATTTTACCTAGGCATATGTACATGGAAACCCATTGAGTAGAAACAGTTTGATGTTATTAAAGTTAATGAAAAGATACGCAGATAAAACAGTCCTTAGCAGTTTCCGTTGATTTAGGATGTAGATGAAGTTCTTGATTCCTGAATATGATTGTCTGAGCAACTGACACGAAGGAGAGGAAAACAAAAAACTCCTAAGATGAGTCTATGGAGAAAAACAAACCTCTGGAGGGCCACGGTTGGAAAACAGAAACGAGCAAATCATATAGTTAAGTTTGATGGTAATTGGTTTCTGTATCATGAAAGTCAGAATAACCTAGGCCAGCCAGTCGCCCACCTTCCACTGAACATAGTTGATACAGTTTGCACAGTCGATAATAAAGTTTCCAAGTTCTCCTCATTTCCTCCAGTACCCCAGTTGAATGCGGAATGGAGCACTCATAATAATGCATCTTCTTCCGTATCTTTCTGTCCTATGCATCTTGTTCTGTTAAATCCATCACCTGCATGTCCTCTCTCACCACATCCATAAACCTTCGCTTAGGCCTTCCTTTGTCTCCCAACCATCCAACTTGAGCTGACCCTCTAATGTACTCATTTCTAATCCTATCCATCCTCCTCACACCCAGTGCAAATCTTAGCATCTTTACACTCTGCTACCTCCAGCTCTGTCTCCTGCTTTCTGGTCAGTGCCACAGTCTCCAACCCATATAACATAGCTGGTCTCATTACTGTCCTGTAGACCTTCCCTTTCAATCTTGCTGATACCCATCTGTCACAAATTACTCCTGACACTCTTCTCCACCCATTCCACCCTGCCAGCACTCTGTTCTTCACCTCTCTTCCACAATCCCCATTACTCTGTACTGTTGATCCAAAGTATTTAAACTCATCCACCTTCGACAACTCTACTCCCTGCATCCTCACCATTCACTGACCTCCCTCTCATTTACACACATGTATTCTGTCTTGTTCCTGCTGACTTTCATTCTTCTCCTCTCTAGAGCATATCTCCACCTCTCCAGGGTCTCCACAACCTGCTCCCTACTATCGCTACAGATCACAATGTCATCAACAAACATCATAGTCCACGGGGACTCCTGTCTAATCTCGTCTGTCATCCTGTCCATCACCATTGTAAATAAGAAAGGCTCAGAGCTGATCCCTGATGTAATCCCACCTCCACGTTGAATGCATCCGTCACTCCTACCACAGACCTCACCACTGTCACACTTCCCTCGTACATATCCTGTACAACTCTTACATACTTCTTTGCCACTCCCGACATCCTCATACAATACCACAGTTCCTCATGAGGCACCCTGTCATATGCTTTCTCCAGGTCCACAAAGACACAATGCAACTCCTTCTGGCCTTCTCTAAACTTCTCCATCAACATCCTTAGAGCAAACTCTTTCTTGGCATGAAACCATACTGCTGCTCATTAATCATCACCTCACTTCTTAACCTAGCTTCCACTACTTTTTCCCATAACTTCATGCTGTGGCTCATCAATTTTATTCCCTTGTAGTTACTGCAGTCCTGCACATCCCCCTTATTCTTAAATATCTATGACTGTGTGCAGAGGGTGCAGACCTATAAATACCCGGGAGTGCAGCTAGATGACAAATTGGACTAGACTGCCAATGCTGATGCTCTATGTAAGAAAGGTCAGAGCCGACTATACTTTCTTAGAAGGTTGGCGTCCTTCAACATCTGCAATAAGATGCTGCAGATGTTCTACCAGACAGTTGTTGCAAGTGCCCTCTTCTACGCGGTGGTGTGCTGGGGAGGCAGCATAAAGATAAAAGACGCCTCACGCCTGGACAAACTTGTTAAGAAGGCAGGCTCTATTGTAGGAGTAAAGCTGGACAGTTTAACATCTGTGGCAGAGCGACGGGCATTAAGCAAATTCCTGTCAATCATAAAGAATCCACTGCATCCACTGAACAGTGTCATTTCCAGGCAGAAGAGTAGCTTCAGTGACAGACTTTTGTCACTGTCTTGCTCCACTGACAGACTGAGGAGATCGTTCCTCCCCAACACTATGCGACTCTTTAATTCCATCCGGGGGAATAAATGCTAACATTACTCAAAGTTCATCCATCCATCCATCCTCTTCCGCTTATCCGAGGTCGGGTCGCGGGGGTAGCAGCTTAAGCAGAGAGGCCCAGACTTCCCTCTCCCGCCACTTCTTCCAGCTCTTCCGGGAGAATCCCAAGGCGTTCCCAGGCCAGCCGGGAGACATAGTCCCTCCAGCGTGTCCTGGGTCTTCCCCGGGGCCTCCTCCCGGTTGGACGTGCCGAACACCTCACCAGGGAGGCGTCCAGGAGGCATCCTGATCAGATGCCCGAGCCACCTCATCTGACTCCTCTCGATGCGGAGGAGCAGCGGCTCTACTCTGAGCCCCTCCCGGATGACTGAGCTTCTCACCCTATCTTTAAGGGAAAGCCCAGACACCCTGCGGAGGAAACTCATTTCAGCCGCTTGTATTCGCGATCTTATTCTTTCGGTCACTACCCATAGCTCAAGACCATAGGTGAGGGTAGGAGCGTAGATCGACTGGTAAATTGAGAGCTTTGCCTTACGGCTCAGCTCCTTTTTCACCACGACAGACCGATGCAGAGCCCGCATCACTGCGGATGCCGCACCGATCCGCCTGTCGATCTCACGCTCCATTCTTCCCTCACTCGTGAACAAGACCCTGAGATACTTGAACTCCTCCACTTGGGGCAGGATCTCTCCTCCAACCCTAAGAGGGTTACTCAAAGTTATTGTCTGCTTTTACATGCATTTTTATTACTATTTAATTTAATATTGTTTTTTGCATCAGTATACTGCTGCTGGATTATATGAATTTCCCCTTGGGATTAATAAAGTATCTATCTATCTATCTATCTATCTATCTATCTATCTATCTATCTATCTATCTATCTATCTATCTATCTATCTATCTATCTATCTATCTATCTATCTATATCAGCACCAGTACACTTCTTCTCCACTCCTCAGGCATCCTCTCACTTTCCAAGATTCCATTAAACAATCTGGTTAAAAAATCAACTGCTGTCTCTCCTAAACACCTCCATGCTTCCATAGGTATGTCATCTGGACCAACAGCTTTTCCATTTTTCATCCTCCATAGCTGTCCTTACTTTATCCTTGCTAATCCGTTGCACTTCCTGATTCACTATCTCCACATCCTCCAACCTCTTCTCTCTCTTGTTCTCTTCATTCATCAGCCTCTCAAAGCTCTCTTTCCATCTGCTCAATATACTCTCCTCGCTTGTGAGTATGTTTCCATCTTTATCCTTTATCACCCTAACCTGCTGCACATCTTTCCCAGCTTGGTCCCTCTGTCTAGCCAATCGGTACAGGTCCTTTTCTCCCTCCTTAGTGTCCAACCTCTCATACAACTCATCATATGGCTTTTCTTTAGCCTTCACCAGCAGTCTTTTCACCTTGCGCCTTATCTCCTTGTACTCTTGTCTACTTTCTGCATCTCTCTGACTATCCCACTTCTTCTTTGACATCATCTTCCTCTGTATACTCTCCTGTATTTCCTCATTCCACCATCAGGTTTCCTTTTCCTCCTTCCTCTTTCCAGATGACATGCCAAACACCCTTCTTGCTGTCACCCTTACTACATCTGTAGTTTCCCAGCTGTCTGGTAACTCTTCACTGCCACCCAGTGCCTGTCTCACCTCCTCCCTAAACTCAACCTTGCAGTCTTCTTTTTTCAACTTCCATTATTTAATCCTTGGCTCTGCCCTGACTCTCTTCCTCTTCTTGATCTCCAACGTCATCCTACAGACCACCATTCTATGCTGCTTAACTACACTTTCCCCTGCCACCACTTTGCAGTCTTCAATCTCCTTCAGATCAGCTCTTCTGCATAGGATGTAATCTACCTATGTGCATCTTCCTCCACTTTTGTACGTAACCCTATGTTCCTCCCTCTTCTTAAAATACGTATTCACCACAGCCATGTCCATCCTTTTGGAAAAATCCACTATCCTCTGACCTTCTTTATTCCTCTCCTTGACATCATAACTACCTCTCACCTCCTCGTCTCTACTGTTCCTTTCACCAACATGCTCATTGAAATCCATTCCAATCACCACTTTCTGACCCTTGGGTACACTGTTCATCACTTCATCCAACTCACTCCAAAAATCTTTTTTCTCATGCATTGCAAACCCAACTTGCGGTGCATATGAAGTAACAACATTTATCATCACACCTCCAATTTCCAGCTTTATAATCATTACTCTGCCTGACTCTCTTTTCACCTCCAAACACTCGTGACATATTGTATCTTCAGAATAACTCCTACCCCATTTTTACTCCTATCCGCACCATGATAGAACAATTAGAATCCACCTCCAAACCACCTGGCCTTAATCCCCTTCCATTTAGTCTCTTGCACGCACAATATATCAACCCTCCTTCTCTCCATCATATCTGCTAACTTTCTCCCCTTACAAGTCATACTGCAAACATTCAAAGTTCCTACCCTCAGTTCCACTCTCTTTACTTTCCTCCTCTCCTCCTGCCTCCGGACACATCTCCCCCCTCTTCTTCTCCTTCTTCTTCTTTGGCCAATTGTAGCCCAATTTTCGCCAGCACCCTGTTGGCTAACAGTACTAGTGACGGTTGTTGTTAACCTGGGGCTCGACGAATTCGTATTGTTGTCCGCATATTGATTTGTCAAAATTTTACACCGGATGCCTTCCTAACGCAACCCTTCCCATTTATCCGGGCTTGGGACCATCACAAAGAAACACACGGGTTTGTGTGCTAAATTCATATTCAGATCACTATATGATGATATAATTTCTGGAAAGCCAGATTTGAAAAATGACTTTTAGAAGTTTTTTGAAATGTTCCACAGATTTAGCTTGGCATATTTCTATTGGTAATTTATTACAGATTTTAGGTGCATAAAAACAGAAAGCTGCCTCACCAGTTCTTCTATGCTTAGATCTAGGGATAACAAGCAAACCAGAATTTACAGATGGTACGTAAGGAAACAGGCATTCTGAGATGTAGGTAGGGGCAAGATTGTTTAAAGCCTTATATACAAGTAGAAGTATTTAACAATCAATTCTAAAGGACACTGGCAGCAAATGTAAAGATAATAGTATTGGGAATATATGCTCATATTTTTTTCCTTTTGGTTGAAATACCTGCTGCTGCATTCTGGAAAAAAACTGTAGCTGATTTACATCCTCTTTAGGTAGTCTTGATTGGAGAACATAGCAGTAATCTAGTTGGCTAATTTCAAACATATATATTAATTTTTCGGCATCTTTAAATGTTATAAGAGATCACACATTTGCAATGTTCCTTAGATGGAAGAAAGCAGTCTTGGTAATATTATTAATATGCAATCTGAAATTAAGATCAGAGTCTATGATAACACCTAGATTCTTAACCTTTGGTCTGATTCGCAGGGCCATATGATTACATTTGATTCTAAGATTCTCACTGTTTATCACTGCCAATAACTAACAATAACTAGCAATACTGTTTTTTTCCATGTTTCCTAATTTAAGGAAATTCATGTTCATCCACTCTGTTATACTAGTGAGGCACTGGATTAAATGGTTTTGAGCCTCTGGGTCATCAGGTGGAATGGATAAATATAGCTGTGTCATGAGCATAGTTATGGTAATTTACATTATATTTTGAAATTATCTGGCCTAACGGAAGCATGTAGAGTGAAAAAAATAATGGTCCCAAAATTGATCCCTGTGGTACACCATATAGAATATCATGTATTTTTGATGCACAATTACCACAACTGACAAAGAATTTCCTTCCAGTTATATATGATTTAAAACAGCTCAAGGCAGTACCTAAAAGCCCTACCCACTGGCTAAGGCTGTTTTAAATCAAATTTAAATCATGTATTGAAAGCTGTATTCAAGTTTAGAAAATCAAGTACAGATATTTTATTTGCATCTGCATTAATTCACAGATCCTTTATTAAATTTCACTATAACTTCTTCAGTGCTATGGTTTGATCTAAAACTTGAATGATACTTATCAAGAATAACATTTTTATTCAAGTAATCACTTAACTGTTGAAAAACTACTTTTTGTAGAATTTTACTGAGAAAAGGCAAATTGGAGATTGGCCTATAGTTGTCTAAGACCTACTAAAATTATTCTAAATATAATAATAATAATAATAATAATAATAATAATAGCTTCAACTCCCACCTCCGGCAGGGAGATGGGGGACAATGAGTCCGAATGGGCCGTGTTCCGTGCCTCTATTCTTGAGGCGGCTGACAAGAGTTGTGGCCGTAAGGTGATCTGTGCCTGTCATGGCGGCAATCCCCGAATCCGTTGGTGGACACCGGCGGTGAGGGATGCCATCAAGCTGAAGAAGGAGTCCTACAGGACCCTTTTGTCCTGTGGGACTCTGGAGGCAGCTAATAGGTACTGGCAGGCCAAGCGGAATGCGGCTTCGGTGGTTGCTGAGGCAAAAACTCGGTCATGGGAGAAATTTGGGGAGGCAGCTTTGAGGAGATTCTGGTCCACTGTCCGGCGTTTCTGGAGGGGGAAGCAGTGCAGTGTCAACACTGTATATGGTGGGGATGGTGCACTGCTGACTTCACCTTGGGACGTTGTGGGTCGGTGGGGGGAGTACTTCGAAGACCTCCTCAATCCCAGTAACATGCCTTCCAATGAGCAAGCAGAGCCTGGGGACTTGGAGGTGGGCTCTCCCATTTCTGAGACTGAGGTCACCGAGGTGGTCAAAAAACACCTTGGTGGCAGGGCCCCGGGGGTGGATGAGATACTCCCGGAGTTCCACAAGCCTCTGGATGTTGTAGGACTGTCTTGGTTGACACGTCTCTGCAAAATTGCATGGACATCGGGGACAGTGCCTCTGGATTGGCAGACCGGGGTGGTGGTCCCCCTCTTTAAGAAGGGGGACTGGAGGGTGTGTTCCAACTACAGATGGATCACAGTCCTCAGCCTCCCTGGAAAAGTATATTCAGGGGTACTGCAGAGGAGGGTCCGTCGGATAGTTGAGCCTTGGATTCAGGAGGAACAGTGTGGTTTTCGTCCTGGTCGCGGAACAGTGGACCAGCTCTACACCCTTAGCAGGGTCCTGGAGGGTGCATTGGAGTTTGCCCAACCAGTCTACATGTGTTTTGTGGACTTGGAAAAGGCGTTCAACCGTGTCCCTCGGGGAATCCTGTGGGGGCTGCTCTGGGAGAGAACATGCCGTAGAGCTGAGTGTCAATGGAGGAAGACTAAACTTACTATCCACCACGAAATATTAAAAGTCAAAATAACAGAATACAATAACACTGTCCGTCTTGAGAGACGCTGCTATTTCTCCAAGATTATAAATAACAATGCTAGTAATCCCAGAGTCTTATTTTCTACAATTGATCACCTACTAAACCCAGGTAGCTCAAAGGAATGCCTCCTAAGTGCTTCCAGTGAAACCTGTGAGGCTGTCGCTGTATTTTTCAATCAAAAAATTAATGATATTAGAAATAACATAGTATATCTCCCCAACACTAAGGATCCCCTAAACCCCAACATCCTGTTATAAACAAATTAAACTCTTTCACTAGGATAGATTTACCTGATTTAAAGAAAATAATCTCTCAATTAAAACCCTCCACCTGCGTCCTTGACCCGATACCAACAAGGTTTTTCAAAGAAGTATCAGGCGTGCTAATTGATAATGTTCTGGACATAGTAAATTCGTCACTAGATACTGGGGTCTTCCCAGACTGTCTTAAGACTGCTGTAGTTAAACCCCTTCTTAAGAAACATAATCTTGACCCTCAGCTCTTGAAAATTTTAGACCCATCTCTAACCTGCCTTCTTAAGTAAAGTTCTGGAGAAGGCAGTCATTATGCAGTTAAATGACCACCTAAATAAACATGCTATTCTTGATAAATTTCAGTCGGGTTTTAGAACAAATCACAGCACAGAAACTGCACTCGTTAAAGTAGTAAATGACTTGCAGGTAAATGCAGACAGAGGCCATTTATCTGTTCTCATCCTCTTAGATCTGAGTGCTGCATTTGACACCATTGATCACAACATTCTTAGAAATCGCCTTAGTCAATGGGTGGGCCTCTCTGGCAGTGTCTTAAGTTGGTTTGAATCCTACCTGACAGGGAGAAAATATTTTGTTAGTTGTGGGAATTACAACTCAAGACACATGATATCCAATATGGTGTTCCACAAGGCTCTATCCTGGGTCCGCTGTTATTCTCAATCTACATGCTTCCGTTAGGTCAGATTATCTCAGGGCACAACGTGAGCTACCACAGCTATGCTGATGACACACAGCTGTACTTATCAATAGCACCTGATGACCCTGATTCTATTGATTCACTAACAGAATGTCTGACTAGTATCTCAGAATGGATGAATAGTAATTTTCTCAAGTTAAATAAAGAGAAACTGAAATTTTAGTGATCAGCAATAATGGATACAATGAGGCTATTAGAAATAAACTGGATACATTAGGATTAAAAGTCAAGACGGAGGTAAAAAGCTTAGGGGTGATTGTTGACTGTAATCTGAATTTTAAATCACATATTAATCAGATCATTAGGACAGCATTTTTCACTTAAGAAACATAAGTAAAGTTAGACCTCTTATATCACTGAAAGATGCTGAGAAATTAGTTCACGCGTTTGTTTTCAGTCGACTAGATTACTGTAATGCACTCCTCTCAGGACTACCCAAAGAAAGATATAAATCGTTTGCAACTAGTGCAGAATGCAGCTGCTAGAATCCTAACTAGGAAAAGAAAATCAGAACACATCACACCAGTTTAGTCACTACACTGGTTACCTGTGTCATTCAGAATTGACTTTAAAATTCTGCTTATGGTTTATAAAGCCTTAAATAATCTCGCCCCATCTTATATATCGGAATGTCTGACACCTTATATTCCAAATCGTAACCTCAGATCCTCAAATGAGTGTCTCCTTAGAATTCCAAGAACAAAACTTAAAAGAAGTGGTGAGGCGGCCTTCTGCTGTTATGCACCTAAAATCTGGAATAGCCTGCCAATAGGAATTCGCCAGGCTGATACAGTAGAGCACTTTAAAACACTGCTGAAAACACATTACTTTAACATGGCCTTTTTATAACTTAATTTTAATCGTAATTTAACTTAATCCTGATACTCTGTATGTTCAATTCATCATAATAACTATTCATGGTGGCTCTAAAATCGGTACTGACCCCTACTCTCTTTTCTGTTTCTTTTTCCGGTTTCTTTGTGGTGGTGGCCTGCGCCACCTCCACCTACTCAAAGCTTCATGATGCTCCAACAATGATGGATGGATTAAAAGGAAGAAGTCTACGTGACCATCATCATCATCAAAGCCCTTCCGTGAGAATCCTAAATCCAAAGAGGACTGTTTCATTTATGTTAGGTAGAATGCCCAGAGGGGACTGGGCGGTATCATGGTCTGGAATCCCTACAGATTTTATTTTTCTCCAGCCGCCTGGAGTTTTTGTTTTTCTGTCCCCTGGCCATTGAACCTTACTCTTATTCGATGTTAATGTTGATTTATTTTGTTTTATAATTGTGTCTTTCATTTTTCTATTCTTTAATATGTAAAGCACTTTGAGCTACTGTTTGTATGAAAATGTGCTATATAAATAAATGTTGTTGTTGTTGTTGTTGTACAACCGGTGTCAGAACTTGGTCCGCATTGCCGGTAGTAAGTCAAACCCGTTTCCAGTGAGAGCTGGACTCCGCCAGGGCTGCCCTTTGTCACCAATTCTGTTCATAATTTTTATGGACAGAATTTCTAGGCGCAGCCAGGGTGTTGAGGGGGTCCGGTTTGGTGGACTCAGGATTGGGTCACTGCTTTTTGCAGATGATGTTGTCCTGTTTGCTTCATCAAGCTATAATGTTTAGCTCTCTCTGATTTGGTTCGCAGCTAAGTGTGAAGCGGCTGGAATGGGAATCAGCAACTCCAAATCCGAGTCCTCAGCTGGAAGAGGGTGGAGTGCACTCTCAGGATTGGGAGCGAGATCCTGCCGCAAGTAGAGGAGTTCAAATATCTCGAGGTCTTGTTCACAAGTGAGGGAAGAATGGAGCGTGAGATCGACAGGCGGATCGGTGCGGTGTCCTCAGTGATGCGGGCTCTTCATTGGTCTGTCGTGGTGAAAAAGGAGCTGAGCCGTAAGGCAAAGCTCTCAATTTACCAGTCGATCTATGTTCCTACCCTCACTTATGGTCATGAGCTATGGGTAGTGACCGAAAGAATAAGATCGCGAATACAAGCGGCTGAAATGAGTTTCCTCCACAGGGTGTCTGGGCTTTCCCTTAAAGATAGGGTGAGAAACTCAGTCATCCAGGAGGTGTTCAGAGTAGACTCGCTGCTCCTCCACATCAAGAGGAGTCAGATGAGGTGGCTCGGGTATCTGATCAGGATGCCTCATGGACGCCTCCCTGGTGAGGTGTTCCAGGCACGTCCAACCGGGAGGAGGCTGCGGGGAAGAACCAGGACACACTGGAGGGATTATTTCTCCCGGCTGGCCTGGGAACGCCTCAGGATTCCCCCAGAAGAGCTAGAAGAAGTGGCCAGGGAGAGGGAAGTCTGGGCATCTCTGCTCAAGCTGCTGCCCCCGCGGCCCGATCTCGGATAAGCGGAAAAGGATGGATGGATGGATGAGAATGGTATTAAAATCATCCAGAAAGTCATAGATGATTCTAAGAATCTTTCAAAGAATTTCTGGCTTTTTTGTTGGTTCAGCAAAGCTCAGTGTTCATGACTTCACAATCAGAAAGACACACAGCAAAACTTAACTTAGTGGGGAAAGTAGCAAGGCAATATCCACTGCTAAACAAGAAAACCATAAGTGTTCATCTACTTCTTGTCAGAAAGCACCTGGTGGATTCTCATGTATTCTGAGTGAATATTCTATTGGCAAATAAGACAAAAGTCAAACTGTTTGTATATTATAGGTCACGTTAAGTCCTGCATAAGAACATGATTCTATTAGTCATTGATGCTAAGGGGATGCTTTACTGCCTCAGGTTCTGGATGAATGGTTTTAACTGAAGGAACCTTAAATTCTGATCGGCAACAGAAAAGTCTGGTTATTCATTCAGGAGCTCAAACTGAACTGTAGCTGGGTCATGTAGGAAGACAATGATATGTAAGCCTGTATACAAATGGCTAAAGATAAGTAACATTAAACTTTTGAACTAATCCAATCTAATCTAATCCAAAAGTCCAGACATAAACCCAAAATAGAGATGCTGTGGCAAGACCTGCAATGAGCAGCTCATGTTTGAAAACTTACCAGTGTTACAAATTAAAGCCATTCCACAAGAAAGAACAGGCTAAAATTCCTTCACAGTAATGTGAAAAACTGAAACTGAGCTATACATTTGGTTACAGTCAGTGTATGCTTTTTCATACATTGCCAGTTGATATTGGATGACTCTGTTAATTCAATAAATGACGTAAGTAAATAGAATGTGTTATTTGTTCTCACTTGAGACTTTAATTTAATATAAAATTTTGGCTGAAGACTTGGAAACATTCAGCATCAATACACTACAGCAACAGAGAAAATCAGTAAGTGACAAATACTTTTTCATGACACCTGCTTTGTTTGTATTCTTATGTAGGTATGTACAGTACATATTTATTCCATTGGTTTTAAAATAATAAATTTAATTAAATGTATTTGTTGCTATTATAATCTATTTTTTAATTCACATATGTTAATTGTGGATGTAAACTATAGTTTTTGGAGATGGCACAGGGATTACCAGCTGCCTTCAAAGGACCATAGCTGCTTAGTTGCTGTCTGTGTAAGAGGAGTATTCTCCCAGTATCTGCATGGATTTCCATGCAGTGTCTCTGGTTTTCCTCCCATATTTGAAAGGATGTAAGTGGTATGTTAATTGGCAGCTGTAAACTGCATGCTAGGCTTGACTGTAGGTATGTTAATGGGCAAGCCCTATTATGGGTCACCAGCCTGTCCAGGGATGATTCCTACCTTGAAACAAAATTTATTCAAGGATTGAGCATACAGATCACTGATAAATAAAATGGCTACCAAGACTACGCACACCCAAAGCAACCAAGATTCAAAATTACTAGCAGTAATCCCATTGAAACAGAAGACAAGAATGGGAAAAAAATAACAAATAGAATATAAATCATGAGATCAAAACATGATTTTGGAGTAAATCATGACAGGAGGGTCATCAAATGTATAATGTTCTAATGAGGGGATGCAAGTATGTGTGCACTCTAATTGGGTACATGGTGTCTTGTATAGAATTGCTGCCTGGCTTGCACGTATTGTTGCTAAATCTAGACATGTATTATATGGAAATACAAGTGCAAATAAAGTACTCCTTCCTTAGTTAGGCTGCTGTACTTGTTATATTAATTGACTGGGTACCATAATGTGCTTTTATATGAACAAAAATATTTATTTTGTGTGTAACAATTACTAAAATGAAATCGAATAAACACCTGGTTATATAATAGAGATTGCACTGATTGGAAAATTGTCTGAAAGGAAGCAAAACTGCATGCTTACATGAATTGAGTTGCCAGAGTCAAAGGTTCTCCTCATCTGTTGAAGACAAAATTTGCACAAGATATAGTGGTTTTTAGTTTTTGACAAACAAATGCAAACAAGTAGATGTCAAAGGCATGGCCATTAATGAACTACTATACTGTATATGTTGTCTCTAGAAGAGAAGAGAACTGCAGAAAGGAAAGTCTGAAAACAAAGACAAGGTGACTATGCTGGAATTTACACCTTAATGTGTGGAAGCACTTCAGACGACTTAGTTTAAATGCATAAAGGGAGTTAGAGTGGATTTGTGGGAGAGGCCTGATGCTAAGCTGCCCTGTTGTGTGCAGCATGGAGTATTATGAGACATGGCTAAGTGAAAAGCAGATGTTAGTTAAGGGAAAATCCGCTTTTTTTGTTTACCCAGTGTCTCAGATATCATGCAACCCAGATTATGGCTACATCTGGACTTTACCTTATGTGGTGAATTCTCAATCAGCAGTCTTTTAAATTTAGTAATTATACACAAATTTCTACATACATCGGTTATTTTTGAAAATATTATAAATATTATAAAAAATGCGAAGCAGTGTAGGTTATTTTTGGTTTGGACCAACCTGCTCAGACCAGACAATATAATCATTGTTATCAGTAGAAGCTGCTAATAGTAAATCAGAGATGGAATGATAATTATTAACCTTTGTCAGTCTTATACAAATGGACCAATAAGTATATGATGACCCTTGCATTATGTTTTTAGAATTTTGTAATGAATGATATCATGATGCACATTAACAATTAGAGCTTGGGTTGATGGGATGTGCACTGTTCATTCAACTGTATAAATATTGTCATGACTCAGGTGGCACAAATAAAAACAATTTTATTTTTGCCCTAAATATGCTGAGTCACTTAGTTTGAATTAGCAACATGATGACTTTCAAAAGAAAACAGCAAATGGTCCTAAAAGCTCTGTCATGCTCTATCACTTGTTTTCAAATAGGGTCCTAATGGACAAACCCACAAGGACTTGCTCCACTCTTCTGGCCAAATATGTTTGTTTAGGCATTTGCTTGCCATTTGTTTTCATATAATTGTAATATGAATTGTATTTTGATTTGAAATAAAGTGTGATGTTTGGTTTTAAGAGCAAAGGCCATGTGTTTCCCCATCCATCAACCAAAAAATGATTATTGAGCAATAGGAAGCAGCAATAAAATAGAACATGGAATGCTGAAAATGAAATACCATCAACAGGCAACACAACGTGACAATTGAAAGGATGTTAAATTTGTCCTGCTAATTGATGGGTTGTCAGTTTATGTAACAGAGTACTGTACCTGAATTGAAAGAAGATTCCATAAATGTCCTATGACTGTGTATTCATAGTTTCTGCATTATATAGCAGGCGCAGGTTTCCCTACTGCTTGTGTTCTACTGTACAGCAGCTTCAGATTTTTAGTTGATCAAGCACGTTGTGCATTTTTCAGTTTCTGCTTATCAGTTTAAACAGGCCATAGATCAGCAAGATTTGTAGATTGTAGCATATACCCTGTCTTCGATCTCCTGTGTCTTATTTCTTATGCCCAGAAGTAATGTAAAGTAATGGGTTTGGCAGAAATAAGTTCACCAACCTCACGAAGATCCATGAGGCAAAAAAAGGACAACTGAAACTCTTTTCTTCTGTGTGGTACATAAGTACATATTTTTGAGATGAGCATCTATTTATGCAGATTCCTCTGTGAAAGGGTCTGCCACTGCAGGTGGTAGCCACTACTAGAGAATTTCTGTAACAGACAAATGATTTATGACCTAACCATGAGTTTTTCTCTTGATCCTGCCCACCAGACAAAGGATATTTTTTTGCAAAACTTGGAAAAAAGTTCAACACTGATCATAATCTATGGGAATGGTTTGCATAGACCAAAGATTTTGAGACCACCAGAGGAGGAAGAAGAATACTCTCGAAGTGCTCATTATTGGTACTATCTTTTATTTTCTATTGGATTTTTTTAATTAAAGCATTATTATATACAATACATACATTTAAAGGTAGCTTATTGGTGAAGTAGTTAGAAGGATTTGGGTTCAAATCCTAGTCTGGTAACTGTTTCAGTTTCCCACTCCCCTTGTGTTAGTGAGGGTTTTTCTATGCATACTCCAGTTTTTCACAGATCTGCTTCTTAGGTTAATTAGCAGCTGTACATTGGCCCTGGTATGAGTGGCTGTGGATGAGTGCATGAATGTGCCTTGCAATGGAGTACCACTTGAAATGGAATTAACTGATTCAGAAAATGGATGGATGAATTTTATTGTTTTTTTCACTGCTTTAACTATAAAACCTGAAATGTGATTTCTAATGCATGATATAATATATTCTACAGTATTATAACAAAATCATACTGAAAATTAATATTGAATGATACCTTATTTAATATAAATTTTAACATTTCAGAATGGAATGCTTATTAGCAAAATTCTATTACTGTAAATTATTCATGCATCTGCTAGTTATACATTGTTATATTCAGTGATCATGTACCCATGAATGCATCCTCCATGCTGTGAGAGTTTGAGTGAGTGCTCTAATGGGGTCACCAAAAAGGCTGACTAGTGCTTTGAATCCCACCAGTGTTTGGCAAGTGATAGGAATGACCCTCTTATCTTAGTGTGCACAGTGCTACTCTCATGCAGTGTTTAGTACTTAAAATTAAGTAACTGTCAATTTTAAATTATAGAATAAACTGCTGTAACCTGCTTCCTGACATTATGTGCTATAATCAGAATTAATTTGCAATGCACTTTGTGTACCACAAAAGACACTTTGTCAAGTGAAAAACATTGATTGTTTTCCTTGCCTGTGTTAAAATCAAAATGTGATCAAGCATATGCCCCTCCACTTGAGTCATTGTCATTTTGTGCTATATTACAGTATGCAAATCAAATATACCTAATAATTATTAATTACAATCTTTGCATTAAAACTACAATATCAAAGTGAAAAAAGTTGTACATAAACCTGCCAAACTACTATAAAACAGTAAATAGATGACCCAATAAGTATTCAAGAACCTTTTGCTAAAATAGCAAACCAGTAATCTTCTTGGACACAAACATCTGTTAAACCTTTTTATTCAGCATGGAAAAAGATAACAAAACAGATCATTTTGTCCATCAAGCATACATAATAATAATAATAATAATAATAATAATAATAATAATAATAATAATAATGATCATCATCATCATCATCATCAAATGTTATCCATTAAAGCAGTGATGACACCAGAATGGTGTTTGGTTTAAGATAAGTGCACCACCACAATCATCAAGGGTAGCAAACTTGACAAAAGTAGAACCATCCTGCTGAATGACAAAACAGAATATCAGAGTTAGAGTCAGGAAGGTGCCATTAAGTACTTGGATGCTAATGAAAGTATTGGATTTTAGCACACTAAGATGAAGGAGAAGATAGCAAAGGAATACTATCGACAACTCTACCTTTTTCCCAAGTCTAAGGTTAATGGGAAGATCAAGATCTCAGCACTCAACAACTTGGTGATTCTAGTCACCATGTATAGCTTTGAAATCATCAACTGTTAAAGATCTAAGATTTAGACAGTGGACACCAAGACCAGGAAGCCCCTGACCATGCTTGGAGTTTATCATCCTAAAGCAGGCATCGAGCGACTCTATAACACAAAAAAAAGCCTATATTTTAAAGACTATATATTCAGCTCTCTGTTCTCTCTTGGTGTGTTTTGTATTGCTGTCAGTTGATTGTAGTTCTCTCCTTCTTTTTGCTTTGTTAATCTGCTAGTTGTTTTATTCCTTTTAAAATCTGTCTTTTTTACACTTCATATTTATTTTGTTTAAAGGTCTGGTTTGTTTTAATTAATTTTATTGTGCAGCACTTTGGTTGACACTTGTTTTCTTTTAAATGTGATATATAAATAAATATGAAATGAATGAAAAATGGAACTGTGACCATGAACTCATCTTTTTGTACAATAGTGCCTTTGTTGGCTTGAGCAACTACATCAAGTTTGGAAGAAATATGTTCACCAGGCTTTCAAAGATCCATGAAGGAAACAGAGCAAAATTCTCCCGAATATCACCAGCAGAGGAAATTAAGAGCAAATACTTGCCAGCACAGTTAGTTCATCAACCAATCTGAGATGAAGCTGAGACTCAAGATCAACATTGAAGAAGCGAAAAGCAAACTACTGAGAAAAAGCTAAAACACAGTACAATTATACCATAGACCATGCATGGAAAAAAGTGGCATTGTTAGACAGCTCTGGGCTGAAGGGAGAGACTGAATGCCTAATCATCACTGCAAAGGACCAGGTACTCAACACTAGGTACCACCAGCAGAACATCATGTAGAAGCAGGTTGACAGCATGTGCAGAATGTGCAGCAAGGCTGATGAAACAGCTAAGTGTACAATGCTTAGTTCTACCAAATGAATAAACTGGCACAAAAAAGTTGCTAGGTATCTACACTTATCACTCTGCAGCAAGCTAGGTGGTACTACCACACAATGCAGACTGATAGTACCATTTCAGCTGATAGTCATAATGTAGTGGACTATCACAAGAAGGAGAAGCAATACCTACTGATTAATGTAATGCTCCCAGATGACAACTCAAAGAAGCTGAAAATGAGAGCAAATATGAAGATTTGGAGATGGTAAGATATGGGGCACCAAGGCTAGGGTTGTGCCTGTGGTATTCAGAGCTCTTAATAACATCAAGAAAAGATTTAACAAGAATCTGCAGGAGCTGACAGGACATCACACAGCCCAAGAAGTATATAAAATCTCACTGATGACAAATTGCTGTGGTTAAAACATAGTAGTATTAGATTGTATCTTAATATTTAAGACAATCACAGACACATTAAACATAAAACCGTTAATTAAATTTACTAAACATGTTAGCAAAAAATTAACATTATTTGGCTGACTCCATTAGCCAAAGCAACTGAGATACAATTGGTTACATTTCTTTTGTTTTTCCAATTGCAGCACAGGAAGGTGAAATAATTTGTTCATGGTCACAGTGTCAACAGCAGGATTTGAACACTCAACCTCAGGGTTTGAAATCCAAGGTCTTAACCGTTATGGCACACATCTGTATGATAAACTGGCAACTAAAAATCCAAGACAGCTAAAAGAGAATCTATGTTACAGGGAAGGCAGAATTGAAGACTTGCATTTTGAGGTTTTTATGGCTTGTTGTTGGTGGGAGTTGGTTGAATTCCAGAGCTCAGGAGGTATGTAACAAAAGCCAAGCTGCTCCCTCTCCATGGAGGAGAAGCTGACTGATGGGATTACAAGAAGGCCAGAAGATGATGAATAGAATGAGCTTGTGCATAATCTTCAAGAAGGTGGTCAGATCATGAAGTGCTTTGTGGGTCAGCATGAGTATTTTACAGTCAATTTTGGTGTTTACCCCGAGTCCTGTTTACATAGAACAGGGATGACATAATAATGGGCCTTAATTTGACTTCATTTAAGCAGAATTATGGGCCAGACTGCAGACTATTTATAAATTTAGCAGGAATGAAAGCCAAAAGAGTATTAAGAGTAATCTAACGTTGTGGTTGTAAGTGCTTCAATTTGGGTCTTAGCTGTAGAGTGGAATACTGAGGAATGAAGTCTACTCTGGGATATAAAATAAAAAAAAAAATAAGTTAGAAAGCTGTCAAAAATAAACCCAGGGTTTTTAAGTCAAGATAAGATTATAATAGGACTGTCATCAATGCAAATAAAAAAGTTGACACATTTTGAAAGGGTATCTTTTAAACCCTACATGGAGAGTTTAAGATTTGCCACTAGTATATTTTAGGAGATTTATCAAACGTTTAATACCATGAAAACAATTAATCAGAAGGATTGATACCCAGGTTAGCCGAAGCTGGCATACTCCCTTGAACCCAAGACATTAAAAGTCAAGACCATGATGGATTAATGATGACTGAGGTAGACAAACAAGTTTAATATCAGAGTCATGGCGATTTGTTAAAACAGAGGCTGAAAAGTGCAAAAGTCCAGTAAACAGTGCCTATCCAAAATATAGCAAATAAAGGAAGTTCAACAAATAAACCTGAAAAATTGTGCCTTAAAAGTAATAGTGCCTTCAGAGTATTCAATAAATAGTTCCAATAAATAAGTTAAAATCCCAGCATCAGAAGTTAAAAGCCATTATATTCTTTTCTCTTCCTCACCCAGTCCTTGTCAGGAAGCCGGGAATCCTCAAGGTCAGGGTGCCTTATCCATCTTAGGATGCAGCTGCATTTGGTTCCCTCTTAGACACAGCTCACCAAATCCCCAGATCCTGTGACTGGATCTGAGCTGCCACACACAGTTCTCAGGGCACTTCGCCCATCTAGTGGATGCCACTGAACCTGAGCCTACCTCATTCAGCTTGTTCTGGTGGCCTCTACTCATCTTACCTACTCCCCTGCTCAACTGCCAAGGGCGCTGTCATCACACAGACTTCATATGCAGCCTTCAACTCTGCCCTTCCTCAACCTGTCAGCCTGTTCGAGGCTGCCTTTGCTTCACTCCCTTTACTTTCCACTGAGTGTCCATGAAACCAAAGATCGAACAAATCTAATCCTTTCTGCATTAATCTGCTCCCTTTAAAACAAGCTGACCTGCAGCTGGTGTCTGCTGATAACCACAATTACAGCAATCATTACATCAAGCCAGCAAATTTTAAAATAGGTTGACAAATCTGGTTGCCCGGTAATGAAGCCATGGCAAGTTACATTGTTTTAAAACTAAACACTAAAAAAGTTCTTGCAAACTTACCTCCATAAAAACTGTAAAAACCACAAACAGAACAAATGAACATACAAGGGATTAATTAATTAAATTAGGTAAAATCTTTAACAAAGTTCATTGTCCATCTGTGCATTTTTTCTCAAATAGTCATTTATCCTTCTGGGGGTGAGCTTCTTCCATGCTTCTCCTCTCATCACATATTGTCCTCTTCCATGCCCCACCAACACTGGTCCATCCCACCACTGCCACATTTGTGAAGTCCAGGTTGCACAAAGCTGGCATACTTATCCTTGAAGCTGGTACATCAATAGTCATAAACCAAAACTGACCAGAACAAATGAAGACACATTACAACAAGAACAGGTACAAAACAGTACAGTGTTTTTTATCTTCAAACAAAGTACAGTGCTAGACTTCCATAAATAAATAATCATTGCTAAAATCAGTGCATTTGAAAAGATAAAACTTTCAAAAAGTAAGTCTTTTCATTACATTAAAATCCAAGACTCAAATCATACAGGCATCAGGTTTCCTTTTTGTGCCTTTCCTTCCAGACCAGCGTGTCTTTCTCTTTTCATTTCCCCACTTCACCTCACTCTGGCTCTTGTCCCAACCAGTATTCTTCAGCATCTTCTGGGACACTTGGAGCTGGACCTCCATCTTCCCTACACCCCTAAGGGTCCCTGCGATAAGCACCGCTCCTCCCGACTGTTCAGCGGGGGACAATCCGCCCCTGGAGTGCCTCCTCACCACCATGCAGGCTCACACTCCTGATTGAGCCTTTTTCTCCCCCTATTCAGGCGTCTTTTATGCTTCAGTGAGTACAGGTACCTAATTATGACCCCTTGAGCGCTAAAAAGGAAATCAGCAGAAATGTGTACATCTGCACATAATTGTGGACTCCACCAATTCTCCCATCAAGCTCCGCTTGACACACAACTGTATTTATCAATAGCGCCTGATGACCTTGACTCTCTTAGTTCATTGACCCATTAATGCCTTACTTGTGTTTCTGAGAGGACGAGTAGTAATTTTCTCAAACTAAATAAGGAGAAAACAGAAATCTTAGTTATTGATAAAAATGGATATAGTGAGCGTTGTAGGAGACTATTTGTTTGGAGGAAATAGAGGCATGGATGGCTCAACTTCCTTCAGCTAAACAGATCTAAAACAGAAGCCATTTTAGTTGGCACACCACACCAGCTTTGTTCTTCTACCATCACCAGTATCACTTTTTCTGATAAACAAATTCCTCTTTCTACATTTGTTACAAATTTGGGTGTTACAATGGACTCTCAACTCACTTTTGACACCCACATTAAACATCTCTGTAAGTCATCTTTTCACCATCTCAGGAACATTGCTAAACTACGTCCAACACTTACCCTGGCAGATGCAGAGAGGCTTGTCCATGCCTTTGTCTCGTCCAGGCTGGATTACTGTAATGTGCTCCTCATTGGGATTCCTGGCAAGAGTATCCAGAGACTCCAGTACATTCAGAACAGCGCTGCCAGGATCCTGATGAGGGTGCGAAAGCATAGCCACATCACTCCTATCTTGAAAACCCTTCACTGGCTCCCTGTACCACTTAGAATTGAGTACAAGGTTTCCTTCCTTACCCATCAGTGCATTTATGGATCTGCTCCCCTGTATTTACAGGAACTCCTTATCCCTCATACTTCCTCACGCACCCTCCACTCTGTGCATACAAACACTCTTCAAGTTCCCAGAACTAAGCTTAGAAGTATGGGTGATAGGGCCTTTTCTTCGGTGGCGCCGAGGCTGTGGAATTCCCTCCCTGACTACTTGAGAGCCCCACAGTCGACCGATGCCTTCAAACGAAACCTAAAAACTTATCTTTTTAGAAAGGCATTTTGTTAAATTATTTCTATAGATTTCTTGTTTGTCAATTTATTCTTATTTTGTAGCACTTTGAGACTGTTAAATATAAAGTGCGATATAAATAAAATTTATTATTATTATTATTATTAGACAATCTTAGAAAGTTAATGCTTTAAGTTAAACTCATATTAGTGTTTTCTAAATTTGAATAAAATATAATTTTCTTTCATAGTTATAGATTATGGTATAGCCTTTCAACCCATGTAAGTTAATATGATAGAACTTTATAAAGCTATTTCTGTAATACAGTGTGTTAATTAAGTCAGTGTGTTTTGGAGTAGGCTCATAGCTAGCATGGACTGAAAGAGCCATTTGCAGTTTGTAAATGGGATAGGCATACAGTTTTCTGACTGTATAGAAAGGGTTCAACTGTATGAGCAAACTTAAAGGATGAAACAAGATATATAAAATTTTAAACAGAACTTTTTTAAAACAAGAACTTTTCTTTTCTTTGCTGTATCATTGTTTTCTCTATTTTTGTGATGAACTGTTTTACCTTGAATTTTTACTAAAGCTTTTACAAATGAAGATATTTTGTCTGTGGAATTACTTCAGCATGTCATGCTATTGCCAGAATCCCATGAAGCAAACTAAAGCTGCAGAACGTTGCTAATTTATGTAAATGCAGCTACAAGTGTATTAGAAATAAACTTGATCCATTAGGCTTAAAAGTCAAGACAGAGGTAAAGAATTTAGGGGTAATTATTGACTCTGACCTACGTTTTAAATCACATATTAATCAGATTACCAGGAAAGCATTTTTTAACTTAAGAAATATAGCAAAAGTTAGATCTCTTATAACTTTGCAAAATGCTGAAAAATTAGTTCCCACTTTTGATTTTAGTTGACTAGATTACTGTACACACTCCTTTCAGGACTATCCAAAAAGACATCCATCAATTGCAACTTGTGCAGAAATGCATCTGCCAGTATCTGAACTAGGAAAAGAAAATCCGAGCACATCTCTCCAGTTTTTATATCATTACATTGGTTACCCATGCCATTCATAATTGACTTTAAAATACTGCTTATGGATTACAAAACCTTAAATAATCTCGCCCCATCCTATATTTCTGAATGCCTGTCACTTTATGCTTCAGACTGTAACCTTAGATCTTCAAATGAGTGTCTGCTTATAATTCCAACAGCCAAACTTAAAAAAAGTGGTGAGGCAGCCTTCTGCTGTTACGCACCTAAAATCTGGAATAGGTTACCGATAGAAATTTGCCAGGCTAATATAGTGGAACGCTTTAAAAAGCTGCTGAAAACCCATTATTTTAACATGACTTTCTCATTGCTGATATTCTATATACTGTATGCATTGAATTATTTTTATCATGGCTCCACAATCCATACTTATCCCTACTTTCTCTGCTGTTCTTTTTCCTTTTTTTCTACCTGATCAAGTCACCATGCAATCCCTACATTGATGGATTGAAGGCCAAATGTCCACATGGCCATCATCATCAAATTGTTTCACATGAAGCCTGAAAATCATGAGGATTGATTTAGATAATTTATATTAGGTAGAATGTCCAGTGTGTTTTGGGCAGTCGCATGGCCTTAGAAACCCTGCAGATTTAGATTTTTTTTTTTTTCCAGCACTGTGGAATTTTTTTTTTTCTGTCCTCCTGGCCATCTGACCATACTTTATTCTTTGTTATTTAGTATTGCCTTATCATGTTTGTATTTTTTATGAAAAAGTAAATATTAAAGAGTGAGGTGCCTAGTACTGATTCCAGAGGAAGACTGTGGGCTACAAGCAGATTGTCAGAGCTGCAGTTTTTCAACTGAATAAATCAAAATGCAATGTTGTGGTACTAACGTGGCAGTGAATGGTATTAGTTTTGGGTGGGAAATTTTCCAAAGACAACAGCAAAGTTCGAAGCAAACAGCAAAATGAAAATTGCAAAAGTTTATTAACTGTTGATAAAAGCAGTTTTTAGGACCTCCCTGGTCAGCTGTAATGATGCTGGAATGATAAGAGAAGCTGACAGAGCCTTTTTATATTTAATAAGGTAGTCAGCATAAACTTGAGCTTGTAGAGTCAAGGGGAGTTCTTTTGAACATGCATTGCAAATGATGCTCAGCTGCTTTCATGTGATGAAGCTCTACTGCATTCCAGGGCACACTATGATTAAATGAAACTGTCAAGGCTTTAAAAGGAGCAAGAGTGTCCAGACAACACACTAAATATTTATTATAATATACAGCTAATTCAGTCGTGTAAGAATGAAGGTCAGGAAGAGGAGTCATTTCTATAATGGAAACAAGATCAGCTGTTGGAAGCTTTTAGATTACAAAAGGAAATAACACCATTATGTTTTATCTTCGTTAATTGAATACAAATGTTAAAACTTAACAGCTCTGTGATCAGAGGAAGGAAAATCAAGCACAATAAAAATGAAATGAACAGAACCAGAGGAGACCAGATCTAATGTGTGTCCTTGACTGTGGGTGGGGAAGGTAATGTGCTAACTAATAAAGTGGAATTGCAAGACTGATAAGAGAAGACAATCTATTGCTGAGTTTCCCATATCATGAATTTTAAAATTTCAAGCCATCAAAATATTAGAAGAGAGGGCAGTAACTGAAGTAAGTAAAGGTGACAGCTGAGCTCAGTAATAAACTTGTAAGATGGTTTAAGGGACAGTATACTGTAAAAATTTAAATTTATTTATTTGACACATTTATCTAAGGTGACTTACAACATTTATTACACAAGTGGTTACATTTCTTTTTGGCTCTCCAATTGGAGCACAGGGAGGTGAAGTGACTTGGTCATGGTCACATCGAGTCACTAGCAGGATTTGAACCCACAATCTCAAGTCCAAAGCATTAACCATTAACCACTACACCACGCTAAGATCTGAAAATCTAGTAACTGAACAGCAAATAAGAAACAAAAGCAATATATTTTACTTTAAAGCCAGCTCTGTGAATTAAGATAATCCCATTACGAAGAGGCTTGGAGACACAGGTAAATCCAGAATTAGTAAAATAATTGCTGGGGTGTTGCCATATTTCATACAATCATAGCATTCCTGACTTCTTCTGTTGAATGAATTCCTTCTTTAAGTAACACAGCAAGGCTTTGTTACTTAGAGTACGAACACCAAACAAAACTGCATTAAATGTAGTCTTGGAATTACTTTTTCAGCAGGTCATAGGGAAATAAAACTAACAAAGTATCTAACTGCATGTTTAAAACCCAAATGGTAGTTTGATCAAATATGATTATTTTTGCTTTAGTTGAGCATCAGACTCGACATGGTGGTTGTGGACAGCAAAGTATACACAGATATTTGGTCAAAGCTAAAAACAATATGCTGTAACTGTGGTGATTGAAAAGTAGAACATTTTCACACAGTACATATTTCCTAAGCATTTTACTTGCTGGACAATGAACAGCACCAAGAACAAGATGTTATCCCATGAAGTAGAAGTAAATCGCCTGATCAGGTTCATACTGACCCAAGCGTCAGCATACCGACAATAGTAATGGAACAGCAGAACTGATACTAATAGGCAAACTGGGAGGATCCAGTGATAATAAAACTGACAGTCAGTCAGATCTAAGAAACAGAGATATTTCCAGATCTGCTTCCTTCAAATCTCTAGATGTATTACTTACAAGACTGCTCCAAGATCTGCACGTAGATTACAGTACAGAGAAAGCCCAGAAAAAAGTGTTTTCTGGTATAAAGTTATGTTCATACAACTAAAAGCAAATTATGTCCAGCAAGTACAGTTAAGCAGTTGCAAATTGTCTACACAAATGATAAAACAATTAGAACTAATGATCAACTTTTATTTCCATACTGGAAAAAAGAAAAGAAAATCAGAGACCCAATGTTTTGACTCTACAATCTGTCTAATCTTCTTGCATGGGAATAACTTCAACATTTTTCCTTTTGCAAATCACCTGACAGTATTTCACCAAATCGTTGGATGTAACTTGCTGCAGCCTACCATACCTTCTTTCAAAAAGGTTTTCAGAACTCAACACGGTGGTTTATCTTATCTTTTAACTACTTGCTTTGCTTTTTCATGAAACAGATACACACCTAATAAAAGCTTTACAGCGGAGATAAATAGTTTTCCTATGTATGTTTTCTCCCATATTTATCATGGCGTTCAGTAAATTATTTAAAGATGCCACAAACCAGTTGATGACGTTACAGATCAAAATTCTATTCTCTCAAATGCTCCTTTAGATGAAATGCTGTTCTTCAAAGATGGGCTAATTTCCTCCATGTCTTAAACTGTGCTGTACACTGTTTTGGTCATCTTCAGAGCATTTAAAGTTGTTTTCACCGGAGATTTTAAAGTAACTTTTGAAATCCATTGTGCTAATCACTTTCTTAATTTTAAATGCCTCCATCACTTTACCTCCTAATCATCAATTACTTAAATTTAAAAGATTCATCTCATACCTGTGACAATGTGGGTTTGTTGCATGCTCCCACCTTCTGTCTGGGAGCCCTTGATTCTGTCACCGTTGGTAATGTTACCGATGAGCTAAGCAGTGAGGCAACAACATAGCAAGGGGATGGTGTACAAAAGTGGCAAGTGCTTTTATTAAAAACAAACAAAACAAGGTGTTTAAATAAATAGTGAAGTGCCTTTCAAACAGTCTTTAAATAAATAATCCAATAAAACCAGAAGTGAAACTGTGGAGGTTAAAAACAATAGAAAAAGTCTTCTTAAAAACAACGAGGTTAAAATACAACAGGAAGCATTCTTGTAAAAACAACAAGCCTGGTGCCTTTTTACCTGCGGCTCCCCTGCTTTCCCTGTCTGGGCTTCTCAATAGGGGATTCGCTCTACCTGCAGCTGGCCTTCTCTCTACTCGCAAACTGGTTAGTTGCCTTTCCAATCCCTGGCTCTGGTAGGCACCACCGAACAGCGACTTGGGATTCCCCAACAAGCAGGACTCTCACGCTGGGGACACCATGTCTCAAGTCCCGACTCCCACTGCCTTCCGCGGCCTTACGCAGAGAGTCATCCGCCTTCTAGACACTCCCGCCCTTCAAAGTAAACTCTGCGGGAGCAACCATTACTGCTACTCCTCGGGTGTTGGCCTACCACTCAAGCTCCCTGATCAGCTGCCGTGAGCCTGCACTCACTCGTTCGTTCTCCCACACTGACTTTCTCTCTCTCCCCAATGCTTCCTGCTTTACCTCCTGCAACCTCCCGTCCATTCTTTTTTTTGTTTCCCCCTTTAGCCAACTTTAGCCCTTTAACTAGAGGGCATGGCAGCTGTGGCAAATCAGCAGCCCCAGGAACAATCACAGATGTGGACGGTTTCTCATCTGTGAACTTAGGTGAGAAACGCTCACATCGTGAATCGCCCCGAGAACTGCTTCAGACACACAACCACCATGCCCCCTCACCAAGCCGCAAGCGTGGTGATTATTTATTTTAAAAGCAGCCCTTTGAAGGGAGCTGTGGATCCGCTATACCACAATACCCTACAGTCCTAGAATAAGTCTAATGTTCTTTTTCTGGACTTTTTCTGAAATACTGACATGAAAATTCTAAACATTATTTAGGATCAAGCCTAATTGCACTGTACAGTTTAAGAATTACCTTCTTTGATTTTTATTCAGCACAGCATACTATGTAACATAATATCCCATTAAGCTTCTCATTCCCTTCTCTGGTGGTGGACTAACAAGAAACCGCTGTCACTCCTAAGTGTTTTTCTATTATGTGTATATTCAAGTTCGTATCATTATGTATAAATCTACATTTATTTACATTAAATTTCTTCTTTCACATATTGAAAGTCTGAATTCTGTACAAGCTCATCAACAATGGTTCTGCTGACTCTAAGGTATCTGGCATTCCACTGTTATATTGGACTACTTTTAAAAAATGTATTTCTGTATTCACTTTACTCAAATTCTCAAAATCTGGAAATTGAGTTGTTTTGTTGCTGCAGATTATGAATCTATCATTATTTTTTTCATTTGAAACTTACTTTTGATTTTCTTATTTTCATTTTACCATTGCTTAGTTACGATCAGTGCCATCTCGTTCACTGGTTGTTAGGGTGTGTTTCTCTAGGGGTGTGCCCTTAAAGGTTGTGACCTCTGATTAATTATTAAACAGGGTTAAAAGTCACTTGGAAAGGTCACATTTGTGAAGGCTAAGGAATGCCAGAGAGCCCCAGAACCCAAACCCAAATACATGAAACAGTCCCAGGATCAAACAAAGTGTGTTTTATTACAAAGTACCTTGTATACACAAGCACAAACACAAGCCATCTCTCCTTTAATCACCTCTCCTCTCTCCACCGCACTGCCCTCCTCTTTTGGAGTGTTGCCTTCCATCTTTCCAGCTCTGACTTGCCAGGATAAGGCAGAGCTGTTTGTTTTATTGCGGACCCAGGACTACTTCTAGTAGTATGATGTAGCGAGTTGGAAGCACTTCTGAGTTACGAGAAGAACAGGGAGGTCCTCCCCTGGCAGCGCCCTCTATCGTCCGCCAGTGACCCTTACAGGATTGCTCCTCCAGACTCTAGCTCCCATGCAGCCCTGCGGGTGTCCCATCCAAGAATCTATATGCAGGACATTGTCACCTATCAAAGTGGGGGATGAACTGCTCCCTGCCATCCTTTACTGTGATTCCTTGTATATTTCAGACATCTCGGCAGGGCAATGCCCCCATTTAGTCCATCCTTCTATTATGGCAACCTGGCTGGGCAAGGATTTCAGCTGTGTCCTGGGAGAGAAGTCCAACCGTTCCTCTGGGGTATCTACACATTCTTATCTCAGTATGTAGATTTCATATCTCTTTTTCTCATTTGTTCTTTTCTTTAAAAAAATTCTTTTCTTATATGAATCTCTGATTTTGACTTGTGCAAGCTGTTTTTGACCTTAAGTTTTGCCTCCAGGCTTTGGTTACAGTGCAGTTACTTTCTGGTTTTCATCATTATTTTGTGGCTTTTGACTACGTCTGTTTTCCTGACTGCTAAATTAAATACTCTTAGTAGATTCTTCAACATAAAAAACACACTAATTTAGTGTTGTCTGTGAACTTAACTGTTATGTTTGTGAACAGACAAGATTTGGGAATGAGCCAGGAGAAGAATGAAGCCAGAAAAAGGGTCAAAACCAGAAGATCAATAATAATGAGCATCTAAGCCAATATGTGAAACAAAAATTTGTGGTAGAATAACAAGAGCAAAAGTGAAAAATACCAGAAACCAAATACAGAAAATTTACAAAAAGCAGTAAGAGATTTGGGTTTTCGATAAGGAAGTGTTTTCATGGGTGACCTTTAATCTTGTTGCATTGTGATCAAGGGTCACGATCTCTGAGGACACCTCATTAACAACAAATACGCTAGCCCTAAGAAAGGGAAACCAAAATAGTGGCAACCACGACTGATGAAATGGTCCAATAATATTTTACAATTAAAATGAAAAGGGATAGAGAAATGTAGACAATTGAATTTGATTCAGGGATACAAAAATGAATGTAAAAAATGCCCAAAATTATGCAAAAAGAACCAACTTCTAATATTTTTCGGCTTTCTGGCACATTTTTTACAGTGTAAATGAAAAAGCAGTGTTGTGAGACCCCCACATTTTAACTTTAACGACTTAGGAAGAAATTCATTGAATCATGACTCATTGCTACCTGTATTTAAAACAATTTTTTCACCCATTTACATACTGAGCCTTGAATTCCTACCACTTTTAGTTATTTCACCAAGCTTGTCATAAGCCAAGCCATTAAAAGTTTTTAGAATCTCAAGATGAACAATACTATACTATGTGTAGCACCAAAATGAAATGCTTCTCTTGTTTCTTCCTCTAGAATATTCTAGTATGCCTTCAACATTCAAAATACACAGGCAGAATTAAACTTTGGAGATGCTTTGGTGTACTATGAAAATCAAAGAATTTGGAAGGCTACGAATGAAGAATATTAATTAGGTTTTGAAAGCACTGCAGATAAAATTGAAAACGAAATTGCTTTCACTTGGGGATCCTCTTCAGAATACCATATTCAAGCGTTGATTTTAAGTTACCTTTCTGACAGCATGACTGCTTTAATGTGGAATTTGTGTATAATCCTCAGAAATTGTCAGTTTATATACACTTACAGACTCATTGTAGCTGTAAACCTGTTTCTGTCATGTCCACAACTAACTTCTAAATTCAATGAAGTAAAAAAGGCACTTTTGAAAAAAGAGACAAAAATGTCAGTAAAGTGTTGCTATTATTCCTGTAGAGCACAATGAAAATTGTCATTACAACCCGAGAACTTAGAAACACAACCGAGTAGAATATACCATTAATTGGGAGAAGGAAAACATTAATGAAGCTCTCAGGATTGAGTTATTCTTTCAGAAACAAGCATGTGTATGTAGTCTTCTCCTGTGAAGCAAGTTATGAACACCAGGTTTTTGAAAATATAAGCCAGTTCTGATATAAGAATAGCAAGACAGAGAAAATGGAATAGGAAAGCACAATGTGCAGTGTATGTCCTAATCTCACTTCTGGTTTGTGGTGACCATGTTGTGTGGAAATTGGCCTCACAAGTTTCTGGGTTTCCTATGATAGTCTAGCACAGTTACTGAACAGTACACACTCTAGCATTGCTGCCTCTCACCCACAGAGTAGAGAGTCACTATGGATGATTCAATGTTCTTGCCACGTCTGGAATTTTTCTTCTTCAGGTATCCTGTTTTCCCAAAGATGTGCAGGTTAGGTTAACCAGGGAGTCCAAAATGGCCTCATATGAATGAGTGAAGGAGCAGGAATGCATAGGTGGCTTCTGCCTTGCTCCTATGCTTCTGCAATAGACTCCAGCTCTAAAAAGAATAGAATAGAATCATCACAGTAGACACAACAGCACCCAGCAAAACTTTGATCTCAAATAAATGATGTTGTTTAACAACAAGCAACTTTCCAATTGAACATCCGCCAGACCAACACAAGAATGAGAATGCACAAAATTAATACATTCTTTTCTACTGAGTTTTGCCCACTGCCCAAATTATTCTTTTAAATTGGACCTGGGAATGCTTCTGGAAAACTTTCAGGTTATACAGAAACCAGGGCAGCTTTCCCCTGACAGTACCCTTTCATGGCACACAAGGGCCCTGACAAGACTGCTTTTCTATACTCCAACTTTGCAAGGGTCCAAGATGGGACCAGCCTACTAGATGGACATTATCATCTACTGTTTGGGCAAATGAACCTCCCCTGGCATCCAAGTTTGCCCAGTTCATTCATTATCTTTACCCCAGCATTACCCAGTAATAAGGATTGCTAACCATCCCAGTTGGGTTGGAGCCCCTTCCTTGCGGTCCTTAATTTATGGCCTTCTGACAGGTAAGCACTCAATCTCTGTCCAGTCAGACTGCCAGTCTGATTACCTTGGCACCTACAGTTCTAGCTTACATCTAGTCACAGATTAACCAATATACAGAGTAAGTATATACCTAAGGCACCAAGAAATCATTACTCTAAAATTTTTTCCTTTTTTTAAATTTCCCAAAGGCACCCTCTTCAGGGTTGAGTGCTGCATCTGTTGCGACTAGGGTATGCTCTCAAAAAATGTATTGATGAATAAATATTTTAAACAGTTCAAAGTTCCCATGAGCAATTTGGCTTCAGTCTATTTCTGACAGGGATAAATTAAAAATGTTATACACCCTATCACCCAAATTAAATTTTTATTTTTTGCATTACATTTTTCAAATTCACACCTATGATAAATCACCTTATACTGACTTCTGCATACTATTTGTAAAATAACAAAAGCACAAATGAAGGTTTAATGAAGGGAATTAAAAAGAAATTAAGAGCTTCTTTGCAGTAAAGCAGCAGGACCGACTACCTGTGGTCTATAGTGTGCCTTACTCCAGGACTAAATGCAGAAAAGCAAGAAATTTAATTTGCAAGGCATTCAATTAAAGCAAGTAAATTGCTCTCCAATTATCAAACTGTTGGAAGTGAAAACACAAAGCCATAAGTGTCCCACAAGACCAGGCATGGGAACAATTAGTGTAGCAATTAGATATTTCAGTCAAAATCACCATCACTGAGAAGTAACAGTAGAGCAAGAATTATATTATAAAAAACAGACTTTAGTATGTGTGGCGAATATGCAGAGTTTCCCTGAGACATGAGAACAGAGCTAATGTAAAGGACAGTTGTGAAGAAGATATGACGTGTGGTGATGAAGTACAGGCTGATGTTTGGGAAAGGGCAGTGAAAAATGGAAATGGACAGGGTGAAGTGGTACAGTGTGATAGAGATTCAGGTAAAGAACTCCAAAATTTGCCTAAAAATTCACAGATAGATATGCTCCTCATCTTTATCATGCTTATCATTTTCATTCCTCTCTTCCTGGGGAGGTTCTTGGTAGTAACAAGCTGAGCTGGGTTGACTAGACCTTCCTATCCCCATCCCCAGGGAAATTTTCAGACTACAAAAGTCTGGTTAGTGACATCAGTGGGTCAAAGGTATAAAGGTCAGTGCCATGCACTCTCAGGTTGTCCAAGTTTGTGGATACAACCTGAAATTTTTTGAGGTTAATAATTGATATCTGGTTATGAACATTTTCTGTATTTTGACTACATCGTTTAGTTTACACCTTGGCTCTGTTCACTAAGCCCTTTACTGTTATTTTTACTCTCTTGCTATGCCCCTTAACTGTGATTTTGGTGTCTCATTCTGAACATATGTCTTTGAATCTTCATTTTCCATTTTTAACCTTGGCTAGTTTATATTACCAACTCCTGTCTTGTGTGTGAATTCTCATTTCATATTGCTGCTATTTAGTGCAGTCAGTACAGTTTCCCATGGGAGGCTCCCAAGGAGCATCTTAACCACAAGCCTAAACTATTTCAAACCATTTAGGCAAAGAAGCAGAATTTCTACTCCAGTGTTCTCTTGTGTTCATGAGCTCCTTACCCTGAGGCCAACAACCCTGTGAAGGAAACTCATTGTACTTTGCCCAGTGGGGACTGGGCAGTCTAATGGTCTGGAATCCCAACAGATCTTATTTTTTTTCTCCAGCTGTCTGGAGTTGTTTTTTGTTTTTTCTGTCCACCCTGGCCATTGGACTTTACTCTTATTCTATGTTAATTAATGTTGAATTATTTTATTTTCTTACTATGTCTTTTATTTTTCTATTCTTCATTATGTAAAGCACTTTGAGCAACCTTTTGTATGAAAATGTGCTATATAAATAAATTTTGTTGTTGTTGTTGAACTGCATTATTTCATTCACTACAAAGAAATCATGGCCATATACAGTGGTGTGAAAAACTATTTGCCCCCTTCCTGATTTCTTATTCTTTTGCATGTTTGTCACACAAAATGTTTCTGATCATCAAACACATTTAACCATTAGTCAAATATAACACAAGTAAACACAAAATGCAGTTTTAAATGATGGTTTTTATTATTTAGGGAGGAAAAAATCCAAACCTACATGGCCCTGTGTGAAAAAGTAATTGCCCCCTTGTTAAAAAATAACCTAACTGTGGTGTATCACACCTGAGTTCAATTTCCGTAGCCACCCCCAGGACTGATGACTGCCACACCTGTTTCAATCAAGAAATCACTTAAATAGGAGCTGCCTGACACAGAGAAGTAGACCAAAAGCACCTCAAAAGCTAGACATCATGCCAAGATCCAAAGAAATTCAGGAACAAATGAGAACAGAAGTAATTGAGATCTATCAGTCTGGTAAAGGTTATAAAGCCATTTCTAAAGCTTTGGGACTCCAGCGAACCACAGTGAGAGCCATTATCCACAAATGGCAAAAACATGTGTAACCTGGTCAGGTTTCAAAATGAAAATATAACTTTTTTTTTTGATGTGAATAAAGTTTATTGAAAGAATTGGGACACCAGTTGTGGGGGTTGGGTAAAGTTGAGTATATAAATGGCTCGCCTGATTGAAGAAGGGAGACCGCCATTGTAAGATAGTTAAACAGCAGATGTGATATAGTTCGGAGAGCTGAAACCACGAAAAGAAAAGTATAGTTTCAGGCAAACCGCCGAAACAAGAAGAAAGAAAGAAAAGAGTTTGTTGCCAGAAAGAGTCGTAGTTTCAGGCAAACCGCCGAAACAAGACGTAAAGAAAGAGTTGCAGAAAGAAGAGTCGTAGTTGAAGGAAAACGCTGAAACAAGACAAAGAGAGGCGCTGTTGGGGCAAGACGCCAAAGCCAGACGGAAAGAACGAAAGAGAAACGAGAGTCGCAGTTGAGGCAGCACGCTGACACAAGAGCGAAACCAGATGTAAAGAAGAGTTGCAGAAAGAGTCGCAGTTGAGGCAGCCCGCCGAAACAAGACGTAAAGAAGAGAAAAGAGAGGCGCTGTTGAGGCAAAATGCTAAAACAAGACAGAAAGAGAAAAGAGGGGCGCTGTTGAGGCAAAACGCTGAAACCAGAAAGAAAGAGAAAAGAGAGGCGCTGTTTGAGGCAAAACGCAGAAGAAAGACGGAAAGACAGATAGAGGAACTAACGTAAGCACACGGCTAAAACATCAAAGGGAAAACCGGCAGGCCAGACGAAAATGCAGAAATGGCGATCAGTGAGTAAAGAGGGTGTTTGAGAAAGAGGGAGACGGAAGCATAAAGGAGGTACCAGAGTATAATGAGGAAGATATCAAACAAGGTCGGTCTTTATTTTATTTTGTTTGTGTAAAGCTGCTTGAATAAACGCGTTCAAGTGAAGGGGCCAGTTTTTGTTTTGTTTGTGTGGCCACTACGCACCCGAGCTACGGCTGGGGGCCCCAACGGAGCGAGTAACATTTACTGACTGCGTAAATAAGTCCTGGGTGAGCTCACCAGTAGTTTCGGACACATAATATATGTATTGTATAGATGTAAATAATTTAGTGTTTGTTTTATGTATTGTATGTATGTATATATATATTTGTAAATACTTTAAGTTTTGGGAAAACTGTTTATGTTCAAATTAAGTAAAGAGTTTGGTTTTATAACATATCTGAGTAACAGTGCTTGGATTGGGCATTACCAAGTTTAAAGTGGACTATAGTGAACCTGCCAACAATATAGGTGGCGACACCATTATAAAGAGCTCAGGCCTTTGCCTACCGATGAAGGATTGGTGGTGCAAGGGGGTTACACATGGAACAGTGGTGAACCTTCCCAGGAGTGGCCGGCCGACCAAAATTCCATCCGAGAGGTCACAAAAGACCCCAGGACAACGTCTAAAGAACTGCAGGCCTCACTTGCCTCAATTAAGGTCAGTGTTCACGACTCCACCATAAGAAAGAGACTGGGCAAAAACGGCCTGCATGGCAGATTTCCAAGACGCAAACCACTGTTAAGCAAAAAGAACATTAGGGCTTGTCTCAATTTTGCTAAGAAACATCTCAATGATTGCCAAGACTTTTGGGAAAATACCTTGTGGACTGATGAGACAAAAGTTGAACTTTTTGGAAGGCAAATGTCCGTTACATCTGGCGTAAAAGGAACACAGCATTTCAGAAAAAGAACATCATACCAACAGTAAAATATGGTGGTGGTAGTGTGATGGTCTGGGGTTGTTCTGCTGCTTCAGGACCTGGAAGGCTTGCTGTGATAGATGGAACAATGAATTCTACTGTCTACCAAAAAATCCTGAAGGAGAATGTCCGGCCATCTGTTTGTCAACTCAAGCTGAAGCGATCTTGGGTGCTGCAACATGACAATGACCCAAAACACACCAGCAAATCCACCTCTAAATGGCTGAAGAAAAACAAAATGAAGACTTTGGAGTGGCCTAATCAAAGTCCTGACCTGAATCCAACTGAGATGCTTAAAAAGGCGGTTCATACTAGAAAACCCTCAAATAAAGCTGAATTACAACAATTCTGCAAAGATGAGTGGGCCAAAATTCCTCCAGAGCACTGTAAACGCCTCATTGCAAGTTATTGCAAACGCTTGATTGCAGTTATTGCTGCTAAGGGTGGCCCAACCAGTCATTAGGTTCAGGGGGCAATTACTTTTTCACACAGGGCCATGTAGTTTGGATTTTTTTTCTCCCTAATAATAAAAACCATCATTTAAAAACTGCATTTTGTGTTTACTTGTGTTATATTTGACTAATGGTTAAATGTGTTTGATGATCAGAAACATTTTGTGTGACAAACATGCAAACGAATAAAAAATCAGGAAGGGGGCAAATAGTTTTTCACACCACTGTAGGTCAATGAGAATTGGGATGTAGACTGACCAACAACTTCACCAGGACACTCCTTCACATCATTCAAAAAACTGCTGCTGCACGAGTTTTTTCAATAATCTCATGAATATATCTACACTCAGGAAAGAACAAGAGCCTAAGAACAGTTGCTCACTCCTTAACCAACACAAGGAACAAATACAATTTTTTCTGATTTGGACGTGCAAATTCTCACTCCTTCCTATGTGATCTGTTCCACTGAGGCATCAAATGTCACTGTGTGAAGAGGGCAGCCAGCAGAGATGCAGCTCTTAAAATGAGCACCCTACCAAAGTTCGTCCGGATGTACCAATGCTGTCCATGAAAATCATGAAGAGAAGACAAGATGCATATTTGATGATATGCAATTCCCACAATTACTAGTCTTGATTTAATAAGAAGTATATATATGCAACTCTTGCTCTATGAATACAGGAAATGAATGCCATGTAGCAATGGCCCATGAACTCAATACTTTGTAGCACCTTTCTCTAAGTACCATAGGGTACATGATATAGTAATTGACTTTTCCAAGTCAACAAAGCACATGTAAACAGGACTGACAAACTTGTAAGACCTCTCAAGTATTTGACAAAGAGGTGTTCCAATATTTTATAGAGAGGACAGAAATCACAGTGCTCCTACTGAATTTGATGTTTGATTATTGGACAGAGTCTAAGTTTTAGATCAGTGTTATCCCTTGGTAACTGGAAAACTCCCAGTGGGTTTACAGTGTAAGTGCCAGACAGGATTGTACAGCATCCTGGCCAGGAAGAGAGTTAATTCCTTGCCAGGAATTTAGGCTAGAATAATAGAAAGGACAGGGAAGATAGACTTTTTAGAATGCATATACACCCCTGACACAACGGAGGGCAGTGCACCTATGTAAGTGCTCTGTTACCTGCCTGCATGGCATGAAAGGAATTGTAGCTCTGTGGGACAGCCCTATTGGGTGTCACGAGTGCCACCAAGGGGAGCTGCAGGGATGGCCCATCTCTACTTTAGGAAACATCAGTCTGACCCAGAAGTGCCTCCTATGGACCCTGCCTAAACACTGGACGTACTTCCAGGGTCCGGCTTAATAGGAGCCCTTCTCTTCACCTGAAGGAGCCAAAGTTGGGAGGCAGACAGCGAAGAGAACTGTTATTTTACTCAACAATTATGTTAATATTCAGGTTTCTGTTAGGTGATATTATGTCTGAGGTTTGGGGGCTCAGTGGCACCCCTTGGTGGTTACAAGAGGTAGAATATAATTCACTAAAAGATTTCTGTTGGATCAATTTTATATACACAGTTGAAGATTTTGAAGACCTGGGTTAAGCCCTCATGGAGCCATCTCTTTTAAAGATTAACAAGGTTTAACTTCCTTAGTCTGTCAGAGCAGAACTTTTAGTCTATGGATGTATTTTACTCTCTATAGAGTTTATAGAGCTGTCATATTTTGGTTGTGGGGTGACCAGCAGGAGTTCCTTGGGGGGCACTCCTAAACCCAGAGCTGAATCTAGGGATGATCCGGAAATAGTTCCAAGATAGAGTCCAGAATCACCCTATGATGAGAGACTCTAGAAATTTAAAGAGTGGCATGTAATGTAGTCAGAAATCTTATTAGAGAAAGATTAAAGGGACTTAAGCCTGGCACACACTGTGCAATTTTGACACGATTTTAAACAGTCTCTTCCTGATTATCTGAGTTGGCCTGAATTTTAGCTACATTGGCCGTTGTTTCACATGCAGTATGACAGAGGTTGTGATGTGTGTCGGCTATTGTATGGCTGTTTTGTAGAGTGAGTAGGGTTGCCAGATTAGAAAATTAGAAATCTGGGACACTCTTGAAATCCCTCTTTATATTACTATACATATATTTGTACATGCCCCCCTACACACCCAGACCAATATATTATATAAACGTAGAGACATAAGTTAAAAACATAAAGCAAGGATTTTAATGGGTTGAGGAAAACAAAAGTAAAATCATTTGAAAATTATTTACTGAAAGTGCATTTACATACACCACAGTTTGCTTCAAAACAGCTTCTGCCTTGTTTGATAAATGTCCATTCGCTGGAATATTTATCCTGAAATTTACACTTACATTTTGGCATCTTGGGATAGATGGATTGATTAGTTTTTAAGGCAGTGGGTACATGGCAACAATAAACACACTAGACATGACACAGAGAGAACCCACCGAGTGGACGTAAAGCACTGGGGGCAAGTTAACTGTGTTCTGGCAGCAAAACTCACACCTAAAGTTAGGTCTATAAATATTTGGACAGAGACAACTTTTTTCTAATTTTGGTTCTGTACATTACCACAATGATTTTTAAATGAAACAACTCAGATGCAGTTGAAGTGCAGACTTTCAGCTTTAATTCAGTGGGTTGAACAAAAAGACTGCATAAAAATGTGAAGCAACTAAAGCTTTTTTTTAACACAATCCCTTTATTTCAGGGGCTAAAAAAGTAATTAGACAAATTAAATAACTGGAAATAAAATGTTCATTTCTAATACTTGGTTGAAAACCCTTTGCTGGCAATGTCAGCCTGAAGTCTTGAACTCATGGACATCACCAGATGCTGGGTTTCCTCCTTTTTAATGCTCTGCCAGGCCTTTACTGCAGCGGCTTTTAGTCGCTGTTTGTTTGTGGGCCTTTCTGTCCGAAGTTTAGTCTTCAACAAGTGAAATGCATTCTCAGTTGGGTTAAGATCAGGTGACTGACTTGGCCATTCAAGAATTTTCCTCTTCTTTGCTTTAATAAACTCCTGGGTTGCTTTGGCTGTATGTTTTGGGTCATTGTCCATCTGTATCATGAAACGCCACCCAATCAATTTGACTGCATTTAGCTGGATTTGAGAAGACAGTATGTCTCTGAACACCTCAGAATTCATTTGGCTGCTTCTGTCCTGTGTCACATCCTGTGCACGCCCAAGCCATCACACTCCCTCACCATGTTTTACAGATAATGTGCTATGCTTTGGATTATGAGCTGTTCCACGCCTTCTCCATACTTTTTTCTTGCCATTATTCTACTAGAGGTTGATCTTGGTTTCATCTGTCCAAAGAATGTTTCTTCTGAACTGTGCTGGCTTTTTTAGATGTTCTTTAGCAAAGTCCAATCTAGCCTTTCTAATCTTGAGGCTTATGAGTGGCTTGCACCTTGCAGTCCATCCTCTGTATTTACTTTCATGTAGTTTTCTCTTTATGGTAGGCTTGGATATCGATCCGCCTACCCCCTGGAGAGTGTTGTTCACTTGGTTGGCTGTTGTGAAGGGGTTTCTCTTCACCATGGAAATGATTCTGAGATCATTCACCACTATTGTCTTCCGTGGACGTCCAGGTCTTTTTGCATTGCTGAGTTCACCAGTGCTTGCTTTCTTTCTCATGATGTACCAAACTGTAGATTTTGCCACTCGTAATATTGTAGCAATTTCTTGGATGGGTTTTTTCTGTTTTCACAGCTTAAGGTTGGCTTCTTTCACCTCATGTTGTCCGTTCACAGCAAAATCTTTCACATGCAAGCACCACACCTCAAATCAACTCCAGGCCTTTAATGTGCTTAATTGATAATGACATAATGACGAACTTGCCCACACCTGCCCATGAAATAGCCTTTGAGTCAATTGTCCAATTACTTTTGAGCCCCTGAAATGAAGGGATTGTGTTGAAAAAATGCTTTAGTTGCCTCACATTTTTATGTAATCTTTTTGTTCAACACACTGAATTAAAACTGAAAGACGGCACTTCAACTGCATCTGAGTTGTTTCATTTAAAATTGATTGTGGTAATGTACAGAACCAAAATTAGAAAAAAGTTGGCTCTGTCCAAATATTTATGAACCTAACTGTACATGACCTATAGAGGTTGGATATTGGATATTAGGCATTGCTGTTGTCATGGTCATTTCCAAGTTACTGATTTCAAAATGCTAACTGTCATATAGCATGACAAAAGTATCTTAGGAGGCAATGCAAGGTGAAATGCAGCTCTGCATGGGATGCCATCAAACTTACTATGCCCACAGACACTGTCCATTTTGCAGTCACTGAATACTGGAGAGGAAGCCACAGTCCCAGGAGTAAACCAACACAAACATTAAGATCAGAGACAAAATCCATAGCTGGAAAAATAAACTATAGTATCTGAGGGCTGTATGTGTGGCTATATGTGGGAAAAAGTCTCCATATTTTTTAATTTTTCTTTATACCTGTAATGTATATACTCAAAAGAAACCAATAGATCAGGTACTCTAGTGTTTCCTCCCACATTGTCTGTTAATTAGTGTGCTTATCTACTGCTTATAAACTACTGGACCCTACAAGGTCCGCTCCTGCCTTGTGCCCAATATTGGCTCCAGCTGCTTTGACCTTTGATTCTGTTTAGCAGTTACAGACAATAGTGAGATGCTTTCAAAGAATACACCATTACAGAGTACACAAGAACAACATTCAAAGCCGTAACATAATGTGCAAGACAAGATACCTGGTAATATCTGATAAAATACAATTATATAGAGCAGGGGTCCTCAATCATGGTCCTGGAGGGCCACAGTGGCTGCAGGTTTTTGTTCCAACCCAATTGCTTAATAAGAAGCACATTCTACTAAAGTAGCACATCTGCTTCACTTTACTTGTCTCGCTCCTTAAGATAAGGTCCCCAACTCTGGTCCTGGTCTGGTGTCTGCAGAGTTTCATTTTAACCTTTTTCATAATTTGTGCGGTGTTTTTGCTGCTAATTAACTTCTTTTGAATTAATTTTAATTTACTGTTTTTTAAGATTTGTTCCCCTAAATTTCTTCATCGTTCCTCTGAATTGCTTCATTTCTTTTCTTAAATGGCACCCAAACAGAAATGAAATGTAAAGTGAGTGATGTAAATTCCAACCAATTTCACTCCAACCAGCTGCTTAATGAGGTGCCAATTCCCGTTGTTAATTAAACCCGTTCTTTAATTCCATGGTTTATTGCTGCTCTTGTGGTGCATTAGCAGACATTAACAAAATTGTTGATTTTCTCTTTTCTAAGAGCAGTGTTAAAATGTTTTGGGGACCTGAGCAGATCAGCATTTCTGAGATCTTCACCTTTCTTTATTTTCTGATATTGTATGATCGACAATGTTGGTCATGTTTTGGTTCATTTTGTAGCTCATTATTGTTTGACTGCTATTTAAAGAAAAAGAAACAATTAAGGGGTCTGAGCATTCAAGAGCAAGTCAAATAAAATTAATTCAAACGAAGTTAAGTGGGAGCAAAAACAGGTCACTAATTAAGAAAAGGGTTAGAATGAAAACCTGCAGCCACTCTGGCCCTCCAGGACCGGAGTTGGGGACCCCTGCTTTACAGTGTAAGCAAGCATAAAGAGTTGGAGCACCAGTGTTGAACCCTTTTTAATTGGGAATGGCAATGAAAATAAAAGAAAACAAGTTGAATTTCAACACGCGTTTGAGGTTTTAGTGTCTCACAGAGACAGGAGGCTCAAAGTGACTGACTCATGCTGGTATTGTCAGTTCTTAAATCAGCCCCGGATAAGAAAAAGGAGGACTTCCAGACAAGAGACAAAAGAAACCTCAGATCTCCTCCTGTTGACAATCCTTGGATCTGAGAATAAAAGAGGAATAGGTGTAAGCAACAATGCCAATCAACATCCTTTAAGATTTAGAACTTTTCATAATTTTTTTTCTTAACCTGCAGCGAAACAATAATGAGATGCAAAGCTAGCCAAGATATGAATTTGACAGCCCTGCTATAATGAGTAAGTGAATTTTAAGATGATAATAATCTGTGACTCGAAGAACTCTATTTTGGAACATAAGTACACAAAAACTGGAAAGTATACAGTATTTGTGTGTTTAGTTCAATTATCATTTTTGCAGCCTGCATTTCCCATTACAGAATCCAGGGAGTGGGATCCTGGAAGCATCGATGCCAAAGAACTAACTAACCCTTCCTGGGTCATCAGTCCATTGTGGAGAAAACTAGAGGACTGAAGAAAATGCATGCAAACGTGGAGAGAATGTGAAAACTCTAGATATTCTGAGACCAGACTGAGAATTGAATTCAGGTCCTTGGGGGTGTTAGACCGTGCCAGGCCAGCTCTGACACTTTCAATATTGTGCTGCCTTCATGTTGCACTTCTTTTGGCTTACTTTCACAATATGCAATTCCATGCATTAAAATAGTACTTGCTGAGAACTTTTTATCCGTCTGTATGACATCATTTGACATCTGCATTCCACCAGGCTTCCACAGTCTGGTTTCACTTAACCTAAGGGTTTTTAAAGTTAAAAGCGAACCCAAATTGCTGCAGCACTGGAGAAGACACATATATAGTCATAATCAAACTGACACAATGACTTCTTTGGAATGAAGAGCTTTACAGTGATATTTCTAAACTAATTCTTAAGTGGCTGTTTTTGCTTTTTATCCACCCAGCAAGAATTACCTTAACACGCACATCTTTGGCTGTAGGAGGGAACTGGCACACCCAAAGAAAACCCTTTAAAAAAAGAAAGGGTGGAAATAAAACCGCCACTCAGAAAGGGATCAGAATTGGATTCAAACTCTGTAACAACTCTGAGCCTGTAATGCTAACCACTGCACAACATTCATTGATTGATTTATGAATCAAGATATGGATGGTTTCAGGGTTGTAAGTGTTGGTATTGCACCACACTGTACTCCACACAAAATAAAACACATTAATCAGTTTTGCTGTCCTCTTTGTGGTTGGCCCTACACTGACCTTTGATTAAGCAGCTTATGAAGAGGTGAGGGATACTGTCAGACTGAAGAAGGTGACCTTCTGGGAAGTGCTCCCTGTAGGATCTCCTGACTCAGTTGAGAGATACCAACAAGCTAAGAGGACTGCTGGAAAATTAGTTGTGGAAGCAAAAGTTCAAGCATGGGAAGAGTTTAGAGAGGCCATGAAGAAAGACTCGAGGCTGTTCTGTGATACTGTTTGGCACCTCTTGAAGGCAGAATTCATGAACCTGCCTAGACTGTGATTAGCAGAGATGGATAGGGGCTGACCTCTTCTAGTGAAATTGCTGAGAGGTAGAAGGAATACTTTGACAAACTCCTCATCCTGGTGGAAATACTCTCTTATAAGGAGGCATGTCTAGTGTGGGGGATCCCGTCAATGTTGCTGAAGTCACTCTGGTGGTCCAAGGACTCTGTGGTAGTAAGGCTGATATTGAATGTGCTGGGTACTGTTGGGATTGTGTGGTTAACGTGTTTATTCAGTGTCACATGAAAGACAGGTAAAGCACACTTGGAATGGCAGTCTGGTGTTCCAGCTACATAGAAATCACACAAATATGCCATCAAGGGAAGTCATTCGCAAGGGTGCTGAAGGGAAGAGTCCATCTTATGGTTCAGCCAAAGATACAAGTGAATAAGTATACAGTTGATAAAGGGTGCATGAGGATATGATAACTGAGTGTTTGGAAAAAACATATGATTATGTTCATCGACATGTGTTATGGGAGGTGCTGCAGGAAATTACAGGAATATGGAGTAATGGGGTCAGTCTTGTGTGCTATTCATTCCTTTTAGGAATGCAGTGAGAGCTGTGTCCAAATACTTGGTGTTAAGCTGAATTCATTAACTGTGGGTATCAGGCCCCATCATGTCTATGTATTATCACCACTCCTCTTTGTGGTTTTCATAGACAGGATATCAAGATACAGCTGAGAATGTGAGGGTGTCTATTTGGGAAGGCTGGGGCTAGTATCTTTGCTTTACAAAGATGATGTTATCCTTTTTGCCTCTTCTGACTGTGACCTTCGTCACACACTTGAGCAAACTGGTGCAAACTGTGAAGTAGCAGGGATGAAGATTAGCACCTCTAAGTCCGAGGTCATGGTTCTCTCTCAGAAAAGAATGATTGCTCTCACCAGGTGAAGGAGGAACAACTGTTTTTAGTGGAGAAGTTCTAGTATCTTGGAATCTTATTCACAAGTGACGGAAAAAGGGATTGGAGTGATGGCAGCTATTTTGCACGTGCTGTACCAGTCTGTGCTGGTGAAGCAGAGCTGAATCTAAAGACAAAACTTTTGGTTTACTGACCGATCTACATTCCTGTCCTCATTGATAGTTATGAACTATAGGTAATGACCAAAAGAATGACATCAAGAGCACGAGCAGCAGAAACAAGAATTCTTTGCAGGCTGGCCGGGCTGACACTCTGTGATTCGGTGTGAAGCTTAGTGATTCAGGACAGCCTGCTCCTCCAGATTGAGAGGAGCTAGTTGAGGTGGTTTGAGCCATGTCATAAGGATCATCCTAGAGTTGCCCTTAACGTGTCCCACTGGATGGAGACTCTGTGGCAGACCCAGGACACTCTAGAGGAGACAGTTTTGGGAATGCATGGGAATTCCCAATGAAGAGCTTGAATCTGTAGCTTGAGACAAAGACATTTAGGCTGATCTGTTTAGCCTGCTGCCACTGGAACCCTCACCAGTGGCTTCAGAAAATGAGGTGGTATTCAGTGAATAGGAGTTCTGTTGTAGTTCACATAAGTAAACTCTACAGACCACCAGAAGCCAGGCAGTGAAACGCCATCCTATGACAAAATATTAAACATGAAAGAGCAATCAAACAAGTGTACTTGAATTTAGACAATCAGCTCATGCCCCTTTTCATAAAAATTTCTGCACTCTTTGCAAAGCTCTCTTGTATTTATTCAGAAACACTATATGGTCCTTTAAGCCTCACATACATCTACTAATTAAACTGTAAATACTGAGTTGGACAGTGCTGTTGAGTGCAGATGAACTGAGATTAAAAAGCTTGTCAGTGGTGGTTGGGCGGGGTGGGGGCAGGGGTTTGGGGTTATGTTGCTTTCTTGTGAACAAAAGAACAGTTGTATGGCAGACAGTGTGAGAGCAAATGTTACCATCAGTGCTGCGTTTACTGTGAGATTTGCAGTTGAGACTCTGCCAATGTGTCACTGTGGTCATTTGGTTTAAACAATAGCTTATGGCTGGTATGTACTAGGAGGCAGGTAAAAAAAAATGTTGATTTTATCAGTGGGATACTGGAGGAAAAAATAACTCAAAGCCAGATGTTTTGTGCTTAGTGAATGGGGATTTTGTCTTCTTGGAAGAATTTCAGTGATGAAGTAAAAGAAGTCTTTAGAGCAATAACTAATGTAGGCTTGGTATTCAGATAACGGAGCAAGGTGCTGCTATATCTGGATTGTCAGCACGAGTCCATTTCAGTCATAACTGTGCAATTCCGTCGGATGACTTCTATTAATCCATGGCCTTCCTATTTTAGCCTTATAGTCTGGGTTATAAAAACATAATGTAATATTGACAATCTTTTTATTTAATACTATGAAGGATTATTGGGGACTAGAGCCACTCTCAGCAGCATCAGCTGCATCCAGAAACCAGTATTGGACAAGGTGCCAGTTCATCACAGGGCCCACTCATACACAGACCCAAGCAGGGCTAACTTTAGAGTAGTTAATAATCTTGTCCTACAAGTCTTTAAGGATGTGGGAGGAAGACCCATACAGACATTGGGAGAACATGCAACTCCATATGGAAAATTATGGGTTGTGGGTATCAGACCAAGGACACTGGACCGTGAGGTGGCAGTGGTTACCACAGCACCACCATCGGTGTAAAAATACATTTATTATTTGTATACCAAATTACTCAGCGCCAAATTGCAATAGTTTAATGACATATATTCATACAGTTGATGGTTTCAGAGAATATAGTAGGAATATGCTAACTTTTTTAACTTAGCTCACACTTTTCACTAAAATGACTTCAAGTCAGTTTTCCTCTCACATCTCAAAAATGAATGCATTGATTTATTAGTGACTAGCAAAATACCTGTGCTTTGCAGCAGCGAAGTACTGCCTTAAAATTTTTATTAAGAAGAAAAGTAAACCTTTTTAAACTGAGGGAAAATATACCAATAATTATTTGTTAAGGATCTCTTTGTATACCACATTGTGAGTTCGGCCCTCCGGTTGTAATATGACCAAACTGTGCGCTGAGCTTACTCTTGAGCATGCAACGTACAGTTGGCCGTGTGAAAAGTAATCTTGTCTCAAATCTCACAGCTTGGATTGCTGCTGTCATATTCGTTTTGAGTTTCATGGTTTGTTTCAATTACGACAGTATTTTCAGGACTTGTGTTGAAGTGACTTTCGGCATCTGTCAAGCGTTGTAAGCATACAACAGGTTTCATCGATAACTTTACATCCAGCTTTTGAGAGTTTAAACATTCATAAACATCAAAGTGTCTACTACTGAAATCGTCACCTGTCAATCTAAGATGTTTAAGAGGCATTGGCGGTTGTCGAAAGGTGTAAAATATTTGGCCATTTCGGTACACTTGAAAGCGACAACCAAACAATTCAGCGGCAGCCATCAACTCACATGCAGAACCACAGGTGAAGGGCTTAAGCATTTCACTCTTATAGTGTTACTGTGTAGTATAATTATCTCCTATACCGTCATCAGTCCACACCTTGAACCTGTCCCAGTCATTCAATACATAAGACACAATGTTCCTCTGGATATCAAGAGTGAGCCTGATATGGCCGTGCAATATGTAACAAAGAGAATGGAAAAGGTAGGTGCCATCTCCGGGCATGGAAACCACTTGGTAAGTGACAGTTCTTTGATCGATGGTGATCACCTCGATAGACATGTTAATGGGGGTACGGTTGGAACGATAAAGGAAATGCGTACCTGAACAATGTAAAGTAAGTCTAAAATACCTACACAATAACTATAATCGTAATAAACGAACAATAAAACAGCGGAAAAGCCATGGATTAAATAAAAAGGCTGTAGTTATCAGAAGGGAGATGTGAATCCCATGGTGAAGCAAGGAAGGGAATGTAGAGACCAGAGCGATGGACGGCCTTATATAGGCAGGCAGCCAACAGCGTGGGAGGCGTTGGGATGGGGGACCCAACGCCGCCTCACACGGTGACTGAGCTGCAGGCTATGGACGTATATATGTACGTAAGTAGGATTCAGTTAGCGTTGAGAACCCGCATACCAAATTTCTTGAAGATGGGCCCCTAAGTAACAAAGACCATTGGAAAGTTGAATATGACGGCCAACAATGGCGTCATACCACCGAAATAAGGACATACATTGGTTTCGGTTAGCGCAGGGAAGCCGCCCACCAAATTTCGTGAAGATGGGGCCATAAATAAGACAGTTCAACATGGCAGATGTTGTCGACCGTTATGACCATTACGCATAGAATTTCGAAATGAAACCTGCTTAACTTTTGGAAGTAAGCTATAAGGAATGAGCCTGCCTAATTTCAGCCTTCTACCTATGAGGGAAGTTGGAGAATTAGTGACGTTGGCGGCCAATAGTGGTGTCATTCCACTGAAATAAGTACGTACATTGTTTTCGGTTAGCGCAGGGAAGCCGCCTATCAAATTTCGTGAAGATGGGGGTCAGCCTTCTACCTACACAGGAAGTTGGAGAATTAGTGACGTTGGAAAGTTCAATATGGCGGCCAACAGTGGCATCATACCACCGAAATAAGTACGTTCATCGGTTTCAGTTAGCGCAGGGAAGCCACCTACCAAATTTCGTGATGATGTGGCCATAAATAAGAAAGTTCAACATGGCGGACATTGTCGACGGTTATGACCGTTACGTGTAGAGTTTCAAAATGAAACCTGCTTAACCTTTGTAAGTAAGCTGTAAGGAATAAGGCGGCCAAATTTCAGCCTTCTACATACACGGGAAGTTGGAGAATTAGTGATGAGTCAGTGAGTGAGTGAGTCAGTCAGTGAGGGCTTCGCCTTTTATTAGTATAGATGCACAACTTGTGCTGCACAAGTGAGCGTGCCATTTGACAGACTAGCACTGTCTCTGTTTTGAAGCTGCACTACGAAATGGAAAAGCGGATGAGCAGACCTTCAAATACCACCAACCAAATCAGAACTTCACTGATCCTGACCCCAGAATGGGCCTCACCCTAACCCCAAAGTCAACTGGTAGGCTTCAAGGCCTGCTCAGGCACAAAAATGGAGCACAAGCGTTACAAATTCAAAAAACATTTTTAAATTTTCCAATTACACAAAAATACCTGTCAAGGGAATGGGAAACTGCAAACCTCTGGCTTTTAGAACAACACAAAGCAAAAGTTTCTGTTATAGTCAAGCCAGGGTTCTTCCTTTGGCACTTGTTTAAAGTATTTTTTTTTCTTCTTTGTGTTCTTTTCATTATTTTTCATTGTTTTTTTTTTTTTTTATAAATTTGTCCTGCTCATTTATTATTTATTAAACTATATAGTATGTGGCCTGCAGAGGGTGCTTCTGCCACCCAAACCTGACACAGACTGACAGAGGAAATAAGTTTAGCACACACTTTTAATTTTTTTTTTTTTGTGTAGGAAACAGCTTACAATGTTTCTTTCCCTCCTGCACAGCCCAGTACAAACACAATACACACTACACAAATACACTTTTCCCTTCTCTTTCTTTCTCTCTCTTCACTCAGCAAGCATCCCAACTCTGGCTTCCAGAATAGTGGTGGCTAGCTCCTTTTATAGGACACCCAGAAGTGCTCCAGGTGCTTAATGACCTTCTTCAGGCAGCATTTCCAAGTGTGATGGAATTGCTACTACACAGGGCTCAACAGTACATGCAGCACCCTCTGGTGGGGCCCAAGGAACCCAACAGAGCTGCACCAAACTCCAACTCCCATGTTTATTACCCTTTGTAGTTTGTAGTAGTGGCTGAGAAAAATATTAATCTGATGTTTTCATGGAGGAAGTACTTAAGAGCGATTATCATAATTGGAATCAATAGGTGACTTTCACTTGATAGTGGCAAACATGAAAAAGTTCAATGGAAAAAAGAAAAAAATTAATGTAACTCATATCACATAATCCATATGTCCAATATTAATTTGTACGGTCAAAACGTGCAAAATTAGTGCATTTTTGTTAAAATATTATTAACAGTTACCTCCTTTAAACTCAGCATTGAATTTAAGCAAGAATGCTCTGCATTGCTCCCACAATGCTCTGCATAGGAATTAAAGACAGCTTTCTTGACCAGTAAATGAGTGCAGAGGCAGATCTTCAATTGAAACACACAGCATTGTGGGAATTAAGTCTTTCCTGTTTAGATTCAATACAGCGCAACTGTTAATAATATTTTAGCAAACATCGTTTTCATTTTGACCATACAGTTGGATATCAGACGTGTGGATTATGCAACACAATGTATGTGATTTGTTTTTTTATTTTTTCCACATATGTTTTTCACAAAGTTTGTCACTATCCAGTTTGGGTCACTTATCGATCCTGTTTATGAGAATTTCTCTTATGTACTTTCTCCAAAAAAAAACATGACATTAAATTTTTTTTGGCTAACACTACAAACTACATGGGGTAAGCAACATTTAAAAAAAATAATTTTTTGAGTGAAGACTTCCTTTAAGAATACTGTTTCCAATTGTGTTTTTGGGATTGCTGACTCGTCGCTCTCCAGTTTTCATGGTTTCATGGCCTAGTCAAGTCAAGACTGAAACCTGCTCTTTATAATGGGCCAGGCTAGCCTTATGTTGAAAATTGTTTAATGGGCTATTTTGGAGACATCACCTATTTGTTATTTTGTGCTGCTAGAGCAATCATAATGATATTTTTACAAATAAAGAATGTATATATGTAAAGGAAAAGAAGCACAAAAAGGCAAGGCGCAGTAAGAAAAAGCAAAGATGAGTCAGAAAGGGTTTGCCTAAAAAGGCACTCTAATGCTAACTGGTCCAAGTTGTAATCCAGAGACAAGTAATCAAAAAAGAAAGCAATAGTCCACAACAACCAGGAAAACCAAACACCAATACTCATCACTGATATACACAATGAAACTTGAGGGACCTTCTTCCCATCCTGATATATAAAGCCTCAGATCAGTCACTCATCAGGGATAACATGGTAGCCCTGCCCTTGGGGTTTCCATCCACAGTAAACTTTACACAATACAACAACAACAACAACAACATTTATTTATATAGCACATTTTCATACAAACAGTAGCTCAAAGTGCTTTACATATTAAAGAATAGAAAAATGAAAGACATAATTATAAAAAATAAATCAACATTAACATCGAATAAGAGTAAGGTTCAATGGCCAGGGGGGACAGAAAAACAAAAACTCCAGGCGGCTGGAGAAAAATAAAATCTGTAGGGATTCCAGACCATGAGACCGCCCAGTCCCCTCTGGGCATTCTACCTAACATAAATGAAACAGTCCTCTTTGGATTTAGGGTTCTCACGGAAGGGCTTGATGATGATGATGGTCACGTAGACTTCTTCCTTTTAATCCGTCCATCATTGTTGGAGCATCATGAAGCTTTGAGTAGGTGGAGGTGGCAGGCCACCACCACAAAGAAACCGGAAAAAGAAACAGAAAAGAGAGTAGGGGTCAGTACCGATTTTAGAGCCACCATGAATAGTTGTTATGATGAATTGAACATACAGAGTATCAGGATTAAGTTAAATTACGATTAAAATGAAGTTATAAAAAGGCCATGTTAAAGTAATGTGTTTTCAGCAGTGTTTTAAAGTGCTCTACTGTATCAGCCTGGCGAATTCCTATTGGCAGGCTATTCCAGATTTTAGGTGCATAACAGCAGAAGGCCGCCTCACCACTTCTTTTAAGTTTTGTTCTTGGAATTCTAAGGAGACACTCATTTGAGGATCTGAGGTTACGATTTGGAATATAAGGTGTCAGACATTCCGATATATAAGATGGGGCGAGATTATTTAAGGCTTTATAAACCATAAGCAGAATTTTAAAGTCAATTCTGAATGACACAGGTAACCAGTGTAGTGACATCAAAACTGGAGTAATGTGTTCTGATTTTCTTTTCCTAGTTAGGATTCTAGCAGCTGCATTCTGCACTAGTTGCAAGCGATTTATATCTTTTTGGGTAGTCCTGAGAGGAGTGCGTTACAGTAATCTAGTCGACTGAAAACAAACGCGTGAACTAATTTCTCAGCATCTTTCAGTGATAAAGAGGTCTAACTTTACTTATGTTTCTTAAGTGAAAAATGCTGTCCTAATGATCTGATTAATATGTGATTTAAAATTCAGATTACAGTCAACAATCACCCCTAAGCTTTTTACCTCCGTCTTGACTTTTAATCCTAATGTATCCAGTTTATTTCTAATAGCCTCATTGTATCCATTATTGCTGATCACTAAAATTTCAGTTTTCTCTTTATTTAACTTGAGAAAATTACTATTCATCCATTCTGAGATACTAGTCAGACATTGTGTTAGTGAATCAATAGAATCGGGTCATCAGGTGCTATTGATAAGTACAGCTGTGTGTCATCAGCATAGCTGTGGTAGCTCACGTTGTGCCCTGAGATAATCTGACCTAACGGAAGCATGTAGATTGAGAATAACAGCGGACCCAGGATAGAGCCTTGTGGAACACCATATTGGATATCATGTGTCTTGAGTTGTAATTCCCACAACTAACAAAATATTTTCTCCCTGTCAGGTAGGATTCAAACCAATTTAAGACACTGCCAGAGAGGCCCACCCATTGACTAAGGCGATTTCTAAGAATGTTGTGATCAATGGTGTCAAATGCAGCACTCAGATCTAAGAGGATGAGAACAGATAAATGGCCTCTGTCTGCATTTACCCAAAGTCATTTACTACTTTAACGAGTGCAGTTTCTGTGCTGTGATTTGTTCTAAAACCTGACTGAAATTTATCAAGAATAGCATGTTTATTTAGGTGGTCATTTAACTGCATAATGACTGCCTTCTCTAGAACTTTACTTAAGAAGGGCAAGTTAGAGATGGGTCTAAAATTTTCAAGAGCGAGGGTCAAGATTATGTTTCTTAAGTAGGGGTTTAACTACAGCAGTCTTAAGACAGTCTGGGAAGACCCCAGTATCTAGTGACAATTTACTATGTCAAGAACATTATCAATTAGCACGCCTGATACTTCTTTGAAAAACCTTGTTGGTATCGGGTCAAGGGCGAGGTGGAGGGTTTTAATTGAGATATTATTTTTTTAAATCAGGTAAATCTATCCTAGTGAAAGAGTTTAATTTGTTTATAACAGGATGTTGGGGTTTAGGGGATCCTTAGTGTTGGGGAGATATACTATGTTATTTCTAATATCATTATTTTTTGATTGAAGAATACAGCGACAGCCTCACAGGTTTCACTGGAAGCACTTAGGAGGCATTCCTTTGAGCTACCTGGGTTTAGTAGGTGATCAATTGTTGAAAATAAGACTCTAGGATTACTAGCATTGTTATTTATAATATTAGAGAAATAGCAGCGTCTCTCAAGACGGACAGTGTTATTGTATTCTGTTATTTTGACTTTTAATATTTCGTGGTGGATAGTAAGTTTAGTCTTCCTCCATTGACGCTCAGCTCTACGGCATGTTCTCTTTAAATCAGACACTCTTTGGGTCTTCCATGGTATACCAATGCTAGAAGATTTTTTCACTGTCTTTTCAGGTGCAACTATGTCAACAGCAGCTCTCACTTTAGAATTAAATCTTTCCACCTTACTATTTACATTGTCCTCGCTATTATAGCTGGCACTATAAACGGACTGATTGCTTAAAATGTTTGTAAGTTTTAAAGCTGCTGCGAATCAAAGAAGCGTTTTTAACAATATGCTTCTCATGAGTGTTTTTATCATTATTTCTATATTAAAAGTAGAAGAAAATGGTCTGATAGACCAATATCAATGATCTGTTTTATATCAACTTTCAGTCCTTTAGTAATCACTAAGTCTAATGTATGACCTGCTTTATGTGTAGGCTGATTTATGAGTTGTCTCAAATCAAAAGAATCCAGGAGGTTCATAAATTCTTTTACTTTTAGATCACACTGATTATCTATATGAAAATTAAAGTCGCCAACTATTAGGAGTGTGTCATAATTAGTAATTAAAATTGACATTAAGTCAGAGAATTCCTCAAAAACGACGCGTTATATTTAGGAGGTCTATACACGGATAGTATTAGAACTTGAGAATCTCCATGAATAACAACGGCGAGATACTCAAAGGACTTGAACTTACCAAAACTGACATCTTTACATTTTAATCGGCTCGAGTAAATGTTAGCCAATCCGCCCCCCCTTTTTCCCTGGCGGTTTGAATGAGTAAAACTGTAATCCGGAGGCGCAGATTCGATTAAAACTGACGCGCATCTGAATTCAGCCATGTTTCATTTAGTGCAATAAGATCTATTTTTATCACTAATAAGATCGTTGATAAAAAACGTTTTGTTAGTTAAAGCTCTGACATTTAATAGTGCCATATTTAATGTTTCGGAGGTGCAGAGATGAGTACTATGTGCGTTATTGTTATTTGGAATAGGAACTAAATTATTATTATTAGCGCCGCTCTGTGTATATTTTTTGTTTAATCTGCGATCTGTTTTTATAGTTTTAATACATTGTTCCTCTAAAATAGTGATTTTAATTAGATTATTGGAGTTTATGCCGTATTTCCTAGGTTTTCTACATACTGTGAAGGACAGCCGGGTCTCATGCCAGGCAGGGACGCCCCTGCTGCTTATGTTCCGCCATGGGCAGTCCAATACCTCCCCCAGGACACTTGGTGGCAGCCTCCCTGGCCGATGGTGATTCCCCAACCACCCAAAGGGCTCCATGGGAGATGGAGTCCTCCACAGCTTGGTTGGGGCCTGGGGTGGCCACTAGGGGGGGCTGTCTGCTTCCAACAGCCCGGCTGGACAAGTCGTCAGCCCCACCCGGAAGGGCAATCAGGACCAGGTGGTCAATCACCTGGAATGCTTCCGGTTGGGCTATAAAAGGGCCCAGCCACCACCACTCGAGGAGCCAGGGTTGGGAGGAGGAGGACTAAGCTTGAGTAGGAGTGGTGGTCAAGGAGAAAGGATTGTTGGTGTTGTTTGTTGTGCCTTGGGACTGTGTTTGGGCTGTGTGGCACGGGGAAGACGTGTCCCACAGCTGAAGAAAATTAACAAAGTCTTTGTGCTTTTTATACATGCCTCCGTGTCTATCTGTGTCGGGTCGGGTGCCTGTATAACGCCTTTTGTTACAATACAAATACTAAACAATGTAAAAAGATAACAATTGTCATTCATGTGAGGGACTTCTTAAAGACTCCACTTTCACCTCAGACCGAAGGTGGCCACTGTTACTACCTGCCTGATCCTTTTTACTTGCAGATCTGAGACTCATTCCAGAGAGGACCAGTGACTCAATTCAGCTTTCTCCCAGTAGCCTCGCCCCTTCTGGCCTAATGCCATATAAACCACCATGAGGCCGGTAGTCTTTGTTTAGTTTAAAATCAGTCATGAAGGAAGACATAGCGCTCTCAACAACCTGATGGAATCATTGATTATTTTGTGCGTTTATTTCATCAAATATATGGGGTTTACACCTGGACCCCCAACACTCTTTGGTAGTAACATTTTTCCTTTTTGAACCAGCAACACAATATTAACAAAAGTAACATAATAACAAAAACACATGAAAAATAATATTTCAAAAACAGCAGAAATAGCAAAGCATGGAACAACATAACACTCCAGAACCTCATGAGCCTGAATTGGATTTGAGTGAGTCAGACAATAGATGGATGTATGAATAGACACCTTTTCAGATTAAATAACACGTGTTTCCAATTTTTCCAAGTGAGGAACTGCCCAGTAAAGTGCCTCTCCCGCGATCACACTGAGTAAGTGGCTGAGACTGAATCTTGTTTATGTCACACCACTTTACTTTTCACTTGATGAATGCTTGAGCACATTATATAAGGTTGTGTTTTATTTATGCATGCTTTTAGACTACAGCTAGTCACCACATTTTTTAAACTGTCAGGTAATGAGCAAACAACAGCACAGGCACATTTCCAAATCCCATTATGTTGTTAATTGGAAACAAAGAATAATGAGTTGGAAAGCTTTAACAATTAAGATGGTGATGATATGAATCATTTGATATCAATACTGAAGAAAAAAAAAGTCCAAAAAAAAAATGTCATTCAAACAATGAGGTTATTTGTGACTTTAGTGCTTTAGCTGGCACTGATATCAAAGCTGAACTTTATGTTTTGTTCACAACATTTCATAAAGTTCAAATGGTGTGCATCTTCATTATGAATCCTGTATAATGTGTATTAATAATTATATGCCACATCACTATAAATATAGTGTTGCACCCTGGCTCAGTGGTTACAGTTGCTGCCTTAAATTTCCAATGACCTGAGGTCACTTTGCATCTGGTCACTCTGTATAATTTGCACACTCTACCAGTGTCAGTGAAGATTTTCTGCCTGGTTATCTTCCTCACCAGATAGACATTTTAGTTGAATTAAATACTATTAACTCTAACTACTCTACCACCCCTTCCAAGCCATGCTGTGTATGTGTACTATATGCCCAGTGTAGGTGCCCAGGGACAGTCATAATAATGTGGGAAAGGAGGAGAGATTTAAATTGGTTGATCAATTATCGGTCTTGCCTTCGGCAATGCTGGAAATTGATTCAATATTTGGGCAAAGCTCCTACTTTATTTACCTGACCTTTCTCTGTTGTAAGAGGCTGTCAATAGCCATTAGACTTACATTTGAAGTAACATCCATCCATCCATCCATTATCCAACCCGCTATATCCTAATTACAGGGTCACAGGGGTCTGCTGGAGCCAATCCCAGCCAACACAAGGCGCAAGGGAGGAAAACAAACCCCGGGCAGGGCATCAGCCCACTGCAGGGCACATTTGAAGAAACAGAATAATAAAATTTATTAACAAACTCAAGTATGGTAATTGCAAACATATGATGATTGACCAGTAGGGCGTGTTGCAGCACCCAAACCCCAGACACAACCTCATCAACACAATTTCCGGTTTGAATAAAAGGTTTATTATCTCAAATACCATTCAAAAAGGCTTCAAAACTGACATTAAAACAGTACAATTCTTTTTCATTCCCCTCTTTCTTCTCCTTCACTCATCCCTGGCAAGCTTTCTCGATTCTCCACACCTGACTCCATCTCACCTGGGTGAGGCTGAGCGACTTCCTTTATCTTAGACCTGGGAGTACTTTCAGTGCCAGGGAATACCCCATTGGAAACACTTCTGGGTCAAGCGGAAGTTCCTGGAGAGTTACAGATCACAAATGCCCACAGCACCTTCTGGCGACACCCCTGGAACCCAATATGGGACTACAGTATATTGCCTGCACTATCACAATTTTGATGCAGCCCTTCCACCCCCAATCCAGGATAATAATTTGATAGTGAACAGTCTACATAATGACAGTATTACATTAAGAAGTACATTAGTAATTAAGTAAAATGAATTAGTTCATTAATAATCTACTGAATGTTTGTTTCTTTTTCAAGTCAAAATTGTTTCTTCACATTTGCCATGTGAAATTTCGACAAATTTTAAAAGGTATCTTGCCTGCGCTGGTGCTTTACAATGAAGCCAACAGGTCACAAAGTATTACCAAAAATAAAAGCCTAAGTCTTACTGGATACCTCTGTGACAATGTGGGTTAGGCTCCATGCTCTCACCTTACTTCTGGGAGCCTCTAGAACCCAACACTGTTGGTAGCGTAACTGGATGAGCTGTACAATGAGGACAAATCACACTTGGGAGCAAGGGGATGGTGTAAAAAGTGAACAAGTGATTTTATTAACTTTAACTTAACTTGTATTCCTCTTCTCTCCTCTGCACTTGCGTTTCTCATATTTATAAAGGGGACATGGCACAGATGTGGTGATTAGCAACTCCTGGCATCAATTACGGACATGGGCAATCTGTCACCAGTGCACTTTAGTGCAGAAACACCAACACCCGCATCTTGCCTGGGAACTGCTCCCGCCACACTACCATGCCCCCTTCTTAAGCCACAAGTGCAGCGATGATTCATTTAAAAACTGTCCATATGTTTAAAGCCACAGACATGCTATATCTCAACCTCTTCTTTGAGTTTCAATAAAATATGCCTTTCGTGTTTTCGATACACATTTGTGATTACAAACATAATTTAGAAATAATAATTTTATTGCGTATTCCTGGTACTATTTTTCTTGAGGTTAGGATACATTTTCTATAGTGCCAGTACTATGTTACTTTGTGCCCTAGGCCAGTCTTATAGTCCACCAACCAACTGTTCAGTAGATAAGCCAAGTTAGCCCCCTCCACCCCACTTATGATCTGTACCCTAGGCAAATACCTAATTCACCTTAATGGTGGCTACAATCCTGGTATTCTATTTGTGTGTGTGAGTTCTCACATAAATGTGAAGTAAATCAAAACAAAACCAACCATGTGGCACAAATAGTCTCCAGCTCTCCTGGAAAATGAAAGATTATTGTGGAAGACTACAAGTGCTGATGTATCATGCACAGTTGGTTTTGTTTATGAATTGCATAATATTGGTGTTTCTGTGTTCAAAAATGACATGTACAAGTTATTTTACAGTGTGTGTGTGTCATCATAGCAAACTGATCAATATTCAACAACTTTCTTGGCTTGAAAACTTTATGTACTTGGTAAATTGTAAGGCTTTTGTTGTTTTTCCCAGTGTGGGAAAAAAATGAAAAACAAATTAAAGAAAATACTGGACTTTGGAACATAATTTTGCACAGTAAATGCAATAAATATCATGTTTGAGAAGAAGTAACTTTAACTTGAAAAATACAGGGCTTATCTTTTAGTGTATGAATAAAATAATAATTAGAAAATGGTGGTAAAGCTGAAAAATGATATCATGGCCTCCCAAATTGCTGTCTAAATAGAAAATTTAAATATGAATATATTTGTGTTAGCTCTGGTGCTTGTGGTAGAAAATATGCAGGGAGTTAAAGAGCAGGAGAATTACCATTCTTCATGTTTACTGTACTGTTGTGAGCCTGAGATTCTTCATTGACGGTACTTTTCTCGCATGGAGCAGCCATTAAAAGGCAGTAGATCCGGTGAAGTGAGCTGACCCTTGGATTTCTCTTTGTTTTTCCTTCTTTCTCTCTCTGTCTCTTTGGAGACGAGTTTCCTTTTCACTTCCAAGATCATTTGCACTACCCCTTGGCGGTTATGGCTTCTTCATGATGTAGGGCTGTCTTCAGAAGGTGGTTACTCACTGAAGAGATAACAGATGTGACATTAAGATCTGTATCTCTTTGCGTCTCCATAGTAAAAACACGTTTATGCCATGCATCACAGCCCTAAGTGACCCAGCCCTTTCACTGCTTGTGGAGTTCACATATTCTCCATTTATTGTGTGCGTGTTACTTTCCACATTCTACATTTGTATGTGTTAGGTTGATTATTGACTCTGAATTAGGTTTCCTTTGATCCTGAATTAAAATAAGTGTATTTGGAAAGTTAAAGAACATACAGTGCATAATGGTAAAAAAAAAACACTAAGAGATAAACAAGAATATGAGCTGGTTATGCCTACATCAGGCATTATTAATGCATCAAGCAACATACAGAAGAAGGTTAGAGAAAAAGTCAAAATGCCCAGGGGAATGGTATAGAGAAAAGAAATCAGCATCACTTACATTGAAGGAATGTGAGGTCAAACAAGAAAATAGAAAAAATGACAAGATAAATGGAAAACAAGTGTTACAGATTCAAAAAATAACAAAAGAAAGGATAATGTATGGAGTGCACAAAAAATGAGTGCCTCAGCAATAGCAAAAATACAATGTATTATAAATGTAGTGAAAGAAATGTAATAGTCAGTTGGGATTAACAATGCCTCCGTTTAATATAACAATGTGCAAGATTAACCAGTTATAGAGAGGACAAGAATTGACCAAAAGACAGCATTGGAAATTAAATGACAGAATTATGGAACTACAGAGTGAAATGTAAAAGGTACCCTAAAAATCATGGGGGGCATGAATCAGGAATCTGGTACGGAAGATGATAGAATGATAATCAGCAAATTCAACACTTAGAGTTGGAAAAGTATCAATCCAAGACAGAAACTGATTAGGGTAAAATGAAACCGAACAGAAAAGAAACCATTTTTATTGGTTTTGGAATGATGAAGCATTTTAAAATAAGATAAAAAATAAGCTTTATCTCTAAATCAACTGGTTTGTATCCTGATGCTATGGTATCCACTGCTGGTCTCAAAGATTATAAATGATTGATGATTGCAGACCTTTATTGGTATGACAACATTTGTTACAACTTGCTTCATTTAATCGGATTATTAAAGGAGTATCGGGACAGTGTTATTAAAGGCAGAATTCCCATCCTGATGCCAAACTCCATTAGTTACCCTTCCAGTGTTGGATTAACCATTAAGCAAAATAAGCATGTGTTTAGAGCATCAAGAGAAGGGGCACCACAGACATTTTTCATTGCTTGATTTATCATGGACCATATGGTTCAAAACTGCAAATTGTGCAGCTGAACCAGGATCTACAAAAGGGACTCCTACATTAAATGAAAAATATATATATATATATATATATATATATATATATATATATATATATATATATATATATATATAAAATAAAAATAATAATAAAATAGTAATAATAGAGGTCAATAACATACTGTATAATAATCTTGGGTGTACCAAAAAATTAGAATCTGGTAACTGCCACACAGTTCACGTAATCATTTTTGCTTTGGTCATGTTAACTGTCCCATTCAGTTTACCACTGGGAGTGAGTGCAGCTCATATATATGGGGGCACCTAAAATCTTTTAAGTGCTTATGGCCTCTAAAGTTCCTAATCCGACTCTGCCCTTAACAGAACAAAACAGGGGTGGTGTCATTAATCAAAGTGCAGTACAATGGGTCCCACTCTAAAAGATGTCAAGCGGCCAAGAAGAGTGCAGGGAAACCTTGGGGGACAACTGGATTACCTAAGTAAACCTAGAAAATGGCTGTAAAAATGGTGATGATGTCCTTGATGTATGGCAGAGTCAATTTGGTGATTTTCTATGTATTGAATACTTTGAGTTTTATAAACTAATATGTTGCCATACCCAGCTGCTAAAAGTTATCCAAAAGAGCAGCAATCATATTACATTTCTACAATTAATATTAAAAGTAAAGACTATTCAGTGCCTTATTTATAATGTGGTCAGTGTTATGTCTGTATTATTGTGAAATTTGTGAGACTTATCAAGTATTTTACTAGATCGGTCTACACCCGCACTTTAAGATCAATACACACAGATACACACATATACATTGAGAACTTGAGTGACGTCAATTGCCAGTCACCCCATATTCCACATAGGATTCTCTTCACATGAGTAAGTGATAAAAAATGCTTGATACTCTAAGTACTTTACTTAAGAACTCACTCTCACCAGCACTAGCAAACATACACTTATCTTCACGACTCACAAAAGCGCAAGCACTTTGGCTATAGGGCCATGTTTCTAACCAGCAGTGTCTTACTTCTGTAATGCTTGTTCTAAATATTGAAGTGTGACCTCTCAGTCTTAATAAACTTGTGGGGAAGAAATATTTACTTCAATCATTCATGTTATTTATTAAAGTACAATAATACCAATGGAAGGAAAGTATAATAGAAAATAGAATGGTCAGAAAAATCTGGATGTTTATATTAATAAAGCTTACTGAAAATCAGCATTGCCAAGGGTGGATGCTGTCCTGGGTGACATTTTGATTTAGTGATCAGTGTTATTCATAGGTGTATTATCACAGTTTCTGAGACTCACCAGAAACTTTAATTGGGATTAAATGCACAGAGATACACACACAAACATACAGATCAAGACAAAATCTTGAATGGTGCCAATTGCCAGTCACCCCACAATATTTTGCATAGGATTCTCTAAATAGGCACTTACTGTCACCAGCACTAACAAATATGAGGGTGTCCTTGCAACACAAATAAAAGCACAGCACTTTGGATTATATGCCACTTACTAACCCAACTATGTCTTGCTATTACCACAGTTGTTCTAATTATTCAGGAGCAATCTCAGCATCCTTGATAAACCCTGCAGGCAAGAAAATGAAGATTTTCTCCACACTTGGCACATTCTTATTATTTCAGTCACTCTAGATAAAAGACATAGTATAGAAAATATAAAAGCAATGTGGTATTTATTAACACATAACAATACTGGAAGTATTATAGAATATAGTCTTAGAAAAGCTTACTGAAAATCAGAAATGTCAAGGAGTGGATGTTGTCCTGGGCAGCTTTTGTCTTAGAGATTGTTGTTATTCATAGGTTTCCTTTTTTGACATCCAAATCTTTGCTTCCTCTGCTGCAGCTTCGTCTTTGTTATCTTTGGTCTCTCAGTCAAGACATATTTATGTTAAAATGCACATGCACAAGTTAAATAATGGTATCAAAACATCCTCAGAGAGCAACTTCTCCCAACCATCCACGAAGAGTTTGGTGATGAACAATACCTTTTCCAGCATTACGGGGCACCATGACATAAGGCAAAAGTGATAACTAAGTGTCTTGGGGAACATAACATTAAAATTTTGGGTCCATGGTCAGGAAACTCCCCAGACCTTAATCACGTAGAGAACTTGTGCTCAATCCTCAAGAGGCGGGTGGACAAACAAAAAACCACAAATTCTGACAAACTCCAAGCATTGATTATGCAAGAATGGGCTGTCATCAGTCAGAATTTGGCCCAGAAGTTGATTGACAACATGCCATGGCGAATTGCATACGTCTTGAAAAAGAAGGGCCAACACTGCAAATATTGACTGTTTGCATAAACTTAATGTAATTGTCAATAAAAGCCTTTGAAACTTATGAAATGTTTGTAATTATACTTCACTATACCATAGAAACATCTGACAAAAATATCTAAAAACCTTAAACCAGCAAACTTTGTGAAAAACAATATTTGTGTCATTCTTAAAACTTTTAGTTGCAACTGTAGATGGAAAATCAAGGCAGGCTTGGGGAGAATGTACAAACTCCTCGGGGACAGCGACTGGGCACTAGAGTCAAAACTATGGGGCTAATGTACTATAAATATCAAAGTATAACTTTTTTAAAGATAAGAAATTAACTTATTAGCTCAATTTAATTGTATTCATAATATCTATTCCTTTGAAATATTATCACGTAATACAGTAGATTATCAGGCTAATAAAAACACTTTGCCTAACTCCTCAGCCAGCCTCTGCTCCAGTTCGATGCATTGAAATGCAGTATTTACTTGAATGCTTTGCAGTTTATCACGAAAGACATGGTGCAAGACTTAGATAACATGAAATATTCCAGTATACTGATAGAAAAAGAAAACTGACTATTTTCTGGAAAGGGAAAATTGGATTTATACCTTGTGTACTTTCGTAAAGTGTAGTTAATTTGTTTTAGACCTCTGACCAGCAGCACAGCTTGCACAGTGCGACATTGTCACTTACCAAATGCATGAAAATCTTTTAGAACATTAGAACACTCTAGACGAGAACAGGCCTTTCAGCCCAACAAATTTTGCCAGTCCTATCCACTTATTTCTTCCAAGAAAACATCAAGTCGAGTTTTGAAAGTCCCTAACGTCTTACTGTCTACCACACTACTTGGTAGGTTATTCCAAGTGTCTATCGCTCTTTGTGTAAAGAAAAACTTCCTAATGTTTGTGCAAAATTTACTCTTAACAAGTTTCCAACAGCGTCCCTGTGTTCTTGATGAACGCATTTTAAAATAAGTCTCTATACACTGTACTAATTCCCTTCATAATTTTAAACGCTTCAATCATGTCACCTCTTAATCTTTTTTTGCTTAAACTGTAAAGGCTCAACTCTTTTAATCTTTCCTCATAATTCAACCCCTGTAGCCCTGGAATCAGCCTAGTCGCTCTTCTCTGGACCTTTTCTAATGCTGCTGTGTCCTTTTTGTAGCCTGGAGACCAAAACTGCACACAATACTCAAGATGAGGCCTCACCAGTGCATTATAAAGGTTGAACATAACCTCCTTGGACTTGTACTCCACACATCGTGCTATATATCCTAACATTCTGTTAGCCTTCTTAATGGCTTCTGAACACTGTAAGTCGATAGCTTAGAGTCCACTATAACTCCTAAATCCTTCTTATAAGGTGTACTCTCGATTTTCCGACCGCCCATTGTGTATTCAAACCTAACATTTTTACTTCCAATGTGTAATACTTTACATTTACTGACATTAAATTTCATCTGCCACAAATCTGCACAATTCTGTATGCTATCCAAGTCCTTCTGCAATGATATAACAGATTCCAAATTATCTGCTGATCCACCTATCTTGTAATCATCTGCAAACTTAACCAGCTTGTTACTTATAGTCCTACCTAAATCATTTATATATATTAAAAAAAGCAGCGGCCCTAGCACTGACTCCTGTGGAACACCACTCATAACATCGGCCAGTTCTTATGAGGTTCCTTGCACCATCACCCTCTGCTTCCTGTGTCTGAGCCAATTCTGCACCCATCTAAAAACATCACCCTGAACTCCCACTACTTTTAATTTGATGCCCAACCTCTCATGTGGCACCTTATCAAATGCTTTCTGAAGCTTACTGGCCTATAGTTGCTTGGATCTGCCCTGTCACCCATTTTATATAATGGGATGATATTTGCCATTTTCCAATCCTTCGGAATCTCTCCAGTGCGCAGTGACATCCTAAAAATATGTGTCAAGGGTTTATATACTATATGTACTCACTAGCCTCCTTAAGAACTTGAGGATAAATATTATCTGGTCCTGGTGATTTGTTTGATTTCATCTTATTTAATCTGAGCAGCACTTCTCCCTCTAAAATTTCCAAATCCCTCAGTACCTCCTTAGTAGTTGCATTTACCTTTGGGAGGTTGTCCACTTGCTCACATGACTATAATATCTCCCTGTAAACTTGCCTTTTTGATATTACTAAAAAGATGTGTGTTAAAATTACTGTCTGAATTGGGTGGTCTATAACACACTCCTAAAATAAGACCTCTTTCCCTAATATTTTCCAGGCGAAGCCACATGTCCTCACTAAGATGGGGCTCATCATCCAACTGAAGAGGACTTACATTTAAACCCCACCTCCTTTTCTGTTCTGTCTATCCTTCCTAAAAAATGTGTATCCCTCTATGTTACACTCATCCCCATCTTTGTTATTTAGCCAGGTTTCTGTTATTACTATAATATCATAATTATGCTCTGCTACATACAACTCCATCTCGCTTACCTTATTTTTGATACTTCTAGCATTAAGGCAAGCTATTTTTAATGTGTTACTCCTTCTACATTTAAATGTTTGCTTAGAATTTACATTACTATGCATTTTTATTTCTACACCATTGTTTGTTGCTCCATGTATAGATCTAAACATGGCCTGTCCTAAACTCCCTGCCCCCCATTCCCTAGTTTAAACAATCCTCGACTAGACTACACATACGCCTCCCCAATACATTGGTGCCCCTCCAGTTCAGATGTAACCCGTCACGGCGGAACAGGTCCCATCTGTCCTAAAAGGAGTCCCAATGCCCCATAAACCTATACCCTTCTATCCTGCACCAAGATTTGAGCCACACGTTAAGCCTACTAATCTCCTTAATCTTACCTGGACTGGCACGTGGCACAGGCAGAACTTCGGAGAAGACTACCTTGTCAGTTCTGCTCCTCACCTTGGCACCTAACTCTTTGAATTTGGGTTGCAGAACTGACAGACTACCCTTATGGTGCACTTTTACACAACAAAGTCCAAGTGGACCAGGTCACCTTTTAAAAGGACTTAAACTTAGGCCACAGGAAGACAAAGGCCATGTTAAGTCAGTTTTCTGGTCACTTCATGATGCCTTAAATGTTACCAGTAGCAAAGGAAAGGCCTGCTGCCAGATATGTTATTGGCAAGAGTTGGTAGACACTATGGATTAAAGCTCTCCGCCATCTCCAGACTACAGGAAAGGTTTCTTCAGGCTGATGGGACAAAAGACTTTAAGATCTGGTCACACTAGAGGAGAACTAACACATCAGACTGGTCTATCTCAGATACTTCAAATATACTGCTGTTGAAACTGCCAGATACAATGACTGTATCAGTTAGACAGTGAAAGACAGACTCCATGCTGCTGGCCTTAGACCAAAGAAGCCTGTCAGAAGTCATCTGTTCACACCTCTTACTATACTGTACATGATCTGACCCTAATGCAGGCCAGTGCATGGCCACAGTGGTCAAAATTGTCTCACGGAATGAATGCTGGTGCTGCCTTAGCCTGCTGCCACTCCTTTGAGATGCCCTCAATTGCAAACATCTAGATCCCCACTCAATAGCCAGCATTGTGATTATGTATTTATTATAAATTTTTTATGATTTTGTTTCTTGTCACTTGTTAATTTCTTTGGCTCAGCCACCATTTTGGGAGCTTTTTTGTATGGCTACAGCCATATAATTTTGTTATGGCCATTGGTGGTCACTATGACACAGAGGTCTTATCAGCATCTCCTGCCTATACAAGATGACATCTTAAAGAATCCACACATCTTGTGCTTGTTTTTTGGTTTTAAATTTGGTCCTGACCTCCTGGCATTGATTTTTTTTTCACATTGATTTTTGAAAATAGTTTTGTCTCAGTAATTTTTATCACTGCTTTCATGGTTTTGACCTTCAGAGTGCTTTAAGGTAAGATTTTTTTTAGTTTTTTATTTCAGAACAAAGCTATATTTTTCCATTAGGGTAGAATGGACAGCATTTTTGTTGGCCCTTCTGCAGGAACAGCATACTATCCTTCAAATGCAGAGTCAGAGGCTCAGTGGCCCCTTGTGCCAGAGATGGGAAGCAGTGGAGTCTGCAAAAGCAGCTCATACAAAATATCAATGGACTACAAGACGGCTGTTGTTAAGGTCCACAGTTATTGTTGTTGTTTCCTTGCTGTTTTTGCCGTTATACTGTTTTGTTTTCTCATTTGCTTATCATTCAGCAATAACGATTAAAATTTCAGTTCAACAGTGAGAGTTACATTTCTTTCTTTTCTTAAGTGTTTAGTGTGCCTGGGTGAACAGTTCAAGAAGTTACAACCAAGCAACTCCATTTAACAGTAGAAAAATCAAAAAAGTCACTCAAATTATGGGGGCTTTCAGCAACCATAGGTACAACACTTTAGTGAGAGATCTGTCACCACTGAGGTCCAGGTCCAAAATGAACGCCTTTTGTACAAAAGCAAAAATTAGAAATGTATCCAAAACCAGAGGCAAGGATCAATACAGTGGTTTATAAAGGTGCAGCATGGGGAGGTCTTTTTTAAGATTGAGTGAACTGTGCTTGATGGCAGAAATGGCTACATGTCATGCCATGGCGTCATTCAGAAACAGACTGGTGTAGTCTGGAGTAGACTGGAGTAGACTGCAGTTAGCATTTCACAATATTCCATGAGGACTCTTTTCAAGACAGGTGCCACAGAATACAGCTGGACATGGAGGTGTATTAACTTCAAGCATTTCTTGGCAGACACTGTTACAAAGGAAATGGCACTATACAATCCTTTCACAAAGTATGGACTAATGGGTGACAGGATCTTCTTGGTATGTTGTGACATGTTGACAATATTCCTAAAAAGAAGAAGCAAAAGCCACCAGATATCTCAGGCAATGATGCCAGAACAAAGGGATCTTCTTAGAAAATCATCACGTAGAAGATCAGGAACATGCCAAGTTCAAAACGAAAGACCTACTGTATATCAAAGCCTGAACTAGTGACACTAGCTTCCATCAGCTCTACAGGTGATGACAGATTCATTTTGAAACTCTTGTTCTTTATCTTTTAAGGTGTCTTAGTTTCGTTTACTAATAAAAATTCTATATTTTTTTGTATCTTAAAATTTTTAACAATTTCTGAAAGTATGCTGCTTTTTATCTTTGCTTACTTTTATATCAGGTTGGAAAAGTGTGGAATGCTCTCTCTAGGTTGGGAACACATTACTGTCTCGAGTGGAGGAGTTCAAGTATCTCGGGGTCTTGTTCACGAGTGAGGTAAGAATGGAGCGGGAGGCTGACAGACGGATAATGCGGGCTCTGCAACGGTCCGTTGTGGTGAAGAAAAAGCTGAGCCAAAAGGCGAGGCCGTCGATTTACCAGTCGATCTACTTTCCTACCCTCTCGTGTGGCCATGAGCTTTGGGTACTGACCGAAAGAGCAAGATCGCGGATACAAGCGGCCAAAATGAGTTTTCTCTGCAGGGTGGCTGGGCTTTTCCTTAGAGATAGGGTGAGGAGTTCAATTATCCGGGAGAGATTAGGAGTTGAGTTGCTGCTCCTCCACATTGAGAGGAGTCAGTTGAGGTGGTTTGGGTATCTGGTCAGGATGCCCCCTGGACGCCTTCCTGGGTGGGTGTTCTAGGCATGTCCCACTGGGAGAAGGCCACAGGGCAGACCCAGGACATGCTGGAGGGATCATATCTCCTGGCTGGCCTGGGAACGCCTTGGGGTTCTCCCAGAGGAGCTGGCTGGGGAGAGGGAGGTCTGGGCTTCCCTGCTTAGGCTGCTGCTCCCGCGACCCGACCTTGGATAAGTGGTGGATAATGGATGGATGGATGGACATTTATAATGGCACCAGTAATGCCTTGTATATTAAAATGATGTCTGTGACTTAGCAGCTCACTATACACTAATGTCACTTGATTTAGTAAATATCAGGACAGATATGGAGAGAAATAACCAAATAATTTGGAAAGGTGTCCAAAAACAAGTAGACCAGCATTCAAAGCATTCTTTTCACAATTCCCAATTGTAACATGACCAAAGGGAGGCAAAGTGTACTTCAAAAAATGGTTGGGGTACCAGCCGGTCATCCTATTTACTAATAAACAAACAAAAGAATGGCACAATGGCCCATGTAAACAATAACAAAAGGGGAGGCGTGGTCTGTCTTGACAATCAAAGGTAATTTAGTCAGGAGCTCTTTCTTCTACAAGCGTTAGGTCAGTGTGGGATGCCACCTTGGAGTGGAGATAGGCATCCTCATTGGGTGGTGGTTTGTTGTTGGAGAGATAAGAAAAGAGAGTCAGTGCACCTCTCAACCTGGTGAGGAACTGCTTACCTCATCAGTGCCCAGAAAATGGTTCCCACACACTCATGCATGACACCATCTCATATTGTGGTGTGTTAGTTTATACGCCTCTGTGGCCCATTGGGCTATATTGGTGGTGTTCTTGTTAACACTGACAGAGTCACTAATACCAGGATGGTCAAAGGATAGATGCCAGACAAATTCAGTCTTCTGTCTATGCTTTGGGCACCCCTGACACTATCTATACCTATGCCAGCCATTGCCTCACCAAATGGTAAATGGTGTAGGTTAACATCAGAAATCTGCTTCAACCCTTACCCCACACTGCAAAGCCTCAGTTCATGACTTGAGGTGTTATATTTTGTAGACAGTGAATCTCATTGGTAATAGGTTTCCCAAATTGTTCCGGTAAGAGTCTTTCTGCAATGATCACTAACAGCATCAGCTCATTCTTTAGTCCGTATGTACAACTGACAGATGTGTGAGTCAGGCATTCCTTGAGTCCTGTAATATCAGCATAATTGTTGAAATGTCATCTGGATCAAGCCCTGTTCAATTAACATCTTTTGATAATGAGAGTAATGTTTAGTGACCATTATTGGCCATAGACATTCAAACCAAACCATGTCTGTCTTTACTGATCTCCTACAGTTATTTTCACACAAATCAGACCATTCCTTATGAGGATAATTATGTTTCTATCTTTGTTACTTTTACTGACTAGAATTACTAACAGAAAATGTAAAGGAAATTTTTGTCATATACATATCTAAGAAATTGATCTATAAAAATAATGTACTGTGCTTAGAATACTCACATATAGCACAAGAAGATAACTCTGTAATTCCTGGGCTTTGAATTTGCAAGGCAAAAGTGGTAACCACTGTAATGCAAGGGCTGCCTATATCACTATCTGAATATATAAGAATAACACCTCCTGACATTTCACAGAACCTAGAGATGCCAAATGTAACGACGTCCTGTCAGAATTAGGGCTGAAATTTGAAGTCTTATAGCCTTTTCCTGTTATGGAAGCCATTTTGCGTACCGTTGTCAGGTTTATATCCCAAGTTCATAGGGGTGTGGTCTCTTGGGTCATGAACTCGAGTTAATCAGCAGATGGGATAAAAACTCAGCCTTTGTACTGGACTTCTGTCTGATTTTTGATTAATACATTCTAAACTTTTCTAAAGTCTCTTTGTGATTCTTTTTTGTGCCTTGCCTGTTTTTCAACTTCTTGCCTGGTTATTAACTGTGATTTTTGCTTCTTGTCTGGGGTTTGGTTGCTTTGTTTTAATTGATTTTAAATTATTTTGCCTTTTGAGTGCATCTCCATGTTTAACTCAATGAACAAGTCACTTGTACCACCACAAAATCTCTTTCTGTCTCTTATGGTTTGAGTTATCCTGCAGTGCTTTTTTTATTTTTTTCTATGGACACCACAATTTTGGGACTGTTCACGCTTGCTTATATGGTTGTGACATCAAGGGTAACAGATGACATGACATCACAGATCTAGGGACATAAATTTTAGGTCAGCCCTTGGACTTCCTGGTTGTCCAAGTTTAAATTCACTATAAATAATCTGTTTTGTCTTTATTTGTTTATTTAAAAGGCTCTTTGGTTTTGATTTTTTTCTGAACTTTGATAAAATTTATGTCTCTCATTTTGGTCCATTAACTTCATTATTTTGGCTCACTGTCCAGGGGATTGTTTTTGACTTGTTTCTAATGCTTTCTGTGATCAGCTACAACCCTCTGTGACCCTACTCTGGATTAAGTGGGCTTAGAAAATGATATGGTATTGTATTCTGGCTTTCAATCTTTAAACTCCCATGTTTCACTATGATTTTTTTTGTCATACATTTTGGGTTCAGCTTATTAGATTACTAATCACCTTGTTACAACTTTAGCATAATTTACCTAACTCTGCTCTGTCTCCTGATTCTACTATTTAAAATAGAAATAAATGTGTTGTAAATAAGAGTTACAAACATGGTGAAAAGGGTTATGGGTTCTACATAAAGTTCTTACAAAGCAGGCCAGGACCTGCCCAGATAAGGCCTTACCACATGCAGCCAGCCCCAACTAATACTACTTTTGTGAATTTCCCCTTGGGATTAATAAAGTATCTATCTATCTATCTATCTATCTATCTATCTATCTATCTATCTATCTATCTATCTATCTATCTATCTATCTATCTATCTAATAGTAGGCCTCTGGCCTACCAGACCTAGAAATGGGATGTTAGTTATAAAAGTTCAACATACTTAAAATTGTCCCAAAATATAGGAAATGCCGTTCAAGAGGGGATTAACATCATCATGTGGCTTGAAAAGACAAGTCCAAAACAGAATCTTTATAAATTTAAAATTAAGAATTAAAACAAAAGGACACTCAAATAGAGAAAAACAGGAGATAAAAGGGTAAAAATCAAATAATCAGAATTCAAAGAAAGCAATACTTACAATAATGAATTCCTACAACTTTCAATGACATCTGAAGGAAGCCACCTGGTCTGGCAGAATATAAAAGTGGAAGGCGAACCATCAGATGTGATGTCAGGGTGGAACCACCTTTTGTGGACCATCCACAGAACACAAGTCACACATACAAAACATAAGGACACAGTATATAAATGCTAAATAACAAGCAATATGTTGTTAAAATATGAAAAATAATTAAAAAAAAAAAACCCTGGCTGTAACAAAATAAACTGCTGCCATGCATAGTCTGCATGCCCCTTACCTCCAGGGCACAACATCAATGGCAATAATTTTGGCTGCGCTCTGCCTTTTTCTACTTATTTACAACAGCATACAGAAATGTGTAAATTCCAGTTCCTACTTGTAAGCAGAGATTATTGTATCTCTTCTCAAAAACCCATGTAAAACACTCTGGTTTAAAAACATTGAAAATGAGATTATGGAAAGAGTCAAAAGAATAACTGCACATATGAAACACTCAATATACATTGGAAAAGTGCTATCATAACTTTAGTTCAAAGGAGAAAGTGATAAAATTGGAATTAAGGATGCAAATTTAGATCACATTTCACTGTTCAAATTTAAGACCTTTTGATTAATACCAAATAATTGTTAAAAAGACACAACTGCTTTGGTTTATGCATAAAAAATATAATAATTTATTTTAATAAGTGAGACTGAGTCAAAAATCTGTCTCCTTCTATTACTGAACAGTTTCAAATACATTTTTATTTTAGAAAAGGAGCATATCAACATATTCATGTGAGCAATCTGTTAATTGTCAGACTGACAGCAGAAAGCAGATGCTCTGGTAGCATCTAGTAATATTTGGAGTATACTCCTGTAGCCTCTCACAACAGTCGCTCACTACAACTTACAGTGTACAAGCAATGTTTTATGTGTTATCATGAACACACGCAACCACTTAGTCTGCAAGACGTCATGTATACATGTCAACAGTGTCATTCTTGGCAAAGCTGTCAGTTGTATGTCTGGAAAAGTCTGTGTCTCTCATAGCATTGATTTCATTTGTAATCATTAAAACTGTTAGAAAAGTTTAAAATTCAATTTAGAGTGCGGGTTTATGAGCTGTGGCTATCTGGACTTTCGATTCTTGTTTCTTTTTAGTAAAATGTTTTTGCAAATGGCTGGTGATAGTGCCTCAAAAATGAATGTGCTATCTTGGATCAGCTTAAATGATAAGCTGATGAAAACTTCTTTCATCAGCTACGTTCATTGGTAACAAGTCTTATTTTATCATTGTATACATGCTTTGTGTGATTCGCTCTGACTATTGATCATTAAAGTGTTTCCCTGTTACTGTTGCCCATTTGCTATAATTCATGCACACAAGCAACTGTGTGGTAATGCACTGTAGGCATGCTGCATTTGTATTTCAGCTCAATATTACACAGCAAACGTCTACATGCTTCTGCTCAAAATGCTCCCAAAGCAAACTATATTTAGTATGCTTTCTTATCCTTGAATGCATCTAGTTTGCTGCTGGATGTAAAACGATATGACACGTAATTTAAATGCTGTCCTTATGTTCTATTTAAATGAAAATGCCACTAAATAAGTCTATATCAGGCATTGCAATGCTATAAAGTACATATATTTAAATGAATTGTTTAATTTGAAAGTTAATCATATGACTAATTTTAACATTCATATCAGGAACAGAGAAGGAATAAGAGCAAAAAAAAAAAAACTGTTTTATTTCTTTTGAAATCTAGCAATTTTAAAGCATCATGCTCAAGACGTTTGATAAATCTAACCATTAAAGACTATTAAAAAGATAAACAAAACAGTTAAACATATTCCAGAACCAATAAGATACCCAAACTTGTCCCAATTAAAAAGAACAGCAGTGTCATGCACATGTGCATAGGGGACAGTTTATGGGCTCTGGTGTCAGTAATTCTCCATTGTTTCAGGGGTTGGCACTCTATGCTGATGACTTTTCTTCTGTTCCTCTGCAGACAGGAAGATTGACGGCTTTTCCACCGCTGATGTCACTTCCAGTGTCTGCCCAAATGGACTCGCCTCTTCCTTTCTGAAACGATCTTAACCAGAAGAACTGGCATCTTCATCCAGACTCCCGTCTGAATAGACACAACATAATGCTTTTCCTGGATTTTATTTCTCCTTTAATGATATTTTAATAATACATAATGCCCCAAACCAATCTCACTGTCTTTACTTTATTACAACAGATAGATTAGTGCCATAACACAGATTCACAATGACAGACAGACACAAGTTATCAAAGGGAGAGCAGGAAAATTATAATAGTGCTTCTATAAAGTTGAAGCTAACTCTCCATGCAACAGTCTGCATCATGCCATTCTACGCTCAGGCATTTGTCACAATCATTTGATCTTTTTCTTAAAGAGAATAAAGATGCTGAGCTGTCCATTTTCTCATTTGGATATGTGGTTGTATTTTCTGACTTGCCTGACAAGCCATACTTCCCTGCATTAGTTGAAAAAGTGTCTCAGAAAAAGGAATAGAAGGGATGTTCAGTTTGGCTGTCAGCATGGAGGCTGATGGACCCTCTAAACTAGATATCCCCACACAATTTTGAGTCAGGTTTTTATTCTGTTAGTCTCATTGCACATTTCCTGTCTATCAGATTTTAATTGCAAGGGGCATTGGAATCCACACACAGACCACAGGGTAAGCGTCCCCATTGGCTTCACCAGCACCTCGTTCAGAAGCAACCCAAGCTTTTCCTAGGTGGTCTTCTATTTGAGTACTGGCCAGCCGCAGACATGCTAAGCTTCAGGTGGATGACCTGCTCTGAAGTGCATGTGCTGTGGCTGCTGGCTTTAAAGTGTTTCTCAAACATTCAAAAAAGGATAATAAGAAGAAAAGCACAGATCAAATATATAACACTATATATAAAGTAATATCAAATATTAAAATCTTAAGTACATGAAAAACAACGATTTGAATTTGAATCAAAAACAATAAAAAGGAATAAAAATGCAAAATGCTAGAAGAACAAGAACAAAAAACCCAATTTGTGATACTGCAGCTAAACAGAAAGAGTGAATGTGTGTGTCAAATGGAAGATTTTTTTCTGTTGAATTAAAGTTATTCTTTTATAGTGATTATTTGAATTTACAAAACAGCAACCTCAAAGTACACAACCATGCTACATTTATATGCTTGCACATAGGTATCCATATAAATCAAGGGTGATCATCATCGGACCTGTACAGCCATTGTGGCTTCAGGTTTTTATTCCAACCCAATTGCTTCTCGACAAGTCATTTATTCCTGATGAAGCAATTACTGCTCAAGTGACATTTTTCTGCTTCATTTAAGCTAATGTTTCAAACCCTTAATTTCCTATTTCCTCATGCTTACCCCTGATTTAACGGGTCTAAAACTTAAATTGGAAATCAAATAAATGAATTTAATTAGTAGCAAAAACTGGTCACTAATTAAGAAAATGGTTAGAATGAAAACCTGTAGTCACTGTGGCCCTCCAGGGGTCCCCTGATGTAAATAAGCAATAAGAGATATGACAATGACGGCCCATCCTGGCAGCCACTGGGTGCAATTCCTTCACAGGGATCACTCATGGACTCTCACTCACAGAGTTAGGGATTGTCAATTAATTTAATCTTGGACTAAAACATAGAAGCTATGGTGTTAAAAATTCAACTAACAAAATTTATAGCCAGAAAGCAAAGGAGTGAAAAAGAGTAAGTCTGGTTAAGAGTATTCCTGGAAGTTACATTGCCCTTTGGGATTAAGAAAATTCATCATTCAGTACACTTAAACCATCTTTCCACCGTCCCTCTAAGGGTCTACCTACCGTATCATACATCTCATACTGAAGTCCATCATGGTAGCAAAACATGATAGAGTTGTATTGTCCAGTAATAATTTAATGCCAAAGCTTCCCAGACAAGCTGGTGTTTCAGTTCATGGCCAAGAATAATGATTTGGTCAAGGCAGCAGTGGAACCAAGAGTCACAGCTCAAAAAGGAATGGATCAGTAGAAGTGGCAACAAGTGCTAAAATAAATAAAAAACACATTACACAAAGAGACACCTAAAAGCAGCCCTACTAAACATATGCCAGACTGAACTAAGTGGTCTTCAGTCTGGATCCATATGCAGAGGCAAATGGGGTTTCCTTTGCACTAGAAGGCAGTGCATTCCAGAGCTGGGCTTAGAAGCCAAAGGCTTGGTCTCCGTATTTCATCCTTGGAATTGTAAGAATTCCTGTATCTTCAGTCAGAATGGATACAATAATAAATTTCACCTAAACAGATTATATACCTGCATGCTAGAAGACATCAGTCCATGTCATTACTCCTTTCATATGCTTAGCCTTGTACAGCATATAGTGTAATTACAGTGGTCAAGCCATACTCAAATTAATAACAACTCATATTAGGTCAATGGCGAGTCACTTTTATGACAACAGAACAACACAAAATTTTCAATCTCCCATTTATGAAATTCATGTTTGAGAGATTTGTAGAATATAAATTGAAGGATGTTATACTTAAGACTATATAATGCACAGGTAAGACTGTATCTGGAATCCTGTGTGCAGCTCTGGTCACCATGCTACAAAAAAGCCATGCCAGCAACAAAGTGCATCCCAGGACTCTCTGAGAGACTCTGTATACTCTGTACTGCTTTGATTAGGCTGAATAAAGACTTGCAAATAAAATGTTGCTTCTGTTTTCATAAATGTTAAGAACAATTCACTGTGTATGAAGAGGGTGCACTGCATACTCTCTTCTGCTTTCATCTGCTCCCATTAGGGGTTGCCATAACGGATCATCTTTTTCCATATCTTTCTGTCCTCTGTATCTTGTTCTGTTACACTCATCACCTGCATGTCCTCTCTCACCTTTCCATAACCCTTTTCTTAGGCCTTCCTCTTTTCCTTTTGCCTGGAAGCTCTATCCTTAGCATCCTTCTCTCAATATACCCAGCATCTCTCCTCTGCACATGTCCAAACCAACGCAATCTCGCCTCTCTGACTTTGTCTCCCAACTGTCCAACTTGAGCTGACCCTCTAATATACTCGTTTCTAATCCTATCCATTCTTGTCACACCCAGTGCAAATCTTAGCATCTTTAACTCTGCCACCTACAGCTCTGTCACCTGTTTTCTGGTCAGTGCCATTGTCTCAAACTCATAAAATAGCTGGTCTTACTACCGTCCTGTAGGCCTTCCCTTTCACTCTTGCTGATACCTGCCTGTCAGAAATCACTCCTGACGCTCTTCTCCACCCATTCCATCCTGCCTGCACTCTATTTTATTTCACTTCTATTTTTCACCTCTCTTCCACAATCTCCTGTCTGTGTGCATACTCTGTTGGAAATAAGTAAAAAATAAAAGGAATGGTGGACTATAGTGTCTGTAATGGTCAGCCAAGTGACACATACCATACCTTTCCGAGTGTGTTGCCTCTTCAAATACCAAATGTTTCATATTAACACTTCCCTCCAAAATGGTTTTGTGGTTTTACACAATAAAATTGTGAACCAACCTCAACTCATCTCAATAGTAAACACAAATCTCAGATCACTCAGTGGTCACTCGTGTCATTAAAAGAGTCTGAGGTAACTCTTAAAATGAAATATCCCGAAGTAAGAATACAAAATACTGAAAGTTAGCTTTCATTCTGGACATCAGAAACAGATATTGTAAGCAAGTGTCATGAGCTGTACTTGACAGATATAGTATGGCGCTCATATTAATCTGACTCTATTCTCAGTCAGGCTGTACAAGCTTGTGGTACTATAAATACTCTTCATTCAGAAATTTCAAGTTACCAGTGGCGTTATAGATAGAAAGAAATGCTCAAGTATCATAGCCAGTAGTCTAAAATACATCTGCCAGTTGCAATTTCTGTATTACTGACATTATATATAGAAGATGGTAACTTGCAAACAGCTCACTCTCTATAAGTAGAAAAACAAATTCATATTTTATCATCAGTATCTTTGGAGTATATTTGCATGCTTGTCATTTGAATATACTAACAGTGAAGTCCAAGTAGTAAATGCCAAATAATTAGTGTCTTATTAATTGTAAAAATAATAACTTGAGAATAATAAATGAGAAGTCAAACCACAGATAAAGAGTTGGGGCACCAGCCAGTGATCCCCATATAATGTGAGAAAAAACAAAAGGTTACAACAACAAACAACTGGGTTTTGATAGACATTCTTGCACACATGAGTCCATCAATCAAAATGGTGAGTAGGGGATGAATTGGCCTTTATATGAAGTCTGTACCGTAAGAGGAAGGGTTATGAGAGGGTGGAAGCATCTTCCTGGACCCGTGACTTTTGGAACTTGTGGTCGGAAGATAAAAGAGGAAAAGATGTGAATGACACTGCCCCCCTCAGCTCAGAGCAGAATTACAATAGATACACCAGCCCTGAGATTTCCCCCTACTCATGTATATGTGACACATCATGTATGTGTATATATATATATATATATATATATATATACTTTATATATAAATGGTGTCTATAATGGAAATGAAGCAAAAAATGGCATTGCTAATGCTAAACTACCAAGTCCCCATCCATTATCATGCCAATTACCAGTGTACTTTGATCTAAATGTGTATGGATTACGACCTGTGAGTATTATATAAAGGCTTCTTCAAAAATAAGTCAGATAAGACAAAGAGTGAATGTGTCTTCCTGTTGTCCATTCCCACAACATCCAAACTTAAGTTTGGACAAAGATCATGGGCTATTCAGAGCTGATAGGGACACTTTATAAATGATAAACTTTGTCATGTGTGGAGTTGTTCTTCATAGGTGTTGTCACATATGTGCGTTTCGGAGACAGCTAATGGACCTGAATAATAGTAATTCCATGCCAGACCAGGGGGTGGCGAGGTGCACTGACCTTTTTTCTCAATCCCTTGCAGACCGTCCACAGGAAATCCTGCACAGTTCCGACGTTATGTCTGGTTCCGGCACTTCTAATGATGTCACTTCCGGTTCCGGGGCCTTTGATGACTTTACATCTAGTTCCAGCGCATCTGATGTCGTCACTTCCGGTTTCGGGGCCTTTGATGACGTCACTTCCAGTCTCAGCAAATAAAGCCACCATCTTTGGCAAACAGCATCAGTTCTGTTTTGGACTGACTTGTGAATATCTCACAACTATTTACCCATTGCAGCCAGGGCATATTATATGGGTGACTGTCCCAAACCTTTTTTTGATGTCTCCTTGTCATTTTAGTGACAGTGCAAATGCCTCATAAGTATTCAGATACTATGCAAGTAAATTAGACATAGACATTATTCCAAAAATCTCATTACTCACTCCTTTGATGACCACTGAAAATAAGTAAAGCCCAGCATTTTAGCATTCATTGGGCACTTGGGAACATCAGGAGAGTTTTGCTTTGTGGTAATAATGATCCTAATCCACAGGCTAATATTATTTAGTTATTTATAGCTATTAGTTATTAACTATATAACTAACTATAGTTATTAAATTAATTAAACTAAAAACACAACCTCTTAGCTCTGTATGGTGACTCTTCATTACAAATTACTTGGTTTTCTGGAAAGTAATAGAAAGAATAGTGAAGTTAAGACTATTGCTATGCTTTTTAGGCTTTGGCAGTTCTGGAAGGGCATATCTTTGGTTTCTGGGTATTAAGTGAAATAGTTCAGCAGTAAGAAAATAAAACACTACCTCTTATTTATTTTTCAACTTTAAAATAATACATAAACTTTAAAATATAACACGTCAATAAAGAACAGCAATCCAAGTACAAAATTATACAACACTTGTTTAAATATTTCCATGTTTGAAAAGCTGGCTAGTGAATGAACATAATCACACTGCGGGTCACCAGAACCTTTGCGGTTAAGGTTTCAGATCATTAACATTAGTGATGACGGCCAGTACTGTAATGACGAAGAACAGATACATTTGCCACTTAACAGATCAAACACTTTTCTTTTGGGGCGTATTTATTACTTGATAACATCCAGGCCGTTCCCTTCTCTGAGCTCCTACTTGAAATTACCCAGCTGTTAGGGTCAAGGAGAACACCTCTCAAACAACAGCTCCAGAACCGGGGCATACCTCACATAAATGGCGAGAGAAAGAAAGGAATGCTGCTGGGGGTCATAGCACCTGAAGCCTGTAATCTGTAATATTCTAAGGATGATTAAACAGGGATTTAAAACTACTGCCAGATGGTACAGGTTAAAACACTGGGTTGTGGGAGTAAGGGGTAGACAGTTTTCTTTTTTAGATAAATTTGTTTAAAAAATGTACATTTGAACATCAAGCAATCATGACTCACTCCTGGCATCAAGGCCCAAAAGTAGAGTTGCTGTAACACATACTAAACTGCTAAAATGGCTACTAGCCAAAAACCTACTTGAGATTTTTATGCATTACAAATACAGTTATCCATACCAGCATGTATTATTGAGCTCCTTTATTCAGCATTGGTGGATATGGAGTCAGTGCCAATGGGACAGTCAGGACCCAACCAGGGCGCACCCACAGTCACGCTCACATAAACAGGGCCAGCATAAAGTCCTCATTTAATCCAATCTGTGGTTTTTTGCCATGAGTGTGATGGTGAAGGAAGACACAAGACAAGCTTATTGGGGATGACAGAATATGTTGAAGACAAAGCGTACGTCTATAAGGCCACAGATGTCTTACTGAGTGCAGACAGAGAGGTACAGTGCCTATTAAAGGTATTCACCCCCTTGAATGTTTTCACATTTTATTTATTAAAATACAACATTGAAACACAGGGGATTTAATATGGCACCTTCTAAAAGCAATCGGTTTACCCTGTGATGATTTAGGTCTGTGTGTGTTATTTTGTGTTTTATATTTGTAATTAATTTAGACCACTTTGCAGTGATCTATTTTACTTTATTATATTAGAGTCTTTTTTCTATTGATCAATATATACAACAATGAGGCGGGGTGTTTAATACTTTTTATAGACACTATAACATGATAATGAATGATTTCATACACTGATTATTGTTATTTGCACTTTTTTAACATCTTGTAATGGACTCATTCCACTTGCTGGACTCTTTCAGATAATCTGTGTGTACGATAACCTAACATAACACTTTCAAACTTGACGCATCCAATTCAGGATTGTAGTGGGCCAAAGCCCATCCTGACTGTGCTATGCACATGAAAGAACAAAGTCCGGTGACGGGGTCCATCCACATACATTCATGAACGGTCACATTTACACACCGGCTGATGTGGAATGGCCAGATACACTAAACAGCATGTCTCTGAGGTGAGTTGAAGTACTCTGTAGACCAGGGGATAACGTGCAATCCCCACACAACTGCAATGACAGGTTGGACTGGTCTTGTAACACAGAGGAATTATATAAAACATGGCAGAGAAGGCTCTTTTCCTTGGTGGATTGCATTCCTTTAATGTGGGAAGTGACATCTTCTACAACTCTGTGATGGCCAGTACGATTTTCTATGCTGTGGTGGGATGGACTGGTAACATCACTTCAAGAGAGGCCCACTGAATCAACAAGCTAATTCAAAGGGCAGGCTCAGTTATAGAGTACACTCTGGAACACTAGGAGGTCGCAGTGAAGTAAAACAAAACTGAGTGCCATTATGAACAAAGCTGCACATCCTCTCTCTGACTCATTAACACTGTGGACTTTCATCCAACAAATTATTCAGCAGAACTGTGTAAAGAAACGTTATGAGGGCTCCTTTATACCAACAGCAATATGCCTCTATAATACCTCACTGGGACTGGGGCTGCCAAAATAGTAGTTTTCTTTGTTTTTCATTTTCTTCCTTTATAGTCATTCAGGTGTGTGTTCAGATCATAGTGTGTGTGTATATAAATATTTATTTATCTAATATGTATTTATTTATTTAAAGAACTTCTATAAAAAGTCAAATTTTCCCCAGAGGCAACCAAAGTTCTAAGTGGAAAAAAGCTCTTGTAGGCATTATGGATAACATGAAAACTCTATTGAGCGAGCACAAGATTTGAACTCTAGATACCGGATCTGTGTAGCTGCAGTGCTAACCAACAGAATATCAAAATAGCCCAACAAGTATAATCCATGATTACCTTTTTTTGTAAATTTTACAGTATGACAAGTGTTGTTTTATGTAACTTGAATTCCAACTGACCTTGATTAGCCTTTTTAGTTTGTTGTATATTTTGCAGGGCACATTACAAAGCAGGCACTCACAGGGTAAACGCACTTACACTTAACATCATTCATATAATTATGTATGAGCCTGTTACACACATCAATCAATCTTTATCTTATAAAGCAAGTATAAATTATTTTCCGATAGTGTCTCTAGAGAGAAAAGTGGCTCATGGGTAGGTAGAAAGTTGTACAGGGCAGGTGCTCCAGCAGCAATTGCTTCTTGGCCTAATGCTTGTCTTATACATCTTGAAATAAAAATCTGTCTTTTTATCATTTCCTAATGCAGCAGTGACCATTTTTTGTTCAGTATTTCTGCAGAGCACAGCATTACACTTACGCAAATGTGAATGTCTCTTGGCAGCAGCAGGGGAATAGAGGTAAACAAAATATGTCGAGAAGATAGAAAAAAATATTCTAACTACTCAGGGAATTGTAAAATAAGAGAGATGTCAAAGATAGCTCCAATATTCTTGATGTTAAGAAGGGTAACACAATTTGGAATATTTGATTCTTGGAAGCAAGTCCCTCAGCTTCCAGTTTTTCTATATATTTTTGAAGGAGGTAATTGCACATCTAGTCCTTAATCTCTTGACAAACACTCTGCGAGGTGGAGAACGACAGATGCCATATCTGATATAAATGACATATAAATCTGAATGCTGTCGGCAAAGCAATGAAAGCAGTTTCTAATAGCTTAGAACAGGACTGAGAGGAAGGGAGAGTATATAAAATGTCCATTCCCACAACATATATGAGAATATATAAAATATTAACTCCCCTATCTGCTCCTGTGTGAAAAATAAAAAAGAAAAAAATTTTTATGCACCAAATGCCGTATATTTCGTGTGTTGCTGCTTTATGTCTTTACTAGCTATGTTACCCATCTAAGACGGGTTAAAATCTAAATAATCAGCAGGGGCCTCAGCATTAAAGTTTGCAGTGTAACATCTATTGGGGTGTATGTTGCAATTCAAGTAGTAATAAAATGCACTGCATTTTTAATTCCAACAGATGGTGAATCACAAACATTTGTAGTAATAAAATGCATTACTACAAATGTTTGTGATACGGCATCTGTTGGAACCGTAAGGACACACAAATTATCTGACATTTCCAGGAATATGTATATAAAATTTAGTTTATATGGATCCACACATTAGAAAATCTATATAAGTGTAGACCACTGACTAGTTAAATGACTCTCTGAGGGTCACATTGTATGTCAGTGTTGGGAACTTTTCACATCCAATATACCTTGGTTGTGGAGACATTAATGGACACGCTGCAATACAGTACATGTGGAGACCATGTATAAATATTATGGAGGTACTGTGTGTATATATATATATATATATATATTGTGGTGGTACCCAGCCGGGACGCCCAAGAGGACCGGAGGAGGGCTTGTGCCTCCTCCAGAACACGAGGGGGTGACCGCCTTGGTTGTGTTGGGGGCCACGGGTAGAGGGCTTAGAAGCCCAACCCTGTAGGGGCCCGTGGTCACTGCCAGGGGGCGCCCCAATGCCTCGGGAGCCCTGGACCTCAGCACTTCTGCCACACCAGGAAGTGCTGGGGGGAAAGAGGATCAGGGACACCCGGAGGGCTTCCGGCAACACAGCTGGTGCTTCCACCACATGGGGGGGTGTCGGCGGAGGCTCCTCAGGAAGCACCTGGAGCCCATCCGCGGGTGTATAAAAGGGGTCGCCTCACTCCATTTGATGGCTGGAGTCAGGTGGAAGAGGACGGAGCTCGGAGGAGAGGAGTGGAGGCGGTCTGAAGACTGTGAAAGGCATTGTGTTGGCCAGGACTTGAAGGGGTGCTGCGGCACTGGGTTGTGCACACTTAATTGTATATAAGATTGTAAATAAACATGTGTTGGTGCAAAACATCATGTCTACCTGTCTGTGTCCGGGCTGTACCCAACAATATATATATATATATATATATATATATATATATATATATATATATATATATATATATATATATATACATACATACATATATATATATATATATAGAGAGAGAGAGAGAGAGAGATAAGAGATCCACACATGCAGGCTTAAGGCATGACATATAGTTATGGGATTGGTCAAAAATATGGGGAAGAATTTAACTGTAACATCTTCCTCAGTCTGATTTCCTTTTGCCCTGGGGTGGAAGGGAAGTACTGTAATCTGACGGATGCTGATGTCACTTCTGCCATTGCTTCTAATAAACCCATCTAACCTTAAAGGAGGTCATCACTCAAGATGAGCTCAACCAAAACTGAAGTCTATCCTGAGCTGTTTTTGTTTTTGACGAAAGCAATATCAATTCAAAATATGTTTTCTTTTCTCAACTCCTTTCTTTTTCCAGACATTAAAAGGGAATCAGTTTGGTTTCCCTCAGCTCTTTCAACTATGTTTGTAATGCAGCATTTACTACACACACACACACACACACACACACACATATATATATATATATATATATATCTAGATATATATATACAGTATATTTATATATATATATAGACACTGTATACACACACCTGTTCGCTTTGCTTGCCAGCCCCCAGGTTTGGTCCTGTGGAAAGCCTATAACTGGCTGTGAGTAAATATTGTTTCAATAAAAATAAGACTGATAATCTACTTATGAAAGTGAGAATATCCAGAGCCGATGTAGCAGGTGGCATTGTTCTCAAGAAGCTGAAGATTTCTGGCCATTGTGGATTGCACATCATTGTAATAAATAAATCTGGCAGACTGATAGTTACAATACAATACAATACAGTTTATTTTTGTATAGCCCAAAATCACACAGGAAGTGCCGCAATGGGCTTTAACAGGCCCTGCCTTTTGACAGCCCCCCAGCCTTGACTCTCTGAGAAGACAAGGAACAACTCCCAATAAAACCTTGTAGGGAAAAATGGAAGAAACCTCGGGAAAGGCAGTTCAAAGAGAGACCCCTTTCCAGGTAGGTTGGGCGTGCAGTGGGTGTCAAAAGTAGGGGGTCAGTACAATACAATATACAGAACAGAACAATTCCTTAAGACAGCATAATAATAAAAATTTTAGAAGTACGGTTTAACAGTAGATGATATGACATAATAAGGTTTGGATATTTTTAGAGTCCTGGAGACCTCATCCATCTAGCTGCCTCCCCATTTGGCCATGCCACGGCTGAAACGCTGTTCATGAAAGGACCCCTCTTTCCCATGATTCCTGTGTTCCTCTATCAGGGATGACTTTACCATAGGCAGGCAAACAACTTGGCAGGTGGGCCGTGGCACCAATTGCCACATAGTGGCACATAGTGCCACATAGTTCTGGATATTGCCATTGCATCATGTTTTAACGGTTGCAATGCTCTTGGACTACCTTGAGGTGATGCTGGTAATAGTGCTGCTGTACCTATTTTGAATTTGTCTGAACTATTAATATTTGAATTGTGAACGTGATCAATGAGACCTTGCATATGTTCCGTTCTAAGTTTAGCTTGATTCGATTTAATAAAGAAGAGACGATTAGCTGCGACATTTACATACGCATTAATAATGTAATGTTGTGATAGACGTTGAGATGATAGAAGTTGGTTAGATACATGGGAACGTATCGCTAATTTTGCCCCGAAATATTGTGTGGGTGTTATTCGTTTTGCTGAATGCGTTTGTTTCATATTGTACGACCATCCTGCTTCACCATCTGGGAAAAGCAAAGGTAAGATTAAAGGGTTGGCATGTGGCGATGTATTTGACATATCTGACGAAGCATGCTTTGCCTTTGGATATATACGAATGTCTTTGTCCATGTTTTGCTGATAAATCTTGTGTAAAGTGCGATACGTTTGGACGTATCAATTTGTATCCATTATTGGCTGTATAATATCTCTCATCAGATCGTTTAACTGTTTCGATTCTGTGTTGCATCGCTTCTCCGTGATCATAAAGATACACCTGACCAAATTGTGTTTTTTTCGAAATTAAACTTGTCATAGTTGTAATTGTTGCAGGAACACAGAATCTCATAGCGTATAGTCCATTATTGTCTAAATGTACATTTTGAGCATTGAATGATGCAAACGCGAAAAGTTTATTGTTGATATTTTGCCTGTAGTGTTTGTGGATTTCACTTTCACCAAACAACAAATCTTTTAATTCTCATGGATATGCCTCTTCATTGGGAGGCAACACTACTTTTCCCTGATGGTAACACGAATTAGACGATCTACAGGTCTCCGACTTAAACTTTAAAGCCTTACAATATCTACATACTTCCAATATATCACCTATGTCCATAAATTCATCTCTTTTTGCTGCTCTATTATTTCATCTGATAATAATTTCCGTTTGTTTGCGCAAATGTGATCTGTACTGTCTTATTGTTGATACCTTCGAATTTTAGTACTGTCATATTTTTGAACTTGCTCTCCATGTGTATCAGGCCACGGTTTTATGTGAGCCTTTTGAATTCCGCTGCTTTCATAATCTGTAACCTGCTCTCCATGTTTATAGCACCAACGTTTTTGAATGTTTTTATGAAGTTTTACTGTGTCTTTTACTCTTTGTCTTTTATGTCTGACCCTGTTTGGACCTGCAAGGTTTTCAACTCCACTTATTCCGGGGTGATTATTACTTTCCTTGCCTAGGTCACCATCTCACGGGAACATGCTTTCAATGGATGTCAGTATGACGTGACTTGACCGTGTTGCGGGAAGTGAAAGTGTCTCTGCCTCTCTGAACTGTCTCTCGTCAGAAGATTGTTTTTTTATAATAGAAATAAATATTGTGAACAACAAACAAACAACAAACCCTGGACACAGCAGACACAGAAGCCAAGTTCAGCACACAATACACCTTTATTCTCATGGGGGACGCTTTTGTCTTGTTCCCCAAAAGCACAATATAAGAATTCAGCCTTACTTTCCTATCTTCAATATCTCTTCCTTGTTCCGTCCTTTCACCTTTCACCTTTCAGGCAAGCTTTGTTGACCACCTCCTGACTCAGACTCTCAGAACAGTGGTTGCTGGCTTCTTTTAAAACAACAACAACATTTATTTATATAGCACATTTTCATACAAAAAGTAGCTCAAAGTGCTTTACATAATGAAATAAAGAAAATAAAAGACAAAATAAGAAATTAAAATAAGACAACATTAGTTAACATAGAAAAGGAGTAAGGTCCGATGGCCAGGGTGGACAGGAAATAACGCACCCGGAAGTGCTCCAGGTGCTTGTTGACCTATTTCTGGCAGCACTTCCAGGTGTGGCGGCAATGCTCCATCAAAGGGCATTATATATTGTGACAGACAGGGGGTGCTATCGCTTCCTTGAACCCTTGTCCAAGATGCCAGACACCAGATAAAAATCCAAAGGTAGACTATATTTATTCTGCAAAGTGCACCAAGCACCTTCCTCTCCACAATACTCATTAATATAAAATACAAATACTCAATAATACAATCCTCCACTCCCAGATGCTTTGCCACCCTTCCACCCAGCTCAGCTCAGCTCAGCTTACCCTCTGGGAGCTCCCATAATCCTTTTATAATCCCTGACCCGTCAGATCAAAAGTCCTTTTCTTCACCCCGGAAGTACGTCATTCCCCTTGTCCATGTGACTCGGACGTACTTCCGGGGCATAAGGCAAATAAACATCGTTCCTCCCTGCAGTGTCATCTAACGGCCCCCACAGTATCCAGCAGGGCTGTAGATAGTAACTCCATTGTCCAGAATTCCCTGCTGGTCTTCGGGGCACCTCTATGCTGCAGGGAGAGCTCCATCTGGCGGCCTGGGGGTATTGGCCGGGATGAATGGCCGGCCATATTCCACAATATGTAAAATCCAACGTCTGTCTCTCTGTCTGTCTGTCCGCTTTTTACGAGAAAACTACTTAATGGATTTCGATTTGGTTTTTTTCTATAATTTGTTTGAACATTCCGGTTGATATTGTGACTTCTGTCACTGCGCTATGTATCATAGTTCAATTCCGGTACCGATTTATTTGAGCAAATCCGAGAGAGACGAAGTGGGCCGAGGGGAGGGGATGTGCCTTACCTCTGCTTAGCTAGCAAATGAGAAAACTACTTAACCGATTTAAATCAGGTTTTTTTCTATAATTTGTTTGAGCATTCTAGGTGATTTTGCAACTTTTCTCATCACACTGAAAATCATAATTCACTTGCAGGAGCGATATATTTGCGCTAATCTGAGACAGAGGCTGTGGGAGGGGAGGGGGAAGCGTAACATCAGGAGTGTGGAGCTGGGCGGGGTCCTCCACACTGTCCTGTTTCACTAGTATATATATTTGCTATATGGAAGCATCATTTTTTTTTATAAAAACCATCTTGATATGCAGAAATACAGTATAAAGAGCCGTTGCATCGCAGATAGATAACTCCTGTAGCCACAATAAATGTCTTTATTGAATAGACAAACCAGGGGTGAACAAGTTCCTTTCTACTGCAGCTACAGCTGCAACACACATAAAAAACATCAATAATAACTCATAAACTTGCAATATTATTTAGGAAAATCGCAACATTTTACTCACCAAAAATTTGGATTATTTATAAACAAAATCCATCCTCCTCTCTTTCTTCAGAAACAGTTCAATTACTCTGTCGTACAGATTATCCGTGCGCTTCAGTTCCATCAAAAAGTCCCTTTCTATCGCCATCAAAGCTAATGCTGAAAGTCGAACCTGCCCTGTCGTATTTCTGGCATAAGTTTTAATTCGCTTTAGGGCTGAAAATGTCCGCTCGTCAGAAGCAGTGGACACGGGAATGGTCACCGCCAAACATACCAATGTGTACAGCTGCCCCATGCTCTCATTCAGATTTTTCTGATGAAGGAAGTCAAGGATATCAGTGGGAGATTTTCCTGCAAAATCATCCATGGCATACATTGCAGTCAGTTCTGTTTTTAGTAGAGACAGATCAAAAAGCGCTCCGTGGCTCTTGTGTTAAACTGGAGAAGGCTGCATGCGGGAAATTTTTCTTGTATTCCCAAAACTTCTGGGGGTCGAGGAGCGTGACAAACATCAGCTTTTCGTGGTCTTGAAATCTGGTCTGTGTCTGGCACATAATATTGTCCAAAATCCTGCCATGGAGTTGGCGGTAGTACGCGCGAGGATCTTGCGCTTGACCTCTTCGTGTGCTCGGAGCGCCTGCGGTGCGTTCAGTGGCCTTGTAGAGTTCCTCATATCGGCTTCTATCCAATCAATGGGTCTGAATACGGTGACGTTGCTGTACGCCTGCTAGAGGGCCCTACTTACACCAACTCAAAATCTGATTGGTTGAAGCAACAGTTTAATCGACATTTATTTTGTGTTAGAGGACATGCAGAACGGATTGTGAAGGCCTCTTTGACTTTGACTCTGCCTGGCAACAAATGATGGCTGAAATGTGATTGGTTAAATGCTTTAATGCGAAAATACATGTCTGGAAGCAGCACAACCATCGGAAAAGATATGAAAGGAAGCGAACAGACTGTTTGGAATTATTTAATAAATATTCATGGACAAAATATAATTAACATCAGTTTGTGATTCAGATATTTTTTTAGGCCAGCAGAGAAGGCCTTGCAGGCCCTGAGGGCCCACCACTGAACATAACATACAGTATATTTGCCTCCATGCTTGCAATATTAGATTTGCCTACTACATAAAGTGCTGAAAAGCCAAATAAAATTGGATAAGGCATATTGAAGGTAAGAATTTCAGAATAAAACACTTTCCCTAGGTGAATGATAAACGGCTGAAAAATTTAAGTTTAAAGAGAAGATGAACTCATAGTTTTATGTAAGGAAGAAAACGTGCTTCACATCAATAAGCTGTTGCAAAATGAAATGAGCTAAATCGACTAAACCGTCTTCCAACTGTCCCCAGTGGAAAAGAAGAGAATGTCATAAAGTCTGTGTCAGTATCTTGAGATGCTACAGAGGTGAAGACAGCAACTTCAAACATAAACATGGCCCTTTCAGAGATTTTCCTGTAAATCTCCCTTAGACCAGGAAGTTGCATTAATCTCATTACTGTAATCATATTTAAAAGTCTAATTGTATTTAATACTGTACTTTTCTGATTCTATTGATTTTGTCAGGGATGCCAGGGGCCATGACCCGGCCGGACGCCAGGAGGGACCGGAAGAGGGTCAGAGCCCTGCCTGGACCACGGGGTTTGCCTTCCGGGTTGCTTTGGGGCCACGGGTCGAGGGCATGGAAGCCCTTCCTGTAGGGGCCCGGGGTCACCGCCAGGAGGCGCCCCAATGCCTTGGGGACTTGTTTCCCCGGCACTTCCGCCACACTTGGGCGTGGCCAGAAGATTGCCGGGAACACCTGGGGCTCATCCGGGTCCTCCATAAAAGGGGCCGTCTCCATTCATTCGGGGCTAGAGTCGGGTGGAAGAAGGACGAGGCAAGAGGAGTTGTGGAGGCGGCCCGAGAAGAAGGCATTGTGGCCAGGACTGAGTGACTGTTTTGGGGTTTGTGCACGTGACTGGGTCTGTGTGACCAATGAACTGGGGTCTTTGTGACCAAATTATTGTAAATAATTTGTATAATAAACGTGTGGTGGTTTGACAACAACATGTCCGCCTGTCTGTGCCCGGGTGCCGTTCACATCTGGCGTAGTCGGCAGGATGCTCCGCCTGTTCCAAGGTGGGGACCTGTTATCAAAAAATTTGTTGTGGACGACCCGGCGCAGCAGGGGACCCCACCCACGTACCGCGGGGGCTGCGTGCACACAGCCCCGCTGGGTAAAGGAACCCCACAGACCGCCAGGGGTCCGCAGGAGGGCCGTTATTCCCTGATGCGGGTGGGCGGCGTGCATTGGAGGAGTGCAGCGGGCTCCCACGATCGCGCCCTTGCTGGAGGCACCCGGGACGGCATGGCGTCCAGAGAGGCCACGCCGAGGACGTTTCCTCGGTTAGACGGGACCTGGGAGGTGAGTTCCCGCCTATCGGCAGCCGGCCCTTGGGGGCCGGGCGTGTGTTTTGTTTTCCAGGCAGGGACCTCCCGGATCCGCGTCAGTGGCGGGCGCATGCTGGTTTGCGGGCTCCGGTAGGGCGGCGGCAGCCGCGAGGGCTGCGGAGGAAGAGACGCTGCAGCTCGAAAGGTGCTGGCAACAACAAGGCTGCCGGCAAGCACGCGCGCCGCAGAAGGGGAGCCAAGATGGCCGCGGACCAGAAGTCCCTCCCCCTGACAGGCACGCGATTGGACGGTGTGTCTTGTGTGCCCGCCGATGACTGCAGAGAGGCGGGACCAAGGAATGTCCATCACGGGCAGGGGGGAGACCCGATTGGGCGGAGGAGAAGGCCCACAGGAAGTGGCGGCGTTGGAGGCTGACAGACAGGTAGGCTCCGCGTGGTTAACTTCCTGTCTTTGCCGGCTGCTCTGGCGGAGCTGGGCGTCCCTTCAGCCCGTGGAGCAGCGTGTATTACAGATGCTACGTGCTCTCCGGGCTGAGGTGCTGGAACTGGAGAGGAAGGCGCCGCGCGCTGCAAACGCTTCGACGACAACGGACGGCGCGACGCTGGAATCTCCAGCCGGAGAGGTACGGCGGAGACGGTGAGTACAGCCGACTCCGTACAGCATGCGGGAGGGTCTGTTGAAAAAGGCTGTGATGATAACGATCAGTTCCGAGTAAGCAGCCCTCCGACAGGAGGTGCGGCGCCGCGGGCTGTATGGCGCGGAGGGGAGTCCGAGAGGGCGCTGAATGGACACGGGCTGCTAAGTGCCCCGGGTCCTAGCGCCCCGCCCGAGTCGGCTGCGGTCTTGCGCCGCACTATAGGGACGCAGACGGACAGAGCGTTTTTATTCCATAAGGAGTCTCAAACCGTCATGGCGTCCCAGAGTGTACGGAGGAATAAAGGGCTGGGTGCCGATTCCTCCGATATGATGGGGACGCAGACGGACAGGGGCTCGTGTTGGTTAATACGGAGTCGCATACCGTCAAGGCGTCCAAGAGTGAAGGGAGGATTAAGCGGCTGGGTGCCGCTTCCTCCAATATGGTGAGACGCGTTGCTGGGTGCACGCGTACGGCTGGCTGCCCTCTGGGGGAGCAGAGGGAATCCCTGAGGCCGGGCGGAGAGAGCAGGCGGTGCCGACGGCCCCATCATCGAGAGGACACGGAAGCGCGGAGAGGGTGCCGATCAGGCAAGTGCCGGGGCGATTGGAGGGGGGAACGCTGCCCGTGCGTGGCACGAGCTGGGCGCTTTGGCAGCGGTTCTGCCCCTGTGTTCTCTTTTGTAGGGACGGACCCCGGGCGAGCTGAAGGAGCCCCTTCGTGGAGGAACAGCCCTCTGATGTCGGGCCGTCTGTGGAATGATCTCTCTGCCGGTGTGCAGGTGCGCTCACAGCTGGAGGAGCCTACGGGGGAACGAGTGGCTCGGAACAAAGGGGCGTGGAGGTCTCGGAGGGGGTGCCGACCGAGGAGGCCCCGGGGTGCCGGTAAAAGGGGGGAGCACAACCTGTGCGAGGCACAGGGATGCACCATGGGTTGGTGTTCAGATTGTGTCTCCGCCCCTGTCCCTGCTAGGAGTGCGGGGCCGGACCCGGCTATCCTCGAGTGGGACCCGTTTCGGGGCTCTGCTGCCCTCGCGGGACGGGTCGCTCTTACCCACGAGTGGTCTTCGCTGGCTGTGGGGCACTGTCAGGGATGCCAGGGGCCATGACCCGGCCGGGCGCCAGGAGGGACGGAAGAGGGTCAGAGCCTGCCTGGACCACGTGGGGTTTGCCTTCCGGGTTGCTTTGGGGGCCACGGGTCGAGGGCATGGAAGCCCTTCCCTGTAGGGGCCGGGGTCACCGCCAGGAGGCCCAATGCCTTGGGACTTGTTTCCCCAGCACTCCCGCCACACCAGGAAGTGCTGGGGGGAAGATTTATGACGGCGCCCGGAGAGCAGCCGGGAGGACAGCCGGCACTTCCGCCACACTTGGGCGTGGCCAGAAGATTGCCGGGAACACCTGGGGCTCATCCGGGTCCTCCATAAAAGGGGCCGTCTCCATTCATTCGGGGCTAGAGTCGGGTGGAAGAAGGACGAGGCAAGAGGAGTTGTGGAGGCGGCCCGAGAAGAAGGCATTGTGGCCAGGACTGAGTGACTGTTTTGGGGTTTGTGCACGTGACTGGGTCTGTGTGACCAATGAACTGGGGTCTTTGTGACCAAATTATTGTAAATAATTTGTATAATAAACGTGTGGTGGTTTGACAACAACATGTCCGCCTGTCTGTGCCCGGGTGCCGTTCACAATTTGTTTGAGACTTGTGTGAGGTGCTCAGACTACCAGAACACAAACACTTGACTAAAGTACAGGATTTCTTTACTGAATCACAAAAACAAAAAATCAGCTAGCAGAAAAAGCATCAAAAAACAATAGTTTGTATGAGGATCAGAGAGACTCTGAATCTTTAAGTTCCTGCTCAATTTTCTTTGAACAGTGTTCTTTTAGGCTTTTGATTACAACGGATGTAGAGGATGCCCCTTACTCTGATTTTCTTCTTTCCTTATGGTGTAGAAGACTTTCCCTGTTATCAGGTTAGAGTCTTTTAAAGTAATTACACCTACAACACATAGAAGTTCATCTCTGTGCATATCCATAATTGTACTGATCACTCTCCATCTGGCTTCAGATTTTATGATGAATCCTGCAAAGAGGCCTGGCTGACTTCCCCATTAGTTCTCCACTGTTCAAATACTGCAGTAGCCAGTCCAATAGCAAATGCTTTCAACTAAGATACAACATGCCATCATACATTTACATTTATTTGCTTAGCAGTCATTGTTATCCAAAGTAACTTACAAAAGAGGTCAACACCATTGAGTAAAAATCAGTCTGGGGGACATTTTAGGAACAAGTGCTAGAGGACAAGGGAGCTGGCTGAAGCCTACCCCAGCAAGGCTGCAACAAACCTGTACAGAGTACCAGTCCATCGCAGGGCGAACAATCAGAAACACACCCATACACTAGGTTACAATGCCTAATAGCTAATATGACTTACACAGAAATTCATAATACTCACTCCACCAGCCAGGGGTTACACATGAAAAAAGTCTGGATTGAGATTTGATGCCATGCAGAGACGATGTTACCAGATGGCATTCGTTAGTAGGTCTGAGTGGTTGTGAAGGAGCATAGGAATTCACAAGTGTCTCCAAGTGTCTCCATATACAGTGTATATAGGTGCTGACCCATTGACCTCTCTAGGCAAGAATCAAGGATCTTACTACAGGGAACCAATATAGCGAACAGGAAATTTTTGGAATCACCACATGAGCAGGAAAGCATGATGAAAGAGAAAATGGAGGAGCTTGTTGTTTATGACAGGTGTCTCATCTTGCTGTCCCATGCAGTCAGGCTGCAGAAATTCTGCTTAGAATAAACAAATGTCAACATTGGATGCCAGTTAGTCAAACAGAACACTTTTGTCTCCTTTGGTGAATAATGTCATTGCCAGTTTAGTACATCCACAGCCCAATCTGATTTGCAGACGGCCAGATCCTATGCTTGCAGCATTGGGGGCAGAGTATCACTCTTTTATACAAACTGAGGCACAGGGAGACTGAAAGTTGTGACCTTGGGGATGTTGCGGCAGCCAGAACCACAGACACATGTTCTGGGTACAACTAATAATGTATTTGCCAAAAAATACCCGCAACAGGTTTCTGAAACTTATGCACATGCACAATGTATGTTTTCTCTCTCTTCTCAGGTGAGCTTTGTCCTCCTTCCATCTGACTCCAACTTGCCTGGGTAAGGCAGAGCAGCCCTTTTTAATGTTGAAGCTGAGAGTACTTAGAGTTCTAGGACATAACCTGTAGGAAGTACTTCCAGGTCAGAGGGAAGCTCCTCAAAGTAGTACTCATACTGTAAATGTACTGCAGCATCCCCTAGTGACAGTCATGAACACCAAGAAGAACAACAGTTCCCAGTATGCCTTGTGAGTGTCTGTATGGGTCGAATTGCATAGAGATGCTGCCACCTAGCATGTTGGGAGATCATGTAGCCCTGGCTGGTTGTTCCCTCCTGTCCTTCAATCACACTGGCATCCCGGGTGGGTAATAATTCTCATACAATTCTTTCCAGAGTGTCAGCATACCTCCTTCTGCATTAGCTTCTCTGCCAAACTGGATAGGCCAATGAATATGCTACTCTTCCTGCTCACTTGCCTCCTCAGCCAGGTAAGGGAAGGGAGTCTGAACTGGCAGGGATGCCAGTCCCTGCATGTCAACTGGAAAAGGTGTTTCCAGTGCAGCTAAATGTACTATTGCATTGTATTGATCACTGACTGGTTCAAAACAATTAATTAGATGTAGGTTTGGATTTTTTTTTCTCCCTAAATAATAAAAACCATCATTTAAAAACTGCATTTTGTGTTTACTTGTGTTATATTTGACTAATGGTTAAATGTGTTTGATGATCAGAAACATTTTGTGTGACAAACATGCAAAAGAATACAAAATCAGGAAGGGGGCAAATAGTTTTTCACACCACTGTATTTAAGAAGACTGAGGAGAAATATGACTACTATCACTACACAAGAAATATATTTCTGTGATTAGAAGAAACGTACAGAGTTAATATCCTGGAGAATAATCTTGCTCAACTGGAAGAATTCTAACTACCCTCTTTGAAGTCAGTGGGTAACCAATGTTATATATCATTTGAAACTGGAAAAAAATCAAATTCTCACTTAGAGGATCTGCGCAAATCTTTTTTAAAACCTGGCAGGATCTTGTCAGTAACATTTAAAAATAAGCATTTAAATTGAGGATGTGGATTCCCTTCCCTTTTTTTAATCTATTTATTTACTTATTTATTTTTCCTACTATTAAAGTTTTACTCTGTTGGCCTAGCTCTCTTTCTCATGGTTGGGGGTTGATTTGATTCGAACCTAGTTATGTAAAATTTGACTTCCTTGTATGGAATGTTATTTGATTTTAATAAATTCAATAAAATGTTTAAAAAAAATATGCTTGAGAATAAAACTTAAAGGAGATCTAAAGAAGCTTATTGAAGTATATTGTTACTGCCACGACTGGATGAAAGCTACTGTAGGATTTAAACAAAACAACAGCTGGTTGATGGTGATACAGGTATTACAGCAGAGTGGTCCCAACATACTTTGCAAGCAGGTATGCTTTAAAGGGCCCTTGCAATATTCCGCAGAGAAATGCAGTACACACATGCTGTGTAAGCATAAAGTGAGAGTTCAGGGTGATGTTCGTAGATGGGTGCAAAATTGGCTGAGACACAGGAAACAGAGGGTTATGGTGCGATGAACCTCATCAGAATTGGCCGATGTTAAGAGTGGTGTTCCACAGGGGTCAGTGTTAAGGCTGCTTCTATGTTTAATATATATAAGTAATTTCAAGAGGAATATAAGTAACAAGGTGGTTAAGTTTGCAGATGATATCTAGCTAGGTCGACTGGCAGATAATTTGGAATTTTTTAAATTGTCACAGAAGGACTGGGACATCATACAGGTTTGGGCAGATTAGTGGCAGATGAAATGCAATGTCAGTAAATGTAAAGTAGTACACATATGAAGTAAACATGTTAGTTACGAATACACAATAGGAGGTCTGAAAATTAAAAGTACACCTTATGAGAAGGATTTAGGAGTCATCAGATTTAGGAAATCACCATCAACTTCCAGACAGTGTTCAGAGGCCATTAAGAAGGCAAATAGAATGTTAGGATATATAACACCCTGATGTGTGGAGTACAAGTCCAAGGAGGGTATGCTCAAGCTTTATAACTCACTGGTGAGGCCTCATCTGGAGTACTGGGTGCAGTTTTGGTCTCCAGGCTACAAAAAGGACATAGCAGGTCCAGAGAAGAGCGACTAGGCTGATTGCTGGGCTACAGGGGATGAGTTATAAGGAAAGATTAAAAGAGCTGAGCCTTTTCAGTTTAAGGAAATGAAGAGTAAAGGGAGACATGATTGGAGTGTTTAAAATGATGAAGGGAATTAATACAGTGGATCGAGACAGTTATTATAAAATGAGTTCAACCAAAACACAGTGGCACAGTAGGAAACTTGTTAAGTGTAAAATTTCATGCAAACAATAAAAGAGGGTTCTCTTCACAGAGACCCATAGACACATGAAATAAGTCACCAAGTAGTGTGGTAGACAGTAGGACTTTAGAGACTTTAAAAACTCGACTTGATGTTATTTTAGAAGAATTAAGTGGATAGGACTGGTAAAGCTTTGTTGGGCTGATTGGCCTGTCCTTGTCTAGATTGTTCTAATGTTCTAATATTAATTTCAAGTGAAATCACAAAAACACTGAATGCTTATTACTTTGCCAGTCCAGGGCTGTGTGACCCATCAAACCAATGGTACAATCAGTCTTGGCAGCAAAAAAGGGGCCAAAGGAAAATGAGAAAAATGTCAAAATAATCATTATCATCATCATAAGGTCCTTAAATGTGATGAATGTGGAGGGGATTTTTCTAGTGATTATTCATTTGCAGAGAGAAATAAGCAGGATTCAGTCTGCATAAAAATTCTTAAAAAAAGAGTGAATTGTGAGCAGAGCGTATTAAAGGTGCACTTGCTAGAATAGTATCTATCATGCAGGAACATGTATGTACCCTCACTAAACTTTTTTTTACCTTCTTTTAAAAATATTCAAAGAAAGACTGTATATACTTAAAAACATTCAAATCTCTATTATTGCTTCAAGTATCAGCTCTAAAATGTGGCTGAAATCTGCATTTGAGACACTGAAACTCCTTTTTAGCCAATGCTACCGATAATACATCTTTTTATAATTATTAAAAATTGTTTGTAAATTAGTTACAAATAGCGTACATAAAAGAAACAAATGCATATGCCAGACAGCCCACCCTCTTTTAAAGTCTTCAAAGTAAATTCATTGTAGTTTAAGTGGCTGCTTGTCATGTTTTCAGTCCCAAGGGCATGCTATTAGGTTTCATTATTTGGCTTCTTGCCCTCTTTGAAGTAACATATTATTTTTATGCATAAACACAGATGGCAAATACAAAATCAGCCAAAAATTAGGCGCTGACAGTTATAGAAAGAAGTGCACAACTAGGCATACATTCCTATAAAACAGATAATCAATGGCAGAGAACCCATTTTAAAGATGCCCGTCAAGACTGCTAGCAATTGACTTTCCACACTTAGCCAGGAAAGCAAATCAACACTTTGAATGCAGCTGCTGATTTCGTCTGCCTTAGTTGCCTAATTTCTGTTCTCCTTGTGCACGGCTTGATACAGACTACAACTTCTGAATAGCATTTGTAATAAATTTAGAAAACTGTTTGTGGCTGTTTCACCTTTGACTAGGAGGGGCAGATATCTAAAATGGATTGTTCACTGAGTTGTTTTCGAAATGTTTAGTCCACAGGACCAGTAGCGCTTGATGTTGTGCAAAACAAGTAATTTAACTAATTATTAAAATGTTCATAACAACCTTTTACGTTACGTCTACTTATATATTATTTTCCAAACATTTCATCATATTTTTCTCTTGAAAATATTGATTTTTGTAGAGTGTGATATTGTCTTCGTGTCCAGTGCTGCAAGTCTGTTTCTGGATGAGAGGCTGGACTAGTTGGCCCTGCAGTGTTCTAGACATATCCTTGGGTGTGTGTGCACATGTGTATTGTGACCACTAGGGGGTGCCACTAAAACCCCAACACCAGACACAACTCAGCCAGATACAATCTCATGTAAAATGTAGTGATATTTATTTTCTAACAGTTCCTTCACAGGTGTAACCCAGTCCAGCACAGTATAAATTAAGAGATAGGAACCTTCCATCTCCTTCCATTCCTCCTTTTTGAGTGTTGATCTCTACCTCCTGACTCTGATTGGCCTTCAAGATGAGACAGCCCCAGTTTATGGTGAACCTGGGAATACTTGAGTTTGGATTTGCATATTTGCAATAAATAAAATAAGAGTGGATAATGCATCCTGCATTTGGGTTTTGATGTTGCTTGGTGCGTCTTATCTGCTCTTTGTCTTCCACATTGTTGTTTATGTCTATGTAAACGTTATTGGACTACTTGCAGACAGATTGCTGCTAAAGCTCCTACTAGCAGTAATATTAGCTTTTTGCAGGCTGTTTGCTTGTCCAAATTGTTTTAGTTTTTAAATGTGTCACGCATGTGCTCACTGAGACCACCTGGAAGGCTCAGGTAGGTCTGTCAATACAATTCCAAAGCAAGAGGGGGCGCTGTCAGTAACCACATCTTCTGTTTCCTCCACAACTCTGATCAAGCCCAGATAAGTGACGCCTAGCCCTGCCTCCAATGCACCTTTCAAGCCAAGCTTATTTAAACAAGAACTCCATAGAGCAGTGCTTCTCAATTATTTTCTGTCATGCCCCCCCTAGGAAGAAGAAAACATCTCCCCAGCGACTATAAATAGTATCATTTGTCTATAAAATTGTTATAAGTACACCTCTACATAACACTGTATCCTTATTAACGTATAAGAGAATAAAAAAAGAAAGAAATATGGACCAATTTACAACAAAGAATAGCTTTATTAAATGTAACAGAAAAGATTTAAAGTGCATTCTAAATTCAAAAAAAATGTAAAAGAAAAATAAAAAAGCATGTTCCCCGAGGTCAAACGCCCCCCTTGACGCGCCCCACTATTTGAGAAACACTGCCATAGAGGAAGGTTGCCACTCATGGACACGCTACCAAAGAAGACGGAGCTCACAACAGTGTTTTGTTTTTTAGCTGATTGACAATTTTGTTATTAAACGGGGCTACCCGGACTGAGACCCTGAACCCTTGCACCTGTGTCTCATGAATTTCTCAAAGTACAAAAGTCAGGTATAGTTTCGGCAAAACACTGTTTTTTGCTTCTCTTGCTTTTAAATTTTTACCTTTTGCTGCACCATTTGACTTTCATTTTAAATGACTATCAAACTTGCTTTTTATTTTCTTATGCGGCACAATAACACATCAAATGCATGATCCTATAAAAGTGACCTATTAAACACCTGCTCTAGTCGTGCCCTATTCTCTTGTGTTTTTCTTCTGAAATCTTTTTATTTCAGTTTGATTGGACAGGTTTATAATCATGATGATCGAAGTTTGGTCCAAGATGGCTCCTGGGTAGTGGGTTTCTGTGAGTGAAAATTTGGATTTTTCCTGTTATTGTGCATTTTTCTATAGAATATTCTAAAATCTATTTGGTAGCATTGCTGCTGAAAGTGCATCTGAGTACCACTAATGGTAGTATTATCGTGATATTTCCCACTACTTACCCTTTACCTGTTTTCTTCAGGGGTAAGTGATATATGTAAGTGATTTAATGATATTAGAAATAACATAGTATATCCCTCCAACACTAAGGATCCTCCTAAACCCCAGCATCCTGTTATAAACAAATTAAACTCTTTCACTAGGATAGATTTACCTGATTTACAAAAAATAATATCTCAATTAAAATCCTCCACCTGCGTCCTTGACCCGATACCAACAAGGTTTTTCAAAGAAGTATCAGGCGTGCTAATTGATAATATTCTTGACATAGTAAATTCATCATTAGATACGGGGGTCTTCCCAGACTGTCTTAAGACTGCTGTAGTTAAACCCCTTCTTAAGAAACATAATCTTGACCCCTCGGCTCTTGAAAATTTTAGACCCATCTCTAACTTGCCTTTCTTAAGTAAAGTTCTGGAGAAGGCAGTCATTATGCAGTTAAATGACCACCTAAATAAACATGCTATTCTTGATAAATTTCAGTTGGGTTTTAGAACAAATCACAGCACAGAAACTGCACTCGTTAAAGTAGTAAATGACTTGCGGGTAAATGCAGACAGAGGCCATTTATCTGTTCTCATCCTCTTAGATCTGAGTGCTGCATTTGACACCATTGATACATAATATTCTTAGAAATCACTTTAGACAATGGGTGGGCCTCTCTGGCAGTGTCTTAAATTGGTTTGAATCCTACCTGACAGGGAGAAAATATTTTGTTAGTTGTGGTAATTACAACTCGAAGACACATGATATTCGATATGGTGTTCCACAAGGCTCTATCCTGGGTCCGCTGCTCTTCTCAATCTACATGCTTCCGTTAGGTCAGATTATCTCAGGGCACAACGTGAGCTACCACAGCTATGCTGATGACACACAGCTGTACTTATCAATAGCACCTGATGACCCTGATTCTATTGATTCACTAACACAATGTCTGACTTGTATCTCAGAATGGATGAATAGTAACTTTCTCAAGTTAAATAAAGAGAAAACTGAAATCTTAGTCATTGGCAATAATGGATACAATGTGGCTATTAGAAATAAACTGGATACATTAGGATTAAAAGTCAAGACGGAGGTAAAAAGCTTAGGGTAATTGTTGACTGTAATCTGAATTTTAAATCGCATATTAATCAGATCATTAGGACAGCATTTTTCACTTAAGAAACATAGTAAAGTTAGACCTCTTATATCACTGAAAGATGCTGAGAAATTAGTTCACGTTTGTTTTCAGTCGACTAGATTACTGTAACGCACTCCTCTCAGGACTACCCAAAAAGACATAAATGTTTGCAACTAGTGCAGAATGCAGCTGCTAGAATCCTAACTAGGAAAAGAAAATCGAACACATTACTCCAGTTTTGATGTCACTACACTGGTTACCTGTGTCATTCAGGATTGACTTTAAAATTCTGCTTATGGTTTATAAAGCCTTAAATAATCTCGGCCATCTTATATATCGGAATGTCTGACACCTTATATTCCAAATCGTAACCTCAGATCCTCAAATGAGTGTCTCCTTAGAATTCCAAGAACAAAACTTAAAAGAAGTGGTGAGGCGGCCTTCTGCTGTTATGCACCTAAAATCTGGAATAGCCTGCCAATAGGAATTCGCCAGGCTGATACAGTAGAGCACTTTAAAACACTGCTGAAAACACATTACTTTAACATGGCCTTTTATAACTTCACTTTAACTTAATTTAACTTAATCCTGATACTCTGCATGTTCAATTCATCATAACAACTATTCATGGTGGCTCTAAAATCGTACTGACCCCTACTCTCTTTCTGTTTCTTTTTCCGGTTTCTTTGTGGTGGTGGTCTGCGCCACCTCCACCTACTCAAAGCTTCATGATGCTCCAACAATGATGGATGGATTAAAAGGCAGAAGTCTACGTGACCATCATCATCATCAAGCCCTTCCGTGAGAACCCTAAATCCAAAGAGGACTGTTTCATTTATGTTAGGTAGAATGCCCAGAGGGGACTGGGTGGTCTCATGGTCTGGAATCCCTACAGATTTTATTTTTTCTCCAGCCGTCTGGAGTTTTTGTTTTTCTGTCCCCCCTGGCCATTGAACCTTACTCTTATTCGATGTTAATTAATGTTGACTTATTTTGTTTTCTTATTGTGTCTTTTATTTTTCTATTCTTTATTATGTAAAGCACTTTGAGATACTGTTTGTATGAAAATGTGCTATATAAATAAATGTTGTTGTTGTTGTAAGTGTACTTATCAGGTTTGTTACTGGGTTGGTCTACTGTTGCACCTTAAGATTAACACACACATACATAGATATACACATACACACAGACCTTAACCACAAAAGTGCCATATAAAAGACGTATACACATTGTGATCTTTGGCCGGCTTATCATCCCGGCCAATATCCCCAGGCCGCCAGATGGAGCCCTCCCTGCAGTATGGAGGTGCCCCGAAGACCAGCAGGGAGTCATGGGATATGTAGTTTTTATACAAGACCCTGCTGGTTACCACAGGGGCCGCAAGAGGGAGCTGCAGGGAGGACCGAAGACTTCTTTGTGCCCTATAACCCGGAAGTGCGTCAGAGGAAGAGCGACGTGCTTCCGGGGTGTGAAGAAAAGGACTTGTACCTGACCCGGAAGTGATTGAGAGTCACATGGACTGGGGATTGGAACACTTCCGGGTTAAGATATATAAAACGACTATGAGAGCTCCCAGATGGTGAGCTGAGCTGGGTGGAAGGGTGGCAACGCATCTGGGATTTGGAGGATTTTTTATTTGTGATTGATTATTGTAATTGCATGAGTATAGTGGAGGAGAGGGTGCTTTGTGCACTGTGGAGATTTAATAAAGTCAGTTACAGTATTGGACTTTTACCTGGTGTCTGGAGTCGTGGACAAGGGTTCAAGGGAACGATTGCGCCCCCTATCTGTCACAACATGCATGTTATTCCCTAGCATTTTAACCCACACAAGTACTGCTTTCCTTAGTACTTCAAGAAACTGATTTATCATAGGCAAGGACAACGTGCAATGTCTTAGATATATCTCAGACCTAAATATTATCTTTGGTCTGCAAGAATATATTCAAAAATACAAAGGCTCTACATCCTTGGCTATAGGCCATTCATCAACCAGTGAATGTTTTACTTTAACGCACTGTTCATTATTGGACAGAACTCTTCTTCCACAGCTCGGTAAAATTTGTAGTATGGATCATATGCAATTTCGTACTGCTACAGGTTCTCTTAAAAAATTTCCTTATTACCTCAATCACTCTTGATATGAAGACAAAGTATAGAAAGTTAAAAGAAACATGGTATTTATGAAAGAGCAATAATACCAGTGGAGAGAAGCTTAAAAGAAAATTTGAATAGCAAAGTCTCTATATGTATAGTCTTTAGAAAAGCTTACGAAAAAGTAAAGATGTCAAGGATGAATGTCCCAGGCAGCTTGTGATCTAGCCCTCGAGGTTGTCCATGAGATGCTTGGCTGACGATCAGATGGAAATGACTGTAGTTGCTTCTGTTGTTGCTCTTAGACGAGGCGTATTTATTACAGATTTCTATGTGGGAGTTTCGCAACACATGATTATTACATACTCTGATTGGTTGGCTGTCAATATGATGGATTAATTCACTCAGACTCTTTAATCTATTTGAATACGTCCATTTTCCCAAACAATAAAGATTTTGATGTTTTAATAATCTCCTGTCTCAAACAGTAAACCAGTTTAGTGCTGGTGCCCTTCCCTTCACAGGTGATAAAATCATCAATACAGCTTGAGGCGTCTTCTGAATTCCTGCTCAGTTCAAACACATGGTGCTGCGATTGATATTGGTACAATCAGGAAAAGAGATTGCCTTGATGTTAAATGACCAGTGCAAGTGTCCTGTGTTTTTTTTTGTCTTGTGCAAAATATAATGAAAATATAGACCAAAATTTACAGATTTTGCACATCAAAACATAGATCCAGTCATGACTAGAAGGAAACAGATAGGCTTAGAAAAAAGAATTTAAAAGGCCTGGACATTCTTCAAATATGGGTAAAATTTCACTAACTCCAGTTCAGTGCGGCAAGTGCAATACAAGCTTGGAGAAACAGAGATAAGTGAAGCAAGTTCTGTTTATGCAAAATTAAAACTAAAATAAAATGCAGTATATATTTCCACCAGCACATCATAATAAAATACACTGTAGTTTACAACTGCATTAAGCCTGGGAAACAACTTAAGTTCAAAAAATGCACAATGCCTGAACAAAGTTATGAAGAAAGCCTCCTTCATCACAGGGTGAACTATGGACACACTGAAGCTGTCGTCAAAAAATTAATGGTAGCAAAATTGTATGCCATCATGAATAAATCCCCTCCCTTTAGTCACAGGCTCATTCCTCCCTGGCTAAGAATTTGTGCTAAGAAGCGCCTCTGGTGATCTTTTCTGCCTGCTGCTATCAAGCAATTCAATGCTTCCTCCAAACATCCCAGGCTATATATTTATATTCTTTAATTTGCTATGTCTGCGCAATATACATACATTATTTATTTATCTATCTACCTATTGATTGATTATATTATTTGTCCTGTGAGTCTATATCCATCCATCCATTATCCAATCCGCTATATCCTAACACAGGGTCACGGGGGTCTGCTGGAGCCAATCCCAGCCAGCACAGGGTGCAAAGCAGGAAACAAACCCCAGACAGGGCGCCAGCCCACCGCAGGAGTCTATATCTTTGTTTTTTATGTTTCATCTGCTTATGTTTATGTCAAACTAACAGAAACGGGAATTCAAAATAAAATAGGTGGGGGTTCAAAATAAAATAGGTGGGATTTCAAGTTGTTGTTTGTAAACGAAAGCAAATTTGGCTCAGTCACAGGAAGCAAAGGGTGATGGTGTGAGGAACCTCATCAGAATTGTCCGATGTTAAGAGTGGTGTTCTATAGGGGTCAGTGGTAGAGTCGCTGCTATTTTTAATATATATAAAAGATTTAGATAGGATTTAGATATAAGTAACAAGTTTGTTACGTTTGCAGATGATACCAAGATGGGTGGATTGGTAGATAATCCGGAAGCCATTAAATTATTACAGACTTGTACAGCATACAGGCTTGGGCAGATTTGTGGCAGATGAAATTTAATGTCAGTAAATGTAAAGTATTACACATAGGAAGTAAAAATGTTAGGTTTGAATACACAATGGGGGGTCTGAAAATCAAAAGTACACCTTATGAGAAGGATTTAGTAGGAGTCGTAGAGGACTCCAAGCTATCGACTTCCCGACAGTGTTCAGAAGCCATTAAGAAGGCTAACAGGATGCCAGGTTATATAGCACACTGTTTGGAGTACAAGTCCAAGGAGGTTCTGCTCAACCTTTATAATGCACTGGTGAGGCCTCATCTTGAGTACTGTGTGCAGTTTTGGTCTCCAGGCAATAAAAAGGACATAGCAGTGCTAGAAAATGTCCAAAGAAGAGCGACTAGGCTGATTCCAGGAATACAGGGTATGAATTATGAAGAAATATTAAAAGAACTGAGCCTTTACAGTTTAAGCAAAAGAAGAAGAAGAGGTGACATGATTGAATTGTTTTAAAGGGAATAAGTACAGTAGCTCGAGACTGTTATTTTAAAATGAGTTCATCAAGAACACGGGGACACCGTTGGAATCTTGATAAGGTTAAATTTCACACAAACATTAGGAAGTTTTTCTTTACACTGAGAACCACAGACACATGGAATAAGCTACCAAGTAGTGTGGTAGACAGCAGGACTTTAGGGACTTTCAAAACTCGACTTGATTTTATTTTAGAAGAATCAAGTGGCTAGGGACTTTGTTGGGCTGATTGGCCAGTTCTAGTATAGATTGTTCTAATGTTTGAATGTTGCTGAGAAGACAGGACTGAACTATAAATTAATACGAGCCAGGACATAAAACCAAAAATATCAGATTACAAATGTGCAAAGAGTTAAATGCCAGAGACCAAAAGAAAACCAAAAATACCAAAACCAAAACTGTCAGTGAAGCTCCTTTAAGGATTTAATACTGGCTCCACAAAGATCTGCTTTGAATGCAGACACTTAGGCACAGAAGCTATCTCAACTGCATCTTAAATATACATTGAATGTCCTGCAGTCATGTGATAGCATCCAGATGTCTTTACAAACAGCAACAAAAACTTGGAAGCGTGGGATAAATCAAAATGGCAGTTACCATAACCACATTTATAGTACTAAATGGCACCCTGGTGACATCAAAGAAATAACATTAAAAATATCCATGTAAAGAAATAACGTTTGAAAAAAAATATGAAAGAAATAGAACTAAGGGGTCCAGATTCAAAATTTACAAGAACCAGAGCCTAAGAATGAAATCCAGGGCAAAGGATAGGAGACAATACTGGATGGGTGTACAGTACCTGGTACTGTAAAGAGCAGAAGGTACAAACATCACAGAAACTGTGTGCAGTCCAGGAGTTGAAGCAGCACTACTAACTGCTGCACCACTCTGCACTAGAAAGTGATCACCAGGAACAAGCAGTATTAATCAAATATTTAGAAAGACTTCTGCAGAACTGACACGCACAATGACTTTCAAACAAGAATTGGCTTCAGATTAAGAAACTGGTACAAGAAAAAAATTTGCAGGACAAGGAATGAATGTCAGCATGGTGGGCAGGGGTTCCAGCATCCAGTGTTCAAATACTATACCTGGTCACTGTCTGTGTGGAGATTTTATGGTCTTACCCTATAAGTGGGTTTCTCTCCACAGCCCTCAAATATGCAATTTAATTTAAATTCCATGTTGTCTCAGTCTAGATGTGCGTGTAAGTCACTGCCCTTTGATGAACTGACTCCCTTTCCTGGGCTGCTTACTGATTTGCACCAAGTTTTTCCAAGACGTGTCTCTGTTGCCATTTCTTATGATTATTCTGGCTCCATGAAACAACGAATGTTGAGGACATCAAAAGTAGACCTCAAAAAAAAGTCTCAACCACGAGAGAAGCCTGGAGGTCAAGCTTTTAAATTCAAAAGGAATAACCAAGAGTATCAATAGCTTGTAGTATATCTCTCCAGGGGAAGAAAGATCAAAAATCTAGCTGGGGGTAGAGACAAATTCACAAGAAAACTTTTTAAAGTTGAAGATTCATAATCAAAAATATATATATATATAAAAATATAAAATGCTCAAATGGCAAAAAGGAGGCAAGTAGGATTTCCTAAACAGCAATCCTCAGCACACAAGTCTTAATACATAAACCAGAAAACAAAATCCTTAACAAAGAAACAGAAAACGCCCCAAAAAAGACAGTAACTACAAAGAGTAGCAATAATCAAAAGAAGGACTCACCAAGCCACCAAGCACATTCAATGAACAGCAAGGGACTACATTTCGCATCAGCCTTTATAGGGCTGGGAGCAATCCTTCAGAACCACCTACAAAATACAACGAACATCAGAGAATGACTCTAAGCACACAGAAACTAAATAATAAACAAAACCTACATAAAATACATAATTAGACAAATAAAATAATAACAATAACAACATAAATGATAATAAGCAAAGAAATAAAAATGAATTAAAGGACATAAAAAAGGAATTTAAACATAACCCTGACTTTAAAATAAGTGTTGACCACTGAAAGTTGGACTTAAAGTTACTTTTTGTTAAATAAAAAAAAAAACATACAGGGAGGTAACCAGGATGCAAACTCACAATCTCCTTACTGCGTGACAGCCATGCTACCATTGCTTGATTTCCACTTGTCAACTGCTGACATTCGACTCAACCATTACTATTCTTAGAGGAGCAGAGGCATATAATGCATTTCTTTTAACATATTCAACTTAAATTGGTTTTATTGACATGAAAATCTGTATTTTGTTGTGCTGCTCTAAAGGAAACAAAAGTCCTCTTCTTACAATGCAGAAGAACAGAACAGACTTTGATAAACTTCACATCAGAATGCGACGACCATCTCTGGGGTCACTGTGTTTTTATATGCTGCTGACAGGAAGGGGAGGAGCTTTCTTCAGCTGGATGCCCTCAAGGGGTGGCTCCTCCAGGCTGTAAGGGAAGAAGGACACAAGTCTGTCAACGGCAGCGCCCCCTCTTGCCCCAGGGTGGTATTACTTACTTTAAGATGGCTTTAAGGCCTGGAAGATGACACTCTGGCATGCATGCATGAATCTATTATATAAAAAAATCATCTCGGGGAGACACTTCTTCCACGTCACACCCTACTTACAAACAATTTCTTGGAGACACTTTAACGTCCTGGGAGACAAGGAAGTGAGACAAAAGGACAGTTGCTATACAGGATTTTAAACGTTCGTCACTCAGCACGACATGCAGATCACACAGCTCGGTAGCAGCAGCTGCAAGCTAGCAGCTGATTTGTCTGCATCTCCTTAGCATGTGTTCAGCCACTCCCTTCACAACGTGAGTGGCAGAGACGCGAAGTGGCAAGCATGAAGTGCACCCCTGGAGAGAGGGGTTGGTCGGTGGGTGAGCAAAGCCAGTAGGGGGCAAAGACCCCTAGTATATATATATATATATATATTGTCGGAGATGGCTGGGGTGGCGACCCGGCCGGGACGCCTAGGAAGAACGGAGGAGGGCTTACGCCTTCCCCAGACTATGTGGGGGCGGCCACCCTGGTTCCTTTGTGGGCCACGGGTACAGAGCTTAGAAGTTCATCCCTGTAGGGGCCCATGGTCACCGCCAGGGGGTGCCCCTGTGCCTTTAGAGCCCTGGACCTCTGCACTTCCGCCACACCCAGAAGTGCTGGGGGGAAGAAGACTGGGGACACCCGGAGTGCTTCCGGGTACGCAGCTGACACTTCCGCCACATGGGGGTGTGTCGGTGGGAGATTGCAGGGAAGCACCTGGAGCACATCCGGGTGCGTATAAAAGGGGCCGCCTCCCTTCATACGATGGCGAGAGTCAGGAGCGGAGTGGACTGAGATGAAGAGGAGAGAAGGAGGCGGTCTGAAGAAAGGCATTGTGTGGCCAGGACTTTGAGGACTTTTGGGGTTTGTGCACACTTTAAACCTGTAAATCCATATATATATATATATATACACTCACCTAAAGGATTATTAGGAACACCTGTTCAATTTCTCATTAATGCAATTATCTAATCAACCAATCACTTGGCAGTTGCTTCAATGCATTTAGGGGAGTGGTCCTGGTCAAGACAATCTCCTGAACTCCAAACTGAATGTCATAATGGGAAAGAAAGGTGATTTAAGCAATTTTGAGCGTGGCATGGTTGTTGGTGCCAGACGGGCCGGTCTGAGTATTTCACAATCTGCTCAGTTACTGGGATTTTCACGCACAACCATTTCTAGGGTTTACAAAGAATGGTGTGAAAAGGGAAAAGCATCCAGTATGCGGCAGTCCTGTGGGCGAAAATGCCTTGTTGATGCTAGAGGTCAGAGGAGAATGGGGCCGACTGATTCAAGCTGATAGAAGAGCAACTTTGACTGAAATAACCACTCGTTACAACCGAGGTATGCAGCAAAGCATTTGTGAAGCCACAACACGCACAACCTTGAGGCGGATGGGCTACAACAGCAGAAGACCCCACCGGGTACCACTCATCTCCACTACAAATAGGAAAAAGAGGCTACAATTTGCACGAGCTCACCAAAATTGGACAGTTGAAGACTGGAAAAATGTTGCCTGGTCTGATGAGTCTGGATTTCTGTTGAGACATTCAAATGGTAGAGTCAGAATTTGGCGTAAACAGAATGAGAACATTGATCCATCATGCCTTGTTACCACTGTGCAGGCTGCTGGTGGTGGTGTAATGGTGTGGGGGATGTTTTCTTGGCACACTTTAGGTCTCTTAGTGCCAATTGGGCATCGTTTAAATACCACGGGCTACCTGAGCATTGTTTCTGACCATGTCCATCCCTTCATGACCATCCCTTCATGACCACCATGTACCCATCCTCTGATGGCTACTTACAGCAGGATAATGCACCATGTCACAAAGCTCGAGTCATTTCAAATTGGTTTCTTGAACATGACAATGAGTTCACTCTACTAAAATGACCCCCACAGTCACCAGATCACAACCCAGTAGAGCATCTTTGGGAGCTTCGTGCCCTGGATGTGCATCCCACAAATCTCCATCAACTGCAAGATGCTATCCTATCAATATGGGCCAACATTTCTAAAGAATGCTTTCAGCACCTTGTTGAATCAATGCCACGTAGAATTAAGGCAGTTCTGAAGGCGAAAGGGGGTCAAACACCGTATTAGTATGGTGTTCCTAATAATCCTTTAGGTGAGTGTATATATATATATATATATAGAGAGAGAGAGAGAGGTTCTTTGGATTTAAGTACTTACAGCAAGAAGTGGTGGGTCCAGGTGGAGGAACACTTGCAGTTTTATCATTGATGGTAATGTTTTCAGTCTTCTGACCTGCAGAGGATGATGTAAAAAGGTGTTAGTACACAGCACCATCCTGTGGAATAGCAGGAAATTACCATTACTAGAGCCCTTAGCCCTAATACATGAATGGGGGGGGTCTCCAAGACCCCCAGTCGCAGATTATCAAATTCTTTCCCTTTCAAGGTAATACGATGGCCATGAAATTTCATGACTTTTCATTTTGTGCTGTCTTGAAAAATGTGCCAAAATCCCCTTCTCAATAGCTTAGTGCAGTAGTTGGGGGTCTCCGAGACCCCCACATTTATGGAAAAGTTACCATTTTTGTACGAGCGTTTTTGCTTTGTTTTATATTTTATATTTGAATTTTCTATTTAAATTTGTATTTTCTTTGGTTTAGATTTTCTTAGTCCTGCCTGAGACATTGCTGGTGTATAGTTTATTGAGGAGCAAGTCTAGTTGATTTGTTTATGAACAATGAGTTGACGACCAACAAAGAAATTCAATGCAAGTGAAGCCCTGGCTGAAATAATGAAGGAGTTGTCGGATTTTGATACATCAGACAACTCAAATGAAGAGGACAATGATGATGGAAGTGACACTATGTCAAGTGATGAGGAAACAAAAATTGATGTTGATTATTGTGACAGTGAAATGGAGTTATGTTCTGGTGACAGTGACTCAGAGGAGGAACAGGACAATAACAGATCAACAAGTGATGAGGAATCCGCTGAAATGATGTTGCGTGATGGCAGAATCAAATGTTTGATGAAGAAACCTTGCAACAGAAGAACCCCAAGTCGAAATATTGTCCGTGACAACCGAATGGGAATACCAGCTTCCGGACTCAATCCAGCAGATGTAAAAGCATGCTTTGATCTCTTTCTTAAACCAAGGATGAAAGACATTATTATTAGATATTCGAATGAAAAGGGAAGAAAAAAATTTCAAGACAATTGGAAAGACATATACAGTATGTCATAGAGTTTGATGGATTCATTGGCGTGCTACTGTTGATTGGAGTTTTCAAGGCAAGGAATGAAGATGTACAAGAATTGTGGGAAGAGAAGTATGGAAGGCCCCAAATATGAGCAACAATGAACAGTAAATGATTCGATCAAAGCCTAAATTTTGGATGGTAACCGATGCTGTTACAAGTTATTGTATAAACTTTCAGTTGTTCTCCTTGAAAGAAGGAACTGCTCCAGAAACTCGTCAAGGAGTAAGAGTAGTGCATGACTTATATAACCACCTGTACGGCACAGGCAGGAACATAACGTGATAATCTCTTCACAGACTACAAGCTGGCTTTGGATTTGATGCAGAAGCTTACTACAATCCTGGGCACAATGAGAAAGAGTAAGAAGGAGATCCCACAAGAGATGTTACCATTGAGAAAAGAGAATGGCATTTTCAACAGTTTTTGGATTCAGAAAAGACCAAGTTGCAATGTGCTCATACGTTCCAAAGAAGAATAAAGCAGTAGTTCTTCTAAGCACAATGCACAATGATGATAAAGTTGCCACTGATGAAACAGAGAAGCCCAGAATGATAACTGACTTTAATCATGAAAAAAGGGGGTGTTGATAATCTGGACAAAATTGTTCCCACGTACAGTGTCAAGCGCAAAACCAAGAGATGGCCTGTTGTTGTGTTCTCCAACTTGCTGGAAATTGGTGCCTACAATGCCCTTGTAATCTGGATGTGCCGCCATCCTGAATGGAATAATCATTGTCGACTCTTCCTGTGTGAGTTAGGTGAATCTTTGACGAAACCACTGACTGAGCGCCATTCTGAAACACAACAAGCACTACGACACAGTGTCAAACGTTCCATTGAGAGCACTGGAGTTGCTGTTCCGCTGAAACGGCCCCGTGGAGATGCAGCAAATGTAGCTAAGAAGCGACGCTGTCACATGTGCCCAAGGGCAAAGGAGAGAAAGATAAAGGCTGCTTGCTCCTAGTGCAAACTTCCGGTTTGCCAGGAACATTCAGAGCTTTCCATGGATGAGGGTTAAGCTGCCCCCTATGCATGTGGGTGCACGTGTATTATTTGTAGGTATTAAATAACATTTCACTGTCGATTTTCAATATTGTTAGATGATTATCACTTATAATGTACTTCCTATTTATGTTATATATTCAATTATGGTCATAACATGCTGGGGTCACAAATGGATATGTGCTTAATAAGAATAAACTGAATTAAATAAACAATTGAATATTGGTGCTTAAATTAGCCATATGTGTCTGAGTATGCCTTGAAATAGAATGGGGTCTGCCCAGGGTTGGTTTCTGCTTCCTTGCACCCACTGCTGCTGACAATGGCGGTACCCTCCTTGCGACTCAGGTGTGATTTGCATGAAATGGGTTTGAGGATACATGTTAAAGGAACAAGAACTGTGACTTAAGGCAATATAGTAAAAGACAGATAACTCAGTTTGTATCTTCTCTTAAGGCAGAGCAATATAATCCATTTGGAATGATTAGGGTCATAATAACTTAGTCACATCTCTTTATGAACTGAACACCATGTAGCACTCAGTGGAACTTACAGGTCCTAAAACAGAGCACTTTATTGCCTTTAGTTGGTGTCACCAGCACTAACGATTTTCAATAAGAAATAAATTGCATGTGAATTATACTGGTCTTGGCTGCTGCTAAAATCAGAAGACAGTAAAACATACTGTTCAGATTTATTTAGCTCAGGAGGAACAAGGCGAGCTCAAGGACTCTTGTGGAAATTGAAAGGGAATGAAAGCAGGGAGCACTTCTTTAAACATTTTGGAACAAAATGATCTGTCTTGTCATGCGAACGGACACCCTGCTGCTTTTTAAACACTCCCTCATACAGGCCTGCTACTGTAACAAATAGACAGCGGTGTTATATAAAGCACCTTTCATAGTGCACACCACCCCACGAGACTATGCATGAGCTCTTATTCACATACTTTAAATTTGGAGCATGGCCTGGTTAGGTGACGGTTTAGGATCACCTAATGAGAACTTTTGATTTATAGTCTGTAACTAAGAAACTGGAGGAGCTTTTTTATGATGTATATTGTATCTTTTATTGTGAGATTTGGTGAAATGCAAAACAAAACACATTTAACAGTATTTGAATAAAGAACAGCATGATATCACTACACTAAAATAAAAGGGGACCTGTTGCAAATATACCTGAACTCATTGTACATGAAGGAAGATGGACAGCACAGAAGAACAGGAGCCTTTATAGCTGGACCAGTAGAGTCAGTTCAGAAATACAGATAAAGATATAATTAGCCAAGATGCAAAGAGAAAAAAAAGTCCGCTTTTAGGTGTAATTTCATGCTTGGCCATTAACTGATCTTTATGGACACATCTAGGGAGGGCATCCGAAGAGCAAAAAGTGGAAAACGAAATAATAATTCAGCTAGAGACACATACAGTGACTACAAAATAAGGGAAGTTTTTACATTTTATTATTATTGAATCACAGAGGATTTCCTTTTGTTTTTTTATACGGATCGTAAGAACCATTTGCTAGTTATTTAAGTTATTAAGTGTTTGCCTATAAATTAGTGCATAGTCTATGGGAAGGTTCTTAAATCCCCCAGAAGCTGAATTGAATTGGTTTATTCTAACTGTTTCTTGTCCCTCTGACTATAAATTAGTCTCAGTTAGTGACCTGCCTTGCCGTGTGTAAGGTATGGAGTGCACACATTTTCAAACCGTGCCTTAATGTGCTCAGTTGTATGTGCAGAGCCATACGTGTATGGCATATTGAATATGAAGCAGAGCATAGAGAAAAACCTAATCTTTAAATATAGAAACAATTGAAGTTTAACAAGAAGAAACCTTTTTCCTTTTTTTTGCCTTTTATTCTACATGCATAACAACTTTTCTCTATTCTTGGGTGGACTGTCTGCTGTGAAATTTCATTAAACCCTTTCAAAATAACTTTTGGACTGAGAGATTTCTTTTGGTATGCATTTGGCTCATGCTTGATCCTGGCTTACTCACCAGCAGCTAAACTGATCAACAGAAAAAGACTCTTTGAAGTCAAAGTCAAATAAATTCTATGTAAAGTAGTCAAAGTTAATTACAAATATAAGACAAAACAATTAACTGCGTAATTACTCACCCCCTTCTAGTCAGTATTTAGTGGATGCATCTTTGGCAGCCATGATAGCCTTGAGTCTCTGTGCACAGGTCTCTCCCTGTCAGCTGTGCACATCTGCACACTGCCATCATTCTTCTTTGTTAAACTGCTCAAGCTCTGTCAGGTTGCATGGTGAATGTGAGTGAAGAGCCTTTAACAAGTCCAGCCACAAATTCTCAATAGGATTGAGACCTGAATGCTGACTCAGCCACTCTAGGACGTAACCTTTGTTGGTTTGAAGCCATTCCTTTGTAGCTTTGGCTTTATGTTTGTGGCCATTATCTTGATGGAAAACAAATGTTCTCCCAAGGCACAGGTTTCTAGCACATTACCTCAGGTTTTCCTCTAAAATTACCTTGTATTTTGTTGCATTCATTTTACTCTTTTAAGCCTTCCAGGATCTATTACAGAGAAGCATCCCCACAACATGATGCTGCCACCACCATGCTTCACAGTGGGGATGTTGTGTTTCTCATAATGTGCAGTGGTTGGCTTTTACCAAACATGGCATTTAGGCAGATAGTCATCAGATCATAAAACCTTCCTCCAGGAGACTTCAGGGTCTCCCGTGTGTCTTTTGCCAAGGTATTATGTTTATTTTTTTAGCAGTGGTTTTCTCTTTGCCATTCTCTCATAAAGCTGAGATGGTGAAGCCCCTAAGGCACAGTCTCTCCAGTCTTATGCACTGCAGTTTGCATCTCCTTCGGAGTCCTTATAAGTACCCTGGTGGCCTCTCTCACTCATCTTCTTCTTGTATGATCACTCAGTTTTTGAGAAAAACCTGCTCTAGCAGATGTGCAACTTTGATATACTCTTTCTATTTCTTAATGACTGCTTTAACTGGACTTCAAGAGATATTCAGACACTTGGATATTTTCTTGTCTTCTTAACCTGACTTGTGAATTTTAAGTCACCTCCTCATGGAGTTGCTTGGAGTGTTTTTTTTTGTCTTCAAAATAACTAATAACTCACCACAAGATGGACCATCCACGTAAGGTGAATTTGTACCACAATCAATTGAAGCCCCTGACAGTTGATCTCCAATGAACTAATTATGGGACTTCTAAAACTAGTTGGCTGCACTTGTTACGAAAGAGCAGCACACAGAACGGCAAAATGGTGTGAGGCCTTCGAAAATTCAAAATATGAATACATGTCTTGAAAATATCACAGTGCCTCACTCGGCAAAGGAGACAACCATAAAACCCTTTGGCCAAAGAAGCAGGCCACAACAAAAATCTTTCTAGAAGGAGAGTTTAATAAACAATAGAAAAATATAACAAAAATATTCAAAAAGGCAACAAAGATGTGCTCAGAAAAGACAAACAGAGGTAACCACAAGAGCTGAGAAACAGAAAAGGTGAGCAATCAAAGCCAAAAAGCCGTGCACACAAATTCCAACTAACTTCCCAGTCTGCTTTTTATGGGCTGGGGCAGTCTGTAGCAGTGATGCAAGGGATAGTCTCACCTCTTGGGGTTGTACCCACAAAATCCAAGGAACATAATGATGTTTAAAAAGACAGCGCATAAGGAAGGAAGGAAGGAACCCTGCCTTACACATAACAACACCAGTGATGATTTAGATGTTTCATATTAAAAGGGGGCGGCACAGTGGCGCAGAGGTAGCGCTGCTGCCTTGCAGTTAGGAGACCCGGGTTCGCTTCCTGGGTCCTCCCTGCGTGGAGCTTGCATGTTCTCCCCATGTCTGCGTGGGTTTCTTCCGGGCGCTCCGGTTTCCTCCCACAATCCAAAGACATGCAGGTTAGGTGGATTGGTGATTCTAAATTGGCCCTAGTGTGTGCTTGGTGTGTTTGTGTGTGTCCTGCAGTGGGTTGGCACCCTGCCCTGGATTGGTTCCTGCCTTGTGCCCTGTGTTGGCTGGGATTGGCTCCAGCAGACCCCCGTGACCCTGTATTCGGATTCAGCGGGTTGGAAAATGGATGGATATTAAAAGGGGCTAATGACTTATGTGATCAGTTAATCTGTGTTACATATTTATAATTAATTTAGATCACTTTGCAGAGATCTGTTTTCACTTTGTTACAACCCATGTAATGGCTTCAACTTTGACCGTTTAAAAAGGTAAGTTTCTTTTTTTTCACTCTATGTGTTAGTTGTTTTTACTCTTCTCTTAGAACTTTTCGTTTAAATTGGTAATGCCGAGCAGGCAGATTACCACACACTTAGACATTAATGAGTCATCTTCTGTTGACCAGAGTAAAAACATTCAAATTAAATCCACAGTGATTCAATGTATTATAACAATAAATTGTGAACAACTTTCATAAGCACTGTATCATGTCTCAAGAAAAATGAAAAGAATGACGCCAGAGCACCTCTGCTTGTTCGAGAAAGAAAGAAAACCCACAAATATCTCGGTTTTACCTTTTCCTCAGGATCCTCAAAAATGGACAACCCTGCATGCAGCTATCCCATTACTCATATTTCAGCTTTCCTCAACAGTGTTATGGGGCCACTGGATGAAGGTCTCAGTTTATACTTGGAAGATACAAACCATGCTTTCCAATTGTTTGACAGCTTTAGGTTTCACAGTCCTGACTGCTTTATCTTTACTAGGGGCATCACCTCATGGCACACAGTCATTCCTTACAATGAAGTGCTCATCACCCTCAGACAGGCAACCAACAGACATCTAGCCCAAGATCATCCTGTGAACACCCTCATCAGACTGGCAAAACTGGTTCTTACCCTCAATGCTTTCTCTTTTGATAACCAGGTCATTGACATTGCAATTGGATTTAGCTATGTGGACAACTTCGTCAGGTTGGTGGAGGAGTGTTTCTTTTCTTCTTACCTAGGCATTATACCGGACCTGTACAAAACATTTATCAACGATTATGTTGGTGCTGCCTTCTGGTGCTCCAGAAGTCGGCTACGGGAATTCATTAGTGATTTTACTTAACTCCATCCGTCTCTCAGGTTTATAGATGACATTTCCACCATAGTTCTACCATTTTTAGATATCAGTCTTTAAATCAGCTTTCAGGACAAAACCTTGTCTATTATAAGCCAAATGACTCACACAGTTACATTCTCTACAGCTTCTTCAATCCCTGCTATGCTGAAGACTCTCCACCTCTTTCACAATTCCATAGACCAATCCCTGGAGCCAATCCCAGCCACAGCTGCAGTGATAAGGTTGACTTCTGTAATGAAGCACTCAGAATGAAAAGTTTCATTATTGATAGAGGATACACTTCTCACATTGTGGATAGGGAACTCAATCAAGCCACGATTAGACCTTGTAACATCCATTCTTAAGTGGCCCCCCAATAATGAAACCCACATCCCGCTAGTCCTCCAATTCCACTAACACTCTATCCCCAAAAAAAATTTCCCAGATTTGCAGACAGATCCTTCGACATAAGCCTTTAGTCTTAAAGATCCCTTTATCTCCTTCCATTGACCACCAAACTTATATAAACTTCTTGTCCGAGGTGAGCTGCATTCTCCACCAGATACTTTGAGCTGCCACAGGAGCTGCTGTGTCACTTGCAAATATGTTACCAACAATGCCTTTGTATCTGGTCCCATCCATCATCCAACCCGCTATATCCTAACTACAGGGTCACAGGGGTCTGCTGGAGCCAATCCCAGCCAACACAGGGCGCGAGGCAGGAAACAAACCCTGGGCAGGGTGCCAGCCCACCGCAGGGCATGCACACACACTAGGGACAATTTAGAATCGGTATCTGGCCCCTCGGGTAAATTTAATACTTAACAATGGACCTACTGCTAACCTAAAAATTGTACTTATTGCATTTCTTGTAGGAGTGTTTCACCATCTAGCTGAAACAGGGAGACGGTTTGCAGACTGTTTCCGAGAACACATGTGAGCCATTAAATCAAACCCCTCACAAAGCCTGTTGTACCACACTTCACATCTCTTGATCATATGCACACTGATATCTGTTTGTGTTCTTTCACAGGGCTTCAAAGACACTTTTCAATGAAAACAGAAGAAGCTAAGCTCGGTCTAAGCCAGGGATCACACATTTCTCTAGATCTTAATGACTGACTAACTTTTTAATCTCTGCCTTCACGTTCTCACACCTACTGTCACCGTTTCTCCTTTCATCAGCCCTGGCTTTGCTCCATACTTCCCCTTCTCTATATGCTACCTGCTCTTTCATTTTCGGCTGTACACCTGATGTTTAACACTGTGTCTTTAACCTTCTTTCCTTTTCATTGAAAGTTATTTCTTGGCTGCCTTTTATCAGACACGCACTAGGTATGAAGGAAGGAGAAAAGAATACACAGACACACACTAGCTTGGGTCACCGACCAGCACTTTATATGTCATAACTTAAAGAATGCCTCCACTTCACTCAGGAATTTCTACTCGCTCCCACACACATGTCTTAATCAAATCCAGAGAAACTTGAACATACCAGGCAGAGAGGATGGCATGATAAGAGGTAGTCTAACGTGCAGAACCAAATTAATTGTCAGCTGTAATCTATAAACTGTAATTCTGGCAGTTAGTTTGATTTGAGCCTGTGAGTTGCTGAGTTTAAATTTCATCGCTTATCAGTCACTCCACACACAATGACAAATACACATCATGAGCCATAAACTACATACAATAGGCAGTAATATAATATGTAATAATGGCACGTAATGCAAAAGCTAAAATATGGAACTGGCAAGGAAAAAGCCGCTGCTTAAAATCCCATCATATGTAGCCATCTGCATGTCACTTGTAAATTATTTATTAAAAAGCCTGTGGTGTGAGGTCTGTGGAAGGCTTTGGGATTGTCAGTGTTAAATTAGGATCAAGTGTGGACATTTGTTGTTGAGATCATACACAATAGAGAAAAATTAGTCCTGTAGTTTAATCAAAATAATGTAAAAAAAAAGATAAATACAGATAGACACATCAGACAATAAAAAAACAAGAATTACGAATTGCAAGTTCAATGGAGGGTTGTTATTATGCGTGCTGACCTCATTTCTCTTCCCAAAGTAGGAAACTCAAAGGCATTACGGGAAGCCTCCACCAGATGTTTCCTGTGTCCTGCTAAATGTAGAACAGATAAATTGAAGTCATTCATCTATATCTGGTACCCAAATCTATGAGAAATGAAAGGCGACCAGAGGAACGGGTCAGGTTTCGAGTTCTGTGTGCCAGATTGCAGCACCAGGGCCTTCTTAGCTGTGAAATGCAAACTTGGCCTCCTCTGCTCACCACCTTCGTTTCTCCCACGAACAGCATTTCATGTCATTCTCAGTCCAAAAATGATGATGAATGATAGCAGTGGCAAAGCAACCCCACAAAGAATGTCTTTTTATCACTAAAGAGATCCTGTATGATTTTTTTGGCAAAAGTAAAATCATTGTGAATAATAACAGGAAATCTGATAAAAGTGAAAGGTGTAATTTATTTTCTGTGGGGATATAATGAAACATAAGGAACATATAAACTCTCAACAATATTCAGTTTTGTGTAAACATTTTCCTATTAGCCAACAATGCCAGGTTTGAAGTGTTAAGGGGCCAGTGGATTTCCATGTTCTGGTATCTCAGCCCTTCAGCTATATGAAAAATAGGAAAAAATGATGCATGAGTAGTGACACACAGCCTTTCAAACTGTGTGTGTGTGTGTGCTCTGATACATTTGAAAATGAGTCTTCTCAGTCAGCTACAGTGTTGAAAGGAGCTAAGACCTACTCCTAGAGCACTGGGTCAAAGACAGGTGCCAACACAACTCTGTACAGGGCATTGATCTACTGTTGGCCAGACACTCATTCACACTGGGACGTTTTATAATTTTCATTTATCCTAACTGGAATGTCTTTAGAATGTGAGAGGAAACCCAACTATTCAGAGATTACCAACACACACACACACAAAGTGACCACCAACAGTGGGATTTGAACCTAGGTTCAATAAACTGAGATTCACAAATGCTAAATACTGCACCCTAGTGTTGGTCGGTTTCTTTATTTAGTGAGTTCTACAAGAAACATTTGTCACTTATATTACAGGAAATGCAGGCAATCTAAATTCATTTCAAAGATGTCGCAAAAAAAATCCTATGGCTAAATGGACCATCTTGTAAGTAGCATTGCTTGGTTAAAAGGTGGAGAGATTGACACACTGGTGTCAGGCCAACAGTCTTCTACTGAAAGTCAGCAGGACAAAGCAGCTGATTGTGGACTTTAGTCCAAGCACATCTGCACCTTGTTGAAGAAGGAATGGCAACTGCCTCAGATGTCTCAGGCTTCCCTCACAAATACTAAAGAACTTCTATACATCCACCATCAAAACTTTTCTGTCAGAAAATATTACTGCCTGGTTTGGGAGCAGCATGTAGCAGGGCCGCAAGGCTCTACAAAGAGTGTGGACAGCTGAATGCATCATGGGGTGGGCACTCATTAACCTCTAGGATGTCTACACCAAGAAATGTCAAAGAGAAATTACCCATGATACCAAGCCATCCTCTTTTTTAGTGCTGCAGTCAGGTAAATTCTACCGCTGTCTAATGTGCAGTTCAGAGAGACTGAGGAGGAGCTCCTGTCTCACATTCCACCTGCATATCAAATAAGGAAAGTGTCTAGAAATACATAACACCCTATTGCTAACTCCCTCACATTGTTTTTTTTTAAGTTTAATCATCTATTCAGTTAATATTATCATTATTTACTAGCTGCGTGTGGTTTTCAGGACAAAAAGCAAACCAAAGACGCTCTAGCAGTTTTACTGTATTTGTGAACTTGGAGTGGCTTCAGATAACTCTTAAGAATTAACCAGAGCAGAGGACATGGACCCACCTTGGGCTTACTGCCCCACTGTCTTTCGTAAGAAGACACTGGCGATACCATATCTTAGCCGTATCACTGGCATATGAGTCCAATTAAACTTTGTCTCAAGAAAATACCACCAGATAGACAATGTGAAAAAGTCTTGCCTTCCATTGCTGAGGTGTTTCACTCACATGCTATTGAGCCGCAGCGTTTGCTTCCTTTCTACGTCGTGTCTCTTCATCTGTGTCATTAGCATGACGTCTTTGTTGTGTGGCACCGTTTGCTGCACACAGATCTTTTGTAGTGAGAAGTGAGGTTCATACACGTGCCGAAAAAATGTAAAAGTGCATGCATGTGCCATCTAGTGGCTGTCGTTGAGCATGAGCAGAGTGGACTACTTCAGATACACATACACACACACAATGGTCTATTGTTTTTATATGTCGAATTACGTATTTATTATTGTGTTAATGATTTTTGAATTTGTAAGAGTTATGTATTGTTATTGTCCCTAAATATTTGTCTCAAGGCACAGTCATAAGAGTTGAGCAACTATGCATTGTACAATATGTATAATTTGTATGTGACAGATAAAATTTGATTTGATTTAAAAGAAGGATGGATCATAAAATAAATGGAGAGAATGAACATCTATGCTATTGGCATCTAGTGGTCATCCAGAAATTCAAAGACCGGTCACCAATATGAGCACAATTATAAAAACGCTGGATAAATTCACTCACCTAGGGGCATAGGAGTGTTAAGGCGGGCACAGAGGGTTCTTGAGGTTCCTGGATGATAACAAAAGACAGTGAAGAGAGATGTCCATCAAGTCCACCAGTTGTTGGTGGAGCACAATCTTGGAATCTGGAATTGGAGAAGAACAGTGTGCTATCAGTCCTCATATTTTTTTGCAGGGAAAAGTGGTGTGGTTTCATATCATTTGCTTATCACATCCTTTTACAAAATTTACGATTTAATAGAAACAACAGCCAATAGCCTGCTGCTCTTTAGTTCCGCTTGCCAGAATATTGTGGTGCTCTTCACAGTGTGACTATATGAGGAAGGAGGAGTCAGGAAATGGAAAGCAATACCAGTAACTGTGGATGAAAGGGGTGCTCAGAATGGGTCTCTAACTGCCTCTAAAACAACTATAGTTGTAATAGCTCTCACATTCCCTTTTTATATTTTTATAACACCTTTAAATAAAATTCAGGAAGACAGACTAACATGCTACAAAATATTACGATTTAATTGGTTAAATACAGTTGTTCAGCTATTGTTAAAAATATAATTTTTGGCCTCTCCACCTACATGACAAGTTCTTTTGTGGTACACACACACTTTCACACTGTTAGTGCTTGCTAAACTGGGTGTTGGGCAAGGTCTTGAGGTTCAGCAGCTGTGGGGCATCTGATGGTGAAGAAAGATTCACGGATCTTGACTTTGCTGACGATGCTGTGATCTTTGCGGGGTCAATTGAGGTTCTGATCGGGGCTCTCGAGAGACGGAGTGAGGAGTCTAAGTGTCTGGTCTTGTGAGTATCCTAGATAAAAACCAAGATCCAGACCTTTAATGACTTCTTGGGCACAGTCATCAGCAGTGTGTCTACAGAGAGAGTTTCAACCTTGTCAAGAGGTTTACTTACCTTGGCAGTGACATTCATGTCTCTGGTAATTCTTCCTATGAAGTCAGTAGGCAGACTGGGAGAGCATGGGGGATCATGAGGTCACTGGAAATAGCTGTGGCTCTACTGTTATTTATGCAAATGGATGAAGGTCCAAGTCTTTAGAGTCCTGGTGCTTCATCTATTGTTATATAGTTACGAGACATGGACACTATCCAGTGACCTGAGATGAAGACTGGACTCCATTGATACTATGTCTCTTTGGAGAATCCTTGGGTACTGCTGGTTTGATTTTGTGTTGAATGAGAGTTTGCTCATGGAGTCTCAAATGAGGAACATTACCTGCATTGTGAGGGAGCGTCAGTTATGGCACTATGGCCATGTAGCGCGATTCCTGGAGGGTGATCTGGTTCACAGGATCCTCATTGTTGAGGACCCGAGTGGCTGGACCAGGTCAAGGAGACGCCCATGTAACACCTGGCTGAGGCAGATAGATGGTCATTTCTGGAGGGTGGGAGCGGAACGCATGTCTGCTGGTGGGTTGCCAACCAGGATCCCGAGCTGTTTCGTCGTGTGGTGGGTGCGGCAACATGCTGTACCAGTGCATGCACCCCAACCTGACCTGACCTGACACACTTTCTGCCAAAAGTCTACTATGCAATGCCACACGAAGAGCCCTCAGGTAAAATGATTCAATAATCAAACTTATTGGGTGCTCCTAAAGGTTGGAATCACAAAGGTGCAAAGCTTTGAACTGCAAAAAATGAAATCTTAGCAAGTGGAACATACTTATATCATGATATTAAATTTTGTTTATATTTTGTATGCCCCATAGAACAGATATGTTAGCTAAAGAAAAGCAAAACAACTCCCATTTAAAGTTTATTTATCTAGTTTTTGTATGTGTATTTTTTGCAGCGAATAGGATTTGGAGATATGCTGAATCTAGTTTTGCTCTTTTTAATGCATATTTGTTTAAATTATTTTTGAAGACATTTATAAATGTATAGGTGTTTTTTTCACAGCATTTTTCCCCTAAGGACAGGCAAGTGTCTTAAAGTCTTTAGGGCTACTTTACAATTCTAGTAAATTAGGGATCTTTGAGATTCTTTAAAGGAAGAGATTATGGCACCCACTTGGACCAATTTTATTTTTTATTCAGAATGGTGCCTTAGTGTACAGCCTGACTCAAAAACCTTTTTCAAAAGTGAGTACATTTAACACAGAAGGAGTTTGGCTAGATAAGGCTGTGATCTACATCTGTACATCAAAGAACTGGAATTACAGCACATTGCTGCCTTACTCCTCCTTTATGAATTGTGTTGAAATTACATGTCTTTTACATTTTATTATTAATTCTGAATAATTATGTCTCACACATTTATATTTTCACTATTGGTTTCATTGTGATGTTGTAATTATGTAATTACGTCTCCGTAAATGTACCAAAATTCCATGTCCTTTGTAGGTGGATCCCCTAAAAGGCGGAGCCAGCCTGATGTCATCACTCCTGGGTCGGCTCTCAGGCTATTTAAACTAAATGCAAAGTCCTGGGAGTAGGAACCATTGTCGTTTACTGTCAGAGTTTTGCAAGTATTGCTGTTTATGGTTGGATTTCCTGGTTATTGGTGATCCTGTTTCGGATTACTGGACCGTGTTTTGGGACTTTGCCTGCTTTTGGATTACCTTTTACGCAATTACTTTGCAATTCCTTTTTGCTGTTTTTATATTTTCAAAGAAAACTTTGCTAGGAAATGTTCTTTTTATAAAGACTCTTTACTTACCCTTTTCATGCAAGGATAAGATTGACAGTTATCTTTCTCCTTGTGGGATTTTTGTCATAAATTTTGAGATTTTTAAGAGTTGTTTTGTCAGCTTCTCACTTTTGAGCCTGCTTCACCTGAAACCAGCAGGTTGTCTTGGGGCCTGGCTTTGATGATAGCTACTATTCAGAGCATCTTGAAGTTGTGAAAAAGATTATTTGATTAAAAAAGTTGTTAAACTAAAATACATCCTAGGAAATGGTCTCATTACACCAAAGGGTCAAATTACATTTCTGTCATTTACTGTTATATAGGAATTGAAGCTGTTTTAATTTCTTTGTAATCAGAACATTACCAACTGAGGCATGAGCGCATTGTGACGTCACTGACACGATCCTTTAAAAGGTCAGTGCTGTGCACTCCTGGGTTATGTGAGATTGGATAAAAAGCCTTTCAACCAGCATGTGCATTGTGTTGCATTTTGACTTTTGGTTAATAGGTTTCTTTTTTTTTAATTTAAACCTTGTATTCATCTCAAGATCTTTTGGTAAATTAATACATTCATGACATATGTTGTCTAATTTTGATTTTCATTTATAGTATAATAAATTTCTTGTCAAGCCTTTTATGATTAAATAAGTTGAACACTTAAACAAGGCAAAGGGCCTAAGCTGAAAACTGGTGGCTTTTAAACAATCTGGAAATATGAGGCGGCATGGAAAGCACACATCATTATGAGCTACTGAAATAAAAAGAGATGCAGACATTAAGCAGATACATTATTATTTCATCCATGGAATATCACTTAGAAGGAGTGCTGCATTCAAGCCACTACAATGATAAGCAGTACTAAATATTTTTAAGTCAAAAAGAAAATTCTCTATTTTAGGGACTCGTATCAAACAGCAACCATACTCTAACCATAAAAAGCCCTCCATTAGTAATGAAGTATGGTACTAAAAAAAGGATATATCTAGTGCCTTCAGAAAGGATTCAGACCTTTTCACTTTCTCCACACTTTAGTTTATTGTAGATTAAATATTAAGTGGATACATTTGAAAAATGGAAAATAAATATGTAACAACAACAACAACATTATAGCACATTTTCATACAAATTTAAATCAGGTAAATCTATCCTAGTGAAAGAGTTTAATTTGTTTATAACAGGATGCTGGGGTTTAGGAGGATCCTTAGTGTTGGAGGGATATACTATGTTATTTCTAATATCATTAATTTTTTGATTGAAAAATACAGCAACAGCCTCACAGGTTTCATATATAATAAATATATATATGTATATATATATATATATGTATATATTATATTATATATATATATATAAATAAATATAAGCTAGGAAATCAACTCTGGCTGTAACATAAGAGCAGCCTCAAATAGTAAGGCTTTATTTATTGTCTAAAAATGTAATTATACATACATAACAGCATTGGGGCATTTAATGTATTTCTAGTAGGATTGACTACTGAAATGCAGTGTTCACTGGCTGTTCACATCCTTTTTTTATAGAGTTTTAAGTTAATTCAAAATGCAACTGAAAGACTTTTTACAAGAACTAGAAAGTACAAACACATAACTTCAGTTCTTAAGTCCTTACACTGGCTCCCAGTTAGGTTTAGGGCTGATCTGAGAATCCTCCTTTTTACATATAAAGCCTTAAATGGCCAAGGCCCCGCTTACTTACCTGAATTTATCATTACTTACAAAACAAAGTGCACATTAAGATCTCAATGCTGGTCTGGTTATGATTACCTGGATTAATAAAGTAACATTGGGTGGCCGAGCTTTTAGCTACAGGCCCCCGAAGCCCCCGTAAAATGATCTGTCTGCTACCATAAGAGGTGTCCTTTCAGTCTTAGCCTTAAAATCCAAGCTGAAGACTCATTATTTCAGTTTAGCATATCCTGCCTAGAGCTGCTGATTAGCTGTGCATACTGCACATCTGTTGTTGCTTGTTAGTACAAAAATATTATTAATATGATATTTATAAACTGTTACAGATCTTTCCCTATTCTGTTTCTCTTCTCAGTATTCTCATGTGGCACTTGGTGCCACTACCCTACTGCCAAGTTGTGTGCCTGTCTATGGAAAAGTCATCTCTGATAAAGGAACACTGAAATCATCGGGGAGAAAGAGTCCTTTCATCAGATTGGCCAGCCCATCACTGACTCAGCTATTGAATAGCAAATAGCAAGTGGTTGGGGGAGTATAGGCAGCTTGTTTGCCAAAGTCTCCAGGACTCTGACTGTGTCTGGCTTGTCTGTCTCTTTCTCTACGATCTGGCTGTGATGCTACAATTAGCTGATGGACGGATGTTGTTGTTTGTCATTCATGTTAATTCGTTTCTATTTAGTTTTCTATGTATTTTTATAAAATCTGTATTCTTATATGTGACAGTTTTATATTTAGTGAGTGGTATTATGTATTCTTGAATTTTGCCTGGAGAGTTGACACTGCACTGTGCACCTCCACTTTGTGAGGAATGCTGTGCAAGAATAAAGTAGTTTATACTGTTGTTTTGTATTTCTGAGGTGGCAATGATAAGTTGGCCTTCTATCTCTATGAAGAGATTTGTTTGTGTGTTATTTGTTTTGTGTGTTATATTTATCTAGTTTTTTAAACCCATTTCATGCTCTACCAACCTGGCAAGGGGTCTCTCTCTGAATTGCCCTTCCCAAGATTTCTTCCATTTTTTTCTACAAACATTTGGTTTTGGGAGTTTTTTTCTTGTTTTCTTAGAGAATCAGGGCTGGGGGCTGTCAAAAACAGGGCTTATTAAAGCCCATTGAGACATTCCTTTTGTGATGTGGGCTATACAACAAATATATTGTTGTTGCTTTTGCAGTGTTTTAAAAGCAAACAGGCTCATAGACCACTGCAACACACTGATCATTAGTTGTTCCTCACCTCGGGCTACATCATTCATTCATTTACATTTTCTGTATCCAGGAAAACGTAGCTGGTGCTATTAGAGGGAGATTTAGGTGTTATGAAGGATCACTGCCAGATAAACCTTTTGAGCATGACTGGAAGATGCGTGTAGGGAAACAAAAGGGTCTGACAACTAAAGGAAACTGAAGCCAAAACAAGAGATAAGATTTGAGGTTGAGAGAGTGGAGTCTGTGAAGCCTGGTTTAGTGATGTTTGGTGATGTGATGGGAATGTTTGTGTGCAACACCTTGGCTTAGGAAGAAGGAAACAAGTCTATTGTTGATCAGCAAAATTCGCTAAAGCGTCTTTCGCAGTGGATATGCTGTGACCTTGCTTTTTGAATATTATCCTGGAAATTTGCCATGCAGCTAGCTTAGGCGAACATTTTTTTCTCAACGCTTTATGATGCTTTGTGAGCCTAGCATGACAACACAGAGTTGTAGAATCCACGCTAAAAACTTTCTTGCACCTGTATTGAAAGATCGCTGCCCAATCTGCTTTGCGCAAGCATGATGTCTTAGCCTGATCCAGCTGGATATGTAGCCCACATACCTTAAAAAAAATGACAGTATTTTCATTTGAGTGGTTATAATGAGAATATTATGAATACTGCTACTACATATATAACACTGTTTCTGGGGACTCTCTTGATTTTCCACAGCACCACATGGTTAATTTGCATGTATAATTCGCCATGTGCTGCAATTAGAGTGGAAACGGGCCTTAAAGAGATCGACCTTCCCCACTTCTCCTCAGAAAACACAAGAGACCCTGAGAAATAATAATGATAACAAAATATTTATTTTTATTTACAAGACATTTGCACAGATTAATCGAAAAAGATGTTCCATCTGTGCCTACAGGTGCTTCTTCATATGCTGGAATGAACCATTGTCTTGTGGTATGGTCAATGTGTGCCCTAAGATTGGAACTGCGTGAACGCAGTGTTCTGCATGTTATTTACTTATTATGTTTGTGGCCAATTGTTGTATTTTGTTTGTGGTTAGTATCTCATCTTCATCTTTTGTTGTTTGAGGAACAGAAGTTCAGTGACTAGCACTGCTGTCTCACAGTGCAAATCACATTTTTGGCTTCAATATTCAATATTCTGCATAGTTGGCATATGTTTCATAGCCCTCGGGAACCCTTAGAAGACTGCAACATCATTATAATCCACTCAAAGCTAGTTCAGATCCTGCTTCTGCCATTGACTTCAAAACATTTTGTGGCATACAGCAAAGTTCCCAAACATTTCTGCCATTTTGACAAGCTCACAGTAATGTGAACTCCAGAGGTTCATGCATCACTATTGGTGACATATGAATATGGTGGTCAAAGATGCATAATAGATTATTTGTTGGTGATGGAAGTTGATGAAGACATGGTGAAAATGCTGAAGGTAACATTATGATTAACAATAATAATATTAATGATGCGTGGAAGAACCTTGAGAAGTTGTTGAATGAAGAGAAGAAATGGGATCATTGATGTTCTTTGAGAGAAAGCAGAATTATTGAGCCGTAAGATTTCAAATGAGATGGTTGCAAAATCACCAAAAAGGTTAAAATGGGTAAAACAGCAGGCCCCACTGGAATGGTGCTGAAAATGTTGTTAGGAGGTAGATAGTAGAAGGTAGAAGATCTTGGAATTGAATAGCTTGTGGAGCCAACCCGGACACAGACAGGTGGACATGTTGTTACTCACCACCACACGTGTTTATTTACAATAATATATACAATTAAATGGTCACTCAGTCCCAGTTTCGTGCACAAAACACCCCAAAACTCAGTCCTGGCCACTAATGCCTTTCTTCGGGCCGCCTCCACTCTCCTCTCTTGCCTCGTCCTCTTCCACCCGACTCCAGCCCTGAATAAAGGGAGACGGCCCCTTTTATAGTCTCCCGGATGAGCTCCAGGTGGCTCCCAGCATTCCCTCGTTGGCCACGCCCCAGCGTGGCGGAAGTGCCGGCTGTTCTCCCAGCAGCTCTCCGGGTGTCCTTCTTAATCTTCCCTCCAGCACTTCCGCCACACCAGGTCCCCAAGACATTGGGGCGCCTCCTGGCGGTGACCACGGGCCACTGCAGGGTGGGGCTTCCATGCCCTTAACCCGTGGCCCCCAAAGCAACCAGGAAGGTGGCCCCCACGTGATCCAGGGTGGGCGCAGACCCACATCCGGTCCCTCACGGCATCCCGGCAGGGTCGTTGCCCCTGGCATCCCTGACAAGCTGATAGACCTATGCAATATGATTTTGTGTCAAGGGAAGACTAGAAAAGAAATGTAAAAAAGTAAGGGTGATCAGTTGGAGTGTGTGCCATATTGAACAGTCAAGCTTTTGCAGCAGGTAATGATGGTGGTTGAAAGAGGTGTGGAAAAATAAATCGAGGTTAGCTAAAAGTTTAGGGAAGCAAGCTGAAGTATTGAGCAAACTAAACTAAACTAAAGGCATTATTTATACTCTGGATTGTTCTGGAACAACTACTAAAAATATATGAAATTCCTCAGCAACAACAGGAGGAACTCTTATCCATCAGCTCCTTTATCAATATTCACTCAAAGATTAAAGTTTTAACTTCTCACATTCAAATAAATTCTCTGTTTCAACCTACTGCAGGACAATGACCTCGTTGAAGAGCCTTGTCAAGGTCTACAAGCGACTGGATGCATTTTGGCTGTTTTTGTGCGCTTTTCTCATTTATATTATTCATTATTCATTGTACAGTATATTGTTGGCTTGGAGAGCTTGCTTTGTTTCAGAAATCCAAAATGGCTTCCAAATAATGAGATCACATTGAGAACAAGAGGTCCAAAAATCATGATTATAACAATGGTGATGTCAATACAATTAAGATAGATTTAACAATAACATTGAAAGCAAAATGAAAAACTTTAAATAAATATTATTACGAATCTGTAAGCTAGACAGTAAGATTACAACAGTTCCACCTTGGTGGTGCTCCTGCCCCAGTAGCCTTTTACCAACTACCACCCCTCAGAAGGTAAATTATTTTGAATCACTCAAAGAACATGGTCCCTGGTCAAATCAGACCAGATGCATTTAGGGAATAACTACTGTTGTTTAGCGTTTGTGTTTCCTAGTGTGATTTGTTTGTTTTTTTACATAAATAAATAAAAAAATTTAAGCTAAAACCAAACATGAGAGCTTCCTGAAGTCTGCTGTCACATAATCTTGTATTCTGCTCTTGAACTGATGGAAAAGCCTGCAGAATGTGTGCAGTGTACCTGTAACTTATGAATATTTTAAAGGAAAACTGCAGATAAACATCTGCAGACAGAAAGGACTAAAATGAGAAGCAGTAAATAAGGGAATAAAACAGAGACATAAAAGGACTCATAAAAGACAGAATCCTAAGATCTCAAACAGTAAAGCAGAATGAAGCGTTTCCAGTAGCTTAGCCGCCTTAACTCACTGATTTTAAGAGTGTGTCACATCAAAGGCATGAACTGTTTAGGAAGGATGGCACAATTTGTGTGGCAAGTGGGCTTTTCCTATGCCTAGGTTTTTGTGTGGGACCATAATACGTTCTCTTTGGAGGTTTTCTCTTTCACACTGGTGAGAGATCTAGCAGGGATTCTAAATACCTTGTGAGTGTTTTTCTGTGAGTGTTATAAAGACTGTATAAATGAGCACACATTTTTGTTCACAATATACTGAATGTACTATGTAAAAAGGGAGACAAAACAGAAAAAAGATTTGGGGATCCACCCTGTATATTATCACAAGCAACTGTATTCAATAGTGTGAGAGTAATCATAAAAGACTGAGTCAAAATGAGACTGTATGGGAAGGAGAGGTGGTTGGGTCTTTACAGGCGGAGGGCAGGAAGAGGCGGGTCCTTGGCGGAAGTGAGGAAAGTAGGAGGGAGTGGTCTGGCAGCAGAAGTGGGTGGAGCTCTAGATGTGTTTCCATTCTGGTGGTTTGTGGAAGAGAGAGAAAAGGCATTAGTGCACTTCATTAGACCCCGACTCTGCATCTTACCCTGAGTTAAGCCCTTAGACTGCCTCCCATGTGCACATATGTGACAACTACCAGTCAAATGTCTGGACACATCCAGTTATTTTCATGTTCTTGATAGAAATTGATACCTTTTCTGTCAAAATGGCATTACACTGATTTAAAAATATAGCCAAGGCCTTACTGTTATATCCTGTATAATGACTATTACTGCTTGAAATTACTGATTTTTAATTTATTACATGCATATGGCTGCAATTCAGCAACAATTTGTTCAGTGTCCAAATGGTCAACTCCTTTAGCTTATCCTTAGTCATATTTACATGCTAATTGGTTTTTAGAGAAACCTTTCCAATTGCATTTGCATCATTAAAACATGTTATTCTGTTTACTTGAGCTGCAACGTACTGGCATTCCTAAAGATCAGTTTTGGATTCACAAATGTCCAAAATGAAACAGCTTCTCAAGAATCATATCAGTCTATTGTATTTTTGCAGAATGAAGGCTAATCCATGTGACAAGTGGTAAAGATTTCATATGAAGTTGTCTTTTACTATCCTGACAGCACAGGGAAAACTGCATCTAACCAGGACAGCAAAAGAGTGGGGAGGCCAAGATGTACAACTGTGTAGGAGGACTAGAACATCAGAGTGTGTAGTTTGAGAAACAAATCACTTATAGATCCTATACATACATGGTCAGCAACAATACTCAGGTAGGCTGTGACATTTAAACGATGTTGAATTGGTACTAAAGGGCCGAAAGTGTGACAAGAAAATATCCCCCACACAATTACACCACCATCGCCAGCCTGAACCATTGATACAAGGCAGGATGGATCCATGCTTTCCTGCTGTTGATGCCACATTTCAACCCTACCATTTGAATGTTGCAGCAGAAATCAAGACACGTCACACCAGACAATGTTTTTCCAATCTTCTCTTGTCCAATTTTGGAGAGCCTCAGTTGCCTATTCTTACGTGACAGGAGTGGCACCTCGCATGGTCTCCTGCTGCTGTAGCTTCGATGTGTTGTGCTTTCACAGATGCCCTGCTGCAGACCGCGGTTGTAACTACTAGTTATTTGACTTACTGTCGCCTTTCTATCAGATCAAACCAATCTGGCCATTCTCCTCTGACCTCTGACATCAACAAGGCATTTTTGCCCCGAGAACTGCCACTCACTGGATATTTTTCCTTTTTTTGGACCATTCTCTGTAAATCCCAGAGATGGTAGTACAAAAAAGTCCCAGTAGATCAGCAGTTTCTGAAATACTCAGACCAGCCCATCTGACACCAACAACTATGCCACATTCAAAGTCACTCAAATCATCTTTCCTCCCCATTCTGATGCCCAGTTTGAATTTTAGCAGGTCATCTTGACAATGTCTACATGCCTAAATGGATTGAGCTTCTGTTATGTGATTGGCTGATTAGTTATTTGTGTTAACAAGCAGTTGAACAGGTCTACCTAATAAAGTGGCCAGTGAGTGTATATTAAAGTATTATTAATTACATATATTTATATGGGCAGCTTCATTAGGGGCACTGAATTGCTCTTTGTCTGACCCTCTTTGTCAGAAATAAAGGAATTCAGCATTGAGTAGGCTTGAAAAAATTCCCATATGTCAGACACTTTATATGTTTTTGAGACATCTTGAATTATTGGACAACTAGGAAAGTGAACCAGGCATTTAAAGCAAGCGATCTATGCCTTGGTTAAAAATGCAATCAAAATGTTATGATACTTTCTAAGTAAGATTTTAGTAAGACAAATGAAGGACGAAAAATCCTGAAGATAAACTTACTGGCACACCAGTTGTTAATATATAGGTTGGGCAGAATCAGCAGAGTTCCATGCAGTTTTACAGCTACAACTCACCAGAGGCCTCTGTGATCTGCAGTCATCCAGGATGTTACAAATGAAACTGACTTATGAATCAATATCCATACTTCTTAACATTTAAAATGCAATACAGAATGAAACACCTGTCCCACCCATCCCCTCCTCTGTCTCGATGATCTCTTAAGTGCAAATGAGTCAGTCTCCTGCCAACATAGGAAATGTTAGCCTGAATACTGGTGAGATGAATTAGGAGTTCATTTAGTTTTCTATAATGATTTACTCTTTTGATATTACAGCTGATAAAGTTCAGAGCCCAACCAGATGTGTTATATCACTTAATTCAGACCACATAAAAATGTGCAGGTAATATAAAAAGATAATCTTCTGCTTGAAGGAAAAAATAACAATGTGTCCCCCAGAGTAAGCAAAGTGAAATAAAAAGCACAGTAAAAAGGTTAAGTGAATGTAATAAAAATTCCCTGCATCTAGAAATATTTCTGTAAGTATGGCTGCTTTAGTAAGGTTTTATATTCAGTTGTCTGCTGTCAATTTAAAATATGAGAGAAAAAATTGCACCTCATGTGAAAGGCAATCGCTCTGAGGCATAATCACACAGCATCTTTTTGACAAAAAATTGCCCTTGATGTATTTATAAAGCAACTCATGGTGGTGTTTAATAAAGATTAATATATTAAAGCAAATGGCTTTTTTATTATGCTGTAGGACAATTGTTTACTTCATATCTTCCAAAAAAAGATAAAAAATAAGACAGATAGCTGGCACCCCATCCAGGGCGCTTACTACTGTGAGAGGTAACTGTCAGTAAGCCCCTGGCCACACAGGTAACTTAATTATAATTAAAGACATTTACTAAATGAAATAAAAAAGATAAGGAAAATCCCAAATCTAAGTAATTTGAATGTGAGTGTCAGTAGGCTTTGTGCCCCAAGAACCAAGTTACCCAAACTATTTTATAACAGTTCAGTAATTATTTACCGCTATTTACTGCAACTGATGAGAATAATTCATAATTAATTGCAGAATTACAGTATTTCTCTTACATAATATGGCTCAAAAACTAATCAGCACATCATCATTTCGGAACGGGCTTACATTTTGAGTTTGGTATTTTTTCCATCCAGCCATTTTAGCCCTAGACCGTCACAGACGCACACTCAGACAGACACATCCATCATCATGAGATCGATGTTTTTGCTATCAGGGGGTCCCTAAAATATCAAGATCCATCAAAAACCAGAGACCAAATTTTTGACAAATCTAAAGCTTTCACTCCTTCTCCATAGATGATAGGATATTGTGGGGGAGGGTGCAAAAAAAAAAAAGACTATAAAAAGTAAAAAAAATCAAAAATCTAAATGTCAAAGTAATAATAAATGAACAAAGAAAATCATGAAACTGGAAAAAAAACTAAAACACAGCCAAAATTCAGATTCCAAGTGTCTAATCCATAATTGCAAAGTCAATAATTAAAAGGAAAACAAATCATTAGAAGTCCAATAGCCAAAAGAATTGGAGCAGAAGAGCACACTTAAAGTTAATGCCACTGCACCTTAGCAATGGCAGCTGGCGCTTGCGATAGCTCTCAGTGTTAGGATTCTCGGTTTTGATTTGGGCTTTTTATTTTTTTCATTTTTCTTGGCCTCTGATAAAACTAGAAAATTTTGTTTGGTGTTGTTTTGGGTTTTTTGGATTAGATCCACTATTTAGATGTTTACTTTCATTTCATGTCTTTTTTAATGACATTTTGTTTAGCTCAATATTCAACACTTTATCTCTCTGCTTTCACATTTATTCTTTTCACTTTGTAAGTTCTTCAATCAATGAAGCAACAACAAACACACCTCTAACCAATGCCATGCCTCCATTTTGGGGGATATCCACCAAGTTTAAGAGATCCTCAAAGTGCTGCATCCATCTCTTAAAGGTCTGCACACACTGTGACAAATAAGATCCAGACGTTCAACTTCCATACAAGCCTGAATGTAGCAGAACATCAAATCATGGTAGGCTGTGTCCAAAGAAGGTGAGGAGTCTGCTTTTGTTCATGTCCCACATACACTTTATCAGAGACATTGGAGATAGTTAGAGCATGTGGGGGGCTCATTACCTTGTTGCAAAATGCCACCAGGCAGGACCCCACTTGCCATCTTAGATAATCTTAAAGTGAGGTTATGAGTCTGTGAATATATGAAAATATTAGACACCAGCACTTCCTTGCCATTTCATTTGTTTTCCTTATTAAGATGTATTAAAGGCCTTTTATTGTATTTTTTTATTGCTAAACAGCATAGTAATAAATAATGACGTAGTATAGACAGCAAGACCAAAGTGTCAACTGAAACTTAAAAAGGCCCTGCTGGTAATAGATGAATGTAAATGTAAAACTAAAGATAAACATGTCAGCTCTGGTTATTCTTTTTCTGTCATGACCATCCTTGTGAGCACTTTGTCTGAACTTCATCGATCTCTGTGTTTTTCCTAGTAACTAAACAGATAAGGCTTTTTCATTTTTGCAGTCTGTTTAAGTATCAGCTTGATGTATTAAAAACAATAATAGTCTTCACTTTCCAAGATAATATGTAGCCTGAAACTGCGGAAATTTGGGGAATTAGGCTGCACCAGTGGAAAATGTGAAAACTCCCCCCATGACAGCCATTGTGAGCAGACAAGTAAACGGGAAATGCACACTTACTTCAAGGAAATAGTACTAAAAATGTGTGATAAAATTTGATAAACTTTCAGTTTACTTTTGTTGCCACAGGCATCCGTCAGAAACATGGAAGGCATGTGTTTGTAATTTGAAACCTTTGCTGTTTGAAGTGATTCTTGTTTTCACATTTGGACCCTGGCTACTTTACCTCCATTTTTTAATGCAAGAACAAGTTATGTATCTTTTTAAATAAAAAAAAAAAATGCTTCCACTTAGAGCACAATTTTATGTGGTAAATTAATATATATACTGAATTAGCTCTAGTGTGTGGTCTGGATTGAGTGGGTCAGAAACTGACAAATCAATATCTACAAACGAGAATCAAAAAGTAAAGGCAACTTACCAGTTAATAGCAGTAACTGTTAACAGGTGAACATAACCGTTACCGTCACTTCTCCACATAGTCTCACTGCAGGTTGATGCACTTCTTGTATCTTTCCACTAACTTCTTCATTCCTATGGAAAAGAAGCTTTCAGTGCCTCCTGAGTCCACGTCTGCACCACTTCCTTAACCTCATCATCAGTGGTGAACCTGCAACTGCATAAAGTCTCTCTAAGTGCACTGAAGATGTGATAGTAACATGGTGCTGCATCATGGCTGTAAGTGGGATGTGGAAGATGTTCACACCATAGCTGTTGCATTGCCATACTTTTGCTGCCACTGTGTTGTCATAGAGCATCATGGATGTTTTTGACAGCATTCCTCTTCTTTTGCTGTGAATTGCAGGATTCTCTCTCAGCATACCACAATGTGTTGCACTAGTCATTGATTGTCTGTGTTCCTGGAAACGCACCAGAATGGACTCGTTGTGTTCCAAAAGAAGGTCATCATGATTTTCTTGGAAGAGGGCTGTTGTTTGAATTTCTTCTTCACTGGAATAGTTGGGTGTTTCCACTGCCTGCTTTGTCTCTGACCCATGTTTCATCTCCAGTGATAATCGGTTCCAATTGTCTTCTTCACAACATTTCAGCTGTTGCTTGTGTAGATCAAAAAGCTATTTGGGTATCCATCCTATGCAAACTTTACGGTATCCCAAAATGACATCTAAAAGTGCAGCAAGAGTAATCCGTCAGTCTCATCTGATGAAGGCTTTCGCCATGTTGATGTGGGCTTCTGTGAGCGATGTTGATGGTCGACGAGATTGAGTTTTGTCAGTTACACTTATTCTTCCAGCTTTAAACCTTTCTACTCATTCATAAACTTTTTGCTGAGTCATGCTATTTTTACTTCCATACTGAGTCAACATCACTCCCTCTACCCAAAGAAATCTCACTACAGCATGTTGTTCAACAATGATATAATCCTGCAGCAGAACATCTATGTTCATTTGACCTCGGTTTCAACAAAGCAAAGTGGTACTCTTTTCATGTTCAAACTACCCATAAGCCATCACAAATGTGTTGTATTGTGTCAACTTCTATCCATAGTGGTTACAGCGTTATTTTCAAATTGCTTTTACTTTATGATTTGCTCTCGTACTATTATTGTGAAAAAATAATTTCGATTTGAAAAATACCAAACTTTAAAGAACAGCACATCTTCATGCATGTATCAAACATAGGCTGTGCTTTCTACTAAGAGAATCTGACCCACGGAAACACTTATTTGTCAACTATCATATTCCTATCTGACAAAACACGACAGTACGAAACAGAACTGGCTAATGCTGCACCCACACGTTCAACCTGTAGGCCTCTAGACCAAACACCGCTGAGACCACTGATCTCTTCCTAAGACTGCCAAACCTGCCTCATCACTCTCTGAAATCGACTGCATGCTACTAAGTTGAAGCAAATCACTTTTGCCGTAACCCCTCATATAATTCTCTTTAATAAAAAAGGAACATCGATGGTGCTCAAAGTTCTTTATTCTGATGAGTTCCCTCACACCTATTTAACAAAATTGTAAACTGGAGAAGAAAGAGTTGAGACACACCTCTGTTGCAATAAAATGCCTCAACTCAAGGACTCAACTTTACATCACATATGTGGATACAAATCTCACTCCACAAATACTTGGACTGAATGGCATGCTGCAGTGTCTCAGGAACCCCATGCGTTTGAAACAGCTTCCATGAGATACTACAGACTACATGGTCTTAAACTTTTTGCAGATCCACAAATGAAATGTAGATAGGATCTACAAATTTACATGAGCCCACAGATGGGTAATGAATTGGTCCACATTGTTCCACCTAGATTTGAGGTTTCACACATTTCGTTTCAGAACCCCTACACAGGATTTCCCATGGAGGATGAGAAGTAGGACTCCTTGGTTATTAGAAACACACCCTCGTGCTCCCCTTTTTAAAAACAGGGACCACATCCCTCGCAACATTACAGAAGCTAGAGCTCATCTACATCTCTGGTTTGCCATTATAGAACTTTTTAACCACTACAGCAACCTCAGATACAAAGAAGGACCCAAAGCCAACGAAAGCTTCTTCCACTTCCTCCTCCATGGAGGTTGTACCCACTGGATTTAGGAACTTCAAAGATGACAGATCAGTATTTCTCTTATCCTGACTTCCCAAAAAATATGATTTCAGATCGGATGAAACATCTGTACATATCTGTAAAGTCTGCCCATGAGCTTTTGTCCAAAGCACTTTCGTACCTGACCCACGTATTAGCATCCTGTTATTCAAACATGTCTAGAATAGAAATCTAATACCCATTCATCACTCAGATTCAGATCAAGCGAACCATTCCTCTCAATAACATCCCTCCAGGTACTTCTCTGTGATAAATATTTTGTGGTTTCAAAATATACAGCATTTTAATTCATTTTTATTTTTCATTCATCTTCTTCACTGCAGGATTGAAAAGAACTGAAGCCTCTCCAGATAATATCAGACTAGGCCAAATTAGCCATTTAAAAAAATCTGATCAATTCCATTTCTCTTATCTTTTTTGTAGCTTATTGCTTGGATATAACGTCTAAAAAACGCTACAATATGGTGCATGCAGTATGTGAGATGATATAAGCAGCTGGGATCATGAGGGATGGATTTATGAGTAGTTTAAACGACAGACGCAGCTAGTAAGACAAAAAGCGCAAGGGAGCAGGTAAGCATGTGGTTAAGAAAAAGTGGAAGGATCTTTATAGAAATAATAAAAGTGCAAGTGATTTAAGACTGAAACTAGGAAGCATTTTGGTATGCAAAGAGTTCTGAGAATCTGGAACAAACTACCGGGTCATGGAGTTAAAGCAGAATCCTTGATAATCTTTAAGAAGCATCTGGATGAGATATTGGGACAGGTTAGCTATTAGTTAAACAAACGAGCCTGATGGACTGAATGGTCTCCTCTCAATTTTTGAAGTTCTTATGTTCTGAAAACTAAGAAAAAGACTAAACATGAACACAGTTTTCAAAAGCAAGAGACTATAGATAAGGAAAGTAGTAACTACATGAAAGATTTAGTGAAATGGAGACTTTGAGGAAGTTCTGAAACTTAATAATGATATTAATTATATTGTTTTTGTAACTCTTTAGTTTAGGTACTGCAAAAATGTTCATTTACTTGTATGTAACAAGCCCACGACAAAGGCTTCTTTTGGTCTTCATTATGCTCAGAAAACATTAGTGGATAGGTTATTCATCTCTGTGATCTGTGGCATAATGAGGCCCTCTCCCATTCTTGTAAAATTACTTGGTAATATGAAGGATTTGCAGATTTTATAATGAAGTATACAATATCAAGAGACACTTAAGCCGCCCTGACCATTTCAAAGGGATGTTTTGTTAGTAATTCATGCTGCATAGATGAACAACCGCTATACTGATGTTTTGTAAGTGTTAAGAAGACCAAAAGAAGTCGTTGTTAAGGTCTTGTTATATACGAGTAAATGAGTAATAGATGCATTTTTGCAGTACCTAAACTAAAGTGTTACCGTTCTTTTTTCAAAATTTTGCCTAGAAGGAATTTTATTCTTCTATGGGTATGCCTGATGCAGCCCAACGCTACCTCTTGGGTTACTTCCCATGTACAGTATGTGCTGCATATCCCCTGAGGTAACGTAATTTGAAGGGTCACCTCTGCCATTTCTTCTGTGACCAGTCAGTGTCACAGCAGTCTCTGTGGCCTCCATCCACATTCCCTTCTGGGATGTACCCTTTCCATTTTGTGGTATGTCCTGATCCTTACACTTTCTGCTGTCTAACACCTTCACAGAAATTCCCCCTGTGCTCCCTGAGAGTCAACACAATGAGACGGAGTGACAGGAATTCCAATATGCCATGATGTAAATGGGATCATGTTCAAAATAAATAAAGTAATCCCTCGCTATATCGCGCTTTGACTTTCGCGGTTTCACTCTATCGCGGATTTTAAATGTAAGCATATCTAAATATATATCATGGATTTTTCGCTGGTTCGCCGCTTTCTGCGGACAATGGGTCTTTTAATTTAGGTTACATGCTTCCTCAGTTTGATTGCCCAGTTGATTATATACAAGGGACGCTATTGGCGGATGGCTTAGAAGCTACCCAATCAGAGCATGTATTACATATTAACTAAAACTCCTCAATGCTATAAGATATGCTTCCCGCGTGGCGCTTGTTTTGTTTGCTTCTCTCTCTCTTTCTCGCTCTCTCTGCCTGACGGAGGGGGTGTGAGCAGAGGGGCTGTTTGCACAGAGGACACGGACGCTCCTCTACAAAATGCCGCTTTATCGCGGTACTTCTGTATACTTAAAAGCACGTATTGATTTTTTGATTGTTTGCTTTTCTTAGCGAGCTCTCTCTGACATTATCTGCTCTTCACGGGGCTCCTTTGAAGATAAGATATGTTTGCATTCTTTTAATTGTGAGAAAGAACTGCCATCTCTGTCTTGTAATGAAGCACAGTTTAAACGTTTGACTAAAGGGTGTTATTTCATGTCTAGAGGGCTCTAATAATGTTAACAGTGTGGGAGAGTTTATAAGGGCTTAAAATATATAAAAATAAAACATATGGTTTCTACTTCACGGATTTTCACCTATCGTGGGGGGGTCTGGAACGCAACCCCCGCGATCGAGGAGGGATTACTGTACTGCATTTATTTAGATTGACCCGGTTGGTGCAGAACATATGTGATTAACAAAATTATAAATGTGATTAAAAATGATTCAATGCTAATTTAAAAATGCTGCCAATATCGTTTAATTGCCATATATTATATATATATATATAGTGAACGCTGGCCCGGACACACACAGACGGACATCATAAGTTCACCCTACACATTGTTTATTTACAATTATTTACAAGTTTTGCTCACGTGCAACCCCAGTGCTTCTTGCACCGATTCCCCCAAAGTCCAGGGCTCACAGTCCTTGTGCCTTTCCTCTGGCCGCCTCCTGTCCTCTCTCCAGCTCTGCCAACTACCTCCTGACATCCACCCGACTTCCGCTCTAGACTGAAGGGAGGCGGCCCCTTATATAATGCTCCCGGATGAGCACCAGGTGTTCCCGCATTCCTCCTTGGTCACGCCCAGCGTGGAAGTGCCGGCTGTCCTCCTGGCAGCTCTCCGGCGCCACATTAAGTCTTCCCCCCAGCACTTCCTGGTGTGGCGGAAGTGCTGGGCTCCAAGGTTCCTCAGGCACCAGGACGCCTCCTGGCGGTGACCACGGGCCCCTGCAGGGTGGGGCTTCCATGCCCTTAACCCATGGATCCCAAAGCAACCAGGGAGGTGGCCCCCACGTGATCCAGGGTGGGCGCAGACCCACATCCGGTCCCTCACGGCATCCCGGCAGGGTCCTCCTGGCCCGGCCGGGGACCACTATATATATATATATATATTTCAGTTTTTCTTTTTTAATAAATCTGCAACAATTTCAAAAATTTTTTTTTTGTCTGTCAATATGGGGTGCTGTGTGTACATTAATGAGGGAAAAATTAATTTAAATGATTTTAGCAAATGGCTGCAATATAACAAAGAGTGAAAAATTGAAGGAGGTCTGAATACTTTCCGTACCCACTGTATATATATATATATATATATATATATATATATATATATATATATATATATATATATATATATATATATATATATATACAATATATGACACACAGAGTTTTGGGGTCAGAGCATAGGGTCTGCTATTTATACAGTACCCCTGGAGCAATTTTGGGTTAAGGGTCTTGCTCAAGGGCCCAGCAGAATAACATTTCTTCTGTCACTGCCACAACCTTTGAGTTACAAGCCCAGATTCCTAAGCCAGAGAGCCACCGCTCCAGCCAATATGCTGTATACTAGCTTAAAAAGTGTGACGAGGTGAGCTTTGCCTTCAGAGAGCCATGACAGAGTTGTTTTTATCGTGTACTGGAACTGCTAAAATTTTTGCTGGCCTCAAATGTATTTCAGAATTTGTTTTGTATACCAATAATATTATCAGTTCATGCATCTATTATCAAACCTGCTTATCCCAGTAGCACATCAGGGTGATGGGAGGCATAGCCAGTCAGGGCAGCATCAGGCACTAGCTAGAAATCAGTCCAAGGCACACATAATATTACCTCCAAAAGACATCCTCCATATCATCGATCAAAAGCATTTAGCCTTCTTCGCAGAAGCAAATGACAGACTGAGCACCTGCACAGCAAGTGCTAGCAACCTTTTGTATCCTGCAATTACACATGTGACTACTGGGAGCCATTTCATGTAAAACATCAGTTTAATTTTACTTTAATTATTTTATGTTGCAGTACAAAATGCCAACAATCCACTTTTCAAGTTAGTTATTCAGGTCAGGTTTTGGAAAGAAGATAGATGGCCTCGGGGGGGAACAGCCCTGGACTGAGCACCAAGCAGAATGTTTTTTTTTTATTATACTGTGTACTGATTTTATACTTTTTGCATGCTTTTAAGGATGAGAATGGAGGGGGGGCATCCCATGTGCCTGCAGGCAGTGCCAGTGCTAGGTTATTTTGTGCCTTAGGCCAAGATTATTAGTGTGTCACCGACTGTTCGGTAGCTAACTTGTGTGGCTAGGTCTCCCCCACCCTTATGATCTGTGCCCCAGGCGAATGCCTAATTCATCTTAATGGTTGCGCCGGCCTGAAAAAGGCAAACCTTAGAAGAACACTCCAGTTCCACATGGACAATGCCCCTAGTGCACAACAAAGTGCCCCCTTATGTCATTACATGAAGTATTTTGAAGTATTTGTGGGGAAAAAAACAGCTGATCTTTTGTCTTGTAGAGTATTGTGGTGGCCCTATTTTCCCCTTTAGACCCTTTATTGTGTTGACCTTCACAAAATGTCCTAAATGGCATACTTTCAGCATTCATATGTTACACCACCTTTTATATCTCAAGTCAAGTTGGGGAGCATGCACTGGTACAGTGCATTGCTGCACCCACTACACAATGAAACAACTCAGGATCCTGGTTGGCAACCCCCCAGGCAGGCACGCAGTCCAGTCCCACCCTCCGGAAATGACCCTCTATCTGCCGCAGCCAGGTGTTACGTGGGTGACCCCTTGGCCTGGTCCAACCACTTGGGTCCCCAACAATGAGGATCTTATGAGCCTGGTCACCCTTGGGAAAACGCACCACATGGCCGTAGTGCTGTAACTGACGCTCCTTCACAATGCATTCGGGACTCCATGAGCAACCGTTCATTCAACACAAAGTCAAACCAACGGTGCCCAAGGATTTTCTGGAGAGACACAATAACAAAGGAGTCCAGTCTTCGTCTCAGGTCACTGGGTAGCGTCCATGTCTCGCAACCATATAGCAAGACAGGAAGCACCAGGACTCTAAAGATTTGGACCTTCGTTCTTTTGCATAGTTATCGGGTGCGCCACATACCACTTTCCAGCAACTTCATGACCACCCCATGCTCTCCCAATCCGTCTACTGACTTCATAGGAAGAGTCACCAGAGACACGAATGTCACTGCCAAGGTAAAAAAACCTCTCAACAAGGTCGACACTGTCTCCACAAACAGACACACTGCTGATGGCCATGCCCAAGAGGTCATTAAAGGCCTGGATTTTGGTTTTTATTCAGGACACTCACAAGCCCAGACATTCAGACTCCTCACTCAGTCTCTCGAGCGCCCCGATCATAGCCTCCATTGACTCCGTGAAGATCACATCATCGTCAGCAAAGTCAAGATCCATAAATCTTTCTTCACCAACAGATGCCCCACAGCCGCTGGACCCCATGACCTTGCCCAGCACCCAGTCCATGCAAGCATTGAACAGAGAAGGAGCAGGAACACACCCCTGACGAACCCCAGAATCAACTGGGAAAAACACAGAGGTCCTGCCTCCACTGTGAACAGCACTCACAGTACCAGTGTACAGGCCGGACATGATATCCAGCAACCTCGAGGGGATCCCACGAACCCTCAGGATGTCCCACAGGGCAACTGAGTCGAATGCTTTACAAAAATCGACAAAGGCTGCAAAGAAACTCTGCTGATATATTCGATATTTTTTTATATCCACATCCTTAGTCAATTAGAGTAAAGAAACAAGCAGGAGAGAGTTATACTTTAAATGAATTAATACGTTATAGATAACATACCCAAAATAACAAGCAAAAATTAAATGAGTATGACAAATATACCATTGCAGCCTAAGTATCAGTGTATCTTGCATCTATAGGTGGCTTTCCACTTACTTTCAGTCTAGCATTGTTTTTGCTACCACATGGCCTTTAAATGGAATACTGAAACAGGCCAACATGGATGTCTCAATATGGTTGCCAGGATAGAGTTGTCTTCATCATGGAGAAATGGCAAGAGAGAAAGGTGGTAAATAAATAAGACGGAGTTAGGACAAGGGAGGCCCTTGTGTTATTCTAGTCAAGCATCTTTTGTTATACCTCTAAGCAACTCCCTTGGTTCATCCAGTCCTCTTTCAGCCACAATTCAGTTCCAATGACCAATAGGATATGTCTGCTTGTCCCTTCCTAAGCCATTCACCAATGAAATCACTCGGGTACAACCATCACCCAGTTTCTTTGTTCAGTTATAGCTGGGCAGTTCATGGCCTTCCAGTGATACCTAAAGGCTTGTGTAATGTCCAAACAAAGCTATAAGAAAGACCCTTGCCAACCAGCTTGATGCATACTCCCACCCTCCCTACCATACTTTTCACACCTCAAGTCAAAACTTACAAAAGACTGGTAAATTAAACCATGCCTCCTGAAACACTATCTAATATTGTATTCAGCTTGTCCAGATTCCTGACTCTTTAATATATATGCTAGATATCACTCAGTTACACTCCACTTCAATAGATTTTATCATACTCTAGTTTTATTGACACAGATATACAGTATGATCTCACCCAAAAATTGATCATAAATATTCAAATCTTAATTTTTGGGATCCAGAAACATTCAACAATATGCAGTTATGCTACTATGCATTTAGACTTAACCATTTCATGACATAATTTTCTTAGACTTTCAAAACGTTTTCCATGCCAAAGAATAATTTGGAAACAAGACGCTGCTGGCAGTGGATCTAACCTTCTAGAAGTTGACCGGCAGAATACAAAGAGTAAAACAAAGGTAGTAAAGCCATCAGTGGGCCCACCCAAGGGTCTGTCCTTGGACTGCTACATTTTCTAATTTAAATTAAGATAAATTAAGACATAGATTCTGGTATAGTGAGTACACTTGTGAAAGTCAAAGACCTGGACCATCTTCAGATCTGGGAAAAATAACTTTAAAGAAGTACTTCACCCAAAAATTTATAAATTTATATGCTACTTACCTTATGTAGTTTGTAGTAAATGCAGAGAAAAATTTAGACTTCAGGTTTTCATGCAGAACCAACAGATGACGGATGAGGTATCTTTGGTGACCAACACTGGACAGCAGCAAACAATATCAAAAAATCCATGTAAAAAATCTCACTTTACTTGTGTCATATAATTTATATGTCGCATCCAGTCCTATGCAAACTATGACCACTTCCAGAAAGAGCTCTTGTAAGAAAATGCACACAGATGCACCCAAGCAATTGAAAAGACCTGCCTGTGTGCCTCATTGATTGGTCAGGACTCCTGTTCAGTAACAGCTTATCAACTAGATAACAATGAGCCTCACATAATATCAAGGAAAAGTTGAAACATGTGAAACCAAAGATTAAGTGTTATAAAAAGTGAGTGAAACAATTATCAGAAAGAGAGTATGTCTTCGACTTGTGCCTATCCAAAATGCTTCAACTAGCGGAAGATCAGTTTCTGGGCATTGTCTGTATGGGCTTTTCTTTAATCCATCAAACAATATCCTGCTGTCCCACATCTTATCAAATTCAAGCAGAATAATTACATTATTCATAAATCTTCAAATTCCGTTAATCCAGTTCAGAATCTCAATAGTGCCTGTACCTGTTCTGATGGCATCATGTAGCCTGTCCTGGATGGGACACCAGTTCTTCGAAGGACATGTTAAGCCATATTTACACATTCACAGAGGGTAAATCAGACACCAATCAACCCAAAGTATATGACTTTGGGGTCTGAGAGGAAAACCCATACAGACACTTGGAGAAATTAAACTCCTAAAATGGGATTCAAAGGCTGGAATCTGGATCCATGTTGCAGTAGCACTAAGCACTGACACTTCCATTGTTAATCAAATGTTATTTTTTCTTTGGTTCTCAGTAGTCAAATGAGTCAATTATCAAGAATTAAGTAGTTAGAAAAACACAACAGTAATTTTTATTTGTAGCCATTGTAACAAAGGCGCTATATAGGAGCCCGACCCGACACAGAGGGACGTATAAACTAAACAAGACTTTTATTTTTTCTTCACCCATGGGAGCACGTCTTTCCCGTGACCCACAGGCAATACACAGTCCCCAAGCACAGCAAACACACCAACAATCCTTTTCCTTTACCACCACTCCTCCTCAAGCATAGTCTTCCTCCTCTCGACCCTGGCTCCTTGAGTGGTGGTGGCTGGCCCTTTTTATAGCCCACCCAGAAGTGTTCCAGGTGGTTGACCACCTGGTCCTAATTGCACTTCCGGGTCGGGCTGAAGATTCGTCCAGCCAGGCTGTTGAAACCAGACAGCGCCCCCTAGCAGCCACCCTGGGCCCCAACCAGGATCTGGAGGACTCCATCTCCCATGGAGCCCTGCGGGAGGTTGGGGAATCACCGGATCACAGGGAGGCTGCCACCCAGCGTTCCGGGGGAGGTACTAAGCTGCCCATGGTTGCTCCCCCGGAACAGATGCAGAAGGGGCGTCCCTGCTGGGCATGGGTCCCGGCTGTCCACCACACCATGGTTATAAATCAACAATTTCATTACATTTGTTTTAACAGGTGCGGTGGGCTGGCGCCCTGCCTGGGGTTTGTTTCCTGCCTTTCGCCCTGTGTTGGCTGGGATTGGCTCCAGCAGACCCCCGTGACCCTGTAGTTAGGATATAGCGGGTTGGATAATGGATGGATGGATGGATGGATGGATGTTTTAACAGGTGCAATTAGCACAATATCCTCATTACTGGTTTGCTCAGCTGTAAATTACCAAACCCTAATTAGTGCAAGAAGAGCTTGTCTACATTTAATTTCGTTCCATTTCTAAAATCTTTCATTTCAGTGGAGTGACATTGGAGGATAACATGACAGGCATGGCATCTGATATTGCCAAAAGACAAATAAAGATCTGTTGTTGGCCCATTATGCTGGGAAAGGTGAGCTCATGGAAAGAGGCTTCTGTGTGACTTCCCTAGTTAGCACCAACAGCTTTAGGAAAATTCAGGATCAGTCTAAGACACTTTTCCAATGTATGCCGCTCATCTACGTAGACTCCAAAAGTGATGCTGATTCAATGAGATGCTGTCCACATGACGAGCTGTGGTGAGGTGGGCTTGTATGTTCGCATGGTGAGGTTCAGTAACTTTGTAACGTGTGCTGCTCACATGTCTTCTTATGTTATCCTGAGCCTCAGAACTCCAAAGCAGATCATGAACTAATTGGATAAGCCCAGGAAAATCCAAAAGGCCATTCCTTTGAATATGAAAAGGTCTAGGGAAAGCGTTTTATTTAACATTTAATGCTGGGCAATGTCTTGTTAGAGTTTACTCTGATAATTAATGTCATGAATAAGCTAGTCTGTCAATGTCTGTGTAGTTTGGTGTTATTTGAGCAAAAACTGGGTCATTTTTGTGGCCAGGAAATGTCTTCCATTTAAAATTATTGTAATGAGGTATTTGCGTGGCAAAAATTCTCTTTACAAAGGGGGTTTTCAGGAACGGATTAACTTCTTCTTAGAGCAAAGAAAGTCTGCATGCCTCTCCTGTTATTGCCTACACAAATGAATTAAGATACAATCATTAAGATGGCTGCTCATGCTGAATCTTGCAGTTACTTGGCTCATACTTTAGTGATTGTAAGATGACTGACAGGCAACAAGGAGGCAACTTGAATTATTTACGTTTGTAACAATGATTTTTGACTGTATAAAACAGAATGAGGTCCTACATTTCCTTTTAATGCTCAAGTATACCTAAAGGACGAGTTTGGTATTTTTCAAGTTGAAGTTATTTTCTCACTAACATATGCATATTTACCAGACAAAATTGTGCTGTAAAGTTAAGCACTTTCTATAAATTGGAGGCTATGGGGCATGGAGGAAAAGCTTAAAAACTTACCAAATACATCAATTTTTCAAGCTAGGACAGTCAATGAGTATTGATCCGCAACTTGCAATTGCACACACATTATAAAATAGTTTATACAAGTAATTTTTGATGAACAAAACCAATATTACGAGATTCAGCCATTTCAACAGAAGACTAGCTTTCTGTGATTGTTCAGCACCTTTCGCCCATGCGTAGTGGTCTCCTCTCAAAAGACCAAATTACAGTAAACCAACATGTTTTTTGTTTTTTTGGATTTACATCTGTATTTATGTACAGTGGTATGCAAAAATTTGGGCACCCTTGCATAAAATGTCTGTTACTGTGAACAGTTAAGTGAGCAGAAGATGACGTGATCACCAAAAGGATGTTGGAAAGGTTTTCTTCTGCTGACTCTACCATGAAGGTCATATTTGTTCGGTAGAACAGTGCACCACCACTCCAGAGTCTGCTAATTCTTCCTGAAGGTCTTTTGCAGTCAAATGGATGGATTGTATTTGCTTTTCTAGCAATCTAATGAGCAGTTCTTTTAGAAAGTTTTCTTGGTCTTCCAGACCTCAACTTGACCACCACCATTCCTGTTAACTGACATTTCTTAATAACATTATGAATAGAGAAACAGCTACCTGAAAACTATTTTGCTATCTTCTTGTAGCCTTCTCTTGCTTTGTTAGCGTCAGTTCTTTTATTTTTTAGAGTGCTAGGCAGTCGCTTAGAGGGACCTTGGGACAATGTTTGAGGAGTCAGAATTTATAAAGCATTGCAATTTGCATTGCCTGGGGTTTCCTAATAATGACTGTGAACAAGCCATAGCCCTAATGAGCTAATGAAGGTCTGAGACCTTAGGAAAAGTTATCTGAAACCTCAGACATCTTGGGGTGGCCAAAAAATTTGCACGTAGGTTTCCTTTTTTTCACTGTGCAATTGTATAAAACATAAACAATAAACTAATATCACATAAAATGCTAAAAAAAGAGATAAAAAAAAGTCTTTATCTTTATGTGTTTTGGTGTTCAGTTCATCTTCTGCTCACTTAACTATTCACAGAAACAGACATTTTTAAATAAAGGTGCCCAAACTTTTGCTGCCACTGTAAGAACTCACTCAAGCAATAGAAAACATACAGTTGCCACAAGAAAAATAGGACCAGGAACATGTAGTAAAACAATTACTTCCAGATCCCTTTTGTTGTCACAGATATGTGTTGGAAACATGGAAGGTGCAGATCAATGCTTGACAAATGTCTTAGCTAAAAAGTGGTCGTATTTGATAAGTTGTTCAGCTTTTCCTCCATGCCCCAAACCCTCCATTATAAAGTACCAGTGTGGCCAAGTTTTGTTTTGTTTTTTCTTTTTGATTTATAGAAAGTGCTTAACTTTTAAACACAGTTTAACATGGCAAGTACATATTGCATATTATACCATGTTTGTGAAGAAATAACTTCAATTTGAAAAAATGCCAATCTTATCCTTTAATATCGGATGGTTTAAGGGCAGCTTAGCGTTACTTGAGTCACTTTCCAGACAGGCATCGCTACGTTTACTGAAGCAGGGCTGTTGCACACTTTGCACAGCACTAACAGTGGCCGTGACGAATCACACTCAGACTGGTGCGTCTGTGAATGGGATGGCCTGTAAGTCCCTGTTTGTGTGTGAGGCAAGTACAGAACAAGCTTAAAGCCTTTGTCTTATATGTGGCCTTCTATGCATCCTACAATCTGCACAGACACTTTTTTGGTGAATTTGAAAAATATTCTAAATAAAAGTAAAGTTCTCTTGCGGTTGAACCCAACAATAAAGCCTAAATGTTACAAATGCACAATGAACATGTTATCTTACAACAATGCTGCCTTGCAGTTCTAATAACTTGTGTGACCTGTAAGGGGTGTTGCAGCATCCCATACCCCTGAATCAACCAGAGTGACACAACTGGCTTCTGTCTTAAATGAAAAAAGACCCCCACAAAGTGTATAGCTTACAAGATGATTTAATATTGGACAACTAAGCCAGCAGGGTCAGAATAAATGAGGGGTAAGGTGTTCATTGCATTCTTATATTTTTAAATGTGTAAGGCAGTGTTATAGACTTCATTTTCAGGCCTGTTAATGCTAGTTTTGTTGATAAGGGTGATCATAAAATGAAGCAAAAAAAAAAAAAGTGCCTTAAACCAGTGGAGATGAAGCTGTGAAAGTGTTAAGGCAAGACCCACCACAGAAAATGTGGAGTCCAGCTGCCTGGAAGAAAATCGCATAAAACTCTCAGCATCATCTCAGTGAATCCCGAAGGCAGTGAATCTTAGGACATTTTGTAACACAAGACTGAAAACACAGTTTATACTTCAGTTCTGGGGGCTCCACTGCCCAGTGGTCACAAGGAGTTTGGCACACCTGACTACAATGGTTTAGCCCCTGTTAAAACAATCAGCCTTGACACACAGAAAAAGGTTTGGGGCAGCCATACTGTAGCTATACTTAATCCCTGGCTGCACAAGAGCAAATACAGTAAAGTTGTGAACAGGTTTGAGTCCAAAACAGACCAGAATACATGTGAGGGTTGTCCTGCTTTTATAGTAGGTTGATGGAAGTGACATCATCTGAGGGCCGGAAGCGGAAGTGACACCTTCATGGCCAGAACCAGAAGTGACGTCTTCATGGCCAGAACCTTAAGTGATATCTTCACGGCCAGAACCAGAAGTGATGTCTTCAGGGTTTCCTGTAGTTTATCAGCAGGAATATTAGAGGAAAGATTAATGTACCCTGCCGGCCCCTGGCCTGGCATGGAATTACCTTTGATTGGTCCCTCAAGCTGTCCCACATGTGCACGTGTGTGACACCTCATCACCCTTTTCACTGTGTGCCACTGAGGAGCTTGCTTCACCTGTTTGTGCTCACTTATTGAAGAAATATGGAAACAGCATACACTTCTGTTTTTAAATTGCATTGCATAAAAAATACACTGCCATGTACATGACATCAGGGACATAAATGATATACGAAGTAAAGAATAAACTCACTTCACGTAGGAAATGATACTAAAATACAAAATATTTAGGGGTCCTGAAAGCTGATACTATATCCTTCATTTTAATCCTCCCATTGGTAAGACAAGTTGACGAAACAGAATTTTGCTTTGTTTTGTTTTTTAACAAATAGGCCTTGCATTTAAAAGATGGCAGTTTCGGTCACCTTTTCTCCCTTCACTAGGCTCTGGTGACATTCTCCATATACTGTAGGTGTCTCTGCTCTGTCACAGTCTGTCAGAATGTTCTGAGATTTATGATTAACTTTAAATTGAATCACCGTTATAACCTTAAGAAATGTCACCTTGTGAATAAGACGCTAGACTACAACCCACAAGGCTACTGCTGCTCTGTGACCACGGGCACAGCGCTTAGCGTGCTCTCTCTACTGAAATAGTTGTGCTGCGTGTGCCCTTGCAATTTGTAAGTCACTATAGAGGAAGGAGCTTGCTAAATTAAGCCATTCAATTTGGTTTATTCTTATAATACACACCTCCACTTGAATGCCCAGTGCACCATGCAGTAATTTGAAGTATGAGGTCCTCCAACTATTTTCTTACCCACTCATTCAGTTTGTGGTAATGGAGGGCTGGAGTCTATCCTGTCAGCAAAGGGCACGAGGAGGGAATGAAACGAGGACAAGACAGACAGATAGACGTCACTCTGAATGTGGTCAAATAGTATTCCAAGGTGGCCGAAAGGCTGAAAGTTTGAGTGTAGTGTAATACTTTCTGCATATACTGTAGCTAAAGGACGTAAAGTAAAAATGTAAAGCACAGCTACATATTTGAGCAAGTAAACAAGTGAGCAATCACTTGATGTCTGTTGTCATGTTTTATTTTAAAGATAGCCATGCATGTGTCTAAAATGATGTCAATCCATCCATTCCTTAAACAGATATAACCGAGTGCAAAGCAGGAGCCAACCTTAAATGAATGCCAGTCCATCACAGGACTTAGTCACACACTGGGCCAGGTTAGACAGATGGTTCCTTACCCAGCCAGGAAGCCTTTTTAGCTGAAGGATGTGGGTGAACGGGCATCCCAACTGGGTAGGTTAGTGGATTCTTTCCCAGATGAGATGCCATTATAATGGATGGACTGGTGAGACTGCTTCTCATAGCCATATGCTCCCTGGGTGGAGACATCCTTCTGGCATGGGAGTTGTTGAGCTGGTGGGCAGCCATATTGGGGTCCCTAGATACTGCTAGGAGGAGCTGCTGGGAGCAGACTCTCTTGTCATGGGTGGGTTCCAAATGACCCAGTACAATAGCTTCTGGGTCCAATATAAAGGAAGCTGCTATGCTTCATCCAGGAGAGTTGAAGTCGGATGGAAGAAAACAAAGCTCACCTGGGAGGAGTGGAGGAAAAGGGAAGAAGAGAGCTGTGCTTGTGTTGTGGATATTTTTATGCAGAAGCCTTTTGTAAAGGTAAATTATTATAATAAACCTTTTATTTGAACATAGAACTTATGTCACTGTGGTTGTGTCTGGGGTTTGGGGTACTGCAGTGCCCTCTACTGGTCACAACATGTATGTTGAAACATCATCTTGGGGAATTTGAAGGCCAAGGCATCTAGTGTTTATTTAATCCAAGTTTATTTATCGTTTCATCATATTTTTTGGTGATGTTAACATGAAATGCTTTCTAATGTGGCACCATCTTATTATGCTTAAGAGCACCTTTTATGTATTGGTTCAAAGTTATGAGAAGACATCTTTTATTGGCTAATTAAAAAGATTACAATATGCAAGCTTTCGAGGCAACTCAGGCCCCCCCTTAATCCTCAATGGCTAACATGGTACAACACCCTACCACTTCAAATTATGAATATTTTATGTTTTACTGGTTTTGTTAATTTTCATGTCTTTGTATTATTTCTATTATTCTATTAAATGTTCTGCCATTCCTTGTTGTTTGTGGGTGGAGCCCCAGGAGGCGGGGTCACTTTGACAACTGTGCTCCTGAGCTCTCCTCTGGCTATATAAGTGAGCTGAGAAGGCTCAGGAGCAGGAGATCATTCGTTCATTGTGGAGTATTGTGAATATCGCTTTTTATGTTTGGTTTACAGTTTTTTTGATTATTTTTCAGCTCTTGGATTGTTCTTTTGGCTATCATATTGGGACTTGTTTCCAGGGGATTGCCTCTTTATGCAACTCCTTTGTGCTTCTTTTTGCTCTGCTGGGGAGGTACACTGAGTGCTTATCTTTCCCTGCAAGATGCTTAAATTGTCTTTATATTCCAGCTGACCTTAATTTTTGACAAGGTACAATTAATTTATGTGAGCCCAGTGACTAGTATGTGCTCAGGGAGGCACATCTCCATTCCCATCACAGCACTTGTGCACCTTAGTGAATTTATGTTCAATAAGGAAATGCTGACTTTTTATCTCAACTGTACAAATTGCATTTTTTCAGTCTTATGATAGGTAGCTCCTTTCACAGTAATCATCAATACAAACCCAAATATGACACAAAACAACTCAGCACAAGATAAAATGGTGACTGCAGTAATGAACTCAATTTATGTTGTATATGTACAAGATACAGTAAATCATATGGAAATGGAGGCAGAGTACAAAATAATGACCTGAATGTGATGTGATAGAATGGAGCGGCTGAGAATGTTGCTATAAAATAATCAGATACAGGCAAGATGGGCTTTGCTGCCCTTACTTTATATGCAGTAGCACCATTCCAAATACCATTCCCACAGTATGATAGCAAACTAAGATGTACCGCAAACAGTCCCACTGCAGATGAAGCACAAGTAGATGAAGTGATTTGTTCAGGGACACACAGTGAAATTAAAGTGGGAATCAAACCAGCAATTTAAATCCTCGATAATACACCAGAGTTTAAGGTACCATTGGAAAACTGCCAGTGTGTTAACATGCACACACAAAACTGGAGTAAGATGAGTAACCCGGGGTTAAGGCAAACACCTGGTTTCTTAAAACTTCCAATTACATGCTGTCGGGTACAAGTAGATAGACAAAGACCTAAGAAACTTGAGGGTGCCAACCTGGCCACCCCGCTTAATAGAGGAACAATAAAAAAGTGGCTTTAGTGGAAAACTAAACAGGTGCTCAATGGTGCAAGCACTGGAAAAATAACCAAAAGAACTGAAATGTAGAGTCTGTAGACCGAGGTCAAGACTGAGACACGTCCTTACAGGAACGGCCGCTTTTATATAGCTTGGAATGGAATGGTGAAATGTTTCAGAGCGTTTGGGGGGCTTTGTCGGGGGGTGGGGGTTTGTTAATGCTGGTCACTTACCCTCATAGCTACAGAGGAAAGAGACAGTGCCCCCTCTTGTCCTGGAGTGGTCTGAGCCGATAAGGTGATCCATAAACACACGTGCGTGATAATGTGCAAGTACGCTTCTGCAATTCTCCTTTGCCAAAACACTCCCATGACCTTAAACTGAACAAAAAAGACTTAAAAGTCATCATCAGCTGCCATGAACCTGAAAACAAACATAAAGCTTGTGATCATTTTCTTGTGTTTTATAAATATGTTTAGTCCTTCATGTTCTGTGAAGTTAACACCATCCATCTCCTTTTTACATCCTCAACCTGAGTGACCGATGAATTGTGGCATGGTCACTGGCCACTGTGTCACCTGATCACACTACCTCAGCATATCTATAGCAATTAACTAAACTGGCACTTTATCTTTAGGTTTCTGTTACCGAATCGCATGCAGCACATTCTTTTCTGCTATGCTGTGTGAGTGAGTCTTGACAAAGGAGCAGTACACGGGTACATGTGCTTATTGCCTTACACCCAGTGCTGCTGGGATAATATTAACACAAAATAATCATTGCCTCCAATTACTTATTTAACAAGTAATTGAACTATGTAAGGCACGTTACCTTTGACGTGTCACCTGTTACACTGCCCCTGACATTGTGCTGGTAAATCTTAGCACTGGTTGTCCAGCTCATCAACATAAATTTCGCAATTTCACAAATCTATATAAATAAAAGCCAAATACCACAGACTCACTCATCACGAAATCTCCCGAACCAAGAGGACTTGGAATTTGAAATTTGGAATGTAGGTTATCCTTGGCCCATAGGTGCTCGCTAAAAAACGGTTTAAAAATTTCGTGGTCCAAGCGCGCTCTGTCTGTATGTCTGTCCGATATTCACGAGAGAATTACTTAACAGATTTAAATCTGGTTGCTTTCTATAATTTGCTTGAACTTTCTGGTTGATTTTGCGACTTCTCTCATCGTGCTAAGTACCATAGTTCACTTGCCGATGTATTTATGCAAATCTAAGAGAGTGGCTGTGGGTGGAGAGCAGGGGGACAGGGCCTTCCTCACTCTTACGCCAGCCTCCGTTCAGGTTGGTCTACGTCTCACCATGTGTTGGAGTGAACCTTGTCTCTGCTTAGCTAGCAATACCCATTTGTGACTGACTGACTGACCTGTTTGTTCAACAGACATTATCATCTACAGATTGTTAAGGAGTAACGTTTGACATTTTTGAGAGAGAGATGAGTGCTCCATGTGTTTTAGAGGGTAGCTGTCGATTGCCAGAGATATCACAGCCATGTGCTTTTTTCCCCATGCGGGTAATGCTCTCCAGTCAGAGCTGAACACGATCAGATACAGTGCCAATGTCTATTGATTTTTAAAGTTTGTCCTGTTTCATTACTATGTGGGTGCATCCACGGGGTACAGCTAGTACTGCATATTGAGACAAATGATGTCAACCAGGAGAAGGAATAATGTGATCACAGATGATATTATTAATGGCTGCTGAAATCATGTGCAAAGCAAACACATGCACATTGTAAGAGAGTACAACAGACACGTGCAGGCTACAAAATCCTTAACTGTAACCTCCGTGTTTACATGACCACATAATTTGGTTATTTCCAGAAGAATCTCCCTTTGTTAACCTGGTTTGTCACAGGCCAATAATACAATTTCTCTAACTGCAATAAGTGTTTACACTTATTGCATCATAAAAGTCAGGTTTCTGTGAAATAATGGGGTTGTTGAAGCCCATGAAAATGCACTTTGCGACTGCTAGAGCAACACTACATGGTCAAAATTCTGTGGACACCCCTCCAAATTATTAAGTTCCAGTGTTTCCGTTGCTCCCATCGTTAACGGGTACATAAAATCAAACATGGGGCCATGCAATCTCCATTGTCACTGGCAGTAGAATGGGTCATGCTGAAGAGCTCATTGACTTTAGATGTGACACTGCCATAGTATGCCACCTTTGCTACAAGTCAGTAGGTAACATTTCAGCTCTGCTAGATCTGCATAGGTCAGCTGCAAGTGTTATGACAGTGAAGTGAGAGCATCAGGAGAAGCAATAATTCAGCCATGAAGTGGTAGACCACACAGACTCAGAGAGCAAGGACTGCCAAGTGCTGCAGCACATAGCACGTAAAAACCAGACTCACTCTTGGAAGCAACATCAGCAGAAGAACTGAAATGGGCTTTCATGGCCCAGAAGCTGTTCACAAGCATGAGGTCACTATGTGCAATGCCAAGCATCAGCTAGAGTGGCTTAAAGCAGGATGTCATTGCTACAGCATACAAGGGCATTTAAGAAAATGTGAGGAATACCATAACCTGTCAGAGGACGGCTGTGCTCTGGACCCAAAACCAGGTCCATAAAGATACGGAGGAACTTGAGTTGCCTGCCCTTAGCCCTATTAAACACCTTTGGGATTAATTGGAACACAGTTTGCAAGCCAGTTCTTCTTGTGCAACATTAGAAACTGACTGCTCATTTGACTGAATGGGCACAAATTCCCACTGACACACTCCAGAATCTCGTGGAAAGCCTTCCTAAAGGAGTTTAAGCTGCTGTAGCTGCAAAGGGGGTCGAGGAACTCCATATTAAAGTCCATGGTTTTGGAATGGGATGTCCAACAAGTCCACAGAGGTGTTATGGTTAAGTATTCACAAACCTTTGGCCATACGGTGGGTGGTGACACTGTGCTTAGTTCTTCTGTTGAATACCTGGTTTAATATAGAGCTTGCATGTTCTCCCTTTATTATTAGCTACTCCAGTCACCTGCCATACCTGTTTAGCCCAATTGACAATTCTACATTTTCCCATGGGTGCTTATTTGAATTCTGTAGCCTAATGTCCTCTCTCGTCACTGGTACTCTCAGAATAAGTCCTGGCTACCCATGTCCCTCAGAGCAGCATCAGGAAATGAATGATCAAATGACCAGCTTAAGGGAAGAGTGACTAAGGTGAATGAGCGTCTACTGAGAGTTGTGTAGCAGAGCCTTAAGACAGTCGTGGAGGATTTAAATTGTCATTCAGCACATGAACCACTGTAAATTGTCACAGCATCAATGGAGAGAACAAATCTGATTGAAGCAGTGAAGTCCAAAGTATTATGAGAAAATACTAAGATACAACAGAAAGCCTCCTGAATTTGGAGGACATTCTCCTGTAGGTAGCAATTTGATTCAATGAATATTCAATATGTCACTGTGGCAAGCATTTTTACTGTAGTAACACTGCACTCATACATACATAACATGTTTATGAAACATTACTCTTTCAAATGCAATATCTATCTATCTATTATATAGTGCCTTTATCTATCTATCTAATTATTATTATTATGTTTACAATTTATTTCTGCATATCCCAAAAATCACACAAGGAGTGCTGCAATGGGCTTTAGCAGGCCCTGCCACTTGACAGCCCCCCAGCCTTGACTCTCCAAGAAGACAAGAAAAAACTCCCAAAAAAACGCTAGTAGGGAGAAAATGGAAGAAACCTCGGGAAAGGCAGTTCAAAGAGAGTCCCCTTTCCAGGTATGTTGGACATACAGTGGGTGTCAAAAAGAAAGGGGGTAAATACAATACAATACACAGAACAGAACACAAGTAATCCTGAATACAATAAAATAGTACAGTAGTAATATTGCAAGTACATAGCAAAATTCAGCAGTAGATGATATCACGTAATAGGATTCTGATTTGTTCAGAGTTATGGAGACCTCAGCCATCAAGCTGCCTCCTCCTTACTGGCCATTCCACAGCCGAGTCAGTGGTGAGCCAGCCAATCTGATGAAAGGACCCCTCTACCCAATGATTCCTGCAATCCTCTATCAGAGATGGCTTTTTCTTTGGCAGGAAGACAACCTGGCAGGTTGGCAATGGCACCGAGTGCCACATTTGAGTACCAAGAAGAGAAACAGAATAGGTGAGGGTTAGTAACAAATTAGAACTATCACATTACTTATGTTTGAGTGCTAATGACTGACAACAGAGATGCAGTATGTACAGTTAATCAGCAGCTCTAGTCAGGATATGCTAAACTGAAGTAGTGAGTCTTCAGCTGGGATTTAAAGGCTGAGACTGAAGGGGCATCTCTTATAGTAGCAGGCAGACCATTCCACAGTTTTGGGGCCCTGTAACTAAAAGCTCGACCTCCCATTGTTATTTTATTAATCCTTGGAATGAGAAGCATCTTCAGATCTTAATGTGCACTCTGGTTTGTAATTCATGATAAGTTCAGATAAGTAAGCCGGACCTTGGCCATTTAATGCTTTATATGTTAAAAGGGGGATTTTTAAATCTGCCCTAAACTGAACTGGGAGCCAGTGTAAGGATTTAAGAACTGGAGTTATGTGTTTGTATTTTCTTGTTCTTGTAATAATTCTTGCAGCAGCATTACGTATTAACTAGAGGCTGTATAGAGAACAGTTTGAACATCCAGTGAACACCGCATTGCAGTAGTCAATCCTACTAGAGATAAACGCATGAATTAATTTCTCAGTATCTCACATATTTAGAAAACGTTTTAATTGCCAACATTTTTAAGATGGAAGAAACACATTTTGAATAATTTTATAATGTGCACTTTAAATGACATGCTAGAGTCAAAGAGAACTCCTAGATTGCGGGTTGGTTCAGTAAAATTAATGGTGATTCCAACCGAGTTAAATGATGACAGAATATTGTTGTGATCAGCGTCATTCCCTCCAACAGTTAACAACTCTGTTGTATCTGTGTTTAAAGACAAGTAGTTCTCATCCTTCCACTCCTTTAATTCACTAACACAACTAATTAAAGACAATATTGGAGAAAAATCATTTGATCTAAAAGACCAAACTGAGTGTCATCTGTGTACGAGTGAAAATGAATATGATGTTTCCTAATGAGAGATCCCAGTGAAAGGATATAAAGTGGAAACAGTAAAGGTGCCAGTACTGAGCCCTGCGGGACACCATATCTCTCTTCTGTGTATAATGATGGAGTACTGTCAGCACATTTCTGTACATATTGGAATCGATTTGACAAATAAGAACTAAACCAAGCGAGTACAGTGTGTATGAGCCCAACATCATTTTCTAGTCTGTGCAGTAAAATAGAATGGTCAATGGTGTTAAATGCTGCACTTAAGTCTAACATAGTTTCCTTCATCATTATGTTATATTGCTGTATCATCCAATTATGTTTTATTGCTTACTTTTCTTTCACTATTTGTTCTCATTATAATGCTTCATCAGTCTACAGGAAAATATTTCCTGGGATCTGACAGGAAAAAAGCTAAGAAAGTTCTTTGTTTTCAGAGGTGTCTAGCAAAAGAGGCCTGAAACTCCCAGTTAAACACCAACTGATTGCTTGAACCAAAACAATAACATCTTAAAGTTATAAAACCCTACAACTGTAGGACCCTGGAAACACTGCAGCACTACAGCCAGTGACCCATTCAACTCGAAGACTTTAGATTTACGGTCTTTCATTACCTTCCACCCTCCGACAGGATCTGGACAACATAAAGCCCGGAGAACACGTCGGCTAACAGAAAGATGCGGACAAAGAGAGCACAAGTGAGTGTCCTTGTGGCTGAATTTATTGTAAATATTGATATTTTAAGAACCTTTTTTTTGTTTTTTGAGCTAGGTGTTTTACAGCCCCCCTCTCCCTTTTTGATAAATATAGGCTTGGCTCTCTTACTAGTCCTGAATTTGAGTTTTGGGGCCAGTCTAGAATTTAAATAATAGTATTGAAGCCACTTTCAAGTTTCATGAACCCTTCATTAAGAACAGTTTGTAATTCTTTTAAACTTTGGCACTTGTTGGAGGTGGCAGGTTTACATTAAATACAGGAGTGTTGGCCATTTAAAAGAAAAGCAGTATTAACAAGCCATTAGTGAAGGATGGACTATTGACAGCATATCTTGAGTGGTGGGCCAGAAGAGGTTGACACTCTGATCTTATTTAACATTCAAGGTAAGAACACAAACAAAAAGATGCATCCTTTGCATTTTGTTAAACCAATCCATCATTCTTGTAGAAAGAAACAAACAATAGTGTTTCTTGGCTATCCCCAGTGGAGATTCTTTTCGATACATAGTATGTCACTGGCTGATGTTGATATAAATACACACACACACACACACACACACACACAATGGTTCTTGATTTTGTTCCCTTTTCAACACGTAATTTATGAAAACATTCAAAAGATGTCAAAGAGTCAGTTAGTTAGAACACACTACATTACCTGTCGTTCATAACCTAAGCCCCCAAAACAAACCTTAAAAAGCAGCCCCAAAGGAACTATTTGCTTTTATTTCTTTATAATGTGAAGCAACAGAGTTAGGAAAATTAGGCTGTTATTCCAGCACAGTCATTATGCTTCACCTTTGGGACAAGGTGTCATTCTGTCAAAGAAATCCTGGAGAACAAGAGAGGTAGCCTTGTAATCTCTTTGAATACCCAGGGCTACACAAATCCCAAATCCTCACTAATTGGCAACGTGTAGGATAACCTCATTTTCATACAGCAACCTCCGTTCTCGATGTGAGATATTAAAAAAATATGCGCATCAGAGCAGAGGAGGGACGAACCAACCGGTCCAGAACTAAAGGAGGAAATTACAATTAACACGCTTATTTGTATCCATTTTCTCTGACTTAGCCAATCAAGTCTTCCACTAAGAAAAAGGCATTTAACTTTTGTTAGGCTAATAGCTAAGTGGCCTGTCAGTGGTCATGATTAATTCATTTTTATTCCAACGAGAAAAGGAAAATAATTGAAAATATCACAGTGGAATGTTTCATTAGGGGCTGGAACATGATTGACATGTTAGGATACTGATAGTTGTGCCATCGCCGCAGAGAGGAAGATCTGAGACGGTGGGTTAGTGCACGCCATTAATACTTTGATTCTGCTTGGTTAAATGTATTATTTCAGGATAAATCTTATTGTACTAATACATTGAACATTTTAAATACAGAAAATGTTTTCTTTCATTTAGAATGACTAATATAAAATGTGTGCAGATTTAAAATTCTTGCTTGTGAGATACATTCACAATTTACTGTTGCAGGTTCAGGTTCAAAAATAGTATTTACAGTATTTAATAAGCTTTGAACTCAGATATGCAGCCTGCTTAATTTTATGAAAAATTGTGTTCATAAGAAATACCGTACTTATGAATGTTTTGAAATCACTTCAGTCAGTCAGTCAGTCATTTTCCAACCCGCTATATCCTAACACAGGGTTAGAATTTGTTTTTTGCCCAGTGTCTTCTGATTCACCGATACGAGAAAACCTCACATTTGATATACTAGGCCATTCAGCTCGTCTTGATATCTACTTATTGGAAGACATCTTTTTAAGATGCCTTTATTTTTGCCCACTAGACCTGAAAAAAACTCAATTTGGACCATATGTTGGCAGGAAATTACGCCCTTATGATAAAGAGTAAACTAATAGGTATGTCATTAAAAATGATCAGAAGGACTTGACGTTGCGAATGCCACATCAACCAATCCCAGTGCTTGGAGGAGTCAAAGTTACTCCTTGGGGATCAGTAATTTAGATATGTAGAATGTCATCTATTCTATTTTAAGGTTGCTGATCACAAATATGATAACGTTTTTGCTACTGGTGATATTGGTGGTCCTAGAAAGTCAAAAATGACAAATTTCAAACATAAGCATGTGGGGTATCGTTTTAGACTATTTCAAGGACACTGATTACAGATACACTATAATGTTTTATTTTTGTTTTGTTTTTTGATATACTTTTATTAATCCCCAAGGGGACATTAACTGCCTTGAGCATGGGAAAGGCACTATATAAATAAAATGTATTATCTCTATATGTAATTCACTAAGGCAAGACACCCATGGAAAACACGCCAGAAGGGGCGTGGATTCACTAAGCTCCCGACAAGTAAGACACCTATGGCGCACGCAAGGAGGAGCCACGCCCACCAACTCCAAGACCATTGGATATGACAATAACTTGCAGAGCCACGCCCACGAATTCGGACGCGACGACACAGAAAGAACAGTGTCATTTATATTCGTCTGTCGTAGAGGCCTCATGTATTTCTGAGCCACCTTGACTGTTCATAGAGGTATGTTTCTCGCGGAGGTGAATCGCCATATGCAGCGTGTGAAACGGTTTGCAAGGGGTATCCCATAGAATCCTTAAAACAATCCTTTCCAACTGAGGTTAAAACACAATGAAGTAAGCAGTCTTTAAAAACCGACTTTTCGTTCTGACGCGATCGCATGCATCATAGCAAACTGTTTTACACGCTACATACAGCAATTCGCATCCGCGACAAACATGCGTTTTCTTCACTCACGGACAATTGTATGTTGCTCTCTCCAGAGTTCCATCTTTTCATTCAATTTCTGTTGTATCCTCAAACCCTCCCTTTTTAGACAACTGTGTCTTTCCAGAAGTGTTCAACCATCAATAAATAATTATGCGCCGTTTGTTATGCCGCGGGTTCACTATTGTGTTGTATTTTGCTCTCTCCAGAGTTCCATCTTTCCATTCACTTACTGTTGTATTCTCACACCAACCCATTTTAGACAACCGTGTCTTTCCAGAAGTGTTTAGCATTCAATACATAATTATGCATGAGATTTAGCGTGTGTCTAGGCGATTGTGTGTTGGTTTGTTCCGTGTATTGTTACAATGTTGCTTTTCTTGCTGATTTATTACATTAGCGATTTTTCAAATGTTAATTTTCTCCCTGTGCTTAAAAATCATTAAAAAACCGATTATGCGGCGTATGGTACGCCGCGGATTGGCTAGTTATTATTATTATTATTGTCTTTTCACATGACCTTTGGGGGTCAAAGCACAGAGTCAGCCATTGTACAGCACCCCTGAAGCAATTTTCAGGTTAAGAGCCTTACTCAAGGGTCCAATAGAGCAGAATGTTTGATCCTTTACTAGGGATCTATCCCTCTGCGGCTCTCTATCAGAAGGTGAATACTCACAAATTTATTTAGACTAAACGTTTTAACTAAAGCACACACTTCAGTTTTTTAAATATTTGACTCAACTATTCTTGTTGATTGCCTACCTTAACCTCTGGGAGTAAATCATTCCATTTCTTATTAACACCCCCTATAAGGATAGCTTATGCAAATTAATACTTTTACATTTATCGTGTACTTTTTTTTTTTTTTTTACTTTTTATTATTGTAATAACACCCTGCGATAGACTGGAACCCTGCCTAGGAATTGTTCCTGCCGTGTGCCCTGTGCTTGCTTGTTTCCCTACAACCCTGCTTGGGATAGCACAAGTTTGGAAAATGAATTTATGAATGAATTAAGGAATGTTTATTTTGTTACATTTTCCTTTTTATTGAACATTCTTACTTTTTATTTCCATTATTATGCTGTAAAAAAGTATTTATTGGGCTCTGCCAGAAGAAGAAGCACTGAGAAAGATCTTTATTTCCAGAGATTTCTAGTAAATTGAGAGGCAAACCTCATGGTTAAACACGGATTGGTTTATTGTACCATAACAATAATGTCTTAATGCTATAAAACGTGTTACCACACCCTGGCATTTGCCCTACAACCCACTGGGCACCTGGATATGCTAGAGCACCACAACGACTGACCATCTTGAATTTGGTCTTCTATAACCTTCCACTCTCCAAACTTGTGCACCGTCTGACAACAGGAACATGGATGGTCAAGAGAGACAGAGAGACACACAGAGTCTTAACTACTCCATTCACCTTGATGATAATCCTTTGTGGCCTCAGAGGCTGTGAGAATTCTTTAATATGAACCAAGCATAAAATTTTTATTTGTGTTGTGATTGTTTTTCATTATTTTGGAGATTTTTACTTTGAGACAGCAGTTTGAACAGTATTACCTTTCATAGTAAAGAAGCAAATGTTGTGATATGCGGTCACAGATATTTGGCAAAAGGGATGTGAGGCAAACAAAAGCTCAACATGCAGGCCCAGACCTTTATAGACCTGTCCAGAAATGGCTTCAATTTAATGGCAGAGCAGCAGTGACATCAGGGTGGCCCCCACCTCCTGGGGTTCCACCCACAAAATACATTATTTAAAGATATAGTGCATAAAAAAACAAAAAAGAAAAACTAGCAGAAATTACATAAAAACTTGCAAAACAATAATTCAAAAACAACCATAAAACAGAAAATACACCTAAGCCAGGGAATAAACCATGCCAGAACAATAACAGTAAAATGTGATTTTTAACATATTATTTGGCATATTATGAATACTCTGGCCCCATTAAACAGTACAGGACGAAGCCTTTTAAAATTGCCCACAGAACAGGTCTCAACCCAAGGCAAGTCTAACCACAGGAAAATGGAAGGCTGAAAGCCTGACAAGGCCCCAAAATGGAGATCAGGCTTTTAGGTTAAAAAATCTAGAAAACAAAGTCAAAAACACAATCCATAAGAATACACAATTTCCAGAGCATAAAAGGTCAAAAGGCAAAAAAAAAAAAATCAGAAATCACAAAGAGAACAATACTTACAAAACACCAAAGCACAACTAAATGAACTGATGGGAGTTGCTGTTCCAGCTGGAATTTAAAGGTGGCAGGCAATCCTCTAATCGACAGGGTCAGGTTAGCCTTGCCTTGTGGGGGTTTAAACAACTTAAGATGTTCAAAAATATAACAAAAGCCACAAAAGAGGAGGGATGGATGTAAACCTTCAGATTAAATTAAAAGAGAAAACAAAGCAGCTTTATAAATTGAAGCTTTGTTCATCAAAAATACAAAAAGGGAAGTGTTCTAATAAGCAAAAAAGAAACACGGATTCGCTAAAGCGTTGATCCTCAGCAAACAAGTGAAAAAACACAATCCAGAATTCAGAATCCATAATACAGAGCAAGAAATTAACACAAAACAGTAAATCTCACAGACCACCACTTTAAATGAATGACCTCCAGCTCCTGAACCTTCTCAGTGGACTTGAATAGAGAGTGGGTGGGGTTCAGAGTGGTGATGTCCAACTGGCTCTGTCACGTGAGGCTCCATCTGCAAAGCATAAGGAACAGTAAACAATTACAGAATTACACCAGAAACCAGCAGAAAGAATATAAAGACATGAAAAATAATGACTCACAATCAACAAAAACAATACAAAATATACAAACTGTACAGTCACACTGATACATAACAGTCATATTGTACCTTTGAAATTCAACATCACCCCACAACTCTTTGGCTCTCTAATGTCACATAAAACATGCCCCCATATTCTACGATACAAATTAAATCTTGTGATCTCTGTGTTTAGCAGGAGCGTTGCACACAACTGACATGACTGACTGTACCCTACCTCTTAAATCCACTTGACGTGTGTCAACCTCCACCAGGCCCAGTGTGTTTCAGACTACAAATGTTTATAGTTATTGGTTCATTTTTGATACTTTAAGAGACCTCATGTATAAATGGTGCATAAGCACAACAATGTTGCATACACCCATTTCCAAGCTCACATTGCGATGTTTAGTTTTTATACTTGGCGTAAAGCTACACATCTTTTCACAGCAGTCTCAGATCACGCGTACGTACATTTCTGCTCAGTTTTGCAAGCTAGAAACACCCAGTATCAAAGCAGTGTTACTATTTCTGTGTGGTTTCCCTTTCTCTTTTAGATGTATCAAATACACTGAAATTAACTGCATATAATTTGCAAATATAATACACCTTGAATGTAATAAATCTGTAACAATATAATGGTGCGTGGAATGAACAAACTATTCCAACTACCAAGGCTGCATTAGCATTGTTAGAAGACATTACAAATGGAAACATTAGAGGAGAGCACGTATTTACAGATCATACTGATTTCTTGTCAAATGATAATGACTGGCATCTAATTCGACTTATATATTCAAGAGCTATCCTCTTGGAGCTGCGTGATGAACTGGCATCGGCTTTAGAAAGGCAGATTTTGAGAAACTGTGCTCCACTTGCTCTGTTACAAGTTCTGTCCACTCTCAGGTTTTAAGCCACAGGAACTTTTCAATGCGAACTGGCTGACCTATTAGGTATTTCTCAGTCATAACTGAATCGAGCCAGGTGGTTGCCTGATAGTTTCAAAAGCAGAAGTGCGTGTGCAGCCAGCGCCCAAAGATTTGCTTGGAACAGCAGCACCATCACTGCCTGGGGTCACCTTTTCTAATATTGTCTGAAACAGAATAAACAGTAATATTGCATCTGCTGCTTGCTTGTTTGTCTTATTAAACATGCTAATTATGTATATGAGTATGGATAGTGGCAATTGAAAAACAAAATTAAAACTCACCTCAACCTGCAGTGATGTTGACGTTCCCCTAACCCACCAATAATTGCAGCAGCTTACTGCTCAAACGGTGCGAGTCCCAGAATTCTGCCATTTCCTCCAAACAGTTTTCTTAGGCTCGCTTTTTCTTGTTGACTTTGATATCTGACCATTTATTATTTATTTTAAGCACTGTGCGAGTTTCTGAACTTGAGGTTTTGAGTGCCTTTGTCATGCTGTGCCAGTCCATCAGTTTCACTTTGTTGCTTATGCTACTGCTTAAGCCACCAAATAGTTCATTTTTCCTCGCCTCCGTTCCCCCGCCATTTCACATTCACTGAAATTCTTATTTCCACACACTTTTGCCACTGCTCCCGTTAGGTCAGATTATCTCGGGGCACAACGTGAGCTACCACAGCTATGCTGATGACGCACAGCTGTACTTATCAATAGCACCTGATGACCCGATTCTCTTGATTCACTAACACAATGTCTGACTTGTATCTCAGAATGGATGAATAGTAATTTTCTCAAGTTAAATAAAGAGAAACTGAAATTTTAGTGATCAGCAATAATGGATACAATGAGGCTATTAGAAATAAACTGGATACATTAGGATTAAAAGTCAAGACGGAGGTAAAAAGCTTAGGGGTAATTGTTGACTGTAATCTGAATTTTAAATCGCATATTAATCAGATCACTAGGACAGCATTTTTTCACTTAAGAAACATAAGTAAAGTTAGACCTCTTATATCACTAAAAGATGCTGAGAAATTAGTTCACGCGTTTGTTTTCAGTCGACTAGATTACTGTAACGCACTCCTCTCTGGACTACCCAAGAAAGACATAAATCGTTTGCAACGAGTGCAGAATGCAGCTGCTAGAATCCTAACTAGGAAAAGAAAATCCGAACACATTTCTCCAGTTTTGATGTCACTACACTGGTTACCTGTGTCATTCAGGATTGACTTTAAAATTCTGCTTATGGTTTATAAAGCCTTAAATAATCTCCCCATCTTATATATCGAATGTCTGACACCTTATATTCCAAATCGTAACCTCAGATCCTCAAATGAGTGTCTCCTTAGAATTCTAAGAACAAAACTTAAAAGAAGTGGTGAGGCGGCCTTCTGCTGCTATGCACCTAAAATCTGGAATAGCATACCAATAGGAATTCTCCAGGCTAATACAGTGGAGCACTTTAAAACACTGCTGAAAACATATTACTTTAACATGGCCTTTTTATAACTTTAACTTAATCCTGATACTCTGTATGTTCAATTCATCATAATAACTATTCATGGTGGCTCTAAAATAACGTACTGACCCCTACTCTCTCTTCTGTTTCTTTTTCCGGTTCCAGAGGGGACTGAGCAGTCGAATGGTCTGGAACCCCTACAGATTTTATTTTTTTCTCCAGCCGTCTGGAGTTTTTTTTGTTTTTTCTGTCCACCCTGGCCATTGGACCTTACTCTTATTCTATGTTAATTAATGTTGACTTATTTTATTTTCTTATTGTGTCTTTTATTTTTCTATTCTTTATTATGTAAATCACTTTGAGCTACTGTTTGTATGAAAATGTGCTATATAAATAAATGTTGTTGTTGTTGAACAGAAGGGGCTATTTATATTGATTTAAATATTCAAATAGGCAAAATTCTGTTTTTTGTTGTTTAATGTTTGTTAAAATTCATGTTGATCGAGATTTATAAAAAGAAGGTACGTAGAACTTTGCTTACACACAGTTTTATGCATCTGAATTTTTTTGTGCGCATGCACATTTCTATTCTTGTTCGCATACCAAGTTTTAGTGTGAATTCTATGCAAGGCTTTATACTTGAGGCCCCAGATCCTAATATACTTAGGGTTGCATAATGCATTCAAAGCCACTAAAATCTTTAGTTTCGCATATTCTCCTTCTGAATTGCCCATGTGATTTCAATAGCAGTATTTGCAGCTGTGATGTCGTCTCCAGTTGAACAGTTAATGTAGTGGAAAGGAGCAGCCAGACCTAACCAAATACAAAGTGGCACAACAATCATCGTGCATTATTTTCAAGTAAGATTCACATGAAACAAGACCTTAGCATATTATGCACCCACACACAGATTGATTTTCTTAATCTACTTTGACCAGTTATATTTGAAACATGCTTGCACCTAATCTCAGTGTCATTGTGCCAAGTTGTTGTGCCTGCCTAAGGTAAAGTCACCCCTGATGGAGGACTGCAGGAATCGTGGGAAAGAGGGGTCCTTTCATCGGATTAGCGCTATTTCAGCTGTGGAATGGCCAAATGGGGGAGGCAGCTTGATGGCTGAGGTCTCCAGATCTCTAAACAAATCCAAATCCTATTATGTGATATCATCTACTGTTACATTCTACTCCGTATTTCTAAAATGTTTATTTTTATACTGTATTGAGGATTTGTTCTGTTCTGTGCATTGTATTGTATTGTATTGTATTAACCCCCTTCTTTTTGACACCCACTACATACCCAACCTACCTGGAAAGGGGTCTCTCTTTGAACTACTTTTCCCAAAGTTTCTTCCATTTTTTCCCTACAAGGGTTTTTTGGGAGTTTTTCCTTGTCTTCTTAGAGAGTCAAGACTGGGGGGCTGTCAAGAAGCAGGGCCTGTTAAAGCCCATTGTAGCACTTCTTGTGTGATTTTGGGCTATACAAAAAATAAGTTGTATGGTATTGTATTGTGCACAAAGCCAGCCCTGCCTAGGACACCAGTCCTACACAATGCATGCTCGGCCATTTTGTCAGTGAACCCAGTTCTGATGAGTTCGACTTGAGCCACCCGCAGATCTAAACTGGATAAGCACGTCAGATAATAGACGGCTGTACGGCTTTGAAATGTGGGATGAAACCAGCATACCCAGAGACAAAGAAACACTTCACCGCTGTAGCTGTGAGACTAACCACTGGACCACCATTCCAGAAAGAAGTGATTTAGAAAAATTGAGCAATGCAGTCTGCAAATGACATTCAGCAACATCTTCTTTGTTCAATTTTAGAGGAATATTTTCTTTTGTCAGAACAAGCTGTAAGTCCAGTAGCTCGTGTGTACCCAACAAAGGCAAGAAAAAGAAAAAATGCATAATTCATGAAAGACAAATTTGATTAAAATCCAAAAGACTCCTCGGGAGGCAAAGAAAGTAATATCTTAAAAGAATTACTTTCTGTCAGTTTTAAACCCCTAGACAATCATATAAAGAAGTTATCTTTCTGCAGAATACCCTGGCAGACAACATTCCCTTTTAAACTATATTTAAATTGACCATTTCCCTGGGAGATGCAGAGAGGGCTCTCTTGATCCAGTATCTCTTTTATCATGCAGGGAGAAGATTTTCAACATTGCAGTAAAAAGCTGTTAAAATGAAATATTATTACAAGTCACAGTAAGAAGCAGACAACTGGCAATATATGACAAGCAAAACAGCATGATAAGAAAGAGAAAAAAATGTCAATGACAGCCATCGAGAGGCTCATCTCCATACTGCTGAATTAATTTCAGGGCGATGTTAATAAAATATATAGTGAGATAGGTGCAAAAAAAGTTATTTCCAACTTTCATACTCTATTTATAGTAAAAACCATAAGTGGATTCAGTCCAGTCCTGATAAACAACAAAATAATTAATTATATAATCATCTGAAGGCAGTATGGCGTGCCAGTTAAGGAATTACACTTGTAGCCATAAAGCTGCCACTATGTGACCCTGAGCAAGTCAGCAAACTTGTTTGTTCTTGGAAAGAGATGCCACCAAAAATAAATAAATAAACATTGCTCGCGTGCCTCTTCTTAAGTGTTACGATGAGTACATTTTATTATATTTTTTGCACCTTTTTATTTCTATTTTTTTGAGATCCACGTGGCTAAACTGGGGTTTTTATACTCAGGTAATTAAATTTTTCCATTGTTTACCTTCTTTTGGAAATGAAATATCATTATCTTCTTCCCATTTTGGATTGTTCACAGGCACTGCTGTTTTGTGACAGAAGTGTCAGTCATTGCCTAGGCAACTTTCCCAGAGTTCTGTGGGAGTGTGCAATGCAGGTCATCATCATTTGAATATATAAGTTCCAGAGCTTGTGATTTGTTACTGGATAAAAATACTTAACATGCATTTCTCTGTGCCTTTTTGTTCTTGGTTTTCTGGCTTTCTTTGTGTGCAACAGTTTGTGATTCTTGTCATATGTTTCTGGCTTGGCGAAGGACTGGTTTGACTTTATTTGGTAACAACCCCTGCTTCAGAACAATCCAGACAAGAACAGGCCATTCAGCCCACAAAGCTCTCCAGTCCTGTCCACTTAATTCTTCTAAAATAACATCAAGTCAAGTTTTGAAAGTCCCTAAAGTCCTACTGTCTGCCACAGCATTTAGTAGCTTATTCCAAGTATCTATGGATCTGTCTGTGAAGAACAACCTCCTAATGTTTGTGCAAAATTTACCCTTAACAAGTTTCTAAAGGTCTGTCCCCGTGTTCTTGATGAGATCATTTTAAAATACAAGTCTCAATCCACTGTACTAATTCCCTTCATAATTTTAAACACTTCAATCATGTCACCTTTTAATCTTCTTTTGCTTAAACTGTAAAGGCTCAGCTCTTTTAATCTGTCCTCATAATTCACACCCTGCAGCCCAAGAATGAACCTAGTTACTCTTCTCTGGACCTTTTCTAGCGCTGCTTTGTAATTTTTGTAGCCTGAAGACTAAAACTGCACACAGTACTCCAGATGAGGCCTCACCAGTGAGTTATAAAGTTTGAGCAGAACCTCCTTGGACTTGTACTCTACACCTCAAGGCGCTATATAACCGAACATAATCTTAGTCTTCTTAATGGCTTCTGAACACTGTCTGGAAGTTGACAATATGAAGTTTTCCACGAATCCTAAATCCTTCTCATAAGGTGTACTCTTGATTTTCAGATCTCCCATTGTGGATTCAAACCTAACATTTTTACTTCTTACATGTAATACTTTACATTTACTTACATTAAATTTCATCTGCCACAAATCTGATGTTGTCCAAGTCCCTCAGAAACGATTCAACAGATTTCTGGCTATGTTTCATCTCCCCATCAAAACAATTAAATTCTTTTTCACTGTCTTTCATTGAGAGAGTACATTAAGGTTATCCATTCATTTACTGAGCCAACTTCAGGAGCTTGAGATGGTTCTGTTGGTGCCCCTGGACAAAAACCTCAATCAGGTGTAATTCCTGAGTAGGTCCTTTTGCTTGAGCAGAACACGTTTGTCTTTTATCTGTCTGTGGTTACAATGGACTTTTTTCGAATTGCATGTTTGAAGTATTTCAGTACTTTTCATTTATTTTAAAGCTTTTGTTGTTTTTTCATTTTATGCTTATTCTATCTTTGGATTGGTTTTATCTTTTTACAAGCTATGTAATATTATGATTTTGGTAATATAATATTTAATTTATGTGTTTATGTATTGTGTTTCATTGGTATATCCCTTCTGATATGTAAGTGCATTCATAATTAGCCATGCGGTGCTGGTACACAGGGATCAGCGTCATTTATCTGTTGGCACTACTCATAATACTGTTTGTTGTTAATTTTTTTAAAGCATGTGGGATGGAAATCTGGCAGTGTTTCTCAACTGTTGTGGCTTCAGGGCCCATTTTTTAAGTTCATTGATGATTTACAGCAATTAAAGAGCCCTGGGGCTTGGAAGGACCACAAGCAGAAGAGACTAGTGCAGTTAGAGACTGGGAACAATATGGCACAACACTGCCTGAGGCTTTGTTTTGGTGGTCAGGGGCTTTAGTGCTTTTCAGTAGCTGAATTGGCATTTTTTTTTCTTCTTGTGCCTGTGACTTAGCTGCAGCCAAATCTTCTAGTAGGCATGTGTGAAAGTTCTGTGCAAGGCAGCTATAGCTCTGTGATGTCACCCTGTCCTCACAATGCACCATTGAGGGCTTGGAAAAAAATGTTTACCTAGGCTGGTCACAGGGTGTATTTCAAGGAAAATATTTGAACAAGATTCCTGGCCATCACACTATATATAAAGGAACTTTGTTTGCTTTTACCCTTTAAGCCAGACGTTTATGGTTATCCTCTCTACTGAAGAGTGCATTTGACTTTGAATTTTAAAAATCTGTACACCATTTTGGGCCCTTTCAAACCAGAAAGCCTTCCATTTGAATTAGGGGCTAGGCTGCCTGCTGTACGGCCTGTTTCTGAGGGCCAGGCCTAGTGGAGTCCTAGTCTGGCTATTGTTTATATTAAGGCCTGTTTACCGTTTTTGCTATTTTGGGGTTGCTGAAAATAAAAAGCGGGGGTGTTCTAGCCATGCCATGAACCAGAAATTGTACTGAGTGGTTAATTTCACTTGAAAGGTTCCTGGTTGAGGTGAATTCTGAAATTATCATATGATTGGCTGTAGGGTGGCCACCTGGAATTTTTAAAACCACTCCCTTGCAGTCATAAGTCAAAACCTCTTTCCATGTGAACCTACTAGATAATACCAAAATGAATTTGCACTTGTTCTGATTATCTTTGTGCCTAGCTTAATTTATTATGATTCTGTAACACACCTTTCTTGTCACGAATAATGAGCCTTCCCCTGAGTGTTCACACTGATTGATCAGTGTTTGAAAACTTTAATAACCAAAGGGGCTTTGGCCAAATGTGGGATGAGTAAAGGGCTCTTACTAAGGCCTGGACTCATTCTAGTAAAATGGGCCTGAAAAGATGAGGCAAGAAATGAGGTGTTGTGTTAGTAAAGCGATAAGATTTTTAAAGGGCTAACCAGGAGAGAGACATGAAACAGAAAATAGACAAAACCTGAAGATCAATAAGTTCCGAAACAATGAAGCCAAAGAGCAAGATGAAAAACGAAGTCAGAAGGACAATAGAATGTCCGGACCCCAAGACATCAAATCAGAAAACAAGAAATATTTGTAATAGGTTTAGCATCTAATTACTGGATTTCAGTTGAGACTTGTTAACCTTAGGTTGCCATTTTAGAGAAATCCTTTTTAGTTTCTTATTTCTTGCTTATGTTGTGCTTCTTTTATTATTTAATAATTTCTTAAATAATTAAGGACTATTGTTTTAAGAGAGAGGTTTGCAGTTATCCTCTCCCTTTAAGTGTATTTTTGAGCATTATGTTTGAAGTTGTGTATACCTTGAAGCTTGCCTTTGAAGTTTGGGGACAGGCTACCTGGGCTGAGGCCTGTTTCCGAGGAAGATCAGTACATTCATAATGGCTAAGACAGTCCAATATCCTAATACTACTGAGGACAATCAGTGAATGTGTGGTCTGCTTTTTGTTTATTTTGAGCCCTGTTCACCCTATCTTGCCATTTTGTGTTGCAAGAACCACAGCAGTTTGCATTCGTAGTTTCTTCAGATGCTCCTCTCTTCCTCTAACAACCTATTCAAACATGTTAGGTGAACTGGTGACTCGTTATGAGTGAGTGTGGGTGTGAGATAGTATGCACTTTGGTGGCCTGATACCCCATCCAGAGTTGATTTCTGCCAGGCACTTAATGACACTGGGCCCCTGGCAATCTTGAGTTGGATAAGTGAATTAGTAAAATGGATGAAGAGATCTTCCACTAGGAACCCAAACGGTTTCAATCGAGAATGCAATGTCTGGTTCTATGTGTCCCCTAAACACACCCAGGATTTTCTTTTCTGCTTCTCAGTCTGAGACCTACTGCTAGTTTCATCCTAATTAATTCCTCAGTAAGCTAATGGAATGTCTTTGATCAATAAGATGACCATTTTATGATTACATTCTGAAACCTCTGCCAGTTATTTTTCACAGAAAATTAAGTACTGTTTTGTGGATGCCCAAATGAACCCGCAGCCCCTAAATCTACCTTGCTTCCCTCTTATTTCTGTAGATATCTGTTTCCACAATGACATAATCTATCAATGGTAAGAAATCTCTAAATATATACACAAAGAGTTCACATTGCAACAATAAAATTAAGAGAAATCCAAAAGGGTGAATCATGAATGTAGTCATTCTAGATAATTCCTCCAAAATACTTCCAGTGTAACTTGAGGCTTTTGCTATATTTTTTTAATTAAAAAAGTAATGATATTAGACATAATATAGTACATCTCCCCATACTGATCCTCTTAAACCCCAGGACTCCATTATAAACAAAGTAAATTCTTTTACCAGGATAGATTTACTTAATTTACATAAAATAACTTCTCAACTGAGACCCTCCACCTGCGTCCTTGATGCAGTACCAACAAGATTTTTTCAAAGAAGTATCAACCGAAATAATTTATAGTATTCTTGACATAGTAAACTCGTCATTAGATATCTTCCCAGACTGTCTTAAGACTGCTGTAGTTAAACCCCTGCTCCAGAAAAATAATCTTCACTCTTCTGCTTTTGAAAATTTCTAACTTGCCTTTCTTAAGTAAAATTCTAGAGAAGGCAGTCATTATGCAGTTAAATGACCACCTAAATAAACATGCTATTCTTGATAAATTTCAGTCGGGTTTTAGAACAAATCACAGCACAGAAACTGCACTCGTTAAAGTAGTAAATGATCTGCGGGTAAATGCAACAGAGGCCATTTATCTGTTCTCATCCTCTTAGATCTGAGTGCCGCATTTGACACCATTGACCACAATGTTCTTAGAAATCGCCTTAGTCAATGGGTGGGCCTCCCTGGCAGTGTCTTAAATTGGTTTGAGTCCTATCTAATTATCTAATCTATCTATCTATTAAAAGGCAGAAGTCTACGTGGCCATCATCTTCATCAAGTCCTTTCATGAGAACCCTAAATACAAAGATGACTGTTTCATTTATGTTAGGTAGAATGCCCAGAGGGGACTGGGCGGTCTCATGGTCTGGAATCCCTACAGATTTTATTTTTTCTCCAGCCGTCTGGAGTTTTTTTGTTTTTTCTGTCCCCCCTGGCCAAAGAACCTTACTCTTATTCGATGTTAATTAATGTTGATTTATTTTGTTTTCTTATTGTGTCTTTTATTTTTCTATTCTTTATTATGTAAAGCACTTTGAGCTACTGTTTGTATGAAAATGTGCTATATAAATAAATGTTGTTGTTGTTGTTGTTATCTGGCAGGTAGAAAATTCTTTGTTAGTTGTGGTAATTATACTTTGACGACACATTATATTCTATATGGTGTTCCACAAGGCTGCGGTGGGCTGGTGCCCTGCCCGGGGTTGTTTCCTGCTTTGCACCCTGTGTTGGGTGGGATTGGCTCCAGCAGACCCCTGTGACCCTGTAGTTAGGATATAGTGGGTTGGATAATGAATGGATGAATGGATGTTCCACAAGGCTCTATCCTGGGTCTGCTGCTCTTTTTGATTTACATGCTTCCGTTAGGTCAGATTATCTCGTGGCATGACGTGAGCTACCGCAGCTATGCTGATGACACACAGCTGTACTTATCAATAGCACCTGACGATCCAGACTCTCATGATTCACTGACGCAACGTTTTACTTGTGTTTCTGAATGGGTGAGTAGTAATTTTCTCAAAGTAAATAAAGAGAAAACAGAAATTTTAGTGACTGGCAATAATGGATATAATGAGGGTATTAGAAATAAACTTGATGCATTAGGATTAAAAGTCAAGACGGAGGAAAAGAATTTAGGGGTAACTATTGACTCTGACCTGAATTTTAAATTGCATATTAATCAGATTACTAGGACAGCATTTTTTCACTTAAGAAATACAGCAAAAGTTAGACCTCCTATATCATTGAAAGATGCAGAAAAATTAGTTCAGTCGGCCAGATTACTGTAACGCACTCCTCTCAGGACTACCTAAAAGAGAAATAAATCGTTTGCAACGAGTGCAGAATGCAGCTGCTAGAATCCTAACTAGGAAACAAAAGTCTGAGCACATCTCTCCAGTTTCGATGTCACTACACTGGTTACCTGTGTCATTTAGAATTAACTTTAAAATGCTGCTTATGGTTTACAAAGCCTTAAATAATCTCGGTCTATCTTGTATTTTAGAATCTCTCACATCTTACACTCCAAATTGTAACCTTAGATCTTCAAAAGAGTGTCTGCTTAGAATCCAAGAGCTAAACTTAAAAGAAGTGGTGAGGCGGCCTTCTGCTGTTATGCACCTAAAATCTGGAATAGCCAATAGTCTAATCGCCAGGCTGATACGGTGGGGCACTTTAAAAAACTGCTAAAAACACATTACTTTAACATGGCTTTCTCATAACTTAATTTTAGTTTAATCCTGGTGGCTCTAAAATCCATACTAACCCCTACCTTCTATTCTGTTCTTTTTCCGGTTTGCTGTGGTGGTGATCTGCTCCATCACCACCTAATCAAAGCACCGTGATGTCCTTACCTTGATGGATTAAAGGCCAGAAGTCCACGTGACCGTCATCATCAAGTTCTTCCATGAGAACCCTGAATACCATAAGGACTGATTGAGGTCATTTCTGTTAGGTTGAATGCCTGGAGGGGGCTGGGTGGTCTCGTGGCCTTAAAACCCCTGCAGATTTTATTTTTTTCTCCAGCCGGCTGGAGTTTTTTTTGTTTTGTTTTTTTCTGTCCTCCCTGGGCATCACCTTATTTGAGTTGATGACTGGCAGCTCCATTCATCGATTATTAAACATGCTTAATGTACCTCAAGGTCATATGGTGGGCTGGAGACAGAAGAAATTAAAAGTCTAAACAACTAAGCCAAAAAAATCATCAAAGTTGATTCTGAAATCTGTGACTGAGGTTAGCACCCTTGTGACATTCAAAGAGGAGTAAATCCCACTCTACTGGTGACGTCTAACATTGCAGACTGGAGGAGATGCACGCCATCCGAAATTGTGGGCGGCAAAAATAATTTACTTTGGCACTGGACTCTGTTCTTTTGTCGTTTCTTTTGGCACTCAGTGTTATGACCTTGGTGGAGGCGTATTTGCCTTTATTGAAACAGCACACGGTCAACACAAAGCCTCTCTTTGTAAGGCCCAGTGACGTGTGTGCAGCCCGTCTCATACGCAGTGAAGATAAACAACATTAAAGCAGGCGGAGGAGCGGGTAGCTACAAAAGCCACAAACATCTGAGATGATAAGGTGTGTCCTGTCAGTCCGAGTTGACAAGTCTTATTTTATCTTAGCTCATTCCAGATAGAGAAGATCAAAAAAAACATGCATGGCATGTCATTGTTTGCTGTAAGTCAGGCCAACAATCCATTTTCTCAACTTAGCCTAATCCAGTTATAAAATCGTAGAGGATGACAATGCCAGTACATTGGCCACAGCTAACCCTGGTCATGGCATCAGACCATTGCAAAGCAAACGTTTGCTAATGTCGCATGTATTGTTATTATTATGTGTGGATGTTACAATTGGTTGTTTTATTAATCTGCTTTTGCTTGATTGTTTGTATTGTGTTTATTTTAATGCTTTTTTTATAGTACTTTGGCGCAACCTCTGTTGTTTTAAATGTGCTTTTATAAATAAATAATCTAAATCAATCATTTTATGATCATTAACTAAATCAGGGTGGCCAACTCTGATCATAGGGAGCTGCAGTGACAGCAGGTTTTCCTTCCTGCCACTGTCTTCGTAAGTGACCAATGTCTGCTTCAGTTCCCTTCACTTTAATTACCTTGTTTTTTTATGACTCAAGTCCCTAAATTGCTTCATTTTTCTTAAATGGCAGCCAAACAAAACAACAAGATGTGAAGTGAGTCGACAGATGACACGCTTAAGTCAGGGACTCAAACTCCAACCAATTTCATTCCAACCAGTTTCTTAGTTAGAAGCCAATTCTTGATGTTTATTTTATTTTATATATTATTTAATTCCATGGCTTGTTGTCCCTCTTATTCTGCTCCAACAGACTATGATGTCCTGTGTCCGTGGCCATCAGCACAAGCCCATAGTGGGGTATCTTGTTGTTAATCAGCAGTGAGAGACGGAGAAACTCGGACACCAAAATATGTAAAAATATTAATGGGGAATGCATTTTTCTTCAATGGATGAAGTGAAGACAGAGATGACAAGCCTCCAGCAAGAAGACCTCCAGCACTGTTTCAATCAGTAGAAGATAATGTACTGTCAGGGATGCCAGGGGCAACGACCCCGCCAGGACGCTGTGAGGGACCGGATGTGGGTCTGCGCCCACTCTGGATCACATGGGGGCCGCCGCCCTGGTTGCTTTGGGGGCCACAGGTTGAGGGTATGGAAGCCCCACCGTGCAGGGGCCTGTGGTCACCGCCAGGAGGCGCCCCAATGCCTTGGGGACCTGTTACCTCAGCACTTCCGCCACACCCGGAAGTGCTGGGGGGAAGATTTAAAAGGACACCCGGTGAGCTGCCGGGAGAACAGGCTGGGGCGTGGCCAACGGGGGAGTGTCGGGAACACCTGGAGCTCATCCGGGATATGAATAAAAGGGGCCGTCTCCCTTCATTCAAGGCTGGAGTCGGGTGGAAGAAGGACGAGGCACGAGAGGAGAGTGGAGGCGGCCCGAAGAAGAGGCATTGTGTGGCCAGGACTGTGTGTTGGGGTTTGTGGTGCACATGACTTTATTTGTAAATAGTTGTGAAAATAAACGTGTGGTGGTGGAAATCAACATGTCTGCCTGTCTGTGTCCGGGCCGGGTTCACAGTACGTATAGATTGGTGTAGAGATCAGGAGGGGGAGTATGTAGAAGGTGACAATGTTTAGAATGCTGTAATTCATCGATAAATATTTTTATTTTTTACCAATTTGGTTATTTTTGTGTCTCACCTCATACGTGTACCCGTTTTCTGTACCCACATTGTGTCCTCCAGACTTGATAGGTTCCAGCTAAAGGTTCTAAATTAAGAAAACAAATTCATCCATTTTCAGTTCCTACTTATACCATTTTGTTTCTTCATGCAGAAAAACAGACACATGGAATAAAACACTAAATAGTGTGGTGGAGTGTAGGACCTTTAAATATTGATTTCAAATTAGGTGGATAGATCTGTGGAGTGCTGGCACCCTGCCCGGGGTTTGTTTCCTGCCTTGCGCCCTCTGTTGGCTGGGATTGGCTCCAGCAGACCCCCGTGGCCCTGTAGTTAGGATATAGCGGGTTAGATAATGGATGGATGGATAGAGTGGGCGAGACCCATTGGGCTGAATGGGCTGTTCTTGTGATTTTTTTTTCTAATGATCTAATCCAGGCTTGTGTTTTGGCAGAGCCTATCCCAGCAGCACGAGGTACAAGGCAGGAGACAGCTCTGGATGCATCACTGATCACTTCCCCACCCACTTGGTCAATTTACGACCACCAGTTATCCTAGCTTGGACATGTTTGGAACATGACATGAAAAACTATACCAACCTGCATTATTTATGAATGTTTAATAGGTTATTAATTGATTTTATGGTTCTTTGTATTGTGGACATCTTGCCTGAGAAGTCATTATGTTGGATGTTAGGCTCAAGTCCAAGTGGAAGTACATTTTTTCATTTAATAACATTACTTGGCAAAGTGTCTCTCCCTCTCATTGTCAAAGTACTTACTGTGAAATTTCACTCTTTTAGCTAAGCAAAAACCCTGCAGGCACATACATTTGAAAAAATCATGGCGCCATTCTCAGATAAGAGTTTACAGTACTTAGCTTTACAAAGAATAAGAACCACATTTTTGCGTTTCCTTTTCAAATTTCTTTCAGTTCATCCAAGGAGATGTTGGCTTCCTCCCAGCTGCCCACTCTGCACTGCCCCAAGGGTATGACTCTTTGTATGGGGGGACCTGGGCATGAAACAGCATAGACTGTCATAACGTTTGAGATGCAATCTGTAATGACTCAGTAAGGTTCAGCGTGTTTATCTGTTGACTCATATTACGACCACATGATAGGCTCCTATTCGTGAAGCCGGAGGAGCTTAATGAAGTCCTCCTGAGAATGTCACAGTTCAGAAGAGACATGCGGTTTAACAGGTGAACTGTGCACAACATGCTAATGATGTAGCTGCTCCTCTGGCCATCCCATGTGGGCCTATAAAATGAAAAATACAACTCAAGAGCATTTGCATTGCAAATACAAGATAATTACCCAGTGATGAATCGACCCGCTCTTTAAACAATATCCGGTTATTATAATCTCTGGCATGTTTATTTAAAATGCCATAATGTGTTAGACGTACCACTTTTTTCAATAACAAGTTATCTGTACTCCTGTCCTCCTATCTCTGTCATTGTCACAGAATATCAGCAATAGCCTGAATTTCACATCCTGCATGTCGCCTCCAATTAGATAATACATGACTTTCTTAGCCCAATAATATTCTGAGGCAGGCTGTAAACCTACAGCCCACCCATTCAGCTGCAGAACGTTTCCCTGTCACTTGCTGTTCTGTTCACTTCCTTTGGGCTTAAAATCAAGTGTGGCAACAAAATGAAGAAAGACTTCTCATTCATTTTTCTACTTTAAGATGCCTAATCCATTCTTTGACAGGCAGTAAAAGGCAAGTAGTGTGGTACAGAGACTAAAGTATGGAGTTGAACCACCGGGCTGTTGGTTCAGTTCTCATCACCATCCGAGTGTCTGACCCTGAGCAAGTCCTTTAACCTGACAGTTTTTAACGTTGGTGTGGCCTGCAGGGGGCGCACCAGATCCCCAAAGCCAACACAGACAGAGGCAGGCAAGTTCCAGCACGGCACAGGCTTTTATTTTGCTGTGGGATACACTTCCCATATCTCCCATACAGTAAACACAGTACAATAAAACTCCAGGTACAATAATAAAGCAGCACACAGCCCTTTCTTCGCCTTCTTCTCTCTGTCTCTGTCTTCCTCCTCCTACAGCATGCGAATCTGGCACCTGGAGCAGTGCCAGCGGGCTTCTTTTATCCTGCAGCCGGGACTACTTCCGGTGGCCCATTAGTCCAAAAGCACTTCCAGGTGAGACGGAAACCTGAAAAAGTAGGGTTCAGCAACCTCTGTAGCACTTCCCTGTGGCACCCTGGAACACAAACAGGGCTGTACTGAACTCCAACTCCCATGAAGCCTTGTGGGAATCTGAGGCACTGCTGCAATCCCGGGGGGACTGTCATCTAGCGCTCTGCCCTGTGCATATTCTCTCCCCCAGTCCTTCCTTTATGAAGGAGTCCCAGCAAGGTAAAGGCCAAGCTTGTCAGCCACAGAAGGCAAAAAAATAAATAAATAAATAAAATTAATTGAAACATGGGAGGCACGGTGCGTGTCTCAGTAGAGCTTGCATGTTCTCCCCGTATCTGCGTGGGTTTCCTCCCACAGTCCAAAGACATGCAGGTTAGGTGCATTGGCGAGCTTAAATTATCCCTAGTGTGTGCTTGGTGTGTGTGTGTGTGTGTGTGTGTGTGCCCTGCGGTGGGCTGGCTCCCTACTTTTTGGCTCTAGCAGACCCCTGTGACCCTGTAGTTAGGATATACCAGGTTGGATAATGGATGGATGGATAATTTAAGCATATTAATTTTCTTATGGGGCAGCACAGAACTTAGAGTTGCTTCTTCATGGATTCTGCTCCCTTTTCACGCGCTTATTGTATGTTCTTTCAGGATTATGTTTCTTAAGAAAGCCTTTTTTGAAAACTCCAAAAAGCAACAATGCATAGATGAACAAGTTAATTGGTAGTGAGAAAAAGCAGAAACCAGCCAAGCAGAGCAGTAGTCCAATTTTAGGACTTCACTCATTGTTTGCAGGTCCTCCCTGTGTGCGCGTGGGTTTCCTCCGGCTGCTCCAGTTTCCTTCCACTGTTCAAAAAAAAGTTAGGTGAAATGGCAATGCTAAGTTAGTCCTGGTGTGTGGCTGTTTGCCCTACGATGGACTGGTGCCCCATCCAGGGTTTCTTCCTGCCTTATACCCTGTGCTAGCAGGGATGGGCTCCAGCTCCCCCTGTGACCTTAGTCTGGACTAAGCGGGGGGAATAATAATCAAACAAACTCAGCACAGTGGCTCCTGCCATTATTTTGAGGGTCTGGGGTGCGTTTTCTTGCCATTCTACCATTTGTTCTATCATTTTTCTTTGCTGTGACCATTGTTTGACTCTTCTGCTATTGTGCATTCCTATCCTTGGTGGACTCACTGAGACAAATGCACTGATAAGATACCAAATGCATGATTGTTCAGTTTTAGCGGAAACAATATGAGTGAAGCCATCTTGTGACATGTTCAATAGAGTCTGGCTACAGCCATCCACTGTCAGGCCAGAAGTCCACCTAGGTGACAAAAGTGGCATTTCATTGGTTGTGGAAATCCGGTCACGTCCACCATAAGGCTTGAAGTCTACATTGATGTTACAAAAGATTTGTTACTGCATAGTCTACATGATCAGATAGATAAATAGATAGGATAGATAGATAGATAGATAGATAAGAGGCACTATAAGATAGATAGATAGATAGATAGATAGATAAGAGGCACTATAAGATAGATAGATAGATAGATAGATAGATAGATAGATAAGAGGCACTATAAGATAGATAGATAAATAGAGATAGATAAATAGAGATAGATAGATAGATAGATAGATAGATAGATAGATAGATAGATAGATAGATAGATAGATAGATAGATAGATAAGAGGCACTATAAGATAGATAGATAGATATTTTTTTTTTATTTTTAAAAACAAACTTTGACAAAAACATCAAATATACAACTTACACATTATTATAAATATATTTACATGTTCATTTTTTTTTTTTTTTTTTTTTTTTTGAAAAACACAATTGAACAAACAAACCCCTAAAAAACAAACTGCAGTTCCTCATTATCACAGTCACACAGTACACTATTCACACACCATATTGTTTTAAACTTGTCCATATTCTTTGTGGATTTGTAAAAATTAAAATCAATCAAAATGCGACTAAGGCACAGTATTTTAAAAAACACAATCGGATCTTGTAAACCATTCCCTTCAATTTTGTGCTTTCTCGTTTTCCAAATAGCTAATTTACTTTGCCCCATAATAAAGTTTGCCAAATTCACATTATCTGTGTTTCTTTTAGTTTTTTTAAAACCAAACAGAAAGCCCACCCTAGTGTACACCATTTCCAATCCCCAACAAGCCTCTCTAGTAAATTAAACAAAGGCTCAAGCCTTGGACAAAACATAAAACAGTGAAACACGGTCTCTCTTTCCCCACAGAAACAACAACAGTCAGACACCCCAGGTATAATAATTGACAAGAAGGAGTTCACAGCTAAGATCCCATGTAAGACCCTCCACTGTAAATCACCCACCCTACTGGTCAATGGTGGCTTGTATAGCGACCTCCAGGCTGGCTCTGAGAATTCTGTGCAGTCCATCTTTCTCCTCCATGGAGTGTCTGTTATCATCCTCAGGGAGTCTCGATGTCTAACTTTTACGCACAGCCAGTACAATTGTTTCCCTGTAGCCGTTGGCAAAGGCAGGTCCATCAGCCTCTCCACGAAAGAAATTTGCTTGCTCCGCCGTTGTCCAGTCACCCCAGGAGATACCAAAAGTGTAGGAAAATCAGGATCCTCAGGTGGATGAGTCCGTTCATTGAACATGTCTCTCAGGAGTGCTGAGCTCTCAGCTGACAGTGAAGCCTTCACTTGTGTTAAAAAGGTCTGCACCACTCTCACTGACCGCACTCCAATTTGGTGGGCAATTTCATTTGCGTTTTTCCAACAAAACTTCTCACAGTCAATAACATGTTTTAGTTTTGTGCACACTCCATGTTTAAGATGATTAATGAAAGTTTGAGACAGTCCCACTGAACTACTGTACTTCACATTATTAACAATGGGCTCTTCCAAAACCCAGAACAATGACAGGCTGTCCTCATCCCCTTTAATTGTCACCATCTGCCAGGCTTTAAAAGACTCTTATAAAAGTCCGGTATGTCCGACATATCAAATTTATTCACCTGGCACAGCAGCAGAGTTTTTCCAAATTTCAGGTTTTCAATGTGGTCAAAGAAACGTTGTGCCAAATCCATCCACGGCTGGTGCTCAGAAGGATACAACAATTTTTGTAAAGTCTGTAGCCGAAATGCAGCAACTCTCCCGAACACATCTATAATGCCTTGCCCACCTTCATCCAGTGGCTGAAACAGGACACTTCTCCTAAGCCAATGCAGGCCATCCCAAAAAAAGTTGATTAAAACTTCCTGAATATTCTGAAGCAGCTGTGCAGGAGGCTCTAAACAAATGCATTTATGCCACAGTCCTGAGGCTATGAGGTTGTTAATGATGAGCATCCTTCCTCTGTAGGATAACTGAGGTAGAATCCACCTCCACCGAGCAAGCCGATCCTTCACCTTCTGCAGTACTCCATCCCAGTTCTTTCGTATGAAGTGTTCATCCCCAAGAAACACTCCTAAATATAACAATCCTTCAGAGGACCACTGCAGGTCACCAACCAGTTGTGGTGGTTTTAAACCAGTCCAGTTGCCCAGTAAGATAGCACTGCTCTTTCCCCAGTTTATTTTAGCTGATGAAACAATTTCAAAAGATCTCTGGCATTGAAGCAAAATGTCAACGTCCTCCTGATTTTTAATGACAATGATGATGTCATCAGCGTATGCTGAAACCTTAACAGGCTCCGCAGTGCAACATGGAATTGATAGACCAGTCAACACTCCTCTCAGTTTAACTAAAAAAGGTTCCAAGGCCAACACGTAGAGCATTCCAGACAAAGGGCACCCCTGCCTGACTCCTCTTCTGACATCAAAAGGTTCGCACAAACCACCATTGACCTTAACTACACCAGAAATGTCACTATACAATAGCTGAATATATTTAACAAAACGGTCCCCAAACCCAAAAGCCTGCATGACTTCCCATAAATATGAATGTCTGACCCTGTCAAAGGCCTTCTCTTGATCTGATGAAATAAGACCAATTGGAAAGTTAAAGAGTTTGGATACTGCAAAAATATCTCGAATTAAGAAAATATTATTAAAAATCATTCTATGAGGGACACAATAGCTCTGATCAGGATGCACCACCTGAGCTAAAACAGTTCGCAATCTGTTAGCTAGAGCCTTTGACAGGATTTTGTAATCAGCACAAAGGAGGGACACAGGCCGCCAGTTTTTGAGATTCTGTAGGTCACCTTTTTTTGGCAGTAGTGTTATTACGCCCTGCGGCAACTCTGAGGTAACACAGCCATTTTAATACTGTAGAGGAATACCTCCAACACATCAGGACCAATGATATCCCAGAAGTCTTTATAAAATTCCACTGGAATGCCATCAATGCCTGGGACTTTTCCATTATTCAATTCTTCCAGTGCAGCAGTGAGCTCTCCTAAGCACAACTCCTTCTCCAGCTCTTCGGAGTCTGCATCACGAAGGTGCGGTAAATCCTTCAAGAAGGTCTGCTGTTCCTCAGCCTCACCTTCCTCTGTTGCAAAAAGAGTCTCATAAAACCTCCGGACCGCCCGCCTTATCTCACCCGGGTCCTGAGTCTCCTCACCATTATCCTGTCTTATGCAATGTAAAACCTTATGTTGAGAGTTCTTTTTCTCAAGTCCAAAAAAATACTGGGTTGGTGCATCCATATCAGTTATCTGTTGGAATCGCGCCCTCACTAGAGCCCCCCGAGCCCTTGTTTCCAATAAGTGGGCAAGGCCCTTCTTTTTAACCCCAAGAGTTTCCAACAATTTGACATCTGGACCCTGCTGTAGAAGCTGCTGAATCTGAATGATTTCAGTTTCTAACATTGCCATGTCAGCCTGTAGTGACTTAGTGACATTTCTGGTGTATTCCTGACATAATAAACGAATGTGGGTCTTCCCAACCTCCCACCACTGTTGTAAACTGGTGAACTCCTTCTTCATGAGTCTCCAACTTGCCCAAAAAAATTTAAATAAGTCTTTAAAACTTTGGTCTTGAAGGAGGAGCGTATTAAAATGCCAGTAGGCACTACGGGGCTTATAATCAGTTAGGATCACAGAACAAGACACCAAACTGTGATCTGTGAACCCTGCAGGGGTAATGTAACCGTTTTTAAATAAACCAATATGGTGCTTGAAACAATAAAGACGATCAAGCCTCGCCATTGAAATAATCCCCCATGTATATTGTCTGGTGCCCCCATTTTTATTTGCCACACATCTTCCAGTCCCATTTCGCTCACAACTCTCTCTAATTCCTGGGCTGAGCGTGTGTGCGGCTCCAGCCCGTTATTTCTGTCTTTTTGAGTATCAAGGGTGCAGTTAAAATCCCCACCTAGAACGAGGACTTCATTTGTGCAACATTGTGTCAGCACACCCTCCAACTTCTTAAAAAGCGATTTTCTCATTCCCATCGTTCGGGGCGTATACATTAATAAAAGTAAAAGAACTGCCTTGTGTAGCCTCCCCTTCACTATTTCTTCAACATCACAAAGAACTACGTGAACATTCTTAGAAAACAGAATGGCTACTCCAGCACTAATATTTGTACCGTTACTGTAATAAATGTCTCCTTTCCAATCCCTACTCCACTCCCATTGATTTGCTGTCTATATGGGTTTCCTGTACAAAGGTAACTTTTAAGTCTTTTTGCTTTATGAATTCAAACAAAGCTAGCCTCTTATTATTACTTCTTCCACCATTAATATTTAAGCTTCCTACATTAAAGCAAGCCATGTTAAATGAAAATATAAAAATAGTCAAAATAAACCACAGATCCCAGAATATACAGGATCTTGGAAATGGTGCAGTTGCCCTCTCCATTACTGCTTATTTAGTTTGAACTGTTTCTTCAGTCTGCTTGACAGATTCTTTAGTCTAAGAAGCTCTTTATCAGTGAACAAGACAGAAGAGGATTTTTCTTTTCTTAGGCTTTGTATTGAAGAGATAAAAAGTTGCACATCAGGAAAGTAATCGGTCACATCTACACCCCTTCTGCCCTCAGTTTCCGTCACAAATGTTCTGATACTTTGAGCACTGTATCCCCTCTACCTTTACATTCTTGTAGGTCAGACACAGTTGAACTATCCGACATTTCCCCCTCCGCCTCCTCGTCTCCCTCACTCAGCCCAGCCGCGTTTTCACTGTCTGCCTCAGCTAGGGCCGCGTACCTGCCCTGCGTAACCGGTGGGGCTGCAGCGGGACCTTCGCCTTCCTCAGCAGCACAAGCCGTAACATTACTGCGTTTTCGCGCGGTTCCTTCCTCCTCCCCAGCTTGTCTTTTTTTAGCAGGCCGTTTAAACCCATCGTATGGCTCAGGTGCGTTATCATCGCCTTCCTCCATTTCAATCTCTCCCCACACACTTCCCTGTGCTGTAGCAGAATCTTCTGCTGCATTTTCATTCCCGATGTCCCCCATCGATGCTGGTCTGTGCATTTCCCCATCAAGCAACTCATCTCCCTTATTTAAAGGTTCAGAAACATTTACACTCTCCTCGGGCCGCGCTTCCTCTGGTGTCTTTGTGTTTTCATTACCATTAAGCAGTAAAGGCTGATCTTGTAAATCGTCATTAGTGGCATGCAGGTTATCACGAACAACGGCTTTGTTCACTTTCACTGGACAATTTTTAACTAAATGCCCCTCACTTCCACACCCAAAACATTTCATTTCATCCGAACTCAGAAAAATCACATAATCGAAACCATCAATCTTAAACCTCATAGCAACATTTAAACTTTCATCCATTTTGTTGAGCACCATGTAAACTTGTCTCCTAAAAGACATTACATGTTTTAACTCCGGCGACTTGCACCCCAAAGGAATATAGCGGATTTTTGAAACTAAACGACCGTGACGTACTAATTCTTTTTCTATAGTCTCATTCCTCAAAAATGGGGGGACATTCGATAACGTTACTTTACGTGCTGGCGCCGCCAACGGAGACACCTGCACGAACGAGCCATCGATCACTACACCCTTTTCTACAATTGTCTGCACCAGATCGACAGAACTCAAAAATAGTACGATTGCGCCGTTCATTCGTGAGGCGGACTTAATGTTCTCACAACCGATCACATTGCCTACCGCCAACACCGCACTTTCTAAGGGGAAAAAAACATCACACAGAAGTTTTATCCCATCGACTCAATCGTTCTAAATTCGCAGCCATTATGGCTGCTGTGGCCAGATGCCACTTCACACAAAAGAAAACGGAAAAACTTTCAAACAATTCACCAAGAAAATTGGTGAATTGAAAATGGGAAAGGGGGTAAAAAAAAAGTTAAACAAAACACTTCACTCACCAGACTCAGAGCCCACCACCAGCACTCGCGCCAGATCAACCACCCAACATGCACTGCGACAATGAAACAGGAAGGAAGCAGATAGATAGATAGATAGATAGATAGATAGATAGATAGATAGATAGATAGATAAGAGGCACTATAATATAGATAGATAGATAGATAGATAGATAGAGAAGAGGCACTATAAGATAGATAGATAAATAGAGATAGATAGATACGTAGATAGATAGATAGATAGATAAGAGGCACTATAAGATAGATAGATAGATAGATAGATAGATAGATAGATAGATAGATAGATAGATAGATAGATAGATAAGAGGCACTATAAGATAGATAGATAAATAGAGATAGATAGATACGTAGATAGATAGATAGAGAAGAGGCACTATAAGATAGATAGATAGATAGATAGATAGATAGATAGATAGAGAAGAGGCACTATAAGATAGATAGATAGATAGATAGATAGATAGATAGATAGATAGATAAATAGATAGATAGAGAAGAGGCACTATAAGATAGATAGATAGATAGATAGATAGATAGATAGATAGAGAAGAGGCACTATAAGATAGATAGATAGATAGATAGATAGATAGATAGATAGATAGAGAAGAGGCACTATAAGATAGATAGATAGATAGATAGATAGATAGATAGATAGATAGAGAAGAGGCACTATAAGATAGATAGATAGATAGATAGATAGATAGATAGATAGAGAAGAGGCACTATAAGATAGACAGATAGATAGATAGATAGATAGATAGATAGATAGATAGATAGATAGATAGATAGATAGATAGATAAGAGGCACTATAAGATAGATAGATAGATAGAAAGAGGCACTATAAGATAGATAGATAAATAGAGATAGATAGATAGATAGATAGATAGATAGATAGATAGAGAAGAGGCACTATAAGATAGATAGATAGATAGATAGATAGATAGATAGATAGAGAAGAGGCACTATAAGATAGAAGATAGATAGATAGATAGATAGATAGATAGATAGATAGATAGATAGATAGATAGATAGATAGAGAAGAGGCACTATAAGATAGATAGATAGATAGATAGATAGATAGATAGATAGAGAAGAGGCACTATAAGATAGACAGATAGATAGATAGATAGATAGATAGATAGATAGATAGAGAAGAGGCACTATAAGATAGATAGATAGATAGATAGATAGATAGATAGATAGAGAAGAGGCACTATAAGATAGATAGATAGATAGATAGATAGATAGATAGATAGATAGATAGAGAAGAGGCACTATAAGATAGACAGATAGATAGATAGATAGATAGATAGATAGATAGATAGATAGATAGATAAATAGATAGATAGAGAAGAGGCACTATAAAATAGATAGATAGATAGATAGATAGATAGATAGATAGATAGATAGATAGATAGATAGATAGATAGATAGATAGATAGATAGATAGAGAAGAGGCACTATAAGATAGATAGATAAATAGAGATAGATAGATAGATAGATAGATAGATAGATAGATAGAGAAGAGGCACTATAAGATAGATAGATAGATAGATAGATAGATAGATAGATAGATAGATAGATAGATAGATAGAGAAGAGGCACTATAAGATAGATAGATAGATAGATAGATAGATAGATAGAGAAGAGGCACTATAAGATAGATAGATAGATAGATAGATAGATAGATAGATAGATAGAGAAGAGGCACTATAAGATAGATAGATAGATAGATAGATAGATAGATAGAGAAGAGGCACTATAAGATAGATAGATAGATAGATAGATAGATAGATAGATAGAGAAGAGGCACTATAAGATAGATAGATAGATAGATAGATAGATAGATAGATAGAGTCACTATATGATAGATAGATAGATAGATAGATACTTTATTAATCCCAAGGGGAAATTCACCTACTCCAGCAGATCAGTACTGTTTTACTGTTAAATTATCCTACAACCAGCTGTTTTTTTCTATTTAATTTATTAACTGACAAATATCATGTAGACATCCATGTAGATTAAATTGTTAAGGCTTTCTACTTATTTTGAATTATGTTTGATAAATTTTATTTTGATTTTGGCCTGTTTTCTTTTTTCAATTTTTTGCAATGATTAATGTGAGGATATACAGTAAGCACGGTGCCATCTCCTTTATTTGTTATCTCTCACTTTGCTTCATGCACATCTCTTATTACTAGCAATCATCTTTACTTCAAGTAGGCCCTTGTGTCAGGTCTTGCTTTTCACTTTTGAACTTACAGCATTTTTATTTGGTTGCCTGACACTTTCATCTGCCAGTTCTGAACTTTTTCCTGTCTCTTACTACGAATTTTGACAAGCATTTTCATCTCCTGGGGCCTAATTTATAAAACTTTCCATGGAAATATGCACTAGCCAAAAACAGGGAAATGCGTATGTCAAAAAAAAAAAATCAGAATTATAACACCTGGCATATGCACATTTCTAAGTTATCTGCCCATTATAAATCTCAATCACCTTGTAAATATACTGTACATAGTTTAATGTGCCTCGAACACAGCCCTGAAACATCCATTTATGGATCATGCTAATTAACCTCATGCATATTCAATCACGATGCTGCAGAACTTCATTGGCTGGTAGAGATGCCTCCCACCTGACATACTGAGACCCTGCCAGTTACATTCAAGAGTATCTGACTGTGCAAGATCACGCACAGCTTTATATCACCTCTCCTCTGCATTCTGTGGGTCAGGGAAAGGTGAAAGTAACCACCGTCTGCATTTGTAGGCACTATTAACTGGCACATGTGAGATGTGGTTGCTGTTATAATAAGTAGTACTGGCCACACGAAACAGTGAGGGTCCAGCCAGTTACCTTACCAACAAGCCAGCCACCACATACAGCACCGTCACATCTGTCAAAGCTACAGTACTTTACCTCAAAATAAAGGAATCACAGACTGACCCAGGCCAACGGAGACGAGATGTTTGCCAGTCACATCTTTGAAGACTTGTTCATTAATTGAATGTAACTGTTTATGTTTAACAAAGCAACTTTGGTCTTGCTTGATGCTCTTATTGCAATAGGAATAAAGTAAAGTGCACTGATTAGATTAGGGGAACCAGAAACTGTTGCAAATTGCATTTTATTGTTGACAAAGACATATTATGTTTTACGTACAGTATGTGCACCTACACCACACGAAAACTGGATGTAGGGCCTCACCGGTCAGTTAATGGCTTTCAGTACCTCAGTGCGATTTACAAGCCTGATGGCATAAGGGAGAAATCTTTCTTTCAGCCTTGTTATTCTTGCCGTTATGCTCTTGTAGCATTTCCCTGGTGGTAGCAGTATGTTGTGGGTGGGTTGTGTCCTTAATGTCATGGGCCCTCCTGAGAACTCTGTTGTTGTGGATGTCCTCTAGTGCAGGGAGTGCTGCTCCAATGATATTTTGCACCGATTTTCCCACCCGCTGTAGAGCTTTGTGATCCCGTGTTGTACCGTACCCAAACCAGACTGACGGAGTAGGTGAGGATATACACAATCATGCATCTGGAAAAGTTGTTGAGGAGAATGCTTGGCATGCTTAACTTCCTCAGCCTTCTCAAAAAATACAAATGCTGCCAGGCCTCTGTGATGTTGTAGTTGCCAAGTGAGATCGTCAGAGATGTTAATGTCAAGAAATTTAAATGTGGCCACTCTCTCCACCTCAGTCTTTCCAATGTACAGACATTGGTGCTGACCTCCGTTTGTCAACCATCTCCATTTTTTGCTGATGCTACAAAAGAGATTACTGTCCTCATACCACTACCCTTTGGCTTGGTCCAGTTGCTCGGGTCCACAGGATCTTGTGCACCAAATCACTCTCAGGGAATTGCGCCACATGGCCATAGTGTTGTAACTGACACTTCCTCACAATGCAGGTAATGTGTCTCATTCAGGACTCCATGAGCAATCGCTCATTTGACACAGTCAAACCAACGGTACCCAAGGCTTCTCCAAGGAGACAATACCGAAGGAGTCCAGTCTTCGTCTCAGGTCAGTGGATAGTTACTTGGACCTTCATCCTTTTGCATACAGTTAGGTCTATAAATATTTGGACAGAGACAACGTTTTTCTAATTTTGTTTCTGTACATTACCACAATGAATTTTAAATGAAACAACTCAGATGCAGTTGAAGTGCAGACTTTCAGCTTTAATTCAGTGGGTTGAACAAAAAGATTGCATAAAAATGTGAGGCAACTAAAGCAGTTTTTAACACAATCCCTTTATTTCAGGGGCTCAAAAGTAATTGGACAAATTAAATAACTGGAAATAAAATGTTCATTTCTAATACTTGGTTGAAAACCCTTTGCTGGCAATGACAGCCTGAAGTCTTGAGCTCATGGACATCACCAGATGCTGGGTTTCCTCCTTTTTAATGCTCTGTCAGGCCTTTACTGCAACGGCTTTCAGTTGCTGTTTGTTTGTGGGCCTTTCTGTCTGAAGTTTAGTCTTCAACAAGTGAAATGCATGCTCAATTGGGTTAAGATCAGGTGACTGACATGGCCATTCAAGAATTTTCCACTTCTTTGCTTTAATAAACTCCTGGGTTGCTTTGGCTGTATGTTTTGGGTCATTGTCCATCTGTATCATGAAACGCCGCCCAATCAATTTGACTGCATTTAGCTGGATTTGAGCAGACAGTATGTCTCTGAACACCTCAGAATTCATTCGGCTGCTTCTGTCCTGTGCCACATCATCAATAAACACAAGTGTCCCAGTGCCACTGACAGCCATGCACGCCCAAGCCATCACACTGCCTCCAACGTGTTTTACAGATGATGTGCTATGCTTTGGATAATGAGCTGTTCCACGCCTTCTCCATACTTTTTTCTTGCCATCATTCTGGTAGAGGTTGATCTTGGTTTTATCTGTCCAAAGAATGTTTTTCCAGAACTGTGCTGGCTTTTTTAGATGGTTCTTTAGTAAAGTCCAATCTAGCCTTTCTATTCTTGAGGCTTATGAGTGGCTTGTACCTTGCGTGCACCCTCTGTATTTACTTTCATGCAGTCGTCTCTTTATGGTAGACTTGGATATCGATATGCCGATCCCTGGAGAGTGTTGTTCACTTGGTTGGCTGTTGTGAAGGGGTTTCTCTTCACCATGGAAATGATTCTGCGATCATCCACCACTGTTGTTTTCCGTGGACGTCCAGGTCTTTTTGCGTTGCTGAGTTCACTAGTGCTTGCTTTCTTTCTCAGGATGTACCAAACTGTAGATTTTGCCACTCGTAATATTGTAGCAATTTCTCAGATAGGTTTTTTCTGTTTTCGCAGCTTAAGGTTGGCTTCTTTCACCTGCATGGAGAGCTCCTTTGACTGCATGTTGTCTGTTCACAGCAAAATCTTCCACATGCAAGCACCACACCTCAAATCAACTCCAGGCCTTTAATCTGCTTAATTGATAAAGACATAATGTCGGACTTACCCACACCTACCTATGAAATAACCTTTGAGTCAATTGTCCAATTACTTTTGAGCTCCTGAAATGAACGGATTGTGTTAAAAAATTACTTTAGTTGCCTCACATTTTTATGCAATCGTTTTGTTCACCCCACTGAATTAAAGCTGAAAGTCTGCACTTCAACTGCATCTGAGTTGTTTCATTTAAAATTCATTGTGGTAATGTACAGAACCAAAATTAGAAAAAAGTTGTCTCTGTCCAAATATTTATGGACCTAACTGTAGATATTGGGAATGCCACACATCCCTTTCCAGCGACCTCAGGGCCCAAATGCTCTCCCAATCCGTCTACTGACTTCACAGGAAGAGTCGCCAGAGACATGAATGTCACTGCCAAGGTAAGTAAACCTCTCGATAAGGTCGACACTCTCTCCACAAACAGACACACTGCTGATGGCTGTGCCCAAGAGGTCATTAAAGGCCTGGATCTTGGTTTTTACCCAGGACACTCGCAAGTCCAGACACTCGGACTCCTCACTCAGTTTCTCGAGAGCCCCAATCACAGCCTCCATTGACGCCGTGAAGATCATAGCATCATCAACAAAATCAAGATCAGTGAATCTTTCTTCACCATCAGATGCCCAAAATGAATCACAATGGAGGTACTGCAGAACCGTATCAACATGTCAAAAAGAAAAACAGCAGAAGTCATGTCTGGAAATGCAGGAGAATTTCAGCATGCAATTGCAGGAATTGTGATTATTATTTAAAAAAATGCCAAAACGCACACAGGCTTTCATTATTGCCATTTTATCCCATTACAGTTTTAAATCAGAAAGAGATTTTTTTTTTTTTGTGCTTTGACAGCACAATGATGTGACCGATTAGATGTACGTTATCACCGCAGTGTCATCAAGTTATAAGAGGAGATGAAATGATGACAAGATTAATCATATTTTAATACCATCTCCTAGACTGCCTCGATAAAGAAACAGAGGCTTAACTTTTATTCTGCGTTTGTAATGAGTGAATCTACAGATGTCTGCCCAGGCCTCTATTCATTTTCTAACAAGCATGTACAGTTGGGGGTCACAAGAGAAACCTCGCATGCACCCACAATTGTGCAAATAGGGCTGTGCGATGTTGGAGGAGATTGCACACTGCAAATGCCAACTCCAGTTGTAGCAAGTAAAAATCAAGACAGGCTTCAGACAAAACAACTATTTGGCTTGTATACGCAGACAGTGAAATGAGCTGTTCCACCTGGTAATACCAAAATATAATGTTTTAAAGCACAAAGCATATCGCCTTAATAACACAAATACACTGTGTGAACAGAAACATGTATGCGTCGAGAGACCCAGTTCAGGCAAAATAGCATACTTCACAGCTGAAAGTGAATATGCGAATGCTAAAATCATGGGATCCATTTAGTGTATGAAGGCAAATTAACATTTATGAATATAACACTAAAATGTGATGACCATTGTAAAAGCACATGTGTCATATATTGGAATTGTTGTGATTTTTTGACTACAGATAACAACAGTCCAGTTTGTTACTACTTAACCTGTGTACTAATCCAGAATTAGAAAACAAAGTCTGATCACTCATATAAGACACTCTGAAAACAGCACAGCAAATATTGTTTTACAAGACCTCTGAAATAATGGAGTAATGTAAAACTGCCGAGAATGAGTTCACATAGGAAGCTTTAAAGTTTGGACAAATCTAAAAATGGGAGGAACAGACCTGGACAACTAAAGCGCCAGGTCATTTGATTTCATTTGACTAGTACAGTATATTTTTTATTCTATTACAGAAAAAAAGCACAATATGGTTCACTTGAACAATGAAGGTACCTTTAATAAAAACATCTTTAATGGGATTTCACTGTAAATATCATGTATCATAAAATTTCACCTGCATTGGTATCAAATGCAAAGATTCTGGTATTGCGACATCCTTACCTCAAAATATTTGGCGTCATTGTGCACCACCATCTTGTTTTCCTAATGGGTGTAATCATTGTGAGCAGTGTTTGTTTGTGGTTGCCACCACATGATGAAACAGTCAAAATGTGTAATGTCACCATCACTCTTGTATAAAGGTCAGCACTCTGCACGTCCCGCTGTCTGGATTCAGAGAACAAACTTTTCACAGTGTTATTTAGAGTAAAAGGCCTTTCAGGGAATTAGGATTGTGTGTGCTTTTGACAATGAGTTTGGTTAGTGTTTTCATTCCTTCTGATTTTCTAGCTGTGACTCTTCTCCGAATACTGGGTCACACACGTGTGTTTGCGAGTCAACCAAAGGGACCAGAAAACACCAATTCCACGCCAGGTCTGGGGCGGCGGGTTGCGCTAAACCTCTCTCTTTTCTCTCCGCAGACCAGATATGAGAAATCGTACCTGTCCCGGCCCCAAGGACGTCAACTTCCAGGGAACCGACTATAAAAACGCCTCATCCTCCATACTTGAGCAGTTCTACTTCGAACTTGAATCCGTACGCATTGTACTAAAACTTAAACCCTTTTGCAGCCAGGGAAACTAAACGGGTGGCTGCCCCAAACCTTCGTTGTGTGTCCGGACATTTATTTCACAACTGATTTCAAGTGCTCTTGCCTTTTGTAATCTTCTTTGTGCTTTTATCCCTCTGCCAGTTTCATTCTAGAATTATCCCAATGACTCTCTGTGTAAAGAAGTGCTTCCTAGCTTCTATTTCAAATACATTTCTCCTTAGTGCCTAACCATTGTTCCTGAGAGCCTGCGTCACTATTTAATTGAGAGGTTCTGCTCTCAAATTAATTGATGCCTTTTTAAGATTTCTGTAGTCCTATATTTGGTCCTGCACAGCCGGCACTCCTCACAACTGAAGAGGTTTAATTACCACAGCCTGTCCGAGTAGGGTACATCCTTTTAATACTGGGATGCTTTTTCTTATTGTACCAACATTTATTTCAGGGAACTTTTATGGCACTCCATTTGTCCAATCAGATTTCAGAAGCTTCTCATACTTATCTGGAATGAGACTTTATCAAGTAGGATCACAAGGTAGCTTTACCTCAACCTAAGAGCAGCCGTTCACACTTCAGTCTGTGCATACAGCAGACTGACCATCTCACTCACTTACAGGCTCCATTCAGCTTTGACTTGCTCCTCTTTCAAAGTAAAATAAAACTTTACTGGACAAATCTGAGAAAACATGAAATAGCCATATGCAATGCAAGCTGCTGAAGATCTTGATAGTCTGTGTGATAAACCCAGGGCATCAGTGAGCCCCAAACCATAACACGAACACACTTGTGCAGTCCCGCGTTCAAATAAGCAATGGTTTTTATTCTAACTATTTCCAAATGTGACATAAGCACAAGCAAATACTGGTCTCTCTCATAACAGCTCTCTTTTGCTCTCTACCGCACTGCCCTCCTCCACTCGAGCGTTGCTCCACTACCTCCCAGCTCCAACTTGCTTGAATAAGGGAGTGCAGTCTCTTATTACAGTCCCGTGAATACTTCTGGTGCCAGGGCAACTGCCTGATGAGATGTTTAATGTCACTATGCTCTGAACAAGAAATTATTTTATAAATCCATTCACATGTGCAGGCCAGGCCAAAAGAGGCTCTCAGCATTTAGAAGTGTTTAGCCAAACATAGGACAAGACGGACGGAGACAGCTTGAGGAATACATAGTCAGCCTAAAGACAGGTGCTATTTTGTCCTCTGTTAAGAGATGAAATTGAATCCTTTCCTTTCCTTGTTTGGAAACCAAAGAAGGGCCTACATGTGAAGAAGACCGTATGAATACTTGGGCAGCAGCCAAACACTTCGAACCCGAAGGACGGAAGATTATGTCATCTGTCCGGAAAATCCTTTCAGCGCGGTGACGAAAGATGGCAGACTGTATTTATCAAAATCCCACCTTGATAAAGTTTGTCATGGCTTCCTCGTCTGTAATGTTGCGTAAATCGTCATTAAAGAAAACTAAGTTATTTTCTGTTATGTGATTTTTTACTGCCATATCACTGTGGGAGGGATAGCGCCTTTTACATTATATCTGTATAGTTTCTGGTTACTTAAAACACCGCAATTTAAAAGAACTTATTCCAATTAGGGTTTTCCTAAAGGAAACATAAAAGTACTTCCGGGTCGCATGGAAGCCCATAATAGGGAGCTTGTCTCCCTACAGCACCCTCTAGCGGCACCCAGTGACCCCAGCAGGGCTGCTCTGCCGGACTACTTATCTCAGCATACCCTGCTGGCTTCTTACTGTGCACCGACCTCCAGGGCTGCTGCCATCTAGTATGTTGGGGGAATAAAAAACCTCCAATAACTTCTCCTTTTAATGGGCTGTCCATCCACCCTTTCTGGTCCTTCCTTCCAGGTCTGCTCCTTCTCCTGGCCGGGATGCCTGTCCAGCCCGTGTGGCATCTACACCTGTGAATTGAAAATCATGAGATAAAAATGAAAAAATGTCTCAAGAATCACACTGGAACAAATGACACACATGTTAATGAAAGGACAGAGCAAGTCTAAAGTCCAGTATTCAGATATTTTACTAGAACATAAGTCCAATACAAATCAAAGCAAAATATGGATTCATAGGGAGTAGTGAGTGCAGGTTTGGAATGCATTCTGAATTCAGAACTAAACAGGAAGGCAAGCGATGATAGGCCACACTCCTTAAAGCAGCGTTAAAAATAACAGCGACCAGCAATATGTGCCTTCGAACCAGTTAGTATAATATTTACAGCAGTCTTTAGTGTTTGAACCAGAAACTAAACAGCAGCCAAACTCTACTTCAAAAAAGATTCATAGAGTCAGGAGTTAACGCCTTGCTCCAATTTTATCTTGATTTTATAAAGTTAGAGTGAAGCTGAAAAGAAGAACATTACAAATAAATACTGATTTAAAATAAAAAAATATCACTTTAATACATATTTATCCAATTAATGTAAAATAATACACTGATTATTCGAGAAGCTTGCTGTCTAACAACTGACTTCCTGTAATTCTATTTCTGCTTCCTTACAACTATTTACCTGAATATTCAGAAAGTTATGTTAACATTCCTTTGAATAACAAACAGCTATTCTCCGAGGCAGATCAAGCAGTATATAGCTTGTTCATTTTTTTGTGAAATAAAATAATCTTTAAGAGGAAGCTGGATAAGGCAGTTGTTGCTCAGGCACATTTATGACCCTGCTAGATCAGATATGGACTTGTTAAGTGTTGGTCTGGGATGTGCAATTCCTTGTAGGGGTTTGAGAGCTCTGCACTGATCTTGTCGTAACTGATTGCACAACAGTGCTTTGCTATAACCTGCATCCCTGCTGAGTGCAAGCTGCTCCTTTGATACTCTGCTATGGCATCAAAAGTAGAATTTATGATCCTTTGGAATGAGGTCAATTTTTAAAAGCCTGAGCACCTCCTCCCCTTCTGGGAAGACAACCTGGGAAACACAGATGGCCGAGGTGAAAGGACAATTCGTTAAACGGTGGAATGGAGGCTGAGTTGTGCCTGAGGCTGAACTAGACACTCGCTGGCCAGTGAGGTGTGTCACGAAACCATTAAGAGAGGATAAATTAATGCTTGCAGAGGCAAGGTGTGTTTCTGCTACTCTATTCATGTAGATGACCATGCTGTGTCTCTGCCATTCCAACCAAGGGCCATGCCAGATCACATTGGACCAGAAACCAATCAACACACTGTCACACACGTGTGAAAAGGGGGACGTTGTGTGGACCAAGTAAAGGTAATTCCACGCCAGGCCAGGGGAGGGCGGGGTGCATTAAACCTTCTCCTGCTATCTCTACAGACCAGTTGCGGGAAAACCTATCTGAATCAAGAACATCACTTCCAGTTCCGGCGCCCAGAAGATTGTCACTTCCGGTCCCGGCTCCCAGGCTGATGTCAGAGAAACATTACTTCCGGTCAACCTACATCACTTCCAGTTAACACACATCACTTCCTGTCTAAATATTTTAAAATCGCCATCTTTTTCAACCTTCAGCAGTTCTGTCTTGGACTCTCCACAATCAACTACTCTGTTGAATGAAAAACCAAACCTTTGCAGCTAGGAATATTATACGGGTGGCTGCCCCAAACCTTTTTACATGTGTCCAGTCTCTTCCTTTTTACAACACTAAGACAGAGAACCAACTGGTACACTAAGCACACATGATGAGGTATAATGGACCAAAGTTATGGAGTGATTTGGAGGTGTTAAGTAAAAGAATTTTAAAATCGATGCAGATATTTACAGGAAGCTAATAAAGCTGTTTAACTCTTAAACTGCCACATACTGGGGGTTAATGCACCCCTGGACACCAAATACTTTTTTTGCTTCACTTTTTAAGGAAACATCACACTTCATCAAGAAAAAGCTGAAATTTTTAATGGATCACATTTTTTCATGCAAAGAGCATCACAATTACTGCAACACTGATTATTTTACACACTGTCAATGAACTATAAAAAAAAAACTACTGCACCAATCTATTATTATATGTACAAGGTGCAACTGACACCATTGATGAAATTCCGTAAATCACCGAGCCAACTGTGCTTGAACTGGCTATACACAAGCACACTGAGGCCAACGCTGATGCTTCCAGGCTAGTCTAGTGCAGCGGCTGAGTCCAAGGGACACTGATGCTGATTCGCTAGGGGGCGGCAGTGGTCATGAGCTGACTGCTCGACGGATGTACGCCACTGACTGATCAGCACCAGTGTGCTGGCAAATTACACTGGGAACAGACTATAGCCAGCTGCGGCTTTCAACGTATATATTTGGTTCCAGCGTGTTGGAAAATTGTATTTGGAACCAAATATAGCCAGTTGTGGCGGTTTAAGGGTTCAGAGTTTCTGAACAACCTAGGGTTTATGGAGAAGCTTTTTCAGGAGACCAAAGAGAAGAGAATTACAATAATCAATGCAGGAAGTGACCAACACGTGAGTATGGATAGCGGTGCTATTTATTATGTGGAAGTTGAAGAAAAGATGACAATATATTATTATTAATATTGATATGAAATCCAAAAGACAGGGTACTATCAAAGATAACCTCCCCAAACTCTTAACCTTAGGGGAAGGAGAGAGTGAGGTCTGTCAATGTTAAGTGAGAAACTACTAGATTTCGATAAAGTAGCCTTGAAGCCAAAGAGGAGAACCTCTGTCTTGTGGCTATTGAGTTAGAGGAGATTGGACCAAAACCAAGATTTTACTTCAAGTAGACAGTCATTGAGACAGGAACGAAGATTGACAAAGCTGGCCTTGGTAGACATATAGAGCGGAGTATCGTCTGCATAGCAGTGGAAATTGATCCCAAATGTCTTAAAAATGCCACCTTAAAGGAGTAGATATATTATAAACAGTAACAGGCTAAGCACCAATCCCTGGAGAGCACCTCTAGTGCCTGGGAGGGATCATGATCAAGAGTTTTTAACTGAACAAAATGAGAACAATTAGACTAGTATGAAGTAAACCAAACAAGGGGGGTATCACTAACACCGATGGTAGCCAAACAATTCAACAAAATACTATGTGATACAGTATCATAGGCTGCACTCAGATCAAGTAGAATAACGACTGTTAAAAGCCCAGCATCAGCAACCATTAATAGGTCATTAGTGACCTTGACCAAGACCGTTTCCATACTATGCTTTGGACAAAGCCAGACTGAAACATCTCAAACAGGTTGTTATCAGTGAGATGAACATTAACCTGTGCTGCAACTACTATTTCAAGAGTTTTTAAACGGAATGATAGATTTGATGTAGGATGATAATTGTTGAAGGCTTTTGAGGTCAGGACCAGGCTTCTTTAAAATTGGAGTTATTACAGCTGATTGGAGAAATAAAGGAACACGAGCAGATCTTAGGCAGGACTGCATGATATCAGTTATAAGTGAAGAAAGTGATGGCAAGTAGGACTCTACCAATGTGATCATCACAACAGATGGGTGAGTGCGGTGAAGGTCATCTCAATGTTTATTTCATGATTTGCATCCTAGTTTTATGTGCAAAACAGACTATGAATAATACAATAAATAACTTCTGAAATATCATTTGGTATGATGGTTATGGCTGATACCTCATAACTCCAGAATCATAAATTAAAAATCTTCACTCAGTCACTGGCAGTGTTCAGTTAGTTACTTTAGAGGAGAAGGGCTTATTATCATCTGCAACTGAGTAAGTGTGTGAATGAGCCTCATTATAAATAATAAACATAAAAAAGGGTGAGATGGTTAATAAAATAGTTGAAATAAAACAAAAAATAACATACAGTAAAAAAACAAAACAGTTCATTGAACAAATGGTACAGAAATATGGGTAAGGAGTGCAACAGGGAAGTTGCTTTTTGTTAAATAAAATGTTATGAATTTCATCATGGTACCATTATCATTGGTTGGGCATGCAAATATGAATATAACCGTAGTCCTGAACTGGATTAATCAGATTCAATAATGAATGGACGTTCAGCATTGGAAATTCAAAAAAAATCCTGCCATGATTGCTATTTCCAGTTTTGACTTAACTCCCCACCATTCACTCACTGGGTGACTCTGTATGAGTCTTTAAATTCACTATAAAATACGGTCAGGTCAGGTCAAGTTGGGGAGAATGCACTGGCACAGCATGTTGCCATACCCACCACATGAAAAAACACCTCGGGATCCCAGTTGGCAACCTTCCAGTCCTACCCCCTGGAAATCACCATCTGCCACAGCCATGAGTTACATGGGTGTCCCCTTGGCCTGGCCCAGCTGTTGGGGTCTTCAATAATGAGGATCCTGTGAGCCAGATCACCCTCAGGGAATCTCACCACATGGCCATGGTGCCATAACTGACAACCCCTCACAATGCAGGTAATGTGCCTCTCATTTGGGACTCCATGAGCAAACGCTCATTCAACACAAAGTCAAACCAGCAGAACCCAAGGCCACTCTGAAGAGACAATACCGAATGAGTCCATTCATCATCTCAAGTCACTACACAGAGTCCATGTCTCGTAACTAAATAGCAAAACAAGAAGCACCAGGACTCTAAAGGCTTGGATCCTCATCTCTTTGCATAGATATTGAGAGCACCACACACCTTTTCAAGCAACATCATGACCTTACATTCTCTCACAATCCTTCTACTGACTTCATAGGAAAAGTCACCAGAGACATGAATGTCACTGCCGAGGTAAGTAAACCTCTCGACAGGGGTTGACACTCTCTCCGCAGACATATACACTGCTAATGGCCGTGCCCAAGAGGTCATTAAGGGTCTGGATCTTTTATCCAGGACACTCACAAGTCCAGATACTCAGACTCCTCTCTCAGTCTCTCGAAAGACCCGATCAGAGCCTCCACTTGTGCTCAATGAGACCCCCTCAGTGCCAGGATGTGGTTGACTTCTTAGGCATAAAATCAGACAGCTCCACTCACTGGCAGGTGAGCAAGTGATCACGGATCCTATTTAGGATGACCTTAGCAAGAACCTCACCAGGCACTGAGAGCAGTGTTATCTAGTGATGGGTTGTTCTTGAATGAATCCTTAATGTGACTTGGGAAGAACGAGTTGTCTCGTGGGAGTGATTCGTTCAGTCACGCATGTGCATTTGCGCAAATTCCTATAGTTTCAGTATTGGAATTGATTCACCTGTTTCGAGTCTGGGTTTTTCGAGTCGTTCGTTCATCACGTGACAGCCCCATAAGCTTAACCAACTTAGTCTGAGCCGGAAACAGAATTGATTAGTTCATCTCTCGAGTCTTCGGGTTTGAGTCATTCGTTCATCACGTGACAGCTCCATAAGCTTAACCTATGCAGTCTGAGGCGGAAACAGAATTGAAAAAAATGACTCGAAAAATGATTCATTCATTTTGCTGAACGAGATTCAAAGGTCCGAGTCGGTAAAATGATCCGAATTTCCCATGACTAGTGTTATCCCCCTGTAGTTGCCACAATCCAGGAGATCTCTTCCCTTTCCAGATAGGGATGACAAGCCCCGTTTTCCAGTCAGTTGAGATGATGCCAGTCTCCCAAATAGAAGCAAAGATTGCTTGCAATGCCAGGAGGGCAGCCTTACCACCAGCCTGGAGAAGTTCACACCAGATATCACAGATCCCTGTAAACAAATAATTGTAAACAAATAAATGAATAAATAAAATGTTAGTGTCTTCTCCAGATCTAGCTTAAAAAACACATTAGAATTGTATTTAGTATAGAAAGACACTTTATAAAATGAAAGGTTTTCAGGACAGATCCATACCTGAAGACTAAAGTAGCTCTTCAGCACACGAGAGGCACTTGCTAAAAATAAGCAGTTAGTCAGGATTGGTTGCAAAGAGTCCACAAAGAAAAAGTGAGAGATCAGCACACAAAGAACAGCTTTCAGACCCCCCAACCCCCCCCCCTTTATCTCCTAGAGATGCCTGAGGCTGGGCCCACGCTGCTCCCACGTGACTCTTGACCTCTGCATACAAGTGTTCTTTTGCCAAGGGTGTAGGCATTTATATCAATATATCTAGCAATGACAAGGGTTCTTTGCTCGGGCAGTTTTCATTTACAGTAGCACACTCGAATGCACTTAAATAACATTAGAAGGGCAATTTATGGATTCAATGTACACAATATTGATAGCTGTGGCCCTTGTATGTGTGCATAAAACGCAATAGCCTTTCATAAAATGCCATTTAAGTCAACTTTCAATTATGTGACAGTGAAGTAGCACAGCCTCTTCAACATATTAATTATTGTTATATTTAAAACTATCCAGTAACTTTGCTGGAAAGAACACACAAAAGATAAGCACTTAAAGGATGATAAAGCTATAAATAACAATAAAATAAAAGAATGAAGTGCTCTGGGAATATATACGAAATGTAAACAAAAGAGCCTTGTTCACAATTGTGGAGCTTTACAAACCACAATTTATTGCAAAGTGTTATTGCACTGTCTCACACCAACACCTACTGGTCTCATGCTTTAAGGGCCCGACTCAGAACATCTCTCTGTCTCAAACTGCTGTGGAATGAAAAGCAAAGCCTTTGGGAAGGTCTGCCACTGAGCCGTGAGGAGCTAACCGAGGGCCAATACGTAGCAACCTATTCTAAAGCCATTGGCACTTTATACATCGTACTAAAACCAAACAAAACTTGTTAAGGTCTTGTTAAGTAACAGTAAGTGATAATCATATGGAATTTAGGAATCCCCCTATTGTGAAATTTTAAGTGAAAAACTAATTTTTAGAACATTGCAAAAGTTGTGACAAGTACATGTCATTCAGTTCAATGAGCTCATCCATCCCGTACACCTAGATTGTCCAAAATAACATCAAGCAGACATCTGAAGGTCTCTAAAGACCAACTCTCCAAACCATACTTGGTAAGTTATTCCACATGGGTAAACTTTCTGAAATTTGTGCAAAATATTATGCACAATAGGATCCGTGATCACAGCTGCATTCCGGTATTCTTGTTGCAGAATTTATGTTAAACTAACAAATGGAATCCACTATACATATTCCTTTCATAATTTTAAATAAATCTCTTAATCTCCATTTGCTTAAACTGAAAGGTTTATCTCCTTCAATTTCTCCTCATGTCTCATTCTGCTTAGTCACAGAATCTGCCTAGTCGCTGTTCTCTGGAGTACCTCTAGTGCTGATATGTCTTCTTCTTAATATGGAGACCAAAACTGCACACAGTAGTCCAGGTGAGTTCTTAGATTAAGCACAACCTCTGATGACTTAATTGAATGGGGGCGGCAAGGGGGGGGTCATCACTCGCCCACCACACAGTCACCTGCACTACAGTATCCTGCCTGCAGCGTCCGCCCACCGAGAACGAACACATTGCAGCCAAAGGCGGGTAATGAATCGCCCCAAACTGCCCCCATTCAACAGGCAGCTACCCGAGGAACACTACAATGCTACTCCCCGCCGCCCCGTTCACCCTCAATGGCCTCCGTTCAGCCACAACCGGGGAAACGTTTGCAGCATCACCAGACGCCCACCGAGAACCCCCTCGGCTCCATCCAGATCACTTCCAGTCAGGAACAGTAGCTGCTGCAGCAGCGTGGTGGATGGGCAGCGAACCACCCCATCACGCCTCCGTCCTGCACACGAGCGATAGCTGAGGCCCTGGTGACTATGGACCACGGGTCACCGCTTGCTGCTGGGAGCCACTCGAGGGACACTACACCGCGCAAGCAGCGAAATCGCCTCCACCCAGCCACCGCTTGCGCGTCCCCAGGCCGAAGATGACGGAGTGGCAGTTACTGAGGCACATGCATCGCAGCTGCAGCCCCGTTTATAAGTATACCTATATATATATATATATATATATATATATATATATATATATTGTGAACGCTGGCCCGGACACAGACAGACAGACATCTTTGTTCTCACCCAACACACTGTTTATTTACACTAATATTTACAAGAGTCTACCGTGCAGTCACACCCCAGTGCCTTCAGCACCGATCCCCCAAAGTCCAGGCCACACAGTCCTTTTCTGGCCACCTCCTGTCCTCACTCCAGCTCCGTCGTCTTTCCACCCAACTGTCGCCCCAACTACTGGGAGGCGGCCCCTTTTATGGGAACCCGGATGGGCTCCAGCTGCTTCCCGGCACTCCTCCGCAGACACGCCCTTGTGCGGCGGAAGTGCCTGCTGCGCACCCGGAAGCCGTCCAGGTGTCCCGTCGTCTTCCCCCCAGCACTTCTTGGTGTGGCAGAAGTGCTGGGCTCCAGGGCTGTTCAGGCAGCGGGGCGCCACCTGGCGGTGGCCACGGGCCCCTACAGGGCTGGGCTTCCATGCCCCCTACCCGAGGCCACCAACGTAACCAGGGCGGACACCCCCTCGTGGTCTGGTCGATTTACAGGCCCTCCTCCGGTCCTCCTGTGCATCCCGGCCCTGCTCCTGCCTCGGCCAGATGTGGCAGATGATGGTCTGGAAGTGGGGCGCCGCCTGGCGGTGGCCACGGGCCCCTACAGGGCTGGGCTTCCATGCCCACTACCCGAGGCCACCAGCGTAACCAGGACGGATGCCCCCTCGCGGTCTGGAGGAGGTACAAGCCCTCCTCTGGTCCTCCTGGGCGTCCCAGCCGGGGCGGGCACAATATATATATATATAGGAAATATTTTAGGAAAAAAGAATAAAAATATGACAACCTCAATGATGTGGTGTTGTGAAGCAGCTCTAAAAAAAACCTTCACTAGCCTGCAGAAAGAAGCCTCTGCCCAGGCATCCTGAATACCCCAGGCTAAATGTAATAATGTACTGTAGAATGGAAATGAAGAATCATATCTTGTTGAAAAAGATTAAAACTATCCCTCCCTGATTGTGGGACACAGATGAGAGCAAAAAACTCAAAATCGTTATCTCTGTACAGGATTCTGACACACAGACATTACTACAATGGTCACTTTGTGTTCACGGTTGTGTCAATTGTGTAAATTAAGTAGAACTTCCAAGTTCAAATTTTGACTCTGTGTTTTATAGTACAGGAATTGTAAGTGATGACTATGCTCTCCCTGGTAACATACAGTGCTAAACCCAAATATTACTTACTAACATTTGTACACATCTGCCCGTTCTTAAATCACAGACTTTCACAACTCTCTGTATTGTCGATTTCACGTACTTCTTTTAATTTAACCACTCAGTTCTTGGACAGTAAGTACAAAGAGTACAAAGGAACAAGAGAGTGGGTTTAAAATTGTAATCACTCACTATCACTTAAAACATCAATAAACAGGATTTAGCATTCCTAAATGTACCTAAAGCAAAATGGTTTTCGAAGTAACCCCAAATGGATGCATACAAGCTCTTCTTTGTAGAGATCTAGATGCCAAATTTACCAAGATATCAGGTTGCCCTTTCAAGCTTGCATGTGCTTTTGAGCGGATAGGTCTTTGATCCAAGATGGCCAAAGGATGGGTATTAATAAAAGGAGAGACAAACAACTGTTGGCAAGCCTTATATTTATGCCAGTCTTGCTCTTCCTTACCTTTGGACCAACAGGGTGTTGCAGTTTAGGGGCCCAACTCTCTTGCCATGTTCTGGCCTTATTCTTCCGGACCAATCTTGGCTAGGCACAACCTAAATTTTTGAATATAAGCAGAAGAAAAGGGCTTTTAAAGGTGGTGATCAGCATGAGCTGATCAGGGCGGTGAAGGAGCAGTACAGGAGAAAGCTGGAGCAGAAGTTGCAGAATAACAGCATGAAGGAAGTGTGGGATGGGATGAAGATCATCACTGGCTGCAGCTTGAAGCGGGGTGCCACCATCGAGAGAGACGTGGAGAGAGCAAACCAAATGAACAACTTTTTTAACAGGTACTGCATCCTCCAACCATCCTTCGGCTGATACCAGCCTAAGAGAGACATCCCCACCCACAATTACAGCAGCGCAGGTGAGCAGAGAGCTAAGGAGACTTTGTGCCAGCAAAGCAGTGGGTCTAGATGGAGTATCGCCACAACTGCTGAAGGCCTGTGCGCTTGAACTGGGGAGTCCTCTACAGCGCATCTTCAACCTGAGACTGGAACAGAGGAGAGTCCCGAGACTTTGGAAAACATCTTGTATCACCCCAGTCCCAAAGTTATCACGTCCTAGTGAGCTGAATGACCTGGGGCCTCATGTATAAACGGTGCGTACGCACAGAAATGTTGCGTAAGAACTTTTCCACGTTCAAATCGCGATGTATAAAACCTACACTTGGCGTAAAGCCACACACTTTTCCACGGTACCTCATACCTTGTCGTACGCAAGTTCTCCGCTCGGTTTTGCAGACTGGCGGCACCCAGCGTCAAAGAAGTGCTACTGTTCCCGTGTGGTTACTCTTTATTTTCCTGACGCGGCTTTATAAATACACTGAAACTAATCGCATATTGTTTATTAGTGTAATGCATCCGATTGTAATTAACTTGTAACAATATAATGATCCAGGGAATAGCCATAATATTCCAAATACCATAACTGCTTTTGCGTTGTTACTCTAACTGCACCTTCTTCTTCTTTGAGCTGCTCCCGTTAGAAGTTGCCACAGCAGATCATCTTTTTCCATATTACTCTCACTGCACCACTCGGAGTATTTATATCACTATATCTGAGTGTGAATCACAGCAGCAGCTGATCGGAAAAAGAATTATCGGTATACAGCTTCAAGGACACGCTGTCTCAGCCACGGCAAAACGTTTCAAAGCCTTTCCTGTACGGACCTCGCGGCTCAGAAACAGTTTCATCCCAAGAACTTTAAATGCACTCAATCAATTGCTCCTTGTAGAACGGTTTGTACTTATAAGTACAATCACCCCACTGTAAACTTGCACTACAGTTATAATATCTTACAACCTGAGCCACTTTATAAAGCGCCTAGTTACATATAATGACAATATCATTTTTAAGGTGAAATGCAGCAAAATATGTTTATTATATTATACAGATAAAACTTTAACTTCATTTAAATAATCTATATTCTTCACTGGGAGTGTCGTGAAGGATAGAATAATTAAACATGTACTACAAAGATATTTCAATGTTCCTTAAACGTTTTGAAGAATCGGCGCTAAGCTTACAGATGGCTTAACTTCTATTACAGAGCTGATTGTGTGGTGATTGGGTATTCGGGGAAAGAAAAGTAAGGACTGCAGTGGCGGCTACTCCAATATATATTGAATATAAAACAGAAAGAGAAAAAAACAACACAGCTAAAACGCAGCGACAAATTTCGGCAAAAGTTAAATGCTTGTGTCATGAGCACGAGGCGGCAATGCAGTGTCTGCAGCGGACGTGGCCATCCAGCGTGCATAAGCTACCTTACTGACATTGGCGGGCGAAGGAGCCACCGATTCTTCCTCTGCCCAGTGCCACCACAAGCCTAGAGCCGCCCCTGAGTACTGCTGCAATAAATTATTTCATCGAAGGTCGCACACAATCACTGCGCCGTGAAACTCATGTTTAATAACGTGCTTTAACTCCTATCATCATAAAAATGATATCACGTATACATCTCAGTATTTTAGTTATTTAGAGAGCTGTAATATCACAAATGTAATGGACTCTGTGTCCAGTTGGAGGAAGAGAGCCGGTTTAAGAAGCAAGAAGTGATTCACACACATAGAGCACATAGAAGATTAAATACAAAACAAAGCATTTAACATGCTACTTTAATTACGATGTGATTTGAGAAACTGGTTATTTAAACGATTTTAAGATGAAGATTATGATGTTCTACTTTAATGACAAAATAAACTACGTGATTAAAGTGGAAATGTCGAGATTGAAGTTGACATTTCGTGCTTTTTCCCCACTGTGTGCCCTTTTTTCTCTGTACCCTAATAAGCTTTCATATGACACTCAGAGAGTGGGCTAGAACTCACCTTTTCATGGCGACTTTGATATGTGACTTCTTTATTTCCGGTGTTCTGATGATTTGTCCTACTTTGTCGAAGTATCCTGCCGCAGTTTATTTAATGCCTGAAAGAGAGCCTGATGCAAAGATTTCACAAGACGGCCATTACTCGTGCATGGATACAATGGCCTGTACAAGATTAAAAGTCACACATGCAAAATATACAAGTTATAAAATGTTGACAGTAAATACCTATGCAGTAAACTGTAATAAATGCATTAATGTAGTAAGTCTAAGAAAATCATACGTATTACTGAAATACAGTAACACAAGCTTCGAGAAAAGTTGCGTAATTTTGGTCTGCGCATGCGTAGTATGAGTGAGTAGATCATTTCGATGGGTAGGATGTTTTGTTAGAACACCGGCACTGTGCGATTTTGTGAACGTGAGCTTTCAAGTTTCTCAAACACGCTTTGTTACTCGATCAACTTCCTTTTGTTGTTTATACCACGGTTTATTAAACAAATAGTATGTTTTTCCTTTGCCTCCACTTGGTATTTGCTGAAATTTTTATATTTTCCCCCGTGCTTTTCCCATTGTCTTTTCACAAAAGGCTGAGCTTAAGGGCGATTTATATTGATTTGCATATTCAAAGAGGCGTAATTCTGGGAGGAGTTGGGGCGTTACATAATCTTGCGTGCGGCGTTAGTTTTCACGCTGATCGGGATTTATGTAGCGGAAGAACGTGGAAGTTGGAGTACACACAGATTCCTGTATCTGGATTTGTCTGTGCGTAAGCACATTTTGGCTTTTGTGCTTACGCCATGTTATAGTGCGAGTTCTACACACGGCGTTATACATGAGGCCCCTGGCCTGTTGCTCTGACGTCACATGTGATTAAGACCCTGGAGCGGTTGCTGCTTCACCACCTGAGGCCACAGGTCCGCCAGGCCCTCAATCCTCTGCAGTTCACATACCAGGAGAAGGTGGAAGCAGAGGATGCCATCATCTATATGCTACACCGATCCCTCTCCTACTTGGACAGAGGCAGTGGTGCTGTAAGAATTCTTTGGACTTCTCTAGCGCCTTCAACACCATCCAACCTCTGCTCCTTAGAGACAAGCTGACTGAGATAGGAGTAGACTCACACCTGGTGGCATGGATCGTGGACTATCTTACAGACAGACCTCAATATGTGCGTCTCGGGAACTGTAGGTCTGACATTGTGGTCAGCAACACGGGAGCGCCGCAGGGGACTGTACTTTCTCCGGTCCTGTTCAGCCTATATACATCAGACTTCCAATACGATTCGGAGTCCTGCCACGTGCAAAAGTTCGCTGATGACACTGCTATTATGGGCTGCATCAGGAGTGGGCAGGAGGAGGAGTACAGGAAGCTAATTAAAGACTTTGTTAAATGGTGCGACTCAAACCACTTACACCTAAACACCAGCAAGACCAAGGAACTGGTAGTGGATTTTAGGAGGCCCAGGCCCCTCTTGGACCCCGTGATCATCAGAGGAGACTGTGTGCAGAGGATGCAGACCTATAAATACTTGGGAGTGCAGCTGGATGATAAATTGGGCTGGACTGCCAATACTGATGCTCTGTGTAAGAAAGGTCAGGGCTGACTATACTTTCTTAGAAGGCTGGCATCCTTCAACATCTGCAATAAGATGCTGCAGATGTTCTGTCAGACGGTTGTGATGAGTGCCTTCTTCTACTCAGTGGTGTGCTGGGGAGGCAGCATAAAGATGAAGGACGCCTCACACCTGGACAAACTTGTGAGGAAGGCAGGCTCTATTGTAGGAATGAAGCTGGACAGTTTAACATCTGTGGCAGAGCGACGGGTGCTGAACAGACTTCTGTCAATCATGGAGAATCCATTGCATCCACTGAACAGTGTCATCTCCAGACAGAGGAGTAACTTCAGTGACAGACTTTTGTCACTGCCCTGCTCCACTGACAGACTGAGGAGATCGTTCCTCCCTTACATTATGTGACTCTTCAATTCCACCTGGGGGAGTAAATGCTAACATTATTCAAAGTTATTGTCTGCTTTTACATGCATTTTTATTACTCTTTAATTTAATATTGTTTTTTGTATCAGTATACTGCTGCTGGATTATGTGAATTTCCCCCTGGGATTAATAAAGTATCCATCTATCTATCTGATAAGGTTTAATTGTGTTGGGTTCACTTTTAATTAAACTTGATATTTTTTACCATCTTCACCTCCAAATTTTGGGTCTGTCATTATGATCACATGCCATGTTTCTAGGGTTGTGGCCTACCAGGATACAATTGCCAGTCCATCGTCACTATGAGATTAAAAAAGGTCAGCCAAGAACTTACAGTATATCTTTATCCAATCTGTGGATACAAAACATTTTAAAAAAAAAATTGCTATGCTTTGCATCTTCCTTAAAATTTGACTTCTTGTTTGGTTTTGACTTTGATTGTTGCCTCTCATCTAGGCTTTGGTCACTATTTTTATTTGTATTTGATTTGTTTTGTTTTTACATATATTTCCTGGTTCTTCTCTGAAAGAGTTCAACTTTCATTTCTGAGGCAGGACAAATGGAAGTCATTACACTATACTATTTAGCCCTATACTTTACTCTACGCTAAAATACTGCACAATTTAGGGCGGAGTGGTGGCTCTGAGGCTAAGGATCTGCGCTGGTATCCCGAAGGTTGCTGGTTCAAATACCCGTCACTGCCAAAATAAATCCTACTCTGCTGGGCCCTTGAGCAAGGCCCTTAACCTTCAACTGCTCCAGGGGCGCTGTACAATTGCTGACCCTGCACTCTGACCCCAAGGGGTATGCAAAAACGAACAAATTCCTAATACGATAAATTGTATAAGGCGAAATAAAGAACAAAAAAAAACAAACAAACAGTTTGAAGCACTATAATATACTGTACTCTTCTCAGCTGTGAAGCCTGGTACCATACCAACAAATAATTACTGGGCTGATATTGTCAGTTTCCATTTATATTAATCTGCTTCTGTGTGTTTTAACAAATCATGTCTAGTAATAGTGTATTTAAGTCAGGTCAGAGAGCATGCCCCGGTACAGCTCATTGCCATACCCACCACATGACGAAACAGCTCAGGATCCTGATTGGCAACTCTCCAGGCAGACATGCGGTCCAGTCCCAACCTCCGGAAATGACCCTCTATCTGCCGCAGCCAGGTGTTACGAGGGCATCCCCTTGACCTGGTCCAGTCACTTGGGTAGTCAAAAATGAGGATCCTGCAAGCTGGCTGACCCTCTGGGAATCACGCCACATGGCCACAAGTGCTGTAACTGACCCTCCTGCTACCTATTGACCATGCAGGTAATGTGCCTCATTCGGGACTCTATGAGCAACCGTTTGTTCAACACAAAGTCAAACCAGCGGTAACCAAGGATTCTCCAAAGAGACACAGTGCCAAAGGAGTCCATATAGCAAAACAGGAAGCACCAGGACTCTAAAGACTTGGACCCTTGTCCTTTTGCATAGATATTGGGAGCTCCACACACCCCTTTCCAGTGACCACATGAGCCCCATGCTCTCCCAATCCATCTACTGACTTCACAGGAAGAGTCACCAGAGACATGAATGTTACTGTCAAGGTAAGTAAACCTCTCGACCAGGTCGACACTCTCTTGACAGACAGACACACTGCTGAAGGCTGTGCCTAAGAGGTCATTAAAGGCCAGGATCTTGTTTTTTATTAGGACACTCACAAGCCCAGACACTCGGACTCCTTGCTCAGTCTCTTGAGAACCCCGATCAGAGCCTCCATTGACTCTGTGAAGATCACAGCACTACCAGAAAACTCAAGATCAGTGAATCTTTCTTCACAAACTGATGTCCCACAGCCACTGGACCCTGAAACCCAGCCCAACGCCTAGTCCATGCAGGCATTGAACAGAGTAGGATCAAGAACACACCCCTGACAAACCACAGAATCAACTGTAAATAATGCAGAGGTTCTGCCTCCACTCTACACAGCATTAGCAGTACCAATGTACAGGCCAGCCATGATATCCAGCAACTTTGGGGGGATTCTGCAAAGTCTCAGGATGTCCCACAGGGCAGCTCGATCAACTGAGTTGAACGATTTACGAAGATCGACAAAGGCTGCAAAGAAACTCTGCCGATATTTGCATTTGCGCTCCATAAGAACATTCAGTGCCAGGATGTGGTCAATGGTAGATTTCTTAGGCATAAAACTCGACTGCTCCGGTCGCTGGTAGATGAACAAGTGATCATGGATCCTATTGAGAATGACTCTAGCAAGGACCTTACCCAGCACCAAAACCAGTGAAACACCTAATTCTGGGCACACTGGTAACACCAATACAAACCTCAACAACCTTCAGGGGCTTGTCACAGAAGTTCTCCCAAATCACATTAGCATCAGCAGTTGCACCCAAGTCTGTAGGTTCCTCACACAAACTTCATGCAGACTCATTAGACACAGCCTGATCTTGGAGTCTGGCAAGGTCCAGCCTCATTCTAGTAGTAGGTGGTAGACTACTAGACCTAAGATGGATCTTGAGAGAAGCAACAAGTCTGTGGTCATAATTCATAATCTGGGCACTTCTGTAGACCCTGTAGTTTTGTAAGAGCCTCTAGCTTCTGCTCATGAGGATTTGATCAATCTCTTTCACTGTACCTCCAGTATTGGAGGACCAAGTCCAATGATGTGCCTCTGGGCGCTGGAACCAGGATCCAGCGATCCGCAGCCCCTGACCTTTTGAAAAGTCAAGGAACATGGAGCCAATTTCACCCTGGTCACCAGACCCATGGGAACCAACACAATCGTCATAGCCAGCCATGTCAGTGCCAGTGGTCACATTGAAATCACCTATGACCAGAGGAGTGTTACCTTGAGGATACCCATCAACCCCGGAGTGAAGTTGCAAATAAAATGTCTTCTTCACCATGACATCACTCACTGCGGTCGGAGCTTACACAACAACAGACAAGGCACCCAGAAAGTGCCTTAATCTGAATCTCATAATACACTCATTTAAAGGAGTCACATCAGACACCATCGGCAGGAGCTGATCCACCACAGCAACACCACAGCTGTTCCCTAAGTATGACAGCCATCAGAGCAACAGGACCAATAAAAGGTGTACCCACCTACAGAGATCTGGCCAGACCCAGGTCTGCAAACGTCAGAGAGTATTGCCACTGAAATATGGAGTTTACAAAGCTCCTCCGACAGCAGAGGAAGGTGATCATCATGCCGGAGAGGCAAGATGTTCCACATGACTTCCCGATTGGGTTGCCTCCAATTGGAACCAGAGTGCTGCCGTGCGGCGGGCGATGCCTGAGAACTACACCAGTTCTGATCCCCAACAGAGAGGCCTGACCCTATTTTGACTCTTAATAATAATAATGATAATAATACATTTTATTTATATAGCGCCTTTCCCATGCTCAAGGCACTTTACAGAGTTTAAGAAAGAATGGCAGGGTATACAGTATATAGCATTGTACTAAACCAGATAAATAAAGAAGAGTAAGATAGTAAATTCAGAGAAAAGCCTAACAGACAACATAATTGATGGTCTAGCACACACACAGAGGTTACATGAACATTTTGACATAGAGGTAAAGTGAGAGAAGGATAGTAAAGTCAGGTAGAGCTAAAAACTTCCTGAACAGATGAGTTTTGAGTTGTTTTTTAAAAGAAGTCATGGAGTCAGCTGACCTGATTAATTTCAGTAGGTCATTCCAGAGTCTGGGCGCTATACACCTGAAGGCCCTGTCACCCATGGAGTGTAGATTAGTGTGGGACACAACAAGATTACCAGAATCAAAGGACCTTAGTGGGCAAACAGGCACATAGTGACGGAGAAGGTCACTAATGTAGTTTGGTGCAAGGTTGTTTAAGGCTTTGTAGGTTATTAGTAGATTCTGTAAGACACGGGGAGCCAGTGAAGGCAGAGCAGGATGGGTGTGATGTGTTCACTGTTGCTGGTTCGAGTAAGGACTCTTGCAGCAGAGTTTTGAATAAGCTGGAGCTGTGATATAAGATTAAAAGGGGCACCTGCCAACAGCGAGTTAAAATAATCGATGCAAATGTGATAAAAGCATGGACAAGTTTCTCAGTGTTAGAAAAGGAGAGGAAGGAGCGAACACATGATATGTTACGGAGCTGAAAGCAAGAAAGTTTCTTAATGTGATTTACGTGGGTGGAATAAGAAAGGGAGGAATCAAAATGACACCAAGATTCTTTGCTGTAGAGGCAGGTCTGATGAGATCACCGCCAAGATGGACTGGGAAGGAGCTCATTTTATTAAGTTGCACTTTAGTCCCAATTTGCAGGAGTTCAGTTTTGTTGCAGTTTAATTTTAAAGAGTTCTGCTCCATCCAGGTTTTAATTTCACTTAAGCCGCTTTTCCACTGCATAGTACGGCACGACACGGTTCAGTACAGCTCACCTTGGTTCGGCTCAGTTCAGCTCGTTTTGCGTTTCGACTGCAGTTTAGTACCGCTTTAGAGTGGGCGGGATTATTCACGTGTCGTTATAGTTGCGCCTCTACTGCTCGCTCTTCATTTTTTTTAACTTGTCCCTACAGTGTTTGTAAGTCCTATGGTAGCCGTGTGCGGCCAAGAGCTGAGCGACCTCCTGGAAAGTTTTTCATTCCGTCGCCCATCCAGCTCTCGCTGGATCCGCTCCTCGGCTACCAACGAGAGGAACGTCTGTACTTCCTCAACAGACCACGGAACAGCCATTTTTGGTTAAAACCAGTTTGAACCTTCGCGGGTCTGTTGTGTCTCGTGTCGCAAGTTCAGTGACGCAGTAATGAGGTTTTTCCCCGGCCAATCAGTGACCAGCAGAGTTTACACGTCACATTTTGGTAACGGTTTGGCACGCTTGGAACCTCGGCTGAGGTGGTACTAAAAAAAGGACCAGGTACCAGGTACTGTTCCCAGTGGAAAGCCCCGCAAAAGTGAGCTGTACTGAAACGTGTCGTGCCGTACTATGCAGTGGAAAAGCGGCTTAAGGCAGGTTGTGAGCTGAGAAAGCTCTGATGAAGTTTCACTTTTGACACTGAAATAGAGTTGAGTGTCATCTGCATAAAAATGATAACCCAATCCAAAGCTGCGAATAATATGGCCAAAAGGAAGCATATAAATACAGAAAAGCAGCACACAGACCTGAGGAACTCCTTATGTGACTGGCGCTGAGCTGGATCTGCCGTTACCAAGACTGACAAACTCTTGCCTATCAGTCAGATAGGACTTGAACCACTGGTGGGCAGTGTAAGAGATAACCAGCATGTTCTCCATTCTAGACAGTAGAATGTCATGTCTGACCTGAGTGTCAAATGCTGCACTGAGGTCTAACAGAATTAATATGCTGGTTTGTCCAGAGTCTGCTGCCATAAGCAAATCATTGGTTACCCGTAGCAGAGCAGTTTCACAGCTGTGCTGCACCCTGAAACCAGACTGTAAGGGTTCCATCAAATTATTAGAGGTTAAGTAATTGGTGAGCTGGGAGGCTACAATACGCTCAAGAGCTTTTGACAGGAAAGGTAAGTGGGAAATAGGTCGGAAATTGTTAAGATTGTCAGCATCAAGACCAGACTTTTTTAACATTGGGGTTACAGAAGCGATTTTATAAGTGAGCGGCACAGAGCCAGTGTCAAGGGATGAGTTTATTATTGTTATAATAGTTAGGATTATGGCATGAAGGCGGGATTTAAGTCACAGGTGTCGGACTCCAGTCCTGGAGGACCGGTTTTCATTCTAACCATCTTCTTCATTAGTGACCAGTTTTTGCTGCTAATTAACTTCTTTTGCATTTAATTAAGTTTAATTAACTTGACTCAGGCCCATTTGTTGTTTCTTTTTCCTTAATTAGTAGCCAAACCATAATGAGACACACAACAAGCCACCACATGACCAGCTCGCCTGTACCCATCACACAATATCTGAAAATAAAGAAAGGTGATGGTCTCAGTAAGGTTGATCTCATAGGTCACCAAAAGATTTTGATGGTGTTCTTAGAAAAAACAGAAAAATCAACAGTTTTGGAAATGTCTGCTGTGGCAGAATGAGAGCAGCAACAAGCCTTGGATTTAAATAACGGGTTTAAGTAACAGGAAGAACTGGCTTCTCATTAAGAAAGTGGTTTGAGTGAAATTGGTTGGCGTTTGAAGCCCCAATTTAGCTAGGCATCTGTTGGCTCATTTCACATCTCACTTCTGTTTGGCTGTCATTTAATGAAGGAATGAATCAAGTCAGAGGACTGAATTCTTAAGAAGAGGGATATTGAAATGAAGAGAAAAGGAGTTAATTAGCAGTGAAAACTACTCACCGATTGGGAAAAGGGTTAGAATGAAAACCTGCAGCCACTGCGGCCCTCCAGGCCCGGAGTTCGACACCCCCGATTTAAGTAGTGTGCTGGAGATGGGGTCCAGTACACAAGTAATCAGCCACATCTTAAAAAGCAGGTTATTAAAAAATGCAGATGTGACTGGTGAGAACTTAGAGAAGAAGCTGCCTGGAGTGGGAAAACAGAGAAAGATGTAAACAGATGATGTATTTATGTTAGTTGAATTATTTAGATCTTCAATTTTGTGAAAAGTTAGAATTAGAGTTTATGTAAAAAGTGGAGGAATTTCTCTCGGACTTCAGTAGAAGAGGTAGTTGGGCCAGATGCAGGTTGGAGTCGTTTATTAACTACAGAGAACAAAACCCTTGGGTTATCATGGCCACTTTCTATTATTTTGCCATAATGGGTGTTCTTGGCAGCAGTTAGTGCTTCTCTGTAAACTCTTTGGTGGTCAGAGAAAGCCTGGATGTGCACGGTGGGGCCAGACTTGCGTGACATTCTCTCAATGTGTCGGCCAGCTGCTTTCATAGATCGCAATTCTGAATTATACCAAGGAGCTGAACGCTTAAAGGAAACCTCATTATGTTTTAAAGGAGCTGATTATCTAATGCTGAATGAAGGGCTGAGTTATAGTGGTCAACAAGACTGTAGTGTTGATGGAATAGGTGAAGACAGTAAAACATCAGGAATGGACCAAAAAAGGATAGAGGGACAGACATTTTTAAGGTTTCTGTAAGAAATTTGTTGTTTACAGGGAAGAGGAGGGAAAGGTAATGACACAGTGAAAAATACTGCTTTATGGTCAGAGAGTCCCAAATCAGAGCTGTAAATATTGGCAACAGATAATCCAGATGTACAGATCAGATCCAATAAATGACCACCAGAGTGGGTGGGAAAATCAACATTTTGTGTCAAGTCAAAATAGTCCAGTAAGGATAGGAATTAATTTCTCAGTTTAGATGTGGGGATGTCAATATGGATGCTGAAATCACCAAGAAGGATGGCTTAGGAGGGTTAAAAGTTCAGTCAGATCAGATAAGAAGGATGCATTGTATTTTGGAGGACGATAAAGAACAATGAGTAAGACAGGACCTGTTTCCGTTATTAGTTTAAGAGCCAGACACTTGAAAGACAACGGACAATCAATTGGGCTTCTTTTGATGAGTAAATCCACTCTGACAATTACTGCAAGTCCTCCGCCTTGTCTCGTCTCCGCCGAGGCTCTGTGAGGAAAGTGTATCCGAGAGGTGTAGCCTCTGTGAGAGACGAAAATTCTTCTGGAGATGGGGCTCCGGGGGGCTTTCCTCCGTCCCCTTCCTGATGTGAGCTACACCCATGGAGAGCGGAAAGGAGTCCTCTCTGTCGTTTCAGAGCTGAATTAAGTTGTTTTGGTTTTTTTTATGGTGGCTGGACTGCCAATCCTGTCACCAATCCCCAAGTTTTCCCTGCAAGTTGGAGAACCGTTTGCAGGGCGGATGCAGTTTAACGCCATACCCAGGAGAAAGTGCAATTAGTAATTTAGTTATTAGTAATTTGTAAAATCAACAGTTTACCTCACAGAAATCTGTGCCTACAAAAATAAACTGAATTGAATTGAGCACTATACCATACTATACTATACTACACTCTGCTATACTAATACATTTTCACAGTTATTTAAATAGTGTTTTTTTGATTTTTTTCAACTGATAAACATTTTAAATGTACAATTGCTTAAATTATAGTTTGGTTTTGTTATAATGATGTTTTCAAAATATATTAAACTTAACCATAATAGTAATAATTGCAGACTAATAACTGTTATGCATTCTCAAATTGGACCCTAACCAGAATGATTTTCCAGCCATATGATTTTATTAAATCATTCTTCTCTGCCACCACCATTACGTCTTGCAGCTCTCTTTATAGCATCCTACTTTTTTCACCCTGTGGAGAACAGCAATAATTCATAGAATAATTGAAAGTCTAAAGCTGAATAAGAGTTTTCTGACAAACATGTCAGTTGCTCTTGAGGTCACTCCTATGGTAGTACCACATTTACAATAATGTAGCGTTTGGTTGCAAGCTTTTAATATGAAATATAAATTATAACAAGTGAAACAAATGAAAGAATCTTCCTGAATGCAAAGAACATGTCTTAATAATTCATACCACTACCGATTCAATTGTTCTTCACCTTAACATGCCCTTAAGGTATTACTTTGTCATTTTCTTTTTTATTTATTTATTTTTCCTTTTCATTTGATATAATCATCACAGTGATTTTTTGAGTGTAGAGGGATTGACCAGAATTAAGCTGAACAGACAATTGAAATATGTGAGTTTTGATTTTAAGTTTCCTAAAGTGTAAAGCAAGTCAAAAAATCTGAACTCTCCTATGAACTATACTGTGGAAGAACACACAGAGGGACTCAAGCCAGAGGGTAAAGGGAAACAAGACTGGGAAGTAAACGGGAGTCGATAAGACAAAGTCGAAAGTCATAGCTTAGAAGACGATAACATCCAGTGCCAATGCCAAATCGTAAACTCGTAGTCAAAAGTCAGGCACGAATTGCTGCCAAGAAAACAATCTTCTTCTTTTGGCTGCTCCCATTTAGGGGTCACCACAGCGGATCATCCGTCTCTACCTTTCACTGTCTTTTAAATCATTTTCTGCCACATCGACGGCCTTCATGTCCTCCCTCACCACATCCATAAACCTCCTCTTTGGCTTTCCTTTTTTTCTCTTGCCTGGCGATTCCATCCTCAACATTCTTCTTCTGACGTACCCCTCGTCTCTCCTCCGCATGTGCCCAATCTAGCATCTCTCACATTGTCATCAAACTGTCATCCCTGTGTTGTCCCTCTTGTTTCTTATCTGGTCTACCCTCGTTTCTGAGCAAAAAGCATAGCATCTTCAACTCCGCCACTTCCACCTCTGTCTCCTGTCTTTTCGTCAGTGCCACCGTCTCCAAACCATACAACACAGCTGGTCCGACTACAGTTTTATAGACCTTCCCTTAAACTCTTGCAGCTACTCTTCTTTCGCAAATCACTCCTGCCATTCTTCTCCACCTTTCTACCACACTCTCCATCGCTTTGGACTGTTGAACCCAAGAATTTAAATTTGTCTACCTCTACCACCTCTTCTCCACTTTCCCTCCTAGACAACAGTAACACTTGACTTTCTTTGGAGCTTCTGCAAACTCGAACAATGCAAAAGTCAAAGACACTGATCTTTATTCTTAATGGCCACTACACCAAACAACGTAAAATTCTAACATAACGTTACGTGCATCACAAACACAATGGTGTCCATGGAGTATTGTGAAGAAAAATATAACCTGATCTCATATTTATCAAGCATCTTAGAAATACTTCTCGGAATTGCACTTGTGACTCTAGGATAAAAATGTGTCCTATCTATGGGTAGGACGTAAGAAGAATGTACACAACGTGCTAAGAATGATGATAAAAAAAAGATATAAAACAAACAATATGACTTAAAGGACTTACTATACAGTACTATACATACGCTCAGGTCTAAATACATATACAACCGGTCTGTCGGAACTGAACGTGGTCGTAAGTCAACAACTACCTGTATCTAAGTAAATACAATTAAATGTACAACATGGGATCATCTTCTGAGTCATCCACATAGCATTTATTAAAGCGAGAAGGAAAACTACATGAAAAAGCTCATCCTTACCATGTTTTCTTAAATTTACCTGTTTGTGTGCACAAAATATAAAATGGTTGAGCCACCCGTCCAACGGGCCCGACTTAAGCTGGGCTGCTCTGATTGCACCTCACTGCAGACGTGTAGTTGCTGCCGTAAGCGCGCCCCACGCCAACCGCACGTGCATTTCCTTTTGCTCATCAGTAAGGCTGCAAATAAACACATAACATGGAACTGCTGCTTTCTTATCATGATAAGTACAATGTCCTCTACTGAGATACAGTAGAACTGCAAACAAACATTAAAGTCAAAGCTGTAATATATGAAAAAAAGTACATTTTGCTTTTCTGTGCAATTTCAGACTTTTGTTTTGACTAAGTTAACAGGTGAGAAAAGAATCCATCCATCCATTTTCCAACCCGCTGAATCCAAACACAGGGTCACGGGGGGTCTGCTGGAGCCAAGGTGAGAAAAGAATGATAAAATAAAACCAAGATAAAAGCCAGATTGCTACTGGAGACACCAAGATTTTTAGTTTAGAACAGCTAATTAGAGCCTCACTAATGAAACAAGGTAATAAATATTAGAAAATGTTTAAGAAGTAATGTGGCAGCATAGGAGCACAGTGTTCAGTGCTGCTGTGGGACTGTATTCCTATCCAGGCCTGTTACCGTCTGTGAGCAGTTTGAATGTTCTCCCCAAATGAAGAAGCCTCACAGATCCTGAAAGTGCAAACTCTACACAATCTGTCACTGTAGCCATACCCCCTGCACTTCAGAACAGGTCATCCACTGGAAGCTAAGTATGTTTGGGCCCAACCAATACTGACATGGGAGACCATCTAGGAAAAAAGCTTGGGTTGCTGCTGGATGAAGTGTTGGTGAGGCTAGCAGGAGATGTTTACCTTTTGGTATGTGTGTGGATCCCAATGCCCCAGTGCAGTAATGGGGACACAGTGCTGTAAATATGGAGCCGTCCTTCAGATGTGGCATAAAAATGAGGTTCTGACTCTAAACAGTAGGGTTTATCCTGATATCCTGACTAAATTGCCCTCCATGGCCTAGCCTTTCTGGCTTCCTAATCATCACTCGTCTCTAAGTGGCGATGTCTCTCACCACCAAACAGATAATGTGTGGTGAGCGCATTGGTGGAATAATGGCTCATCCAGGGAGGTGCTACACATTGGTAGTGGTTCAAGTGGTTCCCCTCTGTCTAAGAGCTTTGAGTAGCGAGAAGAGTGCTATATAAATGCAATTAATTATTATTATTACTGACCATTACCCCATCCCAATATTTAATCCAGCTCAAAGTTGCCGGGGAAAGAGCGTAGGCCTCAATACAGAACCAGTCCTGGATTGAATGCCAGCCATCACAGCATCCTCTGCCTCTGTATAGTGGCAAGAAAAAGTATGTGAACACTTTGGAAATAGCAGAATTTATATGTATAATGGTCTAATCTTAATCTGAGGAACAATAATCAACAAGCACGTCTGGTTTAACTAACAACGTACAAATGTTATAGTATTGTTCTTGCACGTATAAAATAGAGTATTCAAACATTGACTTTGTAGGTTGGAAAAAGTATGAACCCCTAGGCTAACGACTTCCACAAAAGCTAACTGGTATCTGGAGTTTACAAACCTGAAGCCCAATCAATGAAACGAGCTTGCAGGTATGGTTTAGAGCTACCTTGACTAATAATACCAAACATTTGAATATTTTAAGTTTGCTATTCACAAGAAACGGCTGATGTGAAGCATGCATTGCAAATAAAAGATGATCAAGAATTGTTGATTTGCATACAAAGTCACGTCAAAGAGTTCACATATTCATTAGTCCACAGTTAGACAAACTGTGTATAAATGGAAATGATTTTGAGCTGTGGCTACTCTCCCTAGAAGTGGATGCCCAGCCAGGATGACTCAAAAGGCAGAACAAAGAATGTTCAATGAAGTTAAAAAAGAAACCTGGAATAACAGCTAAAGCCTTTAAGGAATCATTGGATTACAAAAAATAGGATTGAAAACAAATCAACCCTGATCCCTGATAAAGAGAGCATGGTCAACAGAATAAAACTAAAAGCTAGTAAAAATACATAAATTGACGAGTTTATTATGAGGCAGATACAGATAAATGGAGAAGATAAAGAAATGGGAAGAGAATCTACTTCCTCAGTACTTTAAGAACTTAATCTAAAATATTATTGATTAGATCCCGCCAGGTTTTGAAAAAGTCCTGCATAGATCCTCTAAGTGAGAATTAGATTTTTTCCAATTTCAAATAATATAAAACATCAGTTACTCACTGACTTAAAAGAGGAGAGTTAGGATTCTTCCAGTCTGCATGCCAATAGTGTAGTGAAGGCAATCACAGTTTGTTTGTCCTTCTCCACTTTAAGCCCATCTGAGAGTCCACCAAACACAGCTGTTAGGGTTAGGAGGGATTGTGACACCAAGGCTGTCTGAAAAGCACTTAAAGATTTTTTGTCCAGAATGATGTTAATTTGGTGCAGGCCCAAAACGTGACCCAGTGAGGCTGGGACTTGATTGTAGCGTTCGCAGGTTGGATCCTGCCCTGGAAACATTTTTGGACAGTTTTAAGTGAGACAGATGTGCTCAATATATAATTTTGAGTTGAATAATTGTATGCTTTGTGCATATGGAGCTCGAGTGAATTCTCTGCATTGCTACCTTCCACTCCTTTTCTAAAATGTTGAGTGAGAGATCGTTTTCCCATTGTCCTCTTGGATCTTTGAAAGGTAGGAACTGTAAAATAATTTTATATATGCAGAAATACTGTCCGAGTCCTCGAAACTGAGCAATATTTTTTCTAGCACAGAGGAAGGTGGGAGATGAGGAAAATCGGGCAGGTTCTGTTTGACAAATTTCTAATTTGAAGATAGTGAAAGAAATGCGTTGCTGGAAAGTTAAATTTGGAATGTAATTGTTCATAGGATGCAAAGATTTTGTCTATATAAAGATCTCTAAGCAATTTAATCCCAAATGTTTTCCAGATATTAAAAACTGTATAAGTTTGCGAAGGCTGTAAAAGATGGTTCTCATGCAGAGGTGCCACAGATAAAAGATTCTCCATCTTAGAATTCTTTCTACATTGGTTCCATATTCTGAGCGAGTGAAGCACAATTGGGTTCTTAGTATATTGGTGATAACTTGCATTTATTGGGGCACAAAGAAGGCAATATAAAGAAGTACTGCAGGATTTTATTTCTATTGCGGACCAAGTCTGTGTATGTTCATCTATTTGTGCCCAGATTTTTATAGCTTGTATGTTTGCTGTCCAGTAATAAAACTAAAAGTTAGATAGAGCCACGCCACCTTCTGCCTTAGGTCTTTGTAGGGTCGCTCTTTGGATACGTGGATGTTTTAAGTTCCAAATAAATTAGGTTATGGTTGAATCTAATTCCATAAAGAATGATTTATTAATGTATATTGGAATGTTTTGAAAAAAGATCAATATCCTTCCCAAGCTTCTCTTTTTAACAACATAATTCTTCCAGCTAGAGTGAGATGAAGGGCTGACCATCTACTGTATGTTTACTTGTGATATTTATCCCTAGGCATTTAAACTGATCTGCAATAACAAAAGTGAAGGTGTCCAACCTAATATTATATGCTTGAGAATTCACTGGAAAGAGTACACTTTTATTCAAATTAATTCTGAGACCAGAGATCTTTTGAAAGTGCTGTTAAGACTGTAGGCACAGTATTTTGTTTGTCTGATATATACAGTACCATATCATCTGCATAAAGAGAAATTTTCTGTTCAAGTCCTTCTCTGATAACTCCCTTTATCTGATAAGCATTTCGACAGTGAATCGCCAGTGGTTCAATGGCGATTGCAAATAGCAGTGGTGACAAGGGGCATCCTTGTCTGGTACCTCGTTCTAGTTTAAAGTAGTCTGAACAAATGTTGTTGATACAAACAAAAGCTTCTGGATTGATGTACAGTAGTTTGATCCATGCACAAATGTTCGGGCCAAACCCAAATTTCTCTAATGTAGTGAAAAGGTGGTTCCATTCAATCATATCAAATGCTTTTTCTGCATCCAACGATATCATCATCTCTGGGGTGTTTGACTTTGCAGGTGAATATATTACATTAAACAGGTGTCGAAGATTGGAAGCTAAGTGTCGGCCTTTAACAAATCCAGTTTGATCTTGTGGCATTACCGAAGTCAGCACTTTCTCCATCCTTCTAGCTAGGACTTGAGAGTATCTTAACATTATTATTCAGAAGTGAAATTGGTCTGTATGATGCACATCGTAATAAGTCCTTATTTTGTTTAGGAAAGACGGTGATTAATGCTTGGCGAAAAGTTTGAGTTAGAATTTGATTGTCCCTAGCTTCCGTAAATGTTGCTAATAAGAGGGGAACTAGCTGATTGGAGAATTTCTTATAAAATTCGATAGGGTAGCCATCAGGGCCTGCTGTTTCACCGCTCTGAAGTGACGTTATAGCATCTAGTAATTCTGATAGCGCCAGAGGTTTATCCAGTTCCTCTGCAATAAAAGTATCTATTTGTGGTATCTGTGATGTATCCAGAAATGCATTAGATTGTGTGTTGCCTTCTTTAAACTCAGTAGCATATAAGGGTTTATAGTAGTCTTTAAATGTGTGCATTATATTTTTATGGTCAAGGATTTTATCTTCGTTCGTGTTGGTGATTGCTGGGATTGCATTGCGAACTTCCTGTTTGTGGAGTTGTTGAGCTAAGAGCTTATTAGCTTTCTCTCCATGTTCATAGTAATGGATGTCTTGATTTAAAAATGAGTTGTTCAGTTTCTTTGGTTGTTAAGAGGTTCAGCTCTTAATGCAAAGCCTGTCTTTTCCTATGAAGAGCCTCACTTGGACACCTGGCATGTTCTTCATCTACTCTAGTAATTTCACTGGTTAGTTCTTATACTTTCTTGGTTTCAAATTTATTTCTGTAGAAAAGATATGAAATAATCTGTCCTCTTAAGAAGGCCTTTAGAGTTTCCCAAAGTATTCCTGCAGAGACCTCTGAGAATGTATTTGTCTCTAAGAAGAACCCGATTTGTTTTGATATAAATTCTGTACAGTTCTCATCTGCTAATAGAAGTGGAATGAATATGTCGGACATAATGATTTTAGCTCCAAGATCAGAGGGGCATGGTTGGAAATAAAAATAGCAGGGGTCTGATAAGTTGTGGTCAGTTAAAAACTGTGCAATTGTCTTGGCAGTGTTAGATGTCATCCCCCCGTGACACGAGACCTATCTAAGAGTGGATTTAAAACACAATTAAAGTCCCCAGCCATTATAATTTTATGTGTGTTCACATTGGGAATGGATGCAAATACATTTTGCATGAATTCCCTATCATCGACATTGGGTACATAAACATTTATCAAAATTACTTTGCAGTTAAATAAATTGCCCATGACTATCACATATCTCTCTTCAGGATCAGATACCACATCTGACGCTACAAATGAGACTGTTCTATATATAAGAATTCCCGCACCTCTAGTTTTCTTTGTAAAGCTGGAATGGAACATTTGGCCAGTCCAGTCTTTTTGCAGCCGGAACTGATCCTTGCTTAGTAAGTGGGTCTCCTGTAAAAATACTATTTTAGCGTTTAAACCTGTTAGGTGAGAGAATACTTTCTTTCTCTTTAATTCGTGATTCAGGCCTTTAACAGTCCAGGTCACAAAGTTAACTGTCCCATCATGGAGACATTGATTCTGAATTTTTGATGTTATTTTGTAGTCTTAACTGGAAGTGGGGCATCTTTAACCTTCATTTCCAATTTTCCCACAAGTCACTGCCATGCAGCCTATTGTTACATTGGAAGTTATAGTTATAAGGATTATAAGGATAGGTTAGATATAGCTTGCTCTCTTGCTCTCCCCCCCTTATCCCCCGACCTCCCCATTTTGCCTCCCCACGTGAGGCTAAAGTCCCGGTCCTCTGACATACCTAGAGACAGAGCACGTCCAAAACAAAACAAGCCTCCCAGCAGCGGCGTTTGAGGATTAAAAAGTAGAAATATCTATTGCCGATAAAGTCTAAATACTATAAGCATAAAATATAATCTTCAACAGTCTTGAAATATTAAGACAGTAAACCCAGGGAGTGGTGTTAAAAAGTGGCCCTGGATAAGCACATTAAACCCTAATGCAATAATAACAATAACAATAAATCAAGGGTATGATGTTAAACAGTCTCCTTTAGAAAAGTAAAAAAAAAAACTAATTTCTTCCACATATATACGCATATAATTGTAATTAAAACAAAAACAAAAAGTGGCCGAGAAGAGAAAAGGATTTTCATTATGGTAGCCTTATCGTTGCAAGCGGATCAGACAGTAGGTAATGTCTTCTTGCCTTTCCATGACAGGATGCGACTCACTATCATATTTCAAAAAAAGTGTCAGGATCAGCTTTCTTAATTCTTTTTCTTCTTCTTCTGTGGAGAAGAAGATGTGACATTTGTCTTGAATATCCACTTTCAGTTTGGCAGGATACAAGAGGCTGTACCTGATAATAGCTTTCCGTAACCGCGGTTTAATGTTTAGACACATTTTCCTGAATGTGTTCCTCAGTTTTTCCCCAGCATACCTTTAAAGGCTGCATCAAAACGATTATATACACATTTTTCTTTATTATCTTGGCGCAGCTCTTGCAGCTCCAGCCACAGCTTCTCGTTTGTCTTGAGCAAGCCATTTATTTCTTTCTTCATATTTTTCTGAATGTCTTTCTTGAGCTCATTTATGGCCATGGCCAATGTTGCGATCATTTCCTTCAGTTCGGACAAATCGTTTCAGCTTTCATGCTCCGCGGGTGAAGTGGAAACCCCAGTTACAGCTGATGCTTCTGGCTCGCGAGGAGTAGATGAATGCACGGACTGCAAGGCCATTTCTAGTTTCAAATGATCTTCTGGAATCGGCGAGCAATCGTGACCTGCATCACTTGCACCTTCGCTCCCATTTTCACTCTTGACTGCAGGTGATGCAGTGGAGCGGGGTCCTGAGAAGTCTGTGCTTTCACCTGCCTGTTCCAGCTCAGTCTCTGAAAGGCCATACCTTGCACTTGGGCTTGATGCCTATCTAGGCTGGGGTGTAGTTTTAGGTTTCTTTTCCATTTCTTTCTGACCTCGTTTCTTGTTACTCATGGTTATATACTGTTGTAGAAACTCCTCTGGTTGGGTAAATACAAGATACCTCGGGATAATAAGAAATAAAAGAAAAAAATAAAGCCGCTGCAACAGATCTCTGCTTCAGACGTCCATCTCCTGTAATGGACAAGAACAAGCTCTAATTGGTTTTTCTTGTAAAGCACTTAAAGCTACATTCTGTGTATGAGAGAATGTGCTAAAAAATAAATGCTGTTGTTGTCATTGTTGTGTTATTAGCTTAAGCATATTGTGTTTACCTGTACTTGTGACTTAAATGAAGCTCAGATAACTCTTTATGACCAATTAATGCAGAAAACCAGATCATTGTTAAGGGTTTGTATACATTTTCTTGACACAGTATATTATTTTTGCTCAGTGTTAAAACTCTTGGAAATTGTGTTACCTCTGAACTTCACTATGTGTACTCATGTGCTAGTGCACTGGTGAGGCCTCATCTTGAGTATCGTGTGCAGTTTTGGTCTCCAGGCTACAAAAAGGACACAGTAGCATTAGAAAAGGTCCAGAGAAGAGCGACTAGGCTGATTCCAGGGCTACAGGGGTTGAATTATGAGGAAAGATTAAAAGAGCTGAGCCTATACAGTTTAAGCAAAAGAAGATTAAGAGGTGACATGATTGAAGTGTTTAAAATTATGAAGGGAATTAGTACAGTGGATTGAGACTGTTATTTTAAAATGAGTTCATCAAGAACACGGGGACACAGTTGGAAACTTGCTAAGGGTAAATTTTTCCCAAACATTTGGAAGTTTTTCTTTACACAAAGAACCACACACACCTGGAATAAGCTAACAAGTAGTGTGGTAGACAGTAGATCTTTAGGGACTATCAAAACTGGACTTGATGTGTTTTTAGAAGAATTAAGTGGATAGGATTGGCAAGCTTAATACCTTGTTCTCATCTAGATTGTCCTAATGTTCTTATTTCTTAAAGGATTTCTCTATATCCAGGTTTACTATTGCTTATGTGAGGTAGCTGGTGCTGCAGGATATTCATTAGTAGCAAACTTAGTAGAGGAGCTTCCAGATCTGTGACATGAATAGTGCAATTTGAAAAACTCCACAGTTCTAATGCCAGGTCGATTTCCTGAAATCCCCACTCATGAGCCCACAGGTGATCACAAACCAACTGCTAGACTGACTATGTGTTAATGATAATGGAATCCCCAAGATGCCTCACTGCATGACCAAACAGGCCTAAGGTAAATGTGCACAGACAATAGGTTCCAATATGAGTGAACTGGAATTTTGTGACAAAAGAACTTGCAACATCAGAAAGGTGCTTGCAGAATAATGAAGAGAGATTAAAAATAAACCTTGTCTTCAGATCTACAAGGTTTTGACTTTTAAATCTTGGCTGCTGCATACTGTGAGTGACAGGATGCCAATAGGCTTTGCATTAAAAAAAAAAAGAAAAGAAAATCTGGCTGATTAGCTACAGAAAGTAATATTTACGTGGGGCCACAAGGCAATTCTATTACAGACCAGTTGATTTAGGAAACGAGTGCCTCAGAGAGGCAATTAATGGAATGATTGTCAAGATATACAAGGACACTCACAGTCTTGGTCAGTTCCTAGGCAGACCAGACCAACAGATTGATCTTGATCACTAGTGACAGGTCAGGCCAAGACGCAGTAAGGCTGGTAGAGCTAAGCCTGGAATCAATTTAGAAACAAAAGCAAGAGCAGAGAGTTGTGAGTCAGTTCAACCTAAAATACCACTGCCGACACACAAGAGGGTCATTCGTCTTTGTCAAGATGAAAATAAAACAACTTCTGGGGAACCGTGTGAGAGGTTTGGCAAGTCTCTCTTATATACTGAAATAACATGCATACCTCTGTATACACAACTCCGTAGTCCAAAAATGAAGAAAGGCTGACACAGTGAAATGGGGGTACCACATACCACCTGAAGAACTTCTACAATCCGTGGTGTGAAAATTCAACATGAAAGTCCATCAACTTCAGATGTCTCACATGATGTTTTAGAATTGGCCCCTAATAAATACTGGATTATGAATGATATTGGGGGGGGGGGCTTTGGGGGGCAAAAACTGATAGACTTGCCAAAAAAAAAAAACAACCTTTATCATAAAATGTACAGCAGTTCCCTTTCAGTCATCCTCAAAATACTCTCTCTGAGATGTAATCCACTTGTCCCAGCGCTTCTCTCATTCCTAGTAACATTTCCTGTACTTATTTTTTTATTTCTGTATCCACAGCCTGCTGAATATTTTCCTCGGTTTCTTTCACAATAGCAAGTCTTTTATTTTGGAACAAAAGAAGAGGGGCTGCAAATCAATAACCGTATTGTTTCTGGTCAAAAACTCTACCTGACAATGCAGTGTGTGCAGGTGTGCGTCACGGTGCTCATGCAGCTTTGGGTGCGTCACTTCTCTAGACGTTTTCTTGCCCGATACTTTGAAGTAGGCACCTCAGCAGTTCAATGTAACATCAATGATTAGCAATCTGTCGGAGAGGAACAACACTTTATGAACAAATCGAGCAATGTTGAAAAATGCAGTCATCACTGTCTCTTAAAATCTGCCATCCCACGGGAGTGAAAAATCGGGAATGTGCTCCCCTCGACTTTCTGTATACTGAGATAGGGGAAAAGGTCATCAGAACCACTTCCAGTTGCACAATATTTCTCAGATTTCATATGCCTTTGTTTATATCAAAATGATATTTTCACACTTAGGGAGGTCGAAAACGGTGGTGGAATTTTTATATGATTACACATGCATCACCTAGATTACATGCAAAGTAAAAAAAATTATAGTCATCTAAGAACATCGAAAACATGTTAGTCTCTTTATATATAATACGCTACCGTGGCTGTTCGTTTATCTGTCCAGGATTTTAAATCACCTGTAGCTCACAAACCGTTTGACCTATTGACCTGAAATTTGGTACACATATACTATGTGACGTCTACTGTGCACTTTCGGGGTGATGATAGACCTCCAAGGTTATTCCTCTTTATATTTTTACTTTATTTTATTGTAGAATTAACTCTTGCCAGAGGCCAGTAGGGTGGCTGTGCGGTGCATGCTTAAGGGCGCTGTTCTCATCCCTACCACCTTCATCGTCACTTCGCCTACCTCTTGATATCTTAAATCATTCTTGAGGCAGATTGATGACTTAAGAGCCAGTATAAGTGAAAAATTAAGGAAAATGTACTAAGTGATTGAAATACAAACACTGACTTAATCGGTTTTAACGTGAAAGAAGAGAAGAAGCAGGCTGCTAGGGTGGAGAAAAGAAGAGCTGCTCAGGAAGCAGCAAGCGCATCAACCTCTGAGCAAACGAATGATAAACGTACAGAGAAAGAAAGAGGATGAAAAGTACGAATGCTCGAGACAAGTGGATTCACTGCAGGTTATCGTGCAGTGCGCCGTTACTGGCCTTTAATATGTCATGACCCCCACTATTACAAGCCTTGCCATCATCATCATCAGTACTTAATGTTGATACAGCCATATTAAAACAACAGTGTTGGAAAACATTGGTAATTCCACATGAACAGCTTGCTTTATGATTCACATTTGGCTAATGTACAGTACAGACCAGTTTTATTTAAGGTTTGCTGAATTGTAGCAAGGTTTGAAAAATGTATAATAGTGGTTTTGATAATGCATAGAAATAAAAAAAACTAATGTGTTTTACACTGTACTGTACTATTCCCACAGTTCTTAAATGTACATGCAAGAAGTAGCTATGACACACATTTAAAAATGCACAATAACTCAAGTAACCAAAGATTGTTTAAAATATGCAAAAGTAAATATAAAAAAATATTAAAAAGTAAATGAATTATATTCACCTTCTTAGTTGCTAAATAGAAATATGGCTTATATGGAATGGCAACCTGCAAATACAAAGATGCAAACAGACTGATATTTCATATTTAGGAAAAAAATAGACAAATGCGGTCTTAAGTACATCATCTTTAACAGAACACTAACATTAAACTACTGAAGAGATTTAAAACAGCATTATAAACAACACAATGACAGGTGAATGCATGATATTCAGAACACAAAAAGCACTTGAACCTAAGTGTGTGTGTGTGTGTTTTAGTCTCATTTTATGTAATTCTTTCTTTATAACGGTTCATTGACACCCACAACTAGTATTATATAATATTTGTTGCAATAAATTGCTATAGGTAAAACTGCATTTAGCTACATTTAATTATGATAATGATGGCGGAAATAAAAAAAAAATATATATATCATAAAATTAAATGTATTACCAGCAACACGACGGGAATGTAACAGCTTATTGTTCTTATTACATCTTTATATTTACATGGCATGTTCAAGGTTTACACATTATTGTTAAACTGATGATGTATTATTTCAAATAATATTGATAATAGTTATTGAAAGAATATGCATTATATTGAATACAGTTTTTAATATTGTGTACACATTTATATTTCCATGACACAAAAAATAGGTTCTTTAAATAAAATACCACTTCAGGTTGAGTAATTCTTCTCAAATTTCATATTTGTTTGCTTTTTATCATTATAAATATCTATACAAAATCTGAATCATCTATCTGTAAATATAACCACATATATACTTGAAAATGTCTCAAAATTGTTCAGTTGAAGTACTATTTCCTATTGTCGAAGTGGCCCAAAGGTTGATAGGATTCCTTAATTTTGATATAAAGCAGGTGTACAAAATCTCATTGACCGATGTCAAAGTGTTTTCAAGGAAGGTCTAAAAACGTCAAGATTCATCAAAATCTCAAGGTCAACTTTTTTCACGATTCCTATACATTACGTATACAAGAAAGTAAAAAGAGATCTTCGTAATATCGTTTGGTTTTTCCTAGACAACAATGAGATGAGAAAGAAATAAAAGGAGGCACTTTCTTTTGTTTCCTGCTTATCATATTTTTCTCCCGCGTGAAAATGCCCTGATATTTTCAGCAGCTATCACACAAAGTCAGCAGCAAAGTCACACAACAGACTCAGATTTTCCAAGTAGTGTCTTGACATGTTTTTCCAGTTTCAAAGTATTTGTATTGTGTGCTCAGTAATATGTGGTGAAATGTATGGACCATTGTCTGTGGTAATAAAAACACTTTATTGTGATTACAAAACTGTAGTCCTTTTCTTTCTGATGAATACTATTAGTTGCTGTGATTTATATTGCTGTGCTCCAGTTAGATCATAGTCACTCTGGAAAGAAAGGCAGGCAGTGTGGCCTAGTGGTTAAGACTTTGGACTTAAAACCCTGAAGTTGTGGTTTCAAATCCCACTTCTGACACCAAATGGCCATGAGCAAGTCACTTCACCTGCCTGTGTGACAACTGGGAAAACAAAAGACATGTAACCAAATACATCTCAGATGTTGTAAGTCACACTGGAAGAAGATATCAGTCCAATAATTAGTAAAAAATATGAAGTCTGGAAAGAGATTAATACCAGATTAGACAGCAATCTCACAAAATACAACGTGCTTTTCAAAACAAATTGACAATTTTCACTTCTTTTACCTCAGTTGTATCTCACGTCTCCTTTTTGTCTAAAGCTATTTCTCCAAAGGAATTTTTGGAGAAGCATTTGTGACAAAGCATAAAAAGAATCTCATTTAAGTCTCATGAGCCATCAAAGCAGTAACATTTTCCTATGGGATGGTGTCTTAGAGAAAACAAAATGCCCAAATCACATGCACAATTGTAGAATAATCACCAGAAATCCATTCTCGATCAACTCAATGGATAGATTAACCAAACTCTGGGCATACGATACCTAACAGCATATTCAATAACCACACCTTAGTCCTGTGCTCTCGTCTGATTCCACGAAGTTTTGTGCTCCCCTCGTATTGTCAGCCTTGCCAAGCCACCTATGGACTATCTACAAGGGAGAACCCAGACCAGATGGAGTGAAGATCACCACTCATAATCATCCATCATCTTTCTTCTATTCCAGTGGTTCCCAAACTCAGTCCTGGGGACCCCAAGAGGTTGCAGGTTTTTGTTCCAACCAGATTCAGTGTCAGTGATAATGACTGATCTCATTGAATTAGCTGGTCTTCTTTTCACTTTTTTATTCTGTATTTAGAAAGTCACAGCAGTATGATTTTTACATTTTAAAATGTCTATCTTTGCAGTACCTTGAAATGCTTAACTATTTTGTTGCTTTCCTATCATTGCGTCCTTTTTCTGTGTAGTTTACTTCCTTCATTGTATCCTAATAATGATAGCTAAAAAACACGCAGAGCACACACCCAGACAAACAACACTGAATGATGAAAGGCAGCAGCTATCTCAGTGTCAGACCCACTAATTAGTAAATAATGGATCAAAAAAACAGAAAACCTGGAAATGCAGAATGAAAATCAGGTGGAAATATTGGGGAAAAAGTAAAAAACAAACTACATTATCCCTTGTGAAGAAATATTCAGAGAGAAGCAGGTTAAGGTTTGGGGATCAATCTCTGTATAATCTGTGTAGCCCAAGAAGATGAATGGGTCTGACACTAAGGTCAGCATGAACCAACCAAAACAGAAGACACGAAGCAAAATAAGGATTGAGCTTTTATCCAATTATGACTGGAAGTATAGCAGACACATGAAACAAGGATGACATGGACAGCAAGTGACGGGGTTGACGTCATCAGCGGAAGTGAGGACATCGGAGAGGGACCGGATGGATTCAACACGGGAGGACAGAGGTATTAGGAAATAGACTGGGAGCAGAAGTGAGGTCGTCTATTGACGTCAGAAAGGTACATAGAGGAGTGAAATTCAAGGAGTTGTGGCTTTGTGGTGGTCTTGTTTTCTGGTGAAAAATCTGGTCTTAAATCCCTGTCTTGCATTTTTTTTCCGCTCCATCGGGCCAGTTGGCTGCTCCCTAATCTCGTGTGTGTGTGTGTGTGACACCCCATATAACTGCTTACTAAATTTTAATAAAGATTTACCAAACCTAGTTTTGTAATTTCTACACTGTTTCTGTCAAAACACAGAAAGTGAGAAATAACAGCTCACTTGAGTCCACATCAAAACAGAAGTTGGTTTCTGAGTTTGAGAACCAATGTTCTAAGGAGACATGCATACAGTGCATCCGGAAAGTATTTACAGCACATCACTTTTTCCACATTTTGTTATGTTACAGCCTTATTCCAAAATGGATTAAATTCATTTTTTTCCTCAGAATTCTACAAACAACACCCCATAATGACAACTTGAAAAAAAGTTTACTTGAGATTTTTGCAGATTTATTAAGAATAAAAGAACTGAGAAAGCACATGTACATAAGTATTCACAGCCTTTGCCATGAAGCTCCAAATTGAGCTCAGGTGCATCCTGTTTCCCTGATCATCCTTGAGATGTTTCTGCAGCTTAATTGGAGACCACCTGTGGTAAATTCAGTTGATTGGATATGATTTGGAAAGGCACACACCTGTCTATGTAAGGTCCCACAGTTGGCAGTTCATGTCAGAGCACAAACCAAGCATGAAGTCAAAGGAATTGTCTGTAGACCTCCAAGACAGGATTGTCTCGAGGCACAAATCTGGGGAAGGTTACAGAAAAATTTCTGCTTTTTTGAAGGTCCCAATGAGCACAGTGGCCTCCATCATCTGTAAGTGGAAGAAGTTCGAAACCACCAGGACTCTTCCTAGAGCTGGCCGGCCATCTAAACTGAGTGATCGGGGAGAAGGGCCTTAGTCAGGGAGGTGACCAAGAACCCGATGGTCACTCTGTCAGATCTCCAGAGGTCCTCTGTGGAGAGAGGAGAACCTTCAAGAAGGACAACCATCTCTGCAGCAATCCACCAATCAGGCCTGTATGGTAGAGTGGCCAGACGGAAGCCACTCCTGAGTAAAAGGCACATGGCAGCCCACCTGGAGTTTGCCAAAAGGCACCTGAAGGACTCTCAGACCATGAGAAACAAAATTCTCTGGTCTGATGAGACAAAGATTGAACTCTTTGGTGTGAATGACAGGTGTCACGTTTAGAGGACACCAGGCTCCGCTCATCACCAGGCCAAAACCATCCCAACAGTGAAGCATGGTGGTGGCAGCATCATGCTGTGGGAATGTTTTTCAGCGGCAGGAACTGGGAGACTAGTCAGGATAAAGGGAAAGATGACTGCAGCAATGTACAGAAAACCTGCTCCAGAGCGCTCTTGACCTCAGACAAGGGGTCTGAGGCGACGGTTCATCTTTCAGCAGGACAATGACCCTAAGCACACAGCCAAGGTATCAAAGGAGTGGCTTCAGGACAACTCTGTGAATGTCCTTGAGTGGCCCAGCCACAGCCCAGACTTGAATCAGATTGAACATCTCTGGAGAGATCTTAAAATGGCTGTGCACCGACGCTTCCCATCCAACCTGATGGAGCTTGAGAGGTGCTGCAAAGAGGAATGGGCGAAACTGGCCAAGGACAGGTGTGCCAAGCTTGTGGCATCATATTCAAAAAGACTTGAGGCTGTAATTGCTGCCAAAGGTTCATCGACAAAGTATTGAGCAAAGGCTGTGAATACTTATGTACATGTGATTTCTCAGTTTTTTTATTTTTAATAAATTTGCAAAAACCTCAAGTAAACTTGTTTCACGTTGTCATTATGGGGTGTTGTGTGTAGAATTCTAAAGAAAAAAATGAATTTAATCCATTTTGGAATAAGGCTGTAACATAACAAAATGTGGAAAAAGAGATGCGCTGTGAATACTCTCCGGATGCACTGTACAAGCATGACTACACAAAACCTACCAGCTGCTCAGCCCTTTCATGGACGACTCAATCATCAGTGTCACATTTCATGCCCATCTCATTCTGAATAGCTGAGCCCCTCACTATATACAAGTAGCATTTGAGGACCTTCTGGCTCCATGCATATCTGTCTAATTGATTATGGCTTTTAATGACAGATTCTTGTAACTAAAGAAAGATGAACGAGTCTTGTGTTGTTCTGTTCGGTGTAAAGGACTTCACTTGTGATGGACAATTTTGCAACCTTATCCTGTAGCACTTGTTCCCAAACAGTGTCCCCAACTGATGTTTACTTGATGATGTCAACTTCTTTTTGTAAGTCACTTTGGATAAAAGCATCTGCTGAGTGAGTAAATGTTATGTAATCATAGCCAAGGGGGAAGACAGGGCTCCTAGGTGGCTGGTTGACCACGTCAAGCTTGGTGCTCTGAACGGGAAATAAGTAAGGGCACCAGTGCTGACGAGGACATGAGTAGGTGCCAGGGGATATTTGACCCTGTATCAAGATTGGCAGTGGGGTAGCAGTGGATTTCAAGAATGACAAGTCATCAGCTTGGAAACTTATGACCAACTTGCCTTTTCAGGAGTGAGTTCAAGGAGGCCTAGCCGGAGACTTGCATGCTCCTGACCATCTGTGGGGGGTGGCATACAGTAAATGTGGTGACTACATCTCATTTTGGCGCCATCCTTTAGCAACATCGCAACTCAAAAAGCAATAAACCAAATGCTATTCAGCATCTGTCTATACACAAAGGGTATAAATTATAGCGCTACGGCAATGTAACTTTCAACGCTTAAGGCACACATGGTGGCCAGATTGAGCCCTGTAAGATTTCGAAGTCTATAGAGATGTCTGACTGGCAGCATTTAAAGGAGTGTTACAATAATGGATCATATTGCCTGAATAAAAGTTACCTTTTGTAAGGTTTGTATGCTGGACCTTCACAGTTACACAAGACTTCATTGCATCTTCAGTTTCAATTTCCTGACCTGCTTCATGCTCCATTAGGACTCTTCTTTGTCATTGTGCTGAGGAGGTAGTTTTCTTTTTTTCTTTTTTTTTGCTTAGGCCTGCATTCTCCTGAAGCCCCTGAGATGGGAAGTGTGGGAGCCTCTTTAAGCTGACACAATGAGATTTTAAACATGGAACTTTGCAATTTTTCAGGTGTCAGATGGTTTTTGACCTTTTAACATGCTGCAACTTACTGTCGACCAACAATGCCTCACCTACTGATCGTAATTAGCAGCAGTGCCACCAAGATGGAGGTGGGTGGCCCGACACCTTCCACAGCCATTCGACATGATTAGAGAGACCTTAGTGGGATGCTGTGCACTGAGTTCGAAGAAATGGCCTGCAGAGCTTAGGGACAAGAGTATGTGGAGGCACAGTTCTAGGGAAGGCTACAAAAAAAATCCTGCAGCATTGATGCTTCCCAAGAGCACAACGGCCTCCATAATTCTTACATGGAAGTTTGGAACAACCACAACTCCTTCTAAAACTCGCCACTGGGCCAAATTGATCAATCGGAGGAGAAGGGGCTGGGTAAGAGAGGTGACCTAGAACCCGATGGCCATTCTGCATGATCTCCAGAGAACTGCTGTAGAAAAGTAAGGAACTTCCAGAAGGACAATCATCACTGCAACACTGCAGTAACCTGGTCTTTATGGCAGAGTGACCAGATGTCACATGAAAACCCACTTGAAGTTTGCTAAAAGGTTCCTAAAGGACTATCAGACTATGAGAAACAAGATTCCCTGGTCTGAGGAAACCAAGACTGGACTGTTAGGCCTCATTTCTAAGCATCTGGAGAAAACCAGCCATCACTTATCACCATCCTACGGGGAAGCACGGTGGTGGCAGCATCATGCTCTGGGGTTGTTTGTCAGCAGCAGAGACCAGGAGTCTTGACAGGGTTGAAGGAAAGCTGAATGGAGCAAAGTACAGAGATACCCTTAATAAAAACCTGCTCCAGGAGTCCTGAGCGACCTGAACCTGAGAATGGGCTGAAGGGTCACCTTCCAAAGAGACAATTACCCTAAACATAAAGATGTCCGCATAAAGCTGCAACGTAACACACAGGGTTATTATTTTGTGAATTTCCCCTTGGGATTAATAAAGTATCTATCTATCTAACAAAATATCTAAAAAATGAATACTGAATACTTTGTGAAGGCTCTGCATATTAATACATACATATAAAATCCATAAGAGCCTGTTGAGGTACCAAGCAGGATCAGGGTCCCGGAGGGGGCTATACTGCACAATGTTGCATTATTTGGTGAGTTGAGAGGCTGGGCACATTGATTTAGCTTTATGCTTAAATTATCTGAGTAACTGATACATCTGTCAAAGAAAGCAAGCTTTATCGTGGCACTTAATTTCTTTTTTTTTGCCATATCTTAAATTATGTGCTTTTGCAAATGTCAACACGTGAGAAGAAGCATGGCCCACATTACCTGCCTATGCCAGGGTTATTAATTTTTTGGAAATTCTGCTGAGCACACAAATCAGGGGCCCTCCGTTGCCTGAGAGCTCCCACCGACTGAATACAAAACAAGCTGCTCTCCGCCACAGGAGATCTGCCTTATCAGCTGCATTCGTACTTTGGACCTCTAAACTCCGAGCCCAGTGCACAGAGGACACAATTAGGGGAGGAATCGACGGCAAGCACATAATGAACATGGATGTGCTAGGAATATTTGACAGGCTGCGTCAGTGAAGTAAGAAGACAAAGGAGGAGGCAGAGACAAAGGCAGAAGGCTGCCACCTCTGATCTCAGCTCATTGTAAGGCTCCTGTATAGGGGATCACACAACTAGCCGCCAATTAACAAACCCACCCTAGCAGCCCAGTGTGGGGTGCTGCCATATACCCCGATATCTGGATCAAAAAATGTTACAAAAGATTGTAAAATATCATTCTTTAACGTTGAGAGTTGGGGGGCATTGGCTAAAAGGCAAGAACAATCCTTAGATTGGGCACCAGTCTATCACAACACCCACTAACACACACACGACTACTCGGCCAATTTGGAGTCATCTAGCCTAACCAACGTGTGTTAAAGATGATGCCGAACACCCACCCAGACACAGAGGGAACATGCAAACTTCACGTAGGTAATAACAGGGCACAGAATTCAACTCCCCAGAACGCTCGATCTACAGGGCAGCAGTGTTACTGCAACTTCATGTCTCCCAGGCCAGACTGCTACATAATTTAACCTTCATTCATCCATTTCCTGAACCTGCTTACCCAAAGCAGGGTTACGGGGAAGCTGGAGTCTACTCCCAGCAAGCATTTGGCACAGGCAGGAACAATCCCTGGATAGGGCCCAGATCATTGTAGGGCAAACACACACACATCAGGGGCCAATCTAGCATTCCCAATTTACCCGCATGTCTTTGGACTGTGAGAGGAAACCAAAACACCCGTGGAGGAAACCATGAGGACATGTGCAGAACATGCAAACTTTACACTGGGAGCTATTGGCAATAATGGATTCAATGAGGTTATCAGAAATAAACTTGATGCATTAGGATAAAAAGTTAAGGCGGAAGTAAAAACTTAGGGGTAACCGTTGACTGTAATCTGAATTTTAAATTGCATATTCATCAGACCACTAGGACAGCATTTTTTTCATTTAAGAAACATAGCAAAAGTTAGACCTCTTATATCATTGAAAGATGCAGAGAAATTAATTCACGCTTTTTTTTTTTCTTCAGTCGACTAGATTACTGTAACGCACTCCTCTCAGGATGACCCAAAAAAGACAAAAATCGTTTGCAACGAGTGCAGAATGCAGCTGCTAGAATCCTAACTGGGAAAAGAAAATCCGAACACATTTCTCCAGTTTTGATGTCACTACACTGGTTACCTGTGTCATTCAGGATTGACTTTAAAATTCTGCTTATGGTTTATAAAGCCTTAAATAATCTCGCTCCATCTTATATATCGGAATGCCTGACACATTATATTCCAAATCGTAACCTTAGATCTTCAAATGAGTGTCTCCTTATAATTCCAAAAGCTAAACTTAAAAGAAGTGGTGAGGCGGCCTTCTGCTGTTATGCACCTAAAATCTGGAATAGCCTGCCAATAGGAATTCGCCAGGCTGATACAGTAGAGCAGTTTAAAACACTGCTGAAAACACATTACTTTAACATGGCCTTTTTATAACTTCACTTTAACTTAATCCTGATACTCTGTATGTTCAATTCATCATAATAACTCCAATATCCATACTGACCACCTACTCTCTCTTCTGTTTCTTTTTCCGGTTTCTCTACTCACCTACTCAAAGCATCATGATGCTCCAACATAAATGGACTAAAAGCCAGAAGTCTACGTGACCATCATCATCCAGTCCTTCTGTGAGAACCCTAAATCCAAAGAGGACTGTTTCATTTATGTTAGGTAGAATGCCCAGAGGGGACTGGGCAGGGGAATGGTCTGGAATCCCTGCATATTTTATTTTTTTTCTCCAGCCGTCTGGAGTTTTATTTTTTTTGTTTTTTCTGTCCACCAGACCTTACTCTTATTCTATGTTAATTAATGTTGACTTATTTTATTTTCTGTGTCTTTTATTCTTCTATTCTTCATTATGTAAAGCACTTTGAGCTATATTTTTTTGTATGAAAATGTGCGATATAAATAAATGTTGTTGTTGTTGTCTGGGAACCCTCCTTGCAAGGCAGCTGTGTTACCATGCTACCCGACCTAACGTTCTTAACCCTACTTAAGCCAGTTCATTTTGGTGGGGGACCGGCAAGGACTGACCCGTGAAGGTTTAAAAAACACAAAGCCCACATACGCACACGCTGACACTCATTAGGGGTCAATTCACGGTCACCAGTTAGCATAATGGATGCATGATGTTTCATTTGGCATTGACTGGCTATACATTATGAGGCTAAATCAGCTGTGTAGTGAGGGCACCACCTGGTGCCTCCATTGAGAGACACAGCTCACAGGGACAAAAATCACAGCAACCAGGGATCATATGCTGGAGTGATGGCCTTTCCTGCCTGCAGATGTCCCAGAAGTAAATTTGGACTGTGACTGTGAGAAGAGCAGCATTTGTCAAACTCAGCCCTCACCAGAAAGAGAGAGCAGAGACAGAGAGGCGAGTGTGAGCATCACAGGACCCTAAACCTCAGTGAGCCTGGATGTGCTAATTGGCGTGACAAAACTCCTGGGTGGGCCACAAATACACTGTGTCAAGACTGAGCCCTGCTTTCTTTAATCATCTCCATTTTCCTCAGAACACCAGTCTTGACCGCAGTTGATAAACAAGAACCCTCCGGCTGCCAAACACTCGTCTAATGTGGATTTTCAGTGGTTTACGGGGGCAACTCTGAGTGGTAAACAGCATCCAGTGAGGGCAGGCCTTTCATGTTGGGGCTCAGACGACGGGCACAAGTTTGCCTGCCAGTATTCATCTCTCAACAGTTACTCAGGGGTATCCATCCATCCATCCATTTTTTAGACCCCCAAATTCAGTCTGATTGTTTCTTTTTTTGTCCTTTTATTCTTAGAAGTTTCTTATTCACCAATCAAATCAAGATGTCCCTGTGAAAAAGGAGTGTGAAAATATGCAATTTATAAAATATCTTGTATGCATATTTGTGCACAATTTACACTTTATACAGCAGAAATTTGAAAAGGGCCACATGAGAGGTTTAGCATCAAAGTAAAAGAAGGGGGAGTTCAGGGAGTTGCATGTAGATGGGGAAAGAATTGGCTCAGACACAGGAAGCAGAGGGCGATGGTGGAGATGCCTTATCGGAACTGGCTGACGTTAAGAGTGGTGTCCAACGGGGTCAGTGTTAGGGCCATTTTTCATTTGTGACGCATGGCCGGGAGGCCATCGTAAAGGAAGGACCAGATGTGCACAGGGCACTGGCTCCCACAAGAGCTAGATAGCAGCCCCCTGGGTTGCAGCAGGGCTACATGGGAGTTGGAGTTTAGCACAGCCTTGTTGAGTTTCTTGGGGGCTGCCAGGGGGAGCTGCAGAGCCCTAATTTGGGTTTCCACCACACCTGGGAGTACTTCCAGATAATGCTGATGGGCCACCTGAAGTGCTCCCTGGTGCAGCACAAAGGGGACCACCTCACTTCATTCGAGGAGGATGAGGACAATCTCAATCCCATGCTTGCTGGAGGAGGATTGGAGGTGGAAGACAGAGAAAGAAAGAAAGAAAGAAGAAGAGAGTGCTGTACTGTGCAGAAAATAGTGAGAAGTCAAGCAAAATGACACCTTTTATTGGCAAACTAAAAAGATTACAATATGCAAGCTTTCGAGGCAACTCAGGGTCCTTCTTCAGGCAAGATGTAATAAAATGTGTGTGTTGTGGGACTTGTGCCTGGTGTCTGTCTGTGTTGGGCTTGGAGAGCTGCTGCGCCCCCTGGTTGCCACAACAAATATATATATATATATATATATATATATATATATATATATATATATATAATCCATCCATCACCCAACTCGCTATATCCTAACTGCAGGGTCACGAGGGTCAGCTGAGCCAATTATATATAAATCATTTGGATAAGAATATAAGTAACAAGCTGGTTAAGTTTGCAGAAGATACCAAGATAGTTGGATTGGTAGATAATCTGGAATCCACACTTACACCATAAAAAAACTGAATATGGTGCCTCATCAGGCTGTTAATTACTTAAAGCACAGCCAGCATGATGGAGCTGCAGCTTGGCAGAGATATTCCTGAGCTGTTGGACAGTTCCCTTTGGTAAGTTCCTGTTGCCTAAAAGCCAACTGTTGTTAAAACCTGGATACAGTGATCCCTCGCTATATCACGCTTCGACTTTCGCGGCTTCACTCTATCGCGATTTTTTTCTCATACACGCTTACGTCACTACGCATGCGCTTTCTAAGAACTTTTATCTAAGCCCCATGATGGCTCCTAAACATGCTGCTTTTTCTAAGCCTTCTGACAATAAAACTAAGTGCCGGAGGAAGATGCTTACTATCCAGGAGAAGGTGAAACTCTTGGATATGATCAAAGATGGCAATACCCTACAAAAGACTCCTCACGCATATGAAAAGACAGCGCCAGCAAGTGCCTATCAAGATGTTCTTCAGCTGTGCACCCAGATACCCACTGCCTACTCTTAATACTCCTTCAGCGGATGAAGACAATGATGCACCTGCTGAAGATACTGCACCACCTGAAGACTCTCCTACTGAGGTTGTGCCTTCATAGGTTAGTGGTTGTGTGTAAGAACTGTGTGTGTGTGTAATTAAATGTACAGTACAATAATCTACTATATAAAAGCTTTCGCAATTGTCCTTCCGTCCCGTGAGTGCAAAGCGTAGTGGTATTCCGCTTATTACAGACTTACTACTTGCGGCTTGAGGTACGAAATGACGCGATGTGAGCAGAGTTCTGGTGCTCTCATCGTTCCTTTGCTTTTGTGCGCAATACGCTGGAAAAATAGACAAAATGATGTCTCTGGAAATAATTAATGTTGATGGAGTACAAATGCCTCACCGCGTAGTAAATATCAGGGGAGATGGTGCTTGCTTATTCTCATCTATAGCTTATTTAGTGCATGAAACTCCGTCTTTAGCGGTACAGATTTGGGCTGACATTGTACAACTTTGGACAGGCACTCGAGGGGATAAAAAAAAACGTAGGTTTTTGGGAGATGTTATGAATGGGCACTTTGATGTTCTCATTCCCTACACTTACATGCCTGATGTACACATGGAGCGCACACAAATTGAGGATAAAAGTCGGTCGCCTTTAAAGGCGGGTGAGCCTAGTAATAATATGATATTTGTAACGTCTAATATGTCTTATTTTCTCTTATTTTGTCTAATATATTGGGTAATACGAGTGTAATGGTGACTAAAGGGTGTTATTTCATGTCTAGAGGGCTCTAATAATGTTAAAAAATGTATTTAGAAGGTCGTAAACAGGTTTTCTATACTCCAACTGTGAAAATATTCGATTTATAAATAAAGAATCCTACTTCACGAAAATTCATTTATCACGGTAGAGTCTGGAGCAGATTAACTGTGATAAACGAGGGTTCACTGTATGTACAAGTAGAGCCTGACTTCAGAGAGCCTGCCTTTCTGATGATGAGCCCAGTTCAGCACATTGTTTCAACAGACTGACTCTTTGAAGCCTAAATGCACTTGTAAGCCAGTCATCATTATGGGCAAAAACAAAAAATCCTCCCGGTCCTTTAAAGCTCAATCTCTCCAATACAGGACCATTTGCATAGTCTTGAAGCAGCATCAAACATGTCATGGTGTGTCAAACCATTAGACTAGGAATAGACTTAAGGCATGACATTTAGAGCTTTCTGTACACAAGGAGAGAATCCCACCTGTGTTTTTACCTTACACAATTATTGACAAGTGATTGCAAGGCTTTCTAATCCTGAGAAGAAAACAACTGGAAGCCAAAATAAAACTGCTGTTGCTATCATCTGGAATTTATCAGGGTGGAAGTGTGGTTGATGCTGCAGCCTTTTGGATTCTGTGTCCGAGACTTGTGACTTATTACACATCGATGTTGGTTTAAGCCGACATCACATTAGACAACTTCTAATTTAGCTTCAGCAGTTACTAATTTTATCGCCTGAGCGAGTCACTTCGCACAACTAGATTACAGTGGAACCTTGGATTGCAAGCATAATTCGTTCTGGAAACGTGCTTGTAATGTAAAGCACTCATATATCAAAGCGAATTTCCCCATAAGATAATGGAAACTCCGATGATTTGTTCCACATTCCAAAAATATTCATATAAAAATGATTAATACAAAATATAAAGTAAAAATACATACAACAAATTTACCTGCACTTTATCTTTGAAAATAATCGTGGCTGGTGTGAGGGAGACGAGAGAGAGGAGAGTTGCTGTGTAGGACGACTTTCACTCTAACTAACAGAATCACTGCTGTCTGTTGGCTCACTGGAATCACCTTTTTTTTTGTGACTTTAACAAGAAAACCTATCCGATGACAGTTGCTTTTGCCTGAAGAGTCACTACACTTGGACACAAAATAAAAAAATGTTTTACACACTGTAAGGTTTCTAAACTCTTTTGGGATTCCACCCAAAGAAAAGCGTCCCGAAGCAACCGCAGGCTCCCAGCTCTGTAACAGTTCGCCATAAGAGAGAATCCAAAAAGATCACGCTAGCGCTATAAGCACCTGATGTCGATGGGTGATACAAGGAACATTATAAATCCGGAGGGCACAGTATTACTTGGCGACTAACCTGGCCATGACGCTGCCTGACTGCTGTGTTTGTATATAGTAGAGTGGCAGATCCCGCTACAATAAATAACCGCGCTGTTCCTGTTTCAAGCTGAATAAGGCTGGTGTTGTTAAAGTACCGAGACTCAGCTTCATGTTTTGGGGTGCAAGACAGGGGCTCACACGTTACAACACACACACGCGGTCACAATGCTATAGTAAACGGTATACGCTCATACAGAGGTTGACTATATGAGTGAGGCACGGGAGACAACAACACCCACAATCCCGCAGCAACAGAGAGAGAACCACCATCAGCTCAGTTGTGATCACGTGACACTCAGCAGACAAAGCGTATACGTACTACTCGTATTGCAAGACCTCGCTCGTTTATCAAGTTAAAATGTATTAAAAAATTTAGCTTGTCTTGCAAAACACTCACAGACCAAGTTTTACAGTTTCACATTTCTAAAGTATTGCAAATTTGCCAGTTTCTGACAGCCAGTAACAGAGCTGGTGCTGTACAAATGATTTACAGTTCAGCCACAATCTCATCTCAGCCTTTTTTTTTAATAACCTATAGACGTGGTAAATCAAAACACTGTGTCTCTTCTGTTTGTAAGGCCCTAAACACTCACATTTCTAACTCCCCATAGCTGCATCATATGCCTTGTACTTCTGGCTGAGTGCTCATTGGCTGTTAGCCGTCACATGCACAGAGTCTGCCCTACAACTCGAGACACTGTTGGGGCGAATCGCAGGCAAGTTGGACGGGGTCTCTGTCAGACTAAACGACGCTAGGCATGGGAGTCTGTGACTTAAAAATCTCTGGAAAAATCGAATTTCTCTAATTTCAAGTTCTTACTGGGAGTTATAAAATGTGTATTTTAAATCTACACATGTTGCAGCGTGCTACGCAAAAATGAAATTGACTTGGCAAAGTTTATCCTGGCGGCACTGAGCACATGTAAACACAAAGTCAAAGGAGTCTGCATGTTCTCCCTGTGTACATGTGTGGTGTTGTGTTTCGTTTCTTTTGCAATCACTAGGCTGTGCTGGTAAAGTTGACTGGCATATCTGAATGCATCCTGTAATAGACTGGCAGCCAATGTAGGCTTGGCACTTGCAATGGACCCGACTCTGCACCCTGAATTGGGTTTAGGAGCTTAAGATGGTTTTAATTTAATATGATAGAGAAAACCTTCTTTTGAAACAATAATTGGATACTTAGCTCTAGATAGAATGTATGAGCACACTGGAAATAAAGTCACACTCACCATTTACTGCTTTATCCATTTATCTTGTCACATGCTTATCAACACTGGGCGTGGGGCAGAATCTGTCCGGTTCCAGAAGAAGGTGCCAGTCAATTGCCGTGTTGACTCACATGGGCCAGTTTAGAATCGCCAGCTAACATGCATGTCCTTAAGAAACAAACACCAGGAGAACATGCAGACATACAGACACAGCTGCTGATCTGAATCCATGTCTCTGGAGTAGTCTGCCACCATGCAGCCCCACTGTCCCTTGATTCAGCTGAAAATGTCAGCATAAAGCTGCTCGGCCACATACATTACACTCCCAATGGCTTTGGTTTTGCTTTGTTTGATGTATTACTGCCATACAAGAACAATCCCTTGTTTTTTGGTTATGTTGTACTTTTATGCACAATGCTGAATCTCAACACATAAAAAAATGATAAACTGCATAAGCTTATTGAAGAAAATGAAAAATGGAGAAACAGAGCAAATGGGCCAAGAACATTATAAACAGAGAATAATGAATAATTCATGGAGACGGAAGTCGCAGAGGACCGTGTCTCTTGCCTACTGTCATATGCAAAATTCATCTTAAGGATGCAAACCGCAAAAGGTCACATATTTATAAATAAAAAAAAAAATGTGGAAATGGTAAATCCACAGAAAAGCAATTAGTCTGAATTTTATATAGTGCCTTTCACAAAAAAAGCATTAATAAGCACACCTAAACATGACTCACTATGATCACTGCTTTGTATCCATTTCTAAATGATGTATGCTGAAGATCAAATGCAGGATTCCTTCGGTATACCAGACAGTAAAGACGTGCATGAGGCACTGAAGGAGGTTCCAAGCAGTAGAAGAACACATCCAGGCCTGGTGGCTTCCAATCAGCCCAGCAAAGGCAGGTTCAAAAACAACAGAGGCCACGGAAAGAGAGCCAGCATCAACGTTCATTACAAGGGTCACTCGGAAGAAGATCTGTAACTTGGATGGAGTCGACATCCAGACTGGAAATGGACAAAGAGAAGACTAACAGGCAGGTGTCGAGTGAGCCGAACAGGATCGTTCCACAGCTGAGTCAGCGATGGGCCGTTCAATCCGATGAAAGGACCCCTCTACCTGATGATCCCTGTGATCCTCCATGAAAGAGGACTTTACCTTTGGCAGGCAAAACAACTTGGCAGGTGAGCCGTGGCATCAAGTGCCACATTTGAGTACAAAGAAGAGAAACAGAACAGGTGAGGGTTAATATCAAATTATAAACTATCATGTTACTTATGTTTTAGTGCTAATAATTATCAACAGAGATGCAGTCTGTACAGTTAATCAGCAGCTCTAGTCAGGATGTGCTAAACTGAAGTAGTGAGTCTTCAGCCGGGATTTAAAAGCTGAGACCGAAGGGGCGTCTCTTATAGTAGCAGGCAGGCCATTCCACAGTTTAGGGGCCCTGTAACTAAAAGCTCGACCTCCCACTGTTATTTTATTAATCCTTGGAATCATAAGCAGACCGGCATCTTGAGATCTTAATGTGCGCTCTGGTTTGTAAGTCATGATAAGTTCAGACAAGTAAGCCAGGCCTTGGCCATTTAATGCCATATATGTTAAAAGGAGGATTCTGAAATCTGCCCTAAACTTAACCGGGAGCCAGTGTAAGGATTTAAGAACTGTAGTTATGTGTTCGTATTTTCTTGATGTTGTAGTAATTCTTGCAGCAGCATTACGTATTAACTGGAGTCTGCATAAAGAACAGTTTGAACATCCAGTGAACACCACATTGCAGTAGTCAATCCTACTAGAGATAAATGCATGAATTAATTTCTCAGAGTCCTATTTAGAAAGTGCCTTAATTTCCCAACATTTTTAAAATGAAGAAACATGATTTGGACAACTTAGTAATGTGAGCTTTAAATGACATGCTAGAGTCAAAGAGAACTCCTAGATTGTGGGCTGACTCAGTAAAATTAATGGTAATTCCGACTGAGTTAAGTGATGACAGAATATTGTTGTGATCAGCGTCATTCCCTCCAACAGTTAACAACTCTGTTGTATCTGTGTTTAAAGACAAGTAGTTCTCATCCATCCACTCCTTTAGTTTACTAACACAACTAATTAAAGACAACATCGGAGAAACTTAATTTGGTCTAAAAGACCAAACTGCGTGTCATCTGTGTACGAGTGAACATGATGATTTCTAATGATAGATCCCAGTGGAAGCATGTAAAGTGAAAACAGTAAAGGTGCCAGTACTGAACCCTGCGGGACACCATATCTCACTTCTGTGTATAATGATGGAGTACTGTCAGCACATTTCTGTACATATCGGAATCGATTTGACAAATAAGAACTAAACCAGCCAAGGACAGCGCCTGTATGTCATTTTCTAGCCTGTGAAGTAAAATGTAGGGTGGTCCAGATCTAATTATGCAAATTTTAATGCAATGCAGGAAAACAGTGCAAGACAAAAGAATTGTTTGAAATATCTTATAATAAACGAAAATGGACTTTCACTGATTTTCTATGTGATGTCCCAATTGTCCTCTCTTCAGTTGTGAATTCTCTATGTAACAAACTTAATAAGTTATAGCGTAATGAAAATTGAATAATTAGATCTGAACCACCCTGTAGAATGGTCAATGGTGTCAAACGCTGATTATACTAAATGATATTTGAAAACTTTGTAGAAAGACGCACCACTTTCCTGTGACATTCCCTGTCTTGCTGTTCAAACTATGTGCGATACGTTCGTTAAAGCTCTCTATAGGCTTCCCCCTTAGTTAACTGATAATAATTGGATAGAGGGCACCTATCAAAGTGGGCACAATTACAGTTAGACAGACACCTCCACAGTGCTACTTAAAAGACTCCAAATCTTGGGATCGCTCAGGCCAGAGGTTCTCAACAGGGGAGCAGTAGCTCACTGGTGGGTCTTAGTGAACTTTCTGGCGCTGCAAGATGAAAGAAAAATCATTCAAAAAAAAATAACTGCAAAGTACTCAGATCACTAAAAATCAAGCTACAGCACGGCTATCAAACTTCTCTTTTTTGAAGTGGACCACTTCATCAATATCCAAAATACTGAAGCATCTCGGCTGGGATGCAGTGTGGCCACTGAGAGACATTTAGATCTGGCAATGGAGGCAGAGCACCATGGAGAGCTGCCTGTCATGTAAATCAGGGCAACATGCAAAGGTGTGAGAGCGAGACAAAGAACGGGGTGGCACCGTGAAATACAAATGGAGGGCAGTGCAGTCGTGAACAAGTCGGCTGGGATGAAACGGTGTGGACTTTGGGTGATTTATGTCTATGGAGAACAGAACAGCAGAGCGGTTATTGGCTGTGCATTGGTGGAGCAACTGAAGTGAGTATAAAGTGGAGAGAAAAAGGGAATGGTGGTGGTGTGTCCTGGGCCTGACACCAGGTGGAAGATCCTAGGTAGAGGAGCATGCTACAAAACAGATAGAAAGTACTAGATGACACTTTGGTAGCTAGGGCATCCTTTACACCAAGAACAGTGAGGGAGTTATAGTCACACAGAAAAAGATCCCAGTTTGGTTCCTTTTATTACTGCTTTATATTATGTTCTATTTGCAATGGTTAAATAAGCCGTTTTCTGCAACAAATTCAATATTCTGCTGCACGTTCCTCCCAAATTGAGTACATGGGTCACTACAATATGTTACACCTGCTAGTTTTTTCAAAGACCCCCTTTAACGTTTGTTTCCTATATGCCCCAGTTGGAGTACTAATCTGAAGTCAGAATGGGTACAGGCTGCTAATGACCCAACAAGAACAGGAGAAAAGAAAGTGACAGCCTCACTGCCATAAAGATCTTTAATGTTTGAGCATGAAGGCAAAGAAGTCACATCTTCACAAAGGACATGGCAGGGTGACTTCACACACACACAGCAGTAGTGCTCACTTTTTGAAGCTGCAGAGGTGTCAGGGCTGCCTGTCCTTTCACGTCTTTTCCGCTGACTTGATCATCTGAGGCTAACCTGCCGGGTTCTGCTGATGCCTGCAGTGCCACCCTGGGGAGTGAGGGGGTGCTGGTGCTAACTGTATTGCCAGTGAAGGCAACTGAGCCTTACCCACAATGCTCATGGAAACCCCACCCCTTCTGGTCAAGCCTTATAAATCCAGACATCCCTGGAAGGAGCGGCGTCAGTTGGGAAGCAGACCTTCTGCAGGATGGATGTGTCTGACAGTCACTCGCTCCTTAGAGGAGACGTGTAGGTGACCAGGCAGTTATTACACCTCTCAGTGTTTATTAAAGTTTGATTTTTTTTGGACTCTTGCATTAAACTTCTCCTATGGACTCCTCTGCTCATTTGCCTGTTGACAGTGGAGAGAAGTGAACTAGTTTCCGTAATTAAGTTATGAAAACATGCCTGCAGAGATTCATTCTGTGTTTTAAAAATAAATGTCGATTTTTTTATATTCAAAAACATGTAATAATTTATGCTTCATTTAAAAAGTAATATACTTAAGCCAAGTGAGTAGTGAGCAGCTGTTATCAAAAACATCTGCATTTTGGAAATTACCGGTAATTACTTACTCTTAAGAAATACCTACTTATTGTAACTTGTGATTAATAAACTCATGCATAAGTAAAATAACTTATTTAATAAAATCACACATGCTGCTTTGAAACGGCTTCTTATTTTTACTTTAAAATTCAGCACTAGCACCACATATGACTTTGCTAACAAACAAAAATATGAGAAGGGTAAAATATCACGTAGAGGGGCTTCTCATACTCACGTGGTCCACTGGGGGTCCTGGAGTAATAAAGGCTGAGAAGCACTGACTTAGACTGTCTTTGCTTTTCAGGCAGGGGCTGACACCGAGGAAAGTGCTGGATTTCAAAGGAGCCATGACAGGCCAGGAGGTGAGATTTTCATTCATTCGTCTCATCACTCACCAAGTTTTGATGGCCATTCCACAAGTTATAATTGCATCCCAGGGATTGCAGTCACTCTCAGGATTTGTGTGCACTTCCTGCAAGGTCTTTACTTATTGCGAGTCTTCAGTGTGTTTGGAATTCATCATGCTCCTTCATCACAGGATTACAATGGACACAGACGTTGCACTGTAGGACAAAATATTCCCAAGAGCTGTTGATTTGCACATTTATTTATAACTGTCACATACGAGGTGTGACAGTTGTAATAAGTAAAGAAAACTCATGACAACTTCACAAAGGTTTGGGGGGTAGCCCCGTATAATGTCCATCCCAAGGACACAATAGGAAACACAGGATCAAAAACAAAATTGTTTGACCAAAAAACAGAAGTTGATACGTGGCTATTTATGCAAAAGAAAATCAGGAAATTAAATCAAAATATGGGGACGGAAGGGACATTATTGGCTCGTTTACAGACGAGACGTCGTCATTGGAAGTGACGTCATCAAGTCGGCATCAGACTCGGGAAGCGGTGAGTCATTGTTTTCCTTCGTTGGTTCTGTTGGCAGAGAGAGAGAGAGAGAGATGTTAGTGCCATGATTCACCCCTTTGTCCCTTGCGGTTTCACTCACCTTAGGTCTTGTTGGCCATCCCCTAAACACTCATGTGTGATGCAGTTTAATTCCCGAAATGGCTGTGTGGTGTCACCCGTGCTACTGAAACATTGGAGCGGTTCAAAGTGACGTATGTTGTGGATGCAATAAAAAATGTAAGTGTCTTTAAGTGGCATAAGAAGTTCAAGGAGGGGTGAGAAGATGTGAACGACGACGCCAGAAGTGGCTCACGCATCATGACAACACCCCAAGCCATGATGTTCCATTCCCAAATTCCATCATCCACTGACTCAGCTCCCGGATCTTCCCAAAAATAAAAACTGCCATGGAAGAATTAAGATTTTTAGACATTTGTGACATGCAGCGTAACGTGACAAAGAAACTTACGGGTATTCCAGAAACAGAGTGCCAGGTGTGTTTCCAACTAAATGCATAGCTGCAGAAGGAGCTTACGTCAAAGACGATATTCGATAGGTTCGTCCTGGAAATTAAATTGTTATCTGTAAATCTGGACCGTGTTTTGGGTTGTGTTGGTGGGCATCTAATTGTTTAACGTATGCTGATGCTGTGGGTTGTTTTGAGGGGTTTTGTGTCTATTTGTATTATGGTTGTGTATGGAAATAATAACTCTATACTTTTATATATTGCTTTTCTCTATGAGTGGGTAGCCACCTTCATCACCACTAATGTGTAACATCCACTTGGATGATGCAATTGCAGTCATTTTTGTGTCACACATGAGCTATTAGGTGTTGAAATGGTGAGAGAGAAAGTGAGAGAGATGGCCAATTAGAGACAGGGGATGATTAGCGACCCAGAATGACTAAGGCCATGGAGGGCAATTTAGCCAGGACATAGGAATACACCCTACTCTTTTCGAGCAATTCCCAGGGATCTTTCATGAACACAGAGAGTCAGGAGCTCCGGTTTTACGTCTTGTCTGAAAGACTGCACCACTTTTTACAGCACTGTGTCTCGGTCGCTGCACTGGCGCATTTGCCCTCCACATTCAGAGCACAGGGGAAGCGCCCCCTGCTGGCCTCGTCAGCCCGGGCTTTTCCTAGATGATCTCAGATCAGAGTATACTGGCCGGGCCTAAACATGCTAAGCTTCGGATGATAGATGAATGGGAGTAATAACGATTTATCTTATCTAATGTAAAAAGTTCATTTAATGTATTATTTTGGACCTTTTAATATCAGTGTCTCTGTGGAGGGGTTGTGTGCCGGACCAGGCCGGGATGCTGTCCTTGCGTCCCCATTTAAAACTAATAATTCACTATTTTTGAAATGATGTAAATCTGAGTTACTTACAGCTGCAACAATGACACACTACCATCTCATTACAGATCACCAAAAGTGGAGATCATCACTCCGCCATTGTTCAAATTGAACTGACTACACACACACACACACACACACTGTGATCCTTCCTACTTTAAAAGTTGTAAAGAGATAATCAAAGTAGTTGAATAGAACAGCAAAAACACAGGCCTTGTCTCCTCTACTCCGCCTGCACTCCAGAACAGATAAGCCACCTGAAAATAAGCAAATCTGGGTCTGGCCAATACTTGGATGTAAAACCAACTAGAAAAAGCTTGGGCTGCTGTTGGAAGTCTTGGTAAGGCCAGCAGAGGGTGCTTGCTCCATGGCCTGTGTGTGGAACCCAATGCCCCAGTGCAGCTAAACGGGGACACCGTTCTTCAGATGAGACGTAAAACCGCGGCCCCGACTCTATGGTCGTAAAAGAACCCTGGACGTCTTTCAGAAACAGTAAGGTGTACCGCAAGGTCCTGGCTAAATTGCCCATATCATCCCCTGTCCCTTTCTTCTCTTTTGTGTAGCTCCAAGTCAGATCTTTCTTACATTTAGGGTTTATAAAATAAATATCTGTTTTCCTTATCACTGTATTTTTTTGCTGCTTAGCTCAATGTTACAGATTATGAAAAATAATAATGATAGTTGGGATAGTTGAAGAGGAATAGTAAGATTTATTTGGACATTGAACAAATTAGTAAATGTTTTTTTTTTTTGGTTGGAGCATCACATCCAAGTTATTGAAAAATGGGTTATCCTTTATACAGGTAATAACAACAACAACATTTATTTATGTAGCACATTTTCATATAATCAAAGTGCTTTACATGCTGTAGAAAAGAAAAATAAAAGACAAAATAAGAAATTAAAATAAGACAACATTAGTTAACATAGAAAAGGAGTAAGGTCCGATGGCCAGGGTGGACAAAAAAAACAAAACAAAAAAAAAAAAAACTCCAGACGGCTGGAGAAAAAAAATAAAATCGGCAGGAGTTCCAGGCCATGGGACCACTCAGTCCCCTCTGGGCATTCTACCTAACATAAATGAAACAGTCCTCTTTGTAGTTAGGGTTCTCACGGTGTCACTTGACATTTTCATATGTAGCTCAAAGTGCTTTACTAGTTAACAAGAGAAGAAAAAACAAGATCAGGCAATAAAATTAAAGAATAAGTAACAACAAAACAAGGTAAGGTCAGATGGCTTTGAGGACAGAAAAAACTAAATGTTTGTTAAGATTGTTAAACATTTTGCTTTTGATGGTGATACGTATTAAATTTGTAGTCTTTGTAACATCAGAACTGCATTTTTGTTAAGCATTCAGCCGAGGTAGCATACAGCCCTGAAGAAGGGGGTGGGGCTCTCAAAACACAGCAGCTAATTGGTTAATTACATAATTGGACTTCCTATGTGAACCCCTTGGTGGTTGTGAAATGTGTAATGTCACAAGGGTTATGGACTTGAGGGAAGTATTATAAAGGTTTTCTTGCGTTGTGTTCCATTAGGTGGTTATTATATCTGGGGTGGAACAAAAAAATTGAAACCGACCGTGAGACGATACATAAAACCGAGGCCCTCACTCTCTTTGGGCTTAAAAGATCCCTAGGCATCTTTCAAAAAGGGTTGGGTCCTTCCCAGCGTTGTGGCTAAATTGCCCACCAAAGCCGGGACATTCTGGTCCCCTAATCAGCCCTGGTCTCTTATTGGCTAACACTCTCTCTCACTCGCTCTCTCTCACGCCTTCACCACCTAAATAGCTAGAGTGTGTGGCGAGTGTACTGGTGCAAAATGGCAGCCAAATGAATATTCCCCATTGTCGATGTAAAGTGCTCCAAGTACGTTAAGAAAAGGCTAATTATAGGTGGAATTAATTCATTATTAAAGCTGCAGAGCTTGAGAGGAACTACAGAGAAGAACAGCAGAAAATCTCCAAATCCAAGCAACACACCCAAGAAGACTACAAGCTGGAGTCACTGCCAGAGTAAAGCAGGGGTGTCCAGCTCCGCTCCTAGTGGGCTGCAGGTTTTCATTCTAACCATCTTCTTAGCTCAATGTTACAGATTATGAAAAATAATAATGATAGTTGGGATAGTTTAAGAGGAATAGTAAGATTTATCTCGACATTGAACAAAATAGTAAATGTCGTATTTTGTTTTTAAACTTTTTTGGTTGGAGCATCACATCCAAGTTATTGAAAAATGGGTTGTCCGATGGCAAGGGTGGACAGAAAAAACAAAAAAAAAAAAAACTCCAGACAGCTGGAGAAAAAAATAATATCTCAGAGTAAAGCAGGGGTGTCCAGCTCCGCTCCTAGTGGGCTGCAGGTTTTCATTCTAACCATCTTCTTCATTAGTGACCAGTTTTTGCAGCTAATTAACTTTTTTCATCTTAATTTTAATTAACCTGTCTCAGGCCCCTCAGTTGTTTCGTTTTCCTTAATTAGCAGCCAAACGATCATGAGACACAAAACGAGCCACCACATGACCAGCTCACCTGTGCCCATCACACAATATCTGAAAACCAGTAACGGCGCACTGCACAATGACGTGCAGTGAACACACTTGACTTATAGTTTCCATACTTTTCCTCTGTCTTTGTTTAGCATTTGTTTGCTCAGAGGTTGATGCGCTTGCTGCTTCCTGAGCAGCTCTTCCTTTCTCCGCCCAAGCGGCCCGCTTCTTCTCTTCTTTCGTCGGCATCTTTTCACGTTAAAACTGATTAAGTCAGTGTTTGTGTTGCAATTGCTTAGTACGTTTCCTTAATTTTTCACTTAAGCAGGCACTGAAGTCTTCAATCTGCCTGAAGAATGATTTAAGATATGAAGAAGAGACGGCGAAGTTGGTAGGGATGAGAACGGCGCCCGTACGCATGCGCCGCATGGCTGCCCTGCTGAGAGTCGATTCTACAATAAAATAAAGAGAGGAATAACCTTGGAGGTCTATCATCACCGTGTCAGCAGATAGTAGAGATAGTAGACGTCACGTAGTATATGTGTACCAAATTTCAGGTCGATAGGTCAAACGGTTTGCAAGCTACAGGTGATTTAAAATCCTGGACAGACAAACGAACAGCCATGGTAGAGTATTATATAAGAAGATAAAGAAAGGTGAAGGTCTCAGTAAGGTTGATCTGCGCAGGTCAGCAAAACATTTTGATGGTGTTCTTAGAAAAAACAGAAAATCAACAGTTTTGTAAATGTCTGCTGTGGTGGAATGAGAGCAGCAACAAGCGATGGAATTAAAATAACAAGTTTAATTAACAGCAAGAATTGGCTTCTCATTAAGAAACTGGCTGGAGTTTGAAGTCCCAATTTAGCTGGTCATCTGTTGGCTCGTTTCATGTCTCATTTCTCGTTGGCTGCCATTTAATGAAGAAAAGAATCCATTCAGAGGACTGAATCCTTCTAACAGGGTTATTAAAATGCAACAAGAAGTTAATTAGCAGTGATTAGGAAAAGGGCTAGAATGGAAATCTGCAGCCACTGCGGCCCACCAGGACTGGAGCTGGACACCCCAGGAGTAAAAGATCTCAATATTTGTGTCAAAGGGATATTTTAGTTTTTTTATGTTTAATAATGTACAAAAAAATTCATTCTGGGGCAGGGGTCCTCAATCACGGTCCCGGAGAGCCGCAGTGGCTGCAGGTTTTTGCTCCAACCCAGTTGCTCAATAAAAAGCACTTATTGCTAAAGTAACACTTCTGCTTCACTTTAGTGATTTTGAGCCCTTATTGCTTAATTTTGTCTTAAACAGCTATTTTAATTGCTCCTTATTATCAATAACATGCAAATGACAAGAGAGAGCAGCATTTCTCCATTTACCTTCTTTACATTTACACCTGTGTGTATTTATCTGTACTATTGGGTTTAATTAAATACTTGGAAGAAAAATGAAGAGAAAAAAGTGAAGGACTGAGAATTTCTCGTCCATTTTAGCCTTCAAATCATTTGCATGATAGAAAGGGAAAGAAAATCTAGGATATGAGAATGACCTGACATAGCAGAGTTAATTTAATTTCATAGCTTGTTAGTGCTTTATTGGCAAGAATTGCTTTCTAATTAAGCAACCAGGTCAGAACAAAAACCTGCAGCCACTGCGGCTCTCCAGGACTGGGACTGAGGACCCCTGTTCTGGGGTATTGAGTGCTGCTTGATGAGGAAAAATTGCATTGAAATATTTTTAGCATAAGGAGGCAGCGTAACAAGATGTGAGAAAGTCAAGGGGTCTGAATAGTTTCTTTAGGCCCCGTAACACTGACGCAGACTTGATACTCTGTTTGGGGGATTTGCATATAAAAAAAGAAAGAAAAAAAAAAGAAAGACTTTTCAGAATGCAGCTCTGCTCCTTTTGTTTAATGTGCATTTGAGCTGGAGGTTTATTTGCTCGATTAGAGTTCCTATAGCCGTCAATTATTGCCAGAAATACGTTATTTACTTTGTGAAATTGCATTTCACTTGGAATCAATGACCCGTACTTGTCACTGCTGCACAATTCTTTGGAGGAGACAAAAAGATTTATTCCAAATTTTAAACAAAGGGAGAATTGCTGGGTGCTTTTTCACATCATCAGTCTGGGTTTAAGAGACAGTCTATTAACGTCGCTCTTTTTGTGCTCCACGTTTGCCGGCCTGATGCCTTCACAATGGCGTTGTTTACTTTCTTAACAATGCCAACTATAAGATAACTGAAAATCCATATCAGTGTCTGCCGGCAGGACTGCCATCTCACATTTTCAGTTAATGCCTTGGGAAAAAAGAGAGAAAAAAAAATCAGAAGCAGCAGGCCTTCAAAGTGGCAGAGCTGCTCATGGACTTGCTGATCAAAATTAGCTTGGATTTTCGGCATATTTTGTTGTACTTTCCATATATTTTGTTTTCATGCTTCAGATCAGACACATTCCTCTGAGAAATCGAATGTTCGCAGTCTTTTAAAGAAATGAGATTTAGTGCTCAGACTACCATCTACCCGCTCTGTTGTCCTATTCACAGACTTCACCATGAAGATACCTAGAAAAGCAGGATTGTGAGGAACAGTTTGTCTGATCTTAATCCAAGTGTTGAAATGTTAATCAGTTTCTGCGCCAGTCATGGACTGCCCTTGAACATAAGAACGTTCATAGGTGTACCTGAGCATCTTGGGCTAAACTTCAATAGCTGACTTTATTGTTGCATTACCTGATCAAAGGTCAGATGTTCTGAATACTCAACAGGAGGAGCTGTCAGCTGATCACCACATAACGTTGAGTTGGCTCAGACTGATCTGGCACTCTTCTTCTGCATTTTGCCGAGCTCAGCAATGGAACCTAAACGGACTCTACTCAAGATCTCAATAGTAGAGGAAGCTGCAAGGAGATGACGTCAGAAGTTTTTTGGTGCGTGTCATGACGGCAACCCTAGTATCTGTTGTTACCAGCTGTAACAGGTCATGTAACATTACAAATTGGTACCAACAGGACAAAGAGGTGTCAGGTACAGCAGCAGATGAAGCAAAAGCAGGTTTGTAGGGGGCATTTGGTGAGGCCATGAAGAATCACCTTGGGACAGTCCTCAAAGACATTCTAGCAAACCACTCATTGGCTAAAGAAGGCTAAGCGGGAATCACCTTGGCAGGGCCATCTTAACATATGGGCACTGACCGGGGGCGCCAGGAGCATAGGGGCCCACCATGTTTCTGCTTTGCTATCAAAACAGAGGTCCCAGCGCACAACTTTGCCCAGGGGGCCTATGATGCTGTTAAGATGGCCCTGCACCTCGGTTGTTACTGGCAAAAGTTAAGAAATGATGACCACAGTCAATGTTGTCCAAAGAAGGAAAGAGTGTTTTTGAAGATCTCCGAAACGCAGTGGAGAAGCCCACATTGGAAGAGACAGTGGTGCTGGATGGGATTGTGTCCTCCTCTGTTGGCTGTGGTTAGCGCAGAGATTTAAAAGCTGTGCCATGGCAAAGCCACAGGGGTAGGTGAGATCCCACCAGAAATGTGAGAACGCCAGATATGTTAATGTTTTGGCTAGCACTGCTCTTCATTGTTGCATGGAAGACCGGAATGGTACTGTGGAACCAGCAGAACAGATTGGATGTCCCCATCTTTAAAAAGAATGTGTTCCAGTTTCCAAGAAACACAAACATCAGTCTCCCTGTGGACAGCTTATGCCTGGATACTGAAACTAGAAAGTCGAACATCAGGATCAGGATGAGCAATGCAGATTCAGTACTGGCCGTCGAACAGCACACCGACTCTTTGTCTTTACACAGGTAGTTGAGAGGGTCATGCAGGTTCACCAGTCCTGTCCTCCTGTGTGTTTTGAAGATCTGTAAGAAGCTTGTGGTTTTTCAGAAGTGTGGGGCTCCATCACTGCTGTTGTAGTTGCAGCGTTCGAATTTTGGCATCGAGTCTGATCAGTGCAAAAATTGCCCTCTTTCTTCGGCATCCAGCTTTCTTTTGCTGATACTTAATGACAAACCCCATTTCAACCAAAGTGTTAAGATTCTCTTTGAAATGCAGTATCTGGGCCTTGGTCTGGTAACAGTCGATTGCCGCTTTCTCCAGGCTTGGAGACATCTCAGTCTTGTAATGCTTTTTCACTTGCAGTTTGGAACATGCGCCGATACCCCACCCACAACACGACAAATCACCTAGATTGGGACCCGAGTACAGCAGGTGACACCTCAGCACCACACTGGAACAGTGTGAGGTTTTTAAGGCGGCTGGAGTGCCTAGGAGTTGGAGGACCTGCCTGCAGGGCTGGATGCAGATTAACGTCATACCCAAGACGAAGCAATTGCAGGTTAAGGGCCTTGCTCAAGAGCCCAACGTAGTAGAGTCACTTCTGGTGTTTACAAGACTCGAACACAGACCCCTATTCCTTCAGAGCCACCACTCTGCCACTTGGCCAGAGACAAAAATGGCTGTAACAGAATTGGCAAAGCTTTACATCAATTATCAACCTAAAAAGTTAGGTTGATGTTCATTCAACTAATGACAAAATTTTCATTCCATCCTTTATAACTCCATTTTTGCTCCAGCTTTCTGCTCTCCCTGCAACACCAAAGTCTTGGGTTCAACTTCTGCTCTACCGCAGAAGCCCCTAATGCCTATTGCAATGCCAGGGGTAATCTAGTGCCCAGTGTTAGCAGCAGGACAGCCTGTATCGGATTTAGGCTTGGGTGCCACATTGAGATCAGCCTTGCTAAGGAACAGCGAGGTGCACACGCAGGAGAGCTCTATACAAAAACACTGCATTTGTATTGGTAAGGAAAGAAACTGGATAACCGTCAGCTCTCAGCAAATATATGTTATGATCGCAAAAGATGATCACTGTGTAAAATCACAAAGACTGTACGGGTGGTACAGCCGCCCAACACAAGCTGCAACCAAAGAGAGAAAAGCATCTGGACAGACAAACACAAAGCACGCTCCTCACCTTTCTCAAATGAGACTCTCCATGGGTCCTGATGAGTGAAGACTTCAGAACAAAGCACTGCCTCCATCCTGAGAGACAACAGTAACTGCACCAACTTGAGCATCACTGAATATAAGAAACTGGACAAACGAGAGACCATTCAGTCCATCAAGCCTGTTTGTTTAGCTAATATCTATGCTATTCTAAAATCCAGATTCTTCTTAAAGGTTGTTGAGATTTCTGCTTCAAGCCCACGGCACAGTAGCTTATTATTGTGTCCGATAATTCTTTGCATAAAGAAGTTCTTCCAGTTTTAAATGCACTTCCCCTTGATTTCCACAAATGTCCTCAAGTATGTGATTCACCATTAAAATGAAAGAATGTTGCTGGATTTACTTTTTCAACATCTTTGAGGATTGTAGATCCCTGTATTAGGTCCCCCCTGTTGCCTCTGCTCAAGACTAAACAGGTTTAATTTCTAATACTTTCGATTTTCTGCTTATAACCTTGTGGAAATGCTCCCAACACGTCTCTCGTGTCCAGTAAATGACAGGGTGACTAGAGGAGTTGTGGTATTGTATATGGAAATCGGGAGAGGCAGAGAAGTACGTAATAGTTGTACAGGATATGTTCGAGGGAAGTGTGACCATCGTGAACTCTGTGGTAGGAGTGACGAATGCATTCAAGTTGGAGGTGGGATTACATCAGGGATCGGCTCTGAGCCCTTTCTTATTTGCAATGGTGATGGACAGGTTGACAGATGAGATTAGACAGGAGTCCCTGTGGACTATGATGTTTGCTGATGACAGTGTGATCTGTAGCGATAGTAGGGAGCAGGTTGAGGAGCCCCTGGAGAGGTGGAGATATGCTCTAGAGAGAAGAGGAATGAAGGTCAGTAGGAACAAGACAGAATACATGTGTGTAAATGAGAGGAAGGTCAGTGGAAAGGTGAGGATGCAGGGAGTAGAGTTGGTGAAGGTGGATGAGTTTAAATACTTGGGATCAACAGTACAGAGTAATGGGGATTGTGAAAGAGAGGTGAAAAAGAGAGTGCAGACAGGGTGGAATGGGTGGAGAAGAGTGTCAGGAGTGATTTGTGACAGTGAAAGGGAAGGTCTACAGGACGGTAGTGAGACCAGCTATGTTACAGTATATGGGTTGGAGACAGTGGCACTGACCAGAAAGCAGGAGACAGAGCTTGAGGTGGCAGAGTTAAAGATGCTAAGATTTGCATTGGGTGTGACGAGGATGGATAGGATTAGAAATGAGGACATTAGAGTGTCAGCTCAAGTTGGATGGTTGGGAGACAAAGTCAGAGAGGCGAGATTGCGTTGGTTTGGACATGTGCAGAGGAGAGATGCTGGGTATATTGGGAGAAGGATGATAAGGATAGAGCTGCCAGGGAAGAGGAAAAGAGGAAGGCCTATGAGAAGGTTTATGGATGTGGTGAGAGAGGACATGCAGGTGATGGGTGTAACAGAACAAGATACAGAGGACAGAAAGATATGGAAGAAGATGATCCGCTGTGGCGACCCCTAACAGGAGCAGCTGAAAGAAGAAAAACAAGAAGAATTTTCAGCCTGATTTTCATTCTGCTTTTCTAGGTGTTCTGATTTTTAAATTATAATCTAATAATTAGTGGGCCTGACGCTAAAGTTATTGCAGCTTTTCATCATTCAGTGTTGTTCACCTGGCTGTCAGTTCTGTTTGTTTTAATTATTATTAGGATACAATGAAGGGTGCAAACTGCACAAAAAATAAAAAAAGCAATAGGACAACAACAAAAGAGAGGTAAGTATTTCAAGCAAAAGTGGAAATATTTCAAAATGTCTTATCAATGTAAAAATCATACTGCTGTGCTTTTCTAAATAAATGAGATCAATTATTATCACTAATTTTGAATTTGGCTGGAATAAAAACCTGCAGCCACAGTGGGTCTTCAGGGGAAGAGTTTGGGAACCGCTGCATTAGCATATTTAATTCTGGGCTTTCGTGTTACTTCAAGTGAAAGTAAACACCTGCGTGGTGTGTAAACCTTTAGCTTTTACACATTTATTTTTTTAAACAGCGAGTCTCGCACACTCGCTCACAGTGGTGATGCATGTGGGAGGAAAGTGAGTGCCTACAGGTTGTAAAGATATCACTGCTGCGATGTCAAAACAAATCGTCACGGAGGAACTTCTAAACCACTGGTTTGCAAAACTGTGGCCAGCAGCAAGGTTGACTTGCTAAAAAAAAAAAAAAATAATAATAATAATAATAATTCATTATCATTTAAATTATTGTCATTCAATTGCCTTGCATAATTTTATATAAACATACAGGTAATGCAAAATGCAGAAGAATGATTCTTTCTAAATGTAGTTAAAGAGTACAGCAGCAGTCCTCATTGCTCAGGTGTGAATGCGAGGGAACAAAACACACAATTGGGGTACAAAGGAGGCCTTAAAAGGGCCACGAGGTACACAAGAGCCAAACCTGGGTCTCCATGCTCAGCTGCACTTCAGTTCCGCCGCTCTGTCTCATGGTGCTCATGTTACAAGACTCCACTCCCGTCTCTCCCACTCGTGTTTTCCTCCGCCATGCAGCCACTGCTCACGAGGTCACAGGTACAGTGACAGCTCCTTCTCACTTCCAAACTCTCTGCGCCGATTCATGCCAGGATGGAGACTTTACGGAAACGATGCACCTAAATCAAAAGAGGTTTGCAAAAGACAGCCTTGTAGGGTAAGACCTAAAATAAATTAGAAATGTATATCTCTTCGTAGTCCTGACATATCAATCGAATGCAAGAGCTAGCCCACAGCATTAGATTCTGCAAATGGTGCGCCTTGTCTCCTGGGATCTTCATAATGTTCCTGTACAGGATTGCAAGACACGCGTAAAGGATTGGCCAGCATTCATTGTGGGGACAGCAGGACTGCTTCTATGCTGCTTGTTACCTCTTGGCCTCAAACAGCGTTCTCTGCCAAGCACTGGAACAATTCACTGATTTGCGTGATGCGGCTAGGTTAGGGCCGATTTATACACTCAGAACACTTACACTCCCAGCATTCTTTTGACGCATTGTCTGAGCAAGGCATCAGAAATTAACAAGACGTATACAGTAATCCCTCGCTATATCGCGCTTCGACTTTCGCGGCTTCACTCTATCGCGGATTTTATATGAAAGCATAACTAAATATATAATGCGGATTTTTCGCTGCTTCGCGGGTTCTGCGGACAATGGGTCTTTTAACTTCCTTTACATGCTTCCTCAGTTGGTTTGCCCAATTGATTTCATACAAGGGACGCTATTGGCGGATGACTGAGAAGCTAACCAATCAGAGCACGCAGTTAAGTTCCTGCCTGCTGAATGCACTGTTAACCAGGAAGTCTCGTCTCGCTCATTCAGCATCAACGTGTTTCGCTGTGTAAAGAGTTGTGCTCTTTTGTGTTTATCTTTGTGCATAGTCAAGCCCTTCATTATGGCTCCAAAACGATCTGCTACTGCTTCAGGTGCCGTGCCCAAGCGCAAACGGAAGATGTTAACGATTGCCGAAAAGGTAAACATTTTGGATTTGGTGAAGGCTACGATTCTTTTTATTTAAAAAGTAGGAAAGGAATATAAGATCTACGGCCGCAGTGTCCTTTTAACCAGGGTGCAAAACAAGTTGTAAGTGGATGTAATAAGGCAGTAGTCTGGATGGAATCTGCTTTAGGGATTTGGACTGAAGGCTGCCAAGAGAAGAACAATGGCCTGAAGTGGCTCCTTTAAGGGCTGTAACGCTCTCCTTTGTTGTGCAGTAAAATAAAACTCATTGTTATCGGACAAGTCATCGTGTCACTGTTGGTGAGTAACCATAATTAATTTTCTACTTACAGTACTTAGTACATGTACGTACGTTTAGTGTCACTGTACACACACATTTACCGTATACTATTTTTCTTGCGTTGTACGTATTTATTGCTGGTGGCCTGTCTATCGTAATGGCTGTAACATATGTGATATCGGAGACAGTCAATAGCTTTAAAATAATATTTAGTTTTTACTGTATATAAGCAGTGTGCTTAATTACATAATTTCAATGAATCTTAACTAATATCTAAGAGAATACAAAGGGATGATGCTGTATAACTCTGCGGGGAATATTTATAAACAGTGTGGGACAGTTTATAAGGGCTTAAAATATATAAAAATAACCATAGAAACATATGGTTTCTACTTCACGGATTTTCACCTTTCGCGAGGGGGGGTCTGGAACACAACCCCCGCGATCGAGGAGGAATTACTGTACATAAGTTGCAGTACCAGCAAAAATATGGGTGGACGTGTGTGGTCTGGTTTTGGTACTTGACATCAGCGGTGTTTACTATCAACATGACAACAAGCTGCATTGCAGTTCCAACAGGATCAATCTGTGTGCTTTGATGTTTGATGAATGGTTCAATGCAGTGAAGCAAATCAGCAGACTTAACTGCTGACATGTGAGTATATTCATGGTGCTTTTCTTCATCCATTTCTCACTTATGCAATCCGTGTATTGCCTATTTCCCATCGCAATGACGCAATACATTTAAAAGGTCTAATATACAGTGGTGTGAAAAACTATTTGCCCCCTTCCTGATTTCTTATTCTTTTGCATGTTTGTCATACAAAATGTTTCTGATCATCAAACACATTTAACCATTAGTCAAATATAACACAAGTAAACACAAAATGCAGTTTTTAAATGATGGTTTTTATTATTTAGGGATAAAAAAAATCCAAACCTACATGGCCCTGTGTGAAAAAGTAATTGCCCCCTTGTTAAAAAATAACCTAACTGTGGTGTATTACACCTGAGTTCAATTTCCGTAGCCACCACCAGGCCTGATTACTGCCACACCTGTTTCAATCAAGAAATCACTTAAATAGGAGCTGCCTGACACAGAGAAGTAGACCAAAAGCACCTCAAAAGCTAGACATCATGCCAAGATCCAAAGAAATTCAGGAACAAATAAGAACAGAAGTAATTGAGATCTATCAGTCTGGTAAAGGTTATAAAGCCATTTCTAAAGCTTTGGGACTCGAGCGAACCACAGTGAGAGCCATTATCCACAAATGGCAAAAACATGGAACAGTGGTGAACCTTCCCAGGAGTAGCCGGCCGACCTAAATTACCCCAAGAGCGCAGAGACGACTCATCCGAGAGGTCACAAAAGACCCCAGGACAACGTCTAAAGAACTGCAGGCCTCACTTGCCTCAATTAAGGTCAGTGTTCACGACACCACCATAAGAAAGAGACTGGGCAAAAACGGCCTGCATGGCAGATTTCCAAGACGCAAACCACTGTTAAGCAAAAAGAACATTAGGGCTCATCTCAATTTTGCTAAGAAACATCTCGATGATTGCCAAGACTTTTGGGAAAATACCTTGTGGACTGATGAGACAAAAGTTGAACTTTTTGGAAGGCAAATGTCCGTTACATCTGGCGTAAAAGGAACACAGCATTTCAGAAAAAGCACATCATACCAACAGTAAAATATGGTGGTGGTAGTGTGATGGTCTGGGGTTGTTTTGCTGCTTCAGGACCTGGAAGGCTTGCTGTGATAGATGGAACCATGAATTCTACTGTCTACCAAAAATCCTGAAGGAGAATGTCCGCCATCTGTTCGTCAACTCAAGCTGAAGCGATCTTGGGTGCTGCAACAGGACAATGACCCAAAACACACCAGCAAATCCACCTATGAATGGCTGAAGAAAAACAAAATGAAGACTTTGGAGTGGCCTAGTCAAAGTCCTGATCTGAATCCAATTGAAATGCTATGTCATGACCTTAAAAAGGTGGTTCATGCTAGAAAACCCTCAAATAAAGCTGAATTACAACAATTCTGCACAGATGAGTGGGCCAAAATTCCTCCAGAGCGCTGTAAAAGACTCATTGCAAGTTATCGCAAACGCTTGATTGCAGTTATTGCTGCTAAGGGTGGCCCAACCAGTTATTAGGTTCAGGGGGCAATTACTTTTTCACACAGGGCCATGTAGGTTTGGATTTTTTTTTCTCCCTAAATAATAAAAACCATTATTTAAAAACTGCATTTTGTGTTTACTTGTGTTATATTTGACTAATGGTTAAATGTGTTTGATGATCAGAAACATTTTGTGTGACAAACATGCAAACGAATAAGAAATCAGGAAGGGGGCAAATAGTACAGTGGTGTGAAAAAACTATCTTCTGTGTCGGTGTTGCCTTCATTTTTTTTTGCACTTTCACAACAGCATCAAAAAGCAGAATTTTTTTTTTTTTTATCTTTAACATCTTTCTTCCCTCAACTCACAACACATTTAAACCAGATGTTTTCTGATTGTGATGATTTCTCACACTGCCAACTGGTGGAATCCTCCAGAGTTACTTAACGTACGCGCACAAGTATAGTCAGTGCACTGCTTGTGTAGCAGCAGCGTAATCAAGCCTATGCATCATGTAGCGTTAAGTATATCCCCGGCCTCAGACAAGGCATCTCTCCTTCTGAAGTCGAGCTCCTCTCTTGGACTGCTTTGTTTTGTTCCAAGGGGTGAGCAGCAGGCCCTGGCGGACAAGTTCAAGTACTCGTACATAGCTCTGCAAATGTTATCCAGTGCTTTCCTGTTTAATGAACAGAAAAATGAATCATGTTGTTATTGAAAAAATAATTTTGTAACAAGTCCAAATTCTGATTTTGATGTCCTTAATTCATCATCATAATTTTTTATTTCTTAGTGTATGGATCAGAGAACATCCGAAAAAAAAAACCAAACAAGAAAACTACGTGCCGTATTTTGCTTGCTTGGTGCCAGCCTCATCACAGAGTCGGATTTCACAGGCGCAGTAAATGTAATCGACCCAGCTGACATGACAAGCAGATACATGGAGTAGTAGTACTGATGTATTAATGTGGGCAGAGGAGGGCACATATGATTCCTAACCTGGTTAGTATCTGTCTGGGATTTGCCTATTCTCCTAATGTTTACATTGCTGGAGTGCAGAAGATTACGTGTTTAACAAAAGTTTATTCACGTGTTTTTGTTAATTCAAATCCACACCGTTTAGGCAAACAGAGTGCTACCAGGTGGATACCTCTGTGGGGCTCAATCACGCACCATACCAAAGCAGATAGTTAGAGAGAGGTATAGGAAGGGTGCTGCTAGCAATCCAGTAGTAGAAAACTATAAATAAAGCATCAGTTTAATTTTAAACCAGTCCTGCACTAGAGAGAACATTGGGGGGTCTAGTGGTGCAGTGCCTAGCATTCCTACCTCAGGGCTTCAGGCTTAATTCTTAGCCTTGTAACGCTCAGTGTGTCGTGTGGGCCAGTTGCCCTGTGTGAATACGTCCAATGAAATACAGGGGGGCTCTTTCCAGGACTGATCTCTGAAACAGGCGTTGGCATTACATGTTTTCCAATACATTTTGGGGAAGCAAAGTTGTTGATGCATAGAAACAGTAGAACAGCCCTATGGGAAGATGTACTGTAGCACTTGCAAGGCGCCAGGAGACAGAACGCTGATAAAATGTGAACTGCAAATTGCTTACGTTCTGACTGACTGGAGATATTGCTGTAACATGTGCAGCATGTGACATGTATAAATGAAATATATACATGGCAACACTGTCAACTATAATTACTGTTATTAACAAAGTTCACACAGTGACTTCAACAGCACTTTAAAAATAAACAAAGTAAGAATCCCCTGTACAAAAATGCATTTTGAAAGTTTGGAAATGAGAAATGACACAGTCCATATGAGTAAATATCAAAAATAAATACATGTAAAAGCATACAATGGGAATATTACCTACATATACCCTTCAGCTCCCAGATTGCAACCTTCTTCGAAAAAGTTTAACCTGACAAGCTCACCAAATGGGGAAGAATTGCTGGGGTCAGTAAGACAATACCGACAACTATATTCCATTTTAAACTGATGCTTATTTGTTAAGAAACCAGGCACATCAAATACAAGACGACAAATAGAGAGAAAAAAAAAACACAAACCTGAAAGATTCAAATCAATATTGCTAAAGCAAGCTTTGCATCAGTAAATCCAAGAGTATACACCGATAGGTTTCATTGCTTCTTCAGTACTCTCTCACATATCATCTATGTGCTCTTTCACCTTTCTTTGTCTTATAACTGTGACCCCCCCAATATCAGAACTGTGTGTCATCAAGTAATCTCAAACACAGCACACTGGTTTAATTATGTTAGCCTAAATGAGGAAAATCTACAAGTTACTTTGAGCTATGAGAATCATTAAATGCAAAGTCCCAATTTCTCATTTTCACATCTTCTTATAAGTATATACACACTGATTAATTTCCCCGAGTTCAAACATATACAGAAATAAAATAACAGCACTACTTTAGCATTTTCATATCTTTCATCTTATTTGAACATCTCCCCAGTCTAACATCCTATCCCTTGACAAACATCCCATGAGTGACTGGTCATACAGCCCCATTATGAGCTATGAGAGAATTTCACCTGCCTATTGTCTCTATTACAGAACATACAACAGCTTTCCCTTATGAACTCGGAGCAGTTTATTCACTTAAAATCTACACCTATATAATCCTAAAGTAACCCTAATATCCCCACAAATGAAAAATTACGATATTTATTTAACAAACTGTAAAAGGCACTATTTTTTCAACCTAATGCACTGACTGAACAGTAAAATTAATATACTCGTAATCTTTTTAAAATGAACATCTTAATGTCAGGAAGGTAAAAAATGATCTTAGCTAGTGCTCCTACAGCACTGCAGTAGAATCAGCCTGATGGATGCATACCGCAGGTTAACCTTGGTGTCATTTTATTAATTTTCACAAATTCCAGTCTATATTTCTTATTAATTGAGTTGAGAAGGTAACAGAATTAGACAAAATTAATATGAAGTAATCTAGGCTGTTGGCACTGCAACCACTTCAGTCAATTCATAATAGTTCTCCAAGTGAGGTGAAGGTCTTATTTTGAGGAAATTCAATAAGAGTTGTAAGGACAGTCTAGGGTCAATTCACTAAATGTTGAAGATATCAAAATAGAAAGTGCTCAAAAACAAAAAGGTACTGCACAGAAACTACAAGTTCAGGCAGTGACACTAATTTAAACAGGATGGTCATCAAAACCACACAACCACATGCCAATTATATCAATCTACACATACATAGACAATCACCTGGCAAGTGGCATCCCCACAGAAAATAAAATCCAAAATACTGAGATGACTCTCAAAATGTCAAAAAGTAAACAAAAGACAAAAATAAACTTTCTGGTACTTAAAATATATTTATATTTTTAAGCTTCAATTATTGATATATCTTTAATTATATGTACATTTTGGCTATAACCAAGTACACAGTTTTTGGACTTTACCTTCTCTACACAGCTACTGGGGGGTTCATTTCATTCTGGACATGCACTCTCTTGGCATGTCAGAGGACTGGGACTTTGTGAACTGTGGTTTGCCTCACTGGCAGAAGCAAAATTGGGGAGGGGAGTTTAGGGGAGAGAGCAATGCCATTTCTTATTTATCCCTTCTACCCCAATGACCACAAATGCCAACATAATAGGTTTCATAGCCATAACACCTGACGATAATATTAATGTCAAAGCTATTATATGTAACAATGTACTTACTTTAACTTAAGGTTACAAAATGTCAACAAAAGTTCAGAAGCACTTTCTCTATGATCAAATAGTGAACTTTGTGAGCTGGAATGTCAAGGGTCTCAATCATGAATAAAACAGAAAAGAAAGTACTCCTGCACTTAAGTCTAAATGCCAAGAATGTATTTTCACAGGAGACTCAATAAGTAAGGACCAATTTCAGCTGCAAAGAGAGTGGACTGGCCAAATTTTTCACTCCAGCTATATAAAGAAAACTAGGTATAGGAATCTTAATGCACAGAACTATTCCATTTGTATTTTCAGATGTAATATTTGATTCTGAAGGGCGATATTGTCATGGTGATGGGCAATTTATCTAATATTAAAGTGATTTTGATTAATATCTATGCACCTAACATGGATGATTGAGGTTTCTTCCAAAATGTATTTGCATCTATCCCTAATGTGAACACTCAGAAAATTAAAATGGCTGGAGACTATTTTAAATCCAGACCTAGACCGATCCTCACATACAGCCATAATAACATTTAATACTGCAAAGATAATTACACAGTTTGTAACAAATTTTAACTTAAATGACCCATGGAAGTTTTTAATTCCTAACTTAAGAGATGAAGGGACAATGGATGGACAAACATACCACATAAAATTGCAGGAGAACTTCTTCCAGCTTTCTATGAACTTTCAATATGACAATGACCCTCAGCATAATGCCAAAGCAACATGAGATTGGCTCAAAAACAGAAAGATGAATGTTTTGGAATGACCAAGCCATGATCTTGACTCTTTTGTGCAACTGTGGTGCTATTTAAAAACGTCTGTCCAGAGGTGCCATCCCACCAAACTAAAGGATCTCTTATCAATTCTGTCAAAAAGAATGGGGAAAAGTCACTCCTGAATAATGTGCAAAACTGGTACATACTTATACCAAAAGAAATAAGGCTGTAATTGCAGCAAAAGGGTTCTCAACAAAGTATTAATGTGTAAGGCTTGAATACTTATATAAATGCTAACAATAGATTTTCTTCTTCTTCAGTTAAATAACTACAGAAAATATTTTAATTTTGGAAAAGTATTGTTAGAGCATAATAGTTCAAATTAAAAATAATGAATGAATAAAAATGTGTACAAATCTTTTGTCATGCAGAAAATTATGATGGCTTTCCAGGATACTAAATACGTTTGTATGCCACTGTAGGTATAATGGTCAGGTGCCACAAACATTCAGTCATATAGTTTAACTATTAAACACAAGAATGACTGAAAAACTAGCTGGAATAAATATCTGCAGCCATAGGATACAGTGGGGGAAATAATTATTTGATCCCCTGCTGAATTTGTAAGTTTGCTCACTTACAAAGAAATGAACAGTCTCTAATTTTTATGGTAAATTCATTTTAATGGAGAGAGACAGAATATCCACCAGAAATCCAGAAAAAAAAAAACTTTACACAAAAGTTATAAATTGATTTGCATGTCATTGAGTGAATATTTGATCCTCTACAACCCAGCGTGAATTCTACAATCAAACAATAACAGATAACCCTGATCTCAACTCATTATGTTCATAAAGCACACATACAAGGAAATTTATATATATATATATATATATATAAATAAATAAATAAACTACTGAAATGAATGATGTGTGATTTTTTTCATAGTTGATGGAGATGCTCCATTTCAGAATGTGATAAGAAGTGAACAGGACTGTCCCTTTGAGTGAGTAAAAGTAATTGGTAACTTTTGTGGGGTTTGTTTTTTTTTTAATTCAAATCCACTCATTACCGAGGCAGTACTAATTTTAACCTTTGATGCTATCAGAGTCGAAGTATTAAGCAGTTTTCAGCTCTGAATGATTCAACTTTAAGGCACCCTTGCAAGATTATTGAAGTACTGCTTTAATACAGAGTTCTGTCGCAATCTCTTCACACCAAAACCACCAAGGACTGTATGTAGCTTGTTCAACAGTAAGCCACTCAAGTGAACTAAATATCTTAGCCACGATTAAAAAAGTCTAGATATTTTTTGACAGAAAAATGCTTAGTTACACAGTATTTCTGATATATCTGACGAATCAATGGGGTTAAAACTGAGGCCTAGTGACTTAGAAAATTTCCAGGGTGAAGCCAGGTAGCGCAGCTTGTCGTTTATAAAGTTAATATATTTCATGAACAGACTCAAAACTGAAAAATAACTGTTAAGTTTGTATTTCTTTCAACTGTTAATCTCATTAAAATTACATGAAAACTCATATTCAATACAAGAAAGCACTTACACTTGATTAGAATTAATTGATTAATTGATTAACTTACTTGATTGTTTTCACTTGTTTTATATTTCATTTAGCCCCAAAACTGACAGAACTGAGTAAAGTTTGTAATGTACTGTGTATTCTTAAATCTGTGTGTAGATATGAAAAAATAAATAGTTTTGGTCCTTGAAAATTGTCTCCACTTTTTCTTTTTTTTTTCCACAACTATGCATGCTTTTTAGCTCCAGCTAACAGATTTGTCAGGTAGATTCACATGACCAACACAACCATCATACCTCTATGTTATATCTGTAATATCTGAATTAAATTTGCATGACATTCAAAAATTCAAGGAATCTCATTTTTCATACATGCATTATTTTATCTTTTAAATAGAAACAAAGCTAGATATAACAATTTCAGATGAAGATTTGTATAATGAAATCTTAAATTAGTAAAATCCATTTAACTAAAAAAGCATAATATAAATAAGAATATTACATTATGTATAGCAAAACACTAAGTATACCTGTTTATATGTAAATATTTACTGAAAAAGTTCAAAATTAACTATATATGCTAGATCAATGTAAAGAATAGTTTTTCTGTGACAAACTAAAAAAAAATAAAAAATACAGTTGAAAGGGATGTATACAGTAACATTTAATCTACACTAATTATTTAGGATGACTGCTGGTCTCTATTAACCTGGGGATGATATTCTTATCTTTGTTATACAAACAATTGTCTTATTTTTAAAAACATGATATTCTGAATAACATACAACTTTGTAATTTTTGGAAATCATCATATATTATAAACAGAGGCTTTTAAATAGTTTCAATGAAAATCAAAATATCTACTTACTGTGAGAGTTTAAGGACATTAACCATAAGATATCAAATGTACATTACAAACGTTACTCCATACTGTTCACAATTTTATACATTTAAAAAAAATTGTAATGAATTAATTACTAATCCGTATAACTGGTAACATTCACTTTTTTGTTATTAATAGTTTTTAATGAAACAAAAATACCCATCATGGGTACCACATATGGCTATTTATAGTTCAAAATGAAAAAAGTTGAAGGCTAACAAAAAAAATATTTCTCGTAGTCACAAATGGCATAATTATGAAGTCAACCGGCCTAGTAGTCTTAGAAGGCAGAGGAAATGTAACATGGGCCACACATTACTTTATACTGCACAGTCTCCTAATATAATAGCTTGATCGATGTTCACTTTCGCCTTCAAAGTTCTTAAGTTTCAACTTTTCCTTCAATATTTTTAGTGCCTTCACGGTCTACATTAGATTCATCAGACTGTGGAATATCACTTGTTGTATCTAATTTAATTTTCTTTGCAGAAGATTCTTCAGTTAAAAGTGGAATGCCAGCTTGAATGGATTCTGCAATGGCATCTATTGTCCACTTATCTTCATGAAGTGCATGTTCCTCAAGTGTAAAAGGACCTTGTTTGGTTCTGATTAAATTTTTCACATGTGCACAAGAAGATAGCTCTGTAGTTTATAAAAAAAAAAAAAACAACATTATTTGGGTCAAACAAAAGATAAATTAAAATTGCATGAGAGGCTTTGGGGTACAATATGGGAAAGGTGGAACATCAAACTGTTTATGGACAGGTTCCCATGTACCTGTAGATGCATTTTAATTAATTCTACCAGATCATTAGCAAAATAAAATGAATACCTACACCAACATCAATTATCTAAACCTCCTCTGTCCACTGTTTCAAATGTTTAATGAATGCTACATTAAAAAAACATACACACACAAAATGCATGCTTATAGCTTGGTTTCTCCTCTATCTATAAGATGAAAAATAAATTCTAATAAACACTCTGGGTAAGTTTAAAGAATCAACATCACTTTCTATCTTTCTTTTTTAATATTTCATTATTTTCCATAAGTAACTACTGTACTGCCAATTTCCGTCTTAACTTCACAGCATTATTTAACCTAATGATGTATGACGTAAGTTTACCTACAGATGATTGCAGCAGCACTACACATTGTATACACAAGTACTTTAAATTTCATTATGAGACACTAACAAAAACCATGTGGAACTCTAACGTGAAATGCCTTGCTGTACTGGGAAAAATACTACATCAGCATCTGAAACAGTGACAGAATGGAAAAGCGAACAAGAAGAAATGATTCCCCCCCCAACTTTGCTAGGTCCATATTGATGCCACTTTAAAAAACATTAGGTATAAGGTACAAACAAAAAACTTCAACTGGAAAGACTCCTTGCCAAAAAATTCTACTTTTGAACAATCTTCCCCTTATGCTGTGGACATTGTCACATTTAGGATACAAAAAATTTAGGACCCCTCCTCAAACTGCCACCTTATCGTGGTGGAGGGGTTTGCGTGTCCCAATGATCCTAGGAGCTCTGTTGCCCAGGGCTTAATGCCCCTGGTAGGGTCACCCAAGGCAAACTGGTCCTAGGTGAGGGATGAGACAAAGAGCGGTTCAATAGACCTCCTATGACGAAGAAAAAATTTGGATGCCGTTTTCCCTCGCCCGGACGCGGGTCACCGGGGCCCCCCTCTGGAGCCAGGCCTGGAGGTGGGGCTCGATGGCAAGCGCCTGATGGCCGGGCCTGTACCCATGGGGCTCGGCCGGGTACAGCCCAAATAGGCAACGTGGGTCCCCCTTCTCATGGGGTCACCACCTATGGGAGGGGCCAAGGAGGTTGGGTGCAGTGCGAGTTGGGTGGTGGCCGAAGGCAGGGACCTTGGCGGTTCGATCATCGGCTACAGAAGCTGGCTCTTGGGAAGTGGAATATCACCTCTCTAATGGGGTAGGAGTCTGAGCTAGTGTATGAGGTCAAGAGGTTCCGGCTAGATATAGTCGGGCTGACCTCAACGCACAGCTTGGACTCTGGAACCAATCTCCTTGAGAGGTGCTGGACTCTCTACCACTCTGGAGTTGCCACCGGTGAGAGGCGCCAAGCGTGTGTTGGCATACTTATTGCCCCCCAACTTGGAGCTTGTACACCGGGTTTACCCCGGTGAACGAGAGGGTAGCCTCCCTCCACCTTTGGGGGTTGGCTGGGGTGTGGGGGCGGCTCCTGACTGTTGTTTGTGCGTATGCGCCGAACAGCAGTTTGGAGTACCCAACCTTTTTGGAGTCCCTGAAGGAGGTGCTAGAGCGTAAACCTTCTGGGGACTCCCTCGTACTGCTGGGAGACTTCAATGCTCACGTGGGCAATGACAGTGAGACCTGGAAGGGCATGATTGGGAGGAATGGCCTCCCCGATCTGAACCCGAGCGGTGTTTTGCTATTAGACTTCTGTGCTCCTCACGGATTGTCCATAACGAACACCATGTTCAAGTATAGGGGTGTTCATATGTGCACTTGTCACCAGGACACCTTAGGGCTCAGTTCAATGATCGACTTTAAGGTCGTGTCGTTGGACTTGCGGCCACATGTCTTGGACACTCGGGTGAAGAGAGGGGCGGAGACGTCAACTGATCACCACCTGGGTGGTGAGTTGGCGTCGATGGTGGGGGAGGATGCCGGTTAGGCCTGGTAGACACAAATGTGTTGTGAGGGTCTGCTGGGAACGGCTGGCAGAGTCCTCTGTCAGAAGTAGCTTCAACTCCCACCTCCGGCAGAACTTCAACCACGTCCCGAGAGACATGGGGGACATTGAGTCTGAATGGGCCATGTTCTGTGCCTCTATTGTTGGGGTGGCTGACCGAAGCTGTGGCCGTAAGGTGGTCGGTGCCTGTCGTGGCGGCAATCCCCGAACCTGTTGGTGGACACCGGCGGTGAGGGATGCTGTCAAGCTGAAGGAGTCCTACCGGACCTTTTTATTCTGTGGGACTCTAAAAGGCAGCTAATGGGTACCGACAGGCCAAGCAGAATGTGGCTTCGGTGGTTGCTGAGGCAAAAACTCTGGCATGGGAGGAGTTTGGGGAGGCCATGGAGAACGACTTTTGGACAGGTTCAAGGAGATTCTGGTCCACTGTCCGGCGTCTCAGGAGGGAGAAGCAGTGCAGTGTCAACACTGTATATAGTGGGGATGGTGCGCTGCTGACCTCGACCCGGACATTGTGGGTCGGTGGTTTTAGTACTTCGAAGACCTCCTCAATCCCACTAACATGTCCTCCAATGAGATAGCACAGCCTGGGGACTCTGAGGTGGGCTCCCCCATCTCTGGGGCTGAGGTCACCGAGGTGATCAAAAAACTCCTTGGTGCCAGGGCCGCGGGGGTGGAAGAGATACGCCCGGAGTTCCTCAAGGTTCTGGATGTTGTAGGACTGTCTTGGTTGACACGCCTCTGCAACATCGCATGGACATCGGGGACAGTGCCTCTGGATTGGCAGACTGGGGTGGTGGTGCCCCTCTTTAAAAAGGGGGACCGGAGGGTGTGTTCCAACTACAGAGGGATCACACTCCTCAGCCTCCCTGGAAAAGTCTATTCGGGGGTTCTGGAGAGGAGGGTCCGTCGGATAGTCGAACCTCGGATTCAGGAGGAACAGTGTGGTTTTCATCCTGGTCACGGAACAGTGGACCAGCTCTGCACCCTTAGCAGAACCCTGGAGGTTGCATGGGAGTTTGCTCAACCAGTCTACATGTGTTTTGTGGACTTGGAAAAGGCGTTCGACCGTGTCCCTCAGGGAATCCTGTGGGGGGTGCTCCGGGAGTATGGGGTACCGGACCCCCTGATAAGAGCTGTTCGGTCCCTGTACAACCAGTGTCAGAGCTTGGTCCGCATTGCCGGCAGTAAGTCGAGCCCATTTCCAGTGAGAGTTGGACTCCGCCAGGGCTGCCCTTTGTCACCAATTCTGTTCATAACTTTTATGGACAGAATTTCTAGGCGAACCAGGGTGTTGAAGGGGTCCGGTTTGGTGGACTCAGGATTGGGTCACTGCTTTTTGCAGATGATGTTGTCCTGTTTGCTTCATCAGGCCGTGATCTTCAGCTCTCTCTGAATCGGTTCGCAGCTGAGTGTGAAGCGGCTGGGATGGGAATCAGCACCTCCAAATCCGAGACCATGGTCCTCAGCCGGAAAAGGGTGGAGTGCCCTCTCAGGGTTGGAGGAGAGATCCTGCCTCAAGTGGAGGAGTTCAAGTATCTCGGGATCTTGTTCACGAGTGAGGGAAGAATGGAGCATGAGAACAACAGGCGGATCGTTGCAGCGTCTCCAGTGATGCGGGCTCTGCATCGGACTGTCGTGGTGAAAAAGCAGCTGAGCCGTAAGGCAAAGCTCTCAATTTACTAGTCGATCTACGTTCCTACCCTCACCTATGGTCATGAGCTATGGGTAGTGACCGAAAGAACGAGATTGCGAATAAGCGGCTGAAATGAGTTTCCTCCGCAGGGTGTCTGGGCGTTCCCTTAAAGATAGGGTGAGAAGCTCGGTCATCCGGGAGGGGCTCAGAGTAGAGCCGCTGCTCCTCTGCATCGAGAGGAGTCAGATGAGGTGGCTCGGGCATCTGATCAGGATGCCTCCTGGACGCCTCCCTAGTGAGGTGTTCCGAGCACGTCCTGGGTCTTCTCCCGGTTGGACACGCTGGAGGGACTGTGTCTCCTGGCTAGCCTGGGAACGTCTTGGGATTCTCCCGGAAGAGCTAGAAGAAGTGGCCGGAGAGAGGGAAGTCTGGGCCTCTCTGCTCAAGCTGCTGCCCCCGCGACCCGACCTCGGATAAGCGGAACAGGATGGATGGATGGATGGATGATGTATGTAAAAAAAAGAAAATTTTAATACATTATTAACAAAATATCTGTTATATTAATACATTTTGCTCAGTAATGTACCTATAAACTACAGAACAATGGTCACAAATATATGGATATTCTAAATGTTCAGATTAAGAGACGTCTTACCTTTGCCAATGTCACTGACTAAACTCCTTACATAAAAGCCGCCACCACATTCAATATCTACAACAGAAATACTGGTTTAGCTCCAGCAAAGTAAACAAAATATGCATATACTCTAAATTTAAACTAAGAAACCAATTTCATTAGACACATTAAATTTGTAGTTCATTGGGTAAAAGTAAATTAAATATTGTATCTGCATTTTAGTTTCCATGCAGAACGGTTAATCATTTCTTGAGATAAAATGTAACTGGCCTGAAACTTTAATTGAATATAAACTTCTCTGCAGTATTTTCATTTTTTAATCATTCATGTATTTCAGTGTTTTGCAAGCCCTCTTAGTTGAACAAAACCACAGTAACTTCTATGTTAAATTTGTACTTTGTGCCCAAGTCCACATGCAATTTCTCCATGTGCTCCTAGTTTCTCCTGCATCTGTAAAGCAGGTTTATGTGAACTGACCTGGTGAGACTGAATAGGTAAATAAAAGTATGTACAAAAACTACTATTGCCTTGGACTGTCATCCTATTAAGTGGTGGTTCCTTTCTAGCACCCAATGCATCCATCATGACCATTAGCTCCCTATGACATTAAACTGGAAAAGAAAAATTATTAAATGGATAGAAAAATTGAAGAGTTTTTCATCCAGAAACGGTCCTCTTTTATACAGAGAAAAATATGTGGACTGGATGGAATTACATTCAATTTTTTTAAGTAACATCCTCCTGACTACCAGGAAAAAAATATTGTCCAATCACATTTTTTTAAATTCTCTAATCTTTGTAGGGTAATTAGAATACTGAAAACATTTTTTCAAAAAAGTTTTTATTTTCCAGATATCATGTGTCCACAACAGTGGACATCGAACGCCATACATGTGAAACTGAATCTTGATGGCAATCAGTTAGTGCCAAAGAAAATACAAAAAAGTCAACATAAGAATGAGTTTAACATCCATAACTGTCAATCATAACTTTTGTTTGTCTGTTTTATTTTGCTTTGTTGTGCTTATTTGGTATGATACTTCAAAAAGCAATTCCCCTTCTTGGAAACACAAAGGAATACTTTGCACTTCGTGCACATCACATATGTTTTGCTCTTGCAGCCAGATCTGCGACACCTTGATGCATGTGTTTGTCCACCATCTCTGGAAGATGGATGGCCATAGTGTCTCAGAGCTGCATTTGGCTGCCGTTTCCACTTTTGGCGTGGGGAGTGTAGTCATCTTCGCTGTCACTTGCGATTCCTGCTTGAGCCCGGGTAATCAACTCCTCACCAAGGAGCAGTTTGAAGTCAAGGAACTTCAGTGGTTTCTTCCCCAGAAACTGGCAGTCACTCTTATACTGAAGCCACGAGTTGGTGATTGCCAAGTCAAAAAAGTGGAATACTGCACGCACTGTCCATTTCCGAGTCGAGGCCATCCTGTAGAAACTCAACATTCGGTCAACCAAGTCCACACCACCCATGTTGGTGTTGTACTCAGCAATTGCCAGTGGCCTTGACACCTGGACAAACCTTTGTCTTTCTTGGACCATCTTCTGCGTGTGTCCTGAGGTTCAATGCCATAGGCAGAGGATGCCATGACAACTGGCTTGTTGTCCAACCACTTTATGACAGCAAGTTCAGGAGGGTTTCGTCTAACTACCATCTCTGATGTCCCTCTTCCTTTCTTTTGAAGGGCTTATCCCTATGATCTTGCACTCCTTTGGAACCCTGTTATTCATGAGGGTTCCAGTTCCTGTCAGCCCTTTTGTCATCAGGGTGTCGAGGAGGTTGACCGTTGTAAAGAACCTGTCAAAGAACAGGTGGGTTCCTTGGGGAACAGACTCTGCCAAATGAAGAACAGCTTGTTCTCCAATGCCTTTTCCTCCTGTATCTCTGAAAGTAGTCTTGCCTTGGTAGACTACAAAATCCAAGACCAGACCATTTGGTGCAGCCAAGACAAACACCTTCAGTCCAGTTGGGTATGGTTTGCCCGGTACATACTGGCGCACTGGGCAGCGACCAGTAAATGGAACCATTTGCTCATCAATGCACAATTTTCCTGTTCTAGGCAGATTTAGACATCCTTGCCTTACTTTGGTCAAGAGGGCCTGATTCTCCACAAGAGATCACTTCTTTTTCATCGTCTGGAACATCAAGGTCGTTGGCGATCTTAATGGAATTTCTCAGCTTGTAAAACCGATTTCTGGTCATGGATTCAGAACAAAGTGGAGGAAATAACTACAAATGTCCACTACAGAGGACATTTTTTTAACACTAAATACTACACTAAAATACAGTTAAAATTATTCAGACAATGTTTAAATGTGTTGTTAAAAGACTTACATTAAATATGCCACCAACATTTCAAGCCAGAATTTGCTCAATAAAAGTACAATGCACTTACTTTTCCTCTTCCCATAAAATGTGCCTGCAGTGATGGACGCCATTTTCCTTAATGAAAAAGAGAAAGGTACCAAAGCCCCACCCCTTCACATTTGGCATCATTGAAAAGCCCTAAATGTCCTCAGTAGATGGCAAAAGGAGTTAATTCAGTAGTATGCAGTGGGTTGGAGATATTCAGGTTTACATATGTCCTCCAGAGAGGACAAATTTGAACTACTGGTAGTCAGGAGGGTAACAATATTTATTCCTCTGCATAAAGTAAAAGTGATTATCTTTTCAAGTGAGCCTTTTGGCTGATGTAATGTGAACTGCAGGTTTCCAATTAAAATAATTAAAAATCCATTTAAATATGCTATAGAAAACAGATCACTGGAGCTAATTATGCAATTAATTACAAAAAAAATGAATCCATTTATTATTTTATACAATATATTAATTCAGCAAACTTGTAAAAACAGGCTCTATAATAAATTAGCTGAAAATTACAGGTAATTGAAACCTATTGTTAAAATTTATTTTGAATGCAGAAGGTAATTAATAACAATTTTGTCTGCAAAGACATTTGCAAGAGCACAGCATGCACTGAACTAAAATATATGGATTCAAACCAAATCAGCATTGAGTAAATTATAGGAGTAGTTTCTAAAACAATTTGATGATGAAGCTGGCTGCAATAGTGCTAACTTCACTTATGTGTAACGCTTATTTCATCATAACATAGTACTGAGATTTTAAAAGAAATCAATAGGACAGAATTAAAGATGGCATGAAGAAATAGAATAAATGGTGACATATTTCCATAAAGTAAACAGAATAAAATAAGCATTCAGCTTGCATTTACCAATGTAGGACGAAAATCAGCAAAATGAAATTAAACAAACAAGCTTCCTATGCCAAAAAAACTTTTTATCGATGAGCATTTCTACAGAATGGCCCTTTGTTCTTAACTATTCTAGCAAACCAATAAAAAAAAAATATTCATATCAAACTCTCAACTTGTACTTTACATGAACTGCTTTACTAAACAGTGTGACGGTGTGGGTCGGCCCAACACTACCAGCTGCATCCCAGGAGCCTCTGGAACCCGCTACCGCAGATAAGGTACCTGAAGGAAGAGCCAGCAGATGAGAACACAATACACAAAGCAAGGAATGGTGGAAAAGTGCTCCAGTGCTTTTATTAAAAACAATCAAAAATCAAAACAAGTGTTCAAAATTGTGGAGGTTACAATCCAAATAAATAATCCGTTAAAACAAGGGTAAAAACACAGGCAGGAAACTGTCCTTTACTATTCTGAGCCCTGGTGCCTTCCTTTTAAAATGGGCATCTCCACAGCTTTCCCAGCTCGGTTCTGGCAACACTGTGAGACATCAAAACCAACAAGCGCAGACAACCTTTTATCTCGACTCATGTCGCCACTGCCAAACCCATGACGTTCCACGAGGAGTCGGCGAGCACTGCGCTACTAACACCACTGCCAATACCTGGCTCCTCCCGGCATGAGCACACACTGAGCATAATTGTCACTCAATAGAAGCAATCTCACAGTCCGTTCCTGAGCGTCGGCCACACACTCCTTCCTGGGGCTCACCTTTGTGTACGGCTGCTTCCTCACATTTTGTACAGGCTCTCCCATTCTGCTGCCTGTTAAGTCTCTGTTACTCTCTTTAAAATCCCTACTCTCTTTATTTTGTCTTCTTTTCGTTTCTCTTCCACTTCTCTTGGCTGCTCTCCCTTATAGGTCTCTGTGGACACAGCACCTTAATTGCTCACCTCAGAAAGCCAATGAAATAATGGAGACAGACCACACCCACATGTGCAGGTGTGTCTCGCTCCAATTACTTCAACTTCCCGCAGCTGCACGAGCGCACACATCCATGGACATCATAAATAAGAAAAAATAACTCAAATGTTTCCTTCTTGTGTAGATTATTGTGCATTTCTTTACAGCTTAAATATTATAATTACACTTATGGCATAATGCACTCAATAACTATGATGTACTTTGGATTCAATTTATTTTATTATAGCACTCTTAACAGGGAATAGGCTCACAGTACTTACATATAGTTATAATACAATATAGTATATAATATAATAGCAAATTTATTGGACCATAAATATTATTATCCATAAATATGCAAATAATGGTAGACACGCAAACTGTAAGTATGTAAGATCCTGTTAACATTTGTTGCATCTAGCTGATGACCGTGGTAAACTAAGCAAACACTGTAGTTAACAGTATTCCTGAAAAGTTTGCCTGTTCAATGAAAGTCACACTTTTGAAAGCCTAGGTAACCTGGCTTCCTTCCCACTTCTAGAAATTCTTAAACTACCATATGCACATGCTTAAAATGTATTAAAACAAACCAAACAGTAATCCCAATAAAAATCCAAGAAGTATTTCATAGTAAAATCATGTTAGGTGTTCCACCCGGTACGTAGCCATGCAAAAAGTGATGCACTATGAGCCATAACACATCCTTTGCTTTACAGCACACAAAATTGCATTCACTTAGTTTATCTGTATGTTTTGCAATAAGATAGACAGATTTAAGATGCTGTCAAAATAATACATTTGCAAGACAATAAATTGATGGATTCTATTCAGGTGGATGAAAGTCAATTATTGTAAAATTTGTGCAGACAAGTATAAAGCATTAGATAGTGGTAACAACATGGGATAAGTTTACACTAGCAACCAGGTCAGGCTCAAATGCCACAGGCAGTATCTGATCAGCATAGAATCATGATTAATTAACTAGTGTTTTTTTTTTTTTTTTTTACTGAAGTGGGATTTCCTGAAACTCCTATTTTGGAGTTGGAGGAAATTAAGTTAACTTTTATCATCAGGTGATTACTGATTACGGAAGCCAATATACAAAATTAAATTACATAATTTCATTAGACTACCTTACTTATTAATGTGAAAAACATGGTATGGTAATTTTTGTCTGCATATTTATGGCAACTTCCTGAATGCTTTGTGCATAAGAAAAGGCACTGCATAAAATTTAAAATAAAGAAAGCTAAGGATATAATCCTATCTGAACAACTGAAGACATACCAAGTGTGAATAGGGGCAAGCTGAAATTTTGCAACTCAAGATTAAAAACCATAACGGGCCTTGCTGGTTTGGCTTCTACAGGAAGTCCTTTCTTCACCAAAACAGAAAGTCTCTGCCCATCTTTTTTTAGTGCAGAGTATCTGGAAAAAAAGATATGAACATGAATTTAAATATAGTAAGATCAACAGAAAAAAAATCAATATTACTATCGTTTTTATTATATTTTCACTCAATCCAAATGATTTTACCATTAAAGCAAACATAATTATAGACACAGATACACATGCTTAACTGTACTGTTAAAAGTAGTGATGACCTGCTAGAGTGTATTGCTTGATTCAAGCTAGGTGCTGCAAGAGTGTATATTTAATGGTCTTTACTGTGAGGACCAATACGTTTATTTCATTTACCTGATCACTAAAGCTAGACGAGCATAGATTGAGGTGCTTTTCTCTGCCAAGAGTTAAAGGCAGCCAGGTTATGGAAGAAAAATACAAGAAAAGACTGCATAGGAGACAGGAGGTTAATAAGGAAAACAGGAAAGAAAGATTGTGTTCTGACATACTGCATGTTAAGTCAGCAGTGGTATCTCGCTGATCAGTACTGAAGCTAGCACTCTTCAGTTTAAACAAAAGATTTACAGAAAAACAAACAAAAGGGGCTACATTTATATAGACTATGACAAATTCAGACTCATTGCACGATTCCCTTGAGTCAGTAAAATTTCTGCAGAACACTGGAAGTGGGAAATCAGACTTGGTCAGACGTGGCAATTGAAGTTTAAAGTAAATAAAGAGTAAACTTTTAAAAGGAATAACTAAAACTGGACGCATAATTTACAGTTTAAACCAAAAAGTACACCCAATGCTGCTTTTATAGTCTGTGCTTTCCAGTTTTCATACAACTAGAATAGTGCAGCAGAAGTACTTGCTCAGAAAAATATCCATCCATCCATTATCCAACCCGCTGAATCCGAACACAGTATCACGGGGGTCTGCCGGAGCCAATCCCAGCCAACACAGGGCACAAGGCAGGAACCAATCCCGGGCAGGGTGCCAACCTACCGCAGGACACACACAAACACACCCACCCACCAAGCACACACTAGAGCCAATTCAGAATTGCCAATCCACCTAACCTGCATGTGTTTGGACTGTGGGAGGAAACCCACGCAGACACGGGGAGAACATGCAAACTCCACACAGGGAGGGCCCAGGAAGCGAACTCGGGTCCCCTAACTATGAGGCAGCAGTGCTACCACTGCGCCACCGTGCCGCCCTCAGAAAAATATAATTCTTAAAATTTAGTAATTGTTACTTGAAAAGTCACATAGATACGACAACACTGACCCTGCAGTCCAAATACTGTATGTGTATTAAATAATAAAAGAAACTAAAAAGCATTAAAAATGTTTTGATATATCTATATACACATGCACTTTAAATTATGCTCCGCATGTTATACCTATAGAATAGAGTTTCTCTGTAACAGTGAAAATCTTTACTATTTACCTTTACCATTTACTACACAGAAATTACTAAACATCCACCAAGTATGAAACAATTTGTGCAGGTTTAACTTTATTTGAACTTGTCACAGAAATACTAATTTGTTTTAATAATAATCACATACAATATCCAATAATGCATAGCAGTAAGTAAAAGTGAAAATAAATCTGAACAGTATTTGTTTAGCATTTTAACAAAAAGGATTAGAGACATAAGCTTTTTTTAATTGTATTAATTTTTGTTCATTAACCTACTGTGCATACAGTATAATAAAGCTAATATACAGTATACTCTTGATGTTTCTGATGTTGACCCAATAGTCTCTTTCCTTTTAAAATTTAAATTTTGACTTTCGTGTGTGTGTGTGTGTGTGTATGTACACAACACATTTTTCTCTGTTGGTGTAGAACGATTCTCAAAGCTGCTACAGCAGCTCTCTACAGCAGTTTTCAAGATGTTCTCATTATTCACATGTTCTTACCAGCTACTCTTCTCTACTTTTTTCGATTCCATTCGAAAACCGAATTTCTTTTAAGAAAATAGCTTTTACACTCACTCTTTCTTCAAGAACAGTATGGTGAAAGAAACACACTTGCTTCAGATCACCCATGCTTAATATCTATATATTTTTTTTTTAAACTGTCTAAAATGCCAAAACCTAACGGAAAGCTTTACTTTTAAAACAGAAAAAATGTATGCTTATGAACAGTAATTTAAAAGATGTCAATTTATTTATATAGCACATTTAAAACACAGAAATGCTGTGACCAAAGTGCTTCACAACAAAAGAAAAAATATACAACATAAATAACAAATAGAAATATAATAAAAGAACATAAAATACTGTAAATAGCAAATAGAAGTAAGATTACAAAATCACAATGAGGAAACCATCAGTATTACTGAAGGTCGTGGAAAGCAATAGAAATGAGTCTTTAATCTTGTTTTGAACAGTTCAATTGTAGATGACTTCTTTCTGTAAAGAGTTCCACAGGCGAGGAGCAGCAGCTCTAAAAGCCCTGTCCACCTTAATTTTACACTTAGTACGAGGGACAACAAGAGACAACTGATCAGAAGATCTAAACACTCTAGATCAGGGGTCCCCAATCCCCAGTCCAAGAGAACTGCCAGCAACAGAGATTCGCTCAGTGAAGGGCTACAGCAAAAAGGCTGCCCCCTTCACTGAGAACACTCTTCAGAACGCTAGGCGCAGAGAGAGGAGAAAGACCGAGGTGAGAGAGTATTACAACAAAGTATTTTTATGTTTCTGACAGTTTCCCCAAATCTCGTTACTACGAAGTACATTCACCAGCAGATACTTTCATTACAACACAGCACATTTGCACAACAATCCCCAAATAGAAACATCGTAAATTTGTTTTTCTTTCTTGAAAATTTCCTTGTAATGTTTTTTTTTTCTGTTTTTGTTTTCTGTGGTTTTCACTGATGCCTTCTGCTTATTGCTCGTCAACATTTGAAAAACATCCATTGGAATTTAACTCATTGTCGCCCTCCTATAGAAACGGCAGACACTAATAACGATAACAGTGTTAATGTGTGTGATGTGCAATATGTTGGAATGACAAATGCAATGCATATAAAGAAGAAAAATCTCGGGTTGCCAACGTATGCGAACTGTAGCATTTAAAGATGCCAAAAAAGCAGTTTTTATGTGGTTCAGTGATGCTTGTTCAAGAAACATTCCTATTAATGCAGCACTCATTCAAGAATATTTGAGGTTTTTAAACTCTCTTGGGACCTCTGTCAACGGGACAACACTGTGAGCCTGCTGTTGCCTTGCCCCGGTAACCGACAAACAATATTACACAGACACGGGAATTGCGCTTCGGGACGCACTTCAGCGTGTCATTCCTGTTGGGTGGGGGGGATCCCAAAAGAGTTCAGAAACTTCACAATATGAAGAAGAAAAGGATGATTTGACTTCTGATTGAAAACTGTGCTGCCCACAACATGCTTCCGCATTTATATAATGTTCACGTTTAATTCCTCCCACCCAATTGCATAGTAGTGCTTCATCCATTGGATTTGGGTATCATTCGCACCTTGAAAGTGTATTATCGCAAGGAAATGCTGAGAAAAATTCTCGTCAGCATAACGTGTAGACAGGAGATGATTAAAATAACGAGAAAAAAGCTATTGAAGCTGCTTCCATTTCCAACATCCTGTCTTTGTGAGGCAGCGTTTTCTGCAGTGACAGGAACCAAAACGAGATTACGGAGTAGACTGAACATAAGCAATACACTTCGCGTGTCATTGTCTTCCATCGTCCCCAGATGGGATCGTCTGGTTGCAGGAAAACAAGCTCAGGGCTTTCACCGATTCTGCATTATGATAATCTGTATAATTTCTATTACTAAATTATAACTTAATAATAATAGAAATGCAAGGTAAATTGTGTATAAAACTGCCCTACGAACCCGCCCATAATCACCCCACAAACCCCAGCCCAGCAACCCCCTCCCGTCCCCCACCAGTACGTGAAAAACTTTGCTTCAAGTAAAGCGGTCCTTGGTGTCAAAAAGGTTGGAGACCACCTCTCTTGATGGATGGTGTAAAGCACACAATCCAGATAAATAGGCAGTAGCAAGCCCATGTAAACATTTAAAAAACTAGCAATAAGAGTACCGTATTTACTCGTGTATCACACGCCCTCGTGTAAGACGCGCACCCTAACTTTTACAAAGAAAATTGCGAAAAAAGTTTTGCCCCGTGTACGACGCACGTTGTGATTGTATAGGAAGCGTGAGAGGAGGAGAGAGCGCGAGTGGGCTAGCGAGCGAGAGAGAGAGAGCGCGAGTGGGTGAGCAAGCGAGCATGAGCACGTGAGCAGGCGAGCGAGAGAGAGAGCGCAAGCAGAAGAAGTTTCCTCGTGTATGATGCACACCTTATTTTCTAATGCTAATTTTCGGGAAAGAATGTGCGCGTGGTACACGCGTAAATACGGTAATCAATTCGAAAACTGACAGGCAGGCAGTATAAAGAAGCTAATATTGGAGAAACAGAATCAGACTTTCTTGCCCCAACCAGAAAGCAAGCGGCAGCATTCTAGACCAACTGTAACCTGCATATCAGGGATTTGCTAATCCCAGAATACAGCAAGTTGCAGTAATCAAGGCAAGAAAAGATAAAAGTATGATACTTACAAAGGTGGAACTTGCATTATGTTACCAGAAAACTTCTTCAAAATCTTTATTAAGTCGTCCTTTTTAATGTGATCTAGGAGTAAAGAAAAGTCAGTAAAGTGAGAAATGTGAATTTACTTTTGGCCACTATATTTGGGGTGACCAATATTTACTTTTTAACATAAATTTCAGACTGGGAGACCAAGCAAAAATTCCACAGGACAATTAATCCATCTGAGACATCAGTTAAAAAATTACAGTTGTGAGAAGAATTTAATGTAATTCCACCCTGGGAAAAATCACTCCTTTTAATGACAAGACAACCTGGTCAGGCCTTAACTTAAAAAAAAATATTATTTATATAAAGTTTATTATTTTGTAAAATATAAAATATTTTCAGGGGCCTGCTTACAGCTCACAAATTTAAAAACAGACTATTAAAGTGTTTACAGATTAAAGGTTTTACAAATAATGCTTCCTGTTGATTAACAAATTTAGAAAATCTAATTAGCTGTAACAATTAAAATGTGAGAATAACTATTACAAATTCCCTTAAGCCCCGAGATCATTAATGAATGGCAAGTGTCCAAGTTTTTTCTAATCTCCCCTAAGCAATCCTCGAACACTTTTTTGCCGAATTACATTAAAATTATGCAAAATCTGTAAATGTAAGCCAACTATAAAAAAAAAAAAAAAAGTACATGCAGGTGATAGTTAAAATTAACAAGACATGCAAGGTGCTTTGCTCGCAAACCCCCCCCCCCCTTGCCTGTGCTATGCGCCAGCCACTTTGCGTCACTGCAGCTTGTGTTGTGAAGAGGGGGGGCTGAACGCACCCCAAGGAGATATGGGTGCTCCTCTGAAACCCCCTCTTGGGAAACAAATAGTTTGTTTTTTAACTTCCTCTTTTCTCGATCAGCTGCTGACTTGCTATTGCTTCCGTGCCGCGTGATCTGCATCTTGCATGGTGCTTTGAACATTTAAAAGCCTGTACAGCAGCTATCCTACTCTTTGTCTTATTTCCGGCCCTGGGCGTAGTTAAATGTTTTGGCACAAACTCTCGTCACGCAGGACGCGAGTATTTGATATTTTTTAGTTTATAAATTAAAAAAGGAGTAAGAGTCTGAAAATCTAACAACATCACATTAAAGTTCGATAAATTCTGAAAAGAATGATACAACACACATACATATATGTTTTAAAATAAGCCTGATTTGAAGCGTGATATAAAAGGTTACATAAAATCGTTGCACTTTTAGGCTTTAGACAGATAGATAAAGAAGACGCACAGACAGATAGACAGAAGTAGATTAAATCATTCCACATTTGCAATTTTAGTTTTTAGGATGCACACCATATAATTCACAACAAGATCATTAAATAATCACTCCTCATTTGCCACTTTGATTATAAAGACAAGACCTAGAAGCAGGGCAAGCTAGACTGCTCACCCCGACAAAACTAAGAGGCACAAATTGTTATGTGCACACCCAGAACCTTCAACCCCTGCATGTGCTTGCCAGTCCTTTCTGAATTTTGCTCCATCAAAATATTAGACATAAATGCACAGTTACACCACATCAGTGTTGATGGTCAATTCATAAAATGCTAGGGATATATGACCAGCTTCAAATGATATTCTTTGCAAAAACATGAACACAAAACGCAGCAGCTGCAACTGAAAAGAGGTACCTGTTTCATAGATTTACTAACATTATCTATTTATCACAAGCAACCGTCAAGAAAATGTTTAACATACACTGCTTTAATACTTCCACATGAGTAAACGGCTTTATTGTGCTTAGTTAATATCCATTTAGTTTAGAGGTGAAGGAACGGATACACATTCTTTTTCAATTAGTGAATGGGTTAGTATTATTCTGCTCTGATCATAGCTTATTTTCAAGGCCTTGAGTTTCTTACACTAGGCTTTAGACTATGGTGGATAACAGTCAGTGAATATGCCACACTTCTAAAAATTGGGCTCCTCACATTGCATTCTTATGGTAGCAACTGTTTCATTGCTGATCAGACAAGTCAGCTAGATATTACAGAGTGATAGCATTATAAAGATTTATTTTCTAATCTATTCATCAATAATTTTCCACTTGAGGCATTTTGAAATTTTTGTTACCTAACTTGGTTTGAAAAGTAACATGAAAAGTGATTTTTGAACGTTACTTACTGGCTAATCAGTAAAAAGTTATCTAATTGGGTACAACCACTGTTGCATTTAACGAAAAACAATATGAATTTAAATGTTTGAGCTCAGGACTTAATATAATAACAGCTGAATACATTAAGTGAAACATGTAAGTGATGATTCCTCATCTACCTTGCATATAAAATTTGACTTCAAAATTCAAGCTGCCTTAAATTGGGTATGATGTGAATAAGTGGGTGACTAGATGAGAATCTCCAAAAGTGAATGAGAGAGTGCAAGGGATGTGTATGGAATATGAGAGGGATATAGTAGGGTCTGGCTCAAACAGCATCTGCCCTGTGAGAATTTGGCCCCAGGTCAAATTTACTTTATGATCGTTGCTTTAATTTATTATTTATATGACTTTATAGTTGGCATAGAAATTAATCATAAGTTATGCCAAAGAATACTGAAGTCTTTATTACAGCTAAAGCTCAGTCTCCTAAATATAGGTTCAAGATTCTTTAAGATTAGCCCATTCTAAATTATTCCTCAATTAGTTAAAATCTGTCTCTCAATAAAGTTAGAGAAACTAACAAACCACACAGGAAGAAACTGTAATCTGTATGCACGGTTAACTAAAAATGTGCTACACAGCACTTCAGTTATCAATCATGACTGTTCAAAATGTGTGGAATTAACTTATTCCAATACTGTGAGATGCACTCCTTATTGGTCAATGTTCCTCCAGACTACTACTTTCTATGTTGAAAAATGAAAAATTCTAGTGTCCTGGGGCCTCATGCATAAACAGTGCGTACGCACACAAATGTTGCGTAAGAACGTTTCCACGTTCAAATCGCAATGTATAAAACCTACACTTGTCATTAAGCCACGCACATTTCCACGGTACCTCATACCCTCTCGTACGCAAGTTCTCTGCTCAGTTTTGCAGACTGGCAGCACCCAGCGTCAAAGCAGTGCTACTGTTCCTGTGTGGTTACTCTATTTTCCTGACACGGCTTTATAAATACACTGAAACCAACCGCATATTAGTGTAATGCATCTGATTGTAATTAACTTGTAACAATATAATGGTCCAGAGAATAGCCATAGTATTCCAAATACCATAACTGCTTTAGCGTTGTTACTCTCACTGCACCTTTTTTTTCTTCTTTCAGCTGCTCCCGTTAGGTGTTGCCACAGCGGATCATCTTTTTCCATATTACTCTCGGTTCCCCACTCGGAGTATTTATATCACTGTATCCGAGTGGGGAACCACAGCAGCAGCTGATCAGAAAGAGAATTATCGGTGTACAGCATCAAGCACACGCTGCCTCAGCCACGGCAAAACGTTTCAGAGACTTTCCTGTACAGACCTCGTGGTTCAGAAACAGTTTCATCCCAAGAACTTTAACCAATCAATCAGTCCATCATGTGCTCCTTGTAGAACTGTTTGTACTGATAAGTACAATCACCTCACAGTAAACTTGCACTACAGTTAATATTACACAACCTGCGCCACTTTTTAAAGCGTGTATTTACATATGACGACGATATCATTTTTAAGATGAAATGCAGCAAAATATGTTGATTATATTATATAGATAAAACTAACATCACTTAAATAATCTGTATTGTTAATAATTAAACATGTGAGGACACAGTTCTACAGCGCTAGCTTGTTCACGGATTGATCCTACCCTGTGCTGTATTCTTTCTGATGCAACACTGGAAGGATAGAATTAAATATGTACTACAAAGATATTTCAATGTTCCTTAAAGGTTTTGAAAAATCGTCATTGTAAGCTTACAGACGGCTTAACGTTTATTACAGAGATGATTGTGTGGCGATTGGGTATTTGGAGAAAGAAAATTAAGGACAGGAATTGGAGATTAGTACGTTTAAGAGACAGTACGGCTACAATAATTTCATCGAAGGTCGCACACAATCACGCACCATGATCCCGTTTAATGATATGTTTTAACTCCTATCATCATGAAAAAGATATCACGTATACATTTCAGTATTTTAATTATTCAGAGAGCTGTAATATCATGAATGTAATGGATTCTGTGTCCAGTCAGAGAAAAAGAAAGCGGAAGCACGTAGTGATTCACACACAGAGCAAAAGATCAAATACAAAACAAAAAATTTAACGTGTGACGTTAGTTACGATGGGATTTGAGAAAATAGCAAGTTAAACGATTTTAAGATTAAGTCTATGATGTTCTACTTTAATGACAAAATAAACTATGTGATTAAAGTGGAAATTTCGAGATTGAAGTTAACATTTCGTGCTTTTTTCATACTGTGTGCCTTTTTTGTTTTCCTCTGTACCCTAATAAGCTTTCATGAGACACTCAGGTGATGGGCTATGTCTCGCCTTTTCACGGCGACTTTGATATGTGACAACTTATTTTTTATGTGCGACTTTGTGAACTTGGGCTTTCAAGTTTCTCCAACATGCTATGTCACTCGATCAACTTCCTTTTGTTGATTATACCACTGTTTAAACCAACAAATAGTACGTTTTTCTATGCCTCCACTTGGTATGCACTGAAATGATTATATTTTCCCTCTTACTTTTGATATTGCCTTTTAACAGAATGTTGAACTTAAAGGCTATTTATATTGATTTGCATATTCAAAGAGGCGTAATTCTGGGAGGAGACGGGGTAGGACAGAAGGCACGTGCATTATTTTTCACGCTGATTGGGATTTATGGAGCGGAAGAACGCAGAAGTGAGCGAACGCACAGATTTATGCATCTGGATTTTTCTGTGCGTAAGCACAAATCTGGCTTTTGTGCTTACATCATGTTATAGTGCAAATTCTATGCTCGCCGTTATGCATGAGGCCCCTAGAGCTGACAAATAATAAAATGTCCTCATCTATCATTTAAAAGAAACCAGAGCAAGCCGACAAGTGTGGACAATGCTCTAACTGACCTTGGTAAGAATCAGTGTAACAACTTTTTAAAGTGAAAATTGCAAGAAAGTAGACATACTTTAAGGACACATCATGCCAGCCAGGCTGAAGTTCTTTATCAGACACCAGGAATTGACCACTTGACTGTTGCCAAAATAAACTGTAAAGTATTGCGCCAGAAATAGAAGAAAAGATGATACTTTTTTATTATTAACATATAATCTATACTACAGCACTGACTGACTGACTTCCCGTGCAGGTGGAAGGCTGACATTTGGCAGGCTCATTCCTTACAGCTTACTTACAAAAGTTGTGTAGGTTACATTTCGAAATTCTATGCGTAATGGTCATAACTGGAACCTATTTTTCTCCATATACTGTAATGGAGTTCAGCTCGATGGCCGTGGGGGGCGGAGTTTCGTGTGATATCATCACGCCTCCCACATAATCACGTGAACTGACTGTGAACGCAGTACGTAGAAAACAAGGAAGAGCTCCAAAGAGCACTGAAGAAAATATGCATTATACAATTGAGAAGGCAGCGAAACAAGCAGCGAGCGAGTGACACATACAAGCATATTCTTAAGTGCAGCAACTGCGGAAACAAAGCACGGTGTAAACCGTAACTTTAAATTAAGTTTACAGACACGCTCCCACTGCCGTTTGTCATGCACAGTGACGCATACAAGTATATTCATGACTGCAGCTACTTCGGAAACAAAGCACGGTGTAAACCTACAGTTTACATTAAGTTAATAGACAGGTTGCCGCTGGCGTTTGTCATGCCCACGACTAATGCGGGATACAAGTTTAATGAGAGGACGCAGGGTATAAACTAAAGTTTTGATCATTTTGTAACTAAGTTAAAATTGCTGGTGAAGGGCTGTGCTTATGCAAATTCTGAGAGACTGTTTTTGTGGGGGGGATTGACAGATGAGGCGGGTGGGGGAGTGACGTCATCATCTCCCCTCCCATTCACCTCATTTCGCTCTGAGCTAAGCTCCGCAGCTAACGTGGTCTTGGGGAAGCAACTTTGTGACGCTGCCACCAAATACTCACAGAAAAACCACAAGTTAATACACACGCGGTCTCTAGAGTTTCTCCACACTCTGAATCCTTCAGGCACTACTTACAAACGGTTACATTGACAATCATGTTATGTTATTTTTAAAATGTTTCCTTGTCTTAGCACAAGCACACCTGAGAAGCTTCAATGCATGTGCTCCATAACGCGTTAAAAAACACGTTTAATCACACTTTGCATTCCAAGCAAAGGGGAACTTCTCTCAATGCATGATTTCCTGGTACACCGACATATATGACAGCAACACTCATGAGAATAATAATCATGTTACGTTATTAAAATGTTTCCTTCTCTTTTTCATTACTTCTTTAACACACTACTTCTCCACTGCGAAGCGCGGGTATTTTGCTAGTCTATACAAATGAAAGCCGACTGACTGACTGACCAACTTCCCGTGTAGGTAGAAGGCTGAAATTTGGCAGGCTTATTCCTTACAGCTTACTTACAAAAGTTAAGTAAGTTTCATTTCAAAATTCTACACATAAAGGTCGATAACAGTCGACAACGTCCGCCATGTTGAACTTTCTTATTTATGGCCCCATCTTCACGAAATTTGGTAGGCGGCTTCCCTGCTCTAACCGAAACCAATGTACGTACTTATTTCGATGGTATGACGCCACTGTCGGCCGCCATATTGAACTTTCCAACGTCACTAATTTTCCAACTTCCCGTGTAGGTAGAAGGCTGAAATTTGGTATTTATTTTGGTGGTATGATGCCACTGTTGAACTTTTCAACGGTCTTTGTTACTTATGGGCCCATCTTCAAATTTGGTATGCGGGTTCCCAACGCTAACTGAATCCTACTTACGTACATATATACGTCCATAGCTTGCAGCTCGGTCACCGTGTGAGGCCGTCCGTCGCTCCAGTCTCTACATTCCCTTCCTTGCTTCGCCACAGGATTCACGTCTCCCTGCTGATAACTACAGCCTTTTTATTTAATCCACGGCTTCTCCGCTGTTTCATTGTTCATTTATTACGATTATAGTTATTGTGTAGTTTTTTTAGACTTACTTTACATTGTTCAGGTACCCATTTCCTTTATCATTTCAACCGTAACCCCATTAACATGTCTATCAAGCTGATCACCATTGATCAAAGAACTGTCACTTACCGAGTGGTTTCCATGCCCGAAGATGGCACCTGGCCTTTTCCATTCTCTTTGTTACATATTGCACGGCCATATCAGGCTCACTCTTGATATCCAGAGGAACATTGTGTCTTATGTATTGAATGACTTGGACAGGTTCAAGGTGTGGACTGATGACGGTGCAGGAGATAATTATACTACACAGGAGCACTATAAGAGTGAAATGCTTAAGCCCTTCACCTATGCATCTGCATGTGAGTTGATGGCTGCCGCTGAATTGTTCGGTTGTCGCTTTCAAGTGTACCAAAACTGCCAAATATTTTACACCTTTCGACAACCGCCAGTGCCTCTTAAACATCTTAGATTGACAGGTGACGATTTCAGTAGTGCACACTTTGATGTTTATGAATGTTTAAACTCTCAAAAGCTGGATGTGAAGTTATCGATGAAGCCGGTTGTATACTTACAACGCTTGACAGATGCCGAATGTCACTTCAACACAAGTCCTAAAAATACTGTCGTAATTGAAACAAACCATGAAACTCAAACCGATTAGGACAGCAGCAATCCAAGCTGTGAGATTTGAAACAAGATTACCGTTCACATGGCCAACTGTACGTTGCATGCTCAAGAGTAAGCTCAGCACACAGCTTGGTCATATTACAACCGGAGGGCAGGACTCACAATGTGGTATATAAAGAGATCCTTAACAAATAATTATTGGTATATTTTCCCTCAGTTTAAAAAGGTTTCATTTTCTTCTTAATAAAAATTAAGGCAGTACTTCGCCACTGCGAAGTGCGGGTATTTTGCTAGTAGCAGTTATAACATACAATGTGTAAGCTACTGAGCTGGGATCCTAACATATGACATGTTGAAGTTGTTGCAAATAAAACATATTTGGACATAGCCAGCTATACTTTAAAAATAACTCATATTTTGTTTATTATTAAATGCCAAACAGTTGTGTAGGGCTAGGAAATTAAAATTTGCTACAAGATAAATTAATGAATGAATACAAACTGCCACGGGTATTGGTGTGTTTAGGTACTTAATAACCATTGCAAAACTATACAGTAATCTTCCAGAGAGATTCACCACATATCTCCAAAGATACGTTACTTTCCACAAGACTATTATTTTTTTTATAACCGATTGTTACTAGAAGAGAAATGTTTATTTAAGTCATTAACTGCAAGTGAAAATTTGCAGTGCTCGTTATTATAAAGTTCCAGAGCATTTGGAGCATGGTCTGAAAAAACAATGGCATAATTGTACGACTTGCAGAAGGTAGCAAACTTTAATCAATAAAAAAATAGTTTGTCAATAACAATAAGTTTAAGATGAAATAACTACTGTCTTGAATATACAGTAGGTGGGGAAATCTCCATGGGTCCAACTGTTCATAATGCTTTATGAAATATACAAATGTGGATACAGTTTAGTGTAAATGTATCTGAACAAGAATGACCTAAGGTAGTTTTTAATACACAATTAAACTCTACTTCTATTAGAGGTTGTGACTGCACATACTAAGGAGCTTAAACTTTTGTTCACTGTACTGGAGACTGTTTTTATAACATACAAAAAAAGACATACTGTCAAGACTCTAGGCATTCAGTGTGAAATTTATAAGCTGCTGTGTAACTGTGCTTCAGATCCCATGCATAAACACATATTTCATGTATAGCTAACTTATATGTATTAGTTGTTGCAAGGGCAGAGTCTGGTTGGTTAACACCCTAAACTGAATGAGTGGGTTGATAAACAAAAAATGAGGCTATTTAATTAAAAAAAATTAACAGTTTGATCAATCCAATTAGATCTCATTAAATTCACTGTAATTTAGTGTTTCTTACTGTGCTTTGTTTGATTTAGTCCTCAATTAAAAACAACCAATATTATGTATAACTAAAAATACAAATTATCAGTGGCAGTAGCTTATACTTTTCTGTTTAGTCTTTAAAAATATTTGACATAAAAAAGAAAGTGAAAGCACTTTTAAAAATTATATATTATTGGGGAGCATTCAGTGTTACTTGGGAAATTAAACAAAATTACCACTCAATACACTCTCTGCAGCTTAAGTCTATGTTTCTTAAAATAGGTTTTTATGATTATTAAAGCCACAGGAAGTGCTTTTATTAGTTAGTCCTTTAACAGAATATTTTAATGAGTTTTATAAACATAAAATTGAAGGCAAATCACAGATAATCAAGTACAATTTTATTGCAAATAAAAGTTAGATGAAAACAACCAAACCTTAAAAACACAATCATAATTTACAACCGAGGACTTCCAAGTTGGCTTGTAAACATCATACATTTTATGAATTTATAGAATTACTAACTACATATACACACACTCAAGCACATTTACACTTACCATATGAGAGTTCTTCTGTTACTTTGCCTGTAGCGTCTAATGTGTCTGTAGTTTTTCCAAATTCACCAACTGTTGTATATTTCTAAAAATGCAAAAAGATGCAAAGATTACAAATAAGGGGCAATGCTTTTTAAGCTTACATGAATCATTAGCATGTTGTTATTAATCTGAATTAAAGTTATAAAGAAAGCACACATTAAAATGAACTTCTCTTTTTCAAAAGTATATATTTTGTGGCCTGTACATGGTATCCAATGGTAACCCCAAACCAGTGACAAAATTTCCACCACAACTGTTCAAATAAAAATATTTTTATTAATCAAAATTCTTTTTAGCAATTTTGCTGCATTCTCCTTTTGCTTCTCCTTCACTTTTCCAAACAAAGCTTTACAGAGTTCCATTCCCAACTCCGACTCACCTGGGATAGGCTATGGGCTCATTTTTAACCTGGGCCAAGGAATACTTCTGATACATCAGCAAGTACTTCCAGGTCAGGTGGAACTTTCCCTTAAAAGGGGAGCTTACCCCAAAGGCTCTCTCTGGCAGACCCTAACAGGCCTGCCCACCAGAACTACAACTCCCATGCAGCCCGGTGGTTGTCCAAATAGAAGCCATACCAGTCCAAGCTTATGTAGTACTATAATGAGTATTTTTTGTAACAAAAATTGACACTTATTTTAGATTGTTTTATTCAAAACATTCATAATTTAATACTACTTAAAGACATGAATGAGTGATAATGGTTCTGCTAGTTTTAGCTATGTATAATTAGACAAGTAAAAAACACAAAATAAGCATTTTTTTTAAATGATTCACCAAAAACAGATATCAATATAGATATCAATTCCACTTGGAGAAACAAATCCTCCAAAACCCAGCCCTTGGGTGGCTACTTTTATGATGTTACAGACTACTTGAAAATTAAAGGAAACTGGCATTTGCAGTTTTCGATTTGGAAGTGTAATGTTAGGATGTGATACAATACTTCTGGAATATCAGTGGCTGAAAGTGCTGGAAGGACCTAATGGGACTGAGTCCATTGCAAAATTGCTCAAGCTTTGTAAGGTTGCACGAGGATTGTGAGTGCACAGTCTTTTTCCAAATCTAGCCATAAGTTCTCAACCTGATTATGATATGGACTCTGACTTGTCCCTCAAGACATTCCTGTCTAGCTTTGTCTTGCTGTAAAACAAATCTTCTCCCAAGGTGCAGGTTTATTGTAAATTGCATCAGATTTTCCTACAGCAAGATGATTAGCTCATTAATAAAGTGCCATGTATAGTCCAAATAAAGAAACAAAGGTTTCACATTCATTTTCCAATTGTTATGAACATGGATGCACATATCCTTCAAACTCTCCAATCATAATGCTAAGAGCCTTATCCAGTTCAATGTCTCTCAAAACCCTCAAAACCAACTGTAGCTGGAACAACAAAGAATCCAACACGAAATAAAATGCCACAGTACAACTTAGATACAGATGATGTAGCAATTGCTGCTTATAGCTGAACTTCTTTAATGGTGCCCACTGTGTGGTGCCATGCTAATGCGAAGGGTAGGGGTGCAGCAACCATGATCTCACCCTCTGCACTGCAATTACTTGAAGTTTCTGGCTACTGAATGTTCAGAAAGTCTAGTACTCCAAGTACTCAAATACAGTTGTGCTTGAAAGTTTGTGAACCCTTTAGAATTTTCTATATTTCTACATAAATATGACCTAAAACGTCATCAGATTTTCACTCAAGTCCTAAAAGTAAATAAAGAGAAACCAGTTAAATGAGACAAAAATATTATACTTGGTCATTTATTTATTATGGAAAATGATAGAATATTACATATTTGTGAGTGGCAAAAGTATGTGAACCTTTCCTTTCAGTTTCTTGGAGAGCAGCGGCTTTCTCCTTGCAACCCTGCAATGCACACCATTGTTGTTCAGTGTTCTCCTAAAGGTGGACTCATGAACATTAGCCAATGTGAGAGAGGCCTTCAGTTGCTTAGAAGTAACCTGGGGTCCTTTGTGACCTTGCCGACTATTACCCGCCTTGCTCTTGCAGTGATCTTTGTTGGTTGACCACTCCTAGGGAGGGTAACAATGGTCTTGAATTTCCTCCATTTGTACACAATGTTTCTGACTGTGGATTGGTGGAATCAAATCTCTTTAGAGATGGTTTTGTAACCGTTTACAGCCTGATGAGCATCAGCAACTATTTTTCTGAGGTCCTCAGAAATCTCCTTTGTTCGTGCCATGATACACTTCCACAAACATGTGTTGTGAAGAGCAGACTTTGATAGATCCCTGTTCTTTAAATAACACAGGGTGCCCACTCACACCTGATTGTCATCCCATTGATTGAAAACACCTGACTCGAATTTCACCTTCAAACTACTAATCCTAGAGGTTCACATACTTTTGCCACTCATAAATATGTAATATTCGATCATTTTCCTTAATAAATAAATGACCAAGTATAATATTTTTGTCTCATTTGTTTAACTGGTTTCTCTTTATCTACTGTTAGGACTTGAGTGAAAATCTGATGTTTTAGATCATACGTATGCAGAAATATAGAAAATTCTAAAGTGTTCACAAACCTCCAAGCACAACTGTAGGTTTAACAGAAACAGTTAACAGGTACCAATTTTAGTTAAAAGTAAATATTGCACAGACATAAGGAAATAAAATAGACAAATACAAAGAAAAAAAAACGACTGCAGTTGAAAGTACAACCATGGAGATCTCCATTTCTCTACATAAAGGTCAGAATAATAATAAATGCTAAATGGCATCTACCTGTTAATTCGATTATGCTGTAAAAAAAATCTGTAATTCAAAGATTATACATTTGTGAGTAATGTAAATTATCTAATACACTCACCTTTGAGCCTTTTAGCATGTTGCTTAGCATTTTTGTTCCTTTACCAATTCCAACAACTGAAAAACATTATTAAACATAATTATACAACAGTTATAAATAAAGAACACTATTAGATCAGTAAAGTCCACTCAAGACATTTTTCACCTTATACATAGTCAATATTAGTACAGTTCCTTTAATTGTAAATGTTGTTTTACTAAGAGGTCTATAAAACTAATTACAAAGTTACCATAAATGATAGAAGTCCCTCCTCACCTAGTACACCAGATGCAGAATTATCCAGTGTCCCTCCATGTCCAACTTTCAGTATCTGTTTTTTTCTTTTAAGATTCTGCTCCATGCCTGCCTCTGTTCAAACAAAAGTAAACTAGTTATCAGAAAAAAAAATGAAAATAAAATATTTTGTAGGCAGGGGTTTAAGTAATTCTCTGGTACAACAGAAACAAGTAAAAAGAACAATCAAATAAATATTCCCACCACCGTGAATCCCCCCACACAACCCCCCAAACCCCGGTCCTGGCCTCAAATCTCAGCCTAGGCACTGTTTATGTGCGGAGTTGTCATAATTTACCCTGGCCTGTGTGTGTTTACACCAGTTTTCTTCATGCATTCCAAAAAAGTGAGGGTTAGGGTTAGTGGTGGCTGAACCAGGGACCAGGGACCTTATGCATAACGGCATGCTTAGAATTCACACTAAAACATGGCTTAAGTACAAAAACGGAAAGTTGCGTATGCACAAAAAATCCAGATGCATAAATCTATGCGTTCGCCAACTATCACATTCTTCCGCTCCATAACTCCCGGTCAGAGTATAAAGTAACACACATGCACACGCCTGCTGCCACTCCCCACACTCCCAGAATTACGCATCTTTGAATATGCAAATCAATATAAACAGCCCTTAAGCTCATCGTTCTGTAAAAAGGCAATGGCAAAAGCATGGGGAGAATATGGGGAATAAAAGAATTTCAGCGAATAGCAAGTGGAGGCAAGGAAAAAACGTACTATTTGTTGGTTTAAACCGTGGTATAAACAAAAGGAAGTTGATTCACTGACAGAGTGTCAGATAAACCTGAAAGCTCAAGTTCACAAAGTCGCACAGTGCCTGAAATAAAAAAAGAAGTTGTCAGATATCAAAGTTGCTGTGAAAAGGCGAGTCATAGCCCACTGTCTGAGTTTCATATGAAAGCTTATTAGGATACAGATAAAAAAATAGGCACACAGTGGGGAAAAAAAAGCGCAATACGTTCAACTTTAATCTCGTAGTTTATTTTGTCATTAAAGTAGAATATCATAAACTTCATCTTAAAATGACTTCATTTACTAGTTTCTCAAATCCCATCGTAACTAAAGTATTTGATTTTCTATGTCCTATGTGTGTGTGACACTACATGCTTCTTAAACGGGCTTTCTCTTCCTCTGAATGGACACAGAATCCATTACATTCGTGATATTACAGCTCTCTGAATAATTAAAATACTGAGATGTATACTTGATATCATTTTCATGATGACAGGAGTTAAAGCATGTTATTAATTATGTGAACACGGTGGTGCAGCGATTGCTCAAGCCTCAAGCAAGATGTTTGCTTTGCCGAATGCGACCTTTGATTAAATAATTTCTTGCAGCAGTACTGTCTATTTCAAAAGATACTAACCCCAAATTCCTGTCCTTACTTTTCTTTCTCCAAATACCAAATCATCACAGCTCTGTAATAGACGTTAAGTCATCTGCAAGCTTAGAACGCAGGTTCTTCAAAACTTTTAAGGAACATTGAAATACCTTCATACTACATGTTTAATTATTCTATCCATCTATCATTCCAGTGTCACGCCAGCCACAGCAAAAATACAGCGCGAGGCAGGAATAATCCGTGAACAGAGCGCCAGCTCCTTGCTATGTCCTTATATGTTTAATTATTAACAATATAGATTACTAGCAAAATACCCGCGCTTCGCAGCGGCGAAGTACTGCCTTAAAATTTTTATTAAGAAGAAAATTAAACCTTTTTAAACTGAGGGAAAATATACAAATAATTATTTGTTAAGGATCTATTTGTATACCACATTGTGAGTTCGGCCCTCAGGTTGTAATATGACCAAGCTGTGCGCTGAGCTTATTCTTGAGAATACAACGTACAGTTGGCCATGTGAACAATAATCTTGTTTCAAATCTCACAGCTTGGATTGCTGCTGTCATAATCGGTTTGAGTTTCATGGTTTGTTTCAATTACGACAGTATTTGTAGGACTTGTGTTGAAGAGACATTCGGCATCTGTCAAGCGTTGTAAGTATACAACCAGTTTCATCGATAACTTCACATCCAGTTTTTGAGAGTTTAAACATTCATAAACATCAAAGTGTCCACTACTGAAATTGTCACCTGTGAATCTAAGATGTTTAAGAGGCATTGGCGGTTGTCAAAAGGTGTAAAATATTTGGCCATTTCAGTACACTTGAAAGCGACAACCGAACAATTCACCGGCAGCCATCAACTCACATGCAGATGCATAGATGAAGGGCTTAAGCATTTCAAGAGTGAGCCTGATATGGCCGTGCAATATGTAACAAAGAGAATGGAAAAGGCCAGGTGCCATCTTCGGGCATGGAAACCACTCGGTAAGTGACAGTTCTTTGATCAATGGTGATCAGCTTGATAAGACATGTTAATGGGGGTACGGTTGGAATGATAAAGGAAATGGGTACCTGAACAATGTAAAGTAAGTCTAAAATACCTACACAATAACTATAATCGTAATAAATTAACAATAAAACAGCGGAGAAGCCGTGGATTAAATAAAAGGCTGTAGTTATCAGCAGGGAGAAGTGAATCCCGTGGTGAAGCAAGGAAGGAAATGTAGAGACTGGAGGCTGCCAAAAGCGTGGGAGGCGTTGGGATCGGGGACCCAACGCCTCACACAATGACCGAGCTGCAGGCTATGGGCGTATACATATACATAAGTAGGATTCAGTTAGCGTTGGGAACCCGCGTACCAAATTTCTTGAAGATTGGTCCATAAGTAACAAAGACCGTTGAAAAGTTCAATATGGCGGCCGACAGTGGCATCATACCACCGAAAACTTTTAAGGAACATTGAAATACCTTCATACTACATGTTTAATTATTCTATCCATCTATCATTCCAGTGTCACGCCAGCCACAGCAAAAATACAGCGAGGCAGAAATAATCCGTTAACAGAGCGCCAGCTCCTTGCTATGTCCTTATATGTTTAATTATTAACAATATAGATTACTAGCAAAATACCAGCCATAGCATGGCAAGTACTGCCTTAAAATTTTTATTAAGAAGAAAATTAAACCTTTTTAAACTGAGGGAAAATATACAAATAATTATTTGTTAAGGATCTATTTGTATACCACATTGTGAGTTCGGCCCTCAGGTTGTAATATGACCAAGCTGTGCGCTGAGCTTATTCTTGAGAATACAACGTACAGTTGGCCATGTGAACAGTAATCTTGTTTCAAATCTCACAGCTTGGATTGCTGCTGTCATAATCGGTTTGAGTTTCATGGTTTGTTTCAATTACGACAGTATTTGTAGGACTTGTGTTGAAGAGACATTCGGCATCTGTCAAGCGTTGTAAGTATACAACCAGTTTCATCGATAACTTCACATCCAGTTTTTGAGAGTTTAAACATTCATAAACATCAAAGTGTCCACTACTGAAATTGTCACCTGTGAATCTAAGATGTTTAAGAGGCATTGGCGGTTGTCAAAAGGTGTAAAATATTTGGCCATTTCAGTACACTTGAAAGCGACAACCGAACAATTCACCGGCAGCCATCAACTCACATGCAGATGCATAGATGAAGGGCTTAAGCATTTCAAGAGTGAGCCTGATATGGCCGTGCAATATGTAACAAAGAGAATGGAAAAGGCCAGGTGCCATCTTCGGGCATGGAAACCACTCGGTAAGTGACAGTTCTTTGATCAATGGTGATCAGCTTGATAAGACATGTTAATGGGGGTACGGTTGGAATGATAAAGGAAATGGGTACCTGAACAATGTAAAGTAAGTCTAAAATACCTACACAATAACTATAATCGTAATAAATTAACAATAAAACAGCGGAGAAGCCGTGGATTAAATAAAAAGGCTGTAGTTATCAGCAGGGAGAAGTGAATCCCGTGGTGAAGCAAGGAAGGAAATGTAGAGACTGGAGGCTGCCAAAAACGTGGGAGGCGTTGGGATCGGGGACCCAACGCCGCCTCACACAATGACCGAGCTGCAGGCTATGGACGTATATATGTACGCAAGTAGGATTCAGTTAGCGTTGGGAACCCGCGTACCAAATTTCTTGAAGATGGGCCCATAAGTAACAAAGACCGTTGAAAAGTTCAATATGGCGGCCGACAGTGGCATCATACCACCGAAATAAGTACCAAATTTCAGCCTTTTACCTACACGGGAAGTTAGAAAGTTCAATATGGCGGCTGACAGTGGCGTCATACCACCGAAATAAGTACATACATTGGTTTTGGTTAGTGCAGGGAAGCCGCCTACCAAATTTCGTGAAGATGGGGCCATGAATAAGAAAGTTCAACATGGCGGACTATGGTTAGAATAGAATAGAATGGAATATGGTTAGAAGACAGCAATTAGCCTCTGATGAAAAAAATAGAATGAAGTATAAACCTGTACCCTGGGCAGCTCACCATGGCTAATATTAAAACAATTCACACTGAAATATTTTCCAGAGATTACAAACAAATACAAATAATACTTTCACTCAAATCTTACTTCACTAGATAAACAGACCAAATCATTTCTATTCAAATAACTTATAAAAGTCAAATATGTATGGAAACAAATCCTTAAAAAACCATCCAAGCAGGAAAATGCAGCTACTACATAACAGTTATTCCAAAAGTAGATGCATGCAAAATAAGTAAAGCAAAACTCACATTTAGAAATGCATATAACTTTAAGATGCTTCATATTAACCACAACAGGATGACAGTCCCCAAAGGAATACAAGTATATTTACACTGTGGCAGGGATCTCAGTCAAAGGTTACCAAATCAGAAATGTTTTATTGATGGCTGCACACCTCAAAGCCTGCTCTTAATTTCCAATACTTCCATTAGATTTATTTACAGAGCAGTACAAAACTAACATTTTTTTTTAACTTTTAATTGACTAGCAGCAAACAAGTTGCATTATTAATAGCTATCAATAACATTACACTTTATCTATGTAATTAGCAACTTTGGTTTTCTGTAAAGCAGTTAGGGCACTTTGCCAAAGCACGCATTTCGTCTTGGTAAGGATGTCAATTAACAAAGGCTAACTTTACTTAATCATCACAGACGATGTCTGACAACTGGCAGATTTTTTTGCCTTTTATTTTATAAGTAATAAAAAATGAAGGGAAAAAACTTTTACCAAAGATACTAAACCAACTGCAAAAAACAAAAAAAATTACATACTATAAATTGTACTCTATAATCCACTTGAAAAAGCTTCAGTTTAATCAGTGATTACTCCGTCCTTAAAAGATGGATTCCAAGAGTATAGGATCAAACTTTCTGAGTAATGTGAAAGCAATTATAGCTCTACTTGCTTTATTTGCAAATGCAATGCTGTATGACAGAAACAAAATGCATTCATTAATACTCCTCAAGAACAGAACTTAAAAAAAAATAAATAAAATGTAGCTGAGCTTTATAAGAAAACATAGGCATATTTAGCATTCCAAGGAAAACAATGAAAATACTAAGCATATACAGTAATAGACTGCATTTATGTACATCTGCTATCTATTAGGTAAAAAGAGTCCTTAATCCTTCCAGTCAAGTAAGAGCCTATCAGAAATCAGTCCGCCAGCTTCTCATCCAAAACGAAAACAAGTCTATATTAAAAGCACATTTAAAAAAAAAAACAACAATAATGAGCAGCATAGATCTTTGACCCTTCAACATGCTCATACAGAGACTGGAGATGTATCACTATAGCATTCACCAACCCTTCTTCACACTACATGCAAAATGGTAAGAATCAAAAAAAGCCTGAGACTTGTTTACTCACTCTCTTAATGAACTTATCCAATGATTTCATGATATAAAAAGTTATTGAAATTAGTATGAATTTCATGTTATTTGATGTGCAGTTTAGGCTACCTGGACTTACACTGGCCTGCTTCTCGAGTCTGGGCACCTGTTGTAAACCTACTGACATCTGAAACATGTATTGGTGCATTGGACAAAATAACAGAGTAGTGAAAGGGTAGTACAGTATAGTAAATTAGACTCAGTAATAGCAGAAAAAATAAAGTCATAAATATATTTTCCTTTCTTTTTATCAAGAAAAAAAAGCTGTCAAGACATAAGAAATTTATTGATCCAATAAAAAAAAAAGTTTCCATGTAAGTTTGTGGTAGTCAAAGAGTTTCTGTCTAAAAACAAAGTTGCAAGTCAAAGATGCAGCAGATGTTAACCCAGTATTACTGAATCGGGTTTTCACATTTCCAGATTCCAGCTCATGAGCCGGAATAAACTTTTGTGCATTAAAACAGGTCAACAGCTGGAAGTCTGATAAGACTGAAGCAACAGAAGTGGCCTGCAATTAAAGGGATTATAATGGCCAGAGTTGGGCTCTCTAATGTGAAATCTGAAGACCTGCACAATGACCAATACTGGACAGAAAACAAGTTTTTAAAATGTGCTCATGCAGACAAAGTGAGGGGCTGATACACATGTCAATGTCAATGTATTTATATTGCACATTTAAAAAAACATAGTAGTAGTGCTGCGGCCAAAGTGCTTTACAATAATAGAATAAAAGAAAAAACAAACAATAAACAATAAAACATAAATAGTAATAAAATATATGAACATAAAATAAGATAGATAATAAATAGAAATAATGTTATATGATCACAAAGAGGAAACCATCAGTATTACTGAAGGTCACTGAATGCAAGTGAAAAGAAGTGAGTTTTTAATCTTGTTTTGAACAGTTCAATTGTAGATGATTCCTTTATATGATGAGGTAAAGAGTTCCACAGTCGAGGGGCAGCAGCTGCAAAGGCCCTGTCCCCCTTAGTTTTACACTTGGTACGAGGGACAACCAGAGACAACTGACCAGAAGATCTAAGCACTCTGGATGGCTAGTGTAAAACACACAATTCAGATAAATAGGCATGAGCAAGCCCATGTAAAGATTTAAAAACTAGCAGCAAGATTTTAAAATCAATTTGAAAACTGACAGGCAGCCAGTGTAAAGAAGCTAAAATAGAAGAAACAGAGTCATACTTTCTTGTCCCAACCAGAAAGCGAGCGGCAGCATTTTGGGCCAGCTGTAACCTGTGTATCAGAGATTTGTTAATCCCAGAATACAGCGAGTTGCAGTAATTGAGGCGAGAAAAAATAAAAGCATGAGTAGCTTTCTCAAGATCTTTAGAAGATGAAATAGGCTTGATCTTACCTAATAGACGAAGTTGGAAAAAGCAACTCTTGACTACAGAATTTACTTGTTTCTCAAAAGAGAGGTTATTACCAAAGGTAACACCAAGATTGCAGGATGGAGTCGAACTGAAGTAAAAGTTGTTAATGTGTGCTAAGAAGCCAGATGATGACATCTAGGTCTGAAACAATTATTCAGAATGTTGATAATATACATTTTTGAAGACTGTTAATTATTCACACAAATTTTCATGCTTACATCTTCTTTTTATAAAAGGGTCTCGGCACACTCTCACCTGCTCCCATTGACTGTAAAGAAAGAACTAGTGAATTAATAAACAGATGAAATACTCAGTATACAATTTATTTTTGTATAGCCCAAAATCACACAAGAAGTGCCGCAGATGGGCTTTAACAGGCCCTGCCTCTTGACAGCCCCCCAGCCTTGACTCTCTAAGAAGACAAGGAAAAACTCCCAAAAAACCCCAGTAGGGGAACAAAATGGAAGAAACCTTGGGAAAAGCAGTTCAAAGAGAGACCCCTTTCCAGGCAGGTTGGGCGTGCAGTAGGTGTCAAAAAGAAGGGGGTCAATACAAAACAGTACACAAAACAGAAAAGAACAAATCCTCAATACAGTATAAAAATAAGAATGTTACAAGTACAGAGCAGAATTAACAGTAGATATCACATAATATGATTTGGATTATCACAATGTTCTAATTTAAACCCAATTTCACATTTTTAGAGGAGATAAGGAATGTTTTAGGGAGAGAGTGCTGCTGCCAGAAAGTAAATTAATGACATAATTACATTTTAATAAAATAGTGAACTGTGCAGATTTTATGTGGAAACATACCCATGCACTGACTGCATTAATTATGAAGTAAACTATGCACATATAATAGATTGCCATCAATTTTCGGTAACCGCTTTGACCATCCTGTTAGCAGAAACCTAAGGCCAAAAAAATGTGCACAAAGTACAGAGGACTCTGATTTTTTTAGCTCTCCTAATTCAGCACCAGTTTTATATACACAAGTATAGTTACACCCTGAACTATACTCTGGCTTGTTTGAAAAATGAACATGTGGTAAAGTTCCAGACCCAAGCCGGGACAAACAATCACCCAACAACAGTGCCTAAATACTGTGATTCCACAGAGGACACCAGTATATTATCTGCTCAGGAGCAAGGGTAAAATATACATTTAAACTTTCAAGAGCACAGCAGAATATAATATTCTGGTAAACAGCAAACCTTAAGAGAGTGCTAATTGCAGCTGGTATGCTCAATGCAACGGGACCATTTCCAAAGACAATACGTACAAGCAGCACAAAATTAACATGCAATTGAAAAAGTAAAAATAAAAAAGATTAACTATGCTGAATGTACACAGTCATTGGCTCACTATTTAATTCTGAAATGAATGCATACACATGAAAAGTTTAATCAAAAGATTTCACTGAACTTACACACTATGACTTATACCCAATAACACAAGTGGCTGAACAAAATGAAACTCAAATTTCTAGTGCTGATTGGTAAAATGTTCCCAGTGTTTTTAACATTGAATATGCCGTGTTTGTGGGTGACCTTGTATGCAGGGAATTTTCCAGGAAATTAACCTTGCAAATGGGCCGGCTTAGGGGAACATCTTCTTCCAAGAGCCCCATGATACTTTATGAGGCATTACATCTAAGAGCTCTAGCAGCCCTGTGCTGAACATTCACACATGGTTTACTGTAAGATCACGGTAAGCAGACTGCAGCTGATGTATAATGTCATGACCCTATCAGGCCAGATTTGCATCAGCGTTATAAAAATAAATAAATAAATAAATGAAATAAAAGACACCTTGCAGTATTTTCTTTTGAGGGGTACATTACTTAAGCATAATGTGAATATTATGAGTACTGCCACCGGATACATAAGAGCGATCCCAGTGGTCTGGCAGCACAGTGCTACATGACCAATTTACATGCATAATTAACACACTTTAAAGAAGCCCTCCTTCTACCCCTAATCGAGTTACAGTCAGACTGTGTGACATAATAAAAACAAAAGATGTATTACTAGTTACAAGGCATTTCTAAGTTCTTAATGCAAAAAGAAAGTGCAAAGTATCTGAACAGCCAGATCAGAACAAAAATGACCTTGCAGATGAGCCCCGACTTCAAACAGTTTAACAAGCCAGTTCCACACTGCTGCTTTGACTCATGGCCAATGTGTGCTCCAACATTGAAACTCTCTGAGGATAATGATGTATAAATTAATTTATTGCTAGCTTGTGGCCATTTGATGTACTGTCTGTGGTTATCCTTTCCTCTGCATTTTCTGTTGTTGTTGGCCCTCAAGGACCCTGAAAAGACCACTGCACCATTATAATTCACTTAAAACTATTTCATTTCCTCCTTCCCCATTGACTTCATTGCATTTCATGAAGTCTGTCAAAGTTCCTAAGCATCCAAACTCAGTGGGGTTCACTGATTTCTATACTAAACTTGAACTGAAACAACTACTGCCATTTAAACCCAAAATCCTAAACACAAAAAATGAAAAATGCAACAGGGTTGCTCTGCACTGGTTCCAGTAAAAAAAAAAAAAATTACAATAATCAATAATGGCTGACCACTTTAAATAAACAAAACAAAGTATGAAAACCTTATTTCAGGAGCACCAATTAAAGAAAAAAAATCAACACAGTAAAATGTAATTTTTTAAACAGATATCTTTTCTTACTTATTCAAATTTAGCCTATGATGAAATTAATTAACCAAATAAATGCTTTTAACATAATTTTTCTTATCCATGCATCGTTACCAAACTTAACAGACTTTGGGAATGCAAGTGCAGGAGCCTATCATAAGATTACTGTTTACAAGAGAAGAACCAGTCCTGTACAGAAATTTTAGTATTAAGAAAGAAAAAAAAAAAAAACACCACAAGGAATTACAAAATAAATACTTTTTCCTCCAGTCTCTCTCGGAGAATGTTATATAGAAATTTAATTTCAAATCATGGTGCAATTCCATTTATTGCTTGTGTCAAATTTTTGAGCTTGGCAAATATTTAAATCAATGAATATTTCTGTAAAACAGTTAATCGATGCCATGAATTTACCTTCTCTTAGAAATGGTAGAAGCCCTTACTTAAAGCATCTTATGACTCCACTGAAAAATTCTCTTTAAATAAAAGCAAAAAACATGTTAAAGTCAAGGGATGTTGAAAACAATTTACACAAGTGTATTATGTCTCTGCCAAGTATCTCCTCTTGCTCCATGTCAAGTGATGGCCAAAACTGAGAAGTAAACTCAGATGTAAACTGTCATTTAAAAGAAAGTTGATTCAGCATTGTTCTCACACTCATACAAGAGCATGTACAAGAAAAAAAAATTAAAGAAAAAAAAATCGACACTGTAAAATGTAATTTTTTAAACAGATCTCTTTTCTTACTTTACCAATTTAGCCTATGATGAAATTAATTAACCAGATTTGTTTCCACTCTCAGTCCAATTTCTAGGCCTATTCCAAGGGGTGCTAAGAGCAGGTCAGCAACCAAGCGTGGGCGAAGCGCAAGTCCATTGAAAGAAACACAAAGGCACTCGGGTCAGATAGAGTGCTTGAAATGACGGATGACACCGAGTACTCAATGAAAAAGTACCTGAATACAGTGAGAAAGTGCAACTCTGCACCAGAGGGTCTCAAACTTAGTCTTGGGGATCATCTGTGGCTGCAGGTTTTTGTTCCAACCGACTTCTGTTTTTAAATGTGCTCCTGGTCTAATTAAACAGGATCATATTTCCTATGACATTAAAAATAGACTATGAATCCTAAAAATGTATTGCACATGCAAAACGGCGTTCAACATTAGAATCTTGAGTTGCACTCATTTTTAACAAGAAATGAGAGCCTGTCATTGTGAATGTTGTTTATGCTAGACAAGGAAGCTGAAAGGTTTGAGAACACAAACCACTTGTACACTTTTGAATATTAGCTTTATCCAAAAAGAAAAAATCCGTTCAATCGGTTAATATTTCCCTGACATATTGTATTTAAAACCCATTTTTAGATCATTTGACTTTAATTGAGCTCCATACCTTCTAAAAGCTTTAATTTTAGCGTATTCAGAACGTCTGCGGATGTGGGTCCTTCCTTTTTATACACAGCAAATACGCCATTCAAAGACTGCAATTTTGTAGCCTTCTGCAAACTTGTGCTTGCAGCCATGCTTCTACAGTTGTGTACGCGGACCAAGAGTCGCGCCGTGATGACGCATGTCTTCATGAGGTATTCTGGGAAATGTAGTGTAAACAGGCGTAACTGGGGCAATGCTCAAGCAACGTCCAAAGTGACGTCCAGTTTCAACCAGTGCGCTTAATTCATTTTGCTCCTCTTCATCTATGTGATTAAGGCCAACTCTGAAAGACTGACTGGGATGTGAGTAAAAGGTGTCCCAAGGGGTTGAAAAATTACAAAATGTAGTATTTTTTTGTTTGTGTATATAATAAACGTTTTCATTTTGATAATAAATGGGTTTGTGTGCTCTTCCCTGGTAAGAGATAAAACCAAACAATTACATAAATTAGCATTCTGTATTTTAATAAAAAAAATACTTTTTATAAACAATCTACAGGTATAACTGCTATTCCTCAATTTAGTCTGTTATAGAGCAAATAATCTTAACACTTTCACTCAAACTATACAGTTCTTATTATGTTGTAAAGAACTTTGCTTTGGATGTTTCAGTATAAAAGTAAAAGTAAAAGCCTCATGCTTATTTTATATTTAAAAGTCTTAATTATGGTTTAAGAATGTATATATCTTTCTCAGACTCACTTAAACCAGGGTCGTGAAGGAGCATGGAACCTTTCAGAGTAGCACTAAGCTCAGTGCAGGAGCCAGCGCTGGATGGTGTGCCAGCTCGTCACAAGGTCTACTTATCAATACTGACATTTAATTTGATACAAAAAGAAGGTACATGCATATTCATGAACTGTATCTCCTCATCATTAAAATGCAATTGCTATGTCATTTACTGAACAAATTGTAAAGGATGGCAGTGATGAACTGGCTTCCAAATTGGGTTGGATGGTTCCTTGTCTACCCAAAGGACCCATATACAGTAATGGACAGAGGACACAAATGGATGGATCTCCCAACTGGGATGGATTGTGTTCTCTTTCTAAGATGGGACTGTGTAATTGAAGGGAAGGGTGTGATAAAAGCCTATCAGAATGACATACTTCCCTTAACACATGCACTTCAGAACAGGTCATCCACCTGAAACTATGCATGTTCAAGCCTGGCCAATACTTGGATGGGAGACCAACCAGGAAAAACTTGGTTGCTGTTGGAAGAGATGTTGATGAGGCCAGCAGGTGGTGCTGACACTTGCCATTGCACATAATGATCTTAGGTTTGTTTGCAGCTGCTCGATCATAGAAACCCCTTTCCTGATGCTCAGTTCTTTTACTGATGCTTCTTCCAGAGGCAGTTTAGACCTCTGTTGTGAGTAATACAACAGAGGATAGGAGATCTTTACATGCATTTTCAGCACTAGTGGGCCCTACTCTGTGAATTTGTGTGGTCTACCACTTCACAGCAGAGCTGTTGTAACTCCTAGACAAGTGGTCTCAAACTCCAGATGGCCACAGTGGCTGCAGGTTTTCATTCTAACCCTTTTCTTAATTGGTGACCAGTTTTTGCAGCTAATTAACTCCTTTTCCTTTCATTTTAATTGACTTGTTTTTTAAGATTTCTTTCCCTGAATTTCTTCATTGTTCCTCTGAATTGCTTCATTTCTTTCCTTAAATGGCACCCAAACAGAAATGAAATGTGAAGTGAATGAGCCAACAGAAGACCAACTAAGTCAAGGCCTCAAACTCCAACCAATTTCACTTCAATCAGCTGCTTAATTAGGAGCCGATTCTTGTTGTTAATCAAACCCGTTCTTTAATTCCATGGCTTGTTGCTGCTCTCATTGTGCAATAGCAAACATTTCCAAAAGTACTAAGGGTACTTTTAAAATTTTTTGTGGACCTGAGCAGTTCAGCATTCCTGAGACATTCATCTTTCTTTATTTTCAGATATTGTGTGATGGACACAGTTTACTGCTCATTTTTTGTTTCATTTTATATCTCATTATTGTTTGACTGCGTAAAAAGGATCAAACTCAACACACTCAGAAAGATTTGGGGCAGCCACCCGTATGATCTCACTGGCTGAAAAAGGCTTTTAAAGGAATAGAGATGTTCACAAGACAGACTGTGCGCCGGAAGTGACGTTCTTCTGGGTGCCGGAACCAGAAGTCACGCCATGCTGGGTGCCAGAAGTGACATCATCAGCTCTGAATCAGACAGGTTTTTTCACAGCTGGTCTGTAGAGATAACAGGAGAAGGTTTAGTGCACACCGCTGCCCTCTGGCCTGGCGTGGAATTACCATTGCTTGGTCCATACAATATCCTCCTACTCGCACGTGTGTGACAACTGCTAATTAAGGAAAAAGAAACAATTAAGTCTTCAAGAACAAGTTAATTAAAATTAATTCAAAAGAATTAATTAGCAGTAAAAACAGGTCACTAATTAAGAAGAGGGTTAGAATGAAAACCTACAGCCATTATGGCCCTCCAGGACTGGAGTTTGAGACTACTGTCCTAGATACTTCTACTTTGCGATAATAGTACTTAAATTTGACTGGGGTAGATCTATCCATCCATCCATCCATTATGCAACCCGCTATATTCTAACTACAGGGTCACGGAGGTCTGCTGGAGCCAATGGGGTAGATCTACCAGAGCATTAATTTCACATAGTGACTTAGAGCAAATGTGGCATCTTATGACAGTGCCATGCTTGAAGTCACTGAGCTCTTCAGTATGCCCCATTCTCTTTCCAGTGTTTGACAATGGAGATCGTATGGCTATGTGGTTCATGTTATGCACCTGTTATATCACCTGATGTTGTATTCACCTTCTGCATTTCTATTCATCATCTGTTGCTGGTAGATCTTCATTATACTATGTACACACATGGCCAGATTTAGACAATAAGATTGTGAGACAAGCCTGGACACCATCAGACAGACACCGCATCTTTCTGAAAAGTTCTTTTATTTTTTCCTCCATCACACACACAACTCAGTCCCGCACAGTCCACTGGGCCTTCTTGCCCCAATCACCTTGATACTGGTCCTCTCTCACTCTGTCCCTTGGACCGCCTTTCCTCTCTCCACGGGAACCTCGTCCTGCTCCCACTCCCGACTCTAGCTCTCAGACTGTAGGAAGGCGAGCCCTTTTATCTTCACCCAGATGTGCTCCAGGTGCTCCCTCTGACGTCATTTTTTGGTGTGGCGGAAGAGCACTCGGAAGCACTCCGGGCGACCCTGGAGGAGGGATTTTCCTCCATCTTCCCGGGTGTGGCAGAAGTAAATCCATCCCGGGCCCCCTGAGACTCAGGGCACCCCCTGGCGGTGGCCACAGGCTAAAATAGGCATAAGCCTCCTTGTTCCTCTCGTGTGGTCCTCCTCTGTTCCAGGGCGGTTGCCCTCTCGTGGCCCAGAGGACATATGTGCCACTTTCCGGTCCCTCCTGGTGTCCCGGCCGGGTCGTAGCCCCAGCGACTCGCCACAAGATCAACATGTCACACCTTAGGAAATCACAGTCTGAAGGGATCTCTCAACATTTCAGAATTTCTTTCATTTGTTACAGTTGTACTTTCATCATTTTAAAGTGCTAATGGAGCAACACCCCCCCACACACGGGTTAGTAATGCAACGTAGCAGCATTCTTGTGATTGAATTATTACACAGCCTTATTCTCTGTTAACATTTGCCAAAAAGGACCTTCATAGCTTCCCAAAACTAGGAGCCTCACTATATCTAAATCCAGTTCAATGTAAACATGGCAGGAAGTGTGAACTTAAAACACATTACAGCTGAAGAAAGCAGCTCATTATCTCAAGTGTACTGTTGTATAGGTTATATGCAATAGTGAATCTGAAGCAGTGGGACACCCTTTACTTTAAATGATTTCTTTTATTCAGAGTGCACCACCCTTCACATCTGTTAAACCAGACCACAGATTTGCTTGTCTTCCAAAAGCTCCACATATCTACACTCTTTTCTAAAAAATCCCTCTAAATGTTATTCACTTCACATATGGCACATTCCCAGGTCAGCCATAATCACCACAATGGAGACTGAAAATATTCACTTGAAATGGAGACTGGAAGTGATTAACAGGAGACAGTAAGATATCCTCCTGTTGTTCATTTAAGAATCCATGCAGGTATTCCTTTGATAAGCTTTTTCATAAGCAGCTCCTCAAGACACTCATTCTCTTTGAAATGTTACTTTATTGTCATAAAAATACCAGCTGCAAGGAATTTGATTTAGTGAAGGCCATACAAATATGAGAGCATCAATACAAACGCACGACATAAGGACGACAGTAATTATCATTCCCCAACCTCCCGCAACCAACCACTTTAACAAAAGCACTTACACATCACACATAAAATGAAAAACCTAAATGAGCAACTGTGGATACATTAGTGTGTGTGTCAAATGTTCTGTGAGCAGAAGGAAGCAAGCCATTTTCCCTTTTTGATGCAGAACTCCACTTAAGATGGGTATTTTTTGATTTATGTAAGAATGAAAATCTACTTGAAACTATCTGCCTGTTTAACTAGCACATCCTGACACTTGTACCAGCACATTGCAATTACAAAATAAGGTCATATATAACATTTCACTTTATATTTTGTTCTCTGATAACAGTCTTGTTTCTTTGACCTAATACTTGGAATACGTTTAACTAATTTGGGACTTTACATAACTACAATTTACCATTTATCTGCGTGCTGATTTGAGTCAATTTCAGTAAACTTTATTTGTATGTTATGTACCTTAGTGATAAATGGAACTGTTCTCTTAAGACACACCAGTCATGCTATTGAGAGTTTTGCTGTTCGCAAGGCATGGCTTCACTGACCAGCTGTAACAGTGGAGGCCCATGTTTGAGTTCGTTATATGAAATGGCTCAAGGCTCTTCTTTATCTATTAAGTATTTTCCTCTACTCTTTAGTACTAGGTTGTTGTACCGTGTTAGCCATTATGAATGTAGAGAAAAGCCAAGCATAATGACACCTTTGGTGTCATTTTGCTTGGCTTTCCTCTACTCTTTGAAAGCTGCTTTGAAAGAAGCAGGTTTAGAAAATGAAGTAAAGGATGAATTTTTGATTTTTAATGTAAGGGTACCATTGTACAAGGATAAATCAAAAATTAAAGGCAATTTGAAAATTACATAACTGCAATGGATAGAAATCGATGCAATACAATATGTTCATGGTGGCTTATAGGTAGTTTGAATACGCTCTGCTGTTAGTTTAGTTGAAGCAAAGGTCAAATGAACATGGAAGCACCATGTAGTCAGATTTCTTTGGGCAGAGTTAGTGAAACCTGTTAAAAATTTACTGAAGGGTGTTGGCTTTTGCAGATCAGTAGGCTGTTTGAGTGCCCATCTTAAGCAAATCAAGTCCTTACTCACTATGGACTGTGCAGAGCCAGAGTTGATATCCAAATGTACAGCAACAGTGGACAACGTAACCTGCCAGTCTTCTCGGATAAAGGCATTCACCATGTCGATATGGGGTTATGTGAGCAATGTGGATGATCGACCAGATCAAACTTTGTTAATACAATTGTTCTTCCTGCTTTAAATCTTTATACCCTCTTCATAAACATTTTGTTGAGTCTTGCTGTTTTCACTTCTATACTGAGCCAACATCCTCTGCCAAAAGAAATTTCACTATGGTGTGTTTTGACTTCACCTAGACTAACAGCAGAGTACTGCGCTGTGTGTGTTTGAACTACTCATACATCATTTGGAGTGTGTTGTATTGTATAGGCTTCTGTTTGATGCAGTTATTGCGTAACTGTCAAAGGGCCTTTACTTTTTCATTAACCCTTGTGTGTGTGTATATATATATATATATATATATATATATATATATATATATATATATATATATATATATATATATATATATATATATATATATACACTCAGCAAAAAAAACATCCCTTTTTCAGGACTGTGTATTTCAACAATAATGTTTTAAAAATCCAAATAACTTTACAGATCTTCATTGTAAAGGGTTTAAACAATGTTTTCCATGCATGTTCAATTAACCATAATCAATTAATTAACATGCACCTGTGGAATGGTCGTTAAGACCTTAACAGCTTACAGAAAGTAGGCATTTAAGGTCACAGTTCTAAAAACGCAGGACACTAAAGAGACTTGTCTACCGACTGTGAAAAACACCCAAAGAAAGATGCCCAGGGTCCCTGCTCATCTGCGTGAACGTGCATTAGGCATGCTGCAGGGAGGCATGAGGACTGCTGATGTGGCTAGGGCAATAAATTGCCATGTCCGCACTGTGAGACGCCTAAGACAGCTACAGGGAGACAGGAAGGACAGCTGATCATCCTCGCAGTGGAAGACCACGTGTAACAACACCTGCACAGGATCGGTACATCCGAATATCACACCTGCGTGACAGGTACAGGATGGCCACAACAACTGCCCGAGTCACACCAGGAAAACACAATCCCTCCATCAGTGCTCAGACTGTCCGCAATAGGCTGAGAGAGGCTGGACTGAGGGCTTGTAGGCCTGTTGTAAGGCAGGTCCTTACCAGACATCACCAGCAACAACGCCGTCTATGGGCACAAACCCACCTTCACTGGACCAGACAGGAGTGGCAAAAAGTGCTCTTCACTGATGAGTCACAGTTTTGTCTCACCAGGGGTGATGGACAGATTCGTGTTTATCATTGAAGGAATGATCGTTACACCGAGGCCTGTAGCCTGGAGCGGGATCGATTTGGATCGATGGCTAGGGCCATTCCCCCCAGAAATGTCCAGAAACTTGCAGGTGCCTTGGTGGAAGAGTGGGGTAACATCTCACAGCAAGAACTGACAAATCTGGTCCAATCCATGAGGAGGAGATGCACTGCAGTACTTCAAACAGCTGGTGGCCACACCAGATACTGACTGGTACTTTTGATTTTGAGCCTCCCTTCATTCAGGGACACATTGTGAAACATTTTTATTTTATGTCTTATGGTGTTGACTCTCTTAGTGTTCATACAAATATTTACACATTAAGTTTACTGAAAGTAAAAACAGTTGAAAGTCAGAGGACATTTCTTTTTTTGCTGAGTATATAAGGGTGGGCCATTTATATGGATACACCTTAATAAAATGGGAATGGTTAGTGATATTAACTTCCTGTTTGTGGCACATTAGTATATGTGAGGGGGGAAACTTTTCAAGATGGGTGGAGACCATGGTGGCCATTTTGAAGTCGGCCATTTTGGATCCAGCTTTTGTTTTTTCAATAGGAAGAGGGTCATGTGACACATCAAACTTATTGGGAATTTCACAAGAAAAACAATGGTGTGCTTGGTTTTAACGTAACTTTATTCTTTCATGAGTTATTTACAAGTTTCTCTTTGTTTACAGCCATTGACATGTCGCAGAGGTTAACACGTGAGGAGCGGATAGAAATTGTGTTGATGTCTGGTGAACGCAGTAACCGTGTCATTGCAGCAGATTTCAATGCAAAACACCCTACGAGACCACCCATCTCCCATGCTACAGTTAGCAAACTGCTTGCTAAGTTTCGTGAAACTGGTTCAGTGTTGGATTTGCCAAAATGTGGAGGCATGAAAACTGTCATTAATGAAGAAACATCAGTGGCTGTCCTAGCTTCATTCAGCAAGAGCCCACAGCGTACCACTCGCCGCATGTCACTGGAGAGTGGCATTAGTCAAACATCCCTTCGGCGGATATTAGCTACTCACAAATGGCACCCTTACAAACTCCAGCTACTGCAGCATCTCAATGAGGATGACCCAGATCGGCGCACTGAATTTGCAGAATGGGCAAAACAAAAATTGGAACAGGACCCTCAGTTTACGCAGAAGATTTTGTTCAGTGATGAGGCAAACTTTTATGTGAATGGTGAAGTTAACAAACAAAACCACCGCTATTGGTCTGACACTAACCCACATTGGATAGATCCCTCCAAGACTGTTGGAACAAAAAATTGATGGTATGGTGTGGTATATGGGGTACAAAGATAGTGGGGCCATTCTTCATCAATGGAAACCTCAAGGCCACTGGATATGCGAAATTGCTACATGATGATGTGTTTCCCTCTTTATGCACTGAAGCTGGCACGTTCCCTGAGTTTTTCCAGCAAGATGGTGCACCACCACATTATGGGTGTCAGGTCCGAGCATTCCTAGATGAACAGTTTCCTGGAAAGTGGATTGGTGTCGTGGGCCAGTTGAATGGCCCCAAGGTCTCCGATCTGACCCCTTAGACTTTTATCTTTGGGGTCATCTGAAGGCAATTGTCTATGCTGTGAAGATACAAGATGTGCAGCACCTGAAACTACAGATACTGGAAGCCTGTGCTAGCATTTCTCCTGCGGTGTTGCTATCAGTGTGTGAAGAGTGGGAGAAGAGGGTTGCATTGACAATCCAACACAATGGGCAGCACATTGAACACATTTTATAAGTGGTCAGAAACTTGTAAATAACTCATGAAAGAATAAAGTTACGTTAAAACCAAGCACACCATTGTTTTTCTTGTGAAATTTCCCAATAAGTTTGATGTGTCACATGACCCTCTTCCTATTGAAAAAACAAAAGTTGGATCCAAAATGGCCAACTTCAAAATGGCCACCATGGTCACCACCCATCTTGAAAAGTTTCCCTCCTCACATATACTAATGTGCCACAAATAGGAAGTTAATATCACCAACCATTCCCATTTTATTAAGGTGTATCCATATAAATGGCCCACCCTTTATACTGTATGTATACTGTATATCTAAACTGCTCAAAAAAATTAAAGGAACACTTTAAAAACACATCAGATCTCAATGGGAAAAAGAAATCCTCCTGGATATCTATACTGATATAGACTGGGTAATGTGTTAGGAACGAAAGGATGCCACATCGTTTGATGGAAATGAAAATGATCAACCTACAGAGCCCTGAATTCAAAGACGCCCCAAAAATCAGAGTGAAAAAATTATGTGGCAGGCTAGTCCATTCTGCCAAAATTTAATTGCAGCAACTCAAAATTGTACGCAGCACTTTGTATGGCCCCTGTGTTCTTGTATACATGCCTGACAACATCGGTGCATGCTTCTAATGAGATGACAGATGGTGTTGTGGGGGATCTCCTCCCAGATCTGGACCAGGGCATCACTGAGCTCCTGGACAGTCTGAGGTGCAACCTGGTGGCATTGGATGGACCAAAACATAATGTCCCAGAGGTGTTCTATTGGATTTAAGTCAGGAAAGTGTGGTGGCCAGTCAATGGTATCAATTCCTTCATCCTCCAGGAACTTCCTGCATACTCTCACCACATGAAGCCAGGAATTGTCGTGTACCAGGAGCCACTGTACCAGCATAGGGTCTGACAATGGGTCCAAGGATTTCATCCTGATACCTAATGGCAGCCAAAGTGCCTTTGTCAAGCCTGTAGCGGTCTGTGTGACCCTCCATGGATATGCCTCCCCAGACAATCATTAACCCACCACCAAACTGCTCATGCTGAATGATGTTACAGGCAGCATAATGTTCTCCATGGCTTCTCCAGACCCTTTCACTTCTGTCACATGCTCAGGGTGAACCTGCTCTCATCTGTAAAAAGCACAGGGCACCAGTGGTGCATCTGCCAATCCTGGTATTCTATGGCAAATGCCAATCGAGCTGCATGCTGCTGGGCAGTGAGCTCAGGGCCCATTAGAGGACATGGGGCCCTTGGGTCACCCTCATGAAGTCTTTCTGGTTGTTTGGTCAGAGACATTCACACCAGTGACCTGCTGGAGGTCATTTTGTTGTCCTGTTCCTCCTTGCCCAAAGGAGCAGATACTGGTCCTGCTGATGGGTTATGGACCTTCTATGGCTCTCCCCAGCTCTCCTAGAGTAACTGCTTGTCTCCTAGAATCTCCTCCATGCCCTTGAGACTGTGCAGGGAGACACAGCAAACCTTCTGGCAATGACACGTATTGATGTGCCATCCTGGAGAAGTTGGACTACCTGTGCAACCTCTGTAGGGTCCAGGTATCGCCTCATGCTACCAGTAGTGACACTGACTGTAGCCAAATGCAAAACTAGTGAAGAAACAGTCAGAAAAGATGAGGAGGGAAAAATGTCAGTGGCCTCCACCTGTTAAACCATTCCTCTTTTGGGGGTCATCTCATTGTTGCCCCTCTAGTGCATCTGTTGTTAATTTCATTAACACCACAGCAGCTGAAACTGATTAACAACCCCCTCTGCTACTTAACTGACCAGATTAATATCACATAAGTTTCATTGACTTTATGCTATACTCTGATTAAAAAGTGTTCCTTTAATTCTTTTGAGCAGTATATATCAGAAATATTATCAAACTAACAACAACCTAACTACAAATACACAATGTTACATGAAACTATTGTTTTGAATTGAAATGGATAATTAGTAGACAGTAGTAGTGCTACAGTATAGTATTATTGTTCATTTTTTATTTATTTTTATTTTATTATAATGGCTTTATCCTGAATTTCACAGCCAGGCAATAAAGTTCAGACATTGAATTGTCGTTTCCTTTAACTTATTACGACATTGACGTTTACAGGCTACACATTGTTTTTTGATTATTTTGGTTTATTTTTTTGGTTTGATATTATTCATTAATTATTAATTATAATTATTTGATTAATTAATTAATAATTCCCAAAGGGAAATTGTCTTTTTGCATGACCTTTGTAGGTCACAGTGCAGGGTCATTCACTGAACAGTGCTCCTGGAGCAATTTTCAGACTTGCTGACGGGCTACAGCAGCAGGCCCTGCTGGGTTCTACTCCTGTTAGGTAAAGAGACCACAGTACAGGACATGTTATCACCAAAATTGGACGATTGAAGATTAGACAAATGTGAGTTTCTTCTTTGGCCTGTAGATGGTAGAGTCTGCATTTGGCAAAAACATGATTGAGCTTTTCTGGTGTTGATGGTACAGCAGCATGAGGAAAGTTATCCTAACATACATTAGGCCACTTAAAACCAGTTGAGCACTGACTGATTGCCTCAGTGTATACCAGTCAGAATGTTGTTGAAGGTATGCATTCACCTTTTTTCAGACTGACAGAAAGCGCCCACCATTTCAAGCTGGTTCCCTGAACACAGTGACTTCAGTTTCCTACAGTGGCAGATATCAACCCTAAAGAGCATGTTTGACATGAGGTAGAACAGGAGGTTGAAAATGTGGCAAAAAAATCCACAGAAATTGCCTGAGGTTATTAGGTCACATTGGATTAAAATCCCAAATTAACGTTTCTGGCAATATCTCTATTTATATAAAGTCCAACCTCTGTCTGTCTGTCCGCTTTTCAGGAGAGAACTACTTAAATGGGTTTAGATCGAGTTTTTTTCTATAATTTGCCTGAACATTCCGGATGATTTTGCGACTTCTCTCATCGCACCAAGTATCATAGTTTGCTTTCAGGAGTGATTTATCCACGCTAATCCGAGACAGAGACTATGGGCCTAGGGAAGGTGAAAGCGTGACGTCAGGAGTAGGGAGCTGGTTGGGGCTGTCCTCACTCACACGCCAGCCTCCGTTTGAGTCGCTCTACCTCTCGCCACGTTTTGGCCATTGCTTAGCTAGCAATACCTGTTTGTTTATTGATTGTTAAAGTGTGTCCTGTTTCACTACTACACAGGTGGAGCCAAGGGGGACGACGACTAGTACTAAATATAAAAAATTAAAAAGTAGTGCTCCTCATTACTGCAGAGATGGAGAATAATCTGCTTCCTAACCTCAAAATAGTGTTCCATGTTAAACAACAGACTCTTGCTGAATTTCCAGTGGTTGGGAAGGAATCATAATTAAACATTTATAGGGAGTTAAAAAAGTGTAAACAGTCATAATAACAGACAATAAAAGCACTGTTAGTTGTTGTGCTCATGAGTTCATAAAAAAGTCAAATGGAGCTCATTGAGCTTCCTCACTCCAGGCAGTCACCATCACCAGTTATTTTAGGATGTTGTGGCACAGCCTGTCCAAAGCAGAACAGCGAAGTGTGGGTTTTTGTTTATGGAATAGTTCTGCTCAGATTTGTGAGTGTAGGCAAGACGGGTGCCCACGGAGTGTTTAATAAAGGAATGGGCAGGGTGTTCCCTCATTACTGGCTCTGTGGATCATTTAGTGAAATAGATATAAAAGGTATGAGTAATCCAGTGAGTAGGTTGAAAATGGGGAATGAAAAAAGAAAGCAAAAGGTTTGTGAAGTGAGAGAGAGAGATGAGAATCTTCAGGTTAATGTAGTATGAGATAAAGAGAAAGCTGGTTGGGGGAAGCCCCTTGGAGGAGTAAGTAAAGGAGTGTTGTTCAGGCAGAGTGCAGATCTAACCTGCTGAGGAAGAGGGCGTAGGGGCAATTAAGGGCGTTGAGATCTTCTTGCGGTGACCGATGGAGGAGGTGGGGTGGTGGAGCCAAAGGAGACCGAATGTGCAGATGTCATATGTCTGTTGCACGAGACTTAGGAGGGAAGCAGGGGAGACAGAGAGTGAGTGAGAGAGGCTGGAGAGTAAATTTGGTAGCATGGCCGACTGTGACTAACTTTTGGTTTTATGTGTTTATTGTATTTCCTTTGTTTTGATTTTATCATCTTCACTGCACTGTTCTATGGATTAATTATTGAAGCCTTTTTAATTGAACTGCACAATGACACTTTTGCTTCTTGGTTTTCATTGTTAAATAAGCATGCACTTTCATACTTTACACCTAAGCTTGTTGTTGAGTGCTGTGGTATAGCAGGTCTGCGGCTCAGAATAAATAAATAATTGAATGACTGCCTCGATCTCCGTGGGTGTGCGGCTCATGCAGATGCGGGGGGTTGGTGAAGTAATTGGGGTGAGACGCACCTGCACGTTAGGGTATGCTCTCAATTGCATCATCAGCTTTCTGTAGTTTATGTTTGAGGCGCTGTGCCCACAGAGGCAGATATAAAGGGAGCTGGCACTGCATGAAGGGCTCAGAAAAGAATTGGAAAGAGAAGGCCAAAGGAGGAAAATTAGCCTGGCAAGTGAGAGAAAGACAAGCAAGAGAAAGAGATTAAATGGAGAGAAGACAGAGACGTGAATAGAGACAGTGAGAACGCCCGTGCTGCAGGGAGCGAGAGGCAGGTGGTCCGGAGTGAGCCTCATGGCTGCAGGAGCCTGAAGCTGAAGAAAGGGTGCTCCTCCTGTGTAATTGTCAGTGAGCCCGATTGATGTTGTCTCCCGCAAGGGCCAAATGTGGCTCAACAGACGGTGATGGAAGGGCAGCAAGGAACAGAGCCAGGATATAAAGGTTGAATGCACCTGTCGATCAGCGTTTCCTCCTCCTGCAAGGCCTGAACAGGATAAGGTAAGTGTCAGGTTTAAAAGGGCAGTATTCGGGGCTAAAAGTTTTATGGATTGTCTCTGGTTTTAACATCTGATTTTATTGGAGCATTTTGTTGTTTTTCTTCACCGTCACCTTATTTATTTATTGAGCATTTTTTGAACACTGCACTTATTGGACACTTTTTGTTGAATCGTTTTAGTAAAAGCACTTTTGCACCTACCCCTTGTTTTGCGTGAGTGTCCTCACCCACTGGCTCATCCCTTGGGTACATTATCCGCGGCATCAGGTTCAAGAGGCTCCCTAGATCAACTGGGAGTGTGGAGCCGACCTGTACCCTCACAAGTCCTCACTTCTCCTATTCTTAGTTACAAACTTCAAAATGCTCTGGAAAAGAAAAACTGCCTTTTGGCTGCATCATCTTCTTTCAATTATTTTTATTATTTATTATTTTTATTATTTAGCAGACTACTTTATCCAAGGCAACTTTGAAAGCAAGTTAAATACATACAAAAATGAAGGTGCAAGCATCAAAAGCAACAGTGAACAAGACAAAAAGCAAACACAAGGGAACTAGACCAACTGCATCGTTATAGCTGAAGCTAGAATATTACAGAAATCAGTATCCAAAACAGCAGCTATCCTGTAGGGGAGAAATGAAGCAGTTCCAAAATTTGATGCCTAAACACACGCACTGTAATAGATAAAGGGAGATCAATCCCACAGCTTTGAAGCAACAAAAGCAAAATATTTTCCAGTCTTGGCACACCTAGCAGAAGGAGGGACAGTTGGAAGACAGGCAGAAACAGAACAGAGACATCTTGAGAGGACAGAAGGAGAGACCAAGGATTGGAGCTATTGAGGAGCAGAAGCATTCAGAGAACTGTAGGTCAAGACAGGAGTTTTGAACTTGATCCTTCCAGCAACAGGAAGCCAATGGAGAGACTGAAGGAGAGGAGTAGTATGAGTCAAGCAAGGAACAGACAACACCTGGCAAGCAGCTGCATTCTAGAGAAGCTAAAAGAAGTCCTGCCAGAAGAGAGTGGCAATAGTCCACTAGAGTGAGAACTCTTCAACTAGTCCTGAACAATCCTCTGAATATTATGAAGGAAGAAACAACAGGACTGGATCATTGACGATGTATGTTCGATAAATAAAAGTGAGAAGTCCAGAGTCACGCCAAGACTCCTAACCATGATTTATTGGTGAAAGGGTGACATTTTCCAGGGTGATGCTTAGAGACAAATCTAAGGAAGGAGTATTAGAGGGCAAGTACAAGATACAGTATCTAACTTTGAAAGGTTAGGTTTAAGATGATGATCATTCATCTGTGATGAGATGACAGAGTGACAAGTTGAGAACCCTAAATACAAAGAGGACTGTTTCATTTATGTTAGGTAGAATGCCTTAGGTCTGTCCTCCCTGGCCATCGGACCTTACTCTTATTCTATGTTAATTAATGTTGACTTATTTTATTTTCTTACTGTGTCTTTTATTTTTCTATGCTTCATTATGTAAAGCACTTTGAGCTACATTTTTGGTATGAAAATGTGCTATATAAATAAACGTTGTTGTTGTTGTTGAAACCTGTGGACTGTCAGAGAGAAATGAGAGGAAGATCTGTGGTTCATCAGCATAGAGATGGTAGTAGAAGCCATGAGAAGAAATAACACTGCCTAAAGAACATAGAAAAGAGAAGAGGACCCAGTACTGATCCTTATGGCAAAACCATAGAAAGTTCTTGTGGATAAGACAAAGAGTTAGTCCAGGAGATACAACAGGATCAGTCCGAGAGGCAGGAATTGAACCAGTCCAAAGCAGAAACACTAATTCCAAATTTATTAAGAGATTAGAAGTGAGTATGTGTTGTTAAAATCTGAGAAGATCAAGGGATTGCAACCAGAATGTTTTTAATTAGGTAATCAGTATCTAAGCAAAGTGAATAACATTATTGACGTCTTGAGTTGTTTGAAAGAATGTGAACATTGGTTTCCATGAAGGCTGTTGATTGCCAAACCATATGGAAAAAGTATGTTTAGATTTGCCCTCCTGTTATGAGGAAAGCATGGAAACGTTAACAATCATGTTGAATCAGAGACCAAAGGATGGCCAAAGGAATGTCATCTTCCGAGTAAATTGTTTAAGGTTACCTCTTCAAGAGAGAATGTATTGTCCACTTCTTTTTGGGAAGTACATAGATTGATTTTGGTGGGTATTATGCTGCAGTATGTGGTTGCATTGCTAATGTAGACTAAGACTCACAAAAATAATGTTGAGGGAGGATTTCAGCAGCACAATCCAAGACCATACAACTTTGAAAACGTAAAGCAATCATAAAACTCACATAGACTGTTTTACATCCATCTTACAGCCCAGGTCTGTGCTCCATCAAATTGGGAGCTCTCGAATATGTCATCCATGGGAAAACGTTTGGGAGTATTTGGTTATTGAAAAAACATAAATAACCATGATTCAGACTAGTACAAAGAAAGAGATTGTTTCTCATTAGTGCAAGGTTGTTAAAGGTGACCGAATTATGTACAAAAACGAGGACTAGAGAAAATCAATCAGATTATCCTATGTGTACATTTAGACAATTATGGAATAAGTGACATTAGCATCCAGAAGTTTGGAATCACTTAGAAATGTTAATGTTTCTGAGATAAATTAATATTTCTTAAAAACATACCAAGACACTGTATGGCTATTACTGTTTCAAATGGCTTCTTTCTTCTTGTTCTTCTTACGGCTGCTCCCATTAGTGGTTGCCACAGCGGATGATCTTCTTCCATATCTTTCTGTCCTCTGCATCTTGTTCTGTTACACCCACATGTCCTCTCTCACCACATCCATAAACCTTCTCTTAGGCCTTCCTCTTTTCCTCCTCACTGGCAGCTCTATCCTTAGCATCCTTCTCCCAATATACTCAGCATCTCTCCCCTGCACATGTCCAAGCCAACACAATCTCGCCCCTCTGACTTTGTCTCCCAACCATCCAACTTGAGCTGACCCTTTAATGTACTCATTTCTATTCCTATCCATCCTCGTCACACCCAGTGCAAAACTTAGCATCTTTAACTCTATATCAACCTTCCTTCTCTGCATCATGTCTGCTAACTCTTTCCCCTTACCAGTCATACTGCCAACATTCAAAGTTCCTACCCTCAGTTCTAGTCTCTTTATATTCCTCCTCTTCACCTGCCTCCGGACACGTCTCCCCCCCTTTTCTTCTCCTTTGGCCAACAGTAGCCCAATTTCTGCCAGCACATTGTTGGCTAACAGTACTGGTGGTGGTCGTTGTTAACCTGGGGCTCGACTGATCTGGTATGGAAAATTGTATTGTTGTCCACATATTGATTTGGCAAAATTTTACACCGGATGCCCTTCCTGATGTAACTCTCCCCAATTATCCGGGCTTGGAACCGGCGTGAAGAAACACACTGGTTTGTGCATCCCCTGAGGCTATGCCATCGATGAGGCCATTGCCCTTGTTACTGTTGGTACTCCCAGACAGCATCTACTCATTCACATTTCTTTACCGTGTTCATGTTCAAAACTATGTCCTATCAAGGCAGCTGACAATTGTCATGCTCACTGAGCTACATAACCATTTAGTGAAAAATGAGGGATGGTCAATGGTGATGTTCCCTGTAACAAACCAGTTATTACTGTAAATAAATAATTATGTATTTGTTCCATCATATACAACTCATGTCTATCAGTGGTCACATTATTAAATGTTACTTACCTTTCTAACAAATATTCTGCAATAAAGCACTGAGTAGTCATTATGGCGAGGTGGAATTTTCTTTTGTTTTGAGTTTGGGGACATGTATGGATCTGACCTTGCCTGAGAAAGCCAACTCTCACATATCTACAACAAAATTCTTTTAAAGACTGACAATATTGATTTTGATCATTTTTAAATAGTTACTCCAGAGTCTAACTAAATAAACACACAAAAATGAGGCAATATTACTTTGATGTCTCAAATAAAACACTTTTGTTTAATGCAATGGAAAATGGATAGCAAAGTGATTATTTACAACAGCAATGTAAAGCAACCACAGCAAGTACATTTTTAAATTGCACAAATATGACATATGTTTAATTTTAAAGAACTTCCCAGCTGAAGGAGGATAAAAATAAGGTGCAAATGTAACATTTATATTGTGCACAAAATGAAAACAATTATATTGAAGGTAGCAGACATGACAATTTTTATTTATTTAAAAAGAGAACATTCTAAAATTGACCAATATGGTTTGTGGGTAAGAAATTCAAAATATTTTACAATATATGAAGTGATACCAACCTGGTTCCATTGAAATGCTTTAATTACTATATTTAAACTGAGCAGCTATACATAATGAGTAGGTTTTCTTTCAGAACAAGATATGAAAAATACTACCTGTAATGATTTCACCCATGTTGTGGCTAAAAAAAGCTACAATATATTATTTATACATGATATCCAACATTACGCAGTGGATTATGACTTTTTTTCTATTTAAATTTACACCTACAACCTGATCTTTACTATGGGATATCTGAAGTGAAGTATCTATATACCACGTGTTTACGCTACATGGAGTCATGGATAAGAAAAGAGTACAGAATTCTTTATAAAACAGTTTGTTACAGTGTTCATATTTCAAGGATGTAGCACCAGATCAATATTTCAATGACTAGTGCAGTAAAAAGACAAATACAGGATATTTCTTCTTATACAAAAAATGCCTAGTCCATCCTTAAACTAATAAATCTGTGATCGGGGTGACTCTAACCATTACAAACGTTTTTTCTTCATCAGGCAAGAGACTTTAAGTTTATTATCAAGGTTCTGCGAAAAGATCATTTTATTCTCCAGCAATCTGGAAACACTGTAGAATAATTTATGCTGTAGAGTGCATGTCTTAATAAATATTTGGTATTTGTGAATATAATTCTATTTCCACATCAAATGCACATAAAACAAATAAGATTTACCAAGTTTGACAACTTGTGAATGTGCATATATATATATATAATCCTAAATTTGCATGTGCTATGCATGCATAATAAATGAAAGTTTTTTTTGTTTTTTTTTACCCTATACTAAAATATAAAATAAAAAACTTTATCTACGGATAACCTATGCATATTGCACCAATATACAGTATCTATTTTATTACCTAATCCAGGTATTTAGGTTTATTCTTACCAAAAGGAATGTCTGCTACCTGGCAAATAATCAGAGATAATTATTAAATCTGCAGGCTTACAACAACCCAAACATAGAACTGTACAACAGAATTCGATTTGAAAGGTACACGTTTCTTTTCAAGAAAATCAGGAAAGTATTAATTGTATACTGTAGGTTGGTGCACCTTACATGAAGTTGAAAATCCAGAGTGCATGACATGTTTTAAAACACAACTGTAAACATGAGTGCAAAGTTTAACCACTAAATAATGGAAGAGATTCCAATAACAACTTAATGAATACTGAAAAATATGATCATGTATTATATAGAATTGGTGGACTTTTTAAGTCCATAATAAAAAAGATACTGCATTCATTTCACTATTATTAAACTGTCTGTAGTTCAAACAAGTTATCCATCATATAAAACATTCCCACAGTAATAGAAATAATACTTGTGACATGCCTATTGTCAAGGCACAGTTGATAACATTTTTTCTACAAATTCAAAAAAAAAAAAAAAAACCCCTACACATACACACACGCATATTGAAAAACTCTCACGTGGCCCACCATAGATTACACTGCTAAAAAGCTCCCTAGTTCCTGTCTATTTATTTTTAACATGGGGCCTTTCAAGCATAAAACTTGTGTGAAAGTGGAGGCTGGGATAAATACACTGTACACCCAGCAAAGTACAAAACAAAAAATGGCCACCGATGATAAAAGGGTAGCAAGACAAAAACCATCAAAGATTATTTTAAAGGCAGTGCTTCATAGCATGTTTATATGGACATTTTGTTTTGTGTTGACAGTGAAGGACAAAAAGAAAAGGCTGATTTTCCTAATGGACTAATCCTTTCCTTTACACATTGACCTTAAAAGAACGCAGCAAAGGCAGACTTGTTTCTGTTATTTAAAGTATTTTTTCATGATATCACCATTAAATGTATAATTTTCAGTTGTAACTCAGAAACATAAAAATGAAAGCATGCCCCAAACCAGGGTGGTAATCAGGCAGTTTTACGCAAATGCAACCTGTTTTTCTTTAAGGCAGTCAGAATGTTAAGGCATTTTATGCATGTAGGCCCCAGATGTTAAAGAATCTCTGGTTATTAAAGTGAAGTTAACACAGCTTGACACTTAATATAGTTCTTTGCACTATACAAAATAAAATAAAACAGCACTTGATCCAAAAGGGTTTTTCCTGGTTCTGTTAAAAGCCATTTTCTTTTTATCCATCATGATTCCCAAAGGGTAGAGGATTATACTTAGCAGATCAGTTTTATAATTTTTTAAGACCCAGTTGAATATTTCAAGAGTAGAAACTGGCATTTTATCCACAGTCAAATGAGAGGATGGATTGGATTAAAACAGCGTATTATCGCAGCTGTGCTATGCTGATGATCTGTCTCATCTCAACTGTATTCATGCTGAAGTGCCAGAAATTGTCTGTAACATTCATGAAGTTGCTTTAAGGTGTTGTAGAAGCATGAAATTTAACAAATGCTATAGCTGCTAATTCCTTGCAAAATTCTTCTAGGACAATCACACCTTCCAACAATGTCATGTTTTCAATGCTGCAATAAAATACATTTTTGTTAGGCAAGTTTGGTAATAGTCATATTTATATTAAAAAAAAAAAATAAAAATAAAAAAAAGAGCAAATACATAAACATCTATGTGGTCATTTTCGGTCACCATATATTCTGCTTCAGGCTTGAGAAAACAGGAAGAGCCTATCTGAGCAGTACCAGGAGTGAACCAAGAACCAGTCATCAATAGAACAACACACTACTCACTGGATCTACAAAAAGCTACAGGCATCATTGAACAACAAGCACACCATAGGGTGGAATAGGAGTACTCTGAAAAAAATGCATAGACACCACGAGAGAGTGCAAAATATATACAGAGAGTTCGGTGTCAATTTGCAAAATATTATTAGGATCTTTTTTATGTACCTGTATGCTAACTTTACAACAATAAAATGGAACTCACCAATCATCACTGGTTAGTAAATCAACAAAGCAAACACACACAAACAATAAATATAAACTGATTGTCCCAGTTCGAGAATTTTTCCTTGGTGGCCACCGGCAACCTTCAAGTTACAAAGACACAAAGAAGCTGTTTGCATTGCTGGACAGAAATAGATCATCTCCACTCCAATGTGGACAAGTTTCTGCTTCTAAGGTGTATGTGGTGGACTTCTGAGTTCTCTTTTTAAAATTTCACTGATGCTTGTACTCTGCTTCACCACACAGAGCAAATCTGGGTCATGGCACCATTTGTCTCAGAACGTGGTGCCTGCTGGGCAAGTGCTGCTCTAGAGACAGTGACCACTGGGTCCCAAGACACAAAGAAAACTGTTTGTATTCCAGAGAACAACAGGAAGACAACCCATTTCTTATGCTGATAGCACACGTTCTAAGCTACACTCGGTAAACTTAACCCCTAGTTCCAATGTGCACTGCCAGACATTGTTTTGATTGATCTTATTAGTGATAAAAAAAAATAGATTTTATTGCACCAAGTGAAATGTGGCTTAGCTCAGACTGCGCGGCTGTTTTAATCGAATATGCGCCTCCGGATTACAGTTTTACTCGTGCAGATCGCCAAGGAAAAAGGGGAGGCGGCTTGGCAAACATTTACTCGAGCCGGTTAAAATGTAAAGATGTTAGTTTTGGTAAATTCAAGTCCTTTGAGTATCTCGCCGTTGTTATCCATGGAGATTCTCAAGTTCTAGTATTATCCGTGTATAGACCTCCAAAATTAACGCGTCTTTTTGAGGAATTGTCTGAATGTCAATTTTAATTATGAACCATGACACACTCTAATAGTCGGCGAATTTAATTTTCATATAGATAATCAGTGTGACCAAAAAGTAAAAGACTTTATAAACCTCCTGGACTCTTTTGATTTGAGACAACTCGTTATTCAGCCTACACATAAAGCAGGTCATACGTTAGACTTAGTGATTACTAAAGGAAAAAAAATTGATATAAAGCAGGTCATTGATATGGGTCTTTCAGACCATTTTCTTCTACTTTTTAATATAGAAATAATGATAGAAAACACCCATGAGAAGCATATTGTTAAAAAACGCTTCTTTGACTCATCAGCAGCTTTAAAACTTACAAACATTCTAAGCAATCAGTCCGTTTATAGTGCCAACTATAATAGCGAGGATAATGTAAATAGTAAGGTGGAAAGATTTAATACTAAAGTGAGAGCTGCTGTTGACATAGTTGCACCTGAAAAGACAGTTAAAAAATCTTCTAGCATTGTTATACCATGGAAGACCCAAAGAGTGTCTGATTTAAAGAGAACATGCGTAGAGCTGAGCGTAAATGGAGGAAGACTAAACTAACTATCCACTATGAAATATTAAAAGTTAAAATAACAGAATACAATAACACTGTCCGTCTTGAGAGGCTGCTATTTCTCAAGATTATAAATAACAATGCTAGTAATCCCAGAGTCTTATTTCTACAATTGATCGTCTACTAAACCCAGGTAACTCAAAGGAATGCCTCCTAAGTACTTCCAGTAAAACCTGTGAGGCTATTGCTGTATTTTTCAATCAAAAGATTAATGATATTAGAAATAACATAGTATATCTCCCAACACTAAGGATCCTCCTAAACCCCAGCATTCTGTTATAAACAAATTAAACTCTTTCACTAGGATAGATTTACCTGATTTACAAAAATAATTCTCAATTAAAACCCTCCACCTGCTCCTTGACCCAATACCAACAAATTATTTCAAAGAAGTATCAGGCGTGCTAATTGATAATGTTCTTGACATAGTAAATTCGTCATTAGATACGGGGTCTTCCCAGACTGTCTTAAGACTGCTGTAGTTAAACCCCTACTTAAGAAACATAATCTTGACCCCTCGCTCTTGAAAATTTTAGACCCATCTCTAACCTGCCTTCTTAAGTAAAATTCTGGAGAAGGCAGTCATTATGCAGTTAAATGACCACCTAAATAAACATGCTATTCTTGATAAATTTCAGTCGGGTTTTAGAACAAATCACAGCACAGAAACTGCACTTGTTAAAGTAGTAAATGACTTGGGTAAATGCAGACAGAGGCCATTTATCTGTTCTCATCCTCTTAGATCTGAGTGCTGCATTTGACACCATTGATCATAATATTCTTAGAAATCGCCTTAGTCAATGGGTGGGCCTCTCTGGCAGTGTCTTAAATTGGTTTGAATCCTACCTGACAGGGAGAAAATTCTTTGTTAGTTGTGGTAATTACAACTCAAAGACACATGATATCCATATGGTGTTCCACAAGGCTCTATCCTGGGTCGCTGCTCTTCTCAATCTACATGCTTCCGTTAGGTCAGATTATCTCAGGGCACAACGTGAGCTACCACAGCTATGCTGATGACACACAGCTGTACTTATCAATAGCACCTGATGACCCGATTCTCTTGATTCACTAACACAATGTCTGACTTGTATCTCAGAATGGATGAATAGTAACTTTCTCAAGTTAAAGAGAAATCTGAAATCTTAGTGATTGGCAATAATGGATACAATGAGGCTATTAGAAATAAACTGGATACATTAGGATTAAAAGTCAAGACGGAGGTAAAAAGCTTAGGGGTAATTGTTGACTGTAATCTGAATTTTAAATCACATATTAATCAGATCACTAGGACAGCATTTTTTCACTTAAGAAACATAGCAAAGTTAGACCTCTTATATCACTGAAAGATGCTGAGAAATTAGTTCACGCTTTGTTTTCAGTCGACTAGATTACTGTAACGCACTCCTCTCAGGACTACCCAAAAAGACATAAATCGTTTGCAACTAGTGCAGAATGCAGCTGCTAGAATCCTAACTAGGAAAAGAAACATCAGAGCACATTTCTCCAGTTTTGATGTCACTACACTGGTTACCTGTGTCATTCAGGATTGACTTTAAAATTCTGCTTATGGTTTATAAAGCCTTAAATAATCTAGCCCCATCTTATATATCGGAATGTCTGACACCTTATATTCCAAATCGTAACCTCAGATCCTCAAATGAGTGTCTCCTTAGAATTCCAAGAACAAAACTTAAAAGAAGTGGTGAGGTGGCCTTCTGCTGCTATGCACCTAAAATCTGGAATAGCCTGCCAATAGGAATTCGCCAGGCTAATACAGTAGAGCACTTTAAAACACTGCTGAAAACACATTACTTTAACATTGCCTTTATAACTTCACTTAATTAAAATCCTGATACTCTGTATATTCAATTCATTATAATAACTATTCATGGTGGCTCTAAAATCTGTACTGACCCCTACTCTCTTCTGTTTCTTTTCCGGTTTCTTTTGGTGGTGGCGCATCTACTCAAAGCACCATGATGCTCCAACAAAGATGGATGGATTAAAAGCCAGAAGTCTGTATGACCATCATCATCAAGTCCTTCCGTGAGAACCCTAAATTCAAAGAGGACTGTTTCATTTATGTTAGGTAGAATGCCCAGAGGAGACTGGGTGGTCCATGGCCTGGAATCCCTACAGATTTTATTTTTTCTCCAGCCGTCTGGAGTTTTTTTTTTTTCTGTCCACCCTGGCCATTGGACCTTACTCTTTTCTATGTTAACTAATGTTGTCTTATTTTAATTTCTTATTTTGTCTTTTATTTTCTTTTCTTCATTATGTAATGCACTTTGAGCTACTTTTTGTATCAAAATGTGCTATATAAATTAATGTTGTTGTTTTCAGTCAAATCTGAAATTCAAGCATTTTGCATATATCTGGCATACTATATTTAGAAATCATTTTAAAATTATAAGCAATGTAGGAAATGGGTATTTGGTTTACTTTAATTACATTATTATTTCTTTAATTTCATATTAAAGGTTTAATTTTAATTTTTAATCTGTTTCTCCAAGCTTTATTTTTCAACAGTGGCAAAGTGTAGCTATGGGACAACAATGAAACCAGTCGTTCAGATATAGATATTAAAATTTAGATTTTACTACAGCTTTCAAAACCTTTTTAATTATCCCTCTTGCATTAAGCAACTGACTAGGAAACATCATAAAGGATAATATCACTAGAGTAATATTATATGATACAGTAAAACATCATAAAAGTATGTTTAGTCATTCTGTATATAAACAAAATTAGCCTGAAAAGTCTGTAATGTAACTATCCTTAGAACAGCAACTCAATACATGCATTTAAAAAAAAAAATTATATATATATATAAAAACTTACGTGGGGCCTTCAGGTTCTAATCCTAGTAATCTTTTTCTGACCAGCAGAAGTTTAGGGGTAAAATCTGGGATCCGCTGGATTCTCAACATAAGGTCTCCAACAACCTAGAAAAAGAATTATCTGGAAATAAACATGCTAACAGTTTTGAAGAAAGAAAAATGTAATTACTAATTATTCTGATACTATCAAAATTTTTTCTCAGATACTTAAAAGAACATAAAGCGCAAATATGGAAATTGGGCAAAAAGCACCGAAACCATGACAGATTTTTTGTTAAAATACCTGATTGGACAGACTAATAAAAATTGCCCCTTAACTGTAAATCAATAACATATGGAGGCAATTCTACTCTTTAGGGAATTTCCAAATTTTTAATTCAAGTATTGTTAAGATCCTCACAAAAACTTGATAGTCCAGCCAACTTTGTATATACAAGAAACATTATTATGTAAAAAGGTAATAATATGAGAAAAGCAACAGTCAATAAGAAGTGCTGAAATAAATTTTTATCTTCAACATTCTTGTTGCTTCACTTGCCAGCAAAGCCCACATGCAAAGGCAAATGATATAAACTTACACTACACTGCAAATGTGATATTTTCCCTTCATGAATTCAAGGAGGATGAATAGTTGCTCAAGACAACCTCAAACATGACTAAAGCAAAAAGCTAATTTCTTGCTGTATTAGAGATTTTATATAAAAGTACGTCTTTTTATCTCATCATGGGTATTTAGTCAATTTTTCTCTATTTACTTTCATCTGGACCCTTCTGTGAAAAACACATAGGTTCAGAAGGGGTGTGCAGTGTTGCCAAACCCTTAAGGAACAATGTGATATTATACATAACCAATGGGGTAAGTTTTGCTGTGCTGGACAAGGACAGTGGTCAGTCTGCTCTATGTTGGTCAAACATGCAGATAGGAATTTCACTGCAACAGGTACCCATGGCAGTAACTCCAAAACTAACCGATGACACTATATTTTTATCAAAGCAAAACCATTCATTTTTGAAAAAGATGATGCTATCTCACACCTCCATATCCTTAATATATGTGAAAGAAACAAAATTAAAACACATTTATAGTACAAGCTTTATTACTGTTCTAAACAAGAGAACCACTGGGGACAGCTTTGGTAACTTTTCCTTTATTAAATCCCATTTTATGAAGCAACACTTATAATTTTAGGCTATGACACCAATATAATGTTATTATTTACAGATATTTTAATTTAATGTTGAATGAATCATCTTTCAATTATCTTTATAACTTCATTGAATGCTGATACTGGTGCTGTCTCCTGTAATAATACAGTGACCTGAAGCGAGGTCTACAAAACCCATTGGCATCCCCTTCCTATTGTAGATGTTTTCCACTGTCCATGGATTCAATTGTTCAATAAGCCATACAATTTATTATGCCATATTAAACATCTTTTTGTGAAACCACACTAAACCAGGAAGTACAATGAATTACTGCTCATGGCTACAACTCAGAAAAGAGTTATGGCAAGTATGGAGTCAAATTATACACAAAAAGAACAAATTCTAGACTTATGAGAAAAGAGGAATTGATGGTTTTTAGAGAGAAGCATCAGACAATTACATTTCAGCCAGCACTTACAAAAGGGGCAATATTTAAAAACCATATACAGTATATTTGCTTTCTTACCATAACCCATTATACAAATATACCTGCGCAATACTAGGTACTTTGGCTCGTGCACTATTTAAAAACTCATGTTTATAGAGTTGTTAAAAATGTTTTATTATAGTTTTGTTTTTTAATGAGTTTTTTAATATACCAAACTTCTAATACACTATATAGAAACCAAGGGACTAAAACAAAAATTTCACAACAATACAATTAAGCAAATAACTGTTATTATAAATAACTTACTTACTCTGACAATGACAGAGAACAGAGACCTGCATCCTGGAGCAAGGTTGATATAAGGGTCTAATAAAAACTCATGCATATGAGGGTGAGGGAATAGGGAGAGCTTTGACAGCACTGATGTCACTTGTAAATTTACATCATATGGCTGAAATCACAAAATATAAACACTTTATTAATACAATTGCAACATTAGCTGCTTGTAAACATTAAATTAAGGTTACATAACAATAAATTTTCATTAAAATCAAGTAAATTTATTGAAATGATTTACATTGTACATAAATCAGCAATGTGTTCTCTCATATGATTTTTCAAAATAAGAACATGTCCTTCAGCCCAACATAGCTGATCAATCCCTAATAACTCAGAGTGAAGACAACAGTTTCAAAATTTGAACATTCTGAAAGTGCTACCTATAACTAAACTGCTTACTAACCTGTTACATATATCTAATGTTCTTTTTTTAAAAAAATACTTAGCATTAGCTTAGCTTTGTATTATTATTCTTAATATAATTTTCATTTTCACTAACATGTCACAAATCCACAAAATATTACCCTTGATTTAAAATCTTATCTAAAATATTGGAATCATTATTTTCTGGACAATAACTATTAAATAGTACACCTGTATCCATGTGATGTGTATTCATAAAATTACAACTGCACTAAAATAGTTTAGTGAAGGAAAAAATACCTGGTCAAGAATTCTGCCCATTCGATCAAAAAGGACTTTAAGAAAATGCCCCTCATAAAAGGTGGCATTAAGATCACACTTTTCAAAAGCTTTTGGCAATCCTGGCCAATCCCATCTCATGCAAATAGCACAGTAATCCCGGAACTAGCAAACAAAAAAGAATAAATAAATATGAATCACATAATGTTAATTTCCACTTTAAGTTTCAAAGGCCTACAAAAATATACTAAAACCTACATGGCTTGTGAAGAATGAAAGACACATGTTTTAATATGTATGGTTTATGTACAAAATAAAAAAAAAAATTATGTAATATAGATGAATGAAAAACAATCAGCTCTAACTGCGGAAATAAAAGAATAAAGGAACCTGTCTATGAGCATCTCTGAGGTAGGTATCGTATCCTGTCCCTTCTACTTGATAAGATGACTTTGCTTCATCAGGCACTAAACAAAGAAAACTACAAGAATAAAAAATAATTAGCAAATCTTTTATTTCTACGTTCACATAAGGTATATTAATATTTAAATATTTGGATGAAATGATTAATAACAGAGAATAATGTGCAATTTTACCTATTTACAATTTTGTGAACCTCTGTTTTCCCATCATTTTTTGAATGATCGGGTGTTTGTGGAGGGGATGCACTTAACCAATCAGAGTTACAAATTCTGTTATCTGGAGCAATGTCAGCAAAAATTGGATCTTCTTCTAGATCACTAAAATAAACAGAATGGGTCATTTAGTGTCATATTACTAAATGCATAAAAATGTAATTAAATTTACATTTTTGTATAATATGAGCAGGCAATGGCTAAAATAACACTTAATCAAAGTATTACACTTGTTTTAGTAAATATAACATTCTTTGAACAGTATGATTAAACTTTGCAAACTTACATTGCTTCAGCTATCTGTCCATTTTCAACCAAGTCTTTATCCTCTTGACAAGGTGGTTTGTATTCAGTATAGTTTCTCTCCTCCAGGTTTCTTAAGACTAGGTTGTAAAGGATGTGTTCATTGGGTTTTTGTAAAAGGTGCTCAAACAACCTTAATGTCATAATACTAATCTAAAACATATAAATATAAAGAAACTGTTCACCAACTCAAATATACCAATAATGTTATTTAAAATGTTCAGCTTTTGTCAGTTTGGTACACAGTTGCATATTCAGTGTTACTTACAGTAAATGACTTTAGTGAAAACATGGCATTATAGTTTTTAATTACCATAATTTGCTGTTACCTGTTAACCATAACAATATATTATCTTTTCAACATTATTTCTTCAGCTTTAAGAAAATTACATTTAATATAAATTTATGTATATTTTATATTTTCTGCAACTTTAACCAATATCATTCTAAGGGAAAATGCTGGCAGAGAAACAATTGATACGACAGAATTTAAGGAAATAATAAGATAATAATAATAAGAATAATCTTCAATTATTAATTACAAACACAGAACCTGATAGATTGTGTTAAGTAACTAACTTAATGCAGCATTACATAAATTAAACAACTTAAGTTGGATTTGGGTATTATTTAAACCCTGAGGTGGTGAGCCCAAACCCACTCCTGACCCTGTGTGACCAAGAGCAAGTCACTTCACCTACCTGTGCTCCAACTGTGAAAACACAAGAAACTGTATTTCAAATGTTGTAAGTCACCTTGGATAAAGGTGCCAGCCAAATAAGAAGAATAATATTATAGCTAGTTTTTATAATGCACTGTGAATGCAGCTAAACTACAGTATCTTCCAATTACATTTGACAACCTGAAATAGAAAATCATCTAAGGGACAGAAGAAAACAAAACATTTATAATTATCCATCCATCCATCCATTATCCAACCCATTATATTCTAACTACAGGGTCACGGGGGTCTGCTGGAGCCAATCCCAGCCAACACAGGGTACAAGGCAGGAAACAAACCCCGGGCAGGGTGCCAGCCTACTGCAGTTGTAATTATTTAAAAAGGAAATGTAATGTTTTGAAGGAGTGTGACTGAAGTTGTTCTACTTGAAAACCTCATGAACTTGTCATAGAGATTTGTCAGACAGATTCTAGAAAAACACTACTGGAAACATGCATTCACAGAAAGCTACTTAAAAATCTCTGGAATAAAGAGTAGGCCAATACAAAGTCTGGAGTGGCTATTATTTCAGTTGTCTACTGATGAATGCTTTATTTTCTCCACAAATCTGTAGATTTCAGTTTTGTTCATTCTCACTCTTTGCTGAACCACTGCTAATGTGCATACAAGTCTTCTCCAGTATAAGCTTGTGTCCTGAGTTATAATTTATTGCTAACTTTGGTCTTGAACAATTTTTTTTTTCAGTATGTTAAATGAAATTGCCTTCCTACAATCAATGCGTATCTTTTTATCACAAATGTAACAATATGCAGATTTAGTGAGAGAGAAGCCTAATGACTAACCCAGGGAGTGGCAATGAGCAACAAATGTTAAGGTATTAGCAATGTCTTTATGTCTTTTTCAAATACATAATAAAAAGATAAAATGTAAAATGTAGTCAGTACATAATGTGGACAATTCAGTTGGTAAATGTATATTTTGGTAGAATGATAATTGGTGATTAGTGGCTGATGCTATTGACTTAGTTTGAACTCACGTCTAAGGCATTTAAAAAAGTGAAGGCTACTGCATTAGGAAGATGCAGTTCTTACGTTATTAGTAACTGAAATCTTAACCTAGTATCAGGACAAAATATTGTAACTTAACACTGGCATTAATTTAATGTGTCACGAATAGAATATACACTCACCTAAAGGATTATTAGGAACACCATACTAATACGGTGTTTGACCCCCTGTCGCCTTCAGAACTGCCTTAATTCTATGTGGCATTGATTCAACAAGGTGCTGAAAGCATTCTTTAGAAATGTTGGCCCATACTGATAGGATAGCATCTTGCAGTTGATGGAGATTTGTGGGATGCACATCCAGGGCATGAAGCTCCCGTTCCACCACATCCCAAAGATGCTCTATTGGGTTGAGATCTGGTGACTGTGGGGGCAATTTTAGTACAGTGAACTCATTGTCATGTTCAAGAAACCAATTTGAAATGATTCGAGCTTTGTGATGGTGCATTATCCTGCTGGAAGTAGCCATCAGAGGATGGGTACATGGTGGTCATGAAGGGATGGACATGGTCAGAAACAATGCTCAGGTAGCCCGTGGCATTTAAACGATGCCCAATTGGCACTAAGGGGCCTAAAGTGGGCCAAGAAAATATCCCCCACACCATTACACCACAACCACCAGCCTGCAGAGTGGTAACAAGGCATGATGGATCCATGTTCTCATTCTGTTAACGCCAAATTCTGACTCTACCATTTGAACGTCTCAACAGAAATCGAGACTCATCAGACCAGGCAACATTTTTCCAGTCTTCAACTGTCCAATTTTGGTGAGCTCGTGCAAATTGTAGCCTCTTTTTCCTATTTGTAGTGGAGATGAGTGGTACCCGGTGGGGTCTTCTGCTGTTGTAGCCCATCCGCCTCAAGGTTGTGCGTGTTGTGGCTTCACAAATGCTTTGCTGCACACCTCAGTTGTAACGAGTGGTTATTTCAGTCAAAGTTGCTCTTCTATCAGCTTGAATCAGTCGGCCCATTCTCCTCTGACCTCTAGCATCAACAAGGCATTTTCGCCCACAGGACTGCCGCATACTGGATGTTTTTCCCTTTTCACACCATTCTTTGTAAACCCTAGAAATGGTTGTGTGTGAAAATCCCAGTAACTGAGCAGATTGTGAAATACTCAGACCGGCCCGTCTGGCACCAACAACCATGCCACGCTCAAAATTGCTTAAATCACCTTTCTTTCCCATTCTGACATTTAGTTTGGAGTTCAGGAGATTGTCTTGACCAGGACCACACCCCTAAATGCATTGAAGCAACTGGCATGTGATTGGTTGATTAGATAATTGCATTAATGAGAAATTGAACGGGTGCTCCTAATAATCCTTTAGGTGAGTGTATAACACTAACAAAAATTACAAAGTCGCGATTTAAATGTTCACCAATACTGGTCACTTTGGTGTTTTATTTGGAGTAAACTGTAAGCCATACATCACAGTTGTAAATCAGAAAGGAATAAAAAAAGTTGACTAATAAGTGCTAACTTTGATCAGTTGGTTCTTCGCTCACTGAGAGTGAATTGGTGAAGAATACTAAAGAAAAAAAATCTGATATGCAATGGACTATCATTTCTTACATGATTACTACTCACTGTTTCCAAGATTTATGGTACCACACAATAGTATCAAAATAGTAGTAGTAGTAGAATTGTGGTAAACACTATCGTGTTTCTACTGAAAGGTTACTAGGGTCAGAATGTGAACACAATAATCATTCAAACTTTTGGTTACAACATATGTGCAGTAAGGTTTGGGAACCCAAATAGATTATGAGGGGAACTATGTAAAGACTGTCAGAAAATGACATTCTGCAAGAATCTGACCAGTAACTGGTATAACTGGTAAATATTTTTAATAATCAAAACACAAATCTTTTTCTGTGTAAGCGAAGCAGGCAGACAATGTGTTAACTATTCATCTAATTTATCGATCAGGTGTTAGTAAGGTCATGCTTTAAAGTGACACACAGTTAGGGATGTCCTAACTGATTAGTCACCAGTCTAAATTGTTCAATTTTCACAATAAAGACTTGATCAGTGATATAAATTGACTAATCAGAAAAAACAGCTTTATATCAGGATCTCCTTTTCTAAGCTTTATGCTAGTTTTGTCATACTGCTCCTTTAGATGACATATAATGCTAGTTGAGCCTACACGTTTTTTGTTCTTTTTTTTTTTTGCTGCGAACTTACATTAAACAGAAAGAAGACTGGAATTTTAGTCTTTACAGTAAAGAAAGTGTAGTAATCAACTTACAAAAAGGAATCAAAGAAAACATCCCGTGCTGCACGACAAATGGTAAGAAAAACTACTGTAATAATGTGTTAAGTATAGAAGCTCACATTTTAAATTGAAAAAGAATAGATAATGAAGAATTTGAAATTGCTGCTTAGTAAACAATAGTTTTTTTTAGCTTAAAAGCATAATTTGTCTGTTTCACTTGTAAGCTTGCTAAGCAATTTAACCTTGCATCTTCTTGTTAAGCACCTTATGTAGATCTGTGGCTTTTTTAAGGGTTTGTACTGTTGTATTTGTTTGTGTGTGTCATATAGTGTAAATTTCAGTAAGAAACAAATACTGTATAATTAAAATGATAACCCATATTTATAATTACTCCTCAAGAATTACAAATGGCTTGCTGGAACACTGAAATAAAAGACAAAAAAACACCTTTATAAATATAGTACATGTATATTTTAACAGCACAAAAGCTGTAATGCAATTAATAATAGTGCTGGTCGGTATACTGGTTCATACCGAAAACCGTTTTTTTTTTTTTGTTGTTATGATATGGATTTTTCTTATACTGCAACACTGGTTTAAATTGCCTAAACAACTTTTGTAACGTCGCGCAGCGGGAACCTGTTTAAGGGGAACCCTTTTCACTGCTAAACCGGTAAACACATGCCACAGAGGTGTTGCGCAGGGGCTCTTTTTCACTGCTACACTGTTAAACAAGCATACAACGAAGCACATGCATTAGTAGAGGTATTGCGCGGTGAAAATGGACAGAGAACATTCCGAAACTGAAGCTGTAGCAGAAGATAAAGTTGAACATGATGACACAGAAGAACTTTTGCTAGAAAAAGGAGTCACATCTGTTGTCTGGAGAGATTTTGGATTTAAAAGGTTGGATGTGGACCATTATGTTCAAATGTGTGAATACTGTTTCTATACTACTGGACAATATTGCAAGCCAAGTTGTATTTTTTTTCAATACTGTGTAATGTACCTGGGTACTGTGTAATAGTGTGACAACATGTTGACTTTATTCTCGACACTTCCACTTTAATCTCGAGGCTTATGACAAGAATAAAGTCGACATTTCTACTTTATTCTCGCCGTTTGTTGAGATTAAAGTTGACATGTTGACTTTATTCTCGTAATTTGTTATTAAAGTAGAACATCGTAAACTAAACTTCATCTTAAAATAAATATTTAATTTTCTAGATTTTCTCAAACCCCGTCACAGGTTATGTAGCACATTAACTGCTTTGTGTTGTATTCCCGAGGCCATGTTAATCGCTATGTGCTTCTTAAACTGACTTCCTCTTGCAGTAAGAGGAGGCGCAGACAGCACACAGAATACATTAATTTAATGATATTCCTGCTCCCTGAACTTTTAGAATGCTAAGATAAATACTTGATATATTTTTCATTATAAAATGCATTAAAGCATGTATTAATCATGTGGAGGTTGCACTGCTGCCTCGCAGCAATGAGGTCCCGGGTGTTCCCTGCTTTGAATTTGCATGCTTTTCTGGTAGGTTTACTCATGTGCTTCAGTTTCCTTTCAAAGTCATGTAGGATGGCAGGTTTTGTTATGCTGCATTAACCCTGCTATTGTATGTGTTGCTCGTATTCACCCTGCGATGTGCTGGCGCCACATTCAGGATTTCTCCCATGCAATAAAGAAAGACCGCACAGAAGAACATCCATTGAATTCTGTGGTCGTGTCTTCAATCACCAGATCACGAACCCAACATTTACACAATATTTAAGTTAAAACTGTGCGATACCCATTCATACATCCAGTTTTTTGGAACCTCGTCACATCTGCCATAAAGTTCTCTACACTGAACGTACACCTGGGGACCTCTTACTGCGAGGGAGCAGCACTACCGCCACACTACCGTGTATGTTTAATACCTGTTTTAATGCATTTCATAATGAAAAATTATCTTAGCATTCTACATTTTCAGAGAGCAGGAATATCATGAAGTGAATGTATTCTGTGCGGCGATCACTGCCTCTTAGTGCAAGAGGAAGTCAGTTTTAAAAAAGCGTAGCGATTTACAACTGGGTCAGGGAACACTTAACAAGCCATTTAATGTGCTACATAACTTATGACGGGGTTTGAGAAAATCTAGTGAATTAAACATTGATTTTAGGATGAAGTTTAGTTTACGACATTCTACTTTAATGGCAAAATAAACTACGAGAATAAAGTGGAAATGTCGACTTTAATCTCGACATATAGTTTTTTTTTTCTTCACTGTGACCCTAATACGATTCCGTAGGGATATACCACAAATAGCATTATAAATGCAAGTTGCAGTTTTATTATTTATGTATATAGCTTAGCTTGAAGCAAGGTCCATATTAATGCAGTTTGCCTTAATGATGGTTCAGTTGGTAAAGATGTCATAACCAAACTGCAATTGTTTTATTTTATTTTTATTTGGTGAATACTGTGTAATGAACCTGGGCTTGAAGTTTTGGAAGTAATAGTATTATTACTGGACGTTGCACTATTATTTATTTTGTTATAATTTATTAGTTTAAATATTATGCACTTTAATGATGGTAAAGTTGTTTAAAAAGTCACTTTAACATGTCAGTTGGCAGAGATTGTTAACATTAACAAAGTGTAGTTGGTTTAAAAAAAATATTTACTATTTATTCCTTTTCTAAGACATTGATCAGTGCAATACAACTTTTGACAAGCAGCTCTGGATATTTTACTAAGTTTAAGTGCCTCTTTGGATGGTTGAAAATATGTTGTCAAAATTTTAGTTTAAACTGTTTGCAAATATCGTTCAATAAAAAGGCTGTATATTTTGACTGCATCTGTCATGCAGTGTGATTCCTTCTCTTTATTAGTGCCACCCCCTTGAAAACTATCACTTTATGGGGCCACGAAAACCTGTATTAATACTTGTGTGCACATTAACTCTTTCAGGGCTGATGTCGACTTTTGTCAAAAGAAGGAGTTGACGATGGTAATCAACTGTAAACTGTGCCAAAACAAACCATTATGTTTTAGTTGGACTGTCGTTGCTAGAAGGAAAGTTAGCTTCATTAGTTTGACCAAGATTTTCTGCGCTCGTGTGAGTAGTAAGGTGCAAACAAGAGCAAACATGGCACTGACATAATGGCGAGAGATCAAAGCTAATGAGTAAAGCAAAATACTGCGTGGACGACGTTTTGCCTATTATCTCTGAACTGCACTATGACTTGCTGAACTCAAGTCCAAGTGATCAAACACGAATATGAAGTTCCAGCTTCAGCTGACTAGTCCCCCAACTAATCGTGTAGCTGACATGCCTACAGCAATGTTCGCCAGGAGGACTGCCACTTAACAATGGTAAGACGTAGAAATCAGATTGCAATGCACTGTGACAGTGACTGCCGCTACGGCTGTGCAGCATGCAGCAACAAACGTTTTATGTTGATTTCTGTGTGAAACCTCTGCTTTTCAGAAACTATTTTTCGGAAAAAATATTCAGCCCTCAAAGAGTTAAAATGTTTTTGTGTACAATGTACAATTCTCATGACATTGGAATAGGTTATTCTTAACCAGTAATTGCAGTGGAAATGTGGTTAACATCCACTCGTGCATGGGAAAAAAAAATACCGTCCAATACCGTGAAAATACCGTATAATTTTGAAAAATACCGTGATATAGAATTTTGGTCATACCGCCCAGCACTAATAAATAATAAAAAAATATTAAAAACTTTGACTGTATATATATTTACATATAAGCAGTGTTTAACTGCAATATCAAATAACGGAATCGCTGTGTGAGAATACATATATTCTTTGTTATAGAAATGGTGAAAAGAACTTTTTAAAATTAATTGTTTCAGATGAGTAAACTACAGAAGAAATTGAACAATATGACAGCTTATATTTATGAGAAGCATTTTAGTTTCTTTTATATCATATGTATTATAGATAAATATTTTCTGTACATATAATTAAAAAAGTATGTATTTAAAGGTAATTTTATTTATTGTAGTATCTTTATGGTCACTGAAAAATATGTCTACAGGATTTTATTTTGTCAATAAAATAACGAGAAGGTTTTGTCAATAAAATAACGAGAAGGTAACACTTGTGGTCTATAGTTTGGTATTTCTAAAAAGTAAATACTGTAAGAGGAGCTATTTACAAAGAGACTTTCTACATTGTTTACTTTGATATTTTGTTTGTTTGGATGCTGACAATTTTCTTCTTCATGCATTGCAGAACTATTTATTGGTGATTGATTTTAATAGCTTTAATGTACTTGAAGTGTGCACCGTGCAACTGCATTATGTAGGAAAATACAAGTATCGGATCAGGACTCGGTATCAGCGGACAGTCAATATTATATTATTTCGGATCTGGATTAAGGGCCAAAAAAAAAAAAAAACTTGATCAGTATATCCCTAATTCCTATTTCTAGGTCACTGCCAATACATGGTTACACTTTGCCCTCATTTAAGTCCATGAAAAGAGAATGAAAATAAGGGGATCCAGATCACTGAATCAGATACACTGTCATCTGTTACTGTTAAACACTCAAGGATTAAACAATTCTATATAAACAGTTTTCTCTGAATGATTAAAATATAAAATTTGAGATTAAAATTTAAAATAGCAGACTAACATCAATCCTATAATTATAAGGTAAATCTTAAGAATCTCTTAAGACTCACTTCATCTGAAAGATGATCACAGTGTTCTATCAGTCGGTGCCTTAGAATATGTTTGTGGATATCAGCTGTGGTTTCTGATCCTCTCTGTTCCCCTAATATAAAGAAAACAGTCTCCTGAAGCAAAGCAGCTGAAGAGACCTGCCGAATGATGCGATTTAAGAGAGCTGTTGATGTCAAAATTCCAATCTCTGACCTACAGCACACAGAAATCACATAAAGTTAGTAATAATAACAACACAATGTTAACTTTATTTTAAAATATTTCCTATGTTAAAAGAATACTGCACTTTGAAACTGGAATCCAAAATTAATTAAATTTACTTTTTTTGAAAACCACATTATGAAGACAGGTAAACTAATAAGTTAAAAAAAACAAAACTATTACAGTATGTTTTAAACAAGAGCCTAAAACAAAAGCTAAAATGTATAATGATGCCAATAAAGCAATTATGACTTGTCTCATTTATAAGTATTATAACTTACGTCTGCATTAACTGAGGCTCCAAAACTGAAACAAAGAACCTGTCCCTTACAGCTCTGGCAAGATAATGAGCTGCAGTCTACAAAGAAGGGAAAGAAACATGTGTTACAGTATCTTTGAAAGTTAGTAGAGAAAATGCAGCAGCTGAACAGGATTTAGTTTTACAAGTAATTCAAATACTTAGGTGAAAAAGCTCAAGATCAGGTTAAGCAAAGCAAAAATCAACTACATAATTACTGTAAAACTTTAATGATAGTGCAATCATTTTACTCATTTGTGAGGTCTAATTTTTAAATGGATGAACACCCAACAAAATGTCTGGAATGTCCATATGGGAATACTGCTTCTGAGCACAATGCAAGTTAACAAAATGTAAGCCAACAGAACTAGTTAGTAAGCCTACATCAGTCTTCTTCTGGAAGACTCATGCACTGATACCCCCCCTCATGTATCTTACTCTATTTCAATATGTACATGTTTCCACATATGACACATTGTGATAGGTATTTAAACTAAATTAACAATGATCCATTCTTTACAAAGATTAACTATATAAATATGTATATTGGGCATGCTTTAGTTTGTTGCACAAGGTGTGATTTCCACAGCACTGCAACTTCAAGATGAAATGCGTGTTTCTACTGTCAGTCCTAAATAACACGGATCAAACCCACAGGACTACCAATCCAGTGCATATCTGTCTGCTAAGACATCCGATTTCTTGGCATCTTTCTTGCAAGCAACCTGAAGAAGCCAATATCCTTGCTGTCTTTTTTAAAAAGTCCATCAGTGAATATTGTAAAGAGCTCTCTTGACTTTACACTGGGATTCCCTGGAGTTCTATACTGTACTATGGGAGTTCTGTATTGTATTATCACAGACATTATATTTTAACTAATTAAAGCATATCCATATATCCATGTTGAAGGCAACATGGAATGGAAAGGAAGTTCTCCTTTACCCATCATTATGCCTGGCATCCAACTATCCCAAACTTTCTGATCCATAAACTGTCATTGTTGTTAAATAAGAACTGACAAAAACTGCATGACAGGCCCCCAATTCCCACACGTATTTTGATTTAATGTGAAATTTCTCATTTTATACAACAGACTTTTAATTAAATGTAAGAATATACCTTCTGTGCTTCTTTGATAAGCTGGTCACAATAATCCAACCAAGATAAAAAAGAAATGAGAGCTCGTTTCCCTGGGAATGCTGTAGCATCTTCTTTCACATTATACGCATCCAAACTAAAATAAATCCAAAAGTTTTTATATTAAAAATCTCACTAGGATGTTTAAACCAAAAAATTAAACAGAAGTGAGCTTTTGTACTGTATATGCAGAATTCAGTGCGTGTATACAGTTAGGTCCATAAATATTTGGACAGAGACTTTTTTCTAATTTTGGTTCTGTACATTACCACAATGAATTTTAAATGAAACAACTCAGATGCAGTTGAAGTGCAGACTTTCAGCTTTAATTCAGTGGGGTGAACAAAACGATTGCATAAAAATGTGAGGCAACTAAAGCATTTTTAACACAATTTCAGGGGCTCAGAAGTAATTGGACAATTGACTCAAAGGCTATTTCATGGGCAGGTGTGGGCAAATCCGTTGTTATGTCATTATCAATTAAGCAGATAAAAGGCCTGGAGTTGATCTGAGGTGTGGTGCTTGCATGTGGAAGATTTTGCTGTGAACAGACAAGATGCGGTCAAAGAAGCACTCCATGCAGATGAAAGAAGCCATCCTTAAGCTGCGAAAACAGAAAAAACCCATCCGAGAAATTGCTACAATATTATGAGTGGCAAAATCTACAGTTTGGTACATCCTGAGAAAGAAAGCAAGCACTGGTGAACTCAGCAACGCAAAAAGACCTGGACGTCCACGGAAGACAACAGTGGTGGATGATCGCAGAATCATTTCCATGGTGAAGAGAAACCTCTTCACAACATCCAACCAAGTGAACAACACTCTCCAGGGGTGGCAAGAAAAAAGTATGGAGAAGGCGTGGAACAGCTCATTATCCAAAGCATACCACATCATCTGCAAAACACGGTGTAGTCAGGCAGTGTGATGGCTTGGGCGCGCGTGGCTGTCAGTGGCACTGGGAAACTAGTGTTTATTGATGATGTGACACAGGACAGAAGCTGCCGAATGAATTCTGAGGTGTTCAGAGACGTACTGTCTACTCAAATCCAGCTAAATGCAGTCAAATTGATTGTGCAGCGTTTCATGATACAGATGGACAATGACCCAAAACATACAGCCAAAGCAACCCGGGAGTTTATTAAAGCAAAGAAGTGGAAAATTCTTGAATGGCCAAGTCAATCACCTGATCTTAACCCAATTGAGCATGCATTTCACTTGTTAAAGACTAAACTTCAGACAGAAAGGCTCACAAACAAACAGCAACTGAAAGCCGCTACAGTAAATAAAGGCCTGGCAGAGCATTAAAAATGAGGAAACCCAGCATCTGGTGATATCCATGAGTTCAAGATTTCAGGCTGTCATTGCCAGCAAAGGGTTTTCAACCAAGTATTAGAAATGAACATTTTATTTCCAGTTATTTAATTTGTCCAAATACTTTTGAGCCCCTGAAATAAAGGGATTGTGTTAAAAAAATACTTTAGTTCCCTCACATTTTTATGCAATCTTTTTGTTCAACCCACTGAATTAAAGCTGAAAGTCTGCACTTCAACTACATCTGAGTTGTTTCATTTAAAATTCATTGTGGTAAAGTACAGAAACAAAATTAGAAAAAAGTTGTGTCTGTCCAAATATTTATGGACCTAAATGTATATACAAACTCATATACAAGCTTAAGTAAATTCTGCCTACATTTCCACAGTCTCAACCTATGAGTATATCAGTAAATTTGTTTTTTAAACATTTTATCTTATACAAAAATGAACATTATCTTTGCCCCTTTAATATTCTAAATTATTCCTCCAACTCCTTTTTCTCAGGAAACAGGTAAAACAAATAAATGTGGAGTAACATTTTTTTCTATACGCAACATTTTTAGGATAAAAAAAATAAAAAAGGTTGCCATATTTTTTTTTTTTCAAATCACATAATTGTATGTAATTAATCTTAAATAGCCACATCTAACATATAATTATAAAATGAATAAATAAATCATGAAGTAAGCAAACAATGAATCACAAAATGAATGTAGAATCAACACAAAGGAATTAAAAAATAATGGCATAGTTTAAACTTAAACAATGACCTTAAAACCTAAACTTTTAACAAAATACTACTTGAGCAAGTACAGCCTGAATTTAAATGCATTCCTAAAAGTGGAATAAGAATACAAGGCCGTTGTATTAATTTTCAAATTGGCAAAGTATATGAGACATGGAGGTGCGAAAGTAAAAAAATGATCAAAATGATCCTCGACTTTGAATGCACTGCTAAAGACTGATTTCACTGAAAGAATATGCATCTCTTAAATGGGCATACATTAAAACGTGTGTTAAAACTCTACAAATACTGTCAATTATACTCCACACAAGTGTTTTTCATTTGGTGCGCCATGGAAATAACAGTGTAATGCCCATGGGTTTGACCTAAAAGAGACATGCTCATCAGGTGGTTGAGATCTGTCTGAGGAAGACAGGACTACCTGGAGAAGCTGACCTAAAATCAGCTCCACAGTCGCCATTTTGCAGACACAGCATTTAGCACTTTAGCAGCCAGGAGACATGTCAAGGGTTGCCTAAGTGCATGTTTGCTGGCAACTCTCGCAGAGCCAAGGGACAGAGGGCATACGAGTTGCCACTGATCCTGGGTCAGTTGAGTGAGGCAGAGAGTGGAGTGTCTGTATGAATGTGCAAAGGGATGAAGCAGCTGGGAAATGCCTCCAAAGATACCACTAAGAACTGTGCCTGTAAATGGCAATCTGAGGGCTACATTTTTGCCGCTCTCCTGTCCCGCCCCTTCAGACGGTTTAGCACGTCTAAGAGATTCAATGTTGTTTTTGGTTGGTAGAATTGTGGTGTGCCTTGGGATTTTTTGGGTTACAAAAAGTGTGCCACAACAGAAGAAAGGTTGGAAAACACTGTTCTACCTATACCCTTGCTCCTGACACTAAGAAGACCTCTGTGGCTGCAATTTCATGGGTATGTCATGTATTTCACTCATTGAGCAGAAAGACTTTTTTTCCTGGGAAAAGTTATCAAAGAGTATTGATAATAGTTGCATTTGCACAACACTGCATTTGCCATAATTATTTGGTTTATTTACCAAACACAGCTTTATAATCAAAATACCTATTATTAAATAACTATAAAAATACTTGAAAAGGACGTGTTTCAAATTGGCAAGTGTACAAAAGAAAGTAAGCTCTGGTGAGGATAAACACTGATATGACATTAGGCGTATCAGAAGGCAAGTTTCATTTACCTTTATGATGTTGCATGTTTACTCCTCTGTAATCACCATATGAGTGTACCCTCATTTCAAAACACAAGTCTACTGCCTTAATTCCTATAACTATTTGTTAATAATGTTCATTTTAGAATCTCTGATTAACATTTACTACATATGTCAAGGTAAGTGAACCTGATTATCTGCATTGTGCCTGAAAAACAACCACATTGAAAGGATGCTCCACCTGAGTGCATCACTTTTGTGATATAAGATTGGGGGATTGATTGTCAGTTTCAGAGGACACTACTATTCATATCTTGCAACCTCTCTTAATATTTGGTAGAATATTATAAAAACACTTAAGAATACTCATTTTAGTATTTTTCAATGCATTCCAACATATACCGACAAATTCTTAAAAATACAGGCCACAGTTTTGACTTCATTTATTGAGAATACAAAGATGCCTTTAGGGATACAAAAACCAAAGGAGACAGTGTTACTAATGTATTTCTTCTACCAGGTCACAGATATAAGTAAGAAAAGGGTAAGGAAGGAATCAGACAGTAATGAACTTGTACCTATTTGATTTACCATGAGAGAAAAACGTGCACATTCTCTGTGCACCAACTGCCATCAAAAAAACAGAAAACCGATGGATCAAGACTGATGCAGAATATGGTACTAGTGCTGGATAAAGATAATATTATTTAAACTTTTCCTAAGTTACAAAATATTTAATATTTGGAATTGGGACCCTCAAAGCCTGGAACAATGACAATATAATGTATTTCCATCACTGAATAACAGTCCCTCAAATGTAACCTTCCAATAAAATATTTCTTCTACAGCATAAAAATCAGACTGTTTTAAAACATTGCTACTTTTCCAACTATTCCTTTTCTATCTACTGTAAGAAAAATATATTCTCTAGTTGTGACAAGAATACAGGTAGTGTTTCCAAAGTATATCTGAGCTCTCCAAAGTATTTACCTCTAAATCTTAGGCAAAGCTAAAAAAATGTAACTTCTAATTCAGCTTCGGAATGTGAACAGGAATCAGCAAAAATAAAAGATTATATTCCTTTACTGTGTAAAACATGGGAAAACTGAACTCAAATCACATATTAAAGTTTTGTACCTCTTTGCTCTTTAAGTAGGTATGTGAAATCTCGAAGTCTGTAAGTGGGTAGGTGAATGAGCATGTAATACGAATAAAAGAATGAATGGTAGTACTGATTTGTTTTATTGATCTATAATGTATGCAGTGAAATCTAAAAAAAATAATAAAATAATGAATAATAAATACATAAAGAGGCATATAAAACAAGTTCAAGGTATGCCTACCCCCAGTTAACTGACTCTACTGTCTCAATGTCCAATGGATCCATGGACTGGGGTAAAGCTTTGTAGAAAACTGTCAGCCTGTCAGTCAGAAGTTCGCATAAGGCAGTATTCTCCATCAGGCATTTAGCAGCTGCAGCCTCAGGCAAACTTGCCAATAACAAGAGACCTTCACAGGCCTTTACAACTATTCGACCATCCTGTGAAATACAAGAAAACATAAAAAACATTAATAAAATACAGTTTTCACTTTATATCCAATGTATATTTTTCACAAATCATTATTATAAACACAAAGAAGTGACTCACTGGGCTCTTCGTGAGGTTTAGTAATGAATTAACTAAATTATAATCCTGAACTGGTCGATTTTCTGTAGTTTTTTGGGTTGAAGATAAATTTATATGATTCTCTGAGGCAGATGCATTGGTTTCCTGCTTGCAAGAAGCAATTTCACCTTCGCTTATAACCTGTGTCTGTCCAGTGTCTGGTCTGGATAAATCTTCACATTTACCCATGTCATTTTCTGCAACAGAAATGGAGGAATCCTTGACGGCTGCTGTTTTTGATTTATTCTTTGAAAAAACATAAAGATAAAGAAAACTTTTAATATTTCCATGCATAAAGAAGACTCATAGTATATACATTTTTAATATATAAAAAGTTATTCTGTATGTTTTTGATAATGTAGAAAATAATTTTCATACAAGCAAACTACATATTTCAAATATAGAAAAACACATTTCTAAATAGCTAGCATTCAGAGTTCATTTGCACACATCTCTATACAACAAAATAATATCAAAACAAACTAATAAAAGTCAGCTATTTATTTATATAGCACATATAAAAACAACAGGAGTTGACCCAAAGTGCTTTCCATTTAAAAATAATTAAATAACATACATAGCAAAAAATATAAACAAACACACATAGGAGAATATAATATATATAAATAAAATAACCTGAAAAGATACATACAAGAAGTAAGAAAATTAAAATTAAACTAAACGTAATACAATAAGCAATAGATTAAAAAGAAGTGAGTTAGGCTGGATTTATACTTCACGCGACGCGACGCATGCTGCAGCGGACGCTCCTGCTACGCAAGCGTTGAAGTGTTTATACTTGCCACCAGATGGCAGTGTGAGATATTATCACGGTGAGAACATGTTTGGCTTCTCTGTGTTGTGAATTGCCTAAAACACCTATTAAATTCCGATAACACCTTACCGCAATATCTGTGAAAAGGATGTTTATTGATTAAATCCATCAATCCAGGGATGTGTCCATTCCAACAAGCATTGGGCACGACTGAGAAACAATCCCTGGACGAGGTCTCCGCTCATCGCAAGGTGAATACAAGCACACATACACTAGCGTCATTTTAGCGGCACCAAATCCCCAAATCTGCTTATCTTTGGAAGGAAACCGGAACACTGTGTGGAATACAAGCAAGAAATACCAGCAACGTAACTCCCTGCGAGACAGCAGTGCTATTGCTCCGCCACCGTGTCACCCTCATGTGTGTAATTATTAACAGTATTCATTATTTAAATGAAATTATATGTAAAATGTAACATACACACTTTAATGCATTTCATCTTGAAAGTGATATCAAGTATGAATCTAAAGATTCTAAATGTGCAGAGAGTTAGAATATCATACATTTAATTTGTTCTGTGTGGTGATCTATTGCTGCTTGCCGCAGCAGTCAGGTACAAGAAGCTGGTAGCGATTAAAAACTGGGATGACGTTTACGATGGTCTGCTTTAATGATAAAGTAAACTACGAGGTTAAAGTGGACAATTCGAGATTAAAGCCGAAATTTCCACTTTAATCACAAAATACACGTTTTCACTGTGTCCTTTATTTTTTTCTCAGTGGCTCAAATATAACGCTATAGATTATGTTGCTGTTGTTAAGTTGCAAAAATAAAAAAATTAAAAAAGACGACACAAAAGATGGTATGTGAGACTTTTAAAATGTATCGTGTCATTACGATCGGGAATATGCGACGCTTGAATATAAAAGCACCACGAATGCATCTGTATGTCGGCATTTTGCTTCAACACTTTGAACCATTCATCAAACAGCAAAGCGCGCACATCGATCCCCAAAGGATCTCCATAGAGGCTTGCTGTCACATGTAGATAGTAAACAGAGACTCTGACGTCACGTTCCGACTTTTAGCACACTGCCCCGACTTTTGCTGGTACTGCAACTCGCGCGACGGTGGCGTTAATTTCTGAGGACCTGCTCAGAGGACGCGTGAAATGAACGCTGGGAACGTGTGGCAGCCATGATGCGGACGCGTACGCGTTCTGAGCGTGAAGTATAAATGAGCCCTAAGAGTAATTTAAATGAAATTAAAAGTAATATATTAGTGGACTAAAAAAACTCTGGGAGAACCTCAAACTGAAATGAAAGCAAGAGAAAAAAAGGTGGATCTTTAATTTAGATTTAAACTTATCAAAAGTAGGGCAGGACTTAATGTTGAGTGGAAGACTATTCTGAAATTTGGGGGCAGCTACATAGAAAGCCTGGTCACCTCTGAGTTTGAGATATACAGTCATATTAAAAAGTTTGAGAACCCCTCTCAGCCTGCATAATAATTTACTCTACTTTCAACAAAAAAAGACAACAGTGGTATGGTCTTTCATTTTCTAGGAGCATCAGAGTATTGGGGTGTTTTCCGAACAGATTTTTAGTGAAGCAGTATTTAGTTGTATGAAATTAAATCAAATGTGGGAAAAAAAACTGGACAAAAATGTGGGTACCCTTGTAATTCTGCTGATTTGAGTGCATGTAACTGCTCAATACTGATTACTTGCAACACCAAATTGGTTGGATTAGCTCGTTAAGCCTTGAACTTCATAGACAGGTGTGTCCAATCATGACAAAAGGTATTTAAGGTGGTCAATTGCAAGTTGTGCCTTTGACTCCCCTCTGGAGAGTGACAGCATGGGATCCTCAAAGCAACTATCAAAAGATCTGAAAACAAAGACTGATCAGTTCAGGTTTAGGGGAAGGCTACAAAAAGCTATCTCAGAAGTTTAAGCTGTCAGTTTCAACTGTAAGGAATGTAATCAGGAAATGGAAGGCCACAGGCGCAGTTGCTGTTAAACCCAGGTCTGGCAGGCCAAGAAAAATACAGGAGCAGCATTTGTGCAGGATTGTGAGAATGGTTACATACCACCCACAGATCACCTCCAAAGACCTGCAAGAACATTTGCTGCAGATGGTGTATCTATACATCATTCTAAAATTCAGCGCAATTTGCACAAAGAACATCTGTATGGCAGGGTGATGAGAAAGAAGCCCTTTCTGCACTCATGCTACATACAGAGTCGCTTGTTGTATGCAAATGCTCATTTAGACAAGCCAGATTAATTTTGGAACAAAGTGCTTTGGACTGCTGAGACAAAAAATGAGTTATCTTGTCATAACAAAAAGCACTTTGCTTGGCGGAAGAAGGACACTGCATTCTAAGAAAAACACCTGCTAGCTACTGTCAAATTTGGTGGAGGTTCCATCATGCTGTGGGGTTGTGTGGCTAGTTCAGAGACTGGGGCCCTTGGTAAAGTTGAGAGTCGGATTAATTCAACCCAATATCAACAAGCTCTTAAGGATCACAAAGTTGAAGTTACACAGGGGATGGATATCCCAACAAGACAATGACCCAAAACACAGTTCGAAATCTACAAAGGCATTCATGCAGAGGGAGAAGTACAATGTTCTGGAATGGTCGTCACAGTTCCCTGACTTGAATATCATCGAAAGTCTATGGGATGATTCGAAGCAGGCTGTCCATGCTCGGCAGCCATCAAATTTAACTGAACTGGAGAGATTTTGTATGGATGAATGGTCAAAAACACCTCCATCCAGAATCCAGACACTCTTCAAAGGCTATAGGAGGCACCTAGAGGCTGTTATATTTGCAAAATGAGGCTCAACTAAGTATTGATGTAATATCTCTGTTGGGGTGCCCAAATTTATACACCTGTCTTATTTTGTTATGATGCATTTTGCATATTTTCTGTTAATCCAATAAACTTAATGTCACTGCTGAAATACTACTGTTTCCATAAGGCATGTCATATATTAAAAGGAAGTTGCTACTTTGAAAGCTCAGCCTATGATAAACAAAAATCCAAAGAATTAAGAGGGGTTCCTAAACTTCTTTCAAATGACTGTTGTGACAGGTAGGGGGCGCTATCGCTCCCTTGAACCCGTGTCCAAAATGCCAGACACCAGATAAATGTCCAAAGTAGACTATATTTATTAACAACAGTGCACAAAGCACCCTCCTCTCCACAATACTCATTAATAACACAATACCAATACTCAATAAGCTCTCCACCACTCCCAGACGCGTTGCCACCCTTCCACCCAGCTTAGCTCGCCTTCTGGGAGCTGTCACAGGCCTTTTATAGTCCCTGACCCGGAAGTGTTCCAATCCCCAGTTCATGTGATCTTTATCACTTCCAGGTCAGATAAAAAGTCCTTTTCTTCATCCCGGAAGTACGTCACTTCTGCTGTTGCTTTGCCTATGACACACTTCCGGGTTATAGGGCACATATGACTCTTTGCTCCTTCCTGCAGCTCCCTCTAGCGGCCCCTGTGGTATCCAGCAGGGCTGTAGATGAAAACTCCATTGTCCATAATTCCCTGCTGGTCCTCGGGGCATCTCCATGCTGCAGGGAGGGCTTCATCTGGCGACCTGGGGGTATTGGCCGGGATGACAAGCCGGCCATAGTCTACATTGTACTGTATATATACGCTATGCACAAAACACTTTAAAAACACATCAGATCTCAATGGGAAAAATCTATACAGCCCTGTCCAGCTCTCCCAGAGTAACTGCCTTGCTCCTGGAATCTCGTCCATGCCCTTGAGACTGTGCTGGGAGACACAGCAAACCTTCTGGCTATGGCACGTATTGATGTGCCATCCTGGAGAAGTTGGACAACCAGTGAAATCTCTGTAGGGTCCTGGTATCAACTCACTACTCCTACCAGAAATGACACTGACCATAGCCAAATACAAATAAACAGTCAGAAAAGATGAGGTAGGGAAAAATGTCAGTGGCCTCCACCTGTTAAACCATTCCTGTTTTTGGTGTCGTCTCATTGTTGCCCCTCTAGTGCATCTGTTGTTAATTTCATCAACACCAAAGCAGCTGAAACTGATTAACAACCCCCTCTGCTACTTAACTGACCAGATCAATATCCCAGACGTTTCACTGACTTGATGCCATGCTCTGATTAAAAAGTGATCCTTTAGTTTTTTTGAGCAATATTATATATATATATATATACATACACACACACATATATATGTGTGTATATGATATGTATGTATGTATGTGTGTATATATATATATATATATATATATATATATATATATATATATATATATATATACATACACACACATAGTTGAATAGTTTACTGTCAAATACATTACTTGACAGTAAACTATTCAAACATTCTATGATCTGCTTCTCGCAACTGAAAGAGGGCACCTTGGCGGTTGTTTGCCGACTTGCAGACCAACCACAAGCGTTACCTGGTAGGTAAGCACCCATACAATCAGACTTTGAGTCAGACTACGAATGCCATGACTATATATAAATAAAAACTCAAATCCCACATACATTTTAAAAAGATATTTTGCAGTTTGTCCCAAGATGTGCCCATTTAAATTCATGTCTTAAGAGCAACTTTAAAGGTGAGTTTAGCTATCCAATATGCAATCTTTGCTACAACTTTGTGATGCACTGTCTTCCTGAACACCACCATAAAATGCACATATGTAGTGCATTTTATTTACTTATAACATATACATAATGTTCATGCATGTATGATGGATGAGTTGTTTAAGTAAAAGGATAGGGTTACTGGTGATAATGGTAGCACACATGTGATGATAGCAGTTACACAATAAAGCACTAGCTATATGCCAATAAATTCAAGGTCCATGTGCCTTGACAATTAACTAGATAATTCAGGTCTTTCTGTGAAACTAGTCAAACTATCAACTCATCCATTAAATGTTAGACTATACTTTATATAAACATGCTTAGAAGAAAAATGAACAGTACATAATTTTGGTATGCTTAGTTTTGACACCAACTATGTAATTCTCTTTAAGAAAAACCTAAAAATGTGTAATTTATAACATTGATAGTCTTACCTCAAGGAAGAAGCTGACAAGATAAGGGTCCTGCTTGAGTTTTGCGCAAACTATGCAGAGAAACTGTATTTCTTCATTTTCTGTAGGAGCTGCTAAGACTTCTCCACAAAGCCGAATAAGTTTCTAAAAAATTTAAAAAATCAAGTCAAATCCAGATTCCTCCAAATCATTTTAGAGTGAAAACTCTGACTATTGAAAAACTGACTATTTAAGCTATTTCTTATTTGAGTTCTATATAGTCTGATTTTTCTTGATTTATTACATTTCTTGGAGGAGATTCTTACAACCAATTTAAAAAGAATGTCTCTAGGTAGAGCAGGAAGATGTAATGTAGAATTCATCTTCTGCAAATGCACTTTAGGTACTTCTGGCATGTGCATTAGTTTAGTTTGCTAAATTTAAGCAACATATGAATCTTTTTTGACATTTAATATGTCAGCAGCTTTCTTCAAAACAGCCAACAGCTAATCAATCACACATCCTATGATTGTGGAGGTCACGCTTATGTTAATGTGCTCACTGTCAAGCTTGCTTTACCTATATACCAAATACAAATGATTGCTTCAAGTAGAAAGAAAAGCCATCAAATACAGAATGAGAGTTCACCACCTTACACTAAGGAAGAGAGAGTATTTAAATCCACTGTGTTTTTTTTTTTTTTAATTACAGGGCAGTGCTTGATGCTGCTTTCATTAATAGTACTGTCTCATTTTGATATGATTTATAGGATGTGGTTATCCTATAAGATGGAATGATTCTCATTGCTGGTTTGATGGGCACAACAGTTTGTAAATTCCAATGATAAGGTAGTCTATAATATGCGAGTGGCTTTACATAGACTCTTTTTGTGGATTGTCATATGTGTGAACAGTATTAATATAATTAAACAATATGGGTGCACATTCTAAAATCACTATTGCAAACTTTAGCATTAGAAAGCATTAGAAAATTTGAAAATGGGGGCAGGGGTCATTTTGTCTCTGGGAGAATCTTGCCACTCTATTTATATAAATTAACAAAACAATATTTACACTTTGGAGACATTGTGATGCAGTAGGTGGTGCTGCCACCAAAGAGATTTAGCATCCTGGGTCCAAATTTGCACTGCGTCTGTGTCAATGTTCCATTTGGCACTTTAGTTTTATATACATATCCATAAATATGTGCTGGTTAGATCTGGCCGACATTTTGAAATATAATTTATAAGCCACTGAATATGAAGGAGTCAGCCTGGTACAGGGCCTTTTTCTGCCTTGCACCTAGTGCTGCTAGAATAGTCTCTGGGCCCTACCAACCCCAAATAAGATTAATTGCTATGTATAAACTACAGAATTCAGATTAAAATATAGGTTTCCCCAAATTACTAACAACCGCTTTATGAAAATCTGTGCATATGAAGCAAGTGTTTTCTTCCCTCTTTTCGTTTTAAAAATGACAAAGAAGCTGAATTTTTTTGATCATGAAAACTAATTCTGGAATGACTCCATGGAGTGATATGAATTGATCAAACTAAGTCATTACCTATAAGTGAGCCACATGATTCTCATACTGAATCAAACCCTTGGTTCTTGGGTAGCTGACAAACTACACAACAAATTCTAAAACCAAATTCATGTTGGCAGCTAAGAGGTTTGTTCAGCACTGCAAAACTAAATGCTATTCATGGTGCCAACTCAGATCCTGCTGTTAAGTCAAAAAATTAACTTATTTAAATGAGTAGTTTAAAAAATCTAATCAGTAAAGTAAACCATAAAACTCATAACTACCTAGGACACTACACTTCCACTTGTGGAACTGAACACAATGGAAGCTTTAGTGGGGCTGCATACTGGTAACATTCACTCCCAGTCTCGGTCATTCTCACAGCTAATTCAGAGACTATATTTGTAGTAACCTGCTGAACGGGGCAGAGCTGGATCCATGTAGGGAAGTGTACTTGTGTGTTAACATGATATGGTTCAGTTACATTATCAAGTGTTGCTCACATATTTTCACACATTATCCTGAGCACCATAGCTCAAAATAATTTGAAGTGACAAAGCCTAGGTAAACACTCTTATTAAACATTCTTTAGCACTTGCCCTTATACTCTAGTTCATGCATAACATTCCTATGAGGTGCAGGAAAGCAGCCATCAAACTGCGCTCAGCATTCTGAGAGCCAAGTGATTTTGGTTATCCACCAGCACTAAGTTCAGCTTTATAGCAACAGACTATAGGTACTGGTTCACCATGACTCTGAACTGGATAAGAGGGATAAAAAGGTGGATGAAGTTTTATAGAAAAAAATGTGTGAAGCAGTTTGGTGGAGCCGGTATATCTGTCAGAACAACATGGCGTGGTGCATATGTGGCTTTTTTCCTAGAAGATGCATCTCTTAATCTAGAAGGAGCCTAAGAATTGATTGTGTCAAAGAATAGACTGAAGGAGGTAGTAAGATTGTCATCCACTGCTATAAGAATTACTTTTTTCTATTTAAAGGTTTAGTTTTTTCCTGTTCAAAAAATTGCTGGCAAAAATATTTCCTTGATAGAAAAAGCAATTATGCGTTTTTCATATCCCCTTTATTATGTAAAAGAGTTAAAGAACACATGTACTGTCATATCAGCCAAGCAACTTACCTGGACCGGCCTATGCACATTAATATGAGGAAGCAAAGGCTGTTTAATTCTTCCTAATAATTTGGTGTAAAACAACAACACCTGTTGCTTCATTCCAGGAGGACACTACAAACAAAAAACCAGTCAAGAATAAATAATTGCACATAACATATACAATACATAGGCATATGAATTTCAGTTTAGCAAAGAAAAAAAGCAATGTAATTGATAGGCTTTCAATATTTAACATTAAAACATTCATGCAAAATAATTAGGATAGACCTTTTTCAAAACATGGCAGGATCTAATCAGTAATATTTTAAAATAAGTTCATAAAGCACAGAGATTTTTTTTTTTAAATTAGGTATGTTTACAAGCCTTAAATTTAACGTTATTTGGCTTGCTCTCTCTCTCAGGGGTGGGGATCGATCTGTTCTTAACTCAATTTTTCTTTTTGTAAAATCTTGATTGCTTTGTATGGATTGTAATAAAATTAATAAAAAAAAAAATAAAAAAAATAATTAGGATAGACCCTAATATTATTTATTTAAGAAATATATAGAAAATGATTTACTGTTACTTTGACTGACATTTCTCTAAATATAGAGTGCCTCATCTAATGTATAAATGGTGCTTATGTACAAAAATGTTGTGCATGACTATTTCACAATCACAGATGTATAAAAACTAAACTTGGTGTAAAGCCCTGCACATTTTCACAGCTGCCTCAGACCACACATACTTATATTTCTTCTTGGTTTTGTAAATGGGTGGCACCCAGCATCAAAGCAGTGCTACTCTTTCTGTATGGGTTTCATTTCTCTTTTATATTTGCATCTTTGACATTGGATTTATCAAATACACTGCAATTAACTGCATATCGTTTACAAATTTAAAACACTTGAATGTAATCAATTTGTAACAATATAATGTTGCACAAAATGGACAAATTATTCCAATTACCATGGCTGCTTTAATGTTGTTAGAAGATATCACAAATGGAAAAATTAGAAGACAGCATGTATTTAGAGAACATACTGATTTCTTAAGAGTCCCAATGATGATGACTGGCTTCTAAGTCAATTTAGATTTCCAAGAGCTATCGTCTTGGAGCTTTGTGCTGAACTGGGGCTGGCTTTACAAAGGCAGACTGAGAAATTGTGCTCTACCTGCTCCTTTGAAAATTCTGTCAATACTTAAACGTGAACTGGCTTGACAGATCGGGTATTTCTCAGTCATCACTGAGTCGCACCATGCCAGCTGTATGGGATGGTATTTCCCGCTTGTCATCCAGATGTATAAGATTTCCTTACACTTTGGCTGAATGGGCAAACATCAAACTGCAATCCGCAGCAATGTCTGGTTTTCCAAATGTAATCAAAGCGATCACACGCACATTGCTATAAAGGTGTCTTCAGAAAATAAATTTTCTTATATAAGAAGAAGCATTTTCACTCTATTAACATGAAAATTATCTGTGATATAAAAATGCTACCTCCTCTAGTGGTGTTGTACTGCGATTCGCCATTTCACGTCGACTTTTATATCTGACCACTTCTTTTTTATTTTGGGCACTTTGCAACTTTCTGAACTTGAACCTTTGGGCGCCTACACCATGCTGTGCCACTTTATCAATTTCCTTATGTTGCTTATACCACTGCTTAAGCCACTAAATAGCATGTTTTTCCTTGTCTCCACTTCACTCAGCAGGACCTTCATTTTGCATTCACTGAAATTCTTCTTTTTTACATGTGCTTTTGCCATTGTCTTTTAACAAAACACTGAATAGAAGGGCTGCAGTGTGTTGGTGCCCTGCCCGGGGTTTGTGTCCTGCCTTGTGCCCTGTGTTGGCTGGGATTGGCTCAAGCAGACCCCCGTGACCCTGTAGTTAGAATATAGCGGGTTGGATAATGGATGGATGGATGAATAGAAGGGGCTATTTATATCAATTTGCCTATTAAAATAGGCAAAAGTCTGGGAGGAGCCGTAGGCTCATGTATGTGTGTTAAAATTCACATTGATTTGGATTTATAAAGGGAAAGTGTGAAGAGCTTAGCTTATGCACAGTTTTATATAACTACATTTTTTCGTGCGTACTCCTGTTTTGGTGTGAATTCTATGTAAGACATTATACATGATGCCCAGGCTCTCCATTTCAGTTTCTGCAGACAATTAATACCCATTGGTACATCATTAAATGCATTTGGACAGGTATGTCAAATCAGCCAAAAATTCAAGATTTTAATGTTCATATTAAAAACAGGTATTCATATGAATACATGTTAATGTTTATATGCATGCTGCAGAAGTGTTCCTATATCAGCTGCATTACAATAGCAAGGTTGTTAACATGCTGCAATTTTAAATTTTATATTATCATTAAACATCATTAATAGTAACTATCACCCAAACCCAAAGTAGTCACATTTGCTCGAATACATTAATCACTGTAATCAATTAATTGTTTTTTTTCTACCTATGCTTTTTTATGTTAACAAATGAAACACAAAACACTAAATGTTGAACATTTTATACAGTATACGTTATTTGAGACATTTAGCATCTGTAAGCAGAATACACTGCTGCAGATGAATTCCATCACGGCATCTCTTCCTTTCGCTTCTTTATGTCACTCACTATGCATGGATCATGATTCCTTCCACAACACCACTACATATTAATCTGTTCAACATATCCATTTTTAAACACATGCAGTTACATTTGCATATATAGTTTATGCAGCAATAATAAAAGAACCAAATGATATTAAAAAAGAGAGAGAACAGCTGCTTTGAACTCATGAGAAACTATAAACTCATGAACACTATAAACCAAAGCTCTTTTATTACACAGATTATATAAACACACTATACAGGTATACCCTCATTTACAACAATTTATATCAGGATTTTTGGGGCAAAGCACTTTCACAAAATATAAATTATTATAGTGAAATCTATGCATACCATAGGCTTTTGGGCATTAACCTTGAACACTGCTCACAGGTACTGAAAACAGGAAACTGTGCTAATGCCATAATCCACTTGTACTCATTTCTTCTTTTAATATAGAAAATAGACATGCTAGATCCAATTACGGAAATGTATTGCTGGACACTATAACATTTCTAAATCACAGGTGCAAGCTGTACAGTGTCTTAACTTTAATCCTGTGGATAAAGTGTAGAATAAGGTTGATGGACCTTGTTATAAAGATTTTTATATTTAAAACTGTATGCAAAACTTTCAACAAGAAACTTTTTCCATAAGTTAAAAAAAATATGTTATGCAAGATTCATAAAGTTAAACAAAACCTGTTAAGCTCCTTTTGCTTGACGCTTTTGCAAATGTAATTCTTTATTACCTTATAAACAAAATCAGTGAGAAACTCTAAATAAGATAGATGGGGCAGTGAGGGTGATGATTCTTACATCAGCTTTTCCAAGTGTATACAGGGTCTCTAAGATCTTGTGATGCAATAAATACTCCATGCAGGGTCCTGTCTCGCCACTCTCTCGTTCATTCTCCTCTTGAATCAGGATGTCTAGCATTTGCTCCATATGAGAAGGTATATTTGTATCTGTCACTGGCGCTTTATCATCTGCAAATAAGAAAATGTAAAAAGTATAAAATTTAAATAACTAAAAAATGTTTTTAAGCATGTATAATTGCATACAAATGTGAAAAATTCAGTCATGAAGAACTCATGTTTTATTTCTTTCATTGTTATCTCTTAAGAGTGTTATGAATTATTAAGTGTGCATATTCTTATAATTTAAGAAACAAAGTCTGTGGAGAATATCCAAAAGAAAGCAAAATAGGAAGCCATAGATAAGAACATCTTTTACCTGAGGTTTCAATATAGTAATGTGTGATAGCCTTCCAATGGTAGACAAAGTCTTCTTGAAGTGGTAGCGATGGAGCTAGCTGGAAGAGAAAAATTAAATAGGTAATTTACACAAACGTGTTGGAATATACAGTAAAGGCCAAAAGTTTGGACACACCTCCTCATTCAATGTGTTTTCTTTATTTTCATGACTATTTACAGCACTTCATCACTCTCCTTCTTGGTCAAATAGCCCTTACACAGCCTGGAGGTGTGTTTGAGGTCATTGTCCTGTTGAAAAATAAATGATCGTCCAACTAACCTGACTTCTGCACAACACAACAGCTGGTCCCAACCATATTGATAAAGCAAGAAATTTTACTAAATAACCCTGAAAAGGCACACCTGTGAAGTGAAAACCATTTCAGGTGAGTACCTGTTGAAGCTCATCGAGAGAATGCCAAGAGTGTGCAAAGCAGTAATCAGAGCAAAGGGTGGCTATTTTGAAGAAACTAGAATATAAAACATGTTTTCAGTTATTTCACCTTTTTTTGTTAAGTACATAACTCCACATGTGTTCATTCAAAGTTTTGATGCCTTCAGTGAGAATCTACCAATGTAAATGGTCATGAAAATAAAGAAAACACATTGAATGAGGAGGTGTGTCCAAACTTTTGGCCTGTACTGTATAGCCCTAAGCATTTTGAAAAAGGTGTCAATTTCTGCTAAAAAGAAGCACAAACTGTGTTAAACATCTGTCTAAACAGAAAACTCCCTTTGCCGCTATTAACACAAGCAAGGCAAGCATGTCAGCAAAACGAAACCTCAGAAGAAAGACAAAGTCATTTAGCCACTAACATCAGCAAAACGGTATCCCTTTTACTTTTCCTCCCACTGCTAATGCACAAGTGATATGAGCATATACATACATACACACACACACACAATCAGTTAATTGGTACTGGCAATTAAACACTGTAAATTCACCTGCACTTATAGGTTTTATTCATTTGTAATCATTAATTGTACTACAGCCTATTTTTTTTTACTGTTACCAAGTACTGTATACATTTATTATATTTATACAGGCGTGTTTTTTCTTCAGTGTATCAGATAGACATTTTTAATTCCTGAAATGTAGTTATAGATATGGATTACCATTTTAATAATACAGTACTTGTTTCTTACCAAAATTTACAGCATGACACACAGTAACAAATAATAAACACAGTACAAATCTTTAAAATAGCCACAAATGTATCAGATGTTCACAAGTTGTTTATCAAGAAGACACAAGACTAACGTGCTTAAAGATTTGTTAAAGATCTTGGTTGTTATACATGTATTTCCTTTCTTTTTATACTTCTATAATACGCTGCCACTGCTGTTCGTTTGTGTGTCCAGGATTTTAAATCACCTGTAGCTCACAAACTGTTTGACCTATTGACCTGAAATTTGTTACACATATACTATGCGACGTCTACTATCCGCTTTCGACGTCATTATTGACCTCCAAGGTCATTCCTCTTTTTATTTTTATTTTGTTTTTTTGTAGAATCAACTCTTGGCAGTGGCCAGCAGGGCAGCCGTGCGGTGCATGCGTACTGGCACCATTCTCATCCATACCACCTTTGCCGTCACTTCGCCTACCTCTTCATACCTTGAATCATTCTTGAGGCAGATGGAAGACTTAAGTGCCAACTTAAGTAAAAAATTAAATAAAACGTGCTAAGTAATCGCAACACAAACACTGACTTTAGTTTTAACGCAAGAAGAAGCGGGCCGCTAGGGTGGAGAAAAGAAAAGCTGCTCAGGAAGCAGCAAGCGCATCAACCTCTGAGCAAATGAATGCTAAACATACAGAGAAAGAGGATGAAAACTAGGAATGCTCAAGACAAGTGGATTCGTGCAGTGTGCCGTTACTGGTATTACTATATTAACCGTCACACAGCAAGAACAAACAAGCAGCAAAAAAAAAAAAACACCCTAGGGGCACTTGGACAACTGTTATTTAAATACAATTCACAATACATTTACACAGCAAGACCACCATATGAGTGCTACAAGACACACAGAACACTAACATATGCAATTTGTGAATTGTAAAGGCACTGCAAGTGGGGAAAAAAAAGAGTAAAAAACATTATTATGTAGCGGAGCATGGTCCCAACACACGTGGCTTGTAAGGGTTTAAGCTCCTTTTCGTGGCTGCTTTGATGGCAAGCTGTCCAGACAACAATCAGAACAAATACAGGTCAATTAGTAAGACCAAGACAGGGTGAGAATAGCCTTCATCTTTAAGTACTGTACATGCCAAATGTCAGTGTCATCTGCAACAGAAAAAAGACGATTCTGGGATGCTGGCCTTAGAGGCAGAGTTTTTAAAAGAAATAGCCATATGTGAAACTGGAAAATTGAAATGGTTAAAACTGGCAAAAGAACACAAATGTTAGACAAAAGATGACAGGAAAGGATCTTTTCTCTGTTGCAGAGGACATTTGATGTGTATATAGTGAAAAAGACAACTGAGGACCTGATCTGACTTATATTTATGAAGATGCGAAATGATCATGAGACACTGACTTGGAAAATTAAACTGGTGCATGATACAATATTGCATGTCCAAACAGCCATTATATGTCTGGTAAATTAAAAATGGTGCCGTTAGCAGTATGAGAAAAAGGCAAAATAACTGCGATCGAGTGCAAGGACAAGCAAGATATTAGCCTCCTATGCACTATTCACAATATGATAACTGTCAATGTTTGTGCAAGGAGAAATGTGGAAATCACTAAGCCTTGCACTGTGGTAACCTGCAGTAACACAAGGGGTGCAGATCAGTTACTGACATTTTACCCTCTAGAAAAAAATATAAGCATGCAACTTTTCTACTGTCTTGATCAGTTCTGGGCTATGTATTTGTGACTGTTTCAAAACATATCACATAAAGGACATGAATCTTAATCTACATCTGTACAGTTGTGGATGGACACCAGTTCAAAGTGGTACAGATATAACACAGATGTTATATGCAATACATTTTTCTTCTTGTTTTTGGCTTGTTTTCCCCAGGGTAAACATAATGCTAAGGAGGTTAAATAATAGTTGAATAACTGCTTGATGGATAAACCGTATTTTAAAGCTGTTGGCACTGTTAGTATTTATATATTTTACATTGTATAATAGAAAAAGGAACAATATCATTCACTTTAAAAATGGAAATGCAGTAATCCCTCCTCGATCGCGGGGGTTGCGTTCCAGACCACCCCGCGAAGTAGAAACCATATGTTTCTATGGTTATTTTTATATATTTTAAGCCCTTATAAACTCTCCCACACTGTTTATAAATATTCCCCACAGAGTTATACAGCATAATACCTTTGTATTCTCTTAGACATTAGTTAAGATTCATTGAAATTATGTATATAAACACACTGTTTATATACAGTAAAACCTAAATATTATTTTAAAGATATCGAGTGTCTCCGATATCACATATGTTACAGCCATTACAATAGACAGGCCACCAGCTATAAATACATACAATGCAAGAAAAATAGTATACAGTATATGTGTGTACAGTGACACTAAATGTACGTACATGTACTAAGTACGGTAAGTAGAAAATTAATTATGGTTACTCACCAACAATGACACGATGACTTGTCCGATAACAATGAGTTTAATTTTACTGCACAACAAAGGAGAGCGTTACAGCTCTTCTAAAGGAGCCACTTCAGGCGATTGTGTAGCACTGCCGTTGTTCTTCTTCTGGCAGTCTTCAATCTAAATCCCTAAAGCAGATTGCATCCAGACTACTGCCTTATTAAATCCACTTACAACTCGTTTTGCACCCTGGTTAAAAGGACACTGCGGCCATAGATCTTATATTCCTTTCCTACTTTTTAAATAAAAAGAATCGTAGCCTCATTGATGCTGTAATGGCGTCCTACAGCAGTGTAGCTTTTCCCTTCCTTCAGCAAATGCAAAACGTTTACCTTTTCGGCAATCGTTAACATCTTCCGTTGGCGCTTGGGCACAGACCCTGAAGCAGTAGCAGGTGCAGATCGTTTTGGAGCCATAATGAAGGGCTTGACTATGCACAAAGGTAAACACAAAAGAGCACAAAAGTTAACCTTTTACACAGCAAAACACGTTGATGCTGAATGAGCGAGACGAGACTTCCTGGTTAACACTGCGTTCAGCACACAGGAATTTAACTGCATGCTCTGATTGGTTAGTTTCTCAGTCAGGAGAACTTAACTGCATCCTCTGATTGGTTAGCTTCTCAGTCATCCGCCAATAGCATCCCTTGTATGAAATCAACTGGGCAAACCAACAGAGGAAGCATGTAAAGGAAGTAAAAAGACACATTGTCCACAGAACCCGCGAAAAATCTGCGTTATATATTTAGTTATGCTTACATATAAAATCCGCGATAGAGTGAAGCCGCGAAAGTCGACGCGCGATATAGCGAGGGATTACTGTACTTTAATCAAAAGACAGTGAATGGGGTTTCTGTTTTTGTAATGGTATTGAAAGGTAAAATTTCACTGACATTGGTATTGAATACAAAAATTCTGTTTTTCACTCTGGGATAGTAAAGTCTATCTAGTCTACCTAATTTCGGCATCGTGACATACTGTATATCAGGCATGTCAAACACACGGCCCGTAATAGAAATTTGTGCGGCCCGCATGACAGATCCTAGTTAACACCAAACTTGTACAAAATGATTACTATCATTTGTGATTGAATCATTCTGCATCTTCAGCGTTACTTATTGACTTTTCTTACTTCTGCCTTCTGTCAAAAACACATTTTCCCATGGCATTATGGTACCGGAAACGTCATCTGCTAGTATAGTTGCAGCCGCGAAGTCGCAACTGAAGTGCTAGGCTGCAGTCCGCGGCCCACTACCAGGCCACGAGAGAACTGCCAGCAATGAAGACTCACTCGGTGAAGGGCTACAGAAAAAAGGCTGCCCCCATCACTGAGGACACTTTTCAGAACGCTAGGCGGACGGGGCTTTGCAGCGGCGCAGAAAGAGGAGAGACAGCGGTGAGAGAGTATTATAACAAAGTATTTTTATGTTTCTGACAGTTTCCCCATATGACAAGAGTCCACAGAAATCTCGTTACTACGAAGTACATTCAGCAGCAGATACTTTCATTACAACAAAGTGACCTTGAAATGCTTGAATGAATCATCCACAGAGCAGTTAGTTCTGTGGTCACAGCTCAGTTTTGAATATTTGCACAATGATCTGCAAACAGAAATACTGTAAAAAAAAAATGTTCTTTCTTCAAACTATCCTTGTACTGGTTTTTTGCTGTTTTTGTTTTGCGTGGTTTTAAGTGATACATTTTCCTTATTGCTCGTCAACATTTGAAAAACATCCATTAGAATTTAACTCATTATCACCCTTCTATAGAAACGGCATACTTCTTATATGCAAAAAAGAAGAAAAATCTCGGGTTGCAAACATATGCGAACTGCTGCATTTGAAGACGCCGAAAAAGCCATTTTTATGTGGTTGCAGTGATGCTTGTTCAAGAAACATTCATATTAATGCGGCACTCATTCAAGAATATATGAGGTTTTTAAACTCTCTTGGGACCCGGACAAACAATCTCACACATGGCAATAGCGCTTCAGGACGCACTTCAGCGTGTCGTTCCCGTTGGGTGAGGGGGATCCCAGATCCCAAAAGAGTTCAGAAACCGCACAATATGAATAAGAAGAAAAGGATAATTTGGCTTCTGACTGATAACGGTGCTGACCACAACATGCTTCCGCACTTAGATAATGTTCACGTTGAATTCCTCCCACCCAATTGCATGGCAGTGCTTCAGCCATTGGATTTGGGCATCATTCGCACCCTGAAAATGTATAATCGCAAGGAAATGCTGAGAAAAATTCTCGTCAGCATAACTTGTAGACAGGAGAAGATTAAAATAACGCGAAAGAAGCTATTGAAGCTGCTTCCATTTTCAACATCCTATCTTTGTGATGCACGTTTTCTACAGTGACAGCAACCAAAACGAGATTACTGAGTAGACTGAACATAAGCAACACACTTCGCGTGTCACTGTCTTCCATCGTCCCCAGATAGGATCATCTGGTTGCAGGAAAACAAGCTCAGGGCTCTCACTGATTCTGCATTATGATAAGCTGTATAATTTCTATTATTATATTATAACTTAATATTAATAGAAATGTAATGTAAATTGTGTATAAAACTGCCCTACGAACCCACCCATAATCACCCCATAAACTCCAACCTCCAACAATCCACCGATCCCTGGTAAAATTTGCTTCTAGTAAAGTGGTCCTTGGTGTCAAACAGGTTGCGGACCACTGGGCTACACTACTGGCTGGGCTGCTGAGACTGGCCACTGGGCAGAACTGACCATCACGAGGAGTAATAGCTTGCATATTTTTATGTTTTTTTTGCTCTAGTTTTATGTGATTTTGTGCTAGTATTGTAACAAACAGTTAGTGCAGACTACAGCTGAAGATCTGAAGTGGACGCGAGAGGTTGGTGAGTTGTTTATAAACAGATTTTTGTGATTTTGAGTTTGTATAAAGTGTAGGTCAGGGGGCTTTTTGCATATCAGCTTATTTTACAATATAAACTTTCAAGTAAACTTAGTAAAGTAAAATTTGATTCGTTTTCCAACATGTATTACGGAGCAATGAATTCAGTGAGCGTTTTCATGATTTCAGTTCACACGAACAGGACTTTGTGCTGTTTACGTCACTATACTCTTACAACGTTGAGAATGCGCCTGAGAATATCCAAATTGAATTGATTGAACTGCAGTCAGATTCTATTCTGATGGCAAAATACAACAAAGTTGGTGTACCAGGCTTGTATGCTTACCTGCCACCCTCATATGTGCAGATCCATAAGTTGGCATCGAGAGTACTTTCTATGTTCGGAAACACTTACCTTTGTGAGCAATTGTTTTCATTAATGAAAGCTACCAAAACCCCACATCGCTCAAGACTTACTGTCGAACACCTTTCATCCCTCATAAAAGCTGCAGCTGCACAAGATTTCAAGCCTGATATTGACAAACTGGTTACTAATAAGAGATGCCAAGTGTCGGGGCAAAAGAAATAAATCTCACACTGTAAGACTCCTATATAAGCAATGAATATAATATAATGAATATAATATAATAATATAAGGACCTAGCTAAGAGGCTAAGACTCTAATTGTATGCTGTTGTACGGAGATTGTATGGAAATAAATTGCTTTTCTTTAAACTTTAAGTGTTACATTTTTTAAAGTTTTCAGTATTGGAAAGAAAGCTACAGTAACTTTGTATAATAGTGTAATAGTATTTGTTACAGTGCGGCCCACTGACGCACGTATGGCAGTCAAAGCAGCCCACCAATGGTGGCGAGTTTGACATGCTTGCTGTATATCATCTTTTTGTTTCCTTATTTTTGATTCTGGAAATGGTAAAATGGCACATAGAACAAATAACACCAGGAACACACACACAAATGTATTTGCAATCATGAAATCAAAGTTTTTTGGGTTTTTTTACACCTTTAAACTTTCAGTGTTGTTACTTTGCAGTAAAGGACAGCTTTCCCATTTAATCTGCTGTGACAGTATTTGTTCTAAAAAGCTTCATAACAAATTGTGCATAAAGTTAACAACGATGGCTTTATCACTTTGCATTTTACTTACATACTAAAATGTTGTTTATTGCTGTTTGGCAAAAGACTTTTCACAGTAAAAGCCAAAACAACTCAGAAATAAATCAAAATATAATTTACAGAAATGTTGACTTTAAAGGTTTGAAAAAATGTAATTTAAAGGTAAAAGCTGGCACTTAAATGTAAAAGCATGACTGTATGTTTAATGTTACTCCAGAAAAACTGTATAGTATCAGTGTATTTTACAGGTCATTTCTTGCACTTCATTTCCATGATCAGCCATTTCATCATTTTGTATGATTAGGACATATATCATTAGAGAAACGGATAACAGCTTCCCCTGGTTCTTAAGTACATGCTATAACAATGCAGCTTGGGGTGAGTTTTCTGCCACACTGTTCTGCTCTTCGATCTACAATTTGCCAAAAAATAGATTTTTAAATACTGTATTTATCTGACACACTAAAAAGTATTATTCTTCTTGTGACCTTATTTCAATCAGCTCTTCAACCTGCTCTTTGAATACTGCAGGCTTATGCTAGAGCTGTGAGGCATTCATCACTGCATTCTTCCTCATTAATGAGGAAGGAAAAATAAAGACCAAATCTCTGATTTTCTTTTTACTACTACTGTAACAGCTTTAAAAATGGACATTTTAAAGACTCATTTCAGAGATGGCATGCTCATTTAGCTACTTTAGGCAACATGCAATTTCATATGTAGCCTGTGTCTTAGCAAACTAAAACATTTTCCTCATCGGTTGGCTGCAACAAATGGCAGTGAATTAAGTGGCAGACTTTGTACAGTTGAGAAGTTTCCACTGCTTCTTCGGGTCCAGCGCACCTTTTTTGATTTTGGCAAGACAAATTGCAGTGCTAATGGTGTCAGCAATGTGTTGCAAATATACTTTTATTGGAGGACCTTGTTTTTAGGACCTTGGAGTCTCTCTGACAGGTCACATAGCACATATCTTATAATGGGTTCTTTTAGGTCTCTTTGTAACATGTGTCCTACAAATAAAGGACACAAATTACACTTTTTCTACAACTGTAAAGGTAAAAAACTCTCTGTATGTTATTCCTTGACTGACTGCCACTGTATATTGCAACTGTATCAAGTTCCCAAGAAACGACCATCCAAAAGCTGCGTTTTTTTTTAACCTGTAGCTTACGTTTCCTATAATTCAATTAAAAATTGGTTCTATATTGTCTGATAACTCATTTGTAGGGTATTTAAGTTGCTGCAGATAAGAGTGTCTGCTAAATAAGTAACTATAAGGAAATGCTTAAAGAGTTATTATGTAACAATCAGTACATTTAATTATTTAATTTGTTAAATATAGATGGTTCACCAATTTTTATAATTGAGAAACAGGTGGTGATGTTACATTTTTTGGTAACAACATATATTTAAATTAATCACTGTTTTGAACATGTTTTGAGTAATCATACATGATTTTTTTCTTCTGTTTCTTGTGCTTTTTGGCATCAAGACAACCCCTTTTACTATTTTCAAATGTCACATTTATAGGCTGTAGTCTTCACACGCATCTTTTAAATAGCAGTGCATAAGTAATAAGCAATTATGTACTGCTAGAAAAACAGTAAAATCATGAATAAAATATGAATGAATAGTAACAATAAAAACAAATACTTATTTTCAATATTAATATTTGATGATTCATTTTTGGCTAATTTGACAGCCCTAAACCCAGTGGCTATTTTCATTTATAAAAGTATCACTGGCATAAAACATACAAGCAACAGTTGTCCTGGTGTTCTTTTAATGGACAAAAAGAAAAGACCTTTGCAGAGTCAGAGTAACAACAGAATTTGTTTTATTTTGTCATATACAAGGTAGGGCAGTCCAATCAATGCTCCATCCTTCCAGGGAAAAAACATAACGGGAGTACTTTTGTAGCTGTCAAAAGAACACAAAAAAGGAAGACTGGAAGAAAATCTGTACTGTATGATGAGTCCTGGATTCTGCTGATCTGTTCCAATGGGAAGATCAAGATAAGGTTAAAACCTACACAAGTCCTGAACCCATCCTTCTAGGTGGCAACAGTGTGGGGTAAAATTAGTGTAATGGTATGGAATATGTTTTCATGGAACACATTTTGTTCTTCAGTATTAAGACTGCAACATCTGAATGCCAATGATTTTAGAAAGCCACTGCCAATCCACTGCATTTTTTTGCTGGCAGTAATGTACACAGCAGCAAAACTGCATTTTAAGGATAATGTTCTATGCATTGAGGCCAGAAAAGGCCTGGAATGGTTCCAGGGACCTGACAGTGAATTCAGCTTTATGAAGTGGCTTTTCCCGTAACCAAATTGCAATCGAATTACCCAAGTCGGTAGAATAAGTGGGAGCTATTCAGAGCAGGGATCATCCCCTTGCTAATTTGATGCAACGATGGGACACGATAGAACTAGTGCTGACTGGCATACCTGTGTCAGTATTTTAACACCTTAAGCCTTTTTAATGGTGAATATAGACTGTACTGGATGGTTTAATCCACAACCAGAAACACTGTTGACTGTATGTTGTTTTCCTCAATTAGTTTGTTTTTATCGTTTATATCCTGAGGACATGCACATTAGGTCAACTATAAACACTAGATTAGCTTGGTATAAAGACAGTGTACCCTGAATGGCCTGGTGCAACATATAGTACAAGATGAATCAATATATTTCATTATTTCTTCTTTAAAGACACAAAATAAGTAAAAAAATATTCTCAACTATATTCAGTAAGACAATATAATATACATCATTTTTAATAAAAGTATGGATTTTATAGATATTACTAGGGGGCTCCGCACCCTGATCGCTTTGCTTGCTCACTCCCGGGTTTGATTTACCGAATATACAATTTAAAAAGATTGTTAGTTTCATGGGAATTGTTACATGTGCATTATTTTTCACTTTTATTTTAAAACTTTTGTAAAAACAATACTTTATTTCCAGCCACGGGTGTGGTTACATCTCTTTCTCGCAGGATGTATAACAGTGCTTGCGTTGTGAAGGGGGTGTGGCTGAACGCACACGAAGGAGATGCCATCAGATCATCTGCTGTCTTTCTGCTGCTGGCAAGCTGCCTGTTCTGCTTGTCTCACTGCCCGATCATTTCAAAGCCTGTATAACAGCTGTCCTTTTGCCACTTCACGTCCTCTGCCACTCGCGTTGTGAAGGGGGGGGCGGCTGAACGCAAGCTAAGGTGAAAGGTTGGATCATCTGCTGTCTTCCTGCGTGTTTTGCTTGTCTCTTGTCTTTGTTTTAAGAGCTGGGAGCACAAGAAGCATGTCTGCCAACAGCAATCCAACAACTACTAGGTTAGATGTCCGTGGACTTGTTTTAAATGATGTCTCACGTGACGTTGTAAAAACAATGCTTGTCCTTTATTTCCGGCCCCGGGCGTGGTTAAATCTCTTTCTCGTGGGACGTATAATGCTGCTCGCATTGTAAAGGGGGGAAAGGCAGCCGAACGCATGTTAAGGAGGTGCCATCGGATCACCTGCTGTTGCGCTGCCTGTCAATCATTTTAAAGCCAGTACAGCAGCTGTCCTTTTGCCACTTTGTGTCTCTGCCGCTCGCGTTGTGAAGGGGGGGCGGCTAAACACAAGCTAAGGAGAAAGGTTGGATCATCTGCTGGGTTTCTGCTGCTGGCGAGCTGCGTGTTTTGCTTGTCATTGTTTTGAGAGCTGGGAGCAAGTTAATGTGTCTCTCGCGGGACTTCAAATTGTCTTCTGAGAAGACCACGTCTCGTCTCCCTAGTCTCCCTCCCAAAGATTTTTTTTATAACAGAGAGATATATTTAATTTAAAAAGAGTAACTAAGTGTTACTTGCACACAGTGGTGACAGGTTAAAGTTACGATACCCTGATAATTTGTAATTATCTCCAAATAGAATGACCTTGAAGTACAATGTCTTTAATATAACTGCTGATTTTGTTGTTCTCAACAGTAAACAAACACAATTGAAGTCTAACATTGAAATGTCCTTCCTTGGCAATATTTAAATAAAAATAATAAGCACCCTGAACAAAACACTCTAATACAACAATTCAATGACCAGACTCTTAAATTATTTTAAAGTTTATTTCTCAATTACCAGTCCTTTTTTTATAGTTACTGTATGTAGAATGGCAATAGGACTATAAATACTGGCTATAATCATGTTGTGTGTAGCTGAAAGAAGCAAGCAAACAAGCCTGTTTTCATTTACTGTTAGGTAGTGGTTATGTTTTTTCAGTTAATGCCCAAAACACAGCATTATGCCACATTGTGAAATTTCAATTTTGAAATCTCTGCATTCATCCACTCAGTTTATTGAATCTACAGCTCCAGCAAACAAAAATGGAGTTTTACACCAAGTTGACTATCTATACCCTTAGCAAGTCTACAAAGTTGTTCAAATGATTTAAATATTTTTCATTCCAAAACAAGATTTAAATGTCCATATTTCAATATTTCCAATTTGATCAGGTGCTCAAGCAGTTCAGCTCCTAATGCTACTGCTTTAAAACAGAACAATGAAGTACACCAGCTTAATGTTACTCTGTCTAATGTGGCAGCATATACATCACAACAAAACACACTTAGTAGAGGTATAAGTGAATTAGCAGATCATAAGACTGTGATGTCTGTTAGCCTTTTGAAGACAATATATTGTCTATCTGTTCAGTAATATGAAAACAGTGGAAACACATACATTATGTACAGTATTTAGAGCACACACTGACACAATGTGCCATTTAGGGCACAATTCACTTCTGTAATACTACAGTAGAACCAACAAGCAGTTTCAGTACTCTAACTGCCCCGCCAAGTGTCATCGGAGTAGTTTTCTTTTAACTAATGCCATGGGAACATTACATGACTTCTGTTCCAAGGGAATCCCAACTTTGACTGCAGATGCTGATCTTGTTGCCTTCAGAAATTGTAGAGAATGATAAATTACCAGCCTCCATAAGGACTTTTCAGTACACTTTCAAATTTCTGAAGTATCACAAGAACACCAGTGCTACATTAAGGCGTTCCACCAGTTCGGCTTTACTCTAGGCCCTTTTTTGGTTTTTTTTTTCTTTTCTATCATGGAATCACAAACACCAGACATCAGACAGATGAGCCTCTCTTCTGTTGGTGCAGTCCAAAACACCCATGTTCTTTCTTCCCTTGGGATTGTACTTTATGGCCTATATTTCAGGGTGAGTGTTCATGCCAGCTCTTGCACAACCCCATTATCTAGGACAGGGGTACTCAATTAGAGTCCTGCAGGTCTGCACTGGTTACAGGTTTTCATTCCAACCAGCTTTACAATTAGAAGCCAAGCCTAATAGATAACGAAATTTGGTATTAAATTATATGGCTTGTTAGTGCTTTCTTTCCTCCAAGACAAAAATTGTGTTTTTTTTGTTTTCTGAGAACATTATCCATGTGTTTTTTTGGTTCTTCATTTCTCTCTAATTTGTTTCTAAACATTGTCTTTGCATCGATAATTTCATGATGCTTTACACAAGTGTATACAGAAGACATTAGCTGAAAAGCTTGAGGTTCCTTTATCATTTGCACCTCAGTATTAACTGACGGCTGATTAAGAAAACAGGCAACAAATAAAACCTAAATGACGCAATTTCCAACTAATATAGGCAATTAATGGTAGTGAATTATAACAAACAAGTTAACTAAAACTAAGCCCAAAAAATATTGCTTTATTAGTAAATAAATGAATTCTAATTAAAAAACTAGTTAAAATAAAAATCTGCAGCCACTTCAGATCTCCAGGACCATAACTGAGTAACCCGACCTAGGATTTAAAAGAAAATCAAACCTGATTAATTTAGCGAGTTGGAGACCACTCTAACAGAGCTGCTAGGGATGTCAAACTACATGACTTGCACTTACGGTTTGCATGCCATGACTACCCCACACTCACTGCAAGTATGTAAATGAAGGTCTGCAGTGGAAAATGGCTTTAAAAATCCAATGTGAAAGGGCGTTAATGACCAATCAGCTCTGCATGCGAATAGTGCATACCTACTGCACCTTAAGGTCCATGTCTTAACAACTGCCACCTACTTCTAAAAACTAATCTGATTAAGAACATTTCTTCTTCAACTGTACTTCATTTCTATGTAGTGGTGTGACACACTGGTTACCACTACTGCTTCAAAACTCTAGAAGACCTGGCTTTAAACTCAGCACGTGCTACAGCTGCCAAGGAATTAGATTCTCGGCCATTTGAATGCCCAATTAACTGCCTACTTTCAGATCTTTGTACTTGTATGACATACAGCAGTCTTTAAACTAGCCAGTACATCAGTAATTGTAAAGTACAGTATCTTGGGAAGGTATATGCAACAGAAAGTTGCCATATAAAATAAATGTTAATTAATTCTAACAGTATGATGAATGATAGTGACTTTGTGTCTCTTTTGACAGACTGGTAATCATTCTAAGATTGGCTCCTCCCAGAGTAGGCATCAGCACCCTGTATTCTTGTAGAAGAATTAAGCTGTTTAAGACAATTAATAAGAGAATGGAAGGTTTAGCTTTCAAACTCACTACACTAAAAAAAAATACAGCAACCACAGCAGACAAAGACAGTGGTCAGTTGCCCCTGAACTATAAAGGTACAGTAAATTTTTAGATGATTCTGCATTTATGGGGTGTATTGATAAGTGGGATGAAGTCGAGTATGGGAGATAGGTACAGAACATCATTTGTTGGTGCAAAATTGATTGTCTGCATATTAACATCAGCAAAACCAGGGAACTGTTTATTGACTTTTGCTGCATCTAAGAGCCTCAATATCCGGCCACTACTCAAGGAGTGGATGTAAAAGTGGTCCAGTCCAAAAAGTACTTGGAGGCCAACATTAAAAAAAGGTCTTAGAAGACAGAAGAACTATATAAGAAATGGCAGAGTAGGCTCTTTTTCCTTGGAAGACTATGTTCCTTTAATGTGGGTAGTGACGTCCTTCACATCTTCTGCAACTCTGTGATGGCCAGTGCAGTTTTCTATGCTGTGGTGTGCTGGGCTGGTAACATCACTTTAAAAGAGTCCCACCAAAACAACATGCTAAAAAGGGCAAGCGCAGTTATTGGATGCATTCTGGACCCCCTGACCCTGGAGGTAGTAGCAAAGGAGAGTATTAAAATAAAACAGAGTGCCATTATGAACAACGCTGCACATCCACTCTCTAACAGCATGGACTTTCACCCAATGAATCATTCAGCAGAACTGTGTCAGGAGATGCTGCGAGGGCTCCTTTATACTGCATAATGTCTCACTGTGACTGCCAAGTCAGATGTTTTCTTTCTTTTTAGTCATTCTGGTGTGTGTTCAGACCATAGTGTGTCTGTGTATATATATATTTATCTACCTATTTAAGTTTTTTATTTATTTAAAGAGCTTCTGTAAAAAGCCAAATTTCCCCCTGGGGACAAATAAACTTCTATCAAGCTGTCTGTCTGCTGCAAAAGAACAGACCAATCCCAAAAAACTGTGCAACCCTTGATGTCAGATCTCAAAACTCGTAGTTTGTTTTGTAATTTTCCAATACCATAAAAAGGGTAAATATTATAGAATAAGACATTTTTGTCAATAGGTTGAGAAATCTAACATACCCTGTATTAAAGTACAAACCTAGCTGTATGAAAAGTAGGATACTTGTCAGGCATGGTGTTAAAGGTTCGCTGTCATACACTCAGCATGCTATTTATAACACATATTGCTTGGTCTTGGAAGGAAAAAACTTTGTGAAGAGGCAAAGATAAATGTGCAACTGGAGAAACAAGTAAACTGTTGTACTTTAACAACCTTGTTCCCTGTGATTAGTATGTTGTTTTTGAAAAAGTGTAAAGCGTAGTAGGCACTGCTGTTTCTTCTAGACTCTAGAGCAGAATTGAAGTGTCAAATTAATCCAAATATTAAAGACAGGCATCAACTTCTTGTTAAAATTCAAAGCATACTGCATAGGCCGTAGCCTAACAGTCCCTTGTCCTGGTCCAGTGAATCGCAGGTAAAAAGCTGCAATCATCATCATCATCTCCGCCGGTGTAGACTCTCATGTTTACCTGCTCTCCATGGAGCACAGGAAATGCTCGCTCCCCTCAAGCCCACTCATTCTTAACAGACCTTCAACACAAGGAGAATGAAGTCGACTTCACCATTCTTAACGCGTGTTGATTAAGAAGGGAGTCTTACGTACTGTTTCAGTAAAACTAAACGAAAACCACATCAGGATACCATGCGCCTGCCTTATGTATGTGGGCATCCCACGTAACATAAAAGCCAGAAATGACTTCGATCAACTGACAGCATTTTGAAACGTGTTTATGGTGACGTCAGTTTGTTTACATGCTGTATTCTCTCAGCTAACTACGAACCACAGCAACAATTTCTTTTTCAAAACACTTTGTTAATTCTAACAGTTACTCAGGTACGAAAGGCACAAAACCTTTTCCCCAATTTGTACTGCTAGGCCCTGCGACTCCCGAGAGCCCGGCCCTCTCGTAATGGAAGAGCCCGATAACAGCGCACCCTACATCGGGCTTCTCGGTAGTAATACTCACCGCCTCAACAGCATGCTGCAGGATGGAAGTGAATTTGGAGAACATTTTGCTTTTGGACTGTAGTATTTTCTCTCGAGAAGACCTGGAGAATTCCTCAATCTTCTTCCTGCTACTGCTGCCGCGATCCAGATTGGACGGTTCTTACGGTAATACTCGACACACAGAGAAAAGAATATAAATACATTAAAAAGAAAAAAAAAGAAAATGTCGCCGTAAATTAAAAAAAAATTAAAAAACGTATGACAGGAAAGCCGACTCTACAGTCCCCCTGTCAACACGCACATACACAACACTCACAAATAGACACACACGCACACACACAAGAAGACTTCGAGCGACACCGTGGCGTTTCTAAGACGACATGCGCTGATCTACCGCTAGGGGGCTACCGAAGACTGAGAAGTTCTCTATCGCTCACTAGTGGCCAATACCGAAATAGCCATTAAGATATTTTCCATTTTTTCTTATTTACTGGATACTTGTAATAAAAAAAATAATAGTAATAATGATGATGAAGATGAAAAGGAATTTTTATTCACTTCATGCAATGAAGTTACTTTCTAACCATCCACAAGAGAAAGAACATGGTCCTGATTTAGAGCTTGACAGAGGACTTTTCAGTTGAGTACAATAATAATAATCCTATTATTACAATGCACCTCAAAGATTAGGATGCAATTACGACGTCAAGACAGCATTACAAAGTCAGACATTTGCTCACTCCTGAACAGGGTCCATGGGGTCTGCTAGAGTCTATCCCAGCAAGCATAGGGCACGAGGCAGGAACAAATCTTGGACAGGGTGCCAGTCCATTGCATGGTGAACACACACACCCACACCCCAACACTAGGACCAATTTAGGATTGCCATTTAACCTAACCTGCATGTCTCTGGACTGTGGCAAGACACTGGAGCACCCAGAAGGGACCACTAGGGGGACATAAACCCTGGTCTCCTTTGTGTAAAAGTAGCAGCACTACCACTGCACCACAATGCCACCCAGCATTACTATGTGATGTATTAAAAGTTAATTAACTATTTGTAGCAGAGTACATATTATTTTTCTTAAGGACATGCAAATATTCATTTATTCTTCTTCCTCTTCATATTTTCCCATTTCTATGTGGAGTTGATGTGTTTCCTTACCCTTCTCCATACAGCTCAGTCTTGCACCTCATCCTCAGTCAGACCCTTTTCCTTCAGATCTTCTTTTAGTTTATCAGTCCACCTCTGCTTTGACCTCCCTCGCTTTCTCTTCCCCTGTAGTTCCATTCCTATCACTCTTTTGCTGACATATCTATCTATCTATCTATCTATCTATCTATCTATCTATCTATCTATCTATCTATCTATCTATCTATCTATCTATCTATCACATGTCCATACTACTTCAGCCTACTTTCCTGTACTTTCTCCGATATCTCTTCCACTTTTGTTGTACCTCTGATTGTCTCATTTCTTATTCTATCCGTCTCTTCTACAATATCCATCTCAACATACTCATTTGTGTTATATCTAACTTCTTCTCCTGTGCACCCTTTATAGGCCTCACCTCTGTACATTATTGCCTGTCCTAAAAACCTTACCTTTAACCTTTGCCTTAATTCTTTGATCGCACAATACGCCTGATACATTCTTCTAATTGTTCCATCTACACATCACTCTGTGTTTTTCTCTGCATCTAATTATCCATCTTGGACTACCACTGATCCTAGTTATTTAAACGTATCTACTCTTTTTAATAGCTCTCCCTGCAGGCTAATTTCTGAATCCTGATCATCATTAAACATTAAATACAGTATTCTGTCTTCTTTTTATTTATCTTCAGTCCTCCATTCTTACAACTTCCTCCCCTTTTCCTCTTTTCTAGTGCTACACAAAATAATGTCAGCAGCAAAAAGCCTACACTAGGGGGATTGGTCTGTTATCCCATGATTCAACACATTCATATCCAAATCAAAGAGGTAAGGACTTCAAGAAGATCCCTGGTGCAGACCTCCTCTAACTGGCATCTTGTCTGCTTCCCCTGTCCTCTCTCCCTCATATTTATCATGGACAATCTTCATATACTTCTCTGGTACTCTTTTCTATCTTATGAAGCTCCACACCGCTGGACAAAAACAACAATAATAATAATAATAATTTACATATAATAAACTGCTTAATCAGATTTACATTGTTTCATATAATTTTGAAGTATTTCAAAAACAATAATACATGGATTTTTTTAAATTTGTCATGCTTATTTGAACTTTTTTTATTTTACATTCTCAAGTCTCACTTAGAGAATATGCTTTGTATTTTTCAAGTCAGAGTTATTTTTTTGCAATCTATACATGACGCAAAGTTGCCTTACTGACTGACTCATTCACTTACTCAACAACAAAAATACTATTTCCTGTTTAGTTAAAAATTGCTTTCAGGCAATGATTCTCAAACTCAGTCCTGTGGACCTACTGTGGCTGCAGGTTTTTGTTCCAAGCAGATTCACAATCAGTGATAATAACTGATGTAATTGAATTAACTGGTCTTTTTTCTTTTCTCTTATTTTGCATTCAGAAAAGCATAGCAATATGATTTTTACATCTACAATGTATTTAGAAATATTCTTGCTGTGGCTTTAAATGATTAACTTTCTTTTGTTGTTGCCCTTTTTGTGTGTAGTTTGCTCCCTTATTTGTAGCCTAATAATAACAATTCAAATCCAGCAGAGCAGACACCCGGGCAAGCAGTACTAAATGATGAAAGGCTGCAACTTCTTCAGAGTCAGACCCAATAATTATTAAACAATGGATTATATAACCAGAAAACCTGGAAAAGCAGCATGAAAATATCGTTAAAGCATTAAAAAAACCTATATTATCCCCTTATAACTGTTTTGTCCATTTACAAAATATGTATGAAACTTAGTCTTGTAATTTCTGCATTGACCACAGAACAAAGAAAATGGGTGATAATGTAATTAGGCTGGGAGTTCAATTAAAAACAAAAGTTGGTTGGAACAAAAACTTGCAGTCAGACTGGGCCCCAGGATTGAGTTTAAGAACCAAAGATCTAGGGCACTCAGTGTATGCACTAAGAAAGGACAATTTGATATATAAATTTATAGAGGTAAAACCTCATAAATAATAGAAAAACTAAATACCACAAAATCTCCAAAAAGGTTTTATTGAAATTTGGTTATAGAATAAAGAAAATTAGCCTGACATGTTTTTTCATTTGTTGATATTTGTTGATAATAATGCTATAGTAAGTGAGCTATTCTTAGTTATGGCATCCTTTTTTTATTGACTTCTGAGAAGTGATAGCATGCAGAGAAATGGGACAACTGCTTTATACAAATGAATGATTAAATGGAAGTTCCACAAAACTTAAAGAAGACATGCTTAACAAGTTGTGTCCTGTAGACAGTACCGGTGACTGGTTATTTTTGTGCCCTAGGGCAAGCTTATTAGTGTGCCCACTGACTGTTTAGTAGCTAACCCATAGGGCTGGGTTTTCCACCCCACTTATGATCTGCTTCCAAAGGTGATTGCCTGATTCGCCATAATGGTGACTGCCTATAGGTACACACCGTACTCCCTAATCTGTCATCTTCTTACTCCTCGTGATATGGTATGGGATACGTACAAATTTGAGGGGGTTGGGGGGTATGTTTGTCCCCCCTTGGAATGTCAATCTAGCTTATAAAACAGTATGTATTTCAAACAATGGGTTGGGTGTGTGAGCCAATGGAGGTGAAATACATATAATACTGCAGAAAACCGGTGTGTCCCCTTGGAGGTTTGACCGTGATGTGCCCTTATGCTTCAGTTAGAATAACAGAAACAGTGTACTGGCCCCCTTCAAGCCCTCTATACAACACAAGCCAGGGGTGATGGTATGCCTTGATCAATTTAAACACTTGCACAACTCAGTAAACACAGACAGACAGAACATAGACAAGGTGGACATTGAACGGGGTGGTTGGTGATGTTAAGTGCATAGCTGGTCTTCTTTAAAAATGGCCAAATATTTGGGTGGGGGTTGAGTTTTGCTTTGTTAAGTTAGACTTGACTGCATGGATTGTTACTTGCTTTTAAATAAAATCAAATCAATTAAAATCAAATAAAAATGGCTAAATCTCACAACAATGATTTGCTTTTTGCTTTATTACCTTATTAAAACATCTTGGATACACTGTAATTCAAGACAAGGATCAGTACATGATAGGGTTAAAAAAAAATGGAAGCATTTGGCATTTTAAGGCATTTTATTCAACTATGGCCACGTGTAATCTTAAGCCCTATTTTAAGATGGATGAAAAGAGAATGTGTTTTTAAAATTTATAAAAATGCTTTACTTTAGAATGCAATTTTATGTAACAAATTATTATACACTATGATTGTGAAGAAAAAAACTTAGACTTAAAAAATACCAAACATATTATTTAATCCAGCAACCATACCACCTGCAAATCAGAACAGATCATTCACCTTCAGGTAAGCATATCTGGGCCCAGCCAATACTAGGAAAGTTTGTGATGATACTGGAAGAGGTGTTGATGAGGCCATCAGAAAGTGCTTTTCCTGTGGTCTGTGGGGGGATCCCACTGCCCCACTGCAGTGTGGGATACCTTGCTGTAAAAATAGGTGCTGCTCTTCAGATGGGACCTACAATTGAGGTTGAGACACTCTGTGCTCATAAAATATTCCTGTACAATGTTTGAAAAGAGTAAACTGCCCACCACAGCCTGTTTATTCTGATCCCCTAATGATCACCTGCCCTTTATTGACTAACTACATCTCTTACCTGCTAGCTAATGTGTGGTGACCATACTGGCACAAAATGGCTGCTGTTGCATCATCCAGGTGGGTGCTGCACATTGATAATGGTTGAAGAGGTTCTTAACTGTTCATGTACAGTGCTTTCAATGGGTAAGAAAAGTAATGGAATTAATTGTTGTTTCCATACTAAAACTGGAGTCCTCACACATGAAGTGGATTATTCCTACAGGAGCAGTTATATTTTGACCTGTCCTTAAAACAACAGAGTTGAAGAAATACTTATGGTAAGTCCATCTGTCTTTCCATTTCCTAAGTTAATTTAATCGAAGTCGAGATTGACAAAGTTATCTGTTATGCCCAGACCACTTCTAGCCATTTTGTCACTTAAGGAGGAGACTATTTAGGGGTAGAAGTGCTGAAATTCCATCCTGTCTATGGCCTCAAGCAATCAGGAAGCTTGTGTATGTAGTGCAGTCGAACTGAGCATCCCCAACCCCTACATGAGTAATGCCTTCTGGATGAACATCATGCATGTTTTATTTATTTGGCTTACATATTTACTCAAATTACAAGTACAATTCTACCCATAGTTTGAAATTTGGAGTGACAGGAGGTGACGTGACTCATTTAGGGTCATAGAATGAATCAGTGTTGGGGACTGAAGCAGCAGGCCTATGGTTTACAGTCCAACACCTTGACCACTAAAGTCACACATTTTGCATGAATTATTTTAACATGGTGCTGTTTATCAGAAGAAAACCAGTCACTAATGCAACTTAACAATTTTCCTCAGGTACCACTGTAACAATATTATTACACTGAGAATTTAATATCTAATGTGACTCTTGTCAAAACAGCATTTTTGGACATGTCCTAAGACGCTTGTACTAAAATCACAAGCCTGAAAGAATTTTATAATTAAAAAAAAAATAATCTGCCTTAGAAAACTGATCTACAGTGACCAGAATAACAGCACATCCTTCAGGCAAATCAGTAACAAGATCAACTGAAATGTCTGTCCAACATCTTTCATGCAGAGATGATGGGCCAACAATGACCCTCTGGGCAACACTGTAATGCCTTGCTTTAATTACACGCCTCACAAGTTATAGCACTACATTAAAACTGATTATAGGTCACTCAAAAAATCTGGATATAAGAATTCTTGGCCTTATGTGGACACTGCTGGCTCACAATAAGGTGACAGGGTTTGAATCCTGGGTGCTTCTTGTGTGGATTTTGCATGTTCTGCCAAAAAGCTTCCTGCTGGTGCTCTGGTTTCCTCCCACAGTACAATGACATGCGGGTTAAGTGGTTTGGTGATGATAAATTGGCCCAGTGTGTGTGTGTTCTCCCAGTGATCTGTGAATCTCCCAGTGAATCTTTCTTTACCAACTGATGCCCCACAGCCGCTGGACCCCACAACCTTGCCCAACACCCAGTCCATACAGCATTGAAAAGAGTAGGAACAAGAACTCAACCCTGAAAAACCCCAGAATCAACTGGGAAAAAAGCAGAGGTTCTGCCTCAACTCTGCACAGCACTCACAGTACCAGTGTACAGGCCGGCCATGATATCCAGCAATCTTGAAGGGATCCCGCGAACCCTCAGGATGTCCTAAAGGGCAGCTCGATCAACTGATTCGAATGTTTTACGAAAATCGACAAAGGCTGCAAAGAAACCCTGCCGATATTCACGTTTGCGCTCCATGAGAACCCTCAGTGCCAGGATGTGGTCGATGGTAGACTTCTTAGGCATAAAACCAGACTGCTCTGGTTGCTGGTAGGTCAGCAAGTCATCATGGATCCTATTGAGGATGACCCTAGCCAGGACCTTACCTGGAACCAACAGCACTGTTATCCCCCTGTAGTTGCTGCAATTCAGGCAATCACCCTTCCCTTTCCAGATAGGGTTGACAAGTCCCGTTTTCCAGTCAGTTGGGATGATGTCAGTCTCCCAAATGGAAGCAAAGATTGCTTGCAATGCCAGGAGGACAGTCTTACCACCAGCCTGGAGAAGTTCACCCCGGATACCATAGATCCCTGCAGCCTTCCATCCCCTCAGCTAGTTCACCACCTGTGCAATCTCAGTGAGATTGGGTGGTTCACAGATAATTGGAGGATCAACCTCAAGAACCATGGACCCAGAGATATCCAACATCCTAGCCAAAGGATCAGCTTTGAACAACTGCTCAAAGTAGCCAGCCCAGCGGGTCACAACTGCAGTGTCATCCGTAAGGACCGTTCCATCAGCTGCCCTGACTGCAACTCTCCGAGGAACAGATTCAAATGTGCATAATGCTTCGATTCCTTTGTAAGCAGGACATGGGTCGCTAGACCACAGATGGTGTGTCACTTGCTCACAGCCTCTTTATCTGCCCTCAGAGCCCTCACAGCCATCCTTCTCAGTTCCCAGTACAGACCAGAGTTGCCATTGAGCCATGCGCTGCGACTCCTCTCGATGATATCCAGGGTGCCCTGTGAGATGAAACACCTCCTTCTGGGAACACCGGTAACACCAACACAACCCTCAGCAACTTTCAGAGTATTGTCACAGAAGGCCTCCCACATCACATTAGAATCAGCAGTCGTACCCAAATCTAAAAGTTCCTCACATAAACTACGTGCAAACTCATTAGAAACAGCCTGGTCTTGGAGTCTGGCCAAGTCCAGGCTCATTTTCCTAGTAGGTGGTAACCTACTGGACCTAAGCTGGATCCTAAGAGTAGCAACAACAAGTCTGTCGTCAGAATTCACAAACTGGGAACTTCTGTAGACCCTGCAGTTTTTCAAGAGCCTCCAGCATCTGCCCACGAGGATGTGATCGATCTCCTTCATCACACCACCAGTATTGGAGTGCCAAGTCCAACGATGCGGTTCAGGGTGCTGGAACCAGGATCCAGCGATTCGTAGCCCCTGACCTTTTGCAAAGTCAAGGAACATGGAGCCACTTTCACCACGGTCACCAGACCCAAATGGGACAGAGACAATCCTCATAGCCAGCCCTGTCAGTGCCAGTGGATGCACTGAAGTGACCCATGACCAGAGGAGTGTCACCTCGTGGTCACCCATCAACCACCGAGCAAAGCTGTGAATAAAATGAACTAAGTCCCATCAAATAACATGTCAAGCCCCTGTACCAATACTATGGCTCAGGCAACATTTTAGGAAAATGGACATTGACATTGTCATGTAACTTTTTAAAATATTACTAGGGGGCTTTGCCCCCTGCTCGTTTCATTTGCCAACCCCCAGCGTTGGGTGCTGGGTGCCCGCTATCCTGCAGCTCAGCTGCTTAAAGTGTGTCGGGGTACCCTTCCATTAGAGAAAGCAATCATATTTAAAGAGGTGGAATACAGAAGAGTAAGCGGGGAGCAAGAGGAAGACAGTTTGATCCTTAGCTATTAAAGATAGAAAATCAGTTACTTGAGTATTTCACTTTAAATACCAATGAATAATAAAACGTAGTAAAAAGTAGAAGTAAAAAAGTTAAATATAATAAAAAGTAAATAAAAATGTAAATCACATTGACGCCTTGTCAAAAACAATATTATGAATTACCCTTATCCTGTAACTTACATTCTATAAACGTTGCTTTTTTGCATTTCTGTTTGCATATTGTTCAGGATATTTTTCTCTTTTTCATTTATTGGACAATTCTCTTTGTTCTTGATTTTTATTATATGCAGCTCTTCTTTGTTCATTTTCTTTTTTTCAATGTTCAGTATTAGCTCTTGACACTTTTTTTTGTATCGCAATCTAAAATTCAACATTCTTGAATAGATAATTTGCTTTTCTGCCTTGCCATTATAACAGACTGCTTTGAAGGGCGAGTTAGCACTGAGTGTGTCATGCGGTGGTATGCAGTAGGAGTAATGATTGGGCGAGCAGTGTGGAGGGGAGTGGTCAAGTATAACAAATGTGAAGAGTATAATCATCAAGTCATTGGTGATGCTGAATAACAGAGGATGGGATTTGCAGAGTTTTAATGCAAGTTTGAATGTAAGCTTATTTGAGAAATGCTTATACAGTACTACTTGGAAACAAGTCTTTCGCAGTGTATTCAAAGTCTAACGTTGTAGTCCTGCTTCCATGTTTTAAGTTTAATTTTACTTTGCTACATCTGTGTATTATAATAATTATTATTTCTATTGTTATTGTTGTTAATGGGTTATTATCTATTCTGAACACCAGGGGGAGTTGTAGCATCCCAAACCTCAGACACAGCCACAGTGACACTAGTCCCGGGTTCAAATGAAAGATTTATTAAACACAAACACATGACCTCCATCAGGTCCTTCATACTCCTGCTGCATGATGGGATTTGTAGTCCTGGTATTGATGATGCTTTTTTTGGGTTGCCCTTCTCCTGTTATAACCCATGTCTTCAATACAACATATAGTCCTTATTTTAAGTCAGACTAATGGTAAGACACATGCAAAGTTTCATAAAAACTGGTTCAGACATTTTTGTATGATCAGATAAACAGACATCTAAACGGCTTATGATTTTATTTATATAGATGTTACATATAATTGTTTCTGTGTATGTTTTTTTCATTTGTGTATGTCTCTATTTTTTTCTCTGCAAGGCAACACCAACAATGTGCTGAACGATGAATGCAACAGATGTATTTAAGATTACAATACAGTTTATTTTTGTATAGCCCAAAATCACACAGGAAGTGCCGCAATGGGCTTTAACAGGCCCTGCCTTTTGACAGCCCCCCAGCCTTGACTCTCTGAGAAGACAAGGAAAAACTCCCAATAAAAACCTTGTATGGAAAAATGGAAGAAACCTTGGGAAAGGCAGTTCAAAGAGAGACCCCTTTCCAGGTAGGTTGGGCGTGCAGTGGGTGTCAAAAGTAGGGGGTCAATACAATACAATATACAGAACAGAACAATTCCTTAAGACAGCATAATAATAAAAATTTTAGAATTACGGTTTAACAGTAGATGATATGACATAATTAGGTTTGGATATTTTTAGAGTCCTGGAGACCTCATCTATCTAGCTGCCTCCCCATTTGGTCATGCCACGGCTGAAACGTTGCTCAGATGAAAGGACCCCTCTTTCCCATGATTCCTGTGATCCTCCATCAGGGATGACTTTACCATAGGCAGGCAAACAACTTGGCAGGTGGGCCGTGGCACCAATGGCCACATTTGGGTACCGAGAAAAGAAACAGAATAGGTGAGGGTTAGTATTCAAATATAATTATCATGTTACTTATGTTATAGTGCTAATGACTAACAACAGAGATGCAGTATGTACAGTTAATCAGCAGCTCTAGTCAGGATATGCTAAACTGAAGTAGTGAGTCTTCAGCCGGGATTTCTTGGCTTTTTATCTCTAGTCACTAACCCTCATTAAGTTTTAGATGGGGACAGGGCACCCTGTGGCAATAGAAATTTAGGTGCTCAGATGGAATGACCACTGCTGTTTTGTGCCTAACCCCACTCATCATGGCTCTGGCTCATATTAAACAGACCTAAAAATTAACCAAATATTCTGCTTGAAAAATTATATATTTTTTCAAAGTTTCTGATCTCCAACATCTGTAATATGCTTTGTGCTTAACATTAATGTCTATATTTTAGTAAGGATTTTTTATTGTCAAATCAACCTCCACAACCATTTTAACCCCATAATGTCTGATTCAAGCCCTGAACTAAACCTCCATTAATCACTGTCAATTTCAGATATTCAGCTGTCTATTATTAGTATCTCAGTCAAAGCTGTTTGAGGGGTTTGACTGATCCATCAGTGATACATTCACTGGCTCTTGGCTCCATCACTGAATCTGTTCTTGAGTCAGATGAAAATTGAATTTTTTTTCCCAAATCATCTAATTAAGAGGCTCTTATTTAATCTATGAGGAGCTTTGTGTGCCAGCTCATAGTGCTGATTGCTAACTATGTTTTGTACACTTTAGATTCTGCTGTATATTTTTATTCTCTATGCATGTGTTTCATAACTCTTTTAAAGTATTGCACCCCCCTCATATTTATTATGTACAGAAACATAGCCTGGTGGCACAGTGGTTAGAGCTGTCCCACAGCTCCAGTGTCTTAGGTTACAATCCTGGACTGGCTACTGTCACTGTAGAGTTTACACATTCTCCTTGTGACTTAGTGTGTTTTTCTTTGGGCACTCTGACTTTCCCCCAAAGATGTGCTTGTTTGGTGATTAAAATAATCCACATATAACTGAATCTAGGTGTGTGTGCGCTCAAATGTCTATGGATTAATAATTAAAGAAAATTACTGCAAAAGATAAAGATTGAATAACTGCTAGCAGAAAGGAAAATCCCCATTGAAGGGTTCATAAAGTTTGACAAGAGTTATTAAATTTCTTATTTTTTCACTCATACTTTTTCCTGATTATCAAAGCGAACATAGCCCTTTTATCAGCTTTTGGACCTTCCTGTTCCAAAAAATTATAGACTGTAACTAGAACTGAGTACTGGTTGACAACAGATATGTAACACCAGAATCACAAAAACTCCAATCTGGCTGCACTGCACTGCACATGAATTAGTCTCATCTCATCTTCTCAACTGTTTATCCTGGTGTGGGTTGTTCAGCATGTCACCTAAACAGTTTTTTTTTTTCCATATGCAGTTGTTCTTACTAATCAGGTCTGAACTTCTACTCTATATCTATGTTTATCTGGACTCTAGACTGCCTGGTCATTTTAATTTTACTATCTCTTTATTTTTTGTATTGCCCTTGTATGCTGCATCATATTTTAACATTTATTTATCTTTTGTATTCTGTGTTGTCCTTGTATATGGCACCAGTACTATCAAGACAAATTCCTAGTACACATTAGCGTACCTGGCCAATAAAGTGAATTCTGAATCTGATTATGATTCTAGTGGCACAGGCCAAGCAGGCCAGTCCCAGACTTTCCTGTCACTATCTACAGATTCCATCTCTTCCTGAGGAATCCTTAAGTATTTCCAATTAGCTAAGCAATATAATCCCACTATTGTGTCCTGGGTCTGCTGCAGGGTCTCCACCCAGTAGGACATGCCCAGAACAGCTCCAGAGGAAGCAGCTCTAGAGGCATCCTTACGACATACTTAAACCACCTCAACTGGCTTATCTCAATTAGGAGGAGCAGCAAATCTACCCTGAGGCTAACCTCAGCCATTCATTTTCTCACTCTGACATCAGCCCAGCCACCCCGCAAAGAAACCTCATTGCTGCCACTTGTGCTCTCAATCTCATTTTGGTCATTACCAACAGCTAATGACCATAGCTAAGGGTAGGGATCTAGATCGACCAGTAAACTGAGAGTTTTGTCTTTAGACTCAGCTACCGCTTCATCACCATGGACTGGTACAGCTCCCACATAACTACTACCATCTCCCCTATCAGTTAGCCTATTTCACATTCCCTTTTCTGTCACTTGTGAACAAAATCCAGATATATTTGAACCCCTCCACTAAGGGCAGTTGTTTTTCCCTGACCTGAAGATAACAATCCATTCTTTTCCAAGAGAGGACTATGACTTCAGACTTGAAGGTGCTGATCCTCATCAATACCATTTCACATTCAGCAGTGAATCACATGAGTGTTTGCTGAAGGCCACAGTCAGAAGAGACAAAGGGGACAACATCATCTGCATCAAACAACAATGCTTCTCCATAGCTTCCCCAAATGTAACTTGATAAACACAAACAGGAGTGGTGACAAAAAACAGCTTTGATGGAGTCCGACACCAACAGTAAACAGATTCAACGGCAATTATTTGGACACAGCTCTCACTGCATTATTAAAAAAGCATAAATAGCATTCAAGAATGGCCCTGTTACTCCAAATTCCTGCAGTACCTCCAATAACACATGTCAAGGAACACGGTCACATGCTTTTTCCAAAATCTACAAAACCCATGTACTGTAAACTGGGTTATCATACTCCTGTGCACCCTCCAGCAACTGTGTCAGAGAGAAAAGCTGGTCTACTGTTCCAAGGCCAGGATGGAATCCACATTGTTTATCCTGTACCTTTATCTCAACTATCAGACCAGTTCTTCCCTCCATCCCCTCCTGAGGAGTGTGATCCCTCTGCATTTGGAACACACCCTGTGAATTAGTCTGTTCCATAACTACGATGTGCTATGAAAGATGTTTTTAAAATGTTGCCATATCTTTCTGTCTTCTGCATCTTGTTCTGTTATACCCATCACCTGCATGTCCTCTCTCACCCTATCCATAAACATCTTAGGCCTTCATCTGGCAGCTACAACAACAATATTTATTTATATAGCACATTGTCATACAAACAGTAGCTCAAAGTGCTTTACATAATAAAGAATAGAAAAATAAAAGACACAATAAGAAAACAAAATAAATCAACATTAATTAACATCGAATAAGAGTAAGGTCCAATGGCCAGGGGGGACAGAAAAAACACAAAAAACTCCAGACGGCTGGAGAAAAAATAAAATCTGTAGGGATTCCAGACCATGAGACCGCCCAGTCCCCTCTGGGCATTCTACCTAACATAAATGAAACAATTCTCCAGCTCTATTCTTAACATCCTTCTCCCATTATACTCAGCATCTCTCCTCTGCATATGTCCAAACCAACACAATCTCGCCTCTCTAACTTTGTCTCTTAACATGAGCTGACCCCCTAATGTACTCATTTCTAATTCTGTCCATCCTCGTCACACCCTGCAAATCTTAGCAAATCTAACAGAAATTATGGTAAATGTATGCATACCTGGATAGTATTTTTTTAAACAAACAGTGCATTTCTTTTATTTTTCAGTCTCCATTACACAGAAATGTTAGAACCAGATGAAATGATAATGTATTGCTATTACTTGTTTTATGCATTTACTTGTTTCATATGTTTGCTGGGATAGACATTTTTTCACCCAGAAAGAAAAAAATACAGATGTTTGAGAAATAACACACAAACTGCTGACACTCATGTTTCTAATTTTAAACTTGTTTTATTAGCATTTTTGTGATATTCCTTCCATCCATCCATTATCCAACCCGCTATATCCTAACACAGGGTCACAGGGGTCTGTTGGAGCCAATCCCAGCCAACACAGGGCGCAAGGCAGGAACAAACCCTGGGCAGGGCGCCAGCCCACTGCAGGGCATTTGTGATATTTTAATACAAATTTCTTGTTTCCATATACCTTTGACACAGTAAAAAATCTGAGCTATTTTAAGATAATATTTCTTGCTGTTGAATTTCCATGTAAGAAATTCTTCTATGTAAGAATGTTAGAATTGTCAGAAATAAAAAATGGAAAACTGGAATTAAACATTAGTTTTAATTATAAGCCATTATTAGGCCACCCTTCACAGGGTGCCATTTTTTCACAGAATATCTCTCTGAACACCTTTGACCTAATTTTTTACTTAAGGTAGAATCTCTATTGAAAAATATGTCATTCATATAGAAAATAATTCAGATCATATTTAAACACTTTAATAATGTGATTCTAATTACATATATGTGTGTGTTGTCGCACAAGTGCACTGGGGAGGCAGCTAATGGGCTTAAAAGAAGGTAATTCCTGGTCAGACCAGGGGGTGGCAGAGTGCACTGATCCCTTGTCTTTTTTCCCCACAGACCAAATGTGGGAAATTCTGCCTGGGCCCTATGATATCACTTCCAGTCACACCCCAGAAGGCGTCACTTCCTCCCTTCCGACTTTACAACCGACTTGTTTGTACCATAACCTCAGTTCTGTTTTGGACTCTTGTCTGTAGAGACCTTTTTCAACAAACCTTCAACTTTTTCAGCCACTCTACAACTATACAGGAGGCTGACCCAAACCCTCTCAATGTGTCAAGATTTGATTATTCCCACAGTGTGTATTGTGATTGAACGGTGCGCCAGCAAGCCCCCAAACCCCAAACACGAACACACCAAGACAAATTTCAAATAAATGGTTGTTTTATAATAAAATACCTTATATAAACAAGCAGAAGTAGAAGTCATCTCTCCTTCAATCACCTTCCTCTCCACTGCATTGCCTTCCTTGTTCCTCCCAGCTCCGATTTGCCTGGACAAGGCAGCACAGTTCCTTTAATTAAGGACCTGGGATACTAACAGTTTAGGCTGTTGCTCATTGGACGATTCTGGGTCACATGAATGTCCTACATACCAGGGAGTACATTTCCCTGCAGCGCCCTCTTGTGGCACCCATGGAAACCAGCCGGGCTGCACTACCAGACTACAAATCCAGACCTTCTCTGTTGGTTCCTGAATGGGCGTTGGTGTCAACGGTTGCTGCCATGTTGCGACTGGGGGAAATAAATATCCCCCAGAGACAGTTCTTCCCTGTCCTCCTCTTCTATCCCAGCCAGGGAAGGTGTCACAGACATGTTCAGTCGAGACACTGGTCCATTTGCTTGGGGCTTCCCACCCAGGTAAGAAGTCATCTTCTTCTAATAGACTATCCGTCCATCCACTTGGGCAGTCTCTTTCAAGTCTGGCACCTTTCTCTCCCTTAGCCAGGGTGTCTGTCTGCCTGCTAGGAGCCTCTCATCCAAGTAAGGAACCATTCCCTCTCCTGGTTGGGATGCCCGTCCAACCCATGTGGCACCTACAGTATACACACGTGAGCATTGTCACACACACATGAAGGGGAGACAACGTCAAGGCTTGTCATATCTATCTATTGTGGACACTAGAGGTCGCTGTTGCCCCGTTAAACCCACCAGACAGATGTCCAAAACACACTTATAAAAGCACCAAGAATAATTCTTTAATAATTTCTTCAATAAAGTGCACAAAGCACCACATACTCCACAATTCTTCCAATAATCAATAATCAATAATCACAATAATAAACACAATCCTTCACTCCCAGCAGCTCTGTTACACTCCCTCCCAACTCCGGCTCGGCCTACTGGTTTCCTCAGAGTCCTTTTATAGTCCATGACCCAGAAGTATTCCTTCTCCGGGTCAAACGCCACATCCTCCTACCTTAAGTATCTCGGAAGTACTGCGGGCTTCTGTCCTCATGACTCTGAAGTACTTCCAGGTTAGTGTAACAGGAATAGTCCCCAGGTTCTTAGTGAGCTCCCCCTGGCGGCACACATGGCATCCAACAGGGTTGAAGAAATGGACTCCATGTCCCATGCTGCCCTGAGGGAATCCGGGGAACCATTTCCGTCCAGGGGAGCTGCCATCTAGTGTCCTGGGGGATGTAGTGCCCTGAAAAGGCTGCTTTTCTTCCTGCTCTCTGTTGAGGGACATACCGGCCATACTGAAACGCTGACCATTCATCACACTATCTATCTATCTATCTATCTATCTATCTATCTATCTATCTATCTATCTATCTATCTATCTATCTATCTATCTATCTATCTATCTGTGTTTTTCTGGTTTTCTAAGGTTGCCACCCAAATCTTTTGCCTATGCTCTCCTCAATCTTCTGCATCCTTTGGTGTTTTTATATAATCCAACATCAACCCCCCTCTTAAATGATTTATTGTTGGAGTGTGGATGAAATGCTTTAGATACTGTATATCAAACTGAAGAACATTTGCAGAAGGCATTTTAAAATGGAAACGGAATCATAAAGATGTTAAGAGGATTACATGTTATAGGGTAAACCAAAGAAAAAAAAGAGCAATGCTCAGAACAGGCTTAAAGAAGACATTTACTAAAACCAATTGGAAGCAGAAAATGACACACAAAAATGAACACTGAACACTTTATATTTGTATTTTTCTGTTATGTAAAAAGGATACATTTTGCACGTTATTGGCTTTTTACAATTTTTACTCCATTATTGTGGTAGCCATTATTTTATTTCAGGGATTTACTACACTTTTTGTAGAGTATTTTAATTTGCTTTTAAGTAATTATGTGCATTTATTATGATACATGTACTTGTGAAATATGTGTATATGTTAACATATGTTCATTTTCTGTATAGTAAAACATGCTTGATGAGTATGGCTTCTCAGGGGAGCTAATCTGAAGCAAATGGATAGCAGCAAAGAAGAAGAAAAAGAAGAAGAGGAAAACTGAATCTTTTTGTGCAGATGATGTTGTCATCTTTGCCTCATCTGACTGTGGCCTTTGAAGAATATATATGTATTACCTCACCACTAGGGGGCAGGATAATATTATGCTGTGTGTCAGACCAGCCATATTCTACACCATGTAGTAAGTACATAGTCCATCCATCCATTTTCCAACCTGCTGAATCCGAACACAGGGTCACGGGGGTCTGCTGGAGCCAATCCCAGCCAACAAGGCAGGAACCAATCCCGGGCAGGGTGCCAACCCACCGCAGGACACACACAAACACACTAAGCACACACTAGGGCCAATTTAGAATCGCCAATCCACCTAACCTGCATGTCTTTGGACTGTGGGAGGAAACTGGAGTGCCCGGAGGAAACCCACGCAGACACGGGGAGAACATGCAAACTCCACGCAGGGAGGACCCGGGAAGCGAACCTAACTGTGAGGCAGCAGCGCTACCACTGTGCCACCGTGCCGCCCTAAGTACATAGTATTATCTGAAAATGATTCAATAGTTGCTGCCCATAGATGACAGGTTTTTACAAACATTTCTAGAATTATGTTGATATAAGTTTTGCCTTTGTGTCACCTACAACTTAGCCTAAAGACGTCTCCGCTGTCTTAAAACATTCTAATAAATGAAGCGGGTATTTGACTCAGCGGGGAGGGTACTGCACTGCCACCATATGGGATTTACACTATGTATTGCACAAATACTTAAGGAGGTCAGGCAGTACTTCCTGATGCTTATTCTGGGCATTACAAAGAATTAGATTTATACTTTTAGATAAAATACTGGTATTTTACGTTATTCACTTGGAGCCACGTAATAAACAGATAGCACTTTATTTTTGCCAAAGACGAAATTTTGCAAAAAAAAAAATTTTTTACAAAAGCTCAATAAACAAACAAATATTAAAACAAACAACATAAACACCACCTCCCAAATATAAACCAGAATTACATAGTTTAGATTATAGATAGATTAGATTATTTAGTTTGCAGTCCAAAGGCTTAGTGTAACCCTTCCCAATAACCAGTATCTTCATTAATGTTGTTATTTTTTTGAGTAAACTGCAAAATCACTCCTGAAGCAAGGAACAAAAATAAAAGTAGGAATCAGGCTATAATTAAATGTCAGAAGATATAAAAAACAGGACTAGTGATGCTCAGAGGTGTTTGAGATGTCTAAAGGAGTAGGCGCCCATAACTTCTTTAGAACAGCTGAGAGCAGAGAAGCAGAGCCTCACTTATCATCTTAGGTCGCTCTGCTGCTAACTTTTAGCTTTGAGAAGTGTTTTCCTTCCAGATGCTGCTGGTGCCCTTTGGTAGTGCCAATCAAGTATACTCTTTACACCAATGGGGCTCATAGGCCTATGGGTGTCTCCATTCCATTATGGATTCCTCATTCTTTCACTGATCTCTGACAGATCTGTCCCAAATCGTTTTCATGAGGTTCCTTCTGTTCTTGGCATTCTGTTATAATGTTAGCAGTATTTTACAGCATATATGCTACAAATAGTTCTACACTTAAGCCAGGGTCCAATGTGAATGTTGTACTGCATCGAAGGTCAGCATTGCTAACACACGTGACAAGGTGTGCAAACCAAAGATACTATTGTATTTATTTTATTATTATTAATTTATTTAGCAGATGTCTTTATCCAAGGTGACTTACAAAGCAAATTACAATACATATAAAATGAAGGTGCAAGTGTCAAAGCAACAGAGAACATGATAAAAAAGCAAGCACAAGGCAGTAGAACTACCACAGAATTATACCTACAACTCAACTAAGACAAATGTCAATATCTTAAACCCTATCAGTACAACAGCAGCTATCCTGTAGGAGAGAAGCTAACCAGATCTATAATATTTAATGAAATGGTGCATTTTCAAAAGACACCTAAACACAAGACAACTGGGTACAGTACGAATAGATAAAGGGAGATCATTCCACAGCTTTGAAGCTGGTAAGACCAAGGATGGTCAGTAGACAGCCAAAGGCAGAATGGAGGCTTCTTGAAGGGACTATTAGAAAGAGCAAAGGATTGAGATACTGAGGAGCAGACCCAATCAAAGAACTGTAGGTCGACATAAAAGATTTGAACTGGACTCTTGCAGCAACAGCAAGCCAGTGGAGACCCCGAAGCAAAAGAGTAGTAAGAGAAAAACAAGGAACTGAGAACACCAGATGAACAGCTGCATTCTAGAGGAGCTGGAGAGGTGTGATAGCAGCTGAAGGAAATCCAGCCAGGTCACTACTTGAAGGTCTTGTATCGGAGGAACCAAAAAAATCCAACGATGGATCAGAGCCGCATCAAGGCAGTCTCAGGATGTTTGAGCAGCTATTATAGCACACAATGCTTCTCAATGTACATACTCCCATTAGGACTGATCATTTCAAAACATGAAGTGAATTTTCCCAGTTATGCAGACAATACTCTGATTTCTTTGTTGAGAACACCAGATGACCCTGAGGCTCTAAAATTTAGAGTCTAAATCCGTAGTACTAGGGTGTTGTACCGTGTTAACTATAATGAATGTAGTGAAAAGTCAAGCAAAATGACACCTTTCATTGGCTAACTAAAAAGATTACATCTTGCCTGAAGAAGGAGCCTGAGTTGCCTCGAAAGCTTGCATATTGTAATCCATTTAGTTAGCCAATAAAAGGAGTCTAAATCCTCTAACCTAGTGTCATACTAGCATCAGCAAATGGAAGAGTAATTTCCTTAGGCTTAAAGAGAAAAAAAAACATTTTTTACAAACAAAAAAGTGAGGACTAGGCCATTTTGTTTTACAAGTAACGGTAGAAGTAAAGAATCTCTGTGTCATTTTAGATTCACAGCTAAACTTCAAATCACACATCAAGCATGTTGCCAGAAGTGCATTCTTTCACTTAAGAAGCACTGCATGTCTTAAATCTCTGCTATCACTACAAGATGCTGAAAAGTTTTGTCTTTAGCAGTGTCGATTATTACAATGCACTCCTATCGGGATTAGGAAAAAAGTTTTGGAATACATTGGCTGTAATTAGTCCAAAAATGCAGTAAAAAGGATTTTAACTAAAAAGAGCATACCTCCCCAGTCTTGGCATCATTGCACTTGCTGCCTATGTCCTTTAAGACTGATTTCAAAATACTTTGAATGTATATAACGCTCAAACAATTTAGCACCTTCTTGTATTTTGGACTGCTTGTCCCTCCACATTCCTAATTGTAATCTTGGATCCTGTACCATGGCTGGCTTGCTCAGTATTCAGAGAGTATTGCATAAAAGAACTGGCAAAGTGGATTTCTATTACTACTCACCAAAAATCTGGAATACTTTACCATTAGAGATAAGTCAGGCCAGGACAGTTGAGCACTTCAAAAACCACCAAAACACACTTCTGACTTTCTCTTGATCACTTTAATTACTAGCATCACTAGCTTTCCTGCATACTGGAGTTGGGAATGGGTTCTCTTCATTAAATGTAATTCTATTTGTTGTTTTATAGGCTGCTTGGCTAATCACTACATTTGTGTGTTGACCTTATTTTCTGGTACTCTGTGTTAGTGCTATTGACCACTGCCCCCTGGCCTACGTATGCTGCAGCCACCTGTGATGCTGACAAGATAAAGAGAAAGAGATCCAGAAGACTAATCCCGTTAATGTGACAGATTCATGGACAGCAGAAGGCCTAGTGGGGGTGAATGGTCTTTTGGCCTTGGGACCCACGCAGATTTTGATTTTTGTTTGTCCAGTCTTTCATTCTTGGAGTTTTTAAAATACTTTTTCTGCTCTCCCTGGCCATCTGACCATACCATTGGACTTTCTTTGTCATCTTGTAAAGCAATTTGAGCTACCGCCTTTGCATAAAAATGTGCTGAAGAAATAAGTGGTGTTGTTGTAAATGCTTTTTCATGAGGAGCGAAACACAAGAGTTTCATTTTGTACACGGTTTTGTGAAAGCGCCCCATGAATTTGTTTTGAATGTTATTTCACAATTGTACAATTCACCAAAATAGCTTTTTAAAATTTGTTTTCAGATAAAGCAGGAAATACTGCTCTCTAAGTTTATTCTTCAAAAAATGAAGTCTCCTTCTAAGCCACCTTCCATCACTACCCTGGACTTCAATGACGCTATTCATGCTCTACCAGCAGCTCCAATGTGCCTTGTGTACTGCCTGTCTGCATATTCACCCTGACAGTTTCTCCATTTACCACACATTTGTGGTCAGCATCATACTATCTATGCTCACTTTCCTGAATTCTATAAGACATTCCAAGTCAGGATCTTTCAGGAGGATCACTGGAGACCACATATCCAGGCCAGTGTTGTACATCATGGATGAATTTTTATGAAGAGACCAGGAAAAGAAATGAAGCAATTAAATTATACTAAATTCTAAACCTAAAAATCAGCCCTATCTTTCTTCAAAACCAAAATGTTGAAGAAAAATCATGGTGAGAAAAAAAAAATCAGAAGTCTGTTATTTTAAGATCAAAAACAAGCCAAGCAAACACCAACAAGTAAATATTTATCCAGTCTCAGATAACCAGAAATTTGTGGTGCTGACCTTAATATTATTGATTTGATGACATCACAGGTCATGACCTCAGGTCATCCCATGCTGGCAACCACCCTAGCAACAGCATACAAAGAACACTACAAAATGGCACCTCCCATTAAGACAACTCTCCCATAGAAAAAGACACAAAATATTTCTAACCAAGTGTCGAAAACTAAAAATAAATATAAGGAATAGATTCAGCAACATATAAAATTGCCTGAATAAACACCAAAATATTGTTGAAAAAGTGGCAAAAACAAGTAAAACAATACTAATTCCTAACTTCCAATGGATGTTAGCAGCAGAGGAGGGCTTCTGAGATGTTTCCAGGTAAGTGCTGTCCAGCTGTGACCCTCTCTTCTATGCTCTGTGCCAGAATAATTTTAGCTCTGTTTTGGCACAAGGAGAAAATGGCTGCAGGTGAAATGAAATGTATGTGCTAGTGGCAAGAATTTTGCATGTAGAGAAACAGCATTTGTTTTGCAGATATTTTTGCAAAGTGAAACTCGTTTCACTGCCATTTCAGTTTCACACAAATCATTTCACTTAGCACCAACAGTTATTTACAAATAAGTAAGTTTGACAAGGACAAAATCCTTGGATCTTGGCGAGGCAAGGGGACCAACTTGTCCTATTAAGGTAGGTGTAAACTTTATGGATGTGTCACTGGAGTGACACTGAGAACATCAGGAAGGATGAAGTCATGCCATCACAGTGGCTATGTCAGCACTTTCCAGCATCCACAAAGATCTGCCACCCTGCACGATTTGGTGAGGAACATGTCATGCCATGGAGGATGACTCACAAATGGGGCTCCATACTTAAAGCAGCCACTAGAAATGCCTAACACTGTCAACTAGATCTGCACTGGCATCATACTTTGGACAGTGCTCTTGAGACAGATAGCCACCGGATTTGTACATGGAAGTGCATTTTGAATATGTCAAGATTTTGTCATTTTTTGGGGTGCAAATTTTCAGTTGTGATCAATGTCTATCCTTATACAACTTGTGTTGTTTTCATATAAAAATTACCAGCACTGGTGCCTCCTCTGTTTAAAGGGTGCACCAGGAACACTAAACCATTACAGAAGTTGTGTGGAATAGGCAGAAGATCAAGTGAATCTTATCAAACTCCCAGCATAAGATCATGAGGGGAAAGGAAGAGCCCTCTGCACTATTATGGAAAAAGAAAAACCAAAGGTGGCCTTCTAATAGGTAATGATGATCGATGTGCAGAAATACTGGGCCCAAGGTGGCACGTAGTACTTATGGAGATACATGTACAGGTCTTTCTGATCACATTCCTAACTACAGGAGCCACCTGAAAATAAGGCATATGGTTATTCCTTGGACAATGGCTGTTTGAGCTTAGAGTTGAGAGGAGGAGGGACAAAGAGGAAAGAAAAGATGAAGAGAAAGAGAGATAGAGAATCGGAGCCTTTGGGAGATGGCTGGCATTTGGGTAAGATGACTGGGTCTTACCCTTGGGAAAAGTGTGCACAGTTACATGTATAATAAATCGAAGAGTATGGGGGTCAGCCTTGGATTTTTGACTGATTTTGTATTTGTTTATCCTGCCACCTTATAGTTCTATGTGCTCAATACTACCTAAGCTAAATCGTAAAGTGGGGGTTGCCTTGTCCCTGTTTTAAATTATTTATCGAAACATGCAGCCAAAACTGGGACTGTCCCAGGAAAATTGGAACATCTGGTCACCCTATGTTTTAGGAACGGTGATTAGGTGAGAGAGACACCCCACCTAATAGACTGGGTCCACAATTTGTGTGGCTACATCCCAGGTGGCAGCTAGGGATTTCTTTCTGTTTACTAAGTTCATACTCTGGGTTGACTGACATTTATTTTGTGTAGTAAACATTAATTTTTAATGAAGACCTTGTTTATGTGTCTCTTTTTTCTGGTTTTGGGCGGTGGTACACAGAATTGCCCTGTCACAATTTATAAACCTATAGAAGAAGGAATGGCATAAGTATGGCCTCCATGACTGCTGCCCTCAGAATGCCCTTCTTTGTCTTAACACCCGCAGTATAGTGACTTCTGATAATACAGATTAGCATCTCTGCAGAGCTAAGGTCAGGTCAATGTCTTGTAGCTCTCTTTGTGACTAAACCTCTGCTGCTAGGTGTTTATGATGCTTGCTCAAACTGACACGAGATGCTATTTATAGAATTAAGTGTCTCCTGCATGTAATTGTGATGATGTTTCATATATGTGGTGGCAAATCTGTTCTTTCTAGTGCTTTGTCAGCTTTCATTGCCTCCTTCCCCTGCCAGCTCTCTGCTCACATGGCTACAATGACTTAAATCAAAGCTTTTACAATCTCTGCAAAGACAACAGTGCAGTCACTTCACTAGGGGAAAATCAAATCACTATGCTATAATTGAGGTTAGCACAGTGGTACAACTGGTAGCTCTGCTGCTCCAGGAGACTCAGCTCAAATCACCAGCCTGGTCTGCTTGGTTTTGATGTTGTTTAATTCTAAATAATGCTTATAATATAAGGATGTAAATTAGAATATCAGAAGTGCAAAGCATTCCTTCCAAAATGGCTTTATTCATCTTACTTGTTTAAAATAATTGCATCCAGGATATGTATCCAGTATCTTAATAGAAAGGAAAGTAATATTCATTTAAAGGTCTTGCACTGTGCACCATGTACCATGCAATGAACTGAATGAATATTAAGATATAAAAAGAATCGAATAATTGTGCAAATGCTGAATTTAATTGTTCAAGGTGTCTCTATTTGTTAAATGCATGACAAATTCTGTTAGCTTGATCCTGGTCACTCTGATTTTGTCCACTAGATGGTGACCTAGGCAAATTTTGGAATTATGGCATTTCAGTTTTTACAAGCAACTGGGGTATCACAACAGAAGCGGCACCAAATGTCTGCAGACTGAGCAATCTCCAGTCTGATAATATTTTTTGAACCATTTTGTCAATAATTTTTTGCATGCACTTCCCTCAGCTCCTCTGTATGTTTCTTACATTTGTAATCTTAGTTGTTACCCTTCCCCAATCAAATGGATATGTGTAGTCAGTTACTAACAAACTGCTTGAGGTTCCATGGCATTATAAATTGCAAGGATTATTCTGAGTTTTTGTGTTTTCTATCCAAAGCACTAGGCACATATCCTAACATTCTTCTAGCTTTTCAATAGCATGTTCGCCATTCTGTGCTCCATACTCAAAACTGTACTGTACAGTAAAATTCCAACGGCAAATCAACTCTTAACAATTTGAATCAATACTTGATAGAACCTATATGTTTGTAAGTGAGACCCAACAGAAACCAGTTGAGTTCTGGTCATATTTAGGGTAGTGCCTACGCTTGCCAATGTTGGTAGTTCAATTCCCACCTCCAACTCACTCTGCCTGTATTCCATTTATAAAGAAATATATACAGTCATATGAAAAAGTTTGGGAACCCCTCTCAGCCTGCATAATAATTTACTCTACTTTCAACAAAAAAGATAACAGTGGTATGTCTTTCATTTCCTAGGAACATCAGAGTACAGTACTGGGGTGTTTTCTGAGCAAAGATTTTTAGTGAAACAGTATTTAGAAGTATGAAATTAAATCAAATGTGAAAAACTGGCTGTGCAAAAATGTGGGTACCCTTGTAGTGTTGCTGATTTGAATGCATGTAACTGCTCAATACTGATTACTTGCAACACCAAATTGGTTGGATTAGCTTGTTAAGCCTTGAACTTCATAGACAGGGGTGTCCAATCATGAGAAAAGGTATTTAAGGTGGTCAATTGCAAGTTGTGCTTCTCTTTGACTCTCCTCTGAAGAGTGACAGCATGGGATCCTCAAAGCAACTCTCAAAAGATCTGAAAAAAAAAAGATTGTTCAGTTCAGGTTTAGGGGAAGGCTACAAAAAGCTATCTCAGAGGTTTAAAGTGTCAGTTTCAACTGTAAGGAATGTAATCAGGAAATGGAAGGCCACAGGCACAGTTGCTGTTAAACTCAGGTCTGGAAGGCCGGCATATGCACAGGATTGTGAGAATAATTACAGACAACTCACAGATCACCTCCAAAGACCTTCAAGAACATCTTGCAGCAGACAGTGTATCTGTACATCGCTCAGCAATTCAGCGCAATTTGCACAAAGAACATCTGCATGGCAGGGTGAAGAGAAAGAAGCCCTTTCTGCACTCACGCCACAAACAGAGTTACTTGTTGTATGCAAATGCTCATTTAGACAATCCAGATTCATTTTGGAAGTGCTTTGGACTGATGAAACAAAAATTGAGTTATCTTGTCATAACAAAAAGCGCTTTGCATGGCGGAAGAACACCGCATTCCAAGAAAAACACCTGTTGACTGCTGTCAAATTTGGTAGAGGTTCCATCATGCTGTGGGGCTGTGTGGCTAGTTCAGGGACTTGTTAAAGTCGAGGATCGGATGAATTCAGCCCAATATCAACAAATTCTTCAGGATAATGTTCAAGCATCAGTCACAAAGTTGAAGTTACACAGAGGTTGGGTATTTCAACAAGACAATGACCCAAAACACAGATCAAAATCTACAAAGGCATTCATGCAGAGGGAGAAGTACAATGTTCTGGAATGGCCATCACAGTCCCCTGACTTGAATATCATTGAAAATCTATGGGATGATTTGAAGCAGGCTGTCCATGTTCGGCAGCCATCAAATTTAACTGAACTGGAGAGATTTTGTATGGAAGAATGGTCAAAAACACCTCCATCCAGAATCCAGACACTCATCAAAGGCCATAGGAGGCATCTAGAGGCTGTTATATTTGTAAAAGGAGGGTCAGCTAAGTATTGATGTAATATCTCTGTTGGGGTGCCCACATGTATGTACCTGTCTAATTTTGTTATGATGCATATTGCATATTTTCTGTTAATCCAATAAACTTAATGTCACTGCTGAAATACTACTGTTTCCATAAGGCATGTCATATATTAAAAGGAAGTTGCTACTTTGAAAGCTCAGCCAATGATAAATAAAAATCCAAAGAATTAAGAGGGGTTCCCAAACTTTTTCATATGACTGTAATATGTGCCAAAAATGTGGTTAACTGTAATTATTACTATTTGATTAAATTGATCTGATAGATCTTCTCATTTCCTAGGTAATTAATGTACACAAATCTTAGGGCATAAAAAGTATCAGTTAACATTCCTGCAGGAAATAATGAATGGTCAGACTTATAGTTGGCATGCTGAGGAGACAGAATCCATCAAGGTGTGATGAAGTTAATTACTTATCATTTATATCACTAATTTAAATTGTCATTAAGAATTTTAACTGTATTGCTGCATTGTAAAGCTAGTGTCACAAAAACAAGACATAAACAGATAAAGGTTTTGGAGCAGCCACCCGTATACAGTGATCCCTCGCTATATCGCTCTTCGACTTTCGCGGCTTCACTCTATCGCGGATTTTAAATGTAAGCATATCTAAATATATATCACGGATTTTACGCTGGTTCGTGGATTTCTGCGGACAATGGGCCTTTTAATTTATGGTACATGCTTCCTCAGTTTGTTTGCTTAGTTGATTTCATACAAGGGACGCTATTGGCGGATGGCTTAGAAGCTACCCAATCAGAGCATGTATTACGTATTAACTAAAACTAGTCATTGATATACGATATGCTTCCCGCGTGGTGCTTGATTGTTTGCTTTTCTTTGTCTCTCTCATTCTCTCTTTGACATTCTCTGCGCCTGACGGAGGGGGTGTGAGCAGAGGGGCTGTTTGCACAGAGGCTGTTTGCCTAGAGGATACGGACGCTCCTCTAAAAAATGCCGCTTTATCGCAGTGCTTCGGCATACTTAAAAGCCCAAAAGCACGTATTGATTTTTTGATTTTGTTTTTGTTTGCTTTTCTCTCGCTCTCTCTCTCTCTGACATTCTCTGCTCACGCATTCCTTTGAAGAGAAGATATATTTGCATTCTTTTAATTGTGAGAAAGAACTGTCATCTCTGTCTTGTCATGGAGCACAGTTTTAACTTTTGACTAAAGGGTGTTATTTCATGTCTAGAGGGCTTTAATAATGTTAACAGTGTGGGAAAGTTTATAAGAGCTTAAAATATATAAAAATAACCATACAAACATATGGTTTCAACTTCGCAGATTATTTTACATCCAGAAGCAGAACAGAAGCTTTCAGCAAAACTGAAATATAATAAACTTTGGTTGAGAGTAATGTGAGTGAAAGAATGATGAAGTTCATTATTGCTGTATAATGGAGACAAAAATATGGCAAAAAAGCTGTTAGATGTTCTATATGGTCCACTAAGTGGGCGAGGACCTTCTCTGGCTTGTCTAGAAATGACCTTGCTCCTTGCAGCCAGCCCCCAACTACCCACAGGCTTTGGCCCAGGCCCAAAATAATAAGATGGCTTTTAAAAAAAGGTTAAAAACACTTAAAATGTTAAAAAATATATTAAAAAGGAATTGCAAGGGAGAAGATAACTGTAAACCTCTGGCTTATTAAGGAAAATCAAAACAAAGCATGTATATAAATTGAGAGTTTATTTATAAAAAGTAAAAATAAACACAAAAAACAGAAATAAACTGGGAAAATGGGTAAAGCACACTCCAATGCAAAATCCACAAATAAAATTCAATAACAGAAACAAAAATCACCACACACCCACAGATCTCCAAACAACTGTCAATGATCCACTGCTACGGCCCTCTCTCTGACCTCAATATAAAGACAGAGGGCGGACCCAGCAGCAGTGATGTCAGAGTGGCCCCTCCTCCTGGGTCTTCACGCACAAGGAATGCTGGAACATTTAAACAGATAGTACACAAATAACAAACATTAAGTAAATCTAACAGAACTTACATAAAGACATAAAAAACAATAATTCACTTACGCCAAGTAATAAACACTGGCTAAAACATAACAACCATGAAAGTTTTCCTCACTTTATGTTTCCAATAAAAGAAGACTTATTATGTCCAAATCTTATTGAAGAATTTCATCCCGAAGGGTTTTCAACAGAAGAAATGAGTACAGGGGCAATCCAAGCACTGAGAAACGATGAAGTCAAACAAATTGACGCGAAAATTGTCGATCGGTTACTCAGCAAATTGGTTAAATCAATAGACTATGCAGCAACAGTTGGTGGTGATGGTGTGGAACATGAAAACATCATCTTATAATATCCCGCAGAATATCTACAACCGTTAACACCGTCCGGTCTTCCACCGGCTGAATTACTGTTGAAAGAAGGATGTATCATAATGTTATTGCGTAATTTATGTCTGACTGATGGGCTATGCAATAGAACATGATTAGCTGTATTCAAAATTGGTGGAACAATTCTGACATGTACAATCTTGTAACATTAGACACCAAAGGAGATCTTGATATACCATCCATCCATCCATTATCCAACCTGCTATATCCCAACTACAGGGTCACAGGGGTCTACTGGAGGCAATCCCAGCCAACACAGGGCGCCAGCCCATCGCAGTACCTTGATATGCCATACGTATTGAAATGTTTACAGTTTACTGTTAGAACAGCTTTTGCTATGATAATCACATGTGATAAAGTATAATATGCTTTGTGGCATCCGGCCGGGGCCGGAGCCTGCCTGGGACGCCCAGGAGGACCAGAGGAAGGCTTGTGCCTCCTCCAGACCGCGAGGGGGCGACCGCCCTGGTTATGTTGGGGGCCATGGGTAGAGGGCTTGGAAGCCCAGCCCTGTAGGGGCCCGTGGCCACCGCCAGGCGGCGCCCCGGTGCCTGTAGAAGTCTGGAGCCCAGCACTTCCGCCACACCAGGAAGTGCTGGGGGGAAGAAGACAGGGGACACCCGGAGGGCTTCTGGGTGCGCCGGCACTTCCGCCACACTGGGGCGTGTCTTGGAGGAATGCGGAAGCAGCTGGAGCCCATCCGGTTCCTATTTAAGGGGCCGCCTCCCTTCAGTCGAGAGCGGAAGTCGGGTGGAAGAGAGACGGAGCTGGAGAGAGAGGACTGGAGGCGGCCAGGAAGGCACAAAGGACTGTGAGGCCTGGATTGAGGGGGATCGGTGCTGGAGGCACTAGGGTTTGTGTGCACGAAAATTAACTTGTAAATATTGTAAATAAACATGTGTTGGGTGCAAAACCGATGTCCGTCTGTCTGTGTCCGGGCCAGCATTCACAGTGGCATAGTCGTCAGGATGCTCCACCTGGGTCGAGGTGGGCACCTGTTCTTAAAACAAATTGTTCTGTGGACGGCCCGGCGCAGCAGTGGACCCCACACACTCGCACCGGGAGCAGCACGTGCACAACCCCGCGGGAGCGGTTTACCCCATGGGCTGCCGCCGGACCACAGTATGACCATGATCCCCGGGTGCGGAGAAAGGACAGGATCCGGGAGGTGAGTGCCCTGCCCTGCAGTAATCGGCCCTTCAGGGTTGCACTTACCTTGTTTCCCACAGGAAGGGCGATCCGGATCCGCGTCCGTGGCAGGAGCACGGCGGGCCACAGACTGTCGACAGCGTGAGGGCGGCAGCGGAGGAGGCTGCGAAATTGGAGCCGCTGCAGCTCGAAGAATTGCAGCAGCTGCGAGGCTGCCAGGAGGCACGCCACCGCACCCAGAGAAGGGGAGACAAGATGGCCGCGGGCCGGATGTCCCGCCCGCTGACAGGCACGGGATTGGCCGGTGTGTCTTGTGTGCCCGCCAATGACGGTACAGAGGCGGGACCAAGGAATGTCAGTCTCGTGTTGGGAAGAGACCCAATTGGGCCAGAAGGAGTGTCCCACAGGAGGCAGACGACGAGTGCGGCTGATGGACAGGTAAGCCCACCGACGTCTGTCTCCTTGTTTTCGCCGGTGGCGCTGGGCGAACCGGAGGAGTCCCTTCGGCCTGTGGAGTCACCTTTCTCACAGATGCTAAGTGCTCTCGCCATCCAGCTGGAGAAGCTGAAGGGGAAGGCGGTCGCGTCATGGGAGACGCCGTTGGACACGGAGGATCGGCGCGACGCTGGAGCCTTTGACCGGCAGAGTACTGCGGGGAAGGTAGGTCTTGCCATTCCAGTACAGCATAAGGGGGGATTCGCCGAAAACGGCCGTGACTTTAATAAGGAGGACCGGCAACAAGTAGGCAATGCCGGTTCCTCCGATAGGATGGGACGTGTCGCTGGGTGCGCGTGTCCAGTGAAGGGCCGTCCTCTGCGGAGGGAGAGGGAAACCCCTGGGCGGGTGGAGGAGCTGCCTGCGAGAGTGGTCCCACCAAAGACGAACGGACGGGCATGGAACCTGCGGCGGAGGAGCCAGACAGGCAAGTCGTGGGCTGTTGATGGGGGGAGAGTGCTGCTGGTACAGAGACTGACGGGACGCTCGGGGCGAGTGTCCAGGCAGTGCTTCTGGCCCTCCCTTTTCTCTTTTTACAGGACCGAAGCCCGACGAGCGCTGGAGCCGACGTCGTTCGGAACCTGCCCTCCTGGAACGGGCCGCTCTGCGGGAGGACTCCCCACTGGAGAGCGGATGGTGCCCCAGCTGGTGGGGACGGTGGAGGTGACAGCGGCGCAGACCAGAGGGGCGTGTTGGCGTCGGAGGGGATGCCGAAGTAGGGTGTCCCAGGGTGCCGTGATGGACCCTGGGTACGTAGTAGGACCCACTCCGGGGACGTGCTGCTCTCTCGGGAAGTGGCGCTCGGACCGACATGTCTTCACTGGCTGTGGGGCACTGTGGCATCCAGCCGGGACACCCAGGAGGACCAGAGGAGGACTTGTGCCTCCTCCAGACCACGAGGGGGCGACCGCCCTGGTTATGTTGGGTGGAAGAGAGATGGAGCTGGAGAAAGAGGACTGGAGGCAGCCAGGAAGGCACAAAGGACTGTGAGGCCTGGATTGAGGGGGATCAGTGCTGGAGGCACTGGGGTTTGTGTGCACGAAAATTAACTTGTAAATATTGTAAATAAACATGAGTTGGGTGCAAAAGCGATGCCCGTCTGTCTGTGTTCGGGCCAGCATTCACAGCTTATAGACTGACTATGTTATGAACCCGTGGATCGATAGCAGGTGCCAAGATTAGATATTCATTATCTAATCTTCTGTGGCAGTTTCATAGATGGCACCTGGAAAGGCATAAAGGTGTTATGAGGTCCACCTTAGACGCACTTTTAAAGGTAAGCTTTCTGTTTTCTATTTTGGTATACTACTTTATGTCTTTATGCTTATGTATTATGTTTAAAGTTGTAAGTAATGCTAGCATGCCACCATTTGTTCTTCTTGTGTGTTGTGGACATTTAAGAATTACATTAAATATTAATCAAAATTACAAGTGCCCAATGACAGAGAATGAAGAAAATAAATCTAAACAAAAAAGCCCCATTCAAGCTTCATATTAACGGTTGACGTCCGTATTGTGCTCTGCTTACATAGTGATGCCTCCACCCACCGACACTTTGATTTATAGCTTTGAAACCAGAAGGAGCGTAGTCAGGTGCCATCGCTGGGCATCTTGGTGCTGTGGGAGAAATAGGAGAGGACATGATTAGCGACAGCTCCCTCTCTTGACCCTGGCTGGTATCACTTACCTTAGAGAAGCCCTGATGGTGATCCACAGACAGGCATATGTAGCAGTGTACAACTCAATGCTGTTTCCAGTCATGTTGGTTGGTTTTTGGTGTTGCATCACACAAAATTTTTATTAAGGAACCAAGAGAAGAATCAAAGTTGTTATATCAAACTAAAGTCTGAACTTAAAATCTGTCCTATCTTTCACCAAAACTCAAGTATTAAACAAAAATCATGACCAATAAAACAAAGCTCAGATGTCTGTTATTTAAGGTAAAACGTCAACAGGTTAAGCTTTTATCCAGTCTCAGATAATCAGGAAGTGAGTGGCACTGACTTTTATAGTGTGGACCTGATGACATCACAGTCTGCGACTCCTGGTTGTCGTCTGCTGGTAACAACGGTACTGAAATGGAGGCACTAATTAAAAACAAAATGACAGTGGAAAAGACACAACTAAAAAATAAAAATTGATATACCAGAAACAGACCCCCCTAATATAAATATAGTTTTGAAAATTGTGGAAAAATTAAAACAAAAACCATTCCAAAACAGTTGCATACACACTATTTAAGACTGAGGTGCGCAGTGCATGGTGTCCTTGTTTTGGGGTAAATGCCAAATGTACTGCCAGATATAGAAAAATATGACAGGACATGAAGCCAGAAAGTCATATCCGGGAGATAAAAAAATACCTAAATGCTAGTCAAGAATGAGTTGCAAAGAATTTTAATTAAGTAAAGATCTATAAACCACATATGGCAACTTACAGTTGCACAAACAATAGATGTGAAAAATATAGATACCCTTGTTTAATCAACAGACTAAAGTTACGGAATACTACAAAGTGCACCAAGGTAATAATAATAATAATAATCTTAAACAGGTGCTTTGAATGCAAAAATAGATTAAAGAACATAATAATCTCTGGAAGTATGCACATTTTATATCCCTTAAATGTACACAATAATAAATGTACAGAGCTTTAACAACTGACATTTAACAAAGTTTAAGGGTGACATGACATTGTTTTCCAGACACGTGAGGAAGATGTGTTTTCGTTGAAGCTGACTTTAGATATTGTAAAAGTTCATCTGAAATGACATAAATGACGGGGTTGTAAAATACATCTAAGTAGTTGCCTCTATTACTTTTTACTATATTATTTATCCATGCTATTAACCTCCCTGGCATTAATCCCAAGCTTAACTGGAGCTCGGAATTCTATATAAATACATTCAAGTCCAAGTCAGACTCACAGTGATGTGTAACAATCCACTTTACAGTGTTAAGCCCAAATAACTCTCAAGATAGTATTCTGCTGCCTTCTAGTGGATGACGTAACATGATGCTGCAAAAAATTATGAATATTTCTATTGTTTCTGAACCTTTATGGTAACTCTATGGTAACTAATTAATATTCATGAGTGGGTGGAGCCTTCAACCAAAAACACAATGGCAAACAAAAAACCCTAAAACCAGAACAATCTGAAATGGAACCATTACTCAAATAGAAGTGAGAGTGCTGTGAATTGCTCCTCGGATGTAAATGGACACTGACAGTGAAACTGACACCTACCTGTTTGGTAGCTTCGAACCTGCAAAGTTTTGTGTTTGCTGTCTGCTGACAATCCTGCACCTCCTTATTGCCTATTTCTGGGTTCCCCAAATCCCCCCCAAATGTCTGTTGATCATGATTATCTGGACTATTTATGATTTGTCGATTATAGTCTGATAAAGGAAGTTGTTGTTGACAATGAGCCACGATGCTGGACATTGCTGAAAAAGACGCAGTAGACCATTTTCTTGTCGTGGTCACTACAGACGACTTAGTGGTGTTTTTTAGGTGTTCTGATCGTGAAAGGTATTTTGTGTAAACCAGTCCAGAGATGTTACTGGTCCACACATCGGGTGTTACAGATACCCCTTTTTTCAGTGAAGTTATGAGTGAGTGTCAGTTTTCACTCAGTATGAAATACCTGCACTTCACTAGTAACGATGACTATGATGAAGCTAATCACTCAGCACAGAAACTGCACAAACTGTGACATGTAGCAGGTGTATGTTCTCGATCGTGACAGAGTGATTAACAAATGTCTCATGTGTTACAAGAGAAGGCCTTCATGGATACAATACATTGCATCCAAACAGGCATAATTTGGTATCAGGTTCTACATGACGTGCCAAGCAAGCTCTGGGTACATTTGGCGCTCGATACTTTACACTGTGTAGCGGGACCAAGGGGGATGACAAGTACAGTCAATACGTTGTCACTGCATCATCTGAGCTGTCACTTTTGGACCCTTTGCTTGACCAACTGCTTGATTTTACTTAAAATAAAAACGGGTGCATATGGCACATTAGGAGCAAACCACTGTGATATGCCTGGAGACTCTGGTTGAGTAAATGTGTCAAGCAGCATGGTGCTGTTGCTGTAGGCCATAAAGGCAAAATGAATGTGATTCAGTGGAAGACAAGAATGATGTCTACTTCCTAAGAACTGTTCACGATGCAGCAACTAACTGGCAGTGCTGGGGAAATGTGGAAGTCACTATGCCTTGAGCTGTGGTAGGCTACAATGGCGGGTGTTGATCATGAAGGTCAGGCACTATGTGCGTTAGTGATGGTTTCAAAACATATCACACAAAGCACATATACTAAACCTGCTCCAGGACTGCAATCACCACTATCTTTCCTACTGTGATTATGTTGATGTTTTGGTATTTACTGTACTGTACGTGCTTATGTTACATACTGTATAATAACATCTTTTATTGTTGAAAAAAATTCTATGCTCTTGGCTTATTTTTCTGGGGGTAAACATAACACTAAGGAGGCTTCATGCTCAGGGATATTAAACACAATCAAACCCTGGGGCATACTTCCTGTTCACTCAATATGATAATGGAGCACGCTTAGGTAGTAGGATTAATTAGGAAATTATTATGACATTGCAGCAACTTAGGCTAAATGTGTGAGCTCTTCCTTAAAATAACCTCCAGGCTAACTTTGCACATCCATTATCTACCACAGTGAGCTTATTTGGTTTTCACTTGTGCTAATAGTGACAGCAACAAGGCGATAAATCAAACACAATTTCCACAAAGACAGAAAGTTTGAACCTCTGCATTTTGTTCACCTCTCCTCTTCTTCATTTTTCCCTTTTGCACCTGATAGCTTTTGCTTTTTTATTCTGAAAAACTCGTCCTCATCCTCATTTTGCCACTTCACTTGCAACATACTTTTTTGGTGGTGGTGGTGGAAAGGGGACTCACACTAAACTAGCCTAATGGCAGCCTTGACATCTTTCCTATCCCTCAAATTGTGTAGCTATTCTGTGCTGGTGCTGCCAAAGTGTGTAGAGTGTGGTATGCAGGTTGTGAGACAAAACAAAATTGGCTTGCTAAATCAACCCTCAAGAAAAAAATGCTGCCACCCATGTTGCCTATTGGGTTTATTGGCCACAAACTTGGACAATCAGGAAATGCATAATGCAAACCTTTATACCTTCATAATGACTTCAAGCCTTGTGCCACTTCAGTCATCCAAATAAACACTTTAATAACAATACACACAAAAGGTCCCTAAAATAGCAGCACACAAAAAAATAAAATGGCGTTATGGAAATAAATACACCCAACAGCAAAAAAATAGTGACAAGAGTTAGAATCTCCTGTAGTGTGCGGATGAGGCCTTTGCCTTCTTGGGACGCCTCCACGCAGGGAGGACTGGGGATGCAAGCATGGCCAGAGTGTTACCTTCCTACTAGAAGGTAATGATGCCTCGGACTCCAGCAGGGCTTCATGGGAGCTGGAGTTTGGTGCAGCCCTGTTGGCATCCGCAGGAGCTGCTGAGCCCTTATGGGCAGTTCTTCCGTCACACCCGGAAGTGCTGCCAGAAAGGAGTCATCAAGCACCTGGAGCATTTCCGGGTGCCTTATAAAAGGAGCCAGCAAGTGGAGAGAAGAACATAAAGAGAAGGAAGAGAACTGTTTGTGGGCTGTGCTTGTGCTGGACTGTGTTGAGCTTGTGGGAATGGGGAAGGTGTTGCCCACAAGGTAGAAAAGAAAATAAAAAAAAATCAGTGTGTGCCTTGAATTTGTGTGCCACGCTTGTCTGTGTTGGGTTAAGCTGGCAGTGCAAGCCTGAGTGGTCTACACTCCATAACACAAAAAAAGTAATTCACTGTTTATTTAGATCAGTGACACCCTGGGTAAGATCTCATCCAGCTTCTCAGCTTGAGACTAACTTTTTTTCTGTTACTCTTTTCAAAACATTACTATTTTTTGATAAAAGGTACTTGTGAGACCTCAGGTTCAGGTCAAACATTCACAATCACCATAATTAGTTCTAAAGAAATCATCCAAATGTAATGTTGATCAGTTACTGAATGACCTTTGTTTCCTCCAAATGAGAATAAGCATTCAAATTTCTTGTAATTTCAGTTTATTTATTTTTTTCAAAGTGTAGTTTTTTTGCCATTAATAGAGACTTACAAAGGTGCCCTTGTTGCTGCTTATTCTTTGAATCACAAACTTCAACCACCTGACGTTTCTTCTCTATGTTTTTGCGGAAGCCAACAGCTCTGGAGGCTTAGAGTCTCCATTAAGAACTCTTTGAAACTTTGTTTATAGTTGGTGCTACTTTGTAATTGTCCCTTTTAAATGAATATCTTTTCAAAGCATTCTTTTGAGAAAATAGGATGGGATTTGTCACTTCATCAACTTCACCTGTTTAACAACCCACAATGCTTTATTAAGAATGATTATAGCATACCAAAATTTAAGAAATTACTAATACTTTACACTTTTGGAAATCCAAAGGGAAATGGCTTACACAAAGCATGAACCTAATGGGAAAGGGAGATTAACTCTTTACCTGATGCTTTCTTCAGGTGCACAGTACTACTGTTCACAAGATTCTAAAGTCGGGACAGTTGCAGGTGAAGTGACCTGCAGAGTCAAACGGGAAGTCAGCAGCATACAGTCTGGTACCTTAACCATTACAACACCACCATCTTTTTAAATCAAACTCCACCATACAATTACAGAAATATAATACATTTATTTATCTAGATGATTTTTTCCAGATCCTCTGATTTTCCTCCTGCATCCCAAAGAAATACATATAAGGTTGATTGATGTTCCCCAGATGAACCCACATGTGAGTAGGTCTTGTCCAAGAATGGTCTTTGCCTTCTCCCCCAGTTCTGCTGAGTTAGGCTTCAACCACTGTCAGAGTAAATCGAAAGATGAGGCAGTACAGAAGATGCTTTTTAAATAAAAAGAGACATGAGAGGGCACTCTCTTTAACATCTTCTCCTATTTTGTCTGCAGACCAGAGGATCAGAGAGTCGATGACACCTGATGATACACCCAATTCCTCGACAAGCATCTCCACTTACAGGGAATAACCCATATAAAAGCCACCACTTCCCAAATAAACAGTCATGTTTATGGACTTGTGTCTGGAATGATGTCAGTCTTGTTTTACTTTAAGCTTTCATTGTACAGTACTATCGTTTCCATAATTACACATTACTTCTGGATTCCAGCCCCCTGAGCTTGCCATTCTGCCTTGCCCACCTCTTAACTGGCTCCACTGCCATCTTGCCTCAGTCTAATCATAGACTCTGGTCTGAAAAAGCGTTATTTAAAGGACACATGAAACTTGTGTTTATTATTTTGTTTTCAAATATACAGTACTGGAATTGCATGAGGGTGCCCCGTAATCGCAATGCTTTGTTTGTGCTTCATTTACTATACTATATACAGTATATGCATGCTTGGTTGATGGTTTTATCCAAGTTGACTTACAAGATGAGCAGAGAGTGCAGTCTGCACATGTATTTAACATATACAGTATATACAGGGTTAGTCAAAATTATGTTAACACTAATGGTACTGCTATGTATATACTTATATACAATTTTTGTGGACAATTTATGTGCCACATATGGTACATGTGTTGATCATGATGGTGAAAAGGTTGAGACATTCCTGTAAATTATCTTGCACATATGAAGTATGTTTTATTAAGAAATTATTTCCGCCATTCAAATGTTAGCATAATTTTGACTAACCCTGTACATAAACATATATTATGGACACAAAGAATAAAAGGCAAAAGAGGGTTCACAGACAAAAGCGCAATAGACATATGCTCCCCGACAAAACCGTGACGGACAAATGAGCGCCGTCAAACCCACTATCTGGTTTTCAACAAATGCGCGCCGACAAAATCACGAGAGAGTCCAAGAAAGTGGGACGCCCTTGCTGCAATTCTTCCTACATACGCAGGGCGTGATCTAAAGGACTATCTGCGTGCCGTGCTGATGGCATGCCGCGTCTAATAATATTGACTTCTAAAATAAACATTATTATATATGCTTTAAACTAGTAATTCATGTTTAACGAAACTTTCGCGATTTTGTCGGCACGATTTTGACAGCGCATTTTAATCGGCGCTATTTTGTCGGGGCGCATATGTCTATCGCCTAAATGTCGGGTCACATAGAAGAGTCTGTTATTGTGGGAAACCCTTCTTGGACAAGCATTTCCCACCACCACAGCCATAAGTATAACCTCAATTCCAAAACAGTTAGGATGCTGTGTAAAATATAAATAAAAACAGACTGCAATTACTTGCAAATCTCGTACACCCATATTTCTGTGTTTAACAGAACACAGAAAACATATCAAATGTTGAAAGGGAGACATTTTACTATTTCATGAAATATATTATTTCATTTTGAATCTGAAGGCAGCAACATTTCTGAGAAAAGTTAGGATGGGGGCAACAAGAGGCTGGAAAACTAAGTGATACTAAAAAGAAACTGCTGGAGGAAAATTTTGCAACTAACTAGGTTGAATGGCAACAGGTCAGTAACATGATTGGATATAAAAAGAGCATCTTAGAGAGGCAGAGTCTCTCAGAAGTAAAGATAGGCAGAGGTTCACCAATCTGCAAAAAAACTGCATCTACAAATTGTGTAATAATGTTCCTCAATGTAAAATTGTGAAGACTTTGTATATCTCATCACCTACAGTAAATAATATCATCAAGATTCTGAGAATCTGGAGAAATCTTTGGATGCTCGTGATCTTTTGGCCCTCAGGCACCACTGCACTAAAACTGGCATAATTCTGTCATGGAAATCACTGTATAGGCTCAGGAACACTTCCAGAAATCACTGTCTATGAACACAATTTGCCATGCCATCCACAAATGATGCATGGAAGAAGCCATATATGAGCATGATCCAGAAAGGCTGGTGCCTTCACTGGGCCAAAGTTCTTTTAAAATGGATTGAGGCAGAGTGGAAAACTGTTCTGTGTTCAGACGAATCAAAATTTGAAATTGTTTTTGGAAAACATGGACGTGGAAGTAAAACCATCCAGCTTTTTTATCAGTACTCACTTCAAAAGCCTGCATCTCTGATGGTATGGGGGTGCATTAGTGCCTATGGAATGATCAGCTTGCACATCTGGAAAGACATCATCAATGCTGAATGGTATATACGTCTTTTTCAGGGAAGGCCTTGCATATTTCAATAATAGTAGTACAAGAGTCCAGCAGTCCAGATCTTTCACCAATCGTCCATCATGTAATGAAAAATACCACAAAGACGACCCAGGACTGTTGAGCAGCCAGAATCCTATATAAGACAAGAATGGAACAACATTCCTCTCCCAGTCCAGCAACAGGTCTCCTCAGTTCCCAGATATTTACAGACTATTGTTAAAAGAAGAGGGGATGCTACACAGCGGTAAACATGGCCTTGTTTTTGAGATGTGCTGCTGCCGTGAAATTCAAAATAATCTTATTCTTTTCTTAAAATGGTACATTTTCTCAGTTTAAACATTTGACATATGTTCTGTGTTCTATTTTGAATAAAATATGGGTTTTATAACATTTGCAAATTATTACATTCTGTTTTTACTTATATTTTACACAGTGTCCCAGCTTTTTTGGAATTGGTGTTGTACAATTAACCATAATCACAGCACAACTCTTTGCATTTTCCTCTGTCTTCCACTGCCTCCCCCACTCCTCCTCACAAGCATCATCCACCTTCCACCTGACTCTGGCTTGGTGATGTGAGGCAGGCAGCTCATTTGCTCTAATCCCCCAGGAGTACTTCCAGTGATATGATGCTGCAGCACCGAAGCACTTCTGGGTGAGGCTGGACCCCTACAGAATAGGGACTCCCAAATCCTGCAGCTCCTCCTGGCAGCCCACATGGGACCCAACAGTACTGTCCCTCAGGACTAAATACCCAGCATGCCTTGTGGGCACCCATACTGGGAACTGAACCTGGGCTTGTGGCCATCTAGCATACTGGGGAGACAAAGCACTGTGTAAACTGTCTCCCCCTGTCCTTCCATCCTAAGGGTGACAGGATTAACTCATCATATATATACAAGTTTATTGTAGATTTGGCGAAAGTATTTACATAAAACAACTTACAAGATCAGGATATAGCATAATTGCATACATTAATATTTTACACTGATACAGCAGACGGTTTATTGAATTGTCACACAATGAGTTGGAGGCCTTGTCATTACACCACACTCCCTACTTAAAATGGAATAAATGAAATAGATAATACAATATAAGGATTGTGATAAGACAGCCCACAGGCACAGACAGGCAGACAGTGGATGTCCAAAAACACACACTGTTTATTCTCACAAAATGTCCTACACACAACACAGTACACCAATCCACCCAAATGCAGTCCCTTCTTTCCTTGACTCTCTGTATTCCTTTCCACTTTTACTCCTATCCTCCAAAGCCTCATCTTTCTCCTCCCGACTCCGGCTCCTGAATGGAGAAAGGTGGCCTCTTTTATAAGCACCTGGATTTGATCTTCTGGCGGCACTTTCTGGTGTGGCGGAAGTGCTGCATGAGCACCCAGAAGCACTCCAGGTGTCCCTGGAAATTCTTCCGTCAGCACTTCTGAGTGTGGCGGAAGTGCTGATATGCAGGGCTCCACAATCATCCGGGCGCCCCCGGCGGTGGCCATGGGCCCTTACAGGGTTGAGCTTCCATGCTCAGTTCCCATGGCCCCCATACAAACCAGGGTGGCTACACTCTCGTGGCAAAGGGAATGTATAGTTCCTCTTCGGGTCCTTCCAGGTGTCCTGGCTGGGCATAGCCCCCAGCCATTCGCCACAGGTTATAAAATGAAATGTGAATTACATAGAAATTATAATGGAAAATCATATGTGCTGCCATCTTCAGCAAGATTTTATTTTTATTGTCAGTGGGAGTTCTGATTGAATTTTGAATAATTCCTCATGTTTCTGCATTTTCACTGAAATGTAATGAGTAGGATGTGAACTTCATGATTAGTTGCTTGGCTGACACTTTTAAGTAAAAGCAATTTATAAGCGACGAGCATGTATTACAACTGTTCAGGTAAATCTACGATGTGATCACTGTCAGGGTGCACTCTTTAAGCCAGACGGCCACACATAAAAGTGCAGTGGCTGGGGTTGGCCTGAGGCTAACACTAAAATGCATCTGACCTCAAAGATTTACAAATTAAATGGTGCAGCTGTATATTAAAACAGCAGTAAATGACTGAAGTAAATATGTTTTTTTTGTATGATTTATGAGGCTAGTACTTTCATTTTCCCATTCGCACATGGATCATCCATTTAAGAAGAAGACAATGAATAAAATAATACAAGACTTGAAGAGGAGAATTCCACTTGGTAATAGCAATGATAAACTGAAGACCTTGATCATTTAGCAGATGTGATAGACTCACCTGAGAACAGATAGCTGGAACACATATCAACAATGTATGGAAAGCATCTGTCGTGACACTCCTCTGTGACCAACAATCATGTTATCCTATTGGCTGATTACACTTAGATTGCTCTTTGATTGGCTGCTTTTCTAATAAAATGGCATGTCCTATCACTCTGTTGTCTTCATTAATCACTCCATTGGTGGACTATTTCCAAATATGTCCATATCAATTCATCACACTCTTGTGTACTTGTACATGCAAATAAATAAAGCATACACCGGTAAAAAAATGGCAGCATTTGAATATTAATAAATGAACTGTAATTATTTCAGATTCTATATGGGAGGAGTTTTGATATGATCAGTGGAATAGAAATCTTTGAGAACCGTAAGTTTTGAAAAAATCTTTGACTGCATCATGAAAGACACAGTTTCTATCTAGGCATCCAGCCAGAAATTGGAGACCAGGGGCCTCATGTATAACGCCATGGGTAGAATTCACAGTAAAACATGACATATGGAGAAAAACAGAAATGTACGTACTCACAAAAAAATCTAGATGAATAAATCTGTGTGTACTCCACTTCCACGTTCTTCCACTCCATAAATCCCAGTCAGAATAAAATATAACACACGTGCATGCACCTGCTGTCTCACTCTGACTAATCCCAAAATTACGCCACTTAGAATATGCAAATCAATATAAATAGCCTCTTAAGTTCAGCGTTGTGTGAAAAGACAATGGCAAAAGCACAGGGAAAATAGAAGAATTTCAGTGAATACCAAGTGGAGGTTGGTTTGAACAGTGGAATAAATAACAAAATAAAGTTGATCGAGTGACATAGACTGGTGAAGAAACTCAAAAGTTCAAGTTCAGAAAGTCACACAGTGCCTGAAATAAAAGAAGAAGTGGCCAGATATCAAAGTCACCGTTAAAACGTAAGTCGCATCTCACTGTCCGAGTGTCATGTGGAAGCGTATTAGGGTACAGAGAAAAGAAAAAAAACAGGATCAGAGAGGAAAAAAAGGTTGAAATTTCCACTTTAATCACGTAGTTTAGTTTGCCATTAAAGTACAACGTCATAAACTTTATCTTAAAATCATTTACTAGTTCCTCAAATTCCATCGTAACTAAAGTAGCATGTTAAATGCTTCGTATTCTATGTGTTCTTCTATGTACTGTATGTGTGTGTGAATCACTACGTACTTCTTAAATGGGCTTTCTCTTACGCCGACACGGCAGAGAATACATTACACTCATGATGTTACAGCTCTCTGAACAATTTAAATACTAAGATGTATTCTAGATATTTTCATGATGATGGGAAGTAAAGCATGTATTAAACATGTGGGCATGGTGGCGCAGTGGTAGCAATGAGCTGGCGCCCCGTCCAGAGATTGTTCTTTCTCCCGCAAGATGCTTGCTGCACTGTGCTCGACCCTTAATAAAATAATTTAATACAGCAGTACTGACTCTTTCAAACATACTAACCCCTGATTCCTGTCCTTTCTTTTCTTTCTCCAAGTAAGCAATCAACACACAATCAGCTCTTTAATAAATGTCAAGCCATCTGTAAGCTTAGAATGCATATTCTTCAAAACCTTTAAGGAACATTGAAATATCTTCATATTACATGTTTATTCTATCCATCTATCCATCGAGGGTCGCACCAGTCCCAACAAGCATAGAGTGCAAGGCAGGAATAACCCTGAACGGGGCGCCAGTTCATTGCTACCACTGTCCACCATGTTCACACATTTAATTAATAACAGTATACATTATGTAAATAAAGTTAAAACTCTATCTGTTGTGGAATATGGCCGATTGGCCGGCCATTCATCCTGGCCAATACCCCCAGGCCGCCAGATGGAGCCCTCCTTGCAGCATGGAGATGCTCCGAATGCAAGCAGGGAATTATGGACATTGGAGTTTTCCTTTACAGCCTGCTGGATACCACAGGGGCCGCTAGAAGGCGCTGCAGGGAGGAACAGTGTTTATTTACCCTACACCCTGGAAGTATGTCCAAGTCACATGGACAAGGGGAATGACGTGTTTCTGGGGTGAAGAAAAGGACTTTTGATCTGACCCGGAAGTGATAGGAGATCACATGGACTGGGGATTGGAACACTTCCAGGTCAGGGATGATAAAAGGGTTGTGGGAGCTCCCAGACGGTGAACTGAGCTGGGTGGAAGGGCAGCAACTCATCTGGCAGTTGTGGAGAGTTTATTATTGTGTATTGTGATTGATTATATGAGTATTGTGGAGATGAGGGTGCTTTGTGCACTGTGCAGAATAAATATAGTCTACTTTTGGACTTTTATCTGGAGTCTGGCGTCTTGGACAAGGGTTCAAGGGAGTGATAGCGCCCCCAGTCTGTCACACTGTATAATATAATATATATACTTTACTGCATTTCATCTTAAAAATGATATCAAGAGCACCCAGAAGACAACCCTTGGAAATCTAAATTGACTTAGAAGCCAGTTGTCATCATCTGTAAATACCGCACTCACTTCTATTGAATTGAATTGAATTCCTTTATTGTTATTGTATGGCACAATGAGATTCAATATGCAAATCCTCCATAAACTTCTTTTCCCATAAAATGGTAAAATAACAACAACAACAATAATAATAATAATAACAATAATATGATAAAAAAAACAATGAAAAATATATAATATGACTAGGGGGCTCCATCCCTGCTCGCTTCGCTCGCCCACCCCCATCTTTGGTTTACTGGATATACAATATAATACAATTTATTTTTTGTGTAGCCCAAAATCACACATGAAGTGCCGCAATGGACTTTAACAGACCCTGCCTCCTGACAGCCCCCAGCCTTGACCCTCTAAGAAGACCAGAAGAAACTCCCAAAAACCCTCGTAGGGAAAAATTTCAAGAAACCTTGGGAAAGGCAGTTCAAAGAGGTTGGGCGTGCAGTGGGTGTCAAGAAGGGGGTCAATACAAAACAGTAAAATACATAGAACAGAATAAACCCTCAATACAGTATAAAAATAAAAATTCTAGAAGTATGGAGTAGAATTTCACATGAGATGATATCACATAATATGATTTGGATTTGTTTTAAGTCCTGGAGACCTCATTCATCAAGCTGCCTCCCCCATTTTGCCATTCCACATCTGAAATAGCGCTAATCCGATGAAAGTACCCCTCTTTCCCATGATTCCTGCGATCCTCCATCAGGGATGACTTTACCTTACGCAGGCAATATACAATTAAAAGAGATTGTAATTTTCTTGTGAATTATTACATATGCATTATTTTCACTTTTACTTTAAAAACTTTTGTAAAAACCATACTTGTCCTTTATTTCCCATGCGTGATTACATCTCTTTGTTGCCAGACGTATAATGGTGCTCGTGTTGTGAAGGGGGGGTTTGGCTAAATGCACGCTAAGGATATGTCTTTGGATCATTTTCTGTCTTTTTGCTGCTTGCGAGCTGCCTCTTGTGCCTGTCGCATGTCGTTGTTTTAAGAGCTGGGAGCACATGATGCTTGTCTGCAAAATGCAATCCAACAACTGTTAAGTATGGTGTCTGTGAACTTCTTTTAAATGATGGCTCACTGCGGGGTCTCGTGTGACGGTGTAAAAACAATAGTTGCCCTTTATTTCCGACCCCAGGCGTGGTTAAATTCTTTTTTGTGCAGGACATATAACGCTGCTCCCATTGTCCGAGGGGTGGGGGTCGGGGGGTTTGCGAGAAGGGCAGCGCGACGATATTCTTAAAGCCTGTACAGCCGCTGATCCTTTTGCTACTTTGTGTCTCTGCTGCTCACGTTGTGATCGCTTCTCCGTGATCATAAATATACACCTCACCGAATTGTGTTTTCTTTTAAATTAAACTTGTAGTTGCTTTAACTGTTGCGGGTCCAAGATTCTCATACTGTATGTTCCATTATTGTGTAAATCTACGTTTTGTGCATTGAATGATGCGAATGCGAAAATACTTTTCTTCTGCTCTTTTCCTTTTATTTCTGACCTCGCTTTGACCTGTGTCAGGGATGCCAAGGGCAACGACCCGGCCAGGACACCTTGAGGGACCGGAAGAGGGTCAATGCCCACCCTGGATCACGTGGGGGCTGCCTTCCTGGTTGCTTTGGGGGCCATGGGTAGAGGGCTTGGAAGTCCAACCCTGTAGGGGCCCGTGGTCACCGCCAGGGGGCGTCCCAATGCCTTGGGGACCCTGGACCTCAGTACTTCCGCCACACCAGGAAGTGCTGGGGGGAAGAAGAGAAGGGACACCCGGAGAGCTTCCGGGAGAACAGCCGGCATTTCCGCCACGCTGGGACGTGCACTGAACTAAACGTGTGTGGAGGCGAGAGCAATGCAGACCAGAGGGGTGTGTCGGCCTCGGAGGGGGTGACGAAATGGGGCGTCCCAGGGTGCCGTGATGGACCCTGGGTACGTAGTAGGACCCACTCTGGGGACGTGATGCCCTCTCGGGATGTGTCACTCAGACCGACATGTCTTCGCTGGCAGTGGGGCACTGCCGCAGGCGGCTGGGGGTGGAGCCCAGCCGGGACCAGAGGAGGGCTTGTACCTCCTCCAGACCGCGAGGGGGTGACAGCCCTGGTTGTATTGGGGGCCATGGGTAGAGGGCTTGGAAGCCCAACCCTGTAGGGGCCCTTGGCCACCGCCAGGCAGCGCCCTGGTGCCTGAACAACCCTGGACCTCAGCACTTCCGCCACACTAGGAAGTGCTGGGGGGAAGATGAGCAGGGACACCCGATGGGCTACTGGGTGCGCAGCCGGCACTTCCACCACACTGGGGCGTGTCTGCGGAGGAATATAAGGGCCGTCTCCCTTCATTCAGTAGCGGAAGTCGGGTGGAAGAAGGACAGAGCTGAAGAGAGGACTGGAGGCGGCCAGAAGGAAGGCAACAAAGACTGTGAGGCCTGGACTTTGGGGGATCGGTGCTGGAGGCACTGGGTTGTGTACTAACTTATATATAGTGTAAATATTATAAATGGGTGTGTTGGGTGAGAAACCGTTGTCCGTCTGTCTGTGTCCGGGTCCCGTTCCACACCTGCTATTTTTTTAATGACACCTGGTCCTGATTAATTTCCTTTTTTTTGCGCTAATGCGATCTTTTATTTGTCAACGTTTCACTTATAACATATTGTACTTTATACGCTTTATATGCACTGAGACACCTGTATCGGTGGTGTGTGCTGCTTCCCGTTACACTACTGATTTCTTTTTTTTGCCCATTCTCTTTCGTCTAGCGCAGGGCTATTCAATTACAAATTCAGTTGGGCCAGATTGTCAAACCAAGAAGGTTAGCTGGGCCAGTCATTTTAGCGGCAAAGCAGCTCGTAATGACAAATTTTAAAACCAACACAAACAAATTTATTGAAAAACATAAGGTTTATTCGTTGTTTCTCTTTTAACTTTGGTCAGTTTGCAGAGCAAAAGGTGCATACAAAAAGAGCTGAATTAACAGAATCTGAGGTAGCCCCTATTTTTTCCACTTACAAAAGAAAAAAAACTGACCTAGGCTACATATCTGACCTATCTGATCACAAAGTGCATAAAACAAAATAGTGCACAGTAGTAGGCTATTAGAAATAACATTGTTTCCTTTTGAAACAAAATAAACAACTTGCACACATTTGACCCAGGAACATCTCAAAGTGCATAAAATAAAAAGTGCACAGTATTCACAACTATAACAACACTGAGGGAACATATTTTAAATCACCATGTGTGATTAGGCATGCCTCTGTTACACATCCCACATTATATTGATGTATTGTAGGCTACAGTTACCCTGCTGACTTAGTGGGAGAAGTGACATTTTTTTTTGAACGAGAGCAGTGACTTTAGACTCGTAATTTGTCAAGTTGTCAATGCAATTCGAAGGCATTGGTGGAGAGTATGGTCAGTCAGGGAGCAACGAGTTGCTTTTTATGGAGTTCATGTGTGAAAAACTTGACTCACATGTATATGTTGATCCAAACATACTGAGCATGACGATCGCTACTTTCTTAATGTTAGGGAACTGATGTGCGTTGACATCAGTCCAAAACATTGCAGGCCCGTTAGTGGAAAGCTCCTGTGCCATGGTTACAGATGACTGCATGTCAACAAGTTTGAGTGTGAATTTCCCCTCGTCAATGGAAGGGACCAGTTTCTTAGCTCTGGCGGATAAGTCCCATTCTATTGCAACAGTGAACGGGTCTCTGACAAAAATGGCCAACTCTGTGGGCAGATCAAGTCCATCCAATCGACCAGCAAAGTTATTTTTCAACATCGCAATGAAACCTGTCATCACATCCGTGATTTGTGCGGGGGATGAGATGCATTTGCGGAGTGTTGGAAAATGCAGCATTCGCCTGTGCTCAAATCATTTGCGAAAAGGTCCAGTTTAACTTGGAATGCGCGCATCTGTTCCACAAGGTCGATGACAGTTTTGTCTCTGCCTTGTAGTCCCAAATTGAGATCGTTCAGTTGTTTGAATATGTCGCTCATGAAAGCAGGCATTGGCCATGAAGTTGTTGTCCAGTATGCCACTCAAATGCGTTTCTGCCTTTTTTTGCTTGCTGCCGCGGAGGTAAGTTATGATCTCTTCTCTGAGACTGCAGAAACGCTCCAGTGCTTTGCCTTTGGACAGCCACCTCACGTCATTATGCAAAAGACATTTCTGACAGCAGCATGCGGAATAAGCGGTGTTGGAGGCTTGATGTGGAGCGAATAAAATTAGCCATAACGCTGTCCATTGTCGTTTTGAGTGCCCGCTTAGTTTTGCGCACAACACCGCCTGATGCACAATGCAGTGTAAGGAGATCAACTGAGGTGCAACAGCGGACCAACGTGCTGCCAAACCATTCACTTTCCCTGTCATGGACGGAGTCCCATCTGTCACAAGCATGCACACACGCTTCATATCCAGACCACTGTCTTTAAAAAAGGCAAATTTTCCCAAAGACTATATCGCCAGTTGTGTGTCCTTCTAACGGCAGTAGGCGAGCAGCTCCTCTCGGAAGCATTTGCCATCAAAAACGGACATATATGCACAACTGAGCAGTATCAGTTTTGTCTGTGGACTCATCTACTGCTATAGACATAGTATCAGCTTTCATCAGGTCTCCTAACAGCGTTTCATACACATCTGCAGCAAGAATTTCAACCCTACGAATGTTTGAAGTATCTGACAGGGGTAAGTTTTTTTATAGCAGATACCACGCTCATTTTAATTTTATCGTCATTTATCACCTCATCCACGACAGCCAGCATACAGTCCTTCACAGTTTCAGAGTCTGTGAATGGCCTTTTCTTTTTTGCCAGTATCCAGGAAACACGAAGGGATGCTGCAGTAGCTCTCTCTTGGGCTGTGAATGACCGCACCATGGTAGTACTGCTCGGTTGTAAGATGCAATCAAACTCTGCACTTTTGCAGCCCTCTCTTGAGATCCCTCTGGAAAATTGGTGCGAAAAGTGTGATGTTTCTCAAGTGTGTTTCTCATGATGCCTCTGCACATTGTAATCTTTAAATACTCCAACGCACTCATTACAAATTAAACACATCGGTTTGGCATTTGGATGTGGCGGTAAAATAAACAAGTATTTGTCAGTCCAGGCAGGGTTAAACTTACGGTTTTTATTGGCAATTTTACGTTTCAGTGTTGAGAAAGACATATTGATAGTAATCTAAGCTACTACCAGCACGCTCTGCATTGTTTGCGTGTTGCAGGCTACGTAATTTATGTAGGAATGCGCGTTTTAGGGGGACCATAGACATAATAAATACTTTATATTTATATTAATATACAGTATTATATATTTATATTAATATAATATATAAATATATTTATATTAAATTATATTAAGTAACAATTTATGAATAATATATATTAATTTATTATCTATGGGCGGAACCACGGGATGGGCCACTCGGAGGTTGATTCTGGGCCGCATGTGGCCCGCAGGCCGCCAATTGAATAGCCCTGGTCTAGCGGGTCTTTAAAATGTCTTTCGAGAACTTCCGAGAAGATCATGTCTCCTCGTCTGGCTTTTTCATTCAAGGATTTTGTTTTATATATAGAGAGAAAACATATGTGGCTCAGGTTGTGTAATATTACAACTGTGGTGCAAGTTTACAGTGAAACCCAGCCAGAGGGGATGCACAAACCAGTGTGATTCTTTGTGTTGGTCCCAAGCCTGCATAAATGGGTAAGTTTACATCAGGATGGGCATCCAGGGTAAAATTTTGCCAAATCAATATGTGGACAACAATACAAATTTCCATACCTGATCGGTCGAGGCCCAGGTTAGCAACGACCACCACCAGTACTGTTAGCCAACAGGGTGCTGGCCGAAATTGGGCTACTGTTGGCTTAAGAAGAAGGAGAAGAAGAGGGGGAGATGTGTCAGGAGGCAGGAGGAGAGGAGGAAAGTAAAGAGAGTGGAACTGAGGGTAGGAACTTTGAATGTTGGCAGTATGACTGGTAAGGGGAGAGAGTTAGCAGATATGATGGAGAGAAGGAAGGTTGATATATTGGTATGCAAGACACGGGGGAAGAGGAGTAAGGCCAGGTGGATTGGAGGTGGATTCAAATTGTTCTATCATGGTGTGGATGGGAGGAAAAATGGGGTAGGAGTTTTTCTGAAGGAACAGTATGTCAAGAGTGTTTTGGAGGTGAAAAGAGTATCAGGCAGAGTAACGATTATGAAGCTGGAAATTGGAGGTGTGATGATGAATGTTGTTAGTGCATATGCACCATAAGTTGGGTGTACAATGGGTGAGAAGGAAGATTTTTGGAGTGAGTTGGATGAAGTGATGAACGGTGTACCCAAGGGATAGAAAGTGGTGATTGGAGCGGATTTCAATGGGCATGTTGGTGAAGGGAACAGTGGAGACGAGGAGGTGATGGGTAGGTATGGTGTCAAGGAGAGGAATGAAGAAGGTCAGAGGATAGTGAATTTTGCCAAAAGGATGGACATGGCTGTGGTGAATACGTATTTTAAGAAGAAGGAGGCACATAGGGTTACGTACAAGAGTGGAGGAAGATGCACACAGGTAGATTACATCCTATGCAGAAGAGTTGATCTGAAGGAGATTGAAGACTGCAAAGTGGTGGCAGGGGAAAGTGTAGTTAAGCAGCATAGAATGGTGGTCTGTAGGACAACGTTGGAGATCAAGAAGAGGAAGAGAGTGAGGGCAGAGCCAAGGATCAAATGTTGGAAGTTGAATATGGAAGACTGCAAGGTTGAGTTTAGGGAGGAGGTGAGACAGACACTGGGTGGCAGTGAAGAGTTACCAGACAGCTGGGAAACTATAGCAGATGTATTAAGGGTGACAGCAAGAAGTGTGCTTGCCATGACATCTGGAAAGAGGAAGGAGGAAAAGGAAACCTGGTGGTGGAATGAGGAAATACAGGAGAGTATACAGAGGAAGAGGATGGCAAAGAAGAAGTGGGATAGTCAGAGAGATACAGAAAGTAGACAAGAGTACAAGGAAATAAGACTCAAGGTGAAGAGGTGGCAAAGGGTAAAGAAAAGGCGTATGATGAGTTGAATGAGAGGTTGGACACTAAGGTGGGAGAAAAGGACCTGTACCGATTGGCTAGACAGAGGACCGAGCTGGGAAAGATGTGCAGCAGGTTAGGGTGATAAAGGATAAAGATGGAAACATACTCACAAGCGAGGAGAGTGTGTTGAGCAGATGGAAATAGTACTTTGAGAGGCTGATGAATGAAGAGAACGAGAGAGAGAAGAGGTTGGATGATGTGGAGATAGTGAATCAGGAAGTGCAATGGATTAGCAAGGAGGAAGCAAGGACAGCTATGAAGAGGATGAAAAATGGAAAGGCTGTTGGTCCAGATGACATACCTATGGAAGCATGGAAGTGTTTAGGAGAGATGGCAGTGGAGTTTTTAACCAGATTGTTTAATGGAATCTTGGAAAGTGAGAGGATGCCTGAGGAGTGAGAAGAAGTGTACTGGTGCCGATATTTAAGAATAAGAGGGATGTGCAGGACTGCAGTAACTACAGGGAATAAAATTGATGAGCCACAGCATGAAGTTATAGGAAAGAGTAGTGGAAGCTAGGTTAAGAAGTGAGGTGATGATTAGTGAGCAGCAGTATGGTTTCATGCCAAGAAAGAGCACCACAGATGCAATGTTTGTTCTGAGGATGTTGATGGAGAAGTTTAGAGAAGGCCAGAAGAAGTTGCATTGTGTCTTTGTGGACTTGGAGAAAGCATATGACAGGGTGCTTCGAGAGGAGCTGTGGTATTGTATGAGGAAGTTGGGAGTGGCAGAGATGTACGTAAGAGTTGTATGGTATATGTACGAGGGAAGTGTGACAGTGGTGCGGTCTGTGGAGGTGGGAATACATCAGGGATTGTCTCTGAGCCCTTTCTTATTTGAAATGGTGATGGACAGGTTGATAGACGAGATTAGACAGGAGTCCCCGTGGACTATGATGTTTGCTGATGACATTGTGATCTGTAGCGATAGTAGGGAGCAGGTTGAGGAGACCCTGGAGAGGTGGAGATACGCTTTAGAGAGGAGAGGAATGAAGGTCAGTAGGAACAAGACAGAATACATGTGTGTAAATGAGAGTGAGGTCAGTGGAATGGTGAGGATACAGGGAGTACAGTTGGCGAAGGTGGATGAGTATAAATACTTGGGATCAACAGTACAGAGTAATGGGGATTGTGGAAGAGAGGTGAAGAAGAGAGTGCTGGCAGGGTGGAATGGGTGGAGAAGAGTGTCAGGAGTAATTTGTGACAGACGGGTATCAGCAAGAGTGAAAGGGAAGGTCTATATGACGGTAGTGAGACCAGCTGTGTTATATGGGTTGGAGACGGTGGCACTGACCAGAAAGCAGGAGACAGAGCTTGAGGTAGCAGAGTTAAAGATGCTAAGATTTGCACTGGGTGTGACGAGGATGGATAGGATTAGAAATGAGTACATTAGAGGGTCAGCTCAAGTTGGACGGTAGGTAGACAAAGTCAGAGTGGTGAGATTGCGTTGCTTTGGACATGTGCAAAGCAGAGATGCTGGGTATATTGGGAGAAGGATTCTAAGAATAGAGCTGCCAGGGAAGAGGAAAAGGGGAAGGCCTAAGCGAAAGTTTATGGATGTGGTGAGAGAGGACATGCAGGTGATGGGTGTAACAGAACAAGATGCAGAGGACAGAAAGATATGGAAGAAGATGATCCGCTGTGGCAACCCCTAAAGGGGGCATCTGAAAGAAGAAGTGCAAGTTTACAGTGAGGTAATTGTACTTATAAGTACAAACAGTTCTAACTGGAGAACTTGATGGACTGATTGAGTGCATTTAGAGCTCTTGGGATGAAACTGTTTCTGAACCGCAAAGTTCCTACAGGAAAGGCTCTGAAACGTTTTCTGTATGGAAGTGGTTCAAATAGACTGTAAGCAGTGGTGCACTGAGAGTAACAACACTAAAGCAGCTATGGTATTTGAAATAGTTTGGCCATTCTGTGCACCATTATATGGTAACAGGTTGATTACAATCACATGCCTTAAGCTAAAAAATGATATGCAGTTAATTTCAGTGTATGTGATAAAGTTGCATCAGGAATGTGAATCTAAAAAAATAAATGGAAACCACACAGTAACAGTATTACAGCTTTGATGCTGGGTGCTGCCAGTTTGCAAAATCAATCCGAAAACCTTAGTTTAGCTTTTATACATTGCGACATGAGCGTGGAAACGGGTGTACACAAAATTTTTGTGCGTACACACTGTTTATACATGAAGCCCCTAGTGAGTAGCAGAGAAGAGTTCAAGACCACTGGGTAAGTGCAAGGGCTGCATTAGACAACACAGTATTCTCCTGTGGCCCACTGTACATTACTGATAGGCAGATTCCATTATATTTATAGGTGCTTAGCTCTACCACAAAGTCTCAGCAGTATGGCGCTGCACAGGTGAAAGAACAAGCTGCAGCGCCCCATTAGAAGTTTGAACAAGGACTTCACAGTTACCTAAGCAAGGGAACCATGGCAATTCAGAATTTCAATAATAATGGAAGAAAGAAAATAAAGTGTAGTCTGCCTATCTTCATATAAAATGAAAGTTGGGCAAAGTAAATCAGGAGGGGGAGGAGGACAGGATATGTTAAGGGGACCGAAGACCCATTGCGAGTGTTTGAATAAATGAGTCCAAATGTCTGGACTCAAAGATTTCATAAGGAGTTCTACTTCATGGATTATTGAGGATCCTGTAGCTGTCACAAAATATATATTGTATCTTTCTTTGAATTGGATAAAAGGGTACAAAATAAATGTTTATGACTTTTTAATTTTTTTTCAGGTTATTAAGGCTCCTAATAATAATAATATAAAAAAATGGCTGCCGTCACATCATCCAGTAACTACGAAACACTTTTTGAGGAGTGAGAAAAGCTCTCTATAAATTTAAAGAATTATCTATCTATCTATCTATCTATCTATCTATCTATCTATCTATCTATCTATCTATCTATCTATCTATCTATCTATCTATCTATCTATCTATCTATCTATCTATCTAATAGGACATTCTATGATTTTCATTGAACATGGCTGGGGTCTGAGACAGAACCTAACAGTTTTGGTGCAGATTTGTCCTAACCACTCTCAGACACAGTTCTAGTGCTATGACAAAGAACCTGACCAAAATGGCACTGTCATCATAAGCAACCAGAGGATACTAAGTAAAGAAAGAAAATGGTTAAGGTTTAATAACAACCAATCACAAAGATTATTATTGTTGCAATTAACCTGTTCATTCTCACTGGCAGGTCTATCTAACAGGACTATGCCATGATTCAAATGCTGAGACCAAAGGACACAAATCTGTGTTTTGTAGGTAGATTTTTCTAGAGTTTAAGGACTCTCACTGAAAGCTCTGTCTTCTATACTAGTTTTATTCATCCATAAAATTTTAAGAGGATATTCATCTTGTGAACATGTTTTTGTTCTGGAGTATAGGCATCTTATTTTGTTAGAAAAGGGAGAGGACTAAACCGTTTATAACATTGTATGGCAAAAGGAAGATTCTACAGTCTTGCTAGTATTTTAACCCAGCCTACTGTTGCTGCCAGAGAGCGATGCCAAACACTGTCAAATAAAAATGTGCTCTCCTTGGTTTTACTTTGTCAAAGACACTGTTATAGCTGCTACCAATCAATCATACCAGCAAAGCAAGATTTTGTTTGTAGAAAGTAAAGATCTATGCATAAAATTAACATAACACAACTTTCTTAAACACAAATAATCTAACTGAAGTCTGCAGAGAGCTGAAGCCTATCCTGGAAGCACTAGGTCCAAGGCAGGACAATCCCTCTAGGCCATTAGAGGCTCTCATAGTTCCAGTCAGGGCTGGTGATACCATTAAGACAAATTAGGCATTCACTAAGCATGCATATCATAAGGGGGGGAACCCAGTTGCACTGGTGAGCTACCGAACAGACGGTGACGCACTAATAAACTTGGCCTAGGGCGTAAAATAACCTACCACTGGCACTGGTTCTAATTCATCTAGTATAGTCTTCTCTCTGGATGTCTTCGAGGGGGACATAAACATCCAGAGGAAAACCCACACAGAGATGGAAAACAACAGCAAAACCTACACTTACAACAAATCCATGATCTGTAAGATGTCATTGTTCTTCATCGTGCCACACTGTTCCAAAAATAAAGTCTGTTAACTCTTTTAGTAGTGAATTAACCACAACAGAAATGAAAAGACACAATTTTTTCTCATTTATGCCCTGAAACTTAAAAATGCTGATTCAGTTCTCACTGCTAATTTGCTGTTTCATGCCGAACAAGTCATTTAATCAAAAGGTGCTCCAGTTCTGTAAATATGGCAACAGTTTCACTGTTCTGAATCTGAACAAACCCCAATCAGTCAGTGTTTGCATTGCAGGGCACTATATACAACAAAGTGTGCGGATAGTGGGATGCAGTTAAAATTCATCTTTCTTGTATTTAACGTGCTAAATAAATCTAATGGTTCTTTGTTTTTACACTAGAATGTTTCTTGGTAGAGCACCATGAAGCCACCAAATATTGGATGCTGTAGACTTGAAACATACTGGATTTCTCTGTTGGTCCAGAATTGGTTTCCGCCAACAACTTCTGTTTTTTTAAAACACACGCAAGCTCTTTGAAGTCTTCTGCTAGAAAATAAATAGACGGATGGGCGTTAGTTTTACCTGCAATGTCTTCATTGTTGCCTTAAGTTATTTCTTGTCGGTAAAGGGTAAAGGCTTGACCCTGGTTACAGCAGGATTTTGTCTAAAATCATGGGAGCAGCGTGTCCGTGCGTCGTTAGGATACAACTGGATAAATCGCGTTGCTCCTGCTGGTCGGCAGGTACACCACACCTGCGATGCTCGAGTCCAGGCGGTGGTTTGCGTCTTAACTATGAAGTCACCACGAACTGCAGACGTCACATCTGCTCGAACATCTCAATCTGTGCCACTCTCTTTTAACCTTTCACCTAAAGTTAGTTATTCCGAGATTATTCTGAAATGATAATAATTATTCTTGCGTATTTAAATAATAAACCCACCCCCCACCTCCACCCTCCAGTACACTCGCCCTCCACCATCCCCACATGCAGTCTAGCCTCCTGAATCCCTGGACATTTGCAGATACACACATTTCAGCTGTCCTAATTAGGAGGGCATGAGCTTCATGTATAAAATATGTATACGGCTAACATGAATCTTTCATTATTTAACACGCAGTTTAATTACATATAATCCAAGCGCGCAGTTATCGCCACCCAAGAATGAAGGACACGCCCAGCGCGGTGCGCTCTATGTCTGTATTGGCTGAATTGTCTCCCCTGTTATTAATGTACACGCACCTTTTCGCTGTGATCGCGTTCTCGCTTCGCAGGCGCAGCTACATGAAACGGCAAACTGCGTCCTTCGTCCACGACCCTCCTCTGTAGTCAGCGCTCTAGAAATCCGTCTGGATTGGCCAGCATACCCGCAACAGCCGAACCTGCATTGGCAGACTAGTGAGGAAATATTGCCGCTGTTCCGCCAGACATGTCTGCAAGAGGTAAGCGATCCAACCTCCGGGATATGCGGCAGTGTATGTCTTGTGAGGGAGAATGGGGAGAACAGCTTGCCGTTTTGCTTGTACGATTACACCAAGGAAGCCTTTAATTTGTAAAGCGAGATTGCCGTCTGTTGCCGCTTCACTTCCTAAACTTCATTAGACTGTTTTGGGGGAATTTGGCTGTGGGTACTGACACGGCACGTTTCAACTGCAGGTTGCTCTGCGCTCAGCTATTGCAGTCCAGGCGGGTGGTACAGAGCTGTCTCGCTGCTCATTTGGGAACAGTCGTCCAGCCCAAAGCCTTGCTAATCTGACAGGCCAACATGCTTAAGTTGTGCTTTTTTCTCTCTCAGACATTCATGATTACTATTTACCCTTATCTCCTTGTTAACGTCGAGCTGTATGAATAATGGTTCAGAATTTAAAGGTATACTCTCTGTTTTTAGCGTCTTACTGTTTGCAAGTTGGTGACGTCTTGTTAATGAATTAAATACTCCAGAGCGCAGCGAGGTAGAGTTTATTAATCGTTTACATTTTTTTCGGAGGGTGGAAATATCCCCCGATCCTTGTACTCGTGTGTGAAGACACAGACATCAGAGATACAGATGTACTGCACGACGGCGCGTTAGGTTAACCAGGTGAATCCAGATTGGGTACAGTCCCTCTGTGTGGCATGGAATGCCTGTTTACACTTGACTGTCCGCGACTCAGAACTGATTAAGACGTGAATTGTAAGCGCCCGTGGCTCACAGTCAGGGTCCTGAGTTCGAACTACCGGTGCTTGTGCCTCAAAGGCGATGGACCCGAGTTCGAGTTCTAGAAAGACCAAGGATGGTGTGAAGTTTACATGTTCCTCGCGTGGGATTTTCAGTTCATTCTAAAGACGCGCAGTCAAACCTGCATTCTTCTGAAATAAGTGAATGCAGATCTGCCGTGACCTCCAGTCCAGGATTGGTTTCTCAGTTGTGGCTGACAACTGCCAGAACGTTTAGACAAGTAGCAACTCTTCGTAAAATGGATGAACGTATGTGATATTGGGAAAATATTGTATATACATAGGGTATATAAATAGATAATAATAATGCATTATAATAATACATTTAATTTATATGGCCCCTTTTCTATGCTCAAAACGTGTATACCGGTTAATCCAGTTTTAAATTGGTAAACAGCCGCTTCAACCAACCCTGGATGCGACGCTTCAGACGTCAAACTTGATTCAAGGTTCAACGGCCAAAACGATGCATTTACAACATTTTTTGAAAAAATACTGTTTCGGCATGGTTTACAAGATTCTGCAAATTACCTTTAAAGATTTCGTTGAAACGACGAGCACTTTACGATGCAGTGCCATTCCATCTACAGCGCCAGTTCATGTGTCATTCTTCCATCTCTCATTTAATTCACTTTTCCTGCGGTCAACGCTTTCATATAATTTGACCCAAGTGAGCATGTCGTTATTAATGTCAGGAATTTGAAGTATATTCTGTACACGTTATTCGCAGTCAGGTACAGTATTTGCTTTACAAACCGTTATATCCACCGGTTGATCGCTGGTACTACATTATGTGTTTAGAACAATGTTGAGTGCCAAAGGAGTTGGTGGCGCGTTCAAGAGCACGTGTTTCAATTTCTTTCCGAGCCAAATTGGCTCCACTTCTGTGCGATTGCGTAGTATGTGCTTCGGTGTGTGGCGTTCATCTTAAATACAGTATGTTGTTATGCGGCTGGAAAAAGACAGTGCATTCTGGGAATCGTAGTTTATATCTTAAAACACAACGAAGAGAGAATGACAGCGTGACACGTGTGCATCCGTGCTCGATATCCTCCAGCTAGGGAACAGCCAGGGCCGGATTTAGACTTGATAAGGCCCTAAGCTATTTGAGACATGGGGCCCTTTATAAGTCCAGATGTTCTATGTAAGTGCCAAATATGATTTGTTTTGGGGGCCCCCAAGAAGGCGGTGGCCCTAAGCTATAGCTTGTGTAGCTGAACAGCATGCGGTTCAGGGTTAATTCTGGGCTGTTACAGGATGCTGCTTATGCATAAGCTTCAGGGAGTCAGCGTGGAATAAACAGAATAAAAAAAAACTTCAAAAGTTACAAAACTGCACATCGTCAAACAATATACATGCATCCACAAACCTGCTTAACCCAATTCAAGGTCATGAGAGTCTTGGACATGTCGCCAGTCCAGTGGTACCTTTTTATATTCAGCATAAGAGATGCATTTTAAATTGTATAATAATAAATTACATTTATATAGCGGACTTCTCGCAAATCAAAGGACTTTCCGTCGCCATGGGAACCACTTCAACCACCACAGGACCAAACATAACTATTTAAAATATTAAATACTAATTTGAAGTACAGTTTAAAAGCTTAAACTGTATCAGTGTTGATCTTCCAGTTTCTTTAGCGCCAGAGGACAGAACTACCATTTTTCAACTTTAAATGGTATTTGGGTTTTAAATAGGTTTACTAGCTGATGTACCCAGTTTTGCCTGAGTATATTTGTGTAATGAATTAAGGTAAGAAAGTAAATATTTACTGTCTGTGTTTTTTAAATGTTAACCCTTTTGTCATTTCTGGCTGAAACGGTACTGTCCCATCTGTCATCTACAATACCTCGCAATCAGTTTCACTGCTGGCATGAGTTGAGAAGTTGTCTTTTTTGTGTATGGCTGGATTCCATAATTGTGTTATCTTTTTGCTGGGTTAGAGCCATGAACACAACTTCTTTTTTATATTCTAGTTTACTAAGCTTTCACAAATTGATGTCTAATGCCAAAATTACGAAACTAGCTGACTTGTAGAATAACTGAATCAATGATGCAGCATGTAAGCTGGGCAGAATGTTTGGTTTTTGTGTTGTTTCCTCAACTGATCCCCTAGTTATGAAGAAACCTTTGAAGCTTCTTATACTTTATATGTCAAGTTGGGTTAACTGTAATATACATGCAAAATTTAACAAACATGCACTCAGCTGTTTGGAATAATGTTTCATTTTTGTGGTGTTGCCCTCTCATCACGACTTCCCAATGAAATTCATAAAACTCCAGGAACCCTGTTTTAAATTCCATCGACAATAATATAAATACAATTTAGTGCAAGTAGAATTAGCCATTTTTGTGTGATACATAATTCTGGTTTTGGTAACCCAATCACATCACACAACAGACCCCTTGATATGACCACTGGATCACTAACGTGTAATGTAGTCTTCACTGTAAGTAGGGTCTAGCCTAAACAGAATGCTAAATTCATTAACATCAGCTAAACTGTTTTAATGTTTAAAGTTGTACCAACCATTATCCAACCCGCTATATCCTAACTACAGGGTCACGGGGGTCTGCTGGAGCCAATCCCAGCCAACACAGGGCGCAAGGCAGGAAACAAACCCCAGGCAGGGCGCCAGCCCACCACAGGGCACACACACACCCCAAGGACAATTTAGAATTGCCAATGCACCTAACCTGCATGTCTTTGGACTGTGGGAGGAAATCGGAGCACCCGGAGGAAACACAGGGAGAACATGCAAACTCCACGGAGGGAGGACCCAGGAAGTGAACCTGAGTCTCCTGACTGCAAGGCAGCAGCACTACCCACTACACCACCGTGCCACCCAACAGTAACATGCATGCAAAATTTAATAAACCTCAATTTAAGAGAAGAGAACTTTTGCCCAAGCACAAACCTCCTGATTTACAAGGCCCTTAACCTGCAATTGCTCTGTCCTGGGTATGACGTTAACCTGCATCCAACCCTGCAAGCGGGTCCTCCAGTTTGCAGGGAGAACTTGGGGGTTGGTGGCAGGATTGGCACTCCAGCCACTGTAAAAAACCTCACACTGTTCCAGTGTGGTGCTGAGGTGTCTATGTCTTACTGATGAAATATCTGAAACAGCATGTAGCCTGGATTTTACATCTTTCATCTTTATTATACACTAGCTGTGTAAGCCCGTATAGTAAAAAGCCTGGGCTCCTAGAAACCATGGATTCTGGTACTTCAATCAGTCAATCGCATTGGTTGTGTATTAGCGGCTAAGTGAGGTTCTTTTTCCTCGGTGGTTTTGTTTTGCTGACGTGCTCGCCTCTGTTGTCTTACCAGTGGCTAAGCATGTTTCTCTCTCCTCTGAGGTTTCGTTTTGCCGATGTGTTCCCCTCGCTTGTGTATTAGTGGCTAAGCGAGTTTCTCTTTTCTCGGCATTTTCACTCTGAGCTTCATGCTGTAGCCTCACACTTTATAATATATACTGAAATTTAAATTATTGTAAATAATTTACATTGTAAATAAATATTTGCATATTTCAGAGTATATGTATATTTTTTAAATACTGTCAACAATTTGTGTACTTATATTGCAGCTAGATTTAAAGATGGTCCATGCTGGGGGACGTGGCGTTGGCCAGGGTGAAATGTCAGACTCAAACAATCAAATGGGACCTGCCCATGCATTCTGATGGAACAGATGACGGTACTCACTTTGTATGGTGAAGAATAAATGCACAATACCTTTGCACTGAATGCATGTATTTACCTACAGTGCATCTGGAAAGTATTCACAGCGCATCACTTTTTTCACATTTTGTTATGTTACAGCCTTATTCCAAAATGGATTAAATTCATTTTTTTCCTCGGAATTCCACACACAACACCCCATAATGACAACGTGAAACAAGTTTACTTGAGGTTTTTGCAAATTTATTAAAAATAAAAAAACTGAGAAATCACATGTACATAAATATTCACAGCCTTTGCTCAATACTTTGTCGATGCACCTTTTTGCAGGAATTACAGCCTCAAGTCTTTTTGTATATGATGCCACAAGCTTGGCACACCTATCCTTGGCCAGTTTCGCCCATTCCTCTTTGCAGCACCTCTCAAGCTCCATCAGGTTGGAAGCGTCGGTGCACAGCCATTTTAAGATCTCTTCAGAGATTCAAGTCTGGGCTCTGGCTGGGCCACTCAAATACATTCAAAGAGTTGTCCAGAAGCCGCTCCTTTGATATCTTGGCTGTGTGCTTAGGGTCGTTGTCCTGCTGAAAGATGAACCGTCACCTCAGTCTGAGGTCAAGAGCTCTCTGGAGCAGGTTTTCATCCAGGATGTCTCTGTACATTGCTGCTGTCATCTTTCCCTTTATCCTGACTAGTCTCCCAGTTCCTGCCGCTGAAAAACATCCCCACAGAATGATGCTGCCACCACCATGCTTCACTGTAGTGATGGTATTGGCCTGGTGATGAGCGGTGCCTGGTTTCCTCCAAACGTGACGCCTGGCATTCACACCAAAGAGTTCAATCTTTGTCTCATCAGACCAGAGAATTTTGTTTCTCATGGTCTGAGAGTCCTTCAGGTGCCTTTTAATAAACTCCAAGTGGGCTGTCATGTGCCTTTTACTAAGGAGTGGCTTCCGTCTGGCCACTCTACCATACAGGCCTGATTGGTGGATTGCTGCAGAGATGGTTGTTCTTCTGGAAGGTTCTCCTCTCTCCACAGAGGAGCTCTGACAGAGTGACCATCGGGTTCTTGGTCACCTCCCTGACTAAGGCCCCTCTTCCCCCGATCGCTCAGTTTAGATGGCCGGCCAGCTCTAGGAAGAGTCCTGGTGGTTTTGAACTTCTTCCACTTACAGATGATGGAGGCCGCTGTGCTCATTGGTACCTTCAAAGCAGCAGAAATCTTTCTGTAACCTTCCCCAGATTTGTGCCTCGAGACAATTCCTTTGATTTCATGCTTGGTTTGTGCTCTTGACATGAATTGTCAAATGTGGGACCTTATATAGACAGGTGTGTGCCTTTCCAAATCATGTCCAATCAACGGAATTTACCACAGGTGGACTCCAATTAAGCTGCAGAAACATCTCAAGGATGATCAGGGAAACAGGATGCACCCGAGCTCAATTTTGAGCTTCATGGCAAAGGCTGTGAATACTTATGTACATGTGCTTTCTCAATTTTTTTATTTTTAATACATTTGCAAAAACCTCACGTAAACTTTTTTCACGTTGTCATTATGGGGTGTTGTATGTAGAATTCTGAGGAAAAAAATGAATTTAATCCATTTTGGAATAAGGCTGTAGCATAACAAAATGTGGAAAAAGTGATGCGCTGTGAATACTTTCCGGATGCACTGTAAATGTATAAAATAATTAACTAATAAGGTAAACATTTGAAGAGCATAAAGTACGTCTATTGTCATGCCCTCATTGTATGGCAATGATCTAACATTTGGCCCCACCCATTCTGCAGCTAGGATTACTTGAGGTTTTCTGTACTGTAACTGGCTATTTGAGACATGTAATTTTAGTTTTTTATGGACATTTTGATATTGTAATCAACCTGGGGCCAGCATTACTAATGAGTCACCAACAGTATGAGCAGCCATTCCATCTTGCAAGTAGGCAGCTTTAGGATCTGCTGCAGGGAAGCCTATAAAATAGCAAACTTGCCAAAGTCACTTGAATTCCAACTAGTGTGGCATCAGCAAACTGAACTTTCAAGGACAGTGAGCTTTACAAAAGCGAAATATTAAGATCCAGAATCCATTATGCTGGTAGTAGTGAGAACCTGCTTGGTGCTACAATATGTTTGCTGTTGTTCAGTGTTGGTTCACATTAACGCCTCTTGTTTAAGGAAATATTTGTTATCTCCATTCTCCATAAACACATAAGATTAAAAGCTTTTCTGCCATAACTACAAAGAATATGGGGTAAGTGGCAGATAAAAAAAATAAATAAATAAAAAGATCATTTTTAGGTGGAGTATTCCTTTAAGTAATAGGAATGGCTTGTGTGTGTGCACAAGTGCTGACAACCATTAAGCCTGCATCATTGAAGTTCAGTGTATATAATGTGACGTTGAGGCAGGTGGGAGTTTTGGTTTTCTTAAACAGGAGACAGGCTTCTCTGTTGGATGTTTCGTGTTTGTTGCTACTATACTACTATGATAAAATTGAAAAAAGAAAACAAAAGGACCAAGATTGCTGCTGAGCTTGGAAAGTCTTTGTACTATAATTCTTAGGTAACACATTCATTAGAATGCAGAGAGTGTGCAATACTTTGGAAATATGAAACTGCGCTGAAAAGTCTGGACTGAATTGTGTAGTTTGTCATCCCCTGTGGTTCCTGTTTGTGTAAACTGACATCCTCAAGGAGAGAAGATCCAGCAAATTAACCCATTAAGTTTGAAATCCCCTCCAACTAGAAGTCACGTGCTGCTGGCTTTAGAGGTATCTTTCATCATAGACAGTAATAATCAAATAAGAATAGTGCCTGCCTAAAGTTTGTGTTCATTTGGTTTGTTATACAAGGAAGATGTTTAAGCAGTGTATTACTTCTACTCTGACTGAATCAAACTGAAGCACAGAGCACATACCAACAGAGCAGATATGGTGGAAATTAATGTGCATATGTATATACATACAGTACTGTGCAAAAGTATGAGGCACTTTATGCAGTTTACAAAATTATTTGTCTTAGACGGTTATTTTATGTCTTCTAGATTATTGATTCAATACAATAAGATATTTGAATATCCTTAAGAAACAAACTAACAGAGTGATAGACCATTTTTCATTTAAAAAAAGAATGAGATCTTTGTATGCATATAGCCCAGTACTTGATTTGGGTGTACTCACACTAGGCACATTTGTTCCGTACTGTGCCCAAGTGTGATTGTCCCCGCCTCCCTACTCCCCCAATGCGCATAGCGTTCTGGGCACGGGCACGCTTTTGTCATGACCATGCGACTTCATTTAAAGCCAAAACAAGATCCAAACACAGGGTGACAACATGCATGTCAAAATGATTTTAATTATTTTGTGATTGTTTTGCAGTCGTGCAGGACAGGATAACACTCTACCTTCTTACAGATTAACTGAGTGTGTGGCGCAGCATTTTGCTGTTAATTGTGTTGCATGTGTGAGAAGATTTTTACGGTGACAAATGATGTTAAGGGAGGAATTTGTAGCTTTTCTTGCCAACTACAATTCACATTCATGTGTAAGGTGAGAATAAAAACCTGTTTTTAACTCAAAAGATATTGAATGAAATGAGATTATCACTATCTGACTTGTTGCATCATTGACGTCATTTCTGTTCTCCGTGCTCAGGTATGTTTAGCGATCACACTTCCTGAATGCTACTGAATCATACTCGGGCCCACCTCTTCTAAGCAGGCCAGGGCATGGTATGGTTGGCCTGGCATTGAGCGATCACACTAGTCAAGCAAATTAGACTTTGTGGGGTTACATGTGGAGAAACGTTCTCGGGCACAGAACGAATTGCCTGTGTCAGTACGCCCTTAGTCTAACAAATCTAATAAATGGGTGCTCATGATCAATAACATCACTGTTAGGTTGAACCAAAGGGATTAACTGAAACAGAACCAACTGTGTAGAAGGAATAAGACTGGGCAAGTGACAGCCATACTAAAAAGCTGAGGGTGCAGTGGATACGGAAGATTAACCTCCAAATCTTGCACCTTGGCAAAAGTGAGCATTGAGACAAGACACCAGGTTGTCATCCTGCATCACCAACATCATTCCCAAGGAGAAATGTTACAGCAGACATGTGTTTCCAGATCTGCTGTCCAAGATCTTCTGCAGAAGGATAATGACGACCCACAGTGCAGCCAGTAGTAACTACGATGTAACTGCAGCTTTGTTGAAGTATTGCATGTTCAGCCTGGGTCGAACATCCAGTACAGAAACAACCAGTCTAAGGAAGTTTAACTCCAGGTTCGAGAACATAATAGGAATGAAAGAGGAATTAGGCATATTATATCTGGTCCTGTTTGCTAGTAGGTAAGTGGCATAAAGAAAAGTGATTGCATTCCATTTTGTGGTTTCAGTAAATGGAGATACTGTATTTATGGATTTACAAGTTCCAGCTTTTGACTATAGTAGTGAAGAGGTGGGTGTTTAAAATCTAGGCCCTAGAGGAACCACCCTCACAAAGTAGGTAAAGAGCTCCAAAGAGTATGCATGTAACACAAAGCCATCGATGCCGCAGAGTAGGTGTAGCAGCGCTTTAAGGCTTTACAAAACAAAAGCTGAAAGACTGGCCAATGGCAATCTCCATCGTGATAGAGATTTACTTGGAATGAGCAGTAAAAAGGCATACTTGGGAGATTTGGAATCTGAAGCTTTGTGCTGAAGTAGAGTATCAGTAAATGTTTAATTAATTGTCCTTATGTATTCATTTTGGTTATGGCGGTCTCAGGCTAAAGAAATCAGAAATGAGTATTACTGAGCCAGGCAAAGATTTTAGTTAAAATAATACAAAAAGGGGAGGAAAATGAGGGTAATAATACAGAATGCAATCAAAAAAGTAAATCACCCACAGAAACAGCCTTCTATGGGCCTATCTTTGATGGCAACAGGACCATCCACTAGCTGATGGGGCAGTCAGCTTGCTTTCTTTTCTAGCTCTATAACTCCTCCCTACTTGGGGTAGCTGCTCACCCCTAACCTAAAGATAATAAGCCACCCTTTTCTAAAATAAGACCATGACCTCAAATTTGGAGGTGCCAATTCAATGGCAGTATACTTAGATGTGAATTATTCCAGTGTGTCCAGGAGGTCAGTCTGATGAAGCCAAAAGGACAACATCATCTGCAAAAAGTAAACTACCAGGAGTGTCTGGTGGGAAGATATCGTACCTAGGAAGAGAGTGGCGCAGCACAATGCCGTTTTACTGATTTTTCAGTGTAGTTTTTGGTTTTGCCATTGGTGTTCCAACCTCTGGATGCCCTTGGAAAAAACAGAACTTCTTGTAAGTCACACCACTGCACCAGTAATCAACGATAGCATTATCTTTGTGAAAATGGTGACCACACAGGTGTTTCCTCATCTCAAGAAAACAAAAAGAAGTCAGATAGTGTGAAATCTGGCAAATAAGGATTGTGGATCAACAGTCTGAAATTGCATTCTTGCAATAATTCCATTTTCATGTGCACTTTGTTTGGTGGGGCATTGTTGTGGTGAAAGAGGACTCCAAGGGACAACTTTCTGGGACTTTTTGCAGCACTGGCAGGAAGGAGAAACAGTTGTGGGGTTGAACGTTGGTGGGAATTACAAATAAGGTCTTAAGAAACGAAATGTAGCTGACATTACTCCTTCTTAGATAGGCTCACTTCCAATCAGACATCCCTCGTAGATATTCCTAGATCTATTATGTGTCCATGAAAATCATGAACAGGATCAGAGGCAAAGTGCAATCTTGGTAGAGCCATTGCTCATACCAATTGATCTGAACTTCCTTCCAAGTATGCTTTGGGAAAGTCTCTGGCCCCTTGACCCAAACCTGGGCTTGACAATGGATGGATTGCAGCAAGCAGTTCATGATTTTACATTGCAGAAAGCTGAACCCATAGGTATACTGCACTTCTGAAGACAGAAACATGAAGTTAGACCCGCATGCCAGGATTTTTTGTTACAGTGTAAACAATTAGTGCCCACTCCAGGGTGCCATACGTCACGTGACATAGAAGGCTTTTGTGGTATGTGACAGCTGCTGATTCCAGCATCCACAATGTTCAGGCAGGAAAGCACAAACATATCTCTCCTGAGTGGAAAGCAGTGGCCTATGAGGTTTGAATGTTGTAATTGCTTTGGTGAATTAGTTTAATTATTTTGCAATGCAGCCATGCGTTGAAGCACTGCAGTTAAATACTTAGAATTACTGAAATCCAACTAAAGGATATATTGGAGCGAGAAGTTCTCATTGGCAAGGCAGCTTTGGATTTTGAATTTTAAGTCACTGGAATTCAAGATGTGCTAATATGTTGCTTTGTGCCCACCATGTGAACTTTGTATTTGGGTTCAGCCTGATGTCTGTCTTATACCCTTTGTGGTATAGCAGGCACCAGGGCCAGTAGAACGGGCACTGCAGTTGTATTGTAATAAACTGGTCTACTTTAATGAGTTCTCATCAGCTTTGTCTCACTAACAGGATTTCCTATAATCCATTTTTTCTCTAGTGACTTGTAGGTCTCTGTATTAATGTGTCGCTGTGCACTCTGGATTTTGACCGTCAGTTGCTCTGGTGCTGTACTTTTGCTGAACTGCAGACAGTCATGTGTCTTAGATTTACTAATATAACATTCTCAAACCAGCTTATTCCAATCCAGGCTAACAGGGAGATGGAACATATCCAGGTAGCTTTGGGCACATGCCAGGAAACAGGCCTGGACAGAATGCCAGTCCATTGCAGGGCCCACTCACACACACACCAACACCTAAACTTACACTGGGCTAATATGGGATCACCAAGTAAGCTAACATGCACATTTTTAGAGATGTGGGGGGACTGGAGAAGCCAGAAGAAAATCCACACAGCGAAACAAGCAAACTCCATAAACACAACTAGAAACATTAGGACATTAGTAAAACGAGAACAAGCCATTCAGCCTAACAAAGCTCAGCAATCCATGTCCACTCAGTTTCTTCAAATTTATTCCATGTGTTTATAGTTCTCTCTGCAAAGAAAAACTTTCTAATGTTTGTATGAAATATACCCATAACAAATTTCCAACTGTGTCCCCATAGTCATTTTAAAGTAGCAGCCTGGATAGTTCAACTTCTTTAATGTTTCTTCATAGGTCAAAGCTCTCAGTCCAGGATTCCTAGTTGCTTTTCTCTAGACTTCCTCTAGTGCTGCTATATCTTATCTGTAGCCCAGTGAACAAAACTACATGCAGTACTCTAAGTGAGGCTTCACCAGTGCGTTACAAAGCATAAGCATAACCTCCTTTGACTTGTGCTCCACACATCATTCAGTATAACCTAACATTCTATTAGCCTTCGTAGTGGCTTTTGTGCACTGTCTGCATGTGGACAGAAATGAGTTCACTCTGTGTCCTAGGTCCTTCTCATGGGGGGTACTTTCAGACTCCAGACCTCCCATTTGAGACTTGAACCTTGAATGCTGGATCCACAAAGTGGCAGCACTAACCACAATACCACTAATGATTTAATTATACACTTTTTTCCTGCTTTTCAAATTAATGGGCTTTAGTTGTGATCCATAGCATTTCAAACACACTGCCTGCATAAAGTGAGGAGGACAGTGAATTCATTAGCAGACTTAACATGTTTACCTGATGGTGTTTTTGTAAACCCATACACATAAGACACAGAAACTGGCTTTACGAAAAGAATATCAAATTTCCAAAATGTTTGTTTGTTTTTGGGACTGTAAAACCCAGTCCAGCAGAAGGCTTAAGTAAACAGTCTTGGGTGGAAGCACCGTCACCAAAAAAAAAAAACAAGAGGCAGTGTGGGTGGGTGTACCACACATTCTGGGCATTTTGACAAAGTTTGGATCCAGAAATATTTATTGCACATTCTGGCCTTCTGTCCTTTTGAAACGTGTTTTGTAGCCCCTCCACTCTGAAGTGAAACTAGAGGAGTACAGTATATGAATTTGACAGTTTGATTTGGCGTAGTGGCGGAGGTTGTGGGATGTCAACCCCTAGGCTATGGGTTCAGTCTCCACCAGTCCATCACACACACTCACTCAGACAGGGACAATTTAAGTCACCAGTTGACTTTATTCTGCACTTCACCATAAGGCTGTGGAGTCGGTACATAAAACCTTCGATTCCAACTCCAGCTCTGACTCCTCAGTTTATAATACCACCGACTCTGACTCTGACTCCTCATCTTCTGGTACCACCAACACTCCCACTCTGACTCAGACTCCTCTCTTTGTAATCAGACTAATATATTTACTATGTTGATTAAAAGTACACGACACACAAGATACAAGGCACTTCAACACTGCCAGCGTGAATCATCAAGCTTTTAGCTCCCTAACCTGTTAAAGTTTGTGTTTAAAGGCAGTAGTATTGCTGGTGTGGCTTACAAACACTCAGTAACATTAACATAGGACTAAACTTAAAAAAATAAAATGGAAGATATATTATCAAAAGACTAGTATAAAAAATAGTTTAATTGAATTGGTATATGTGAAATTGGAAATTTTATCACATTACATTACAATTACATTTAGTCACAGTTGGAGTCGGAGTTGGTTCATTTCTACCGACTCTTACTCTAGTAACCCAATAATAGATTCTGATTCCGACTCCATGACTCTGACTCTGATTCCACAGTCCTGTTCTGGCAGGACAGATTTCAGCTACTAGTCCCTGTAGTTTGTTCCACATTCTCACAACTCATTGTGTAAAGAAGTGCTTCCTGGGTTCAGTCCTAAATGTTCTCGAGTATGTGATTCACTGTTAACCTGTATGGGTGGAGACCTAGGGCAGGCACCAGTCCATCACTGGGCACATCCATCCATTTGTGACAGCCACTTTATCTAAAATGACAATTTTGAGTCCCTAATTAATTTGTTTATGATGCGGGATTTCAAACAGAGAATCGGGAAAAAGCCCTATGTGAGCATGGGCTGAATGTGCACTCTTCATACAGACAGTGCCAGACCAGTACTTCAACTTAAGCAGCTGGATGTATGAAGCTGCAGTCCTGACCAATGTGCTTAGTCATATCAGATCATTTTAGTGTGAGAGATTAAGCCCGGACACAACCAAACGGACACCAACAGTTCATAAAACACACGTTCTTTACTAAACAAGTGTCCCCAAACATAAGTCCCGCACACACAGTGCCCCAGCACCACAATACCCTTCCTCTGGGCCTTTTAACGTCTATGGGCCACCTTTCTTCCTCTTGTCACTGGAGCTTCATCCACCTCCAGCTCCCGACTCTAGCACCAAAGCTGTAGGAAGGTGGCCCCTTTTATAATCACCCGGATGTGCTCCAGGTGCATGCTGATGACCTTCCGGTGGCATTTCCTGGTACTAGTACCGGAAGCACTTCGGGTGTCCCCAGAAGGTTCTTTCTCCACCTGCCCAGGTGTGGCGGAAGTGCAGGTTTCCCGGGCTCCACGATGCTTGGGGCGCCCCCTGGCAGCGGCCATGGGCCCCAGTGGGTTTGAGCCTCCTGGCTCCGTCCCTGTGGTCCCCTCCTTATCCAGGACGGTTGTCCTCTCGTGGCCTGGGGGATGTATAAACTGCCTCCCAGTCCTTCAAGGCGTCCCGGCTGGGTCTGCCCCTCAGCCTCATGCCACATTAGACTAACTAAGAGGGCATGGTGGAACAGTGGTATGCCCTTCTGCTTCATATATCAGCTATCCGAGTTTGATTCTCACACATGGTTATTGTCAAGGGAGACTTTGCAAGTTCTCTTTGTCTGTTTGTGTACAGTAATTTCCTCCCACATCCCGAAAATGTGTGTTCTAGCAGTTCTAAATTAGCTCCGCAGATCCACAACCTAAAATCGGATTAAGTGGGTTGTGTTATTTTCTGTAATTCAGTTCACCTGCATCACTTTGGGATTATGGTGGACGATTTAGTCACTGGAAAAAAGTCACACAGTGACCAGACCTGGAGTTGAACTCTGATCACTGTAACAGTGAGCCAGCAGCACTGAACACAGTTACTCGTAGTGTTAAAAATGTTATTGCACTTTAAGCCAAAATAAAATCTAAATCAAGACAACTAGATAGATTTTGATGCATATTAACAACAAAATACCGTGAGGCTGCTTAAGTTCCCGTGGTTTGTTGCTGGCATGGCCCTTGGAAAACATGAATTTCCAGGAAATTCTAGAATATGAGGAACGATAAAGTGCTCCTGGGAAGTGCCACTGCTAATGTGCTCACCACTTTTCATACTCCTAGGATTTGGATCTGTTTCAGCCTGCATGCAGGAGGGAGCTCTGTAGACAGCATGCTGGAGTTCACGGCCATGTATGGTTACCATATTTCCATCCTTCCATATTTCAAGCTTTTTTTTTTTATTTTACCCAAAGGTTGTGATTTTCAGGGTTGTATAATTTAGAAAATGTAGTCTATCAAGCTTACTGTTGTAATTTTGTTACATAATTATAAGGGCTTCCTAGCAGCCTGAGGGCCTTTAAAGTAAAACATTCAGACTAAGTATAATACTTAGCATAAGGAGCCTCTAATTAAAGTGGGTAAAACTGGGGATGAAACAATATTCAGACTAGTCAAACAGGAATTTAATGTTCACACGTGAGACAGTTGATAGGCTCTGTGGTACACTGATTGAGGACAAAAATGTCTAACGTCGACCTTTGGAAAGGGAGCAGCTGCTACAAGAGGTTTGAGCAATGACACTGGAAGAATACAAGGGTTCTTCTACATCCCAGGGTGGGGAACCCAGTGTTAATGCCTTAGTCTTCTGCTCTCCTACATTTCTGTCTGTCTCTGTCTGACTTTGTGTGTGTTGCCGCCATCTACGACCTTTAAGTGAAAGGAATGTGATATTTGGATCAGGAGATAGATTTGTTACTTAGCACTTAATAGGATGGTAGCAGTTGGTAACAGGTACATGTTAGGGGTCCAGCATAGAACACACTTACATACACCTGACCTCTGGCCAATCATCCTGATGATGTGCATGTGGACTGTGAGGGAAAATCTATATATGCCCAGAGATCAAAGACACCCTCGACAAAGTGAACTGTAAATTTAGATTACAGCTTTTTTTAAGTCCTTTCTATGCGAAGACATGAAGTCAGGAGGTGCAGCATTCAAACATTCAGAAAACTACTTTATTCCCTTCAGCATGCTTGTAGTGAGGCTGCTCCCTTATTTCTCCAAGTAATAAACCAACACTAGTACACGTTATGATATATTCTGATTGACCCTTGTCTGCTGTTTGTGGATAAGGCAAACAGTGTGACATACTGGACTATAAGACACAAGGGTGTCGTTTCAGTTTCTGCCTCCAAACCAAAGCACCTAACCTACTTGTACGCTGTCATGTACGCAGACAGTCTTTTAAGTCACCTTGGCATCAGCCAATAATACTGAGCACTTCTTTTCATAGTAAGGCACCGTTAGTCACACTAGACTGAATGTGCAACATTTGAGCCACTATGAAAACTGTTTGCACTGCTTGTTCAGATACCAACCCATTAGGCACTTATCATGGTGCTCACTCTGTAGCTGATAATACAGAAATCCCTTCATCGATATGTCTTAGCATGTCTTATCAGTGGTCAAATGTGAGGGCTCACAACATCCAAACTAGTGTTATCCGCTCCAAGGCTAAACCCATGAATTCTGCTTCAATGGCCCAACTATACTCAATGTGGTACCTTACATGAACTGAATGCGGGAGGCAGTCTCTCTGCAATATTTAACAGAAATTTATTTAGTTCTGAATTTTTTAAAAGTACGTGGCACAAGTACATGATTATTTGTGTAATGTGAACCTGGCAGGTTAAGTACTTGCTCTGTGTCACATAGTATCCACACCAATAGGCTGTACATACTGAAGTTCAATGCTTTAGCCAATAGGTCTCTACCCTGAAATGCAGTCTAACAGGATGGTGGCACCCTCTGTGTTCAACTGTAATGATTAAGGTTTTTGTATTCTTCAACTGTCTGTTCTAAACCATATTGTTCTGAAATTCAGGAAACATATGCCATGTGTGTCCAAGTGGGCAAGAAAACATTTAGAAAATGCATTTTAGTATGAAACTAGAGTAAAATTAATTTTGGGCACTAGTAAAGAATCTGTAGTTTTCAAGGTAAGGTCCATATTAGACTAGAATTCTTTGATGACTATGATGCTAGTGATTTTCAGGTTGGTCAGACATACACGTAAAGATGTAATTATCTAGGTACTGTGGCGGTGTGGGTGGCTCCACAATACCACATCCTTCCGGTAAGCCTCTTGCTCCTGCTACCACTGATGACGTACCCTAGAGATGAGCCAGCAGATGAGGACACAATATACAAATATAGCAAGGGGTAGGTGAAACAGTGCCAGTGCTTTTATTAAAACAATCAAAAACAAATCCATGTCCAAAACAGTGCAGTGCTCCAGTCCAATAAATAAATAATCCATAAAAACAGGGTGAAGGTGAAGGTAAAAATTCCAATAAATAAATAAATCCTTTAAAATCAGAGGTTAAAACCAGAGACAGTCCATGGAAAAAAAAATGAGCCCCAATGCTTCCTTCGTAAATCCAGCCTGCCAACAGGTACAGTCAACCTTCAACCTCAGCTCCCCATTACCCGGCCTTTGGCAATACTGGGGTGCCACTCTGTCAGCCCCTCGGCATCTGTGGGAACACCGCATATCAGGCCGCTCCTACTCCCAGGCAAACACTCAGTAGGAGCACCCTTTCATGCCCCAAGACTCCCACCCGACCACCTGCTCACCCAGTTCAGCTATCTCAGTCCCTGCTATTTTTCCATTCTTTAACCTTCTTCGTGTTACCCTTCTCTCTCACTGGTCAGTCTATTGTCTCTTCTTCTTTAGAAAATAACATTTATAAAATAATATAAAAAAAACTGAATCCTTTAAAATATTTTCTATTTTAATAAGAAACAGATAACATTCCATAAATCCATACATCCATCATCCAACCCACTAAATCCTAACTACAGGGTCATGGGGGTCTGCTGGAGCCGGAAGGCAGGAAACAAACCCCGGGCAGGGTGCCAGCCCATCGCAGGGCACACACACACACACACCAAGCACACACTAGGGACAATTTAAGATCACCAACCCACCTAACCTGCATGTCTTTGGACTGTGGGAGGAAACTGGAGCACCCGGAGGAAACCCATGCCAACACGGGGAGAGCATGCAAACTCCATGCTGGGAGGACCCAGGAAGCGAACCCAGGTCTCCTAACTGCGAGGCAGCAGCGCTACCTACTGTGCCACCGTGCCGCCCCACATTCCATACAGTTGAGTCAAATTTAACAAATCAAAGCATAATTCGACCCCCACCCAAGACAAAGAGGCCCAATAAGAGAGGCATGCCCCAGGAAACACTGGAAACAGACTTAAAGATGGAAATAAACACTAGTGGCCTTTGACAACCCAAAAATCATGCTATATCATGAGAGCGGTTCATGTAACAAGTCAAAACACAAAAAAGGATTTTATAACTAGAGAACCTTTTAACAAAAAATAATTACTCGACAGCTTTTAGGGTGAATTCACAACATTAGACAACCAAGTACATGATGCTGACCTTTATACCATTGATCTGGAGATGTCACATGCTGCACACTTCTGGTCGAACTTACGTAGCAACAGCATATCACCGTCAAGAAAACACTCAAAAACATTTTTTGTGTTTTCCCATGGAGCCATTTTTTTTTTTTTATGGGTGCTGCTGGTTAACACAAAACATTATTAACATAAGTAGAAACACATTGGAAAAAAAAAACAAAAAGTGACTTTTGGATTCCTGGGTCTCAGAGCTCCCCAAAAACCACGTATAAATTATTTTTAGAGCCCAAGGAACCATTTACAAAAAATAAAACCAGAATCAAATCAAGACAGAATTAGTCGTGTGGGTGCATTATCAGGTGTGCCCTGTGATGTATTTGTGTCCCACCAATTGCCTGCCACCCTGTGATGAAATAGCAGGTCCAGAAAATGTGTGTGAGGTAAAAAGAGTTTTAGGATTCAATTTACTGAAGAAGAACTCAAAAGTTATGAAAGGAACCGGCAAGTCAGTCATTCACCTAATATATCCAAAATAATGTTGAGGTGAAATTTAGGATGTTTCTAATATACTGTACTATTTTATATTCTCAATCAAACCATTAATGAATCAAATATCTTGTAGCATTTGTTTACCAGCTACAAGGGATATCCATGGATCTTTCATGGCCTCTCTTATGTTCATTGTTTAAGCTCTGCTCTTTTAATCTTTGTTTATACCCTGCATTGCCTATTAATTATTTTGAGACAGAGAGATGTCACCCTAGTTGCACATTACACGTCTTAAATAGGGCCTCTCTAGACTTGTACTCCACACACTGTGTTCACCAAGAAAGGCAAATTGCTGCCAACACCACTCTGTGCCTATTAATACTATTCAAAGCAGGCGACTTTTTACTGTCCAAGATTTGGGGAAGTAACCTTAAATGAGCTCCATGCCATAAAGATATCATCTGTTATGCAAAAAATAAAAATAAAAATAGACAAGACACACTAGATGTCCTGTCTATTCCACCATAGCACTAGCTTGTGTTTTTTTTTATTTTTGAGGGTCTAGGCATGCACAAGAACAAAATGTGGCACAGAGAAACATACTCTACTAGTGGGAACAGTCAATACTACATTCTTCATTCCTTCTATTTAAGTATATACGAGGGGAAGTTAAGCTAAAGTTAGAAAATGGGATTTATTAGAAAATGGAATGAACCTTGACAAAACTGATAATGTCACATCCATCCTTTTCAATGCATTTACACCACCTGCCTGGAAGTGCCTGGATTCCAGCAGAATAAAAAGATTTGTCTTGTCCTCGCAAACCACTCGTGCACCTGAGTTATTGTCAAACACTACATGTCGAGGGGTATCACAGTCACTAGTGAAAGTTACTGTGACCTGCTGGAGACCAATGTGAAGTCTGCTATTCGATCCTAGTGGCGGGGTCTGCTGTCTTAAGGAGTCCCTTTGCTGCAAGACAATGCCCACCCGCCTGCTGACACATTGCTAAGAACACCAAGGCTTGTCTGGAGAAACTGAAGTTTGAGGTATTGCCACATCCTTCTGATTTGCCAGATTTGTCAACCGTGTGATTTCCACCTTTTTGGACCACTAAAAAGCATCTGGGTGGTCATTGATTGAAGACAGATGATGACGTGAAGAAAGCAGTGAACGAATGGTTGTGAGGACAAGCCAAAACCTTTTATTCTGCTGGAATCCAGGCAGGTGGCGCAAGTGCATTGAGAAGGATGGAGACTCCATTGAGAAATGACATTATCAGTTTGTTAAGGTTCATTCCATTTTCAAATAAATCCCATTTTCTAACTTTAGCTTGACTCTCCCTCTTACAAATAGCAAGTGTGACAAATTTGGTCAGTTATGTTTACTGATTTTAGTTTTTGAAAAGTACATTGTGATAGATTTCATTCATATTGAAAGACCTTAATGATATATTCTTTGCATAGTACAAGAACAGATGTTTGTGGGGAGTCAATAAAAATCATTTTACACATCCAAGGAATTAATTTTAGACCAGTTTAATTTAATGACATTCTGCCTTACAGTGCTATTAAAAATGTTTTTCATCCATCCTGTTGGTGCAGAAAAATTAAACTGCAGTAGTGACAGAGCAGGCAGAAATTATTAAAAAGAGCATTTAAAATAAAAAAAAATAAATGCAAAAATAAAAATCAGCTATTGTAATATGTGCATCAAAACAAACTTGTAACATTAAGGCAGTAAAACTGAACCTGTAACTCAAATAGTAACATTGGCTATCAGGCACAAGGCAAGAACGATCCCTGAATAGGGCGCCAGTCTATCGCAGGGTGAAAGCACTCACACACAAACACACACCAGGGCCAGTTTAGCAGTGCCAGTTAAACTAACCTGAATGTTTTTGAATTGAGGGGGATTAGTTTAAATTCAAAAGCTTGAATTATGATTGCTGCCTGTTGGCAGCTTACATATTATCATGCTAATGACCTCTGTGACCACACCCCTGTTAACTCCACAACGTGTCGTGGCAATGGGATCACAAAAGGACAACATCTGCAATGAAAACAAAATGTCGCTGTGGTAATTTTCAAAATAAAAAATACTTTAAATTATAATAAATAGTAACGGGGTCATTTTGTTTGTAATAGCTGTGATTGACTCTAGCATGTCATTTAAAGTGCATATTACAAAGTTGTCCAAATCATGTTTGTTCCATCATAAAAATGATGGGAAATTCTAAATAAACAGGATTCTGAGAAATTAATTCATACATTTATTTCTAGTAGGATTGACTGCTGCAATGCTGTGATCACTGGATTGTCAAACTGTTCTTTACACAGACTCTAGTTAATCCAAAATACTGCTGCAAGAATTATTACAATAACAAGAAAATACGAACACATAATTCCAGTTCTTAAATCCTTACACTGGCTCCCGGTTAAGTTTAGGGCAGATTTCAAAATCCTCCTTTTAACATATAAAGCATTAAATGGCTAAGGTCCGGCTTACTTGTCTGAATTTATCATGACTTACAAACCAGAGTGCACATTAAGATCTATACTGCTATACTACTGCTACTATAAGAGATGCCCCTTCGGTATCCGCTTTTAAATCCCAGCTGAAGACTCACTACTTCAGTTTAGCACACCCTGACTAGAGATGCTGATTAACTGTACAGACTGCATCTCTGTTGTTAGTCATTAGCACTAAAACATAAGTAACATGATAGTTATAATTGGATACTACAGTGGGTACGGAAAGTATTCAGACCCCCTTGAATTTTTCACTCTTTGTTATATTGCAGCCCTTTGCTAAAATCATTTAAATTAATTTTTTTCCTAATTAATGTACACACAGCACCCCATATTGACAGACAAAAAAAAATATTTTTTTAAATTGTTTCAGATTTATTAAAAAAGAAAAACTGAAATATCACATGGTCCTAAGTATTCAGACCCGTTGCTCAGTATTTAGTAGAAGCACCGTTTTGAGCTAATACAGCCATGAGTCTTCTTGGGAAAGATGCAAAAAGTTTTTCACACCTGGATTTGTGGATCCTCTGCCATTCCTCCTTGCAGATCCTCTCCAGTTCTGTCAGGTTGGATGGTAAACGTTGGTGGACAGCCATTTTTAGGTCTCTCCAGAGATGCTCAATTGGGTTTAAGTCATGGCTCTGGCTGGGCTATTCAAGAACAGTCACAGAGTTGTTGTGAAGCCACTCCTTCGTTATTTTAGCTGTGTGCTTAGGGTCATTGTCTTGTTGGAAGGTAAACCTTCGGCCCTGTCTGAGGTCCTTAGCACTCTGGAGAAGGTTTTTGTCCAGGATATCCCTGTACTTGGCCGCATTCATCTTTCCCTCGATTGCAACCAGTCGTCCTGTCCCTGCAGCTGAAAAACACCCCCACAGCATGATGCTGCCACCGCCATGCTTCACTGTGGGGACTGTATTGGACAAGTGATGAGCAGTGCCTGGTTGTCTCCACACATGCTGCTTAGAATTATGGCCAAAATGTTCTATCTTGGTCTCATCAGACCAGAGAATCGTATTTCTCACCATCTCAGAGTCCTTCAGGTGTCTTTTAGCAAACTCCATGCGGGCTGTCATGTGTCTTACCTCTCCTTTTTGTCTGTCAATATGGAGTGCTGTGTGTACATTAATGAGGAAAAAAATTAATTTAAATGATTTTAGCAAATGGCTGCAATATAACAAAGAGTGAAAAATTGAAGGGGGTCTGAATACTTTCCGTACCCACTGTAACCCTCATCTATTCTGTTTCTCTTCTCGGTACTCAAATGTGGCACTTGGTGCCACAGTCCACCTGCCAAGTTGTTTTGCCTGCCTAAGGTAAAGTCATCCCTGATGGAGGATCACAGGAATCGTGGGAAAGAGGGGTTCTTTCATCGTATTAGTGCAATTTCAGCCGTAGAATGGCCAAATGCTTGATGGCTGAGGTCTCCAGGTTTCTAAACAAATCCATCCATCCATTTTCTAACCTGCTGAATCCGAACACAGGGTCACGGGGGTCTGCTGGAGCCAACACAGAGCACAAGGCAAGAACCCACCGCAGGACACACACAAATACACCCACACTAGGGCCAAGTTATAATCGCCAATCCACCTAACCTGCATGTCTTTGGATTGTGGGAGAAAACCGGAGCACCCAGAGGAAACCCATGCAGACACGGGGAGAACATGCAAACTCCACGCAGGGAGGACCGGGAAGCGAACCCGGGTCTCCTAACTGAGAGGCAGCAGCGCTACCACTACGCCACCGTGCCGCCCTCTAAACAAATCCAAATCATATTATGTGATATCATCTACTGTTAAATTCAACTCCGTACTTCTAAAATTTTTATTTTTATACTGTTTTGAGGATTTGTTCTGATCTGTGTATTGTATTGTATTGACCCCCTTCTTTTTGACACCCACTGCACGCCCAACCTACCTTGAAAGTGGTCTCTCTTTGAACTGCCTTTCCCGAGGTTTCTTCCATTTTTTCCCTACAAGGATTTTTTTGGGAGTTTTTTCTTGTCTTCTTAGAAAGTCAAGGCTGGGGGTCTCTCAAGAGGCAGGGCCTGTTAAAGCCCATTATGGCATTTCTTGTGCGATTTTGGGCTATACAAAAAAATAAATTGTATTGTATTGTATTATATTGTCTCTTTGTATCGTAATATAATTTAAAGCAATTAGGGTCCAGTGTGCACTTCTCCCTTGAGATTTTTGTAATCACTCCTGTTGTATTTTAAAATACTCCATCAGAGTTAACTGTTTACCATTATTGTTTAATTGCCTTCTTTCTTTATATTTACAGTTTAGTTTTATACATTTTATTGTTTTCCTGTTCCATTTAAGTTTCTAACAATTGATTATCAGTTTTATTCAAAGTTTCAAATATTTTCTTTGTTACATTAAATTTTGCTTTCTTAAGGCCATGTCACATTATGCAACTTTTTCAGCGATTTTCAGTCATAGCACTGCCCCAGCACTGTATTGCATTTGGTTCCTAGTAACTTTAAAGAGTAATCAATCTACACAACGCACATCACTTTTAATGTGTTACCCTACTCATCTCGAGATTGTGTTGCAGAATTAAGCACTGTACATTCAGCTCATCGACATAAACTTGGCAATTTCTCAAATACTGACACAGATTTTTTTCAGCTAGGAGAAGGAATAACGTGATCACCCAAACATTTGTCACTGAAAATGTATTTTGAGGACGCCTGTATGTGTGGCTGCTGAAAGTGTGTGCAAAACAAATAAATACGCAAGCTGACAGAGTGCAGCGGGCATGCACAGACTACAGAATCCTTAACAGTATACCAGTTAAGGGTTTACTTGCAAACATTGTTGCATTATTTGTGGAGAAGTCTACCTCTGTTAATCCTGTTTCTCACAGACCAATGGCTTGAATTCTCTAATTGGAATAAGGGTTTACATGGCATTTTAAAAATTAGGTTTCTGTGAATAACTGGGTTATCGAAGTACATGTAAATACACTATACAGTATGTGTGTTTGACTTCTCAAATAAAATAGCTACAAGGTGGGTCAAGCTGGAAAATAATTTACTATTTTCATGAACTAAAAAATGGTAGCATCCTGAATGTGCATAGTATATTGTGACAAATTTTAGGTTAGATAGACATTCCCAGAGGGAAAGAGGAAAGTTTGTTTGCAGCAGACATCTTACGCTTCAAATCTCATTGGACATCTCATTGTGTTATTATTTGTATATTTGGCTGATCATTTTATTTAGAATAAATGATGAAATCGGACTACATGACAGTTTTTTAAGTACATTTTTTATAGTTGGCTCCCAGACAGGTTAAGTGACTTTGTCAGTTTAAACTATAAGTCAGAGGCAGGAACTGAACTGCTACACTTGTGGTATAAAACCCAGGGCCTTAGCCACTACAGCGTAATCACAAGATCTCCCCTCTCTTGACACTGTCACTGTCATGTGTGAATGATTTAGACCCAGCGTAATAGTGAATACATTCCCTTAAGAGTGAAAAAGCAAGTCCCACTGATAATCTGAGATTTATCCATTAAGTTAAAGTGGCTTATGCAGGGAAGAGCATGCAAGATTGAAACCATCTACCAGACAAGGCGTATTTTGATCAACAGAGATTTCTTTAGGGATATGTGACAAGACTGGCATCAGACAGGAGTGTGGTTCTTTTCACTGGAGAGTCAAAGACATGGTTGTTTTCCCCTTTATTTTTAAACAAAGATCAGACTATTTACTTGAAGGGTGGCTCAACTTTAAACAATATGGCCAACATAATGTGAAACATTGTGTTGTGTGAATCCTGCACCTGTAAATGGCGTAGCAACAGTAGTGCAGAATGGAGAAGCAGGAGATGTGATTGCCAAGTGACACTCTGCAAATGTAATGACCCACAGGGAGACATTTTTATGTAAAGGACGGTGAGAAATGCGTAGTCGAAAGCAAGCTGAGGTCAGAACTGAAAGTCAATCACATCTTTCAAACAAACTTTAAATTTAATCAAAAATCAGAAGTCAGAAATGAGAGCAAAACATCAAAAATGAAGAAGTCAAAAATAAATGGCTCAGAAAGATTTTGAACACAAGGTATATTTGCAAAACTTAAAAGAAACATTAATGTCCGATCCGACCTTTAATCGCTAGACCCAGCGAGATAGGCGTCATGACTAGGAATGAGAAAAAATGTATTGAATTTTGCGATACAAAATACTGCCAATACAAAATGTGGCCGTATAATTTTGTATTGTTACCATAGGACATTTCCACATGATTGAAATGAAATTCCAAGGCAAACAAAAATGTGAAAAGCAGGAAGTTTAAATTTAAACAAGTGATTTAAAAACTAAGACTAAGGTATAAGGTGACAAACTGACAGCACTTTGGCAGAACCGTTATTCACAGAAATATAACATTACATGTTCTTAATAGATCCACTTAGGACCCATAGCTCATGGTCAGTAATGCATTCAAGAGGGAAATTAAAGAGCAAGCATTGTTGGAGTACTGTTTTGGCGCTTTTCCACTGCATAGTACGGCACGACACGGTTCAGTTCAGCTCACTTTTGGGGGGTTTTCCACTGGGAACAGTACCTGGTACCTGGTCCTTTTTTTAGTACCACCTCAGCCGAGGTTCCAAGCGCGAACCGTTACCAAAACGTGACGTGTAAACTCTGCTGGTCACTGATTGGCCGGAGAAAATCGTCATTACTGCATCACTGAACTTGCGACACGAGACACAACAGACCCGCTAGATTTTTAGCACAGCCAGCGAAGGTTCGGACGCACCATTTTGTTTTAACCAAAAATGGCTGTTTCGTGGTCTATTGAGGAAGTACAGACGTTCCTCTCGTTGGTAGAGGCGGCGCAACTATAACGACACGTGAATAATCCCGCCCACTCTAAAGTGGTACTAAACTGCTGTCGAAACGCAAACCGAGCCGAACTGAGCCGAACCAAGGTGAGCTGTACTGAACCGTGCTGTGCCGTACTATGCAGTGTAAAAGCGCCATTTGATGTTAACTTAGAATGCAAAAAAATAAATTAAAATGGATTGTTTTGCGCTGCAGTAACATTATAGTGTTGTTATTGTTATATTATAAGTTTGCAGGGTCACTATTGGCATGTGTACAAAGTACAGTGCAGTTCTTACTTGCATGTACTTAACTAAAATGCAACACATCTTATGTTACTACAGTGCAATTATTTTATGCTGATATCTTAATAAAAAAGAAAAAGCTTTTAAAAACAAACATTGGAACTTGTGTGTTTTCACACTGATATGAAATAATTTTTTAGTGTTTTGATTTATGAATGTCTAATAATAAGTAACATTAAATATTAATTTTACTATAAATGTAAATGTAAAAAATTTTTTTTACATTTTTTTAATGAAAATTTAATATTGTAAAAATTTCATACTGTGAAGACTGAATCACAATATGAATTATATCTTGAGATAAGTATACTGTATCATGCCTAGTCATAACTGCAGTGAACTCACCACCAGCGACTGGAGGATTCATAATAGCATCAGGATCCACAGGTGGCACCTGAGAGAAACAAAATGGCATTGCAATAAAATACAAATAAAATCTAAATTTTGCCAAAGAGCATTAAACAAAAAAATAATTGTCAGATTCAGAATCCTTGAGTCTCAAAGCCCTAAGAAAACATGTTGCTTACCAGACAACTGGCAGGAATTTGCACATTAAATTTTGAAAATTCACAGATCATAACAATGAGAAATTATAAACATAATATAAATGAATTCTTAAATAGCAGTGATTAAACAATATACATTATAATAATATCCTAACTGATCAAAACCAGTGTAGCTGACTGTAAAGTCCTCTAGTGAGACGAGAAACAACCACAACGGTGAAACAAAATAAACAATTGATAAGATGACCCTTAGAGATTCATTACTTCCTTTCCATATTTAAATAACTTTATGTCACAAGGCTTTTTACAACATGTACGAGTGTACTGTTTTAAACACTAACTAACTTTGGCATCATTAGTAAATTACTGGTTAACTGACTAAAACACATGTGTGTCATCCTGTAGCTGGAATGTATCTTTATAAAGACAGCTTATTGATGACTATTGTGTTCTTATATTGCACCATCAGAAGGGACCTATATTAAAAAGAAAAAGTAAAAGTCAATCAATTGTCAAAGAGACGTTTGAACACCCATCCACAAAACAAATTGTTAAATCATGGTACCAATTGCCTATCAGTGTGAAGCAAAGTAGCACCCAGGGGAGATTTAAGCAATGGTTTATTGATTAAGTAAATGAGTAAATGAATGGACGAATAAATGGACACAGCAGGAAAGAATTCATGGTGCTTAATCATGGCTTGGCAGGAGTGGTGGGGAGGCCTTTACTATACCTGGAAGTAATCTGAAATGCCATACATTTTGAAAATGAGGAGCTGCTGCATGGAGAGAGTTGGGACTGAGAAGAAGGTTTGGCAGATTACTACTTGCTGATTAAACATCTTACATCTTGCCTGAAGAAGGGGCCTGAGTTGCCTCGAAAGCTTGCATATTGTAATCTTTTTAGTTAGCCAATAAAAGGTGTCATTTTGCTTGGCTTTTCTCTACATTCATAATGGCTAACACGGTACAACAACCTAGTACTACTTGCTGATTGAAAGGGATCATCCTTCTTCTTGAAATCTCATTAAAGGGAGCATAAAAATATTAAATACATGTCTGAAAAGAGCAAACAATTCAGGGGAACACATACAAGGCGTACCCATCCCCATGTTAGTGCATTTTCTCTCTGGCAGTAATGTCAACTTTGAGTTGCCTGGCAGCTACAATTACCTGGGACTCACATGAGGCCATTCTGTGATAACTGTGACAGGCCTTGCATTCTTTATTTGCTTCCTGTTTCTAGCTTCTTCATGCCTTTTGATTGTTGCTGTTTTGAACTGAGTCATATTTTTGACTTTAAGCCACTTGTCTCATTAAATATAAACCTGCATTTAAATGAATCACAATCACATTAAATTATTTGTTCAGTTCTAATATTATTGTGATATCACTCCACCTCAATGCACAAAAAGGGAAATGGGCTTTCAAAAAGATCCACACAAAAGACCAGACCTGTCCATAATTCTGGTCTGAACCTGCTGGAAAGGCCTCAACATGAGTTGCCTAGACTGAAATTCAAAACACAGGCTTTGAGGCTTGCACAGGCCCAAAATGTTGCTAAGACTTTTAAAATTCAAAAAAGTTGATATTTTCACAATAACAAAAAGGGAGCAGAGCCAAAAAACAAAAAAACAGTATTCCCTGAATATTTCTCAGTTTATTTAAGAAAAGGGAATAACAAAAGGCAAGACAGAAAAAATACTAAAACCTAAAGCAAACAAATCCAAATAAATATCTAACCAGAAGACAGTATCTGAAAGACAATACAGGGGGTCCTCGGGTTACAACGTTTCGAGTTTACAACACTCACTCCCATAAAAACTTTAAAAAATTGAGACGAGAAGGAATAAAGGTAAGCATTTTTTACACTCATTTTTTTCTGTTACTACAGTACAGCGTACAGTACGGTATATTTATGTCCTTTTCTTTTTTCTCAGGCTTAGATTTTGTGTTTTTATGATTTAGACTAGCAAAATACCCGCGCTTCGCAGCGGAGAAGTAGTGTGTTAAAGAAGCAATGAAAAGAAAAGGAAACATTTTGAAAATAACGTAACCTGATTGTCAATGTAATTGTTTTGTCACTGTTGTGAGTGATGAGTGTTGTTGTCATATATATATTATATATTTACACACACACACATAAACATATATATATATATACATATCTATACATATACACATATATACATACATATAAACACACACATATATACACACAAATACATATATATATATACATACATACACACACACATATATAAGCATATATATACATATACATACATATCTACATATATACACACACAGCTATTTCGTATCAGTGCAATACGCTGTTTGTTAAAACAGTTGACTCCGCTCTTACGTGCAATAACAAATCAAATCATTCAGTTGTCTTTGCTCATATGTCATTTTAGAGCTGGACGCCTGGCATCTTTTTTTGGCCACAGGTTCGTTTATGTTTGGTGTGAGGTTCTGTGTTGTGGAGATTCTCAGGATGGATTGCAGGTGCTCATCAGTGAGGCGACTCCTGTGTGCTGTTTTGTTAGTCTTTATCACTGAGAAGAGCTTCTCACACAGATATGTGCTACCAAACATGCACAAGGTTCGAGCCGCATGTAGACGGACTTTTTTTGTTCTTCAAAGTCACCAAAGCGCCATGCAAACTCAGTGCGCAATAACTCTAGCTTCGCGAAGCGCTGCATTATGGGATCTGTAGTTTATTGTGTTACCAGCGCTTCATATACCGGGCTTTAATAACAATAATACAGTATATAAAATGATCTCGGGCGGATATAATTACGCGGGCGGATGTGGCCCGACCCTTGAGTTTGACACATATGGACTAAATAGAACTTGAAAAGGTATATTTTTTCAAATGTGATCGCGCAATTCAGATAGAGTTGACGCACAATACAGCCTGCATGCCTCAATGAGTCATCCTCCCCTCGCTCTTACTTTTTTACCGTTCATCTAATGAATACACTGAGTATGGCTTTACCAAAACAATCATTGATGGCGAATAAAGTATCCATTATTCGAGTATGTAGAGCGGGATATATATATATATATATATATATACATATATATATACCCGCGTATCGCAGCGAGAAGTAGTGTGTTAAAAAAGCTAGAAAAAGAAAAGGGAACATTTTAAAAATAACGTAACATGACTGTCAATATACAGTATTTGTTTTGTGAGTGTTACTGAGTGTTGCTGTCATCAAGGATTTGATTATCATTATTTCTTTCAATCAGGTTTGTATTTGTAGGATGTGTTGTGTTCAAGTTGCATTCCGTGTTTGTCAATCGTTGTAAAGATGACAGGTTTCTTTCATCGATTCGTTTCTTACTGCATCAATAAACAGCTCGTCTTCTTCTTTATCTGAGACCTGACACACTGCATGCACGGGTTTTTTACACTGTCTTCCTTTAGCGGGACATTGACTTTTTCCACCGTGTGCTTTGTTTCCACAGTAGCTGCATTTATGAATATGCTTATCAGACGCTTCATATTTTTGCTGCCTTTTCAATTGTGTAATTCAGTTTTGTTCAGCTCTTTGGAACTGTTGCCTTTTATCTGTGCACTCGTCAGTTCACGTGAGCCACTCGGTGTACATGCATCGAAGGTTCCCAGCTGTGCTGGTGCCATCTCGTGCTATGTCCGTGGCTGTATTTAATGTTACCTTAGTCCTGGCACTTAAAACTTTCTCTCACAGTTTCGCTGAGTTTGTGTCAAACACCACCCTGACCATCTCATCTTCCTCTCCATAAGCACAGTCCTTCACCCGTGAATATTTACCCGTGGCAGTTTGCTATTGGATTGCCGCTGACGGACGGCCTTATATGGGCAGGCACTAAATTACAAACGCCAGCGCAGCCTGTCTATGAACTTAATTTAAAGTGTAGGTTTACATCGTGCTTTGTTTCAGTAGCAGAACTCATGAATATGGTTGTATATGTCACTCGCTCGCTTCTTATTGTTTCGCTGCCTTCTCAATTATATAATGCATGTTCTCTTCAGCGCTTTTTTGAGGTCTTCCTGGTTTTCTATGTACTGCGTGATTACGTGGGAGGCGTGATGATGTCACACGAAACTCCGCCCCCACGGCGTTGAAGCTCATCTCCATTACAGTAAATGGAGAAAAACTGCTTCCAGTTATGACCATTACGCGTAGAATTTCGATATAAAACCTGCCCAACTTTTGTAAGGAAGCTGTAAGGAATGAACCTGCCAAATTTCAGCCTTCCACCCACACGGGAAGTTGGAGAATTAGTGATGAGTCTGTGAGTGAGTGAGTGAGTGAGTGAGTGAGTGAGTGAGTGAGTGCTTTGCCTTTTATTAGTATAGATTATGATTTTGCAAATGTGTTAAGATAGGTAAGTGACTTAGGCTAGAGTGTGTTTCGACTTACACCAAAATTTGGGTTACATCACTGTTGTAGGAGCGGAGCTGTGTCGTAACCTGAGTACAGGAGTCGAAGCCAAAAAAAAAAAAATAAGAATCAATCATATTTTGAGAATTAAAATCATGCACCTAAAATCAAAGCTGTTGAACTTTCTTCAACTTTGGCTTAAATTCTGCTGGGCCCAGTCCCCTAGCTGCCTAAGTAGGTGGCCCTGCCACTCCAGGCTTAACATACAAGGCACACTAAGACATAGAAACTTACCATAATACAAAATTGAAAAATAATGAATAAAACAGACAATATTAAATAAATAAAATACAAAAAAATCAAAGGCAGAACTACAAGTAATAAAAAAATATAAAAAAACATATTTGAAAAACAATTAAAAGTTAAATAAATGGAAAAAACACCTGAGCCAGGGACAACAAATCCCTGGCAGAACCGTGACAGGTATTGAGTACCAAACCACTAAGGCCGATTAAAGGGAAAATGCTTCACCTCCAGTAACTGGTTCAACTGGCCTGTACTCATTCTGTGCTCTTCTAATAGTATATTGTTTCTGTTTTGTATTTTTGAATTGCTAGTTATGTGGCTGTTGCCATGCCGTTGTTCACCTTACCTAGCTAATGATTCTTTTTTTTTTTAGTTTTAAAAGCATGGTTTGATCAGATCCATATCATCAGAGTAAGGTAAATGGTTATTCAGCTGGGCTACAGTATGTGGATACATCCAGTGGGTGCTCTAGTGTAGAGCACTGTGATAACTTAATCCTAGTGGTCACTGGTACTTATTTTCTCATTACAGACTTACGGTCTTTCTATAATCTCATTCAAGATACTATAGGATCTTAACAGAGAACTTTATTTTCAGAAGGTGGTCAGCACTGCCCCAAATCCTTAGCAACATAACATTTAGTTCTGATTTCCTGAATATGCAGAAACTTATGTCCACTAATAGAGATCTAAAGGTTGACAATGCACCATTAGGTAACTTGAACTATGTACTCACAGCTCTTGTTTTTAATTGTAAATGAAAAAGGTTCTTTTCATTCTACTCCGTTTTTGTGTTGTAGGTAATGTGGCGTAATGAGTAAGATACTGGTCTGCAAATTACACCTTGCTTAACTGGCTCAATGTGTGAACAAATCCATCCCTCTGCCAACTGTAATATTCTATATCCTTTATACAATGCTTTACTATACTTAAATATTATAGTGTACTGTATAACTGCTAGAACTTTCTTTCTATACATGTTCTTTATACTGCACTATATGACGGCACTAAATATGGAAGGATTGATCGGTCCATTTAATCAGCTAATTTAGGTCTTGCCACACATTTACACTCAATGAGGACTGTGAACCTCATATTTTTCTCAAGCTTTGCATGTCAATACAATCTTTGTTTCAATTTCCTCAATTGCCACAGTTTTCACTGATTAGTATTACAAAAATGATAAATAATTTTGTGTTTGTTGTCTGTGCTGTGACATGAGCAAGTCTGTTATAAAGAGTGTTAAATAAACACAAGTCAGTATTTTACTTATAATTCTTTAAATTGATTAATACAGTTTTAGGTCATGGGGCTGTAGTCTGTCTTGGCAACACTGGGTGAAAGAATTGGACCAACACTGAGCAGGGTGCGCTCTTAGAGGACCAGTTTAGAGGTGCCAGGGAATCTTCCATGTATATTTTGCAGGATTTGGAAGGAGCACTAGAGAACATGGAGGTAAATCAGGGGTGGGCAAAGTCTTTCCTGGAGGGCTGAAGTGGCTGCAAGTTTTTGTTCCAACCCAATGGCCTAATAGGAAGCACTTATTGATCAAGTAACACTACTGCTTTATTTTAGTTGTCTTGCTCATTAAGATTTTGAAACCCTAATTGCTTATTTTAGTCTTAAACAGCTGTATTCTTCGTTTTTAATTGATCCTTATTAGCAATAACATGCAAATGACAAAGGAAAGCAGCATTTCTCCATTTAGCTTGTTACCATTTACACCTGTGTGTATTTATCATGCACTATTGGGTTTAATTAAATACTTGGAAGGAAAGTGAAGAGAATAAAGTGAAGGACTGAGAACAACTTGTCTGTTTTAGACTTTAATCTAGGATATGAGAATTATTGGTAATTAAATTATTGGCAAGGATTGTTTTCTAATTAAGCAACTGGATTGGATCAAAAACCTGTAGCCACTGCGGCCCTCCAGGACTGACTTTGCCCACCCCTGAGGTAAAGCTATGTGTAAACTGACACTCTGCTTAGGCCTGGTCCTGGTTCCTGCATTTTAGGCAATGCTCACATGACCTATAATTTGACTAAGAGGGCTTAAAAATGGATGGATTCTAACCTATTCATATAATAATGATTTTCAATAATAAGAAATGTTTGTGTAACACTCTTTTAAACTGATTAACTGATTGATTACACAACTGTAAAACACAAACATTGGTTATTAACATTGAAAAGACTGAGGTGTAATGCAAATTTTGGCAAAAATAAGCCAGCGGGTGCTGAGGGTCCTCAAAAAGCAACCCTCTGGCGACCATACTACAACTGGGTCACCATCCAGTCTCCAGCAGTAACACTATATACAGTCGGAAAATGACCAGTACAGAGTACACGACCAAGGTGGTCGCGTGGAAAGGGTAATTTCAGTCAGGCAGAAGCCAACAGATAGGCATTCTGTTAAATTCATTTGAAGAGAATAATGGAGCGGTGTGCTTTTCTGTCTTGTGTTGGAAAATATTTGGATAATTAATATTGAGTCAATATATATTTTTACATAGTGTTGAGTATAGGTGCAGAGCACTATTCAACGATACAATGGTAATGTACACTCTTAAAAATGAAGGTGTCAGAGTGGTTCTTCAAAACAATGCCATAGGGGAACTCTTTTATGTTTCCAAAACACTCCTCCACATGAAGGTTCCAAAAGAGTCTTTATTTATTGAGATCTGTAACAGGCATAGTACAGTAAATAACCATTAATAGATGGTGACAGATTTGTGAAATACCAGTGAGTCGCGATTTTAAAAAGACTCCCGCTGCATATAATAACACAGGCTAAGTACAGCTGGTCCTTCATTTTTTTTCTACATATTAGAACATTTTTCAAAGCAGAAACAACCAACTTCATAGGCAAAGAACCCTTCTGAGAATGAAATGGTGCTTTGTCAAGTAATGGCTCTATGAAGAACTGCACATCCCAGCATGTGCAATTAAAGAACCAGTAATTTCTAAGGGTGTACTAACAGTAAGTTATTGAATTAGATATCATCTGTACTGTATACACATTACATGAACAGAATGAATCACACTGGTCACCTGTAAGACAAGTTACTGATGGTATGCTTTGAAGCTTCATAACCACCTCGCTGGGTTTTTGAATGGGACACAGTGATTCGTCTGAACTGTAAACTGCAGAGGTCTGCATGTTGTCCAGTAAGCACCTAAGGCTAGATTCCCTCTCAGTTAAGCACATTACCCATTGCTCATATGTTTTAGGAATGTTGCTCACAGATTTTACATGGTTGTTCAGAATAAGACCCGACTTTCAAACAAAATTAATGAAACTAAATTAATTGCTAAATAAGTTTCCAACAGAATTGTGCTATATGAAACCGTTTGTACTGTTGTTTCTTTGTAACCTCTGTTGTTTCTTTGCCAATTTAACGATGTCTAAGTGTAAAGCTGAATAGAGTTCACGTGGAAAATTGAAGAAATGGTGCTTGGGATTTAAGACAGAATGGTTGACAACATATTTAGTATAGTAAAAACGGACCTACCGCATAGTCCCTGACAGCACGTGCTTTGGGGAGAAATTTTTCATTACTTGAAGACGGATGGTGTCATTAAATCAGGATCACACTAAGGAGTTTAAGAAGTTATTTTCACTTTTGGACATTTGTGGCACGTTCCAGGCTTTGGGTGCTGACTGTGAAAGGGGATTTAGTCTAATGAATATTATCAAAACAAAATCTAGAAAATTCTTACAAACTTGGTGAGAATTAAACTCTTTAAATTCTGGACAGACTGTTAATGTTGATAGAATTTACATAAGAAAAAGAGAATACTCTGTGAAATTTTGAGAAGAAGTAATCTATACTAATAAAAGGCAAAGCCCTCACTCACTCTTAAACACTCGATTATATATATAGAAAAGCAGCCGGAACCGAAAAGAACAATGAAAAGTCAACGTGGCTCAGAGGTGTATGTGGACTGTAGCACGGACAAAAGCGACTGAGGCTGTGTTTGGTGAGTTGATGCGTGCGGGCACATGAGCAGGCAGTGCAAATGCCTCGAGAGCGATGGTAGACGCGTGAGGAGGGTTACAGTTGGCGGGCCTGGCCCTGTCGTGCATATCCCATGGTATCCCATGGTCTTACAGTTTGCGGGCGGGGCTCTGTTAGAGTTGGCGGACGTGGCTCTGTGTCTTCTGTGCGTCTTGCATGCCTGTGAATTATATATATAGATATCTATACTAATAAAAGGCAAAGCCCTCACTGACTCACTCATTCACTCACTCACTCACTCACTCACTCACTGACTCACTTATCACTAATTCTCCAACTTCCCGTGTAGGTAGAATGCTGAAATTTGGCAGGCTCATTCCTTACAGCTTACTTACAAAGGTTGGGCAGGTTTCATTTTGAAATTCTACGCCTAATGGTCATAACTGGAAGGTATTTTTCTCCATTAACTGTAATAGAGTTGAGCTGGAATGACGTGGGGGAGTTTCGTGTGACATCATCACGCCTCCCACGTAATCACGTGAACTGACTGTCAACGCAGTGCGTAGAAAACCAAGAAGACCTCCAAAAAGTGCTTAAGAAAATATGCATTATATAATTGAGAAGGCAGCGAAACAATAAGAAGCGAGCGAGTGACATATACTACCATATTCATACAAGTTTAATGAGAGGACGCAGGATATAAACGAGAGTTTTGATCACTTTGTAACTAAGTTAAAATTGTAGGTGAAGGGGTGTGCTTATGCAAATTCCGAGAGACTGTGTTTGTGGGGGATTGACAGTTAAGGCGGGTGGGGGAGTCATGTCATCATCACCCCTCCCATTTACCTCATTTCGCTCTGAGCTGAGCTCAGCTAACGCCGTCTTCCGAAGCAACTTCGTCAGACTGCCACCAAATACTCACAGAAAAATCCACAAGTTAATACACACGCTGTCTCTAAAGTTTCTCCACACTGAATCCTCCAGGCACTACTTACAAAAGGTCACATTGACAATCGTGTTACGTTATTTTTAAAATCTTTCCTTTTCTTAGCACAAGCACAGCTGAGAAGCTTCGATGCATGTGCTCCATAACGTTAAAAATAATGCATTTAATCACACTTTGCATTACAAGCAAAGGGAGCTTTTGTCAATGCATGATTTCCTGGTACACGATAACATTGATCAGCGCATCCCGATTCATTTTACCCTCGCACCACCTTAGTTTGAGAAGAAGTATGAAAAAATATGAGGTTAACACAGAAAAACAGATCACCAATTCAAGCTTTATGAATAATCGATTCGCCATCAATAATTGTTTTGGTAAAGCCATCCTCCTTCCATTTTATAATTTTTGCCATTAGCCATGATTAAATGACGGTAAATAAAGTAAGAGCAAAGCGAGGGTGACTTATTTAGGCAGGCATATATATGACAGCAACACTCATGACAATGTCAAGCATGTTACGTTATTATTAAAATGTTTCCTTATCTTTTTCATTACTTCTTTAACACACTACTTCTCCTGCGGTAGCGGGTATTTTGATATATATATATATATATATATATATATATATGAATGACCTCCAAAGAGCACTGAGACTTTTGATATCGTGAGCGTGTCTGCAAAACTGGGGTCTCCTGGCCAGCAAAAGTCGAGCAGCCGCGCGCATAGCTGTGCCAGGATTTGAGACGCTGACTGCGCTTCTGCCTTAATTCAAAGTAAGCACTTTTAATTTTTTTCATCCTCCCCCTGAGCTATAGCCCAGACAAGTGCAAACACGGGACCCCTTTTCTACACCACGGCAAAATAATATCAAGGCGATTCACACTTTCTTTTGCACGTATACGATTATGAGGTCCTCCCCTCGGATTATGAAGACACGCACACGAGTGGAGGACTGACAGTGCCATCACAGCCGATTAATGGCGGGGCGTCTCACCAGTCTACACAAGACCCACGCGACTGTCCCCAAAAGGCGATCATAACGTCAGCGAACACATCTCTCTATACTATATAAAAGAAAAAGGCAACTTTCCTTTCTTTACACCTTTTTCCTTTTATCCCAAACCAAAGCCTTTCTCTCTTAACACTGCAGAGGACACAAAACTAATTTTCTTTAATTGCCGGTAAGGCACATTACCAGAGACACAAATTTGAACGTTCACATAGAAAATGTAATTTCTATACCACAGCCGTCGTGTAGCGCCTTTCAAAAGGGATCTACTACCGAGAGATGATCCATATACATTTTAGCTGCTGTTAGTTACTTACCTGTTGTGTTACACAGTCTTTAAAATGTAGTTTACCCAACCACTCCAGTAGTGCTCAATGTACCTCCATCCATCCATTTTCTAACCCGCTGAATCCGAATACAGGGTCACGGGGTCTGCTGGAGCCAATCCCAGCCAACACAGGGCACAAGGCAGGAACCAATCCTGGGCAGGGTGCCAACCCACCGCAGCTCAATGTACCTGTACTTCTTAAAACGTTAATGTTTTACTGTTTAATAACTTATAGACTATATTTTATTATTTTTCCCTTGCACTCAGTGACCAAAGCTATACACACACATATAGACACATACAAACATACACACAAGTATATGTATGTGTATATATGTATATATATATATATATATATACACACACACACCCCTATCTAGATTATATATATATATATATATATATATATATATATACACACACACACACATACATACATACACACATATATATAATTTGTGTGTGTGTATGTATGTATGTGTATATATGATGTAGATAGGTATGTATATATATATATGTGTATATGTACATATGTATATAGATATGTAGATATGAAGATACGTATGTGTATATATGTATATATATATGTATGTATGTGTGTGTGTGTGTGTGTGTGTGTGTGTGTATATATGACAGCAGCAATCAAGCTGTGAGAAAACAGTAAAAGGAGGCGTGTCAGGCGTGGTGGTACATTTTCTGATGCAGCTACGAAAACAACCGTGGCGCTGCGCCAAATACACAAAACAATTACATTGACAATCATGTTACGTTATTTTCAAAATGTTTCCTTTTCTTTCTCTTTCCTTCTTTAACACACTACTTCTCCGCTGCCAAGCGCGGGTATATATATATATAGATAGATAGAGATATATATATATAGATAGATATGAGAACAACACTCATATCAATGACAAAACAATTACATTAACTACCATGTTACGTTATTTTTAAAATTTTTCCTTTTCTTTTTCGTACCTTCTTTAACACACTACTTCTGCGCTGCGAAGCGTGGGTATTCTGCTAGTTTTTTAATAAAAAAGAAAATCTTTATCATATCTGTTCAGTACGTTTTTCAATACTTAATATTAAATAGTCATAAGTGTGATGGTTTTTTGTGCTATATACAGAAATGAATTGCTAATACTGGTGCTCACAACTTGTTGGTTGTTCAAATGAAAAAAATGTGCACTCCTCACCAGGCCTCTCCTTAGAGAGAACGTTAGTTCTGTCTGTCAACAGTTGGTGACACATGTAGAAATGTCCAGGTCTTTGACATATTTAGTCCACACTGAGTGTGTCATGAATCACCACTACTCACAGACTGGGAAAGTTTGTTAAATAGATGTTTTTACTGGGATTAATCCATTTAAATATTTAATTTAAGTGCTGAATCTTTAGTTTATATAAGGTCTGTCAAAGTAAGTGGTGTATCAAAGTACTTCCTAAAGTGAATTTGTGTCCTTTGAAGGACATACTAGTGCCTCTGTGCTGGCTAATGTCAATACAGATGTTTCCAGCGGTTGACTTGTGATTCAACGTAAATGTTCATTACTTTGCCTCTGGTCTCCTTCTGATGCGTGCTTATTTTTCACTCGGACAGAATTACAGATACATTAAGCAGTTGTGCTCACAGACGAGAATGAGTTTTGTGACGCCTGATGATTTCTTCACATTTAAAGTGCATCTGGGACAGCTGGAAATGAATTGTTACATCATAAAAGACTTGAACTCTTAACTCTGCAATGGAAAATTATTTTCAGAAAATGAATGGCTCTACGATGTATACCAGCAGTTGTCTTCATTTTTGCCAGGTCTGCTAATGCCAGTCATGTGCTAATACTACCAGGCTGGGTGGGGAGAAACACATTAAACCATGTATGACATTGTTGTCATAGCGAGTCTAGCTAAGAGAATGATTTAACTGGAATAGAACTAAACTGAAAAAGGAAGAATAAGTCAGTGGACAACGACACATACCATGTCTCATGCACCGCACTACCCAATGTCAAACACCTGCAGAAACACAAGTTGACCAGCCTGCAAAAAAAAACCCCAGAGGTCATTCTTAGCACACCAATCGGAATGAGCCTCTGACTAAAAGTGCTCCAAGATAGCGCCCCCTGGAGGGGATGAAAGGGATTTTTCATGATTGGCCCCCATCCCATTTTCCACAATAGCTTCCCATGTGTCCAGTGTTTGCAAAGTTTAACTGCTGCTTTATTTATTTATTTGCTGGCATCCTTTTCAAGATTTTCAGATGCATTTTTATGATTGCTCATAGATTTTAAGGTAATGAAACTAGTGATGCCATCTTGTTTCTTGTTTAAGTTTGGTCATCACCATTTTGCACCAATCTTTGCATGACCATGTCCAAAATGTTTATGGTTGCTACATCCATTGCTTGTCATGTGACACAGAGGTCTTGTGACCTGTTATCTCATCCTGCCTATATAACACATAGCAGCATACCGCTACGGGCATCTCAACACTGGATCCATTCTATAAGAAAGATTAGCTTTAACTAATCAAACAAATAGTGTGAGGACTTTGCAATGCTGATTTTGACTATGACTTTGCTTTTGTGTTTTGGTTTTGACATTCGGTTCTGACAGCTTCTTTTGGTTTACTGACTCTTGCTAGTACCCAAATTATAGTTCTGTCTATTCGTTCCATCTCTTGGTCATTTTCTATCATTCCAGATTCCTCTAAACATCTGTCTCTTACCAGGTGATCATAACACTGATGATACCAGGGCATGATCTGGTCCCTGCCACTCAGAAATGTATTAAGTGGATTTGAAAGTGAATGGATGAGTCATAGTAATGTTTTTGAAGCAAATTAAAGCAATACACGGTAAAATGTTTACACCGTGACAGGCCATTGTAGACACTACCATACGACCTTGAGGTAAACAGCCAAACGCAGATCAGAAAATTAAGAATCTTATCTTTTTGACCTAAAGAAATTTAAATTTTACACAGGCACCTATTTAGTATAGGGTTGGTGATATCACTGCATTCATATTGTCTCTTTTGCTCAGTTGCTTTTATTTTGTTCTGAAAGACTCTCATATTCTGATATTAGGGTAAGGCGGCCGTGGAAAGCCCTCTAAACCTTGGTGTCATCCTGAACTCACACTAATCAACTTTGACATGGACTGGAAAAACATGGCTAAGTTTAGCACATCATTCACCATTCTGGAACATCCACAGCATTGTGCTGGCTTATCTCTTTCTGTCTCACCATCACAGGACAAGTGCATCACTACGCCAACACAACTGCGCATTTTCAGTTTTTTGGTGGACTGTGAAAAAAGATGTTCTAGGAATTCTTATGGTATGTCTGTGATCTGTTTGGTTACAATTTTCCAAAATGGTCAAAATGATAAATCAACAGTATCTAGTAAGCTGCAGCAGCATTTTGAAATAAAAACACCAGTCACAAATACAATGTTCAGTCATGCGGTGTAGCATTTAATGTTTAACAGTACTCAGGATATGTTCAAGGTCACTTTCCACAACAGTGTTAGTTTGCTGTGCAGTTGTTATAAAAACGAAGCACACATACATTGTTAAAGGAGAATTATGAATGAATGGAAAAGTAATGTGTTATGTACTGCCATGAGGTAGAGCTCAGTGCTTATTCAATGATTTTGCCACCAGCTACAGCAGATTCAGAAAGTATTCTTTTTCACTTTTTGCACACTTTATAGTGTTGTAGATTTAATTTGAAATGGATAAATTTGCCATTTTTTGCTCATCAGTCTACACTCATACACTCATTATGATGAAGTGAAAACATGTTTTCAGAAAGCTTTGAAAATTTATTCAAAATTGAAAACTGAAATCTCTCATTCATAGAAGTATTCAGTACTTAGTGGAAGCCCCTTTAGCAGCAATTACAGGTTTGATTCCCAAGCTCAATTAGATTGCATGGGAAGCATTTGTAAAGTGCCATCATCAAGTCTCTCCACTGATATTTTATGGGCTTTGGCTGGGCCACTCAAAGACAGTCAGAGGCTTGTCCCGAAGCCACTTGTCCTGGCTGTATGCTTTGTGTCATTGTCATGCTGAAAGGTGAACTGTCACCTCAGTCTTAGGTTGGGTGCACTTTGGAGCAGGTTTTCTTTAAGGACCTGTTTACATTTGGACCTCCTTCCCACAATTCTTACTAGTAACTCTGTCTAGGCCAATGAGAAGCAACCATATAGCATGATGCTGGTACCACCAGCTTCACTGTAGGGATGGTATAAGACAGCTGATGAGCATTGCCTGGTCTTCGCAAGATATAGTCTGCCCAAAAAGTTCAGTTTTTGTCTCAATAGACAACAGTCTTTTTTTCATACTCTCTGAGGATAAATACAATTTGTCAAACTCTCCAAGCAGGCTGCCATATGTCTTTTACAAGAGTGGCTTCCACCTAGTCATGCTATCATAAATGCCTGATTGATGGAACCCTTTTGAGTTGGTTATTCTTCTGACAGGTTCTCCCACCTCAGCCTTCTGAAGCTCCGTTAAAGTAACCATTAGGGTCTAGGTCACTGACTGACCAAAGCCCTTCTTCTCTGGTTACTCATTTTGGCTGATTGGCCAATTCTAGGAAGAGACCTGATGGTTTCAAACGTCTTCCATTTCACTGTTATGGATGCCACTATGCGGAAACACTCAAGCTTTAGAAATGGTTTGGTACCTTTGCCCTGATCTGTGCCTCACAACAGTGTGATTGTGGAGGTCTACAGAGAGTTCCTTGGACTTCATGGTTTGTTTTTTGACATGCAGTGTGATTTATGGACCTTATATACACAACTGGTGTGTGCCGTTCTAAGTGATGTCCAATCAGTTCAGTTTGCCACAGGTGGACATCATTCAAGTTCTAGGCTCATCTCAAGGAGAATTAAAGCAAACAGGATGCATCTGACCACAATTTGGAGTGCTACCGCAAAATATTGGCAGAATATTTACATGAATGAGAGTTTTCAGTTTTTCATTTTTAATAAATTTGCAAACCATACTGAAAACATGTTTTCACTTTGTCATGATGTGTTGAGTGTGCTGAAAATGAAGGGGTCTGAATCCTTTTTGAATCCATTATCGTATTATTCTGGGATAGGAGGCACTGTGCTGGGACAGCTGAAGCTCTGGGTTAGGACATGCCCACAATTCTCTGACACATCCCACCCCATTGTGGCTGAACACACTCTCAATGCCAGGTCACACTCCACTCCACTCCACATTAGGCTGCCATTCCAACTGGCCTGCCAAGTTTAACAAATATTCCTCCTCCAGAAAGGTACAGTTGCCCTGGTTGTGTGTGTTGGTGTGCTGACATCCTGGCACCTTTTGTAACTTGCTCACCCCGTCAGCATTTTATGATATTTTGGGTTGTGATTGTGCCTGTCAAAATGAACCTACATACCATATTACCCAAAGAGAGTATGTTTTTAACTGAGCTTTGTAACCGTTTCCATTTTGATTTAAGTTCAAACTGAGGCACTTAAAGAGACTTGTCGAGATTCACTGATGGTATTGAATCTGTAACACTGTATTTTACGGTTAAGCAGTTTAGCCATTCATTTTAAATGCCTTCCTGGAATTAAGGAAAAATAGTCAGAAAGCGCCACACTGGTCCATTTGTTGCCCCTCACCCCCTTCATCATGCTAGAAACAGTAGCTGACGTGAATCAGTAGTGCTGTGCTGAATAGGGAAAATGTGCTGTTAAATGAAGAGGGATTTAATTGTTTTTTTTACACTAATCGGGCATGAGTTCACCAGGAAGCTCTTTCTCTTTGGTAATTATTGCTCTCCACAGTGAGGCTTTCACTGACAATACTTAAGCATTCCTGTCGCTCAGATGTAACCACTGTTTTAGGCTGCATAATGAAACTGGACAGCAAGAACAACCACGTGTCAAAATGAACAGTTAAACATCCCCCAAAAATAAAGAGCGGCATAGTAAAGAAAATCTACTTCAGGGCCCAGTGTTGCTTGTTTGTTTTCTTTTTGTGCTGGAAATGTTATGCTTGAAAGCACTAAATGTAGTCTTATTAGTTATATAATTCATCCATTTTTTTAACTGGGTTATTCTATTGTGGTTTGTGGTTAGCTGACTGCAGCTCAGGCGCCCAGACCTAGACAGGGAATCAGTACACTGCTAGGCATAATGATGCACGCACCAGCATTGGTCTAAACTAATCCGCATGTTTTTGGGTAATAGGAGGAAAATTGGAATATCCAAAGAAAAGCCCTTGCAGAAACATGCAAGATTTGAACTTTGTTAGAACTCTGGGAGGCAGCAGCAATAGCCATCGAGCCATTCTGCTGTCATACTTTACCATTGACTGCACAAAGCCCAATCTGGATGGTATTCTTCTTTACTCTTTATGCAATTATTTACATTTGATTCCATTATAAACAACCGTAGTAGGTATCACCTTCATTTTAAAAATGAATTTAGGAAAGCTGTGATGGACTGAGAGAGGTGACGCTAGCAAAAGGAATTATCAAAGATATTGTCACAGAACAGGCAGAAGTCTGAAAAGAGTAAAGGCCACATCACTTTACATAACTTTTCCAGTGATTTTCTTTTGAATAATCTTAATGAATTTAGGCAGTCGCAACACGCTATCATGACCACAAGTCACGTAGTCTGACATACCAGTGATTCAGATAAACCCATCTTGTGATTCACAGACAATATAGAAACAGATTTGATTTCCATAAAGTGTCATGAGGGCGGGCTTGTCAGTGTGTAATACTGGACAACTAATTAGCACTTATGATGCAGCTACCACAGGAATTCTGAACTTATCAAACAGAAGAGAAACTTATCTGTCTTAGGTTGCGTGCTTTATGTTCCACAATAGAATGGAGAAAAAAGAAGAGAAAATAAGGTCTGAGATTGTGGCTGAACTCGCCGTACCTGTAAAGCCTTTGCACAGGCACCAGCTCTGTCAGGCAGCATGTTATTAGCTGTCAGAAAAAAAGGGTGAGCTTACAATACTTTGGAAATATGAAATCAACTTTGTAAAATTGTGCTGGAAAAGCCATTATTCAGTTGACTAATTTGACCTACACTTTAAATTCTGGTTGTATAAAATGACATGCCCAGGTGACAAGGTCAGCATTGCATTCATCAAGTCTGACATCCCCTCCAACTGGAAGTCATGTAATGTGGCGTTAGAGTAAGTCTATTGATTTTTTTCACCATAACATTATTTACAATCCTCAGTCCAAGTCTCACTGAAGTTGTTACAAAACTAAACCTATTATATCTTTGGTTAAGTCTAATTGATTTTATTTTCTTTAAATTGCTTTAGTGCTAAGCTATCACAAGTTTTGACTTTGAAGTTTAGATAATTGTCTGTGTGTGCTGGTATCTTTTTTTATAGTGGTATTGTGCTCACATTGTACACCACAATGCTGCTGGCTGTAATAGCGACTAACAGCGCTGTTGCTGTCAACAACGTGCCATTGCCTATGACAGACAACACTGGACAGGTCTTTGTCATTGTTTCTTCTCACCTCACACACTCTTGAGTGAATTTAGAGTTAATAGCATTTCTTTTGGCTGTGGGAGGAAATCAAAGAACATGTAAACTCCACAGGGAAGTATTGTGAGGAGTCAATGCCACCTATAATACTAATGTGTAGTGTTGATTAAGTAAATTAAAAGCCAAGTGTAATAATTTGCACACACTTTACTATAAATAAACTCTTAACATGCATGAAAGGACACAAGCAGTTTAGAGAAAACAAAATGAGGCATACCTTCCACTTGGATTCACTTGTACAATAAAGAAAGACTGGTTTCCATTGCCTTGCTTAAAACTTTATTGTAGATCATTAAAAAGCAAAAACATACATAAGACTAGAAGAATAATATTGATACTGTTAGGTCAATCACAATAGCACTTCTTATCATTTACACAGTTGTTCACCTGATATTTCCAAAATTTCATCGACTTGAGATTTTAAGGCCAATAAGCTGCTACTTTCACATACATTGCTCAACAAAATGTTCCATATTTCCATAGTTCTCTGTGTGAAGAAATACCTCCTTAAATTTACCATTAAGCATCTTCTACATTAAGGATTTGCCGTATCTAATCACCAGCGTTATTGAGTAATCTTGGGAAAATGTTATATGGCCCTGGAAGCTTGTTTGTTTTTAGCCATTATAGTTCAGTATGTGTAAATTTGTTAAGAAGACCCAATCACAATTCAACATTATTGTGATTTTTAAAAAATGTTTTGCAATATGCTGTATTAAGGATTGTAATTCTGTACTGCAATTATTTTTTTTATTTTTGTTTGTCAGAAGTTAAAATTGAAATCATATTACCAAAGTCAAAAATATATGTTGTTGCTGCTTTGATATGCTAATTTTAAAAATATTACTGACTCACCTGTCATTGTTTGAAATGTAATTTCTACCCCATTTAGGATTTTTTGTTATACAGAATCCATTTTTTTCTTCATTTATTTTTGTATCAAAAAAGTTTTTTGGATGCTGAAATATCTCCTTCCACAACGCCATGTTGTTTTTCATGGACACCACTGTTTTATCAATGGTTTTGTTGTTGCTACTACATATGGGTGACTGGTTGTCCAAGATTTTGGATTCAAAGCAAAACTTTTTGTGCGATTCTTGAGAGTTGGGATTAATGGCTTTGATCCTTTGATTTTTAATTTGTGATTTAGATTTTTTATTAAGTTTACGTATTAGATTAAATGAAGTTCCGGTAACAAACCTTGACACATGTCTTAGCAACTACATTTTATCTCCTAATCCATTTTCCTCAACAAATAAATGACCAAGTATAATATTTTTGTCTCATTTGTTTAACTGGTTTCTCTTTATCTACTTTTAGGACTTGAGTGAAAATCTGATGATGTTTTAGGTCATATTTATGCAGAAATATAGAAAATTCTAAAGGGTTCACAAACTTTCAAGCACAACTGTAGATAGATAGATACTTTTATTAATTCCAAGGGGAAATTCACAAAAAAAAAAGTTTACTACTTGAATAGACGAGTCTCGCCGTGTAAAAATCCATGTCCATGTAGTAAAACGTGTCCAGGGAACGAGTCCACATAAAAGAAAGTGATAGGAGTGATCAGTAAAATAGACAAAAAGATAGAAAAATAAAGTCATACACAGAGCTGCTGGAAAGGCTGCCACTCGCGGTGGCGCCTGAGAATTATTGAATTATCGATTTCAAGTATCTCAGCAGTTAAACAGCAAGGCTGGGAATATTTAGTTTTTCTACTTAACACAAATTCTTAGTTGTTGTGTGATTTCTTGTAAAGTGAACCCTTATGTTTGTAGTATGACTGACAGCAAACAATTTAGAACAGGATATTTAATTTTGAAACTATACAATTTGAATATATACATATATGAGTTTGCATGTAAAATACTGTTTGGCTATAGAAGTATAAGGGATTTGACTATTAACATGCTGTTTTCACAATAAATTATTTATTCAGGGCTCATTGTGTGTAAACACTACAACAAGATGTAACACACAGTTTCAGCATTAGAGCATTAGAAAAATTGTGACGACAGCAGACCATTCAGCCTAACAGGCTCGTCCATGCTCACCCAGATTGCCCAAAATAATACAGTATCAAGTTGAAATTTGAAGGTCTCTAAAGCCCTACTCTCCACCACACTATCTGGTAATTTATTCCTTGTGTCTATTGTTCTTTGTGTGAAGAAAACTTTTTTTTTTTTTAATATTTTTGAGAAATCTACCATTAAGAAGTTTCTAACTGTCATTTGTGTTCTTGTTGAATGTAATTTTGAAGTAACAACTGGAATCCACTGTACTAATTCCTTTTGTAATTTTAAACACTTCAATCATTTCCCCTCTTAATCTCCATTTGCTTAAAGTGAAAAAGGTTCAACTCCTTCAATCTCTGCTCATAGCTCATAACTCCCCATCGCTGAATCAGACTACAGGTTCTTTTCAGACTTTGTCTTGCACTGCTATGTCTTTTTTGTAATATGGAGACCAAAAGTATAACCGTCCTTGATTTGTGCTCGACACATCGTCATATAGAACCAAACATCCTATTAGCTTTATAGATCGCTTCTGTACATTTTTTTGATGTAGATAGCGATGAGTCCACTATTATTGGGAAAAGGATTCTTAGGATGGAGCTTACAGGTCAGAGGAAAAGAGGAAGGCCTAAGAGGAAGTTTATAGATGTTGTGAGAGAAGACATACAGGTGGTGGGTGTAACAGAACATCATGCAGAAGACAGGAAGATATGGGAAAAGAACATCTGCTATGGAGACCCCCAATGGGAGTGAGAGAAAGAAAGAGAGAGGGTGGTTGGAAGCATGTGTTGATAGTGTGTTGCCGCACCCACCACATGCTGAACCACCTGGATTGGGACTACAGTACAGTGGGTGACACCTCAACACCACACCGAAGAGTGTGATGTTTTTTCCGGTGGTTGGAGTGTCAATCCTGCCACCAACCCCCAAGTTTTCCTTGCAAGTTGGAAGACCTGCTTGTAGGCCTGGATGCAGATTAACGTCATACCCAGGATGAAGCAATTGTAGGTTAAAGGCCTTGCTCAAGGGCCCAATGGAGTAGAGTGACTTCTGGCATTTACAGGATTTGAACCAGCAACCTTGCAACTGCCAGCGCAGATCCCTAGCCTCAAAGCCACCACTCCACCTATTCACCTAAGCTCAGAGAGGAATACTAAAAACACTTGGCCAATTTAAAACTTAAAACTGTAAAATACAGTTGTGTCTAATTCTGATAACAGAGCAACAGGTAAGCTATTGACACTAATGTGAAGGGTGACACTGGGATCTGGACTTCAGTACACAGGCCAGGTCTGCTTCGAGAGCAGCAGTAGACAAACGTAAAATGTCACATAGTTGGGAGTCACTAAGTCTTGATCTCATCCGGTTCTTGTTTAAGTTCAGAACAGAGATAGTCTGCTCACACAAATATGTAGAGCTAAACAAGCTCAACATTTTCTTTGGAAATGTTCGCATTTCTGGAAACTTGCCTTTATCCAGCTGCCGGGAAAAAGGCATGAGAGAGAGAGCTGCTGCTGTTGGCTACGGCACACGTTGTCACACTGAAGCTCAATCAGCTGTAGCTGTAGGTGAGCTGGAGTCTCATCAGGGTCCACGCTGAAGGGAGAAGAGAATAGCAACAAGTAATCTCAAAAGCAGTCGTTGAACTTGCTAGCCAGAGATGCGATGATTACTGCATACCTCTTTGTTTGCACACCCATATTACCAACCATGACATCCTGCAAAGCTGGGAAATGTGTGGTGCAGGGCTCCGTTTGTGACAACTGTCTCTGGAAAAGTTGCAGTTTCATTTTAAAGGCCTTCATGTGTGAATATAGTTGGCTCACTACTGTGTTTTGTCCTTGAAGGCTAACGTTCAGTGCATTGAGATGCTTTGTTATGTCAACCAAAAAAGCCAAGTCTGCAGTCCACTCAGTATCTGACAGTTCTTGCATTGGCCGTTTCTTTTCAGCCAAATACTGTCCAATTTCCCCTTTTTAAAAGAGAAAAATCGCTGCAGTGCTGATCCCCTGCTGCACCACCTCACGTCATTGTGATATATTACATCTCCATATTCAGCCTGGATGTCAGTCAAGGAACTGCTGGAACTGGCGGTGGTATAGAGCTTTAGAACGGATGAAATGAATTGCCTTTACCACTGGATTCATGACATGATCAAATCTTAGATGTTTGCCACAAAGAACCTGCTGATGAATAATGCAACTGAGTTTAACAGCGTTGCCTTCTTCGTTGCTGACTTTGTTACAGATAAGCATGGACAATCCACTTCGTTCACCAGCCATGGCAGGCGCACCATCTGTAATAATCCTACAAAGCTTGTTCCACGGTAGTTTCATGTCATCAGCAGCTGAACAAACATTATGGAATAAATCAGTTCCTCTTGTTTGGCCTTTGAGGCTTTTAAGGTCCAGCATCTCTTCTGTTATGTTTAGGTCACCATCAACACCTCTGAACAAAATCAGTAACTGAGCAGTGTCTGACACATCTGTGCTTTCATCGCAGGCTAAAGAAAAAAAATCCAGATTTGTTGACTTCCAGTTGTCTTCTAACATCTGATGACAGCTCTTCAATTCTCCGTGCCACACTGTTACAAGCGAGGCAAATGTTGGCAAAGTCTTTCTTCTTTTCGGGGCAAATGTGTTCTTCTATTTTCAGGACACAGTCTTTAACAAACTCGCCTTCTAAAAGGTAAAAGGTTTTCCATGTTTAGCCACTTCATAGCTAGCTTTGGTGAAGTTTTCATTTGACTCATGAGCCTGTGTAAAGAACTGCTGCTGGGCGGCTAAGCTCTCCTCGAGTTGCTTCACTTTTTCAGCACAGTCAATCTCTGTTAGCTTGTCATATGTACTAGCATGTTTGTCTCGTAGTGTCTCTTCACATTATATTCCTTATACAAAGCAACAGTGTCGTGGCAAATTAGGCAGACAGTTGTTTTGGTTTTCAGTGGAAAAAATATTGTAACTTCTACCTTGCCTGGAAGCGGCGTCCTTCATTATCAACTTTCCTTTTTTTACTTGCTGTAGCCATGACAGTGGTAGGGTCACAGCAAATTTTACAGTGTACCTTCAAATTGGCAGCGTACACCTGCAGAATCCTCAGTGTTAATCCCACCAAAGCTCCACAGCATCGTGCGTCCAGTGAGAACTGGGTCCATCATTCAGTCTTTTTCTGTTTGAGGTTTTATGGCAGTTTGCAGACTCTGTTATAAAGTGCTGCCACCATGAGTTCAAAAGAGAAACTGCATGTTGAATTGGTATGATTTATTTATTCTGTTTGTGCATGCGGGCCAAAAATAACACATTTTGAGACAAAAGGCACGGGCCATATAAAATCTGATCTCAAGGCTGTGATTGGCCCGCGGGTCGGACTTTAGACATGCCTGGTTTGTACAAATCTAACATTTTTTTCTTCCTACGTATACTATTTTACATTTACCTACATTAAATTTCATCACCCACAAATATTCCAAAGCCGGTGTACTATCTGGGTTCTTTAATAACAGTTTAGCTGATTCTATATTATTCAAACCTAGCTTGGTGTGATCTGCAAACTTAACCAGCTTATTGATTATATTCCTGTCCAGGGGCCTCATGTATAAACGGTGCGTACGCACAGAAATGTTGCGTAAGAACTTTTCCACGTTCAAATCGCGATGTATAAAACCTACACTTGGCGTAAAGCCACGCACTTTTCCACGGTACCTCATGCCTTGTCATACGCAAGTTCTCCGCTCGGTTTTGCAAACTGGCGGCACCCAGCGTCAAAGCAATGGTACTGTTCTTGTGTGATTACTCATTATTTTCATGACGTGGCTTTATAAATACACAGAAACTAACCGCATATTGTTTATTAGTGTAATGCATCTGATTGTAATTAACTCGTAACAATATAATGGTCCAGGGAACAGCCATAGTATTCCAAATACCATAACTGCTTTAGCGTTGTTACTCTCACTTCTTCTTCTTCTTCTTTCAGCTCCTCCCGTTAGGAGTTGCCACAGCGGATCATCTTTTTCCATATTACTCTCACTGCAGCACTCGGAGTATTTATATCACTGTATCTGAGTGTGAATCACAGCAGCAGCTGATCGGAAAGAGAATTATCTGTATACAGATTCAAGGACACGCTGTCTCAGCCACTGCAAAAAGTTTTAAAGCCTTTCCTGTACGGACCTCGCGGTTCAGAAACAGTTTAATCCCAAGAACTTTAAATGCACTCAATCAATTGCTCCTTGTAGAACGGTTTGTACTTATAAGTACAATCACCCCACTGTAAACTTGTACTACAGTTATAATATCTCACAACCTGGGCCACTTTATAAAGCGCGTATTTACATATGATGACGATATCATTTTTAAGGTGAAATACAGCAAAATATGTTTGTTAAATTATACAGATGAAACTTTAACTTCATTTAAATAATCTATATTCTTCACTGGGAGTGTCGTGAAGGATAGAATAATTAAACATGTACTACGAAGATATTTCAATGTTCTTTAAACGTTTTGAAGAATCGGCTAAGCTTACAGATGGCTTAACGCCTATTACAGAGCTGATTGTATGGCGATCGGTTACTTGGGAAAGAAAAGCAAGAACTCTTGGGGCGGCTACGCCAATATATATTGAATATAAAACAGAAAGAGAAAATAACAACACAGCTAAAAACGCAGCGACAAATTTCGACAAAAGATAAATGCTTGTCATGAGCACGAGGCTGCTGTGCAGTGTCCGCAACGGACGTAGCCATCCACCGTGCATAAGCTACCTTACTGACATTGGCTGACGAAGGAGCCACCGATTCTTCCTCTGCCCAGTGCCACCACAAGCTTAGAGCCCCTGAGTACTGCTGCAATAAATTATTTCATCGAAGTGAAACACATGTTTAATAATGTGCTTTAGCTCCTATCATCATGAAAATGACATCACGTATACATCTCAGTATTTTAGTTATTCAGAGAGCTGTAATATCACGAATGTAATGGATTCTGTGTCCAGTTGGAGGAAGAGAGCCAGTTTAAGAAGCAAGTAGTGATTCACACACATAGATCACATACGTAGAAGATCAAATACAAAACAAAGCATTTAACGTGCTACTTTAATTACGATGTGATTTGAGAAACTGGTTAATTAAACGATTTTAAGATGAAGTTTATAATGTTCTACTAAATGACAAAATAAACTACGTGATTAAAGTGGAAATGTCGAGATTGAAGTTGACATTTTGTGCTTTTTCCCCACCGTGTTCCTTTTTTCTCTGTACCCTAATAAACTTTCATATGACACTCAGACAGTGGGCTTACAACTCTTCTTTTCACGGCAACTTTGATATGTGACTTCTTTTTTATTTCCGGCACTGTGCGATTTTGTGAATGTGAGCTTTCAAGTTTCTCCAACACGCTATGTCACTCGATCAACTTCATTTTGTTGATTATACCACGGTTTATTTGAACAAATAGTATGTTTTTCCTTTGCCTCCACTTGGTATTCGCTGAAATTCTTATATTTTCCCCGTGCTTTTCCCATCGTCTTTTCACAGAAGGCTGCGCTTAAGGGCGATTTATATTGATTTGCATATTCAAATAGGCATAATTCTGGGAGGAGTTGGGGCGTTACATAATGCGTGTGCACGAGCGTTAGTTTTCACGCTGATCGGGATTTATGTAGCGGAAGAACGTGGAAGTTGGAGTACGCACAGATTCCTGCATCTGGATTTTTCTGTGCGTAAACACATTTCGGCTTTTGTGCTTACGCCATGTTATAGTGCGAGTTCTGCGCACGGCGTTATACATGAGGCCCCAGGTGTATATTAAAAAGAGCAGCAGCCCCAGCAGTGATCCTTTATGGACACCACTTTAACATCACCTAATTCTGAAAAAGTTCCCCCTATATTACACTTAGCTTTCTGTGTTTAAACCAATTTTGTACCCACCTATAGACCGTGCCCTAAATTCCCACTTGTTATAATCAGTTTGTTATAATATTAAGTTTAATGTCACTGTCTCTGTGCACACTGTTATGGATTCATTCATACAGGCAGACCAAGTATGGTACACAGGGGCTAGGCTGCATTTAGAAACCATTAGCCTAGCAGTTTGGAAAATGAGACAAACTGCATTGTGCTATTCTTGTTGGAGGTGGGGTGTGAGTTTTTTACTGTCCTTGTTTGGAGACCAGAGAAGACCAGCACGTGGAGAAACCAGTATATAAGGCTTGAACTGCTGCCAAACCCTTTTAAGTTGATGGCCGGATGATATCGTCATTCGTCCCGAAAATCCTTTCAGCGTAGTGACGAAAACATGGCAGACTCTATAGATCAAGATCCGACCTTGGTAGTATCTGCTATAAGCTCCCTTTTGTCTGTTATACTGCGTAAAATCGTTATTAAAGAAAGCTAACTATAATTCTCTCATGTGATTCTTTTGTTTGTACCGCCATAATCACTATGGGAGGGATATCGCCTTTTAATATCATATCTCTGTATTTTCGGTTACTTAAAATGCCGCAATTTAAAAGAACTTATTCCAACAAGGGAGCTTTTGCTTCTAAAGGAAACACCACTTCTTCTAGTTTGATCACTGACCTTTTATGTGGTGCCTTATCAAAAGCTTTCTGAAATCAAGAGAATATCATATGCACCTACCTTATCATGTTTTAGTTGCTTCCGCAGGTAATTTCAGCATATAAGTGAAACATGACCTTTACACGTTACGTATTTGCTAATATTCTTGTACTGCTTGATTGCTTTCTTAATAACTGTTCCCATTAACTTACCTGTGATGCATGTGAAACTTACTGACCTACAGATAATTGGATCAGCATAATCACCCTTTTTTTATACAACTGAATACTTTTTGCTAGCCTCCAGTCTTTATGACTTATCCAGTTCAGTGAAGGTCACACAAGGAGTTCTTTAGGGCTCTGTCTTCGGCCCTCTGTTCTTCTGTATCTGTATGTTTCCCCTCGGCCTTCCACTAGACCTCCTTCAATGCAAGGAATCTTGGTGTCATTTTTTATTTCTTTTTTATTCCACCTACATAGACCACGTTATGAAACTTTCTTACTTCCACCTCCGTAACATATCCCCTGTTCACTCATTCCTCTACTTTTCTAATGCTGAGAAACTTGTTAATGCTTTTATCACATCTCACATTGATTATTGTAACTTCCTACTGGAAGGTGCACCTTTAAATATTATATCACATCTTCAGCTGATTCAAAACTGTGCTGCATGAGTCCTTACACAGACCTGCAGCAGTGAGCACATCACACCTATCCTGCTTTGCCTTCACTGGCTTCCTTTGTCTTACAGGATTGAATATAAAATTCTATTAATAACCTACAAAGCTTTGAATGGCCTTGCACTGGACTACATCAGTGACCTTCTCCAATGCTGTGCTCCTGTTTACCCATTAAGGTCTTCTGATTCTGGAAACTTTATTGTGCCCCACACTAACCTGCACTCAATGGTTGACAGGGCCTTTAGCCCTGTCAGTTTTTAGAGTTCTAAGTGGATATTATTTTTATCCAACATTACATATACCCTGTTGTTCTTTCTGAGACTCTGTAAGGTGCTTTGAACATGGGAGGGTGCTATATAAATAAAATGTATTATTATTATTATTATTATTTAATTTCCCCAGTGGGCAGGGATTTTTGAGAAATATGTGCCAAGGGTTTACACATGCACTCACTAACTTCCTTACACACTCAAGGATTTCTTGTACAAAAAATGATAGTAAAAGTCTGTGCACAATACAAAGAAAGAGACCAGAAGAGGAGAGATTGTCATAGTTTATAGTGCAGCGGATTGATTGGTTTTCATGTGTCGGTGTTTGCAAATTGCATGTTTCTTAAGCTCTTCCCTTAACATTTGACCTAAACTTTGACACAGCATTTTCTACTGGAAACTTGGCAACACTGTGGTGGGCTGGCGCCCTGCCTGGGGTTTGTTTCCCGCCTTGCGCCCTGTGTTGGCTGGGATTGGCTCCAGCAGTTAGGATATAGCGGGTTGGATAATGGATGGATGGAACTCTGCAACAATGCTAATGTTAATGGCGTACCATCCATGGGCAAGTAGAAGCAATAAATTTTGCTATGGAAATGTTTTTAAAATGCATTATGTGTCCATTTCTGAAAATGTTGCAAAAGAAGCAAAACAAATCTCAGCAATTATCCTCAGTATAATTAGGATCCATTATCACAAAACCTAGTGCAATACATTTACATTTACTTTTTCATGCTGTGGTAGATAGGGGGCACTCTTGCTCCCTTGAACCCCTGTCCACAACTCCAGACACCAGGTAAAAGTCCAATCCTTGACTTTATTAAACTTCCACAGTGTACAAAGCACACTCTCCACCACAATACTCCAGCTCCCAGACGCGGTGCCACCCTTCCACCCAGCTCAGCTTGCCGTCTGGGAGCTCCCACTGTCCTTTTATATCTCCTGACCCGGAAGTGTTCCTAATCCCCAGTCCATGTGATTCTCAATCACTTCCGGTTCAGGTAAAAGTTCTTTTCTTCAACCCGGAAGCCCGTCGGTCTTCCTATGATGAACTTCCGGGTCATAGGGCACGAAGAAGTCTTTGGTCCTCCCTGCACCTCCCTCTTGTGGCCCCCATGGCATCCAGCAGGGCTGTGCATAAAAACTCCATTGTCCATGATTCCCTGCTGGTCTTCTGGGGACCTCCATGCTGCAAGGAGGGCTCCACCTGGCGGCTTGGGGGTATTGGCTGGGATAAACGACTGGCCATCCTCCACAATACTTATATTACTTTATATTTTTTTCCCTATCCTTAAACACTACAGGCATACTTTGTCTTCACAGGTGAAATCTTAAAAAAGACAACTTGAGAGTGTACAGTATATTATTTCTATCTAAATATTTTATTAAACCCCCACCATGTTCTTAATGTTGAAACACTTTTTTAGGTTTGACGTTTTTATTTTAGTGGTGTTTTCCCATTAACCCCCCTTTGTCACCTTTAATTTTCTTTTACTTGTCACTCACAAATGTTTATCATCTCTGTGGCTTGCACTGGTGTTACATTTCTTTTAGTAGGTATGGAACTACCTTTTCTTTATTAATTCCATTGTTTTTCTTTTTCTAATCCGTTGAGGAGACCTCTTAAATTTCCTTCTGCTTTGATTGAATGTGTTTGGTAGGATGGGTTTCAGGTCTTAAGGAGCCACTTTTAGTGTCGTTGCCATAAGTGGCAGAGATTTCAAAGAGCTTTTATTTGGGAGATGGAAAGAAAGTAGATGGTGATGCTTAGTGGAGCTACTACATGGGGCTTGTTATTAATCTTTTTTTACGTTACTAGGATGAAACTGGAAACAAGGCCACAAAATAAACCATGAGTGAAAATCCTTACCCTAATTGATTTTTTTTGGTGTTTGAGTGCCAGTCTGTCATAAAGTCTTTTCTCTGATTAGTCTCAATTTAGTCTCTTTGCTGTGTGTGCCACCTTCTTTTGCAGTTCAATCAATCCAGCATCAGCTGCTGCATTGTTGTCTGCCAGGTGGCACGGCAGCACACTACATCTGTGGCCACAACAGAAAAAAAAATGATTGGCATTAAATACTAATGCATATCTTACAATCACTGCAATTATGATTGACAAATAATAATAATATGGAAATAAAAAATTACTAACATACTGTAGCAAAAGCAAACATAAAAAAATAGTTTTTGACACTTATTGTCTCTTATTTTATGAAGTGTACCTTTACCATTTAGAGATATAGTGAGAAGTCAAGCAAAATGACACATTTTATTGGCTACCTAAAAAGATTACAATATGCAAGCATTCGAGGCAACTCAGGCCCCTTCTTCAGGCAAGGCATTTTGCTTGACTTCTCACTACATCTATAATGGCTAGTACTACATTTAGAGATGAAAACTCAGTGATAACACTGAATGGACTCAGCAGCCATCCTCCCATTGTTACGCCTACTCAGGGAAATTCAGGTGCAAGGCAGGAACCCATCCAGAGCTTACAATAAGTGGTCGTCAAAACTTCTGAAAGTTTTAAACTTCTGACTTTTCTGATGAAAGTGTAGTAAATTTAAACTTGGGTATTAGCAATGGAGTGGTTTTGGGCAAAGTAAAGAAGTCTCTGTTACTTATAGTTAATGACCTGTTTAACACTGATGGAAATTCAGGTGCCAGCAAGAATGAGATGAACAGGAGCAAAATCTCAAGAGCTGCAACACTGACAATGAAGGGAAAATCTCTGTGTGAGGAGTCGCATGGTGTTTGAGAACAGGATGGATCTGATGAAGGTTTAACTTTAAGTTCAGTATAAAATGCCATTTACTTTCACCGCCAAGCTCATTCTGTGATATGGACACAATTTAGTCATCTGACAAGCACATCTTAGGGAAGTGGGAGGATAATTTACAGAAACACAAACAGAACAGGGAAACTCTTGTAGAATCTTGAGATTCTGTAACATATACCACTGCGTCACCAATCTACCAAAAATTTTAGGCCAGAAATATTATGGCATTACAAGGCCATTTGGCTTGTTGCCTGTGTAACTAATGCTGGCTTTGTACAGGTCACCAAATATCAAGAGGCTTCATGGAATGAATAAGCATGCTGAACTTCTTGAAATGTGTTAATCCTACCTTGGTCAATTTTCTAAATGATCTGTCATCTTAAACTACTTGAGACAAAATTATTGGCAGTGCTTAAAAGTAATTTCAGCAAGAGACACGGCGGGATTTTGTTCACAGTAAGTTAAACATAGTTATTTTGATTTGGATTCGGTGAAAGAGAAGGTCAGTTGCTTATTGACAGAGGCATTTTGCCTGCAGGGTAAAACCTTGGTGTGCGACTTATTAAAATGTATTTTTATATGCTCCACTTCGTCTCAGGCCACTTTGTTCTTTTGTGTTTCATTTACACTCTTACTGTATGCCAAAAAGGAAGAGGACACTGAAATGGAAAGTGGGTGTGCAAGAGAAAGGCTTGAAGGTCAGTGCAGGAAAGACCTAAATGATGACTGAAGATGAAGGAGCAGGTGAATGGCTACTCATCATTGGGTGATGGGAGAACTCTGGTCAGTGCACAGTCAATGTCTGCTGGAGATGGGCTTACAAAAAGTGGAGGGTGAAACTTCTGGCATGGTGTGTTGAAAGTGCAGTAAATATAAACTTAAGCGTTAGTAATGGAGTGGTCTTACTATGTATGGTAGGTGACATGTTTAACACTAATGGCGTTGCAGCTGTTAGTAAAAATGAGATTTGCAGGAATAAAGTCCCAAGAGCTGCCACTCTGACACTGAAGGGAAAATCCCCTTTGTAAGAAGTATGGTGTTTGATGACAGGCGTCACACATGTGCGTCTGCAGGTTGCCTTCCACGCTGTCATGAGGTATGCACTACCATCCCAAAGTGAGCGAGGCACTGACGCTAACTTTGTCACCTGTTTGCACTTCCACAGCTCAAAGAAAATGCCCACTGAGGGCAACTGACCCGTCCCTTCTGAGCGAGGTACTATAAGGCCATGTTTCCCCAGAGTTACCAGCGCTAACTGCAAAGATGAAGTTTCAATTAGTCTGACGAGCAATGTTCTGTTTAAGGAGGGAGGCAACCACCTTTGTTTTCAGTTTGTAGCACTATTGTGTGTTATTCTAGTTTTAAAGTAAAAGAATTAAATAGAACAACCTGTTGCGACCACACAGGGTGGAAGTGATGAAAGTTTATGTTTAGGTGCAAATTTTTTGTTATGTGCGCACAGTAAAGTTAAATTCTTTTTTGGTGCATACATGTCCCCCTCACCAAATTCAGGCAATGAATACAAACACAGTTACTACAAAATCATACATTAAATACATTAGAGATACATGCAAGAAACACACGTGCAGCAGTCAGTACTACTGGTTTCTGACTAGCCTTCTGATCTGGGGATAAACTGTTCTAGAATCTCATGGTCTGAGCGCTAACTATCCTGAACCATTTGCCAGAAGTGGAGGATAAAAAGTGCTTGTGCAGAATGGCTGATATCTATAATAATAATGTGTTTTACAAGTCCTGAACAATATGAAGTTTTGTGCCAATAATATTCTAAGCCAACTTCATGGCCCTCAGTACTGTCTTGGGGTCTTGAGCTGAGCAGGTCCCATACCAGGATCTAATGCAGCCAGTGAGAGTGGACTGTGAACCTGTAGAAGTTAGTGAGCATATATGGAGACATGCTGGCTTTCCTCAGACAGACATCTAAAAAAGACATTGGTGAGCCTTCTTTATGAAACTTAAGAAGTGTTGTGTCTACTTTTAAGTCATCAGTGATGGTGACTCGAAAAAAATTACAACCACTGGTCTTCTCCACAGAATCCCCAACTAATTTTAGATGGCAGTGTGACAATCAAATCTATTGCTTTTCTTAAAGGAGAGATTTTTGTGGCACCACAGGGTCAGAAGGCCAGTATCTTCTCAGTAAGCCATCTCATCACATTTGAGGTGCAACTAGAAGTTAAAAAGGACACAGGTGGGAACTGATCAGTAATATAGCAGAATGAGGTGCTTCATCAAAGTAGAATCAGTAACTTGCCAGATTTTAATGAGAGAAAACTGTGTAGCCAGCACCATTGTGGTCCAATGAAAGGTTTACTGTCAGCTTCTCTGACTGTGTGTTTGCATCACAGTGGTGGTGGTGGGGTCTTCAGCAAATGTAATGATGGAGGTGTATCAGAGTTTGGACATGTAGTCATAGGTGAACTACAGCACAGTGGAGGGTCCAGCGCAAGTTAGACTGGAAACCTTTTAACTGATCTCTTCCAGTGTAGTGGACAATTGAAATCATCAGAGCCTACAATATTTTACTTCATATTTCAAAGTCAATTGCAGAATGTGATGTTTGCTGTTGTCTACTGTGTGCTTAATTGTGTTTCTCTGATTCTGCTGACTTCTGCCTGTAAACTAATAATGTACACCTGGACGGATGGATTGATCCCATGTTTAGGGTTGGATCCTGCCCGGATAGAATTGGACTAATGGATGGATGGATGATTACATTAACATCTAAACACAATTCTATCTGTTATTAACAAGAGGCCCCTCTAGATAAACTGAAGTATATTAAATGTTGGAAAGAATTAAAAGAATGGATCCAGCATCTTGGGCTTCAGTCTTGCACTTGGTTATTGTCTGTGTGGATTTATACATCGCTGTCATGTCTATGTGGGTTCTCCTCTGGGTATTCTGATTTTACTGCAACTGTGATGAATCTTTGGAATCATTTAGTATTATTTTACATTTAGTGTACATTAGTGCTGGGAGGTATTCCGGTTCGAAACTGAAAAGAGTTTTTTATTTTTGTTATGATATGAATTTTTCTTATACCGCAACACAAGTTTAAATAGCCGAAACAATGTTCGGAACCAGGTGCAGCGGGAAACTGTTTAAGGGAGGCCTTTTTTCACTGCCTCAACACTAAACACACATGCAGTGGAGTAAATGCGTTAGTGGAGGTACTGAGCGATGAAAATGGACAGAGAACATTCAAAAACTGAAGCTGTAGCACACGATAAAGTTGAACACGATGACACAGAAAAACTTGCCGAAAAAAGGAGCCGTGTCTGTTGTCTGGAGATACTTTGGTTTTAAAAGGTCAGATGTGGACCAAACAACTATTTACTGCAAATTCTGTCCAGCTAAAGTTGTTGCCGGAGGCAGCAACACGAGCAATTTGCTGTACCACCTTAGCTGCAAACATGCTTTGGAGTACCATGAATGTATGGAACTAAGATTGGGACCCTCCACGTCCTCAGGTAAAACTGAAAAAGCTAGAGGACACTCGAGTCAGACGTCACTTGTAGACGCGTTTGCTAGAGGTACTGCCTATCACAAAAAAAGCAAACGGTGGATCGAGATAACCAACGCCATTACAATCAATATAGCCAACGTGTCAGTGGACAGTGATTGTTAACATTAACAGAAAGTGTAGTTGGTTTACAAAAAATATTTACTCTTTATTCCTTTTCTAAGACATGTTCAGTGCAATACAACTTTTGACAAGCACCTCTGGATATTTTACTAAGTCTAAATTCTTCTTGGGTGATTGAAAATATGCTGTCAAAATTATAGTTTGTTTTTTGCAAAATCTGTTTAGTAAAAAGGTTCTATATTTTGACTGCAGCTGTCATGCAATGTGATTCCTTCTCTTCCTTAGTGCCACCCCCTTGAAAACTATCACTTTATGGGGCCTTGCAAACCTGTATTAATACTTGTGTGCACATTAAAATGTTTTTTTGTACAATGTACAGTTCTCATGAGTGGAATAGGTTATTCTTAGCCAGTCTACTGCAGTAATTGCAGTGGAAAATGTGGTTAACATCCACTCACGCATGGGAAGAAAATACCGTCGAATACTGTTTACCTGGTATAATTTTGAAAAATACCGTGATATAGAATTTTGGTCATACCGCCCAGCACTAGTGTACATTTTATTTTTGAAGATTATTATTATGTTTGTGGTATCATTTTGAAATCATTGTCACAAATGCCTCCATTTTGTGTCCATCTTTGTATTGCTGTGGTCATGTTTATGGTTGTTATACCTGTTGTCGGTTGTGTGATGTGCCTTGTCATCAATTATCTTCCTGTATAAGATGCCAATCCTCAGTAGTGTGCATCAAGCGGGGATCAAGGAAAAAAGAAATTGTCAATTACTGATGTGAGTTAGGGGCAAAAAAAACTTAGTAGCTTCAGAAATGTTGGATTCATTAGTGATTAGTGATTTGGTTTTGGTGCACAGCTCCAAATGATGTTTGTTTTTAATCTCACCTTGGCAAAATAATTTGACTATGCTGCTCTCACGCTGTTTTGGAAATCTCCAGCCCCTTGTTCTTTATTATGCTCATTAAAATGACAAACACAATGCTCATGACACCCACAACCCCAAAGATTTTGTGTTCTAAAGTGGCCACATGCGAGTGTGGACCCTGCAATAGACTGGTTTTCTGTCCAACTACCACTACAGGCTCCAGCTTCCCGAGACCCTGAAATCAATTAAGAATATTTGAAAATGTTATTATTTTGTGCTGAGATATACGGTTATGATGTCATTAAATGCCACCAGTTGGAACTTGATTGCACTGATGCCATGTGATCCTAGGGTGTGTGTCTTATGTGCGTGTATTCATCGGGTGGTGTGCTCATATGTTTTTAACAGCCATCTTATATAAGGCTGGGTTTGTCTGCAAGTTTGGAAACCAAAGGAAGCCATTTCTTTTTGATTGTGACTAAATCTTTTGTGTTTGTTTTGTTTTTTTGTTTGGCTGCTGGTCTTCAGGCCCAAGTGTTACAATTTGTTTCAACATTTAGACACGTTTATGCCTTATACTCATAAAGAATCTCTGAAGAAGAAACTCATTATAAAAGATAAAGCCCGTACTAATCCAAATGGTCACAATACGTGTTAATGTTACAAACACTTGTAAATGACAATGCCAAGGGTGACCAGTAATTTGCTAGAACAGTGAATGGGGCAATGGCTTTTTTCTTGTAGTGTTAAGTGCTTTCTGTTGAGTTAGTAGGCAGGCAGGGGGTGTAGTGGTTAAGCCTTTGGACTTTAAACCCCGAGGCTGTGGTTTCAAATCCCACTACTAACATTGTTTGACCATGAGCACGTCTCTTCACCTGTCTGCAATCCAATTAGGAAAAAACAAAAAAAGTTTAATCAATTGTATCTCTCAGTTGCCTTGGATAAAGGCGTTAGCCTAATAAAATATTGACAAAGAAATTATTAACAAATGAAAAAATGAACTGATTGAAAAATGACTGATACAGTTAGACAGTATAAGAGCTGCAGTTTCAATAATATGTTTTATACTCTTTCCACTTGTGCTGGTGAGAAGAAATTATTGTCTTTCCATAAATATGATTCATAGCCATTCGACATATTGCATCTTTTTACCTTTGGGAAACGTAAATGTATTTGTAACAGGAGATTTGTCCTCATGCAGGATACTCTTAGCCATAGGCAGTCATTGTGTCCTCTTAGAAAGCCAGTGGATGTTAATTCTTGGTAAGACAACTGGGGATGATTTAAAATAAAAGGATGAAAAAGCTAATATGAGAAAGTAAATAAATGTGATACAAAGACAGGGCTTGCTCTGAGCCCCGTACTGCGAATGTAAGCACTGGCTCACCATAATGCTGAAATTGCACTATAATTGTATAAATTAAAGGATTAATTAAAGGATGAATCGATGAACAAACACACTCACATACACTGACTGCACTTACTAGGGAGACTCAGGTCTTTTGATGTGGGCAGCAAGCTACTAGAAATGTTGTACAAGTCCATAGTAGCCAGTGTGGTGTTCTATGCTGCAGTGTCCTGGGGAAACAACCTGCGCTCAAAAGACACACAATGCCTGAACAAACTTATCAGGAAAGCCTATGCCATCAACGGGTGAACGCTGGACACACTGGAAGCTGTTGTAGAAAAGAGAATAGCAAAATTGGATGCCATCCTGAAAAACCCCCTCTTTTCCCACTAGGAGGCATTGTCTTGGAGCACTTTTAGCCATTGGCTCATTCCAGCATGGTGTACTAAGAAGTACCTCTGGGGTCTTCTCTGCTAGCTGCTATTAGGAAATTCAGTGCCTCCTACTGGGGCACTTGATAAGTTTATTTTGAAATACCATTTTGAAATATCCAAGCAATAAACATTTTATTTATTTATTTTTATTTACATATTGATTGATTGGAAGTATTGTCCTGTGAGTCTCTATCCTTGTTATTTATGTGTCTGCTGCTGTATGCATGTGAATTTAACCTTAGGATTAATAAAATGCTGCGGTGGGCTGGCGCCCTGCCTGGGGTTCGTTTCCTGCCTTGCGCTCTGTGTTGGCTGGGAATGGCTCCAGCAGACCCCCGTAACCCTGTAGTTAGGATATAGCGAGTTGGATAATGGATGGATGGATTAATAAAATGTGACAGAATAAGTCTCAACACACTGAAAAGGTTTGGGGCAGCCACCTGTATATTGTCCCTAGCTGCAAAAGGTTTAACAAAGTTGTTGTCATGTTGCGTTCCTGGATCGAACTGACAAGGCTTTGGAAAATGGCGGCTTTATAAGCCATGAACTGGAAGTGATGTCATCCAGCCAGAACCGGAAGTGACGTCAGTCTGGGTGCTGGGGCTGGAAGTTTCGTCAGTCTGGGCGCTGGAACAGGAAGCAATGTTAAATCAGGCAGGTTTTCCCGTATTTGGTCTGTAGAAATAATAGAGGTAGGTTTAGTGCACCCCGCCACCTCCTGGCCTGGCGGGTAATTACCTCCACTTGGTCCAGTCAGATCCTTTCTAGTCGCACGTGTGTGACAAAAGTTTATCTAATCTAATTTAATGTAATATATACAGAGTGCAATGAAAAACTATTTGCCTCTTTCTTATTCCCTCTGTTGCTGTAAATGTTCAACGCTGAATGTTTCCTGAGTTAACCGACATCTAGTATTAAAGTAGTAGTAGCAGTTTTATTATGGTTACGTGTATAGGACATAATGAAATTTCTACAAGTCTAACCAACCTGCAATACATCACGACCCTCCGACAACTCTCCAACACCATGGTAAACAACACTGTATTAAAATACAGAACGTTATTTAATTTAATAGAAAACACAAGTCAGCAACCCTGATATGTTCCTATTTATTTGCTCCCATTTCCTGAAACATTCCTGAAAAATAAAACTCCAGTATAGTGTGAAAGCGAGACCCTAAAATCTTAGACAAGCATTGCACACTCACCCCCAGGATGCAACTCTCTCTTCCCTCTAGTGCTCCTGTTCTACTGCACCTTTTTGATACCACACACAACTACAAAATATATGGTGCTTTGTAGCCACATTAACAGAATAAGCACTGCACCTGACCTGTCTTTTGTTGTCTTCCCCCTACAGTTCTTGGCATAGCCTTGCCAGCCTGACAGCCCATCACATACATGTATAAATAAGAGTATTGGCCATACTTTAATGAATAAATGTATACACTCCATTTTCATTCTTCTGGACTACACTGCCATTATTCTCAGCAAGGAGAGAGACTCTGCTGGTGACAAATGATGGCGGTGATCATGCAGTGGAATGAAATGTGATTTGTAACGTGGTTTGTCCCTAAGGGCTACAAGAAGGCATTTCAACTCAGGTAAAAATGTTGAAAGATGTGATGAAAAGTGAGTTATTGGATTAGGACAGTCACTAAATTACTAACTGAAACTAAACTTGTACTAAACAAACAAAGACCGCAAAAGGCCAAAGTTGTGGACTTCCCTCACTCAGACAGACAGTTTTAATTGTTATACTGCATTTACAAATATCACAGCTTTTCTATGCCATTTACCTTAGCATTAAATAAAGCAATTGAATCTTCACTTTTGCATGCAAAAGACATTCAAGTGCACAAATGGTTTTTGCTTATGTCATGTACTGAATGAACAGTTTTCTAACATTAAATGCAGTGAAAAAGTAACCAACCCATACTTATAATAATTGTTTGTGCCACCATGAGCTGCAGTGACTGCAAAGAAATACTTTTTATAATTAAATATTCAGTACTATTGATAGGAAAGTCCTGCCACAACATCACTGTTACGTTTAGGTCTGTACTTTGACTGGGTCAGTTCAAAACGTTTGTTTTTCTTCTTCTTTTCGGCCATTGTGATGTCACCTTGCTTTTATGCTATAGATCAGTGTTTTTCAACCAGTGGGCCACGGCACAGTGGTGTGCCATGGGAGCTATAAAGAGGTGCCATTGAAATAATAGTGTAGCGCATGGTGGTCTGAACTTGAGAGGGACAATCTGTCTGAGAAATACAGGACTACCTAGAGAAGCTGGCATAAATAAACGCAGCGGCACAATTGCTATGTTGCAGACACAGCACTTTGAGCACTTTGGACGTGTCTCCTGGCTGCTAGAATCCATCTGCCTGGGTGTGTGATCGGCAGCAAGTCTCACCGGGCCAGTGGATAGTGGCCGTACTGTACACGTTGTCTCTGAAGCAGAGACTGCTGGGCAAAGGGAGAAGGGCTAGTTGGCTGTGTCTGCAAATGCTTATCTTGGAGCTACTTTTTTTTTTACTGGCTTCTCTAGTACTATTCCCGTTGGATAGTTGAGCACGAGTATGAGATATAATGAGTTTGTGGTCAATAAAATAGTGGTGTGCCTTGGGATGTTTTTGGTTACAGAAAGTGTGTCACCACAGGAAAAAGGTTGGGAAGCACTGTATAGATCATTTACTTGGTACATGACCCAACAATGATTTAGCCTGCGATCTTTTAAGAATTTTCTAATAAATAGTAGAGTTTATGATTTATTAATTATGTTAAGTCATCTAGGTCCCAAGTGCAGCACAGCATCTCTGCCTTATCATACCTCCACCACCATGTTTAACTGGTGGCATGATGCTCTCAGTAGAATGCTGTATCCTAGTTGTAATGGAACCCATGTTGTCCAGAAAGTTCCAATTTTGTCTCATCAATTCCATAGAAACATTCTCCTTAAAGGCTTGGGGAGAGGTTGTCATTTAGATGCTATTTGGTAAATGAGAGCGGAGCAGTAATAGCCCTTTTGGTTAGCAGTGGTTTTCTCCTTGCTACTTATTCTCCAATACATGCCATGCTCGACCTGTTTTTCTTTCTGATTGTGGAGTCATGAGCAATGACTTTTGTGTGAGCAAGAGAAACCTACGGTTCTCTGGACTTTCATTAGGATAATTTATGACTTAACTAGATAATTTTATGCCATGTCCTTACAGCAGTTATGGTCGGCTGGCCACCCCGGGGATGATGCGTCTCAGAGCCTTAGAAGTGACTTGTAGCCCTTTCTACATTTATAGATATTAGGGACTTTTTTCTTATAGTTTCTGATGTTTCCTTCAATGGTGGTATTATGTGCTTGTTAAATCTTTGTGTTGGCAACTTGATGAAACTAAGTGAGGTTTAGGTTGAATAAGGTTGCATTTAATCAAGCCTAGCTTACTGTTATTATCCTTTTAACTGGGTTCATTTAACTAGGGCGGCAGTTATTTGTTCACACGATGTTGGATGACTTTGCTCATTAACATAAGTTAAATAGATAAAACGTATTATTTGTTCACTCAGGTTCTATTTATCACGTATTCTATTTTAACTGAAAACCTGGAAACATTCAGTGTCTAAATTTGTAGTTATAAGGGTAATCAAGTAGGGAGGAAATACTTTTTCATTGTGTATGATATGATGAAAGATGGGAACTGAGACACTGACCAAAAGCTTAGTGAGGGAGCGGCACCACTGCAAGTGTTGAATTACACAATGGTGTTGAAATGGTTGCTAAATTCTAGGAAGAGTTTTTTCCTCTATCTGTTCCTCCATGTTGCCATCATAAGTTGTGAAGAAGAGCTATGTGCAGTGGTCAAAAAACAGATTGGACCAAGAGTTCTCTGAAGGACCACGGATTTTATTTTAAATAATTTGGCAGAAGGGTAATGGCAGTGCAGCAGGCAATGCTAAAAAGAGCTATAGCATTGTGGATTGAGATGAGTCAGCTGAGGAGCTGTGGGCCCTTTTGCCGTCTCCCTTTGGAGATGTAGCAGCATTGATCACTGGACAGAGGTTTGGAGCAGACCATGTTTATGACAGGCCTAAGGACAATTTTATAATATGGAGAAGTCTGCTTTGGCCTGATGAACCTTCTATCCTGGCATTACTCTGAGAAAAATGACGTGCGAGAAGTAGCCTTAGCTTGAAGGCAGAGTGACTAAATGTGTTGTTCTGTGATCACTCATTTTGATCATCTTGCTGTATGAACTCACTCATTCAAATGCAGAGTCCTTAGGCTCACTGATAATGTAAAATGCATACAGTATAACAAGTGCAAACTTGTTTTAGAAAACCTTTTCATTTACTTCACAAAAATGAAATGACTTTATTTGGCACAAGTAGAGCAATCACCATAATCACCTATTAGCACTGTCAAAAAGTACAAATTATTCAGAATTTACTACAAGAAATAGGACAACATGGAGAGCAATAGAAATTAGTAAAAGCCCAGGAGAGTCATTACATGTGTGGCTGTTCATTAGCACAAAGCCTTGCGGTGAAGGCTGAATGTGTGGCATAAAACGATTCCTTTATTTTCCATGATGACTTTAGAATTGACCACGGCTTGGAATGCAATCTAATTTAACCTAGACACTTGTAAATTGCACTAATTTGTAAGTTGTGGGATACTGTTAACATAAAATTGTTAAGACAGTGAACATCTCATTAAAAACACTACATGCTATGTGGTAAGACAAGCCTACATTATTGGTTAGGGCTACAAGTCGAATATGAAACCAAAAGGTTGCACCTTTAAGTCCCATTCTTGCTGCACTCAGCCTGGTGCTTTCATGTCAGGCCTTGAAGGGACTGCATATATTGGAAAGCAGATGTTGTTTCTTTTATGATCATTCATCAATATCTACTGTACATTTAGATCACATTTAGGAGTGACTAATATCAGACTTAATTCAGTATTACAAAATGATTCATATCATAAATCAGTTTACAAAATGAATAAAAACTTAGGACTGTATGTACAGTAAAATGGAGTAAGCAGAATATGTTTAAGCAGTGGATGGTGATAGCCGACTGGGCAGACCTCACACAGAACTGAAGCCAAAGCACTTGCATCAAGAAGAGACATGGTACACCTTTACCTCAGAAACAATGGATGAAAATACTGGGATTGTGGAAACTGTTCAAGAGTGGGATTGCCCCAGTGATTAACAAGCCTCATATCTTTGAGACTTCGGAGTACCTTGGAGGCCAATGTCAGAAGCCCTCATTTGTTACAGATGCAGGATTACTCTGGGGTGTTCTTTTTCTGAGCTCTGTGCATATGAGTTGCATAGCCAGAACACAGAAACTACAACAGAGTTTGTAGAAAACAAGCAAAACATCATCTCTACCTGGAGAATAAACATTGGAGTGGAACATGCGAGAAGTTTGTTATACAAACAAAATGGAATAGACTGTTGGGCAAATGACTTCACAGCATTTTCTTACCAGTTGCCTTATGAATTAACTGTTATTGGCATATTTGGATGTTATGGTAGTTCTCAAACATCTATCTATGTATTGAGAATTTGTTCTGTTCTGTGTATTGTATTGTATTGTATTGACCCCCTTCTTTTTCACACCCACTGCACGCCCAACCTACCTGAAAAGGGGTCTCTCTTTGAACTGCCTTTCCCGAGGTTTCTTCCATTTTTTCCCTACTGGGGTTTTTTTGGGAGTTGTTCCTTGTCTTCTTAGAGAGTCAAGGCTGGGGGGATGTCAAGAGGCAGGGCCTGTTAAAGCCCATTGTGGCACTCCGTGTGTGATTTTGGGCTATATAAAAATAAATTGTATTGTATTGTATTGTATTGTATTGTATTGTATCCATTCATTGTGAAATCTGCTTAACCCATCTTTTGAACACAGATAGCAGGTTATAGGGTACTACTGTTTCACAGCTCTAAAATCCACATGTTGCCGCACACTAAACACATGCTGGTTTGCCTGACTGGCCCTGTGCAAGTGAGTGTGCGAGGACAAGCAAGTGTGTCCTCTGTCCTCGTGGGTTCCTGTATTTTGCCCACTTTGGGGAGCATTACTTTTTAAAGTAGCTTAGCTGCATTACTCATTACTTAAAGCAACTTAAATATGTTCTATAGTTACTAATCTTCTACATAAACGTCTACGCGTGGAAGTGTGTGTGTCTGTCGGGCCCAGAAGTGAGAGGTGGAGTTGGGGTAAGGGCTCTGCCTCCGAGGAAACAGAAAACTCGCTTAACTGCTAATAACACAAGAGAGGCCAGAATGTCAGCAAAATGAAATGTCAAAAGAAAGAGAAAGTCACTTAGCCGCTAACATTGGCAAAACAGTATCCCTTTTACCTTTCCTCCCGTCGCAAATGCACAAACGATGCGAACACGTTGGCAAAACAAAACCTCATAGGAAAGAAATGCCCAGAGTAGTTCCTTTCAATTCCTTGACATCTCTATATTTCCAGATTTCAATAGTTTCTAGGACCCCAGGCTTTTTACAGCATGGGCTTACACAGCTAGTAAAACATAATGGATTACAGTGAGTTACTTTTTCATTACGTTTCTTCTTTTGTGTGAAAAACTTCACATTTCACTGGTCAGCATTTATTATTAAATCTTATGCCCATATATGAACCTTCATGAAACTGACAACAAACACAGCCATTTTTGATCATTTTCTTGTGTTTTATAAATACATTTAGTCCTTTGTGTACTGTGAAGTAAAATACATCCATCCAGTTTTTCCATCCCCAAAATCAGCCCAGGAAGATCTGCAGTATGGACACTACCTGATCTCACTGTTTCAAAATATCTATAGCAAATAGTTGGGTGCAAACTAAACTGACCCTTTATTAGTAGGATTCAGTTACTGAATTGAGACCTGCAAAGGACCGGCATACTGTCCACCATGCTTGCTTCTTCCCTTACACCCAGTGCTGCTGCGAACTGAGCTGATTAAATGTACACCTCCACACATGCAGGATTAAATGTATACTTCTAACTTTTTTCAGTTTTTTTCACTGGATTACATACTGCACGCGTGATTAACCTTCTCCTTGCTATGGCTTGAGCACATGCATTCATGATGTCACCACAAAAACAAAGTACTACTGTGAAATAAAGCAGTAGTTTTAATGCCAGGAATAAGCTATGGTAGTAAAGCAGTAATGCGCATATATATATATATATTTTTTTTTTTTTTTAAGTGATGCAGGTATTTTTACTTCAATACAATATGTGTCGTGTTAAGTTACTTGTTACTTTAAAAAGTAATTTAACTACATAATGCACATTACTTTTAATGTGTTACCTCTTACACTGGTTGTGGCTAATGGTGCTGGATGAAGTGGGGTTGATAATATATAGTTGTTGATTTTCAAAAGTCCATCCAGCCTGGTATGAATTGTAAAGGCCAACCCTGACACAGACAGGCGTAGGACACAGTTATAACAGAACACGTGATTTACGTTTTCTTTTCTCTTGTGGGAAAAACCTTCCCCATTTCCCACAAATATAACACACAGCCCCAAAGCACAATACGCTTCTTTTCTTTCTTTTTCTTCTCTTTCTCCTTCACTCTCCCACGGCAAGCATCGTCCTCCTCCTCCCGACTCTGGCTCCCCGAGTGGTGGCTGCTGGCTCCTTTTATAATGCACCCAAAAGTGCTCCAGGTGCTTGATGACCTGTTTTCGGCAGCACTTTGGGTGTGGTGGGAGCACTGCTCTGTAGAGCTCAGCAGCAGCTACACCACCCCCTGGTGGCACTTATGGATCCCAACAGGGCTGCACCAAACTCCAACTCTCATAAAGCCCTGTGGGAGTCCTAGGCACTGCTGCAACCCAGAGGGGCTGCCATGTAGCGTTCTGGGGGAGGTAATGCTCTGGATAGGCTGGATCCCCCGATCCTCCTGGCGTGGAGGCGTCCTGGCCAGGCAAGGGGTCCGGCCGTCCGCCACAGAATACACGTTTATATGCACATTTTAACTAGACATTTTCTTGTTCTCACTCCTTTTTTATTGTTTGTGAACAAACATGTGGCTAGTCTGTCTTCTCAAAGGACTGGCCCAGCCTATACGTATCAGGAAACCTTTTATTATAAGAACTTCCCAAAACCTTCTTATCAATCTCTTTCTCCCTCCCTCCTTTCCTGATGTTTCCTCTCAAGTACGCCTTTCTTTTATATAACACCTGGATTTATTATTTCTGTAGCAAGCTAAATAAATATGAGCATGAACAGAGTGTATATCAAAGTCTATAGACCCTTATCGAAATGTTACCTTTTGCTGACGTAAATGTTAAAATCAAGAGATCACCTTTTCAACATTTAATAAGACTTTGGAATTAAAAGTATTTATGTTAAAAACAAATGTTTGGGTGGAAAAAAAAAAACAACTTCCAGCCCGAGTTTGGTCTCTAGCTTTGAAACTCTTTTTCCAGCATGAGTATGTCGTGTTTATTTCATTTGTGCTAATATAGTTTCTGATTTACTTGGGAGTCTTTCTTTTGCTGTAAATGATGATTTTGTGTGAGATTATTAATATTTGCCAGTTGGCATTACTTAACTTAGATTTTTTTTTACTGGTCATTCATTTTGCTCTCTGCATTTCTCTTATAGCTTTGGTGTAAAAGATATTGCTTATTTAGTTCTCCTAGTTAGTATGTTAATGTATTAGTTAAGTCAGTATCCTTCTTTTAAAAAATGGTCAGTTTTCAGTTGATTGTCTTTGAATTTTTTTTGAGTGGTTTTGGTTTCCTGTGGATATTTCAGTTATTTATCTAGTTTATATAATAACTAGAAACTGTTTCTTTGAGTCAAGTTTCTTGTGGCAACATGATGGTTTCTTTTCAAAGTACTAGCTAACCCTAACACCAATATGCATATCTATGAAAGACAATTCTGCTCACAGACTACAGAAACAAATTCAGTATTTATTAATCACCTGTGGCTACATTACAAGTACTTTATAGTGAGTAGTTTCAGTCATGCACCTCCATAATAGTTCTTAATATTGAACTAGTTCGGTTAGACTGGTTCATGATAATGTATTTATTTGGTACTACACATTAACGTGCTTAGCTATTCTATAGGCTGCAGTCTAGCATAAACTTATTGTGCTTGGTGACAAATGTAGCCAAAGAGAAACATGTGTGAACTAACACTTATAGCCTGCTGTTAAGAAGTGTAGGTTTATAGTGAGACTGCATAATCTATTTGTCTTTAAACCCACTTTGCACAGAAGACTTTACTTGTGGAAATATTTTTTGTGTCGACACTGTGGTGTGCAAAAAATAATAGCAATAACTAGTACGTCAATGTGATTTAAGCTACATTTAGCCATACAGATATATTGCACATATAGTTTCTTGCTATATATTCATATTTACACATAGATTTAGTCTCCATAAATAAAATATAAATTTTGTACTGGCAATATGAGACATTACAGTTAATAAGCTACAGAAAAGGGCCCTATAGAAGGTTAAACATCCAGAGAGAAGCTAGAAAAGACAATTACAGGCAAAGGCCAAAGCTGAGCAATAGAATGGAGAAAAATGAGGCAAACCTGTATATGGAATTCTTTTATTGGGCAAACCTTACTAGTAACATATAAATAAGATGACACGAAGGGGGCCAACAACCATATTGTACTGCTGTTTGCCTTCATGAGGTAACATCTTAGAGCTGTCTTGTTGGAAGCCATCAGGCCAACCTAAGTCACCAGGACTCCGCTGAAGAGTCAAAAAGAAAACTCAAAGGCAGACAAGAACTGCAGTCTGAAGATGACGACGTTGATGATCATATACTCCTAGCCTCTAAAGCTGTTTGTTCCAAGTTAAACCATCATTAAAAGCCAACATAATTTCTATTTTTTTCTAATATTCAAGTATTCTGACATTTGCTGCCCTGTTTTGAGGTAAAATCAGACTTCCCAATTCTCCTGGAAGGCTGAATTTATGTGTTGTATTTAAACAATGGTTACAGGGAGAAAACATCATTTTTGGCTTGACTAAATGGGTTAAAACATATTTTATTGCTTGCTTTTACTCATTTGGTACATAGCAGTGGGCAGAAGTGGGCATAATGGAGGAAGACACTCACACATCCCACATCCTCCCCTCTCAAAGTAATAAATGTACAAGCTAAAGAACATTAGCAACATTAGAGAATTAGGGATTAGAATTTTAGATTTATACAGTGTTTTTCAATTGCTACAACTAAACAAAATAAAAATCAACAATGTCATGTATCACAATTTGTAACCTGAAGAGATTACATCTTTATTTAATCTACAAGATAATGTAAATATTGCACCATGAAATAGTGATAGTTAAATCCTTATCTGTTATAATCGTCTGCAGTATTGGCATAAATCAGTTGTACAGATAGAAAGACTTGTTGGATTACATTTGTGTTGCCAAGTAAAAGATGAATTGTTGCTTTTGTTACCTGGAGGATAAATGCTAGCAATTTTCTTCTGTCTAATTTCCTCCCTTCACCTAGTTTTCTGAATGTTCATGGCAGCAGGTGGCCTTGTTGTATGGCACATAAGTAATCCTTTACCAGTGGGAGAAGCCTTTCAGTTCTGAGCCAGAGAGAGATTGGCTCTTAAAAATATAAGGCAGCTGCATTATCTATTTAATAATTTAATTTTTATCTAACACATTCTTCAGCTTCAGTGATCGTTATATTCAGTAAATAATTGCAGAAAAACGAGAGGAGGTAGGCGTTTAAGAGAATAAAAAAAACTCTATACCAACATAACTTGAAATGTATTTTATGGGAATAAATAACAAGTATACATATTGGCTTAGTCGCAGTTAACATTCATCTCCTTGTACTCCTGTGTATCTCAGATAGGGTGGCAAAGTCATGAGCACAAATCCTGGTGTTGATGTCACAGAGAAGTATCGCTCCGAGAGGGACACAACTCCTCTGCATGGCAGTACTCCTTAGCAGCTAAGGTGCTGGACTCTTACTTAATAATCATTTAATTAGGAACTCGTGGCAAATGCACTGCACTTTGGACCTTAAGGCTAATGGTTTAGTTCCTGCCTTTTGCTCACTGTAAAGAAACGAATGCAAAAAAATTGTACTGGAGCTTTGCACTTGTAAAGCACCTTAGAATAGTATTCACTGTTGGAAGGTGCTATATAAAAATAGCAATATTTTGATATTGCCTTTCATAACTACCTTTTCTAAGCTTGTTATATTCTGCAGCAATAATGTGTGCATTACCATCCCTGAATAAGGCACAAATTTTCTGCATGGCACGCTCACACACACCTATATAGATTTATCAGTCACCTAAACAGCAGGTGAGGTGGTAAGAAAGTGGAGTCCTTACATGATGACCACCAGACTTGGCTAGAAAGCTCAACTATTACATTAAAGGGAAGTGAACCTGGGTTTAAAAACTATAAGGTGCCTGTACGAGACATTTGTTAGTTATTTAGGTTATGTTAAGTTGATACAAGTATTTTCCTAGTTAAGCTAAAACATTTGCCTATATATTAGTGCATAGTCCATTGGAGGTTCTATTATAAACCCCAAAAGCTAAATTGAAATGGATTATTCTAAGATTTTCTTGTCCTTCTGACTATAGATGAGTTGCAGTTTATGATCTGCCTTACAGTAAATAAGGTATGGAGGTCAAATAATTTCAAACCGTGCCCTATTGAATGCAACATTCACTACTGAACATGCTGTGCCGTATGAATGGAAAGTACTAAAGGTATTAAGTAAAGCTTATGTAAGTTTTCCATAGCGAAATAACACAACCTGTAAGTATACAAAACAACTGAAGTTTAACAAGAAAAAGCTTAAGTTTATGAAAGAGCCAAATTTATTCTGCGTGTTTAACACTTGTGAGAACTGTTTTGCTTTGATTTTTCATTAAACCTTTTTAAGATAAACTTTATTGGACTGAGAAAGTTCTTTTGTACATGTTTGACTCATGTTGATCCTGCTTTATCAACTCAGTAGCAGATTGATTTCAAGATCCTGGAAAAGACGCAGCTACAGTGACACTACTCTATCATCCACCTGTAGTTAAAAGATCAGTCAAGGAGGAAATGAAGTGTATTAGGAGTAGTAATGGCAGGCTAACAGACACAGACAATGAACCAGTGAATCCTCAAAAATGACACCTTCATATGTGCAGATGTCAATAACACCCCAGCAGTTCCAGGGTTTATGAAGGAGGTACTCCATGATTTGGAAATTGTAAGGAGAGAAGTGCTGCTTAGATCTAAAAGGTTAAAAGCAGAAAATTGCCAGAACCAGATGACATTGATCTTAGAGGGTTAGTGAGTACTAGGTTTGTCAGGTTGAACACCACTATTTGAATATAATTTGAATCTAACTGCTCACATTTGATTGTAAAAGAACACTCCTTTATTTTACCTTGCATTCATTTTGCTATTGAGTTACACTATAGACACTATGCTGCAATACTTCTGTACTTTGCATGTCATTTTCACATATTTTGCACATCACTTCCGTAATCAGTGTTTTCCATAATTTTTGTTAGTTTGTGCATTTATAAAATGTACAGATTTTGCTACCGCATTGCTCAGGTTTTTGATTAACAAGTGCACTAACAACAGACTTTAAAAACTTCTCCAGCATTCTAAACAGGTTGCTTTGCTCCTGATTCTGTTCTGTTTTACTCTTAAACTGGAGATTCCAGATTTGCTCTTTTGTATTAAAACTGTTAAGTATTTGTTGAAGCAAACCAAAAGCTGGTTTCCTTTCTCATTAAACATAATAGGAAATAATAACTGCCAGATTTCTGAATGTCCTCTTATTACAAGAGCTGTATAATCACCATTTTGAAGAGCATTTTTAATGTCAAGAAAGCATGCATAGCTACCTCAACAAATGTGTATTTTTGAGGCTTGATGCATAATTCCTGTAAAGGCGTAATGAAATATAAACATTAAGGTAACGTGTTGTGGCATATGGCTGAGGGTGTTACTCAGTTATGACACCCAGGTGGGACCGGAGGAGGGCTTACGCCTCCTCCAGACTATGAGGGGTCGACCGCCCTGGTGGCTTTGGGGACCACGGGAACTGAGCTTGGAAGCTCAACCCTATAGGGGCGCGTGGTCACCACCAGGGGGGAAGATGACCAGGGACACCCGGAGTGCTTCCGGGTGCGTAGCCGGTACTTCTGCCACACTGGGGAGTGCCGGCAGAAGCTAATCTGGATGCACCTGGAGCACGTCCAGGTGTGTATAAAAGAGGCCGCCTCCCTCCATTCGATGGCTGGAGTCGGGAGTGCAGAGGACAAGGTCTTGGTGGAGAGGAGTGGAGGCGGCCTGAAGGAAGAAGAAGCATTGTTTGAGGGCCTGAACTTTTGGGGAGTTTGGGTGTTGTGTGTCCACTGTAAATATATTAGTTTGTAAATAAAGTGTGTGTTGGGTGATTATAACGATGTCTACCTGTCTGTGTCCGGGCCTTGGCCCACAGTGTATTATTTTTTTTCTGACTCTATAAAGGCTGAAAGAACCCAGTTTAGATTAATCCTGTTGTCTTTTAACCATCAGCACCTCACTTTACAAACTTATCAAACTGTGCTGTTCCGCGTAGTTAATAAACCTTCCACAAGCTGCAAATGAGTGTGTTTAAGTAATCATGAGTGATTTTAGTATGGCTGTCATATGAGCATTAAAGGCATATGAAGTATCTCAGGTCCATATTTCTCTTTGATCTGGTCACTTTTCATGCACAGAAAGTCTTATTTGTTTGTGAAGGGCTGTGTTATCTACTGTAAATGAAGGTTGTGTTAGTGCACAAGTTATAAGTTACAAGTCCCGGGTCCCAAACAAAGATTATTATTTTAAAGAAATACCTCTATACTACAATTATAAGCACTCACTTCTCTCTTCTTTTAATTGTTGTTCATCCCAGGCGAGTGTTGCCTACCTCCTCTCCCAGCTCCGACTGGCCTGATCAAGGCAGTGCAATTCTTTTAATTAAAGACTGGGGAGTACTTCAAGTGCCCCAGCATCACCCTTTGGAAGTATTTCCAGGTCATACAGAGGTCCCATAAAGTAGGGAGTGTAACTCCCTGCAGCACCCCCTGGCGGAACTCATGGACCTCAACAGGGCTGCACTAATGGACTACAATTCCCAGCATTTCCTGCAGGTGTTCAAATGGGTACAAAAGCCCAGGGCTGCTGCCATCTAGTGGGCTGGAGGGCATAAAGCTTTAAAACAGAGTCTCACCGATCTCCACATTGTATTGACCTCCAGGCCAGTCATGGAACTGTGGACCAATTCCGGCAGGGACGCCAACCCATACATGTTGTCCATTACACTGCCTCACCCCAAGCTGAGACTTGTGTGGCAAGGTGGCCAGACCTGTGAGGGTTAAATTTCCACGAACTGTGTGTCCATATGGCCTGTTGGGAACAGAGGAACTATAGTCAGTAATGATATGGCCCTGCCCGCCACTATTTCGACTCTGGGCACTTTGCTGTATCTTGTAGGGGCAATGCCTCCATCCATGTCTCCGTCACTGACACTCGAAGCATCGTAGTCTCCCTGCTGAACGTTTTGTTCTATAGATCTGGAAGCAGGAGGGAAATCTTAGTTCGTTTCTGCCATCACAGTCTGGGTCACCAGAGATGGAGGTAGTATGAACACATAGCCACCAGGATTCTCATATTTGTCTGTCAGGGGAACCTGGTACGTGAACAGGGCTCTCCTTTCTATTTTGCGTTACGAGGACGGTCTGGGACGCTCAGTGGGCAAGAGACTAGCCCTTCACGGTCTGTATCATTTCAGTCTCTTTCATAAGTTTTATAGAGTCTGAATAACTTGGACGTACCAGCCCTTTTTATTCTGCACCCTTTTTCTCCAGCCCGACTTGAGCTTCTCTGTCTGAACAGACATTTCACTGACAGGGTGTTCAAACCTTGAAACATTTACCATTATACCTTGGTTACCTGTCAGAACTGTGGCTATTCAATTCCTTCCATATATGTCCAGAACCCCTTCCACTCTGCATTCCTATTTCTTTTCTCATCCTGACCTCTATAGTCTGAGTGGCAGCCTTGGAGACTCAAGGTTCAAGCAGAGTAAACCTTTCAAACATGTTTGTCATCTCTGTTGGACCGAGTGCTACTTACTTTCACGCGGTGTTTCCTTATTACTCACCTGTATAGCCAAAGTAATGCTAGGCAGCTGCCCCATTCCTAGATGGCGTAAGTTCTGATCCACTGTGTCTAGTGTTACTCTCACCAAACTTTCGAACTCCTTAATTGCAGTTTCCATGGTTTTAAAGACAAACTGAAGCATTCAAACTGGCTGCAGTAGCTAAGCCATCTTGTCTATGTCAACTGGCTGTTTGGACCTTTCTGATGGTTATTGGCGTGGGCTCTGTCAACAGCCTCCAAGTCAAAAGGCATGTGTACCTCTAGCACATGCCCTAGCAAGGAAAGTGGGGCATCATGAGAGAGATTTCAGGCGATACCTTACTTTGACTGATCAGTCTCTGTGGTAATAATTTATCCTGCCCCATCCGATTGCCCCTAGCAAAAACTTAACAGTCACTGAAAAACATTTTTTTTCCTGTGGGATTTTCCTGGGTTGTAGTCTGGTACTTGTGAGTTGATACTCCACTCATCATTGCAGCTTTCCCAGACATCCCAGGAGTTATCCAAATGACCATCATCCACAAATAAGGCCTCAAGGTTTTTGCAGCTAGACCAGCACATCAGCTTATTGTTGCCATCTTGTCAAAGTATGGAGCAATGCTTGCAAACTGTAAGTTGCATTTCGTCTGTCTAAAAGATATTAACATGGCACACAGTTATAGCTATTCTCTGGCATTTCAAACCCAGCGGTGGCACATACCTCAGTATCAGAACCTTTGCTGAAAACATCACTAAGGTTGTCCATAGTGCCCTGCAGCATCTCCATCTTTGTCGTGGATGAGGTTTATTGGGTTGACTCCCATCCCTGTCCTCTTTGCCTCCCACCAAATATGTCCATAGATGAACGATTTTATCTGGACACCTGCTCCTTGAAGGTTTTCTGTTCTTTTGTCAAGATTTTTTTCCCCATTTCAAAATGTATGCCAGTCAGAATAAAAAGCAAAAATGCAAAATTGTGTTGGAGTTTTTAGTCACAAAAAATTATAGCAGGTCCCTGCTACACATACAGTCACGGAAAATCTAACCAACTAATTCAATTGTGATCAACAGGGGCTGCTACAAAGCCTCAAACCCCAAGTACAAATGCACAGCCAAGTCCTAGGTTCAAAACAAAGGTTTTTGTTGTAATGCAACAGCAATACTCCATACTACAATTATAAGCACTCATGTCTCTCTTCTCCTCACTGCTGCTCCTCTCAGGCGAGTGTTGCCTGTCTCCTCTCCCACTTCTGACTTGCCTGGACAAGGCAGCGGGGTTCTTTTTATTGAAGACCCAGGAGTACTTCTAGTGCCAGGGCATTGCCCATTGGAAGTACTTCCGGGTCATATGGAAGTCACATACAGTAGGAAGTGTAACTCCCTGCAACATTCACTCACTAGTGGCACCCACAGATGCCAACAGGGCTGTGCAGGGGGTTCCCTGCGGGTGTCCAAATGGGTATTGAAGCAAGGGATGGAGAAGCATAAAGCTTTGAAATGGAGCCTCCCCTGATCTCTCCATTGTATTGGCCTCACGGCCAGTTAAAGAACTGGAGATGAATTCCAGCAGGGATGCCAGCCCATACATGTAGTCCATTACACTGCCACACCCCAAGCTGAGCTTTGTGTGGCTAGGCAGCTAGTACTGTGAGAGTTAAACTTCCACAAGATGAGAACTTGGGAACAGAGAAAACTATAGTCAATAATGATATGGCCCTGCCCACCACTATTTCGACCCTGGGCACTTTGCTGTATCTTGGCAGAGACGCCAGCCCATATGTGTTGTCCATTACAACTAAAATATATAAAGGCACATTAAGTACAATTATACATTTAGTAACACTTAGAATTTTCAACCTACTTTTGAATATATTCAGATATTTAACCTATTTTTAATATTAGTATTCAACACCTTAATTTTTGTTTAATTTGACAGCTCTAGTGAATATATACAATATATAAAACATTGACATTTTTTTTAAATAACTGCACCATGGGGAAATTTCTAAAACTGAAGCTAGCAAATGTTTTCCTATTAGATAACAAACAAGTAATCATGGAAATAAATGTCACAGAGGTTGACTAGAGGCATAGAGAAACGTTTTTTGTACATTTTAATAATTTTCCATTACCAATATTATATAAATTATTATTTAACTTTATTTTTTCTCTATTTTCACAGTGCCTTAGTGTATTTTTTTCCACTTGGCTCTTTATCTTTGGATCTTTGCTTTATTTTCTTCTCATTTTGAAAATGCCTTATTCCAAGTTTGGCCACAATAGCAACATACCATTTGATACTACTGAAACTAGATTGACCAAATACATAAGAAAGATCTGTGCAAAGGGAAACAAGTAAGGGACAGAAATTGTTATTTTATGCTGGTGAGTTCTTAATACTGTAACAATATAGCTAAACCTCATTTTGCTAAATCAGCGGATAGCAGAAGTAAATGTACAAAGAAGACAATAGTACAATAAAGCTTTCTCATGGAGTTGGAAGAATGTCAAGAAATAATGCTTATTTTTTTATAGTTCCGTTTCCGTTTTGAACACCATTTACAGTTACTTTGCAAATACAGTACCGTGCTAAACACTTTTCAAAAACTGGAGCTGAGACAGGTTATGGAACTTAAAGAATGGCAGTTGAGGACGGGTTTGAAAACAAGCCTCTGGGATATATGCCATGATGGCCGCTACTGTTCTTAAATTAACAGCTTTGCTGTGCTCTTGGAAGTGAGTTTTGTTTCTGGTTTGTCCCTTTCGTTTACCCTGAAGCAGTTGAATGTGAATGGCTACTTGGCTAATTCTAGCTCCCTGCAGGTGTCTCTGCTTACGTCACTGGGAGACAGAAGTAGTTAAAGCATCAGCAGTCAACTGGAAAAAGAGAGAGGAGAAAAAGAAAAACAGCTGGGCCATTTGTTGTGCTGTCAGATCAGTGCATAGTAAGCAGATGCCAAAAATGGAAAAGGAACTCAAAATAAGCAAGACAAAGAGCAAGAGTGCATCTTTTAAAAGCAGATTGTGATGTTGCTGTAAATATAAGCAAATCACAAGAGTGGTTCCCAAGGTAAGAATTCATGAACAGGGACTGAGAAACTTAGCAAGGTGCACATTATAACTACATTTACCTATTTAAACATGTTACAAATCAGATGGACACAAGGTAGCCATAAAAATGATAAACCACAGTTAATAAAACTTAACATTTTCAACCCATTTAATTCACTTCTCAGTCACAGGAGCATAGTTGAGATTAGATTATTTATTTATTAAAGCACATTTAAAAACAACAGAGGCTGCGCCAAAGTCCTTTAGAAAGAAGCATTAAAATAAACACAGTGCAAACAATCATCCATCCATCCATTATCACGGGGGTCTGCTGGAGCCAATCCCAGCCAACACAGGGTGCAAGGCAGGAAACAAACCTTGGGCAGGGCGCCAGCCCACCGCAGGCAAACAATCATGCAGAACCATATTAATAAAACAACCAATTATAACATCCACCGCAATCCCATTATATACAGTGAAAGGCGGAAGAAAACAAGTAGGTCTTAAGCTGACTTTTAAAAACCTCGATAGAGGATGAAGACCTGATGTGAAAAGGCAAGTCATTCAAAGCCTAGGAGCAACAACTGAGAAAGCTCTGTCTCCTCTAGACTTCAGCCGAGATCTTGGCACTACAAGGAGAAGTTGTTCAGATGACCTCACTGCAGTTGGTGCCACATAGGGGTGAAGGAGGTTACAGATATATTTTGGAGCAAGACCATGCAAGGCTTTAAAAACAAACAACAAGATTTTAAAATCAATGCAACACCTCACCGGTAGCCAGTGGAGAGAGGCTAAAATGGGGGAGATGTGATCCTTATTTTCTTGTCCCAATTAAGAATCTAACTGCAGCGTACACTGGAAGCATCAGTTGTAAGTCAGGAACAATCTCTGAATGAAGAGTTACTTTATCACAGAGCACACATCCACTTAGGACATATTTAAAGTTAACCTCACATTCACACTTCTGGAGATATAGAAAAAGTTAACCTCACATTCACACTTCTGGAGATATAGAAGTAAAATCCCACATAGGCAGGGGACACAATGTGCCCACTATATTGTTCTAGCAACCAGGAACAGGATTGAAACCTACAATATGAAGCTCTATTCCGTAAGTAGCTGCACTATCCATTGTGTCACTGAGTAAACAACAGACACTGTCAAATTTATTTCTACTGCATGTGGAGCTGTGATGCGAGGTACTACAGTACCTGCTGCTTCCCTCGCCAGTGAAGGGCTGGGCCATTGAAATCATGTCAAGCCACACATTCTGTTTTTACAGATTAAAGAATTTATAGAGATGCTGCTGCCAAAAGCCAGATGTTCTGTCAAAAAGGCTGAATAGCAGGGTGTCACATCAAGGTGATAAATTCTGTGCGTTCTGAGGAGTAAACAGGTTCTTTTGTGTACCAGGGTCACTTTGAATGTAAATTGGGTTATTTTAAGGATGGACTAGCACTTTGTCTCTTGTCCTCCTTGTACACTCTCAATGTGACACTTGCCCATTGTTACTTTATGGGTCTGTTCCTGAGTTGAGGCCTCACCCCTGTATCACCACCATACAGACAATTTCCAATAAAAAAGAAGGTTCAATAATTAAATAAGTTCTATACCGTGAGGAGGTTCTTTAGGAGTGGAGCTTATTTAAATATCAAAACAAATGTAAAAGGTGGAATCGGAAAAGCCTAAAAGTACCCTTACAAGTAGCCTCATCTTATACTAAAAGGCCTGTTTCTCACCTCTTGATACCTCAGGCCTGCATTGATGGAGGACCCCGTCTCTCCGCCTTGTTACAGATAAAGAATCCTTTTTTGCCAAAAAACCTCCATTTCTGAGAATGAAAGGTTAATTTTAAGGTGGGCCTGGAACTACTTCCAATATTATGGTTATAAAGCTATTAAGTACTTTTAGGTCAGGGGTCCTTTTCCTGAAGCTTCCTCCAATGGCCCCTGATCTTCTCCCTCAGCACCAATCACACTAATACACAGTGCTGTAGCATCCCTGGCATGGAGATTACACATTCATTTACATTAAATGACAATAAATAACATTAAAACAAAGGTGTCACAGTGGTGTAACATTTGATAACTTTGCCTTGCAGCTTCAGGGATTCAGGTTTGTTTCCTGGCCTGGTCACTGTCTCAGTGTGAAGTTTACACATTTTGTCACTGTGTGTATGTTATCTGATTACTTTGGTTTTCTCCCACATCCCAAACATGTCAGTGTTAGGATAGCTGCTGACTTTATTTGAACGAATGCGGCTGTATGTGCGAGTGTGCACAACAGTGGCTTTCCATTTTAGGCCTCTTTCTGCCACTAGCACCTCCTGTGTACGGGCCTGTAACCCATGTTCAATCTGGGAAGTAATGGCTACATGCAGTTTCATTTAATGTCTGTATTTAATACATCACAAACTTAGCTGATGCTGCAAAAAGATGTCATTTGTTTACTGTATTTGCACACAAACTGAATAGTCACAGTTGAATTTTTTTTAATAAGAGGAAAGCAACATTCCCCTGGATACACAATGCCAAGAGATTAGGTCCTTTGTTTCGTCACACTGTGCAGTGCCATTTGAAATGGTCCTAATCATTACTGACAATGAAATAGAAAGCTGTTTATTATCTGGAGTCATCAAATAACATATTTGTGCATAATTTAACTCCTTTTGATACTCCCCCCTTTGTCTAATGGATTTTTTTAATAGTGCATCATTTTGTGTTTTAAAATGTACATTTATTTCACCGTGCCCTAGAATTAAAATTCAGCTTTGTTAAAAAGCAGTGAATCACCACTCCTGCAATCCCATTGCATTAGTCACTCTGCAAAAATAAAGCAAAAAAACTGCATTCTTATAGGTGAAACTTAAAGAAACAGTTCAATAATGGTGAAAATATAAAAAGCCGTGAATTCTGATCCAAAATGTAAAAATCACAGGTAATCTACTGTTCTCAAAATTGCTTAATCCAATTCAGGATTTTATGGGGCTGTAGCCTATCCTAGCACCACAGGGTATACAACAGAATGAAGGTACACGCAGGGCACCTATTCATCATAGGGCTTATCCATGCACACAACCACACTGGACAGTCTAGAAATGCCAGTTAAGCTAACCAGCACAGAACCTAAGGCAAACCCACACAGTCACAGGGAGAATGTGTAAACTTCAAACTGGATAAGGGATTCAAACAGAGGACAATGAATCTGAGCAAACTCTTGTACTACAATGCTTTTCCATAAATTGCAGATAATTAAGGTTATTATGCATGTCATTTTTTTTAAATAGGCATTCTAGATATCGAATCATAAGTTATTTTTTAGCCATTTATTTAAGGAACTAATCTATCCCAGAAACACTTGGGCACAAGGTCTTGTTTTGTATAATTAACATATACAGCTGTATACTGAACACTAATGTGAATGTCAGTTCACTTTTACATGGGTCTGCCCATTTTCTTTTTAAGGGGTGTGTGGCTTTGTGGACCTTATCCGAGCAGTACATAAAGATGTAAAACAGAAACATAACCAAGATGAGGCTCCAACACCACTAGATGACTAACAGTACAGTCATCAATATTGCAACCAGGGTCCAAACACTATGGAATGGCAAAGATATATTCTGTGCCAACCATTCCTCCTAGCTACAGGCCAATCACAGGCTTTGTGCGGATCAGCTAATCTTGTTTTTATGCAAGCCATTAACAGCACACAACAATGAAAGGTGCTGCATAGGGCTATCAAGATTACAGCTCAATTTCTCTTTTTTTGATGTCTCTAAAAATGTTAAACAGATTAAAAAAAATGTATTTCTTTTTATTTAGTAAATAAAGCATAATAAAAAGTGCTGACTAATAATACAATGAAACATTCTCTAGGGGAACTGAAAACATGTTAAGTCATCTAGATATGCTATATAAACACCAAACTGGGAGTGTGTGGCTGAAAGAATGCAGATGAGTGAGCTGAGTAAAGTAGAAATATTTTGTTACAGTGAGAGCTAATCTTGTAGCACATAAGTAGCAACAAAATTAGTAAAAGATGCATAAATAACATTGCTGGAGGCTTTGCAGTGGATAGCAGCCATGCAGTTTGAATAAAGCAAGGCAGACAGCAGGAAGCTAGGTGACAGATGGTGGCAGCTGGAGCACCTAATGATATCTGGTTAACTCTTACCTGGGCTTGAGGTTGTACTTGATGAAGTCAAATCATGTTTCTGCCCTTTAATAGGAATGCCCCAAAATGATGTGGTCACATTCATCTAAAGCATTTTAAGATGATATTCACAATGAAAATAGATAACAAAGTTTAATGAGTTCATGCTACAGAAAGCATTTGTAAAGTCATGCCTGCAATACTTTGTGCAAATGTTTTCTCCACATTAATAGAAGGACATAACAGTGATAGACAAATTCCATGGAACTGTCACTGGACCGATTCCATGACTAGAAAGTGTGAGATATGAGGAAAGATGGAAATCTATGTCTTTACCTGTTTTCATTATGTAATTAGTATTTTGTAAAGTTTGTAATTAATTTAGCTGTGAACCTGTTGCAGTCTAGATGTGCACTCAGAAAAAACACTGAACAGAAATAAACTGAATTAACTTGAATTCGAAGGTGCTGAATAACTAAATCGGGAGAAAGTGTTTAAAACGTAATGTTCATGCCAAAACTAAGGAAAAAACTACATGTTAGTTAAAAAAAAATTTACAAAGATGTTAGAATGGACTTTCAAACAGCTGTATATTCCATGTATGGTACTAGCAAGAGTAATACTATTAACAATAAGGCTGATATTTAGATCTCTGCCTAGAACTAGTAAATATGCTTGTTCTCACATTCTAGTTTTAGCTTTCTTTCTGTTTCTTTATAAGTATCACAAAAATAATAAAGCTATGAAAGTTTTCTGCTCATATTGAATGTAAACAGACCAGTGGTTTGGTCTTGTGGCTAAGGAATTGACTTCAAAACACAAAGTCCCTGAGCAAGTGCCTTAACTAGTCCAGGCTGCAAGACCAGAACTATATCAAATTAACTTTTTTTTTTTACTTTACAAAAAAGGAGGTCTCTAATGCAAAAAAAAAACAATCTTTTGAGGTTGTAAGCATATTGGCAGCACAGTGATGAATCCATGTGTCCACTTACTCTCTGAATGGGGTTTGCTTCTTTTCCCTGCATCTACTGATGTTTTTGTCTGGGTACACCAGTTTCCTTACACACCCCAAGTACCTTAGCTGTTTTAATTTGGCCTTGTGCAGAAGTGTGAGAGTGAGCCCTACAATGGGCTGGCATTCAGAATAGGTATCTGCCATGTACCTGATTCTGCTGGGATAGGTTTTGGCTTCCCATGATGATTAAATTAATTAAGTGACCTTAAGATAGTAACATTATAATGAAGTTAAACTATATTCTGAGAATTCCAAGTCATACCTGTAGTAAAAACCACAGCACCTAATACAAAACTCTGCAAACAATATAGTTTAGTAAAATACATGCCCATCTATTTGCAAGAATTTTTCAGAGCATACAAACTATTAAAATATTTAGACTGGAGTATTATATTTGTTTACTTACTGGATCCTCTTCAGAGTCTGAGTCACTGTTTAATAGTGGACATTCCAACTTGTGTCTATGTTGCAATGTCAGAAAGACATAATGTACTAGTGAAATAAGAAAAAAAGATTAAAAGACAGTAAGTCAGAAGTATGTGAAACCCATCTGTCAATGCTATGCATACTGAAAGATCTTATTTAAAGAATTTAACTGTATTAGTTCTGAGTAGAATTTATTTTCAAGGAGTGGTTACCTGTTTAGGACTGATGTACTGTTAGATTAAATTAATTTAAAACAGATGTAAAACTCTGTATATTTGATTGTTCTATAATGTGTTGTGATATTCTCAGTCCTCTTTATTCCAGTTCAGGGTTGTGGGGAGCTGAAACCAATCCTGGTAGCATTGGGAGCAAAGCAGAAGCCAGCCCTAGACCAGGAGGGAGTCCATCACTTGACCCACTCAGGCATACACTGCAAAGTGCTAGTTAGACTAACCTGCACAGCCGCGATAAATGTGGGAGGAACACTGGAGTGCACAGTATATGGCTCTTCTGAATTATAATAAAAAGGATAAAACTTTAATATTTCACTCATTAATCTTATACTGCAACAGAGTGAATTTTTGTAATTATTTATATACTTAAAGAGAATGTGGTTTTCTTTTGGGAACTTAAATGAGTGCTACTGCCATCTTCCCTTGCCTTTTAAACATGAAGCCTATTCAAAAATAGCCTGAAGAACTGTAACTACTACTGCCAGAAGATAATTTATTAAATTGTAGTCACTCAAATAAAAATATAAGCTAATAAAAAAGTATTCTCTCATTAAACTTGAAATTTGGATCAAATAAAATTTAACATGAAAAACTAACAGAAGGTAGGACTAACAAAAACTTTAAAAAAAAACCCCAAAACATCTAATTACATAAATAGGTCATTGGTAAAGAGCAGAGGCTTTTGTATGTACTATTCAAAGCAATGAGAAAACAGCAAGCAGATATGTGATATGTCACTTACTTGGTAGAACCTATTTTTATAACACAGTGAAGTAATGAGGTCATTGTTTCTGAGCAGTAGTCCAGTGAAAAGGAAAGACAACGGCTGCATAATACTGGAGCAAAACCCAAAATGTACAAGCAACAGACTCTCAGGTGTAGATCTAAAATACTGTCACAAGATGATAAATATCAAAAGGTTTGGAATCACGGAATAGGAAGGAATAAAATAAGCATGCAGGGAAGATTTACCCATGTAAACAGCAATTCATTTTTTATTTTTTGTGTTTTTGTAAGCATTGTAGTCTTCTTAGGTCTGTAAAGTGTATGTCATTAGGTATGTTGTCAGTGCTACTATAGAAAGCAAATATTCATTGATTTATATCTTGCTTTTTACAAATAGGCATTGTCTGTTTGTCACTGTACAAACTCCAGTTCTCAACATACAAAAAAAAATCACTTTTTATTTTATTGATATCATTCCATACAAATAGATCAATTTTTACAAAAATAGGATTGAAAACAAATCAACCCCCACCCCTGAGAAAGAGAGTATGGTCAACAGAGTAAAACGTAAAGCTAGTAAAAATAAGTAAATTGATGAGTTTAAAAAGAGGATAAAGATAAATGGAGAAGAAAAAGAAATGGGAAGAGAATCTGCTTCCTCAGTGCTTTAAGAGCTTAATCTAAAATGTTATTGATTAGATCCTGCCAGGTTTTGAAAAAGTTCTGCACAGATCCTCTATGTGAGAATTTGATTTTTTCCAATTTCAAATAATATAAAACATCAGTTACCCACTGACTTAAAAGAGGAGAGTTTGAGTAAAATAAGTCTACGTGCCAATAGTGTAGTAAAGGCAATTACAGTTTGTTTGTCCTTCTCCACTTTAAGCCCATCTGGAAGAACACCAAACACATTGGGTGGGATTGTGACACCAAGGTTGTCTGAAAGGCATTTAAAGATTGTGGTCCAGAATGGTGTTAATTTGGTGCAGGCCAAAAACATGTGACCCAGTGAGGATGGAACTTGATTGCAGCGATCGCAGGTTGGATCTTGCCCTGGAAACATATATAAACATATATATGCTTGATATATAAATTTAAGTTGAATAATTGTATGCTTTGTGCATATGGAGCGTGAGTGAATTCTCTACATTGCTACCTTCCACTCCTTTCCTGATATGTTGAGTGAGAGATCTTTTTCCCAGTGTCCTCTTGGATCTTTGAAAGGGAGGGACTGTAAAATAATTTTACATATTGCAGAAATGCTTTTTGAGTCCTCGAAATTGAGCAATATTTTTTCCAGCATAGAGGAAGGTGGGAGATGAAGAAAATAGGGCAGGTTCTGTTTAACAAAGTTTCTAATTTGAAGATAATGAAAGAAATGTGTTGCTGGAAAGTTAAATTTGCAATGTAATTGTTCATAGGATGCAAAGACATTGTCTATGTACAGATCTCTAAGTAATTTAATCCCAAATGTTTTCCAGATATTAAAAACTGCATATGTTTATGAGGGTTGAAAAAGGTGGTTCTCATGCAGCACAGTGAAGCAAAATTGGGTTGTTAGTATATTGGTGATAACTTGCATTTATAGGGGCACAAAGCAGGGAATATAAAGAAGTACTGCAGGAAAAAATCAAAACCAAGCACATTTTAAATTCGAAGCATAATTACGTGAACGTCACTTATTAGTACAGAAACGTATTCCTGCAACATTATTTTGCAGAAGTATTATATTATTTGTCATATGTCTTGCTGCCGCACATGAATTGGTCATCAAGTGACAGCTAGTGATGTTACAGTCTAATGATACTAATTGAACAGAAGGTTCAGGTATACATTTAGTTTTAATCAAGTTAGATGTTTAGTGCAGACGTTTAAACACAGGCAGTGGTAGCACAAAGACAGCATTCCTGCCTAACAGCGCCAGGGTCTGCATTGCTTTTGCACGTTGTCCCTGTGCGTTTCTGGATTGATTAGTATTAGTGAGTGTTTTTAACTGAACACCTGTTTTAAAACTGAATACTGAAATATCCATCCATCCATCTTCTAACCCGCTGAACCCGAACACAGGGTCACGGGGGCCTGCTGGGGCCAATCCCAGCCAACACAGGGCACAAGGCAGGAACCAATCCTGGGCAGGGTGCCAACCCACCGCAGATACTGAAATATGTCAGTAATATTTCTCAGTAAGGCAAATATGTTTAGTCCTTCATGTGCTGTGAAGTAAATAGCATCCAGCCCTTTTTCAATCCCTAACCTGAGGCCCTAAGATTCAAGGTCTGAACAATAACTGCTACACCACCAGATCAAACTGTTTCAAAACATCTATTTGCAAATAATTAGATTTAAACTAAACAGTTACTTTATATGTTTTGTTATGGTTATTTTAAAACATCTGCACTAAACTAACTAAACTTTAACCAAAAACTCTTGTCACTTGACACATATTACAAGCTGCATATGTGCTTAATCTCTCCATCAGTATCTGTCCCTAGTCAACCAAAATATCCACATACAATAATGGCAGCACCCAGAAAGATGTTAGCAAAAATGTTAGCCATCGTTACAATATAATACTACTAAAATACAAAGCATCCCTTTTCTACTTCAGTGTAAATAAATGTAAATTATGATGTAATAAAGGCTAATTCCTGTCATGTTAAAATATTGTAATTAAATAGCACATTAATTACTTCATAACTACAATTATGCATGATCTTCAAATTTTGTGAGAGGGTTTCACTGTGACGATCTCAGTACGGGGGGTGAAAAGATCAAAATCACATGAATTAAACACAATCGAAGTGAGAAGTATTCTATTCTATCCATCGAATTGGCTCTAAAGCTACAAAGGACAAAGAATTGTGGGAAACTGAAGTGCAAAGCCCCACCCATTGACCCACACTATTTGCATGTTGAGAACTTGAAAACGAAAATGCAAAGTGGAAAAAGTGTTTTACTTTTCATGTTTACAGCTTCATTGCTGTTCAGGCTGTATATGAAATTGCAAATGGGGTTATTTCATTTTGCTTTTCATTTTTACAGAACTCCTGCATATAGACTTTTGAAAATAAAATTTCAAATGGTGTTATTTAATTTTATTTTTTGCAGTATTACTGCACGTAGACTTTGAAAATGAAATTGCAAAAGGGATATTTTCTTTTTTGGCAGAACACACCTCCCAATGGAAACAAAATATGTGAGCATAATTTGAAAACAAACCACTGCATTCACATTGAACACTCTGTTCTTGTTTTACTTACAAGGGCCTATTAATGGCAGTAACAAATACTTAAGAGAAAATGTGTAAATGAATATACTTTGATAAGATGATAAACTGCTATAAAGTTTCACATTCATTCTAAGATACTATTATGCATCAAAATTTGTGACAAAAGAAGGACAAACCCTTAGTTAATCAAAACATTTGCAGCAAAAAAAATTCCATCATATTTGCTTGTCAATGGGCACCTGGAGCAACATGTGGGAATCTTCCAGTTTTATGTTCCTTTTCTTTGGATTAGGATAAAGCAGGTTTTAAAAAGGTATGGATAGATTTGAAGTAATATTTCATTCCCTAATCAACAATTTACAAATAAAAATATATAATCTACAACTTTATAGATAAAAATATGAATGTATGCATCAGTAGGCCATACTATTATAAACAAATTATCCATAACTTATATTTTATTATAATTGTGCGTAACAGAATCATCGGTTTATTGTCAAACGCACTTAATATTATACTTGGATTCCTGCCTTTGCTCACGTGACAGTTCAGCTCTACTGTATTGTTTTATCTTCACATACCAATCTCGTGCAGCTTCAGGTGGCCCTCGGGATCAGTCGTGTTTGAAGTAAATGTTACAGGGCAGAGAATTAAGTCGCCTTCTAAATATGACCTCAAAAAAAAAGCATGTAAATTTACAGGTCTAATTAGTCAAACACCTTCGGGTGGTAGGTTGTCTGTTGATATGAATTACTACAAATGGCTGTCCTAAATGCAGACAGTACTTAAAAAATACACTGTACGGAGTAGACGCTCAATTGGTCTAAGATAAACACCGTAAACAGGGTCAGTCTTATGTTGCGTGTGCTCAACAAATTGAACAATTTATGACTCAGTTTCGTCAGCCTTTACTACTCGTGGCAACGCGAGATATATAAATCGGAATTTTAGCGCACTAGCTGGCCATCTGCATTTTTCCCAAACGAAGTAATTCCTCGACTGCCTACTTATAATAACCAAATAGCAAACCTCAGACCGAACAGGTTAAGAGAAGAAACACATTACATCGATAAACAGCAATTATTCACAGAGAGTTTGGTAGTGTAGACTATAGCCTAGCAGTATCCACTGTCCTGATTGGTTGGTAATATGTTGTTCATTGGTTGATAAAATGAATACAATTATAGACGTCATTGGTGTAGCTCCTGCCCCAGGATTGGCTAGTATCTCTGTTGTGATTGGTGGCACGCAGCATGCTTGGTCACGCCTCCTTATACTGCTCTCCTGGCACTTTAGATTGAGGTTTCCTCAGCAACTCAAAGCTTTGCCAAAAAAAAAAGCTGTCACTATATTGATGACCATAATTTGCAACCTGTATGACGATTTTAATCTTACTAAAATCTTATTTTTTGCAGGAAATACAAATGTTTGTATTTAGTGTTTTTTCAAATTCTGCACGATTGGAATATGACTAGTAGGCTCACATCAAAATGTATTTATGTATTGTTTATTTTTTGTCGACTTTCCAAGTATAGGTTGAAATCAACGATTATGTGGGCCACAGTTTTAACGTTTGCAGGGTACCATGCAATGTATATGTCTCAATTATACACATTTTGTATTGCATTTGTAAAAGTAATGTTGATGTTTCTGATGCACCTCTATTAGAATGGCAAATGCAATACATTTTTTACTTAAAAAGGATAAGAGTTTGTGATGCACCATCTTTTGGAATCAAAGAGACATAGAAATCTTTTGTTAAGGTGGATGACAGACATACACACAATTGATAACTACAACACAGAGAATGAAAACATGAATAAAAAGTTCAAGGCAGTGAAAGAAATATTGAAATACAATAAATACTGAAATTGGCATTAGTAACATGTAAGAATGTTGCAAGATATTGTAGCGACCTCCGTGTCAGGCTCGAAAAAAGAAGTAAAAAAACAGACAGACGTAGTAAAGTCTCACCAAAAAGTTTTTACTTGAACAATCAAGAAAAACGCCGACCTCAAAACCCCAAACACACCCCCTTTTAAGCACCCTCTTCAACCCCTCCTCTCATCCTGGGTCCGGGTCCCACTCTCCCTTATCGCCTCAATCAATACCCCTCTGTCAGTCTTCCATGCTGTACTCCGCCAACCCTCAATCGGACCTAACAATCGGTCAAAAAAAAGGCTTCAACCTGGCTGGGATGCTACAATATTGTTGGGGTCCCCAGACTTAGCAAGAACAGCCAAATTAATCATTTGTGAGCTTGATTGGTCTGTGAAAAGAAACTTTTCTTATATCTGCTTGTTTTAGTGTAGTTTAGTTTTTAACACCTGTCAGATGAAAGATGTTAAAAGAGGTTGTGGCCTCAATATGAGGAGCCAGCTGTGATTTCCATGCCAGCTTCATGACTCTGGAATAGTACAGCTCCTGTAAGGTAAGAATACTGGTACCAGTGATGTTTTTGGCAGACCTTACTATTCGTTGTCGCCTGTTCTTGTCATGTTTAGTTGCTGATTAAACCACACTGTATTGGATGATGCTAGAAGAGATCTGGTGATGGCTGTGTAGAACTGAATCAGCAGCTCCCCTGGTAGATTGAACTCTTGTCAGTTGTGGAGCCGACCTGGATACAGACAGGCAGACATGTTCTTAATTACCACCACACGTTTATTTACAAACTATTTACAACAATGTCACACAGACTCAGTCCATTTAGTGCACAATTACCCCAACAATCACAGTCCTGACCACAAATGCCTTCTTCTCGGGCCGCCTCCACTCTCCTTTCTTGCCTTGTCCTTCTTCCACCCAACTCTAGCCCTGAATGAAGGGAGATGGCCCCTTTTATATCCTCCCGGATGAGCTCCAGGTGATTCCCGACACTCCTTCATTGGCCACGCCCCAGTGTGGCAGATGTGCCGGCCGTTCTCCCGGCACCTCTCCGGGTGCCCTTTTAATTCTTCCCCCCAGCACTTCCTGGTGTGGTGGCATTGGGGCGCCTCCTGGCGGTGACCACAGGCCCCTACAGTGTGGAGCTTCCAAGCCCTGTTCCCGTGGACCCAGAGCAACCAGGAAGGCGGCCCCCACGTGATCCAGGGTGGGCTTTGACCCTCTTCCGGTCCCTCACGGCGTCCCGGTCGGGTCGTTTCCCCTGGCATCCCTGACACAGTGTACATAAGTACATCTTCTGCTATGGCTTTTTATTTATTATGAATTTTATGTTGGCCTTCCATGTTAAGTCCTGGGGGGGTATAGGATTTGTTACATTTTAAACTTGATACATGAAATGCCGAATAGATTTTTAAAAGCAATCGTTCACATCATAGTACTGTACATCAAATCAAAGATTTTTTTTTTGTTTCTCCATAAAATGCCTATTATTGGTCAAATATTTAGGAAGACACTAGAACTAACCATTTGGTACCATATGTTACCATTCTCTTTTGTTCAAATGACTATCATCAAGGAAAACTAACATTTTTTAGATCCAGAACCATGAAGTATACTGTGTGGGGAACAGCACGGACACAGACAGGTAGACATCTTTGATTGCCCCACAACACGTTTATGTACACTATATACACAATGTTGAACACACACAACCCAGTGCCGCTGCACCAATCACCCTCAGTCCAGACCTTCAAAAATGCCTTTCTTCACTGCCTCCTCTCCTCCAAGACTCTGTCCACTTCCACCTGACTTCAGTCGTCGAATGGAGGGAGACGGCCCCTTATATACATGCCCGGAAGTGCACCAGGTGCTTCCCGACACTCTCCCCTGTGTGACGGAAGTGCTGGCTGCGCACCTGGAAGCACTCCAGGTGTTCCCGGTCCTCTTCCCCCGAGCACTTCCGGGTGTGGCGGAAGTGCTGAGGTCCAGGGCTCCAAAGGCAGCAGGGCACCCCCCTGGCAGTAACCACGGGCCCCTACAGGGTTGAACTTCAGAGCTCTGTACCCGTGGCCCCCAAACCAGGGCGGTTGCTCCCTCGTGGTCTGGAGCAGGCACAAGCCCACCTCCGGTCCTCCTGGGCGTCCTGGTTAGGTACCACCCCCAGCCACTCGCCACAACTGTAAAATGATTTATGTTCACTATACATTTTTGCTTTTGTTTTCTATGTGTTGTCCAGCTTTTGAGTTTTATAGCAAAATCCTCCTTTTGGATTCCGTGTTTTGATAGGTAGCAATGGCTTCATCTGTGTTAATAGTGACTTCTTTCTTGGAGAAATCACACAGATTTATGAGATTGGTCTTAATTGCATTGAGTTTTGAAAAACTTTTTTCAGCAGTTGTTGTTGATACCAATCAATGTGACATACTGTAGATGTTTAGTAATTGAAACAATGCTGGAAGCACTAATTTAGCATAAAACCCTTTGTTCATACATAACAGTACTGGGGAATTGTAGGCACAGTGAAATACTCTCCACTCTGTTAGTAGAGCCAGACCAACCAACCTTGAATGGAACTGCCAATATCAGTCCCTTCGTCGTCCTCTCAGAGCAGTCAGACCCACCTATAGATATGGAGATGCAATCTCACAGATGCTTGTGGTTTTGCGATGCTTTGGTTTGCTGCAGTGCACTTGAGTTGATAGACAAAAGGTGGTGTGTAGTTTATAAATCTCTTAAAACTTTTTGTAGCTGATAACCTTAACCAGCCTACTAAAAAGTTACTATTACAAGTAAAATTAACATGCTTTTTATGTCATAACGTAATACAAACCAACACAACTCATTAACAATATTTACTATACATTTTTTGTGGAATTAGAAGCAGTAATTATCTTAGACCATACTTAATTTCCATATGGGTTAATATAAAGCAACCTAACTTGCTTTAACAAGGCACATTGTTGCTTTCTCTCTGTTTCTTACATTGGAAAGAAGATACTCATTTGTGCTTGGAAGCAATCAATTAGGCCCTAACATGTGAAAATGGCACTTGAGGGGAAAGGGACAGGGGTGTGAGTCCCTGTAGTGGGCAGGGGTTTGAATCTCTTTTGTACACATCCCTGGTTTGGGACATGCACGTGATGTCAAATGGTGGAAATTGCATATGAATTTAAATAGTGAACATGAAAAACAACATTAATTTATAAGGCAATTTTTATCAAACAATGTAACTTAAAGTAAGTAAGTGAATTTGTTGCTATATGCACAGCAAACATTCAGTTGCACTTAACAATGAAAATATTATTTTGCATGCTGTTCTGGCCATCAGTCTGGGCCGACACCACCATTAAGGCGAATTAGGGATTCACCTAGGGCTCTGATGTTTGGGGGGGGGGCATGGGGGCGCTGGTTGGGGGACCCAGTCGCATTTAGCTACCTAACGGTCGATAGGCGCACTAATCAGCTTGACCTAAGATGCATAATAACCTAGCATCGACACTGCCATCAGTATACACAAATTAAATGCAACACAATACAGTTAAGTTGCTAATAGTCATTAGATGATTTTCCACAATAAATACAGCAGTGCAATGTAAGCACATACTGTATAGTGCAATTACAGTATAATGTAAACATATTAATCAGGTAGTGAGATTGAAATGTAAAATCCAAAAACATAACCGGTACTGCAGATATCATATTTTAAAAGGTAAACAGAACATATAAATTGATGGTTAGATCCATGTGTCAGTAAACTCAGATATTGTGATTGCAAGAGGTATCATTCATGGGTCTAATTGCATGAAGATGAAAACTGTTCTGTACTCTTGCAGTTATTGATTTCACACTCCAATAGCATTTGTCTGATGATAGGAGTGTGAAGAGACTGTGCTGAAGATGGGTGAAGTCCTGTATAATTCTACAGGCCCTCATGATCGATTTAGCATAGTGAAAGTCATCCTAAGAAAGAAGAGCTGTTCCTGGAATGGTTTAGTAGTCCTGACCCCTCACTGTAGGGCTTTGTGGTCCTATGCAGAAAAGTTACCAAACCAGACTATGATGGCATTGGTAAGAATGATCTCAGTTGTGCCTAATAAAACCTACCAAGGATTGTGGATGGCATGCCAAAGTTCTTTAGTTTTCTCAGGAAGTTAAAATTTCTTTGTCAAATGACTAGGGTTGTGGGACTAGGTGAGATCCTCATTAATGTAAATACTGAGAAATGTATAGGTTTTCTCTCTTTCCAACTCTGCCTCACTGATATTCACAAGTATATTTACAAAAAGTGAAAAAAAGTAAAAGAGAAAATTACAATTACAAGAATAAAAATTACATAAATAAAAATAAAAAATGGAAAAGTCCTCAATGAATTTATGCAACGAACAACATAAATTAGATTGCTGCTAACCATAAGCAGTATAGTTATAATGGCTAAAGTCTAAGTCAAATTTTGTAACATATGCTATGGCTAAATGGCCAGGGAAGAAAGCTGCTTTGACCAGGTTGTCGTTGCTTATTGACTAGTGCCAATCTTTTAGTTTGTGATAGTGCAGTACCTACTTTAGTATAACTTACAGTAACTGGTGCAAAAAGGAATTATGAAAAGGCCAATTTTGAAAACAGGTTTTTTTTTTTTTTGTATTTCAGATCATTCCACATCATTAGTCTGGCATATCTCTTGTAAGTAAAGCATTCCAGAGCAACAAAGCACTTTATGTAAATAAATACTGAGTTCCCAGGAATAGTTGCAGCAATTAGGAATGATTTAAGAGAAGGCAACTTAGAGTAGAACCAGAAAAGGATGAGGGATGGCAAGTGGAAGCGCCTGGCACCCACAATACTAACAAGAAATGCACAAGATGTACTTTTAGATAGCGACCTTAAGACAACACACCATCAAAGGTGCAGTTTACAAAGTAAACTGATCAAATAGAGGGTCACATTTGTTTATGTGTCTGTTTGTTTTTTTTTTTTTGTTCTGCTTTGTCTAATTCAAACCAGGCAGGCAGAAACAACCCGGGATTGGGTCAAAATATAAGTTAATCAATTACATGACAGATTTGAAAGGGAAACAAACATGGAAGAGCTGCTATAAATTAGGAGGAACTAAGTATGGATTGACAATATGAGATGACAATAAGGTGCAGTAGATTGTTAATAAGGAAACACTTGCAGTACAAGTTTGGAAAATTCAGATTTAATTTACACGGTAGCTTTTAAACGTTCCTGTCAGCCTCTCCATTTGTGGTATCACTTGTCAGACACTCCTAATTTGAATATCGTTTGTTTCTGTTGATGGGTTTTATACCCTTAGGTATACATTGGGTTCATTTATTTTTGAAATATAGTTTTAATTTTGATTTGTACTTTGAGCCATTATGTCGCAGTGACTCTGACTATGCTTAAGCTGATTGCAATGGCTAGGATCATCCTGGAGTGGGCGTGTCCTCTGAGGCCATGGCCTGTCAATCACGATGCAATGGGATAAAAGGTCATCCGGGGTATGCTTCCCCATCCGACTACACAAATTCCAAAATCCTTTAAACCTTTTTTGAAAACAATTTGTTTCTCTGATTTTTGAAGTCTTTGTACTCCTTCTGACTTTGATTTTGTCTTGCGGTTATTGGCATAGGTTACTGATTGCTGTCCTGGTTTTGACTACTTGCTCTCCTGGTCCTTATCCTCCATTCACCCTCTGAATTCTCACATCTGCCAGTCATAAAAGCAATATGGTTGGTACTTCTGCCTTTCATCCACCCGAAGACTCATTTCCTATGTGCTTTGTTTATGTTTTTATTCTGTAAGAAACTTCTGCTTTCTCTCCCATATTCGGGAGGATGTGCAAGTTGATTAACTGATGGGTTAACCTGGATGAGTGGACATTTGGTGTTTTGCCTGTTCCAAATGTCACCAGATAGGCTCTGACCCCTGTGATCCCAAACTGAATTAAATGGGTACATTAATGGATGGAAGGAAATACTAGATTGAAACTCTGGTAGTCATGTGACTTGAGGGCTTGACTCCAACATGACATGCCTGACTTCATTACAGCTGCTTCATTTCCTTTTTTCTAAATTGTTTCCTGACACTAAATAAATGTCATTACATAAATGACTGTGTGCTGTTTATACTGTCACTGTGCCTGGCCATTAGACAACAGTCATAAGGATCTAACCAATCATGTAGCTGCACAACTGGGAGGCACCTAACTAGTAATGTACTGGCCATGAGCACATCTTTCATTTTGAGCCAATGATACGCAATAGCAGTGTGCATGGTCCTCGTAGACACTTTACATAAGGAGTTATGATTTTGTCTTTTAAAAAAGATTATGGCATAACTACTTAGCAGCTCTGCTGGAAAGTGCTATTTAACATTCATATCCTCATGTACAAAAAAGGAAGACTGAATGTAAATCTTGTAGTGTGTGGGAATGTTTAAATGGAGTAGCCAGTGAAAAGACACTAAAGAATTTTTGTGTCTTTGGCAGTTCTTTTTAGTTCGAGTTATACTGCCACATTTTCATAATGGACTTTGTGTAATTCTAAAGAAACCAGAAATGATTGAATAAAAGAAACTAATAAGCAGTGTTGGGAGGTGTGGTGGCACAGTGGTAGCGCTGCTGCCTTACAGTTAGGAGACCTTGGATTCGTTTCCTGGGTCCTCCCTGCGTGGAGTTTGCATGTTCTCCCCGTGTCTGTGTGGGTTTCCTCTGGGTGCTCTGGTTTCCTCCCACAGTCCAAAGACATGCAGGTTAGTTGCATTGGCTATCCTAAATTGTCCTAGTGTGTGCTTGGTGTGTGCGTGTGTGTCCTGCAGTGGGCTGGTGCCCTGTGTTGGCTGGGACTGGCTCCAGCAGACCTCCATGACCCTGTGTTAGGATATAGCGGGTTGGAAAATGACTGACTGACTAATAAGCAGTGGCTTGAAGCATGTAGATTTCATTGCTTATTGCTAAAAAAGTTCTCTTCTCAGCTGAACTATTTGCAATACAGCTGCTGTCAGAAGAGACGACCAGCTTGACTGTGTGTGTAATGGGCCGTTGAACTGAAGTTCGTCATCCAGAGTGGGAAATGACTTGTCAGCAGATTGTTTGTGCCTGTCCTTAAGTATTGACTTAGACAAAATAAGGCCCAATTTATGTGTATTAGTTAGTAATGGTGGATACTGTATTTTAAATATTCACTGTGTAGCCAGGTAAACAGGCCAGCGAAATGTAGTGATGTGCCCTAAACCCACTAGAGATACATTTTTCTGCTTATGAAATTAGGAAAAATACACTTGAAAGAGTGAAGATGCTTAAAATGATTATGAAGTTGCAAGTTTTAAGGTGGTAATGAACCGCATTCCCCAACTATCCATTCATTTTTTCACATTCCTTTTTTTTATTCTTTCCTTAATGGTTCCTGCTCATTTTCTTCTCCACGTATGTAGTTCATGGGCACAGTAAGCTCATGAATATCTCAAGAGCATAGAGAAGAGGCAGGATTCACCCTTGGAAAGGGCTGTAGTTTCTTGCAGGGCACTCTTATGCACAAATCATCTTATACATGCTGAGACAAAGAAAATAACTGGCATATCTTTGGGACTCAGGAGAGAACATGCAAACTCCATGCAGAGGCTGAGATCTGAACCCAGTGTCCTAGAGTTGTTACATTCCTTCATTTACAGAATATGCTTTTTCAAACCCTAAATATAAACATGGGGGATCCACCTGTATGGAGGCTGTCACTAATAAAGGGAAAACGAAAAAAGGAAAAATTAAGAACACAGACATTTTATCAGTAATCAGTCAAGGAAAACTACTACAAAGGTTGAATAGTGTAGCTCTCTACCTTTAATATACTACATGGGAAGGACTGGGCAGCAACGTGCATATGCCAGCCCTAGTGTTAAGCCATATTACCCTGTAAATGTTCATCTGTGAGATTTTCTAGGTGACAAGATGTTATCAAGTGGTGCCAAGGTGGCACAGAACAGTAGTAGAGCATATTCAGGTACAGAGAATGCAGTGATAAGAACTCCAAGCCCCTTAATAACGGTGCTGGTTGCAGTCATTCTCTTTGCCTCTTTCCAGATCTTAAAGAGTCTGACTCCTTTGGTGTTCTGACAGTTTGCTTTTCGTGTTCCTTACTAGTTGGGGATTTTGGGAGATTGCTTGACTTGCCCTATAGCAGCTGGCAGAAAAGATCCCCTTAGGTGCTTCTTAGTACAACATGGAGGAATTAGTTTGTGGCTAAAATTGCTCTCAGAGAGCACCCACTGGAGAGGTTGGAGGCATCGTTTCACAATGGCATCCAATTTTGCCACCATTCTCTTCTCCACAATAGCTTCCAATGTGTCCAGGGTTAACTGTATGATGGAGCAGGCCTTCCTGATAAGTTTGTTCAAGCACTGTGTGTCTTTTGAATTCAAGTTGCTTTCTCAGGAGACCACAGCGTAGAACACCTCACTGGCAGCTTACTACGTATTGACAGAATGTATTTCCAGCAACTTGCTGTATACATCAAAAGACCGGAATCTCCTCAGAATGTACAGGCTGCTCGGGTTTTCTTGTACAGCGACACTGTGCTGTCAGACCCGTTCAGTGTGCTATTTAATGAACTCCCAGTTACTTGCCGCTCTGCATCACCTCCACATCATCACAGTGAATGGTGACTGGTCTCAGTGGCTCTTTGGCATGCCAGAAGTCCACCACCATCTCTTTTGTCTTTTTGGTATTGAGCTGCAGGTGGTTCTCCTTGCATCACAAGATGAAATCTTCCATAAGCCTCCTGTACTCTGACTCATCTCCATTAATAATGTATCCTATGATGGTGGAGCCATTTGAGAATTTCTTTAGATGGTCTGATGGAAACCACGGTGTCCACCTGCCACAAGCTCCAACACGAACACAAAAATAGTCCCGGGTTCAAATAAAGGATGATTTATTGACAAAATTCCTTCAAAGGTAACAAAAAGCACATGTTTCTTTCACTCTCTCCACAATAATCTCTTCTCCTTCCACAATACTCTCTCTCTTTCTCACCACTGCACTGCCCTCCTCCAGCTGAGAATTGCTCTATGTCCTCCCAGCTCAGACTCGCCTGAACAAGGGAGTGTGGTCCCCTTTATAAAGGACACGGGAGTACTTCTGATGCCAGGGCCACTGCCCGATGGAAATACTTCTGGGTCACATGGAAGTCCCATTTTAGGAAGCACATCTCCCATCAACGCCCCCTTGTAGCACAAATGGACCCCAGCAGGGCTGTATTGCTCAACTATATCTCCCAGCATTCCCTACTGGTTCCCAAATGGGTGCCGATATGGAGGGCTGCTGCCATCTCCTGTTTTGGGGGAATAAAATGTCCCCAGCAATATCTTCCACTTCCCGTGGGCTGTCCATCCATCTCCTCCGGCCGTCACTTCCGGTTCTGGCAACTTCCTTTCTTTTGATCGGGATGCCCATCTGCCTGTTCGGAACTTTCTGTCCTCAAGTTAGGTTTGATTAAGGCAACGAGGGACAAGAATGGGTGGCAATGTGGAGCAGGGCAGAATAGTAATGACTTTGAAGTGTTTCAGCAGTTAAATGTTAAGCAGGACAGCCAACTGCCATGGCAGTGAACATATGAGCCATAAGTCAGTTTGGGATCCCCTGTCCTTCAGTTATAAGCTCAGCTGGATGCTATGGAACAGCAGAAAGTAAAGAAATGTATAGTATCCTTATGTGGCTCAGTGCATTCAAACCCATCCTTTTACTGAAATGGCTTAATACAATTTTAGGGTTGCAGAGAGCACAAGACAGTGTGGACTTAACTCGACACAGACGAGCGTGGGACACAAGTTCAAGGCACACACTGATTTTTATTTTATTTTACCTTGTGGGCAACACCTTCCCCATTCTCACAAGCTCAACACAGTCCTGGCACAAGCACAGCACAAACACAATATTCTCTTCCTTCACTCTTTTCCTTCTCCTCCACTCCTCTGGTCAGGCTTCATCTTCATCCTCCTGACTCTTGCTCCCTGAGTAGTGACTGCTGGCTCCATTTATAAGGCACCCAGAAGTGCTCCAGGTGCTTGATTACTTATTAATTGTGCTGGGTGTGGCGGAAGAACTGCCCATAAGGGCTCAGCAGCTCCTTTTGCAGCACCCCCTGGCGGCGCCTGCGGATCCCAACACCAAATTCCAACTCCCATGAAGCCCTGTGGGAGTCCGAGGCACCACTACAACCCAGGGGGTTGCCATCTATCGTCACGGGAGAGGTAACGCTCTGGCCATGCTTGCTTCCCTGGTCCTCCCAGCGTGGAGGCATCCCGGCTGGGCAAGGGTCCTGGCCGCACGCTACAGCAGAAATCGGAGCTGGATTGGGTGTCAGTACATCACAGGGCCCAACCTAACTCAAATACATAGATGGTCAACTTACAATCACCGACCAGCTTAACGTTTATGGAATGTGGGAGGAAAACCAATTGGGCACAGGGAAAATATGCAAACTTCATACAGAACTGGAAGTGTGACATAGCGCTGCCAACCACTGACTTCAACCTGCCACCTAGTGCAAAATTAGTAAGCATTACAAATTTAAACATACAAATGATGTTTGATGCATTGAAGTATTGTCCAGTCTGGCTAATTTGTGCTTGGACTAACATATAATAGTTATATTTCTTACAAATATCCATTCTCTTTTAAAAATGTTGAAATATAATTAGAAAGCACAATTTCTTGGGGGACAGTTGGTGGTTACAAATGGGTATAATTTATTATATCTAATTAAGAATATTTATGTTAGTCTAAAAGGAAGTAATTTTGATGAAATGAATATAAGTGAAAGAAAATTGAAGTCTGGGGACTTTTTACACTGGATGGCATGTCTTAGTGGCTAAGTCAAGGACTGCCATGAACCACTACTCACTCACTGCATATTAATCTAACTGGAAACATCATTGAATGTGCCTGAATTAGTCATTTTTTATGTTTAATTAATGCAAAATGAAAGTCTGCTGTCATTCTGAGTGTTGATAGTATCACTTTGTGGCTAAGGCTTGGAATTCCAGTGGGGAGGATGCTGGTTCGCTTAGCATGGCTGACTCAATGTATTTTAGTTTAACTGGTCAGTTAATTGATTATGACTAAGTGAATGAGGATTTACTTCTGATATGTAGTATGGCATAATGGTTAAGGCATTGGCCACCAGTGGTGATAATGCTGCTTCACACATCTCTGCTGACTTTACTGACTACTGCATTACTGCAATGATTGAACCTACTGGAGGGTTTCAGGTTGCTTTGAGAAAATTAGCAAGGAATACATACATGTGAATATCCCCTTGGGATTAATAAAGTATCTATCTGTCTACAGTTAAATAGAGAAAGAAACCGTTTTGCCAAAGCAATTCTAATGAAGGTGTGAGGCTACATTGTAACCGAGAAAACTGGCCTGCTTATTGACCAAGTCTGCCTTTTATAATTGCATGTATATGAAACATGTGAGAGCCCTATGGCTGCCAAGAATGTAAATCCTGTTAATTTATGGCAAGTGCTCTGCAATGATCAAAGAATCAGAGTGCTAACAACCTGGTGACTCATAAGGTTCATGGAATTTCTGTAACATTACTTTTTGTCATGCTTTTCATTTTTGATATAAATGATGTGCATTGGAATGAACCACACTACGCTCCAAGAAAAATTTAAGACATTTAAAATGAGATGCATTTTGGCAAATCCCGAGCATTGAAAATGTGCATAGTTGCACTGTGCAGAAAATCAGTCTTATTATTACTGAATGGTAACATACAGCATAGCAAATGAATAAGATCAAAAAATTACTGGAGAATTGAGAGGTGCTGTTATTATCAAAAAGACCAGCATTCCCATGTAGGTCATCTCGCCACGTTTTATGTCTAACTGTCATTCCTTTGAACTATGAACTGCATTGCCAGGCAATATATTTGCTATGAATTGCTCTTGGTGTCACATCCATACATGTACACAGGTAAAGGCACTTAAACAACTCAATGTATAATCCATAACACCATCACAACATTATATACTGTACAGTATTACAGTAATCCCCCGCCTATTGTGGAAGTTACGTTCCAGACCAACCCGCGATAGGCGAAAATCTGCGTTATAGAAAGACCACATTTTTTTTATAGTTTAAGCCTTAAAATACCCATCTCACATGCTTTAAACACATGTAAACTTATTAAAACACACTTTGTAAACACATATGATATGTGGAAGTCGAGCTAAGGATATGAGTAACATCTCTCTATTATAAAACATTTTAACTTCACACAAAACAAGGCAGTCATACAGGATAGGCTTTTAAATGATTGACACGCAGAGCGACAAGCTGAAAAAGCATTTTGGCAGATGCCAAAAGTCCACTTCTCCTTAGCATGCATTCAGCTCCCCCCCTTCACAACAAGAGCATAGCGCGCCTGGCAGGGGGTTTGAGCGAAGCGATCGTGACCAGATCCGAGCACTTCTCCTTAGCGTGCGTTCAGCCGTCATACCCCCTCCCCCCATACTCCTCCTCCTTCTCCTCCTCCTCCCTCAGAACACACAGATCAAACAGAACAGCAATCTTGGCAGAAGCAGCATAAAGCCAGTAGCTGATCTGTCCACTTCTGCTTAGTGTGCGTTTAGACTCCCCCCCTTCACAACGCGGGGAGCATTATAAGTGCCACGAGAAAGAGATTTAACCATACCCGGGGCAGGAAATAAAGGACAAATATTGTTTTTACAAAAGTTTTAAAGTAAAATGAAAATAATGCATATGTAACAATTCCCATGAAAATAACAATATCTTAAAATTGTTTATCTGGTAAACCAAACGAGGGGGTGGGTGAGCGAAGTGAGCATTACTAGTGATAATAATAGTAATAATAAATCCGCGATGTAGCGGGGGCGCAATAGCTGAACCAATATAGAGTGGGGGATTACTGTGAAAAATATATTGCACAAAAACACAAGTATCTCTTATATATATTTCTCTCCTGGTTTGTCCTGTTTCCACTTCAAAACCGGTCCCTCCCACACGCAGCCAACACAGCATTTCTCAATTCCTATTCGTCCTCTTCCAAACCCTTCCCCACGCTGCCTGCGGCCTCCCATACACCTTGCTATTTTCGTTATACTGTGACGGTTGTTTCCTAAGCCTTTGTTATAAAATGAACAACAGTATCTTCTCTGTTGACAGGTTTTTGTACAACGTCATCTCTATTCCGGGAACCCTGCAACTGCCTGTTCTTATCAATGGGTTATTTCTTGACACAAACGATTGAGGAAGTCAATGCACCGTTTTCCTATTCTTACACCGCCGTATGCTACAGCGGGCATCGGCTATCTAGTATAAAATAATGTTGTAAAGTAGAATTGCACCCAGTGGAACATATCAAGTAAGTCCTTATATTAAAGCTGTCATTTGGATTGGATGGAGGAGTTTAGAAATAAGCAAAGATGGAGACAAATAAGAGACAATGTTTAAACATAAATGACTGCAGTAGGAAATAAACTGTTTCTATGTCTTGTTGTTCTTGCCTTTAGTGACTGGTAATGTTTTCTCGATGGTAATAACTAAAAGAGATGATTGCCTGGGTGAGTGTAGTCTTTGATTATATTTCTGGTGCATTTCCTGACCCGAGATATACTGTATATAGAGGACCTCAATGGAGTCCAGTTTCAGACCTACAATCTTTTCTAATTTACAAATAACATTAAGCAATATGTTTTGAGTGAGCAGATGCATTGCCAGATCAGTGAGGATGCTTTAAGTAATGACACTATAAAAACTGTACCAACAAGGATTTGGACACGTAAACTTTTTAAGTTGACAGAGGAAAAACACACTGCTGAACTTTTCTGATAAGAACAGCTCTTTTTTCATTCCAGTTCAGATTGTCAATGATAGTTGCGGCACAATATTTAAATGGTTCCACCATGTTGACAGCAACATCATTTATATCTAGGGGTGTAGGAAATACGAATTGTCTTATAAAATTCACAATAATTTCTGCTGGTTTTAAGGAATTCAGGTTAACATTGTTGAAGGTGCACCAACTGGCCAGCCAATCCATCCTCATCTTTGATCAGGTCAATTTAAGGTGGTGTTATCAGCAAACTTCAGCAGTTTAACAGATGGGTCACTGTAGGTGCACTGATGTTGAGAGAGAAGAACAGAGGACACAGAACACAGCCCAGAGGGGACCCTGTGCTAAGAGTCAGGGGTGCTGACTGATATTTGTCCAACTTCACTGTCTGTCGCCTGTTCCTTAGAAACTCAGAGATCCAGCGGAATGTGTCAAAGAGCACAGTCATGCTAGAAAGTTTGCTTGGAGGAAGATCTGGTATGATCATGTTAAATGCAGAACTGAAATTCACAACTACGATTCTGGCATGAGCAGCTGGAGAGTCTAAATGCTGCCAGATGTAACGAAGAACCACTGACCTGTTGGCATAGTAAGCAAATTATAGTGGGTCAAGAACAGAAATTTTGACAGGTCTGAGACACTGACAAATCTGGCATTCAAATGACTTCAAATGACTTCATTTTTACAGAGGTCACTACCAGTGGCCTGTAATCATTTAGATTGTAATGTATGTAAATTAACTATTTTGCTTCTTAGGCATGAAGATGATTGTGGATTTTTTGAAACAGGAAGGGGCTTTTCATTGAGTCGAAGGCTGAGTGAAAATGTATATAAATACAGGTCCTTTCTGATCAGAACAACACCTTAATCTGGAAGGAGAAATGTTGTCTGGACCAGAATCTTTACAACGTATATGTCTCCAGAAGAGCAAATGGAATTCATGCTTTGAAATGTGGAGAGGACAGGTGCAGTTGGACTGAAAGTTTGATGTGTTGAGTGCAGGAAGGGGGCTTCTCAAACCTGCAATAAAAAGTGTTCAATTGGTCAGGTAAAGGAGGATTAGCGGTGTTTCGTATAGCACTTTTATGTAAAAGGCTGTTCATTTATCAGACGTCTTTATCTAATTTGGATCAAATTAAGTACCAGTCTTGTGTCTGATGATACTGGGAAAGGCTGTAATCCCCTGTGACTTGGAATTAGATTAAGTGGGTTTAAAAATATTATATTATGTAATTAGGATGTTAATGCACCATTATAGTTATACTGTTATACTGAATTACATTATTATAGTTATTCTAAAAATGAAGGCATCAGTATGAGTAATACATATATATTAGACAAAATATATGGTAATATAGTAGTATTACTAATTATATATATTGTGAAAGCTGGCCTCGACCGCGAACAGACACCAAGACAGCTATGTCCAAAACACACACATTTATTGTACTTTCTCTTCACAATATCACAGCACAATGCACAAGTCACTCACAGTCCTTTTTCTTCTCTTCAGGCCGCCTCCACTCCTCTCTCACAAACTTTCTCACGCTACCTCCCAATTCCGGCTCCTGGAATGGAATGAGGTGGTCCCTTTTATACAGCACCCGGATGTGCTCCAGGTGCTTCCTGACGAACTTCCTGCAGCACTTCCGGGTGTGGCGGAAGTGCTGCATGAGCACCCGGAAGCACACCGGGTGTATCTGTCTTCTGGTTTTCCAGCACTTCCTGTTGTGGCGGAAGTGCTGCAGTCCATGTTTCTTGGAATGTTCAGGCACCCCCTGGCGGTGGCCACGTGCCCCAACAGGGTGGAGCATCCCAGCTCCAATCTTGTGGCTCCCCTGCACACCAGGCCGACAGCCCTTTCGCATCCCGGGGAAGGTATTGTCGCTGTCCCGGTCTTTCCACATCCCAGGCATCCCGACTGTGCAGCCGTCTATCACTATATATATATAAAACAAAAGTGCAGTAAGGAAATAAAACTCTTCTTTGGTAAATTCCCAGAACAAAATGACACTACAAAATAAAATTGCCACTTAAATGAGTATAGTTCACAAAAGCTAAGGGAAAAATACCAGAGATAAACAGAGTTTTAACACATAAATAAAGAAATGATGATGATATTTTGCAAAGAAGCTTACAAATCATAAGGTTTCTGTATTTCATCAGGTTGCGCGCTGGTTGGCTTACTCAGTGTCACATAGTAAGTCTAAGGTGGGGACTGATCTATCAGTCTCAAAGTTTACTAGCTGCTAGTTTACACCATCTAACAGACTAAAATCTAAAGTTACCCCTTATATACTGCATCTCCTCCCATATTACAAAGACATGTGTATTAGGTTATTTGCTGTATCTAAACTGTGCGTGTCTATAAGTATGCCCTCAACTGGCACCCTGTCTTCTGTTGGTTTCTGTCTGGCACCCAGTGCTTCAGGGATAAGCACTCCTCTCCGCAAGACCTTGAACTTAAAGAATCTTTTGCTAATGCATAGCTGTACCTGTCCTTGTTCTTTTCCTAATATTCAAGTCTGTTCAGTAATAAAACCTTGCACCTACAACAGACACTGATAAATGAAGGGTGTTTATGGTGTGTTAGGCTTAGTTGGGGGAAGCAGATTTTGACGCCTTTCATTAGTTGTGCATTACTGCTTTGGTAATACCATTTAATGATGAGTTTCACTTGTTAATGAGGAGGAACTGTGTAAAGTATTGTCTCTTAGGGGTCACCAATTATGGACATTGGAGAACTGCTGTGATTGCAGTTAAGCAGCTCCTTTGTGCGATCTGTGGCCTGTTTGTTAGGAAATCTCTGATCCCTTAAGCAGCATGTGTAATTCAAATTAAATATTGTGTATTATAAAAGAATAAAAAGCGTGACTCTTACATTATTGCAAATCAACAAGAGCAGCTATTTAACAGCTTGAGGTCTCATTGCAGTCATGTTAAATAACAAGCTGCCCTTTGCTTTCTCAACCAGGTTTTCTTGTTTGTGCCATAATAATGATAATTCATTCCATACTAATGTAACAAATAATGACTCATTGCCCCCAACAGCTGGTGAAGCTGAATCCCCAGGAGTTTAAAGATCAGTGGTTCAAATGCCTCCACTTATTCACAGTTGCCAATATTAGTGCTCACCTCTGTAAAGATTTTAAAGTTTCAGTCATAAGGAAAGGTGCTATATAACATACAGTACAAAGAGAGTGAACTGAAAGAAAGTCCACTATGCTAGGTATTATATTAAATAAAGTGTTGTATCTTTTGGTTGGTTTTCACTATGAAAGGTCCATCCATCAATCCATTATCAAGTGGGCTCCTTCCAGTTAAGGGTGCTGGAACTTACTAAGGAAGATATCAGTTAAAAAATGATAGTGCTTTAGAGCACTGGCAACCAATCCAAGACTCATCCCTGTTTTCCGATAACAGACTTATGATTTGGGTTGCTGCCATGCCAGTGCAACAGAAAAAGCATATCGAGGGATGTCATGCCTCCTGATAATAGAAGGATTCGTGGAGGTACTGTATATGATCCAGGAATGATAAAACAATTAAGGGGCAGTATGGGACATTGGCTAATAGAGTAACAATCCCCAAGCCCTATAACTTGTAAGGGAAGATCATTATGCTATGCATGGCCCCTACCCCTACCACATATTGAATTATACAGTCCTCTTCAGGATTGCCTGACACTTTAAATTAAAAATGAGTGTCAGAACTGCAGGGACAGAGGCAGCCAGCAGGCAAGTGGCCCGTGGAGTTCCAGAGGGCATTCCTGGCCACTGAAGTGGTCCAGGAGATCAACCAGATGTGATTCTTATATGGAGCTGAAAAGCTATTTGCAGTCATTACTCTGTGGACAGAGAAATTCGGAAGATGGGTGTTTCACAATGGACTTGACTGTTAGGAGGAAGAGAAGGCACAGGTCATATTCTGGTTTGGAATGGTTCAAGATTGTTCCTGTTATCTACAATATGCAAAATATATCCTTCCATTCAGTTGAAGACCTGGGCATTCTAATTAGATGGTCATGGAATTGCAGGGCTCAGTCCAAGCACCACTGGGCACAACAAAAGAACTAGTCTTGGACAAGAACATTTGCCCATTGCAATGGCCTTCAAAAGATATATGTGTGTTGGTACAGAATTTAATGCTGCTCCTAACAGCTTCAGGGTTCAAGCCCTTCACTGTCTAAGCCGAATTTGCATGTGTTCTGTGTATGTGTGTGGATTTTTGCCCAAGTCTCTTAATTGGCTCCAGATGAGTATGTATGGATATGGACATAAATGTACCCCACCAAGGACTGCCACCACATACAAAGTTGGCTCCTGATGCTGCTAGAAAAGGCAATGGTTTACCAAGACCTGTGGATAGGAATTAGTAGATTAGATAATGGATGGATGACTGGGTGAATGGATGCATGATATCACACGGTTTATAGTTCAAACAATCTCCTTTTCTTATAACACCTTTCATCATGACCACCCATGGTCATCCATCATCTTGGATTGGTTTCCCGAACTCTAAAGTATGACAGATCTTTCTTTTTTTTTGTTTATCTTTTATAGTGGGTAGTGTGGTAGACAGAGTTTCTACCTCATGGATCTTGTCCCCATAGTTCAAATTCAACCCTGGTGGCTACATATGTGGAGTTTGCACATTCCCCCCATGATTTTAGACTTATCTACAACTATTCAGGTTCTCCTCTCACATCCCAAATATATATCTGTAGGTTATCTTGTGACTCTTAACTTCCTCCTTACATGTACATGTGTCCCATCTGGTACCCTGTCCAGAGTTACTACCTACACTGTGGCTGATGCTGCAGGGATAGGCTCTGCCTGCTACCATCCAGGATTAAATTAAGCAGGTTTCATGAAAAGTGGACTTACTGTAGGCCAATAATAAAATGAAATGTTTTTAATACAAAGTATGTTTAACAGCTAGGAGGTGGAGCAGTGCTGAAGTAGCACCACATATCTGGTTAGGTACAAAATCTGCAACCATCCCTGGATGGACACCAGTCCATCGCCCACAGTCTGAGCAACGTTAAAGTCATTGATCTATGGGATTAGGGTGGTAATCAGATAACATATACATATGAGATGTGTATTGTCTTATTATTCAGCTCTGCTCATTTTACTTTATCTTAATACACCATTTGTTCCTTTTTAATTTCGATATACAGTATATTAATTTCCGGTTACTACCGTTTGTTATTTTTAACCTTTGATTTAGAGGACTCCATAGTGGCGGCTTTATTGCTGTAATGTTTCTTAATTCATTTTGATGAAAACCTCATGACTGATGACTGGCTGCTAATCACAGACCTATAAGTGCTCCACTTGTGATCTCATCCTCTGGTATTTTGGCTCATACTGACTGCAAGGTCAATGTCAGACTCTTAGCCCTGCCATGGCTAAGCAACACAGAACAAGAGCTCTGCTTTGTCTGCAGGTCAGCAAATGCTAAACACCCCCCCAAAGGAGGCTTTCTTGAAGCAGCAGCCATTAGGAAGACAGGGGGAGCTGGGAGGCCTTCAGTGATGCCATGTCAGGGAAGAGGCACTAAATTCTGTAAAGCACCCAGACAGACTTGTGTTAAAACTTCACTTGATATGTCACATTTTCATATTTCATATTTCACAAAGCATGGTGTAGCATTTAGCACTTCTGTCTTTGTACCTGGTCTGTCAGCATTGTGTGCCTGGTATAGCTCACAGCTACGCTAAGTGATAATCAAATGGAACTATGGAAGAGGTTGAGCTTTGTATGATTTACCCTTCTATCCAGTTCTGTCCTCTGCCCAATCTCAAATACAATATTTACTTTTATCTTTTATGCTGTAAGGTACCTGTGTTCACTTCTTTATGTATAGCTACAGTAAGAGAGGTTTTTATTAGTTACAGACAGTAAATGTAATAACATAACATTCAAGCTACCATTTGCATAGTTGAGACAATCTGTCACATTACAGACTGATTTGTATTTTACCAAGTGTTATAAAACTTGCAAATTGTTTTAGAACAGTTGCATTCAATCAATTCACTTGTCATCACTTATGTAGGAAAAACCTAAAATCTTGGGGAGCACAGTGGCTCAGTGGCTAGTGTAGCAACCTCACAAATTCAGTATCCTGGGTGTGAATTCTTTCACCAGGTATTCTGGTTTTACCCCATATTCCCAAAAAACACATCGTTGACAGTAATGTCTTCCTGTATATGTAAGTGTGGTCGGTGATGCACCTGTCTCCTGTCTAGGATCTACTACTGAGATAGGCTCCAATCTCTGCCACCATAAATTGATATGAAATAGTTTGCTATATGTATTTTATGACAATTTACAAAGGAAATAACACAACACTGTGCATTTTAGTAGTGGAGGATTTGGGCTATAAAGCACATTGGTGCTGTTTCAACTCCCACCTATAATTCATCGTAGCACCCTGAGCAAGTCACCCGCCTGTATCCAATAAGTGAATAACTCCACTGTCATTTTTTGGTTGCTTTGGATAAATGCATTGTTTAAATCTAAATAAAGTTAGAGAGATATATGATAAGAAGGGACTAGTAATAGATAGAAGAGTCACTCTACAATAAAGAATTATATTGTAGTGAATGACTAATGATAGATCAGTAAATTTATAGACAGATACAATACTTTGAGAACAAGGGACTAGTAACAGATAGGATAGGCACTGTAGACTAACAAATTACATGATGATGAATGACTAAAAATAGATGCTGTAGACAGCCAAATAAGAGGTAACTACTAATAAGAAATGCACTTTAAATAAAAAAATGAGGTGATGAAAGACTATAGATAGATAGATGGATAGACTAAAGGACAGCACACGGGCTGGCATCCCTGCTGGGATCGGCCTAGTTGTCTTAACCTTCTGGGACGCCATTACAACAGAGAAATTGGGAGACATTCCATATCAAGGCGGTATGCTTCCCCAACCTGATAGATGGCAGCATCCTAGGGCTTCGGTACACATTTGGACAACTGTAGGGAATGCTGGGAATTTTAGTCCAGTTGGCAGCCCTGTTGAGGTCTGTAGGTGCCACCAGGGGGTGCTGCAGGGAGTTACTCTTCCAACTTTGTGGGACTTTCGAATGAGCTTTAAGTGCTTCCAATGGGCACTCCTGGGTTTTCAATAAAAAGAACTGCACTTCCTTGTCCAGGTGAGTTGGAGCCTAGAAAGGAGATAGGCAACACTCGCCTTTGAGGAGTAGTACAGTAGTGAGGAGAAAAGAGAAGAAGCGAGCTTGTGATTGCAGTACGGAGGTATTTTGTTAAAATACAAAGCTTTGTTTTGAACCTGGGACTTGTCTGTGCATTCGTGTTTGGGACTCTGTAGCGTCCCCTATTGATCACAAGAGATAGATAGATTATGAAGTGAAGAATGGAGCACCAATCTGACCACATCCATTTAATAAGAGAATAAAAAGTTCAAACAAAACAACTATTCCACAGGATACATAAAGCCCTCTAAATGAACAAAGTTTAATATGCATCTCACATGACTAAATGGTGCTGAACGTGATCTCTCTGTCTCCGTGATCCCCAGCAGGTCAGATGACATCATCCATAGCTTATATTCATCCAGACCTGGAATGGGCAGTGGTTGGTTTGGAAGGAGGGGCGGGGCTAGGCGTGGCAACGGGTCAATGATGTGGAAGAAACCAGAGATCCAGTTAGCGGCAGCTCCACTCCTGCTTAGCGGTGGGATTGTTCAGCTTACCTGAGCCTGACAAGACAGACCGATAGATACACAGTGTGATAGGGGGCGCTATTGCTCCCTTGAACCCTTGTCCAAGATGCCAGACACCAGATAAAAGTCCAATAATTGACTTTATGTATTAACAACAGTGCACAAAGCACCCTCCTCTCCACAATACTCATAAATAAACAAATCACTACAATAAACAATCCTCCACACTTCCGGACGCGTTGCCACCCTTCTACCCATCTCAGCTCGTTGTCTGGAGTTCCCAGAGTCCTTTTAAACTCCCTGACCCAGAAGTGTTCCCACAGTCCTTCAGTCCATGATTCCTTATTACTTCCGGGTCAGATAAAAAGTCCTTCTTCTTCACCCAGAAGCACGTCACTTCCGCTGTCGCTTTGCCTATGATGCACTTCCGGGTTATAGGGCACATGTGACTCTCTGGGCCTCCCTGCAGCGTCCTCTGTTAGCCTCTGGGGTATTCAGCAGGTTTGTAGGGAAAAACTCCATAATCCATGATTCCGTGCTGGTATCCGGGGCACCTCCATGCAGAAGGGAGAGCTCCATTTGGCGGCCTAGGGGTATTGGCCGGGATGACAAGCCAGCCATAGACCACAACAGATAGATAGATGTGTTGCGAACAATTCAGTTATTCTAGCAGCTACATACTATAGAATATCAAGTTGTACTGCAAAACAGCAAAAACAAACTGCAAATGATTACATCAGTACAAGACCCAGAAGTGTACACACAATGCAAAATCCCATGTGACGGCTTCTCAATGCTAACTACTTCCTGGAAATGGACTGCATTGTGTCCATGAGAAAAGAGTGAGCTCCTCCAGGGTCATTGCTCCATTAACAACAGGCTCCACAGAGTCTACTGATTAACAATCACTTCAAGAAAAAAGGATATTATATCACTTATAGCTCAATAACCAAAAACTGAATTGGCCAGATCTGTGATCAGTTACTCCCGGCCTCATTATTCTTAGGATGGGGGCAAACTGGGATCCATGTGCTTCTTGTTGGCAGCGTTGTATTCATCAGGCGCCTTCCTGCCACACTTAAACAGGAGAGATTACCTTTTACTGTTTGGTTAAGAAAAGCAATTGAACTTTGTCCAAGTAACGGTCTTCTTTAAAGAGGAAGGAAGTCTTTATTTTTTTATTTTCATTGTCTTGCTACTTTTTTATTATGCCATGAATTTATTATTAAGTTCCTCATAGCTGTACTCTCTGCCTTTACAAATATATTCTTGGCAGTAAATTGCCTTCAGCCATTGAGCCTTTGGCAGAAGCCCTTTCGGGATATTGAATGTTTAACAACAGTCTGCTGCCTGAAAAGAGTCTTTAACCAGTTTTAGAGCGGATGGTTTAAAAAAAAAAAATAGCATATTGGTACTGGATTTCGAGATGACCCTTGGGTTATTGAAGAAAGGAATAATTAACATAGTGGAAATCCATAGTTACTAGAAGAAAGCAGCAGTCTGTCTGTAGGCCAGATGCTTTGCATTATACACCATATGTTTGTGTGGCAGCAACTGCTGTGCTTGTAAACACCTGGTATTATGAATATTTTAATATGAAGGAACACTAAGGAAGTTTCATTTAGATAAAACATTTTTTATGAAAGGAAAGAGAATGAGATTGACTTGAACAAAATGACTCCACAGTACATTTCATGCACCTTAGCTTTACTGTTAAAATCTTTCTTCTTTTCATTTTCCAACTGGCTTAATCCAGTTTGAGGTCACTAGAGGCCACAAAGTTGCTGTACACAATCAAATGTATGCACAGCGGCACAGAGAAGCCGTGAACACAGACGTACCATCCATTTAAAAAATTTTAAGGTAGACATGCAGCAAGGTAAAGTTCTTTGTTGCTTAGTTTGCCTTGAGCTGAACGTGAAGTGACACATGAAGGTGTTTTCTGTAACATAAGTGGATATGAATTCATTCATCCATCAAGCAATACTTCCTGCAATGTTGTCAATGGTCTTTGAAGACATACACATACATCCACCAAAGTGAAGAGTTCGCATTTGCAAAAGGCAGACATCTTAAGAGCAAAGAAAGACCTGGAAGGGCTGTGTGTGGTAACATAAATAGGTTTTACTATTAATAATAGATGGTGTCACTTCAGACACGTCTTGATTCATATTTAAAAGAATCTATCCGTTCATCCATAAACCTGTTTAATTCAGTTCAGGCCTGTGGGGAGATGGAACATTTTTCAGCAGAATTGGCACAAGTTGGGAAACTGCTCTGACTGGGACACCAGGGTACACATGTGCAGATGCTCTTAGTCTCCTTAAAGCCACCGACAATTCTGTTCTATTCAATATTAAAATGTATGAAGAAAACTGAAGTGCTTGGAGAAAACCCCGCACAGACATGGGGAGAAGGTGCAAACTCCAGACAGTGGCCAAGCCAGGGTATCAAAAGTCTCTTGGAGCAGTGAGACAGCAGCACAAACCACGGCACCATACCTGTTCAAAAGAAACAAAACTAAATCACCACCAACAACAAAGAGCGATGAATGAAGCTATTATACAAAGTATGAAGGAAGTGAACGCTCTACATAAGATTAAAAAATAAACCAGAATGAATTCTGTAAGTTTTTGGGAACCAAACAAGCATTCTAATGGTCAACAGATTTTAGATTTGAAGAATCTTCTGTCCCCTTGGCTTACAGTTACAGGAAATGTTAGTCAAATTCGGACTGCAGTGCATACATTTGAAAAAAGCTCTTCAAGCTGATTTTCATAAATACATTTTGAAACTGATTCTAGAGTTTTTTTTCTTCATTTATTCTGTGTGATAACAGTTTCATTTCAAAGAACAAGTCTTCTCCATTTTTGTCTTTTGAGTCTCCATCTGTCAGTGTCCCCTTTGTTTATTTGCATTTATTCATTAACTAATATTCTGGTGCTTTTAAAATTTTGTGGATTTCATAAAGAAATTCAAATGGTTTCAATGTACTTTTTATTATAGATACTATAAATCAGGGGTTCTCAAACTCGGTCCTGGGGGACCCCTATGGCTGCAGGTTTTTGTTCCAACCAGCCCCTGTTTTTAATTGGACTCCTGGGCTAATTAAGTGAACTGTTGTTTCCCAGATTCCATGTTTTGGGAACAATATACAAATTAGAAAACTATCCATCCATCCATTTTCTAACCCGCTGAATCCACGGGGGTCTGCTGGAGCCAATCCCAGCCAACACAGGGCACAAGGCAGGAACCAATCCTGGGCAGGGTGCCAACCCACTGCAGGACACACACAAACACACCCACACACCAAGCACACACTAGGGCCAATTTAGAATCGCCAATCCACCTAACCTGCATGTCTTTGGATTGTGGGAGGAAACCCACGCAGACACGGGGAGAACATGCAAACTCCACGCAGGGAGGACCCGGGAAGCGAACCAATTAGAAAACTAAGTTTGGTTAAAAAAAAAGTATTAAAATGTACTAAGCAGTTATATGTATTTTTTTCTTTTTAACAGTATTGTCATCTTGATTATCATTCTACTTTTCTAGGTGTTCTAATTGTTTAATTAATTTGTTATTTACTACTTTGTGGGGCTGACGCTAAAGTAGTTACAGCCTTTCACGATTGAGTGTTGTTTGCTTGGGTTTCTGCTCTGCTTGTTTTTAATTGTCATTATTAAGATTCAATGAAGGGAGCAAACTGCATAGAGAAAGGGCGAAATATAATAAAAAGAGAGTTAAGCATTTAAATCCATAGCAAAACCAGAAATATTTCTAAGTTTCTTGTAAATGTAAAAATCATGCTTCTGTGCTTTTCTGAATGTAAAATAAAAGATAAATAATACCAGCTAATTAAATGAGATCAGTGCTATCAGGTGCTGTCACTGTTTAGGATTCTAGTTGGAACAAAAACCTGCAGCCACAGGGGTCCCCCAGGACCGAGTTTGAGAACCTCTGCTATAAATTATTTTAACAATAACATCAAAAAACTTTGTTTTGAATTTAATTTTTAGCTAAACGTCCATTGAGTTGTTATTGTTTGGAATCCAATTCATCAAAGTTTTTTTTTTCCTCTTTCATATTCTTTGCTTTGATTCCGTTGTAAAATTATCAGACAGATTCGCCTCTTTAGTCAAAGCTTTTGCAGAAAATTTGTACTTTACATATTTTTCTTCATTAAAAAAATGAAACTAAAGTCAAGTGTGATTTGAATCCACTTGATGTGGGTTTACAGCGACAGACTTTGATTGTAATTGTTTGCTTCTACAATTCATATAAGACAAAACGTCACGCTTTCCCATGTTTACTGCAGTTGATTCCGTTGTTACTGTGGTTTTTGAGTCCTTTTCTATATTTACAATTTCACTCAGTTCAGTCAAGTCAGGTTGGGGAGCATGCACTGGCACAGCACGTTGCTGCACCCACCACATGACAAAACAACTTGGGATCCCGGTTGGCAACCCTCCAGGCAGAGCCAGGTGTTATGTGGGTGTGCCCTTGGCCTGGTTCAGCCACTTGGATCCTCAACAATGAGGATACTGTGAGCCAGATCACCCTTGGGGAATCGTACTACATGGCCGTAGTTCCATAACTGACGCGCCATCACAATGCAGGTAATGTGCCTCATCTAAAACTCCATGAGCAACTGCTCATTCGACACAGTTAAACCAGCGGTACCCAAGGATTTTCCGGAGAGACACAGTACCGAAGGAGTCCAGTCTTCATCTCAGGTCACTGGATAGCATCCATGTCTCACAACCATATAGCAAGACAGGAAGCACCAGGACTCTAAAGACTTGGACTTTGTCCTTTTGCGCACCCCTTTCCAGTGACCTCATGACCCCCCCACCCAGTGCTCTCCCAGTCCATCTACTGATTTCATAGGAAGAGTCGCCAGAGAAATGCTGCCAAAGTAAGTAAACCTCTCAACAAGGTTGACATTCTCTCCTCAGACAAACACACTGCCAATGGTTGTGCCCAAGAGGTCATTAGAGGCCTGGATTTAGTTTTTTATCCAGGACATTCACAAGCCCAAACACTCAGACTCCTTGCTCAGTCTCTTGAGAGCCCGATTAGAGCCTCCATTGACTCCAAGAAGATCATAGCATTATCGGCAAAGTCAAGATCAGTGAATCTTTCTTCACCAACAGATGCCCCAAAGCCGCTGGACCCCATGACCCTGCCCAGCACCCAGTCCGTGCAAGCATTGAACAGAGTAGGAGTAAGAACACACCCCTGATAAATGACAAAATCAACTGGGAAAAGCACAGAGGTTCTCCCTCCACTTTGCACAGCACTCACATTACCAGTGTACACGTCGGCCATGATATCCAGCAACCTTGGGGGGATCCAGCAATATCTCAGGATGCCCCACAGGGCAGCTCGATCAATCGACACAGAGATCGTTTAACCATTAGTGAAGAGCATTAAAAATGTGCCAGTTTTGGAGAGCTAAAAAACATTAAATAGAGACTGAAAATGGGGGAAAAAAAATTATAATATGACTATGTTTTACAATTATCAAACTGCCAATTTGATATAATACATAGCCAATAGCATATGTGTAGACAATCTAGAAAATATCTCTCTATTATAAAAAAAAAATCTTGCAATGAGGCATGATTGTTGGAACAGAGATCTTTTGAAGGGAGACAAAGAGACACTTTCACGTCCCGTGAGATTGACAAATCACATCATACTTACAATCTTTGGAACCAAGTCCCGTGATACACATGCAGAGCAGGTTAGAGATAATTGAAGCAGGAAAATTCGAAAGTCTCAAACAAAAAAAAGAGAGTAAAGATCGCATTAGCGCAAAAAAAGGAAAATATTACTTGGTGAAATAATGAAACAGCAAAAAGAGATCGAATAGTGTTTGAGGATGTCTAGGGGGAAGAGAGACAAGGCAGTGAGACAAAAGGACAGCTGCTGTACAGGCTTTTAAACGTTTGAAGCGTTGCACGAAATGCAGATTACGCGGCGGCAAAGAGGAGGTAAAAAAAAACAACTGTTATTTGTTTCCCATTGTATCACCGTTAAAGAGGGGTTTCTGACGAGCGACTGCGTCTCCTTGAAGTGCATTCAGCCCCCCTCTTCACAACAGTGCTTACCACTGGTGGGGGGGTGGAAGGGGTAGGCAAGCGAAGTGCAGAAAATACGGCACAGCAGCAGCAGCAGCAATCCAGCAGCTGATCGAGCAAAGAGGAGGTAAAAAAAAAATGTACATGTGTTTGTTACCCATTGTATCACTGTTTAAGAGGGGTTTTGGAGGAGCGGCTGCATCTCCATGGGGTGCGTTCAGCCCCCCTCTTCACAATGGTGCGTAGCTGTGGTGGTGGGGGGAAAGGTGTTGGTTGAGCGAAGTGAGCAGGGGTGAAGCCCCCTAGTAGTATTAAATAAGATGTATAAATTAATTTATTAATTTATTAATTAATATGCCTTTTTCTATTGTGTGGCAAAAACCCTTCACACCTGCCACAAGCTGGCCCTGAATTTCGGGATGAGATTTTGAAGCAAGCTTGCTAATAGAACTAGCTTGATGGAGTCTGGTGCTAGTCTGTTCTTGTTTGTTATACGTTTTATGTTCTTACTTCAATCCATCAGGTATATTAAAATGGAAAAATTATGTTTACCCTCCGCAAACAAATCATTCTAAAATTTAAGGAAAACTGAGACATCTGAAAACAGAATGCAGTCCTTTGTTTAACTAGAGGCTTGGACACATTCTCTATGGTAGGCACTTTTTGTCCCTGTGTTTATGAGGGCTTCTGTTCTTTCACAGTCCAAAAAGAGCCCTCCAGATTGAGTGAGTGTGTCCCGATGATGGAATGCCCTTGCCATCTTGGATTGACTTTACACTGGGTGCCGAAAAATGTATTTTTTATTGTATGTTTTAAGCAGAAGAACAACTAACTGTATTTTATCTTTTGAAACTTTATACTGACATAGATGTACACATTTTCCATAATATGTTATTTTATTCCATTTCGCACACTAAGTTAGTCATGAGGACTGGACCTGCAACCTGATGCCTTATTCACTCATCTGTACTGCTAGGAATGAGTCGATAGCAGAGTTGAATACAGCCTGCTGATAAGCAAAGGACTGTGTTCAGATCACCAAGGAGAGTCCTTGGTCAGGCCATAACTGGTTCAAGGCTGTAAGTACAACATGATGTTTAGGGTGGAAAAACAGTTCAATAAAAGTGCAGTAGAGTGTGTTCTGTATGCCTGGGGCTCTGCTCTTTATATTCAGTAATTGTCCCCTTTGCAGTGGTCGTGACATGGTGTTGCTGAACATTTTCAGACTTGGTATTGTTAAACTCCAACATCCTAAGGTGAGATCTCTGGAAGATCTGACTTTACTGTTTTAATATATAACCTGTCATTATAAATGCAAAGTGCTTTAATGTAAATGTATCATGTAACGATTTTTTTCTTTAGACCACATTGTCTCCTGGCTCTTAATGGTCACTTAATTGGCTTACCAATTAATATTGTATGGGAGTGTAGTATTTTCCTGAAGATGACATGCCGTAAAATATAATTCTAACCTGGTAACATCAGAAGAACATGGAATGGGGTACACAACATTTAAAGGTGGCTTTTGTTTGGGGCAACTCATAACCTATGTTTATTTATTGCTGGAACAATATCAAATGCATAGAGTTTCAATTGATGAATCTCATAACAATAGAATGAAACTCCCAACTTAGATCATGGGTCAGGAATAATTATCAGCAATAGCTCCCATATTTAACACAAAGAAACTTAGTCATATTCATCTTCACATTAGTGTGGATGAGTCTTGAGGTTAGTTTAGGATAGATTCTGTATTTTAATTTACCTCAAGCAGCAGTAGTTGTGTTTTGACCAACTTACACTTGGGATTTTACCAGCTACCGGACCAGTAAAAGAGGAAAATATACAAAATATACTACTACCATAATTGAATTTACATAGAATATTAATCTGTGTTAAAACAGACAAATGAACAAATTCACCAATGCTCTTCAATGGGAAATTTTGAAATTCTAAAGTTTTATACATTGCACTCTATTGTAAAGTTAGTCAGTCAGTATCCAACCCAGGGTCATGGGGGTCTGCTGGAGCCAATCCCAGCCAACACAGAGTGCAAGGCAGGAACAAATTCCAGGCAGGGTGCCAGCCCACACACACCCACACACCAAGCACAATTTAGGATCACCAATGCAGCTAACCTGTATGTCTTTGGACTGTGGGAGGAAGCCCACACAGACACAGGGAGAACATGCAAACTCCACACAGGGAGGACCCGGGAAGTGAACCCGGGTCTCCTAACTGCGAGGCAGCAGTGCTACCACTACACCACTGTGCCGCCCTATTATAAAGTTACCTCAGAAATTGAATTGTCTTGACACATTTTCTCAATGAATAAGTATGCCAGATTTCAGCAAAATCTGTCCATTGGGAAACGAGTTGTTTTATTCGGAAAGACAGACAATAAGACATAGCTATTGCAGCAGATACTTTTCGCATTAAATGTAATCTCACCTTAAAACAGATAAAAACAAAACAAAATTAATTTTTTTAGCTATTCTTAGATTCAATTAATGATATTCTGGACTTGCTTATCCCATTGCAGTGTTGTTGCTGACTGTTTACTGTTTACAAGGCACCATTCTGTCACAGGTCACACACGCTCAGTCATTTACATTTGGCCAATTTAGTGTCGACTGATCACAAACGTCTTAGTAATGTAGAGCTTGGAGTACTTGAATGGCTGTATTAAGATGCAGAGTGGATATTTGCTAGACAGATGTTTTTTATTACTTTAATTATTTCAGTTATTCTTGCTGTTAGGGTAGTATAGTATCACACTGGGTAGTTTTCTCACCAGTATCTTCATTGTTTTTATGAAATATGTACTTTTCCCCATGTTTGCATTTTTTTTTCCACAAGTACTCAGATATCTTAAAGACATTGTAGTGTGTCGTGGTCAGGCAAGAATCTGAGGCTGTCCTGAATTGCTGCGCTTCTCACCCTGTTATGGAGTGTCAGAGCAGCCACCCTGCAAAGAATCTTCATTTCTGCCACTTGAACTTGTGATCTCATTACTTCGGTAGGTGATTACAGGGATGTAGAATCAATGGTAAACCGAGACTGTTGTCTTTATACTCAGCTCTTCCCTCACGACTATGGACTGGTAAAACACTTGCTGGACAGCTCCTGCTGCCCCAGTCCACTTGATGAACTCCTGTTCCCATTTTCCATTACTTGTGAATACGATTTTGAGATACCTGAACTCCTCCACTAAGGGTACTTGTTCACCCTCACCTGGACAGAGCAATCCACTGACCTCAGACTTGGAGGTGCTGATCCTCATCCCAGCTGCTTTATACTTGCCAGTGAATTGTATGAGTGCATGCTGAAGATCATATTCAGATGAAACAAAGTGGACAACATCACCTGCATAAAGAAACAATGCTACCCCTAGACTCCCCAAATCTTCATTACTATCAAGAAGTTCAAGATTATGTATAGTAACTGAGTTTCTAATGCTTAAGAACAATACGCCTTTGGAGATTCATTCTTGTACTTTCCTTTTTTATATGCAGCAAGTATATAATTGTTCATGGAGATGATATTGAAAAATCAAAAACTGATTTTTCTGGTGTTTATCTTAATTGGTTACCATAGGCTACCATGGTCAGATTCATAATGTGAGTATTGAGAAAATTCACGAATGAATTAAACAGCTAGTTGTTTCCTCTTCAAAACTTCATGTTTGTTTCCCAGCGGTGGAGTGATTGACAGGTTATTCCACCAATCGGCTTAGTTTCATGTCCATACCTAGCCTTTCAGCTTCAGTAGGTCTCCAGTGAGCGGTACAGCTGCGGCTGTGTCATTGGTGTGCTGCTTTGTGTTTCTCTCTTGTTTATTCATAGAAATTCAGCAGCCAGTAATGAAAGTCATGATTAGTAACACCACTTCTGCATAAGCAGAGCCTCTCCTTTTTATTGCCATCTCTTACACTTCTTCACTTCATCGACCCCACTGCCATTTTTTATTCCCAGCATCTCTTACATCTCTGCCAAGACCCTGCAGGGAGCTTAGCTGTCGCTTACTCAGCATAGGCCTTTTCTCTGGCTTTGCCTTCTGAACGCCTCATGGTGTTGGGCACCCCTGGAGCCAGCTGTGTGAGTCAGGCTTGCTGCCTCATTTGTTGGCAGGCAGATTTACTAAGGTCCATATCTGTGGATTTGTTTTAAGGAAACCATAAAGCAGCAACACGTCTACAGCATGGTTTATGATTTAAAAACATGTAGGTGTCAAAAGCTGAAATAAGCTAGAATATGAATTAGGTTTATTCCAGTTTTATCAAGAGCTTTGTGGATCTCGGCTTCCATCCATGAGCAGGGATTATTGGTATATGCCCTGTGACGGACTGGCACTCCAACCAAACATGAGCCTGATGCCCACAGGATAAGTCTGAAAAGCTTCAGCCTTTTTATGCAATAAGTAGGAAGAACGGTTTATTATGTTTTTTTTTTTTCATTTTCAGAATCTGCTAAATTCAGTAAGGGCTAATGTGGACCATAGAACCTTTCCTGCAACATTAGGCACAAGACAGGAATCATTCCTGGATGAAATGTCTGTATATCAGAAAACATAATAAGATAGGGCGCAGCTCTCCAAGAGACAGCAGTCCATGTTAAGGCAATCTCTTTTGACAAGCCGAGTCACAAATCAATTTCTGTAGTTTATAGTATCTCTCTAATATAAAATAAAATCTTGAGACAAAAGACTATTTCCAAGAGATTTTTTCAAGTCCCAGTCTCTCTATTATAAAAGAAAAGCTTGACAAGTCACAAGATTATTTCCAAGAGAGCTTTTCAAGTCCCACCCTCCTCTCATTCTTTTCAGGTTAATGGCCCACGCCCACGGTCCTCTCACCTCTCATTCGTACGAATGCTTTTGTCAGACACAGTTCCTGCGCTCTCATCTTTTATAAATTTTTAGGTTTTCCTCACTTTAAGTTCCCAATAAAAGAAGACTTATGTCCAAATCTTAATGAAGAATTTTATCCCGAAGGGTTGTCAACAGAAGAAATGAGCTCATGGGCAATTCTAGCACAGAGAAACGATGAAGTCAAACGAATTAACGTGAAAATTGTCGATCAGTTACATGGCAGATTGGTTAAATGTGTATCAATAGATTATGCTGAAACGGTGGTGATTGCGCGGAAGATGAAAACATCAACTTACAATATCCCGTAGAATATCTACACCCGTTAACAGTGTCAAACAAACAAATTACTGTTTAAAGAAAGATGTATCATAATGGTATTGCATAATTTATGTATGAGTGATGGGCTTTGCAATAGGACACGATTAGTTGTATTCAAAATTGGTGAAACAATTCCGACATGTAAAAGTTTAACAGGCGACAAGAAAGGTAATGTTGTACATCTTCCATGGATATGCCATTTGTATTAAAACGTTTACAGTTTCCCGTTAGAATAGCTTTTGTTATGACAATAACAAATTACAGGAACAAACATTTGAAAAAGTTGGTTTATTTATTAGAGAGAAAGAAATGATATTCACTCACGGGCAATTATACGTTGTGTTGTCACGATGTAACTTTAAACATGGAATCAAAATTCAAAGCGATATTGATGAAAAGTTAATTCCAAATATTGTTTTTACTGAAGTTTTACAGCAAAAGTGTAAGTTTAAAAAGTATTTGCATGTCAATTTTAAAGCCAAACAGAACGAAAACATATAATGCAATGAATACCTTTTAATGCACCATGAAACATAATTTTCTTTCAATTTATTACGTTTTACTATTTTTTACTATGGTTAATTACTTACTGTAATGTATGTAACAATTACCATGAAAATAACACTCTGTCTAAATTGTACATCCATTTCCCCATATGCGAGCGCCAGAGCCACATAGTGGCTAACGCGTAGCGTCCGCACGGGGGTTGGCAAGCAAAGCGAGCAGGGGGCAGAGCCCCTAAGTATTAATAAAAATATAAAGAGTTATGGTTATAAATACATTTACCTGTTTAGCTCTCAAATGAAGGGCAACGTGATGGCAGAGAAGTCATACCAGCATTGGGCTTCCCTGTCACGAGTCGTACACTGTCCTCTAGGCCTACATGTCAGATGTGCTTCTCCGGAGTTCAAATTGGACTGATGCTGAAGCATTTGTCTGATCCTACTGGGAGAGAAAGACACAGAGCTCTTAGATTAGTTCCTGGTATATATGTGTGTACTTTGAGTGCTTAGTAAAGCAAGTAAAGTTCATAGAATAACTAAATGAGTATGTGAATAAGTGACAGACCCAAGTGTGATGTGAATCATGTCCAAGAGAGAAGAAGATTTAGAGAATTTCCACTTAATCAGAGGCTGATGCACAGTGGACTTCTCTATATTCTTTGTGATTGGTAGGTCCCTAAAGGCATATATGAGGATTAGTCCAGAGGAAAAATGCTGGCCATGTAAAGTTCTGGTCGAAATTTTTAGAATATCACAGTTTTCCCAGTTTTTCTTCAAATGTAATGAAGTGAAATGCAATGAATGGCCTAAAATATTGAAAAGGTAAGTAGTAAACTGTCAGAGGTTTAAATTTAAAGTTTGGGTGAGCAAAAACTGAAAAAAAGTTAAATTTAAGAGTATTAAACATGGGCCTTCTTTGGGGAACAACTAATAGGTTACAACCTACAGATGTTCTGCAGCAATTAAAGTAAATTAAGCTTTGTAAGTTGAATCACACAATTTTTACAGGTGTCCCAGCTTCTGGTGCTTACTTAAAAACTCTCTGTCTGTCTTAAAGTAGAGTTCACTAAGGCCGCTCCTTTTAGTTACTTATTTGTAGGTTTGTTTTTATAAAATTTTCTTGGGCTGTGCAAATGTTTTCTGTCAAGCTTGTGTTTTAAATTAAAGGGCATTTAAATGTTATGTACTTTCTTTTTCTTATTAAATACATATTTGAGCCTAGTTAATTTTTTATCATTTTGTTATGAATATTACTACTACGATAACACCTTTTTAATTGTGCTATAACACAATGGGTGGTCACAGAGTTGTGTCCCAGAAGTCGCACCGCATGACATCATCAATGTGATGGTATTATGGTTTAGCCAGCTTAATTTGAAATCAAGGCTTGGCAGTATGGTAACTCAAACAAAAACTCATGTTTGAAATCTTAGTGTATTCAGCTGAACTCTAACTTGGCATTATGAGGGTAGTGTGACTTAAGTTCCAGCCATGTTTGCAATCATAGGCTGTTTGTTTGTAACTGAAATCCTTCCTTAATTAAGTTTCTGTCATCTAGTCAAGTAGTTTAACAATGCTTAATCAAGATTTCATTTTAGCTCACAGATCTGTAGTGTGTCTCCCTGGGAATCTTGTGAAAAAGGCCTTTCCATTAGTTTTGCTTAATTAATGCTGCTCCTCACATTGCTGCCATTTTTTGGTGTGTAAACCCAAACACATAGGCGTCACATTCTGCTCATCAACCACTAACCTGACATTTATGTGGAGAACTGGCTCACTTTCAAGAACTACATCAGCCTAATTACAGTTGTTAGGGCCCTGAAAATGTATAACCATTTGTGATATCATGGCAAAGAAATGTTGGAACAGGGAATTGTGTGGCCAGATTAAGCACTCGTGTATAAGAAGGTTTGAAGGAATATGGCAGGTAGGGAAGTCAGCAGACCCAGCACTGCTGGAGGAGCTCAGTCTGACACTCACTTGTTTATGAGGTAAAAGGCCAAGTTACAAAAGAATTCAATTAGAACTGAGAATAAAATATTGCTTGGAACTTAACATCCAATAGGAGACTGTAGGTAAGGCTGCCCTGTCATGCTGTATGGTGGTGGTGTGATATTCCACACACACGTGCTTTTGGTTAGATAGTTCCTGCTTTAGTACACTATAAATGTAAACACTCGGACTCTTTTAGACTTGTTTCTGGACACAACAGTGCCATGTTGGACTCTACAAAAGATTGGAACTCTGTTAAGAGATTGATTGGCATCTCTGGATCATTCTGGTGTCAGTCAGCATGAAACTGTGTTGGTTCTGTCCAGCGTTGGAACCAGCCATTATTTATTTGATGCTAAATTTGAGATTAGTTACTTACAACCCTAACTTGTATGAATGTGCAGGAAATTAGATAGTAATATTCTCCCAGCCAGCCATGTGAGAATACAATTGTACTGTTTCAGGGATCCAGTCTTTCACAGAGTCCGCCTACATTCACTGTTAAAGAGTAACCAACCTAATTGTGTAGCCAGTCTGCCACAAGTCTCACACACACACTCACCCACAGTACTGACTTTAAATGGCAGGTTCCTGTCACTGCATATTGAATTTGAGCAGTGGCCGGGGGAGGAGAGCTGAAGGTTTAATATTATAAGATTGTGAACTTGGCCCGGACACAGACAGGCGGACATGTTGTCTTAAAACCACCACACGTTCATTTACACTATATACAATATAATAATGGTCACAAAGACCCCAGTTCAATGGTCACACAGACCCAGTCACGTGCACAAACCCCAAATAACACACAGTCCTGGCCACAATGCCTTGTCTTCGGGCCGCCTCCACAGCTCCTCTTGCCTCGTCCTTCTTCCACCCGACTCTAGCCTCGAATGAATGGAGATGGCCCCTTTTATAGAGGACCCGGATGAGCCCCAGGTGTTCCCGGCATTCCTCCTCTAGCCACGCCCCAGCGTGGCAGAAGTGCCGGCTGTCCTCCCGGCTGCTCTCCGGGCACCGTCATAAATCTTCCCCCCAGCACTTCCCGATGTGGCGTAAGTGCTGGGGTAACAGGTCCCCAAGGCACTGGGGCGCCTCCTGGCGGTGACCACGGTGGCCCCCAAAACAACCCGGAAGGCAACCCCCACGTGACCCACATCCGGTCCTTCCTGACGTCCCGGCCGGGTCATGGCCCCTGGCATCCCTGACACGATACACAGGACTTGAGGACATTTCCTACACTGACAGTCTCTGAGAGTTATTCTCTGTTTAGTCTCTAGCAAAGAAGACCATGTAGGGATCTAATCCAGGTCTTCAAAATTCTGCAAGGCGTCAATAAAGTGGATCCAGCGGAATTCTTCCAACTTAATAGTGAATTGCGTACTCAAATACACCACTAGAAATTAAGGGGCAGTGTATTTAGCACTGAAACAAGGAAGCACTTCTTTATTTAGAGAGTTGTGGGAATCCAGAACAAACTGCCGAGACATCTAGTTGAAGCAGAAACTTTGATTGCCTTTGTTTCTGGATGAGATATTGGGACAGCTTAGCTATCAGCTAAACAAGCAAGCCTGATGGACTAATTGGTCTTTTCTCATTTGCCAATGTTCTTATGGTCTAAGGTTTAGTGTTAGCAGATGCCAACTCCTAAAATAACAGACATGATCAGGATACATTCCAGATGTTTTCATAAGTTATTTGCAACTGTAGTGACTATCTCAGGGACAGATTGAGAGCCTGAAGCAGGCATTGAACTGGCACTCATGAGGTTTAAAATCCAGTGATTTGGCCGCTACACTACACTGCCTTATTGTGAGCAAACCATCTGAACTGTTAGATGGGAAGTCAAGAGAGGTTTATGAAACATATCTTCTGTTGTTTATACATGTTTCACCTCACTATTACCCTTTTCTTCTCTTTTCTTTTCTTTTGTTTGTAGAAAAGAAACAAAAAGTCAAGAATTGTGTTTTCTAGTTAAAAGTCCTCCTGCATGGTGATTTTCCCCGTGTTCATAAGACTTTGCTCTGGAAATAGCAATTTCCTGGCACAGTCTAAAGATGTGTCGTTTTGATGGACTGGCAACAAAAGCACTGTCAAGTGTGTATGGCGTTGACCCGTGGAGGGGGGACTTTTTATTTAGAGATGGGTTTGGACTTACTTCTGTTACTGTTGACTTAGGCTAGAAATGGTGAGCGTATATTGGAAACTTTAAACTAGGTTTAAAGGATTGGCAAGCTTTGTTCGGCTAACTGGCCTGCTCTTGTCAAGATTTTTCCAGTATTCTAATATCATATTCTCTTTTATTGTTTATCAATTCCAAGTTGGTGCATTGTCAAAGTGGGTGGCTCTGCTGCTTCATAGCTTTCTAAAGTTAGGTTGGAATTCCAAATTAAGCTCTGTTTGCGTGTTTTTGCCATTTCTGTGTTGGTTTTTGTCCCACACCATAAAGATATGTGTGTGTTAAGTTAGCTAAAATCTCTAAAGTGGCCTTTTATGCATGATGGTGGGTGTTTGTGAGTGGCACTTAAGAGCTAAATGTGCCCAATGCTTTTGGAATGCTGTGCTTTTGCCCCTAAGACCCTCAAGAGGATTAAGCAGGTATGATAATGGATGGTTGGGTTCATTCATTCATTTTCTGATCCTGTTTAGGATTGATTAATGATAGATAGATAGATAGATAGATAGATAGATAGATAGATAGATAGATAGATAGATAGATAGATAGATAGATAGATAGATAGGTCATTGAGAAGAAAAATTCAGTTGTTTCAGTGACAACATAGTGTGGCAAATGTGTCAACCCGACACAGACTGACAATGGAGGCACATGTAAAATAACCAAAAAGAAATTATTATTCTTCAGCCGTGGGGCACGTCTTCCCGGTGTCCCATATGCCCAACACAGTCCCCAAAACACACACAAAGAAAAGAAGAACCACACCACAAAACACTCTTCTTTCTCCTCCAAGGCAGCTTTGTCCTCCTCCTCCTCCCAACTCGCCCGGAGTGGTGACTGTCGGCCTCTTTTATAGCCCAACCAGAAGTGCTGCTGGTGCTTGTTGACTTACTTCCGGCTGCACCTCCGGGTGTGGCTGCATTCCCGCCCAGATGGGCTCATTAGGCCGTGCAGCTCCCCCTGGTGGTGGCCACAGTGCCCAACAGGAATGAGCTTCGGTGTTCCAAACTATTTGCTCTGATGCAACCCAGGGGGGCTGCCAACAAGTGTTCCAGGGGACGTAGTGTGCATCCCATGACTGCTCCCCCGGATCCAGTGTCAAAGGTAGTCCCGACCGGGCATGTTTCCCGGCCATCTGCCACAATAGAAAACATAAAACTTACTGAACAATTGCCCAAAAATTGTAAATATTACATATGGCCAAGACCATAACTACTGTATATTGTCTCTATATAGTGTGTCTGTTTTAACTGACTAGGGTTTAGCCAGGCAAGATGAGAGGAGGCATTACGCAGTATGATAGTTGCAGACAAAACAAAATAGCTCCAGTAATGCCTCCTACCACTCCATGTATCTAACAACACTATCTACCACTACCACTTCACTCCATGATCTAATAGCTAAAGGTGCTCCAGGGCAACATATCATGAAGAGGATGGTCAGAACTGGCCTCTAATTTTGTCCTCAGGCTCTTTTCTGCCACTGCCTCCTGTTACTCCAGGATGATTTCTGTTATCCAGCAGACCCCCCTGATCAGTTTAATCTCCTGAGCTGATGTTACAAGACAGAGTAGAAGTATTTTATAACAAAGATATGAAAAGAATTTTTAAAAAGTTGAAAAAAAAAGGAAAAATAAAAGGAGAATTTTACATATTATAAGAAAAAAGACAATTCATCCTGTCTGTTAAACTCATCTCTTTAAAAACTGATTTGTTCTCCATGTGTATGTGATTTTATAGTTTGACAGGCAATATTTTGTTGTGTTATAGTGTTTCTATGGACTGGTAGAACACACAGGCAGCAAGTTAAATTACCTAAGTGTCCATTTTGTGCAGCTTATCTCTTGTTATGTTCCTAATCCAGTCTGCTTTTACTTGGACCACAGACACATGGAATAAATTACCAAGTAGTATGGTGGAGAGCAGGACATTTCTGACCTTCAGATTTCAATTGAATTTTATTTTGAACAATCTAAGTGAATAACATGGTCAAGCTTGCCTGACTGAATAGCCCGTTCTCATCGGAACTTTTCTAATTCTCTAATGGACTCCCAGGCACTTGTATTCCTGCACTTCCTCCACATCCCTTCCCAATATGGTGACCGATTTTGGCACCCCTCCCAACCTCCCCTGACATACAAGGACTCCATCACCAACTGCTTTGTGTTTCGTTAGGGTCATACCTGGAGGGTACAACCAAGACTTGCAGCAGGGTATGAGCAAAGAGCTGGCCTTGGACTTATGGACACTCATGGAAATTCATTATGGTCTATCAACCAAACCTGCACATATCTGTAATGGAGTAGAAAATCCACATGGATGTTGAGAGACTGTAAATACTCCAAACATACAAGGTCAAATTTGAACCCATGTCTGTAAAGCTGCTAGGCAGCAGCCATAACTACTATACAAGAGTGTTGCCTTTTATTTGCTTTATTTCTAAAACATAATAGAGAGGCTGAACTCATTTGTAAACTACAGCTTTAAAAAGAGTAAGAATACTGTTGTTCATTTATTATTCTGTGATCGGTTAAAAGGAAGAAGTAAACCTCCGATATTATTTAATATTTGCTTAAAAACAGGACAGACTGGCTGTGCAAAATATTTATGTAATAGCCTATACAATGAAAGGAGTGCAGACTTGTTGATCTGCAGGATGCCCCAGGGTGCTCCCGGATTACTTATTGTGTTGAAGTGTCTGTCAAAAGCTTTAACAACTGCCAGATAAAACAATTAGAGGTACTGTACATTGTCAAACATGTGAGTGTGGAAGAGAAATGAGCAACATTCAGAAGAAAACTCTCACCTTTAAATCTTTAACTGATATTTTTATCCAAAGCATCTTACAAAGCACAACTGTTGTTTCCATGGTCTGCTGATAAATATGAAAGGCAATGTATAATATAGATAGATAAATAGATAGATAGATGGATAAAGGCGCTATGCAGTATGATAGATAGATAAGAAATGCACTATATGATAGTGTGACAGATAGGGGACACTATCACTCCCTTGAACCCTCTGACAATACGTCAGACACCAGGTAAAAGTCCAAAAGTTTGACTTTTTATTAATAAACGTGCACAGAGCACCCTACTCTCCACAATACTCATAAACACTACAATAATCAATAATAATACAATCCTCCTCTCCTAGACGCGTTGCCACCCTTCCACCCAGCTCAGCTCAATGTCTGGTATCTCCCACAGTCCTTTTATAGTCCCTGACCCGGAAGAGTTTCTCATCCTTCAGTCCATGTGACTGTTCCGGGTCTGGAAGTATGTCACTTCTGCTGTCGCTTTGCCTATGACGTACTTCCGGGTTATAGGGCACAAACGAGTCTCTGGGCCTCACTGCAGCGTCCTCTGTTGGCCTCTGTGGTATCCAGCAGGTCTGTAAAAGAAAACTCCATCGTCCATGATTCCCTGCTGGTATCCGGGGCACCCCAATGCTGCAGGGAGAGCTCCTTCTGACGGTCTGGGGGTATTGGCCGGGATAACTGGCCGGCCATAGACCACAATAGATAGATAGATAGATAGATAGATAGATAGATAGATAGATAGATAGATAGATAGATGACAATAGATGGCACTATACCAGCGCTTAACCTGACACAGACAGACACGGAAGGCACACTGATAAAAATATAAGTGCTTTTTATTTTTCTTCATCCTCATCTTCCCCGTTCCCATGAGTCCACAACACACAGTCCAAAGCACAATACTGCAGGATACTTTTTCCTCCTCTCTATCTCCACCACTCCTCTCCAGCAAGCTTCGTCCACTATCACCCGACTCTCACTTTCGGAGTGGTGACTGGTGGCTCCTTTTATAACACCCCTGGAAGTGCTCCAGGTGCTTGTTGACCTACTGTACTTCTGGCAGCATTTCCAGGTGTTGCAGAAAACCTGCCCAAGAGGGCTCAGCAGCTGTTGCAGCACCACCTGTCAGCACCCCTGGATCCCAACAGGGCTGTAGATAACTCCAACTCCCACGAAGCCCTGTGGGAATTCGAGGCACCACTGCAACCGATAGGGGCTGCCATCTAATGTTCCGGGGAGGTACTGTTCTGCCCATGGTTGCTCCCCTGGTCCCCTCTGTGAAGAGGCGCCCTGGCCAGACAAGGACCAGGTCATCTGTGACATTAGATAGATAAGAATTGCACTGTCTGATGGATAGATTAGAAAGGCAATGTATGATAGATAAATACAAGAAAACAGACAATTGATACATAGATAGATACAGTAGTACCATTTAAGCCAATCTTACAAAGTCTTTCCTCACTCCTGTTAAACACTACCCCCAGCTTTCTGACAGCCCACTTGGTTGAATGCTATGAAAATGCTGGCGCTGCTGTGTAGTCTTTGTAGGAGGAGGCGCTACATTAATTACTTGAGTCAAAAATTATATTTCAGCTTTGAAGCCTGGCACACACCAACATAGGCTGCATTTGGTGACTAATTACAGCATGTAGGCGTTCTCATTTATTTTTGCATGTTCTGTAGAACAACATATAGCTGTGGTTGCCATCACTCTGCTCATCATGAATCCTCTCAAACACTTAAAAATGAGCCTTAATTATTCCCTGCTGGTAGGCTTGTACTGTGTTCATGGAGATTAGTGTTTGAATCCCTGCTGTGAGGTATACTCTGTGCAGGGATTCCATGTTCTCTGTATGCTTATGTAAGATTTATTTTGTTCCCACACCATGTTTTCAGGTTAACTGTTGACTCGGTGTATTTGATTGTGGGTTTGTGTGTAAGGTGCCATGTGCTTGTACTGGGGTTTCTAGAGGTGTTGCCACTGATGCTGAGACAATTTTGGGTCATCCGGTTCACTAAATATTTGGACCCAGGGAGAACATGCAGTCTCCACATGGACAGTACCCAGGTCAGTATTTGAACCCATTAGCTATGTAGCCACAGTGCAGTTTTCACATCCCATTTAGTATACTGTATTACTTGCACAGAGCGCATACGTTGCACCATTAACCACTGTAGCAGCATACAGTTTATTCAGTTATGATTATGATGGTTACTCTCAGATTATCCATAGTCTCTTGTCCTCTTTGGTTAATGTGTAAAGTTTTTCCAATCTTTTTTTTTCTACCTAGTTGTGTCTTCAGTAATCTAACCAGACAGAAATGATTGTTGGTGTATCACATCATTCAAGTGGCCACCCTTCCAAAGCTATTTTTTTTCCTCTCCTATTTTAATCAGTATATGGCATATACAAGTGCCTGTAAGACCCTAACATTTCTACTATATACATTTGACAGTCCATCCCTTCATTACCATACCTGCTTAATGCATTTCACGGTCATAGGGGTTAAAGGCTATGCTAGCCACACTGGTGCAAAGTGGAAAGAAACTGTGAATTCACAACATGGCACACTCACACACACACCAGTTATCTCATTGCACAAATCAGTCAAGTTTATAGCATCTGATTAAGCCAACTTTAACATGAGATGTGTGAGGAAACCCAGGGTGCCTTGAGAAACACCCTCTGAGATAAACTTGGGGGTAAGTCATTATAACTCTTACTATAGTTACTATAACATATACATACCTAATGTTACATTTTCAATCCCACTTTATCCTTTTCAGAATGACAAGTGACAATGCTTGATCCAACAGCACTGGGCAGGGCACAGCATAAGTAACCCTGAATTAGTGGGCTCATGCACGCACCCACATTTACTTTGGGTGAGATATGCCAATTAGCCAAACATACCTGTCTTTGATGATTTAGAAGAACAACTGGAATATCCATGCCAAAATCCACACAGGCATGGGAAGAGCCAGTGTTAGGGCATGGGATTCAAGCTTGGGATGCTACATCTGTAAAGTAGCACCATTGAGCACTGTGCCACTTCTTTACAGGTACAGTGCAGTTCTTATTAGTACGATTGTTCAGTTATGGCCCCCAGCTTCCAACCCCATCAGTGGGTTTACAGATATGGAGGCTCTAGGAAATAGTATGCGCATTTGCTTGTAGACACTGACCCTTTTATTGTAGTTTATTTTTCTTTTAAAGGGCACAAGAGTGATGCATTTCAAACCCTTTAGCGCCCTGTTGGTGCAGTTTGAGCACCCCATGTTACTCTTGAAGGCCGATATCTGACACGCTAGCATTTGTCAGATTGTGTTGCAGCTCTGCCACTAAGCCTGCTGGACGTTTTCAAGCTACAGAGCTGCTCAGGTTAACATTTTGAGCACAGACCTCAGAAAATTATAACCACAGCTTTTTTATTGTAATGAATAACTGGTTTTGAAAATATGTCTGAAATGGTGAAGCTATTTTTAGGCTCTTAATAATAGCTACAGCAGGACTCTAAGGAGTTGTTTACAAGGTTTTTACTCAATTTGGGCTAATTTAAGTAAGGTTACTGGCATTGACTGGGAATTAAACTACAACATTGTGCAGACATACATGGCAGCATTATATGTGCTGTTCTGCCATGTCCCATTTTTTTTTAAATGCAGTTAGTTGTTTTTTCTTTAAATATTACAACCCAAAGTAATGCCAGTGCCTCTTTATGGCAGGCAGTTTCACCCCTCACTGAACTAACATGCCAGTGCTCCAGTTACGAGTTTAACCCTAAAAATCATGCTGTTTTAGCATAATCATTGTCAGTCTTTCATTTATATAGCTCCTTTCACAGAAAACATTTTGCAAAGCACAGAAAACTTCAGTCTAGCACAGGGGTGGGCAGCGTCAGTCCTGAAAGGCCTCAGTGGCTGCAGGTTTTTGTTCCAACCCAGTTTCTTAATGAGAGGGCAATTATGGCTGATGAAGCACTTATTGCTCAAGGGACATTTTGATTCTTCATTTCAGTGGTCTCGCTTGTTAAGGTTTCCCACCCTTAATTACTTATTTGAGCCTTACAATGCTGCATTCTCTGTTTTTAATGGCTCTGTATTAGTAATAAGATGCAGAAGACAAAGGAGCCAGCAGTTCTCCGTCTGACTTGTACCCATTTACACTTACGTGGATTCATCCTGCACAATTTGGTTTAATAAAACACTTAAGGGAAGAATGTGACAGACTTAAAATTATCTGTTTTAGACTTCAAATCATTTGGATGATATCCTTGAGTAAGAACAAAATCAATGATATCAGAATCTATCATTGCGGACTAACAAGCCATTAAATTAAATAAGGTCTGAGATTGGCAAGGATTGGTTCCTAATTAAGCGATTGGGTTGAAATGAAAACCTGTAGCCACTGCGGCCCTCTGGGACTGACATTGCCCATCCATTGTCTAGATAATAAGATAAGATAATGACAAGTTGCAAGATAATTTAAGTGTGTGAAAAGTCAGAAGGAGAAGAGCTGGATTGGAAATTAGGAACCAACCCAGTGGAAATGCCAGTCTGCCACAGGGCACACTGCTTGTACAAAGCCAGTTTACAGTCTCAGACTAATCTAACTTTCACAGCTTTGTGACATTTAGGGATAAAGGAATAAGCAGAGAAAACCTCAGACTGGTAAAGGGTGAACATGAAAACTCCCCACAGACACTGTCTGAGCTGTCTGCTACACCATGCTATCCACTATTGTAGGAATACAAGTGATTTAGCTTGGTTAATTATCAGTTTTGCCTTTGGCAATGCTGGCAATTAATTTAATAATTTGGTAAAACTCCTAATTTATTTACATTACCTTTCTCTGTTGTAGGAGGCGGGTCTCATGCCATTAAACTTGTACCAAGGTAGCTGAAGCATACATAATAGTACAATTTATAGGTGAGCACAAGGATTATAGAAGTGTGATGATTGCATATAAACTGTATTGACATATAAGACAGGACACAGACAGACTAGACAGACAAATATGGAACACAGACGCTATTTAGACGCTTCATGCTATTTAGAGTTCTAAATGGATAAATAATTTTATGATACAAAGTCTTTATGGATGATGTCCATTGTTGTGTGGAGTTGCTGTTCCAGGTTCAAGTGGAGTATTCTTATTGTGGTGGAGTGCACTCTTGCGACGTGGTCCTTTGTCTATGGTATCCATCAACCCATTATCCAACCCACTATATCCTAACTACAGGGTCACAGGGGTCTGCTGGAGCCAATCCCAGCCAATACAGGGTGCAAGGCAGGAAACAAACCCCTGACAGGTCGCCAGCCCACCGCAGGGCACACACACACACCAGGGACAATTTAGAATCGCCAATACACCTAACTTGTATGTCTTTGGACTGTGGGAGGAAACCGGAGTACCTGGAGGAAACCCACGCAGACACGGGGAGAACATGCAAACTCCACGCAGGGAGGACCAGAGAAGCAAACCCAGGTCTCTTAACTGCAAGGCAGCAGCGCTACCACTGCACCACCGTGCCGCCCTGTCTATGGTATGCTATGGTTTTTCTCAGCTTGCTCTCTCCAGTGTCCTCTGCGGCTTCATAGTCAAAAGCATTCCAATTTCTGGCACAAGTGTTTAGATATGTGAAGTAATTGCTTCCTCTCAGGCTTCCAGATCAGACTCGGTGCTTGGCTTGGCAGACTGGATCTCAACTTTCAGGTCCATAAAGAGAGGAGGTTTCAGTTTTTGGCTCCCCAGAGAGAGAGCAACTCATCAGCTATTTCAGTTTCCCAGAGAGGGTTTCAGAGATTTTCAGTTATTTTGGAGAGTGAAAGCAAAGCTCCTGTGGAAGTTCCTTCAGAGTTCCCTCAAAATTCCCTTCAGAGTTTGAGTGCAGCTAGTTTTTGAATGAATGTGTAACCTCTTGTGATTGGATTAAAGTTACTTCCAGTTCAAAAATCAGTGCCTTCTCAATGACACATTATTTTGTTCATCAGAGTTGTTCTTCATTAAACTATAGCTCTTTGTTCTTGGGTGTCTTTTTCATGTCTTCTAGCTTCTGCAACAATGTCAGTTCAGCTCTCAATCACACTTTTGCTTTCATATGAAGTACAGGCTTAGATTTGTACAAACAGCAGTTCAACCTCTTAGACTGGAATGTAAGTAGGAGTTTGGTGTGGCTGGATGTTTGCATCTCTGTTTGCATCCCTGTTCAATCTGATGGGAAGTGAGCACAGTCCACTTTTTTGTCCTTTGCACAGGAATAATTGTTGTCTTTTAAAATACTGCAGACTGGGACCACAGATACTCTCAGTGAAATGTTAAAGTTTTCACTGAAGACAAAACTAAATGTTCACTAGACGTTTTTAAAATTTGTCATGGAATTATATCCAAACCAGACAACTTATGTTTGTTAACTCATTCAGAAAATCCTCCTTGGGTCTTACACAAAAGCACAGAAGGACGAATGACGAATCATTCACTCTATTTAAAGGGCAATGGAGACCTGGGGCCTATCCTAGCAGACTTGGGTACAAGGCAAGAATAAACTTTGGATGGGGCACCGGTCCATCAAAAAACACAATCAGGGACCTCAAATTCAAGCAGTCACACTGAACTGGTTTACAATCAGCAGCCTGTGTTTTGATTATTTTCAAGAGGCATATTTCTAAATTATCATCATTTAAGCATTACAGTTTTGGATGCTAGTTTTTTGTCTCACTTTAATTTTATTATTGTTAGAATTTATTTACAACTTTTCAGACTCTATTTTGTTTGCTTTGGAGGCCATGAAACATGACATCAGCAGTGTGATGCTATGAAGTTTAGGATGTTCACTTGCTCTTTATCTGAGTTTGACAGACAATCCCTGTGACACTTAGTTCTCTGTTTTTCTTCATTAGTGTTCCAGGTATTCGATTCTTTGGCAACATTATTTTGATTACGATTTTGGGTTTTGTTTTGGTTTGGTGAAGAACTTAATGTGTTTCCTTACTTATGTTTCATCATCTGGTATTTGATTCAGATTTTTTCTGCTTATTTTATCAAAACAGCCTGGAATTTCCTGTCATATTTTACTTGATGGCACTGTGGGTGTCCAATTTGGACAAACTGTTATCTTCAGGGTGAGTTACAAATGAATGAATTGTAAGCATATGGACAGTTCCGCATGGAGGATAGCTTTGTTTCATTTTGTTCTTCTGGTTGCACCAAAGAGTAAGACCATAACTGGGAATGTGTCCATTATGTTTAGGAGCACCAAAGGATTTTTATCCATAGTGCACATCCTGACTGGATCTCTGCTGTCCTCCATAAGTGGTCTGGTATGATGTGACTCCACAAAACAAGACCTTATAAGGCACTTCCATTACTACAGAGGACATTTCAAGAACAGTAGAGAATCGATCTTGTTGACCAACATCAGTGTTAAGTTACAAGTGGGGAAGAGATGTCCGACAATGTGCAATGCTGAGAGCTGGCAGGAAAAAGCAAGGCGCCATCACAGTGTTGCACTCAAGTGCAGTAAGAACTCAGAGCCACGAATCAGCCCATTAAAACATCATAATAAGGGCTTTAGCGTTTACAAATACACAGTGCTGGGTATTTGTATGAAGTATGCAGAAGAGAGTAAAACTTGGGTGGTTGTGTAATTTGCTTATATTATAATCGTAAATCTAATCCAGGATCAGGACTACACAAGTTGTGGCCACTTCAGACTTGCTCCAGATGTTGTTACTGTGTAGCTTACCATTCAGGGGACATATGCATGAAAAGTTCAGTTTTTTAATTCTGCATACACTGTATGATATAATCAGACTGGGAGGGGAAGCGCCAGATATCAGCATAGAGGCCACTATTTCTATAAATCTCAATTCCATATCTCATCTTTCATCAAGACTCAACAAAACAAGGATTGATGCAGCAGTTTGCAGAGGGAGATCTGGTTGATAAATTTGTATGTTTTTTAAAATTTTGTTTAATGTTGGTCAAACTATTTTACAATTTACTATTCTCAATATGGTAACTGCACAGCTTCCAGGGCAGTAAAAATAACTGAAACATGCTCAATGGATGATGCCCATCCATCCATATTTGAACCTGCTTAACCTGAAATTTGTCTAGACAGCACTGGGTACAAGGCAGGACCCATCGCGGGTCTTATTATTAAATTTCATACATTTTGTTGTACCTTTTGCATTGTAATAGACTGCCGTTCCTTCCAGGGTTTGTTCTTGTGTTTTCACCAGTGCTGTGGGGTGGACATCCACTGCAAGGTAGACCTCCACTCCTTGTGATCCTGTGTTATATGTCAAGTGCATTTGCCTATCTATGTAGAGCTCCTAGACAACCAACTAAGGAAGGTGCAACAGATTGAAGTTAAGTGACTTGGGCACAGGGTGGTCTGGTGGTGCAGTTGTTAGCGATGCTATCTTACAACTCTTGGTGTCTAGGTTTGATTTCCGGTCTAAGTACTGTTGGTGTGGAGTTTGTATTTTCTCCATATTATCATGTTTAGGAGTTACATAAATGAGGAAAAGGGAGTTGAGTCCCTCAAAGAGACCATAAAGGCAGGCCAGGACCTTCCCTGGCCAGTCCAGATGAGTGTCATCCAGTCCAGCAATTCAACCTTATTAGGCCCAAGTTCAAAAATAAAATGCCTCCCAAGAGGAAGAAACTATGGATAACTCCAGCATGTGACCAGAAGGCATCACAAATCCTTTATAAATGCAAAATATTTATTTTACAAAAAAGAAATAACAAAAAGGTGCTCAAAAGAACAGACAGGAGTTGCCTGCTAAGGTGAACAAATCTCAATAGACTTATCAAGAGATCGTAATCAAAATGCAGTATAAAAGTGATCAATTAACCAGCAACATGCCAAAAAAAAAAAATTCAATACTCACAAACACCTCAGATGACTTCAAATATAAGGCCTCTTGTCAGGCAGAATATACACCTGAGGAAAAGGAGGTCTCAGCAGTAGTGACTTCAGGGCAGATGCTGTACTCCTAATATTTTGTAAGTTGTGATTTTTTGTTTTTTTTTAAGCCTTGCTATATGGAAGAATAAGGTATGTGTTGAACTTACAGTAAGCTACCCTCCCAAATTTACCAAAGGTGTCTTGTCTTGGTAGGGTATTACGATTACCCTATTCTCCCATTATGTAGACCTGTTGAAAATGTCCAAAATCTCTGATGTAGCCCTCAATTGTTAAACTGCCTTTTGTATCTATGACCTCTGGCAACAAGACAGATTACCAGAACAAGCAGAAGAGAAAGTTACACATTCATTCAGAATATATTTTAAATAATATGCCCAAAGTAATAAACAAAATACAAATGTGAGTGTTGTCAAAATTATATTAATACAACCTGGATAATTATCAGATCATCTTGCTTAGGCTGCCAGGTGGGTTTCTGTTTCTTTCTTTGGTCTGGCTTAGTCTGGTCTGGCCCTTGATGCAGCATGCCAGGGTAGTATAAATGGCCTTTCATCAAGAAGAAAAATGGCAAAGACAGAGCATGGCCTTCTACATGGATGAAACACAGATGTTTTTCCTTTCTCTCAGCCCTTAATCTTCTCTTTGACACACCTGTTGATCATGTATTCTTCATCCCCATTCCAGTCCAGTTGGGAGCAGGCCCTGTCACTCATTCTGTCCAGGTTACACTCGGGATACACACATGTACTTTTGACCAAACAAGAAAGGAGACATATACAGGTAATCAACTCGTATACTGCCTTCTCAGTCCTGCTTCTTTCTCTGGGACATACGTATACTATATTTACTTGTCCCTTCCAGAGCAGGAAGCCTTATAGAATATAAAATGTTCCTGCACACCTGCTAGTCTAATATATAAAGCAGAGTCGATGTATGTATGTGTTTATGTATGTTTGTTTGTCCGCCATACAAATTTGCACCGGGCATCCGATCGCCAACAAACTGGGGATGGGGCTCCTTTGTGACCAGGAGGAGGTCATGGGGTATGTTTGGTTGGAAAAAATGTTTGTGGTGAAGCGCAGGGCACCTTTTCACTGACACAACGTTCGGCACACGTGTTGCAACAGACGTTCACGGCGGTGCCATCTAGCGGCATGTTTGGTCCCTGTGCATCGCTCTTTACCCATGTTTCTTTAAATTGCCAAGAGATGGCGCAAGTGTCCAAGTAGAAGGCCGACTGCTTTGATCGGGTGAAGGCGTACTGCCATATGGAGGTAAAACGTGAACGACCCAGTGCGCGTGACCAGGTGACACACCTGCGTTTCTGCGGGTCACACTCCCACGCGCACTGATAGCTCTGTATTTCATTCGCCAACGTCCGTTATATGCAAGCACATTTCAACAGAGACTCGCTTTAAAAAGACAGCATTCTTCGCCCACCATTTTCCCCAGACGCAGCAGTGGTTGTATGTCACTTCTCTCTGTAGTTACGGAATCCAGAGTGGAGCAACTTACAATAAAATGTGAATCAGAAAACTGTTTCTTCTATTTCTATGTTCTGTTTCTTTCATTAGCCTATATGCCAGATATTCTTCTACATGACAGAAGGTATATGTTTTAGGTGACTGCCAACAGCCAAGAGTATTATTTTTTCTTCCTCCACACCCTCTGGCACACTCATATCTGGTCACTCACATCTGCACCAGTAAGTTTGGCTAACTATCTGGTAACTAAACGGCTAAGTGCAGTGGTGTGACCTGCATCTGAGTGGCATCCTCTCCAGCGTTTGTTCTTGCCTTCCACTTCATGTTGCTAGGTAATCAATTGGAATAATCAAATTCAAAAATTGATGGAATTAAAAAGGAGAGTCTTTGGTTGTGTATGATGTGTCCTGCCGAAGCTGGAGAAATTGCAATTTATATTCAAAGGGGCTGAAAGACGAAACTTAACCATACTTTGAGCAAGTTCGAGACAAGAATTCAAACATATTTTTCAGTAAAGTCAATAATCCCAACTCATAGACATAGTAAAAACTTTCAAAGCACAAAGTCAGTACAAAGAAAAGCAAATCATGAAAACATATTCGCCACATACTAAAAGTGTTATTTTCCTAAATCTCACCAATCTCTGATAAACAGGAAATGTACAGCACCAAAACAACGCTATGGTGATGTTACACACCTTGCATCTCCATTTCCTCCTGCACAGGAATTCTATAGCAACCATACACAAAAATGGAGGGGCCCAGTTTGGGATAATAATGGTGGCATGGTGAAACACAAAATACGTCTGTATATATAAAATCCAGTGTCTGTCTGTCTCTATGTATGTCTCTTCACTTTTCACGAGAGCACTACTAGATCGGGTTGATTTTGTGACTTTTCTCATGGCGCTAAGTATCATAGTTTGCTTGTGGTACCAATGTATTTGCGTGAATCTGAGAGACGCAGTGGACCAAGGGGAGTGGGGCGGGAGCCTCCTCACTCACGCTGCAGCCTCAGGACGTACCTTACTTCTTCTTAGCTAGCGAACGAAAGAACTCCTTAATGGATTTAAATTGGGTTTTTTTCTATAATTTGCTCGATCACTCCAGTTGATTTTGCGACTTCTCTCATCGCGTTGCTTGCAAGAATGATATATTCATGCTAAATTGAGACAGAGGCTGTGGGCCGAGAGGGGGAGGAAGTGTAACGTCAGGAGTAGGGAGCCGGGCAGGGCCCTCCTTACTCACGCGCCAGCCTCCGTTCGAAACTCTTTACTTCTGCGTTTTGGAGTGTACCTTCCCTCCGCTTAGGTAGCATTACCTGATTGTTTATTGATTTTTAAAGTTTGTCCTATTTCACTACTATGCGGGAGGAGCCATGGGGGAAGACTAGTTTAACATAAAAAAAAATATTCTTCCTGTTGATGAAAAAAAAGGATTGAACTCTCCATCTAAAAAACCCTAACAAATCAAAAATTTGCCAAAAATTGTGCAGGAAAAAAACAAAAAACAAAAATACATCCCAGTCTGTAGTAGTGGCTCCACTGTGAAGATTGTAAGCATTGCCATGTTCCTTGGTATGCACATAACCGAGGACCTCACATGGACAAACAATTTCACTTTGAACTAGAAAGGCCCATTAGAGACAACACTTTCTGAGGTGACTGAAGCAAGTGAGTCCCCCATTTTCTGTTGTCACCATGTTTACAGATGCACCACTGACAGTGTTTTGACCATTTGCATTATGGCCTGATAATGGCCTCCCAAATCACCAAACTTCTCGTCCTATCACAGAGTGTCAACCCAGCCACCCTGTGAAGAAACCTCATTCCTGTCTCTTGTAATTGCTACCTCATTCTTTCAGTCATTACCCACAACTCAAGACTATAGTTGAGGATGGTGGTGTAGACTGTCTGGAAAACCAAGAGTTTTGCCTTTAGAGTATTTTCCCCTTAACTCCACCATAGACTGGTACAGCACTGCTGTTCCAATCCACTTGTTGACCTTTTTCTTCACTTGTGAACCCGAGATACTTGACCTCCTCCACTAAAGACAGTTGTTCTCCCCTCTCCTGAAGGGCGCATTCCTCTGTTTTCCCAAACGAGAGCCATGACCTCAGACTTGGAGGTGCTGATCCTCATCCCAGCCACTTCATACTCAATTGAGTGCTGAAGATCCCAGTCAGATGAGGCAAAGAGGACAACATCATCTGCATAAAGCAACAATGTTACTCCTAGCTTCCCTAACTGGGCATCCTCTTATCCATGGCTACGCCTTGATATCCTGTTCGTAAAAACCACAAACAGGAGTGTTCACAAGTCACAGCCATGATGGAGCCTGACACCAGCAATAAACAGATTCAACTAATTCAACTTAAGTATTTGGACACAGCCCTCAATGCATTTATAAATGGAATGAATAGCACGCAAGAGTGGCCCTGTTACCAACTCATACTCCTGCAGCACTTCCCACAACACATGCCAAAGTACACTGTCATATGCTACTTCCAAATTCACAAAGCACATTAAAGAGGGAGTTCTTGGCTCTTTGGCTGCTATATCAGAACTGCCCTACTGTCTGTTCCTTCATATTGAGGCTGAAGGTCAGGTGACCGAAAGCAGTAGATTTATAAATTCCTTCTTGGGACCTCACTGGGTGGATCTCAGCCTCTGGAGTTACAATGACCTTCCTGGTTGGGTCCTTTCTGGCAGTCCTCCAGATTTCACGTAGAAAGAAGAAAGAACAAACTTTGTGGTACCTGGAAGCCCTTTTCTTGAATCTGTGGTTTCCCGTTTATTCTCGTGCTGGACCTTACAGGAAGATGGTATGAAATGTGACAGAAGTAATCGGAAGGGTGCTAAGTACAATTTTTTGTGATGAATAACAGGCGATCCTACCAAGCAGGGATACATCAGACTATAAAGGACAGCTTTTTGCTTTGGACTACATTGCTGTTGAGGTTCGGCTTCTTAGCAAATGCCTCTGTGCACTTTTCCTCCATTTTAAAAGGTTTTAAAGGTTTTCCTCCAGTGTAAACCTAGGTGGGCTTTGAGTTGATAGATACATTGGTGTTTTATGTCCTGTGCAGAAAATCAATGAAATTAAGAGCTCTCCAACCAGCCTGCATTAAAAAAAAAAAAAGCAGAGTCATAGCTGTGAATGTGATCCGCATTACAAACCTGCTTCGTCTCGGACATCGCTGGACTGCTGGCACGCTTACCTCTCTTGTTAAAAGCTCTCTGGATCTTTGCTTTTGTAGCGAACAGACTGCTCGGGGTCAAGGCTGCTGCTTGTGCCAGGTAAGGCACTACATTTCTTAGGGGGCAGGACAGCTGCAGGGCTTACATTTGCCAAGTGTCTGTGCAGGGAGTGTCTAGAGGGCTGCATAAGCAAGGAAGAAATGGAGACTAAGCCCCCCTCACTTTAGATTTTTTTGATACTGAGAGGTGTTCTGCCTCTCCCAATTTTTAAGTACCGGATGTGAACCTCCTGATAGACATTAAGTGAGCAGAAAGCTCTGGCTGCAACCCCTTGCTTTATGAGCTGTAAGGTGACCGCCATCAAGTGCAAGACACACTTGACAGAGAGCTTTACAACAGTGAGTCGTTTTGCAGTGCCGGCAGCCGGCTTGCCTCCATTCTTTCTTTGGATTGTATGGCAGGGTGTGTGCCTGAAGCTGTGCCAAGCAGCTGAAGAGAAAATCGCACACCCCTGCTTTTCCCCTTTAACCAGCTAGCAAGCATACGGCCGTCTCGTTTTTGCCAGGGCCACACCCACCCCTCCGCTGCATTTGTGAGCAACCTGTTGCAATGCAGTAGCGTCGCGTCTGCGGAGACGGGGAGTGGTAACCCGAGCTCCCTTACAGTATTGGCAAGTGCACCAATAACATGGTAGTGCTTAAAAGGTGGCCTTGGGCAATGGATCTGGGGACTCAGCAGTTTTTTATTTGCAGCCTGAATTATTGATGGAGCATGAGTGAAAAAGCCTTGGTTTTTCTGGCTCATCAGCTCCAGACCTGTATCCAGTGACTGCATGCCTGTCTCAAAGAAATAGGAGCGAAGGTCCAGATGGAGGGGACAGAGTATCAAGGGCTGTGTCAGTACGCCCAGAAAATTACATCTTGCTTCGGTGTGGACGGTAAGTCATTCTTGATCGGTTGGGGTTCTGGGATGGATGTCATTTTTTATTTTTCTGATTTTATGGGAGGTGAAAAGATTGTCAAGAAAATCAGTGGTAGTTAAATGTCAGGAGGCAGAAGAAGGCTGCTGATTGGTGCACACCCGTCTAATGGAACAGCTGAACGGCAGACTTGTATTGCTTCTGGTGACCTTTCCTGCGCTCAAACAAAACACCCAGGTCCAGAATAATTTGTAGTTGTCATTTGTCCAAAGTAGTTTGTCCATTTGTCATGACCTTTAGGCTTCCCGCTTAGTCATTTGATGGTTTGTTTAGTTAACAGTTAAGTTGTTTAGATGGTTTGGCAGATTCCATCTAAGAGGAATTACTGCTTAAATCACTGCTGGACCACAGACCCCTGTCTTAATTCTTTGGACTGCAGGCTCTTCACTGGATAGGAAAATTTCCTGGTTAGCAACTCACACCTCACTGAACTACACTTTTGATATTTTGGTCTCGGTTTGTGAGTTCCGACATCATTTGTAACTTAGCATATTTTACGTAACTGGCTTGAAATTTGTTCTCATAAAAATAAAACACTGTCATTCCCGCATTTAATTACTGACGGCAATCATTTTTGACACTTTTGCTGTTATTTATGATTTCATTTTACTGTTGCTACTCTCATATTATCGTCTCGTTGACTTGCTTTGTCTATGGCTCAGTGGCATTGTTGTGAGTGATAATCTGGTGAGTTAATAATTGGGGTTCAGTTCTGGGCATGGATGAAGTTTGCATGCATTTCTTCATTCCCTATGAGGGTCTTCTCAAGATCATCAGATTTCCACCCACATCCCAATAATCTGTGTTTTACACGTTGGCGGCCGATGTGAAACTAGTCTGTTTTGAGAGATTATGGGTATGTGTGAGGTTTGTCTGGAATGAGCTGGTGTTCATCTGAGGTTGGTCCTGCCCATCCATTGATACTTGGAGAAGTTCCATCCCTTTGTGAACATGTTGTTATAAAAAAACAGATTCAGTATATGGGTAGATACTTGATACATTGTTTTATAATTATCTTTTAGCTACATTGTTGTATGAAAATGTGCTATAAATAAATATTGTTATTGTTATCTTTACTATATTGTTTTACAATTCCCTTACTATGAAATGCACTTATAAAAATAACTAATGAATTACTTACATGTTAATCTTAGTTTCTGGATGGCTGTTCCACAGCAAGGAAAGAGAAAACAGTGTTCCGAGGTATGAGACATAGCAGGAGGTAGAAGGTTGAGAACGAGTGCACCCAGTACACTTTATGCTGCTCATATCAGTGATCAGGGCCACCACCAGGCTCCGGTTTGTCTCTTTGTTGGGTTGACTCACTCATTGTTCCGTTTCATTTTGTACTCCATGGGCTCCCTCATTGGCCTTGTTACTACAATTGCTTCAAAGATGACCGTGAGAGCCACCTGCCAGTTGAAGTGATCACATACTCATCCCAAATTCGTGTTCCTAAGCATTGAAATTCAATGGTAAGATGATTCACTTTATGTAGAGAAGACAGATGCGCTAACACTGATTGACTCAAAGTGCCACTGAAAAGAGAAGTACTGTTGCCATCATGTAAGCCCCATGAGTTTCACTGCCCAAGATGAAATTGATTACAAATTTACAGTAGGAACGCCCTACAGGGAGTGACCTTCTCATGAAACTGGAGCTTTCTGACGACCACGCTTGGGTATGCTAACTGACCATGTAAGAATGACATACTCCTAGAGCAATATTTTAGTTCTTTAAGGGTTTATGAGCAGATCTTTTTATATAGTGTCTTTCTGTACTTAGTGCTGTCCTACGGGCATTTTAAGTGGAATAATACAGTTGTTTCCATATTTCTACAATGTAAGCAGTGCACCAAGTGAGTGTAAGCCAAAGACTAGACTGTGCCGTATATCCCAGTGCCTTAGTTACTAGGCCAACAGGCCTGGAAGATGACCAGTGAATGAGATCCCATTAAGAAGAGCATTTCTAAAAGCAGGAGAAAGTTATACAGACATAAAAAGGGCTAATCAGAAGCCATAACGAGCTAAAATAGCGAAAGAGATATCCTAGATGAAGTGGCGTGCCAACTAGAACAAAGATACTGTGTGTGGTTACTTCCCAACAGACCTGCCCAGTTTGTGCAGGAAGTCGGTCATTTTGTTTAGTGCTGGTGTGGTTTTCTCGCATTTGTTTTCAGCTATGATATGTAAATCACTTTGACTAAAAGCACCTGTATCTCAACACGATGTTAACAGGTTATTAATTATTAAAGTGATACTAAACTTCTCCATATTGCAGAAAGAGCCAGCAAGAGTCATAAAGAAAACGTAATTTGTACTGCTCATAAAGAGGAGCAAAACAGGATATCTGTGTTAATGGACACCATGTCCAGCAGCTCTGCCTGCACAGTCTGTCAAAGAAACTAAATTTAAAAGAGGAAGTCTTCCGGTTGAACTTAAAGTCTTAAGATTGACTGGATTGATAGTTGAAGGATTGTTCAAAAGGATTTAAATATTTTACATTACATTCATTATGTTGCCTCCATATTCTCTTTGCAGATAGTGAGTCACACAGTATCTACAATGACTTTACATTTAGGGTGTCAGATGTTTAGTCAGGTTAAGCCCCTTGCTCCTTTGTCAAACAATTAGCCAGCTATGAGGTTAGAATCAACTAACCAGTGGGCCATGGTGCTGGTGTCAAGATCAGTAAGAAACAAGTTCACCTCTGAATAAGAAATTCTGTTTATCCTTCATCAAATCCGCCGCTTATGTCAGCACTGGGTCCAAGGTTGGGACAGGATGCCGATTCGTTTGATGACCATCTCCTGTCCCTACAGTCACTCACACAAGGACATTTAGAGTGTCCTGTCAACTAAACACGGGTCTGTGAGAGGAATACCCACATGCACACAAAGGCTGAAATTGAAACCTATGACTCCAGAGCTAAGAGACAGAAGTTCTAAGCACTGAACCACCACCACCACCATGACACCAAAAGAGCAAATATACATATGCTGTTTTAAGTCCACATTTTCCAGAGGTTTAAGGTACCCAGGAAATAATGGGGCATACATGTTTTTCCCCTTATAGATAGATAGATAGACACTTTATTAATCTCCAAGGGGTTAATCTCCAAGGGGAAATTTGCATACTCCAGCAGCAGTATATTAATTAAAGAGTGATAAAAATGCAGTGCAAGTTAAAAAATACAAGGTGGAGAGTGCAAGGCAGGTATAACAGTCAATAACTTTGTATAATGTTAGCGTTTACCCCCCCGGGTGGAATTAAAGAGTTGCATAATGTGGGAGAGGAACGATCTCCTCAGTCTGTCAGTGGAGCAGGACAGTGACTGCAGTCTGTCGCTGAAGCTGCTCCTCTGTCTGGAGATGATACTGTTCAGTGGATACAGTGGATTCTCCATGACTGACAGTAGCCTGCTCAGTGCCCGTCGCTTTGCCACGGATGTCAAATTGTCCAGCTCCGTGCCTACAATAGAGCCTGTCTTCCTCACCAGTTTGTCCAGGTGTAAGGTATCCCTCTTCTTCATGCTGCCTCCCCAGCACACCACCGCGTAGAACAGGGCGCTCACCACAACCGTCTGATAGAACATCTGCAGCATCTTATTGCAGATGTTGAAGGATGCCAGCTTTCTAATGAAGTATAGTCGGCTCTGTCCCCTCTTGTACAGAGCATCAGTATTGGCAGGCCAGTCCAATTTATCATCCAGCTGCATTCCCAGGTATTTATAGGTCTGCACCCTCTGCACACAGTCACCTCTGATAATCACGGGTTCCATGAGGGGCCTGGGCCTCCTAAAATCCACCACCAGCTCCTTGGTTTTGCTGGTGTTCAGGTGTAAGTGGTTTGAGTCGCACTATTTGATTAGGTTCCTATACTCCTCCTCCTGCCCACTCCTGATGCAGCCCATGATAGCAGTGTCGTCAGCAAACTTTTGCATGTGGCATGACTCAGAGTTGTATTGGAAGTCCGATGTACGGTATATAGGCTGAAAAGGACCGGAGAAAGCACTGTGCCCTGTGGCGCTCCTGTGCTGCTGACCACAATGTCAGACCTACAGTTCCTGAGACGCACATACTGAGGTCTGTCTGTAAGGTAGTTCATGATCCATGCCACCAGGTGTGAATCTACTCCAATCTCTGTCAGCTTGACCCTAAGGAGAAGAAGTTGGATGGTGTTGAAGTTATAGTATATTGTAGAGCTGACTGTCTTTGAGTACTCAAGATTTTCATCCCAGGGGTGAGCAGATTAGACCTAAATAGACCCTGTGTTGATATGTGAGTAAGTGTGTGGTGTGATGGACTGCCATCTCAACCAGTGTTGGTTCCTGGCCCTAGCATCCCTGGACTGGATTAAATAGCTGGAATAATAAATGAAGGAATAGTACTTCCACTTGACCACACCAGAGTCCTGTTTTGATAAATTCTGACCAGGGCACATTCTCCCTATGTCCACATATTTTCCAGTATTCTGGTTTTCTTGCACCACCTCACAGATCTTTGGGTATGGATGTTTGAGTATGAACATGCCCTGTAAAGAACTAGCACTCCATTCATGCTTGGTTCCTGCCTTGCTCATAGTGTTGGTAGGTCAGGCTCTGGTTCGCAGTGACCCTTTATTGGAATTGATGGATGGATGGATAGATGGATGGATTCAAACTCGAAACAGACAGCATCAGGGCAGGGATTCAAATACATTATTCTAGAGCTGAGAAACCACAACACTAACCATAAAACCACCAAGACGCTGTAGATGAAAAACTACCTGTTAGTGTAAAGTCAAAGAAAGCGTTACTTAATGCAGTGCTTCCATTGAGCAGAAATGCGGGCAGATGAGTGTCAATATTATAATGATGTCTTCTAAAACCTGAGTACATCTTAATTAAAATGGGGTATAAAGATACTTTTACACTTCTGCTAAAACTATTATAGTGGTTTTTGTGCGGGCCGTTTACTTACAAGGACAGCACATTGGCTATCAGGCTGTCTCACACTCCTGGAGCTGTCTGTATGGAGTCTGCACGTTGACATCGTGCATGACAGGGGTCTGGGTGTGAAAGGCTCTTCCACAATTAAAGCAATGTGTCTAACAGCAGTGTGGCCATATCCTAACATAGCACTGTCAGTCTCTGAGGTTTCATTAGGATAATCAGCAAAGCACAAATATCCTCAGACGAAAGGTGATATGTCTTGAAATTTAAATATTCATGGCAAAACGACACATCAGAATATAAATAAAATACAGTAAGGATTTTTTGTGATTTGAAGAATGATCAAGGACATTAGAAAGTGCAAAAGTGTCCAAGTAAAACTGGAGGGTGGCAGTGCTTATAATGGCCAAGTATTTGGTTCAAAACCTGTGCATAATAATAATAACTAAAAAGATAATTAAATTTCCCTGTTTATACAAAGTCATTAACTTTTTCAATATTTTTAGCTGACCATCTGTCTATTTTATGGACCGTTTTATCTGGATTCTAAGTCAAAACTGAGTCAAGCAGGCAGGCCTTCTGTTTTTAAGGAAGCTGACTCTCAGAAAAGGCAGTAGCACCCTGCAGCCCTCTAATCGAATTAAGCGGGATAAGACAATGAACGAATAAATGAATGAGTCAACTGTTCAAGCTTCTTGTGGATTAATTACAAGCCAGAGGTGGAAGTCAGTTTAAACAGGAGAAAGTTGTCGTTGTGTGAAAGCGTTACAACAGACAGAGGTTACCGGCTGGTGAGCCTATAAGCCTATTGCTTAACAGAGTGCTTTATAATGTGTGAAAGGTGGTATAAAAATAAGATTGGTCAAGGAATGTGCATCATGGTGGCCTAGCTAATGCTGCTGCCTCATAGTTTCTAGAGTTCTGGGTTCAGATCATGAGTCGTTCATTTGTGATCTGACTCATTCAGTCTGCCATCATGAGGGTTTTCACTTTGATTTACTCCCAAATCCCAAACACGTGCAGTTTTATTTGTGTGAATGAGTATGCCTTGTGACGCACTTGCCCTGGACCAGGGGTGGCTTCATCACTGTTGTGATTGGCTCTAGTCCTTCTTGACACTGAATGTATTGTGCTCTTACACAAATATCCTATATACCTTCAGGTTATGCAGTATGTTCTTTTTTCCTGTAACCTAATAACTGGTTGAAATGAGTTCACTAAGTACCGACACCACAGTGGCTAACACTACTCCCTCACAGGTTTAGGACACTGAGTTTAAACCTCAGTTTTCATTTCTGCTGCCTGCTTCAAGTTTGCATGTTCTGTCGATGTCTAACCGGCTCCTTGTCCGGGTACTCCACATTTCTTCCAATTTCCCAAAGACATGCAGGTTATGTTGGTGACTAACTCTGAACTGACTTAGTGTGAGTAAGCGTGCCTGACAGTGGACCGGTGCCTCGTTTGAGGTTGGCAATGCTTGAGGACTCTGACCCTTGTTTGACCCTTGTGACACCGTACTGGACAAATTGTGTGGGTTGATTAAATGGACGAGTGAATAGAGATTAGTGAGTTATACAAAGTGGGGTCACCATCTGAAGGAAGTTCTCGTCCCTCATGATGACTTCTCTTAGCACTGTTACCAGAACACAGAGGCACACTATAGAGCGCTTTGTTGACTGTCGCTGTCTGGATTTATTTAAGAAGGACGATCCTTCTGAATAACAACAAATTTAAAAGATGAAAATGAAACAAGAGAGTCCTATGAGTTAAAATATAAAAAAAGATCTTAAAAAAAAAAAGTGAATCTGAAGTGATTTACTCTCCATCTAGATACTGTACCAGAGACGAAATAGCCAGCTAATCAAAACAGGAGTTAAATTAAAGAAAGAAACTTGGAGCTGATTTTGAAAAAGGTCCAAAAAAGCCCCCAAATATAGACATTGGGGACAACTCCGCTAACAATCTCCAACACTTCACAAAAACACAGCATATTGGGTGGTCCTGAATTCATATAACAAGCACCAGAATCAGATTTATAAACAGTGTCATTTAATACTAGTTTTAAAAAATGGTTGGAATAATAACTTTAAACACTTGTGGAATCCCAGCATCAGCATTTCCTCCCTCTAACCCAGAGAAGTGTGCCTTTGGTAGGATGTTTGTCTTTGTGTGTACACCAGGGGGCAGTGTTTTTTATATTGTATATTACAGCCTGCTTAATGTAGCTTGGAGTTATGGGAGACCAAACTCTATCCAGGCAGCGTTAGGCACCGACAGGCAGGAACCACAGCTTGATGTGGTGCATTTTAGGTTGACTGCAGCAATTCAGAGTAACTGATCATCCAGGCCTGCCCATTTTCTCTGATTAAAAACCAGAGTATCAAGAACCTCGAGGATCTCTCTGGATAGACGGGGAATATGCCTGGATTTAAACTGACCACTCTAGAAGTGTGAGGCAACAGTGTTATTATGCTGCCACTCTTTTGGACTAGATTATGTGAAAAGGATGATGTCTGTTTTGCATTAGCATTTTTGTTTTTAAAGGGAATTTTATATATTTAACACTTTCATTATGAATGTCTAAAAATATCAGGTGCAACTAATAGGAAAATTAAATAAGGTTCAGAGTTGAAGTGAAGACATGGTGATGCATTGGTCATGTACTGCTGGCTTATGGATTCAGTGGCTGGGGTTTGAATCCCACGCCCAGTTGCTCTCCATGTGGAGTTTGCATGTTCTCCCTGTGTCTGTGTGGGTTTTGTTCAGGTACTTGGGTTTACTTCCTACTTGCCCAACAACATGTATGTTAGGTTGAACGATGGTTCTAAATAGGCCAAGTGTGGGTCTGTGATGGACTGGCATCTAGTCCAGCGTCAGGTCTTCTAACACGGAAATGGATAAAGCAGGTTTAAGGATGTTTTAATTATGTTGTAATTTATTTTAGATATTTTAAGTAAATCAATAAATGAGAAGTGCATTTAGACTGCTTTACTCTGAAGAATATGAAGGTCAGGTTATACACAGCACTCATTAATGGTAACCAATCCACTTGCCTTCTTTACTCAAAACCTGCCAAGATTACGGGATGTTATGGAATGAGTTACAGAATGGCTTTCTCCTGCTTTGTTTGTGTATTTGTAATTTATTAATAACTCAAAAGAGAAATGAAAGTACATTATTTAGGAACAATTCAGCATGTTTTGATCCACGAGAAGGTAGAATTTCACCCTTAATGTCAGAAGGGACTCATTCAATTCCCCAGATGTGCTGTACGACTTTAAGTAAATCGCTCAAATCTTTCTTCTACACTGACTTTCGGTGAACATGTGAAGACTCAGGTTTGACATTTCTGGATCTAGAAGAGCTTTAGGATATGCTGGAGATCACCAAATTCATCAAAACGGGAGCAGTGCAGTTACAATTGTTTTCTTCATTCTGAAAGTTTAATGGTTATAACAGAAATGTGTAGAGAGACGTATACAAGGGTTGTTCAAAAAGTTTCCGCACTTTTATATTTTTGTTGGAAACAGTGAAGGTGGGTGTCTGAGAGTGTCATGTGACTAATTCTGTCTGGCAAGCTGGCTGCCCTTGCAGTGTGGTTATAAGAGTTGTCACCCTGTGGTGAAGATGGTTGTGAAACTTACAAATTTCTCCAAAGAGGAACAGCAAATTGGAATTTTTTTTTTCCCTTTCAAATAGATGTTACTGGAGAGGTATGGTGGTGCAGTGCTTAGCACTGCTGCCTCACAACTCTAGCAGTCTACCTTTGAAATCCCTGATTGGTGGCTCTTGAGTCTGCATTTTCTCCCTGTGTTAGGAGTGAATTGGTTTACTGCTCGTACTCCAGAGAAGGTGAAATTAGACTCCATCTCCGATCCGTCTTTTTTGCCTGCTGTTTACCTCGGCGCCTCCTATTAGCTAATGACACAGCAGTCATGTGATGTGAGGGGCCTGATCAAAGTGCTTGATGGGGTACACTAAGAGGCCAAGTTGAGACCCCATCCTGACCCCTGTTATATCAACTATAAACAGGCGGGGTGTGATGTACTTTGGGTGTCTTAGTGAGCGGACTCTGTGATGAACTTGTGATAAGGTGCTGCACCCTCCAGGTTTTCCTCCCATCATGGATCTCTTGCTCCTAGGATTGGTTTCAGACCAGGCAACCTTGAAATTTGAATGATGTGGGTTTCATAAATATGCAAGTTGCTATTGTCTCTTTCGTCGTCTAAAAGTAATCTTTTGGTACTAATATTAATTCAATACTGAAATGAAAAAATTTAGCTTATTTCAAAAAGTATCTTTTTTATTCATATATCTGTATACTGTGGCATTAAAACATAATGTAAAAGATTTGGGAAAACATCAACAATTGTCCTGGGGTTCAGATGCACAGATGTCGAAAAGCTTACTGAAAGCTCAGCAGTGAAGCAATTTGTTTTGAATAAAAAAAAGTTTGTAAGCTTCTTAAAAAAGACCTTTGCTTGGGATTTTAAAGTTGGCACCAGTTTTATTTAATATTCAGTGCTCACTGTGCTCTGTATTGAATGGAAGATCATTAACCGGAGGGGCGTAATGCCTTGGCCACCTGACCATCTTAGAAGATAATCACTAAAAATACATCATCCCTAATCTTCTTAAGTCAGAATCAAGGAGCTTCTTGGGAACTGAAGGCTACGCAGGAGACGTCCGTTGCCGGCTTTTTCACTTCGTCAGGTCTTTTCTGGTGGAGTGCTTTGAGGAAGCAAAGTTACCATGCCCTCACTTCCCAATTTAAACAGTCTAGGAAAATTATGTGGCTCATCAAGAAGCAGCAATGTCATTACGCAGAAGGTGAAGCGGAAGAATTCAGTCAAGAGGATGTCTATCATTGAGGATGGGCAGATAGCAGAGGTGTTGTATTTAATTCCCAAACAGTCGGTACTGAGACAATTGCCTAACCTGAACCCAGATGACTACTACTTGTGTGAACGTCTGTCAGATGTGGCAACTGATCCCGATCGAGGTAAAGTACAGCTAAAAACTTAAATCACATGTGTAACAATAGATGTTTGAAATGTAAATTCTGATTTTAAGTCATTTTGGGAGTGTGGGTTATTAACTTGTCAGATGAAAACTTCCCAAATTCTAATGTTATTTTCCATTTTGTTTTATATATTACTTCTTCATAGTAACACAAAGTAATAGTAGTGAGTGTTCCGTTAAAAGAGTAACATTCTCAAACCTCCGGTCATAAGGATGCAGAATTTTAGCCTAGTATATAAAAGTTTGTAAATATCATGGGCGGCACGGTGGCGCAGTGGTTAGCGGTTGCTGCCTCACAGTTAGGAGACCCAGGTTCGCTTCCCGTGTCCTTCCTGTGTGGAGTTTGCATGTTCTCCCCGTGCCTGCGTGGGCTTCCTCCGGGTTCTCTGGTTTCCTCCCACAACCCAAAGACATGCAGGTTAGGTGCATTGGCGATCCTAAATTGTCCCTATTGTGTGCTTGGTGTGTGTGTGTGTGTGTGCCCTGTGGTGGGCTGGCGCCCTGCCTGGGTTTGTTTCCTGCCTTGTGCCCTGTGTTGGCTGGGATTGGCTCCAGCAGACCCCCATGAACCTGTAGTTAGGATATAGTGGGTTGGATAATGGATGGATGGATGGATGGATGTAAATATCATCAAGGCCTCTCATATATGAACTTCCAGAACTGTTGAGAATAATACAATAACAACAAAAAAGTTTAACTGGGATGCAGTATACAGTTACTGTATATACTATACATACAATATAATATAATATACTCACAAAGTACTTGTTTTACCATATAGTAGTGTAGGGCTGGCTATGGCCTTGTGCCTGAGTAGACTCTTGACTCCAAATGTCCCTGTAATTAAATAAGCAGCTTCAGAAAAAGGATGGATAATACTATATATCATTATTTTGTGTAAGAATCATTTGCAAACATCCCCATGACTCTGGTCTGGATTAAGCGGAGTAGAAAATGACAGGACATGGCAAGACATTTGCAAACACGTTCATCCATCCGCATTCTGAACCGGCTTATTCCAGGTGAGGGTCACAGGGAGAGGGAGTCTCACCTAGCAACACTTAGCACAAGGCTGGAAGCAAGCATGGATGGAGCAGCAGTGCATTGCAGGGCATAGTCACACATGTGGCTGATTTGGCAGATACCTAACATGCACAACTTAGACGCGGGAGGTAAATCAGGTTACGGAAATAGATGTGAGGGGACCCAAACCAAAACAATTTCCAAACTTGTGAAAAATGACAAAACTTTTATTTTAAAATTCCCTTTTAGTCACCTTCAAAATACTCTACTTGAAATGCAATGCTCGTGCAATGAAGTGCTGAAGCGTCTGCAGAAAAGCATCAAGAAAAAATATTCACAGAAGTGGCGCACCCAAAATTGATTTTTACGCCTTGACATTACGTTTTCAGTCAGTTTTTGACCAAAATACAATGTGGTTGATGATTTGTAAATGCCACCGTTCATATGATCTCACTCCCTTTGACTTCTATTTGTTCCTGAAATTAAAATTGAGTTTGAAAGGACAAAGATTTGCTACTGTGTTAGAAATCTAGAAGACAATGCAGGAGGCTCTGCACGCGGTAATAGAAGACGAGTACAGGAAATGTTTCCAGGAATGAGAGCAGCGCTGGGACAAGCATATTGCATCTGATGGTGAGTGTTTTGAAGGTGGCTAACAGAAAATTTATAGTATAGTTTTATAGTAAAGATATTTTATTTTTAAATTCCAGGAAGTTTTGGGTCCCACTCTATAAATGGATATGGGGAGAATGTGAAAAGTCCACAAAGATAGTGCATCGGTCAGGATTGTGAAGTGCCAAGACTCAATTTATTATTAAACCTCTTTAATTCATTCTGAAGAATTTGGTCAAGTGGGTGTCTATCATTGAAGAAGTCTCAATTTATTATTAAACCTCTTTAAGCCAGTCCTGGCGAATCAGTGCACAACTATTTTGGTAGCCACAGTTGCAAGACAGCAGTCAATGGTGGATGGGCACACCAGTTTAGCACAAGACACATTCACCCACTAACTACTGCAGGGCCAGTTTAGAGCTGCCAACGATCCTCCATATCTATGGGGTGTGAGCTGAAAACTTGGTGGGGAGTGAAAGGGTTAACTCCCAGCGTCTTTCTTGTCAGGGAACATGGATGTGCTGTAAGGTATACCTGCCCTTAAAGAGCGACTCGTCTGGGGCAGCATGAAGTGCACATTATCACTTTAGGACATTGGCACCCCATGGCAGCAGCATTTCAATCTAACCAATTCTGAGATCGGAGGTTAATTCCATCCATCCATCCATCAGCATCCTTTAATCCAGTTTAGGATCGTGTTGTCTGGAGCTCAGCATTAATTATTTCTATCTTAAGTAAGTCCGCCATCATTTCCTAAATTTCACTTTTACAAACTAGAAATACCCAAAAGGTTTGTTCACTTTTAAAAGAATGTTTCAAAGCTTTATGATTTTCAATACAAGTGAATGCCTTTGTCTTATCATTGTATTTGTTCCTGGCCTGTTCCTTTAATTATCTTCTATTATGCTGTATTTTGTCCAATGTGGGGATCTTAATTTCAGGATGACCTCTGATCCACAATCTTCAAAGGGCCTTAATGGTAGACCAAAGGCTTTTAAGGAAGACAGGGAGAAACTCTGTTGCTTGAGGTCTTGAAATGGCAGGGCACAGCTTAACAGTAAATAGTGTTATACCATTTCTCATTATATCTTACTTCTTGCTGTAAGGAGACCAGGGCGTGTGCCCTGGGTGCTGCCTACATGGAGTTTGAATGTTCTCCCTATGTGTTTTTGAAGGTGTTCCGATTTCCTCCCGAAGTCCAAAGACATGCAGGTTTGGTGAACAGCAAGGATAAATTAGCTGTAGCATATGTCTGTGTTTATGTGAGTTCATCCTGTGACAGATTGACAACCCGCTCAGATGTTGTCCTGCCTTGCACCTGATGATTACTGGGATAGGCTACAGCTTTCTCCTGACCCTTCCCTGGATAATCAGGTTGGATGGATGAATTGATTATATCTTAAGGACAATTAACTTTAGAAAAATGTAGATTTATATTTATTTATATATATATATATATATATACTAGCAAAATACCAGCTTCAAGAGAGAAGTAGTGTGTTAAAGAAGTTATGAAAAAGAAAAGGAAACATTTTAAAAATAACGTGACATGATTGTCAATGTAATTGTTTTGTCACTGTTATGAGTGTTGCTGTCATATATATATATATACATATACACATATCAACATATATATACACATACATATACATACATACATACAGATAAATATACATATATATACACATACATACATACACACACATATATATACATATCCATATATATATACACATATATACATATCTACATATATATATATACTGTATATAGCAAAATCCCCGTGCTTCGCAGCAACGAAGAACCTATATCTATAGATATATATAAATATATATCTATATCTCTATCTCTAGATATCTATCTATATATATCTATATCTATATATCTATCTATCTATATCGATCTATTTCTATATATATATATATATATATATATATTTCTCCCTTGGGATGCGAGCAGCTGTTGCTGGGGGTGCCAGAAAATTGTCATTGTGAAGCAGAGCCTTACTGGAAATTTGAGGCATTTGAATTGAAATGGGAGATCAGAGGGTATAACGGTGATGCGAGTGTGTCACTCTGCTGTTTTTTGTGTGTAGCTGCCTTCACACAGCTTCTCCGCTGCTTTATAAACGAACGCCATATAAGGCCGTCATTTCTCTTTGCCTCGCGGTTCTGTACTGTTCTATTGTTCGTTTATTACGATTGTTATAGTTATTGTGTAGCTATTGGAGACTTACTTTACTGTTCAGGTGCCCATTTCCTTTATTTAATCCGCGGCTTGTACGCTATTTTTTGTTCATTTATTACGATTATAGATATTTATCGATTCCCTTCTTTAGCTGACTGCCTGCTCATATAAGGTGCTCCGCTGGTTTTTTGTGAAGCAGCCTTTACATAGCTTTTCCGCTGTTTTATAAATGAATCTATACTAATAAAAGGCAAAGCCCTCACTCACTCACTCACTCACTCACTCACTCACTCACTCACTCACTCACTGACTCATCACTAATTCTCCAACTTCCCGTGTGGGTGGAAGGCTGAAATTTGGCAGGTTCATTCCTTACAGCTTCCTTACAAAAGTTGGGCAGGTTTTATATCGAAATTCTACGCGTAATGGTCATAACTGGAAGCAGTTTTCTCCATTTACTGTAATGGAGATGAGCTTCAACGCCGTGGGGGGAGTTTCGTGTGACATCATCACGCCTCCCGTAATCACGCAGTACATAGAAAACCAGGAAGACCTCAAAAAGCGCTCAAGAAAACATGCATTATATAATTGAGAAGGCAGCGAAACAATAAGAAGCGGCGAGTGACATATACAACCATATTCATGAGTTCTGCTACTTGAAACAAAGCACGATGTAAACCTACACTTTAAATTAAGTTCATAGACAGGCTGCGCTGGCGTTTGTAATTTAGTGCCTGCCCATATAAGGCCATCCGTCAGCGGCAATCCAATAGCAAACTGCCACGGGTAAATATTCACGGGTGAAGGACTGTGGAGAGGAAGATGAGATGGTCAGGGTGGTGTTTGACACAAACTCAGCGAAACTGCCAGAGAAAGTTTTAAGTGCCAGGACTAAGGTAACATTAAATAAAGCTATGGACATAGCACGAGATGGCACCAGCACAGCTGGGAACCTTCGATGCAAGTACACCGAGTGGCTCACGTGAACTGGCGCAGTGCACAGATAAAAGCAACAGTTCCAAAGAGCGTGAACAAAACCGAATTACACAATTGAAAAGGCAGCAAAAATATGAAGCGTCTGATAAGCATATTCATAAATGCAGCTACTGTGGAAACAAAGCACACGTTGGAAAAAGTCAATGTCCCGCTAAAGGAAGACAGTGTAAAAAAAACCCGTGCATGCAGTGTGTCAGGTCTCAGATAAAGAAGAAGACGAGCTGTTTATTGATGCAGTAAGAAACGAATCGATGAATGAAACCTGTCATCTTTACAGCGATTGACAAACACGGAATGTAACTTGAACACAACACATCCTACAAATACGAACCTGATTGAAAGAAATAATGATAATCAAATCCTTGATGACAGCAACACTCAGTAACACTCACAAAACAAATACTGTATATTGACAGTCATGTTACGTTATTTTTAAAATGTTCCCTTTTCTTTTCTACCTTTTTAACACACTACTTCTCCGCTGCGATACGCGGGTATATATATATGTATATATATATATATATCCCGATCTACATACTCGAATAATGGATACTTTATTCGCCATCAATGATTGTTTTGGTAAAGCCATACTCAGTGTATTCATTAGATGAGCGGTAAAAAGTAAGAGCGAGGGAGGATGACTCATTGAGGCATGCAGGCTGTAGTCTTGCGTCAACTCTATCTGAATTGCGTGATCACATTTGAAAAAATATATCTTTTCAAGTTCTATTTAGTCCATATGTGTCAAACTCAAGGGCAGGGCCACATCCGCCCGGCGTGTAATTATATCCGACCGCGAGATCATTTTATATACTGTATTATTGTTATTAAAGCCGGGTATATGAAGCGCTGGTAACACAATAAACTACAGATCCCATAATGCAGCGCTTCAGCTGCCTTGTCGAACACTTACGCGTTAATCAAGTCTACCTTATGATGCTGCAAGTTATTGCGAAGCTAGAGTTATTGCGCACTGAGTTTGCACGGCGCTTTGGTGACTTTGAAGAACAAAAAAAGTCCGTCTACATGCAGCTCGAACCTTGTGCATGTTTGGTAGCACATATCTGTGTGAGAAGCTCTTCTCAGTGATAAAGACTAACAAAACAGCACACAGGAGTCGCCTCACTGATGAGCACCTGCAATCCATCCTGAGAATCTCCACAACACAGAACCTCACACCAAACAGAAACGAACTTGTGGCCAAAAAAAGATGCCAGGCGTCCAGCTCTAAAATGACATATGAGCAAAGACAACTGAATGATTTGATTTGTTATTGCATGTAAGGCGGAGTCAACCGTTTTAACAAACAGCGTATTGCACTGATCTGAAATAGCTGTGTGTGTATAAATGTAGATATGTATGTATATGTATATATATGTTTATATATGTGTGTGTGTATGTATGTATGTATATATATATATATATGTATTTGTGTGTATATATGTGTGTGTATGTATTTATATGTGTGTATATATGTGTGTGTATATATGTAGATATATATGTATGTATATATGTGTATATGTATAGATAACAACACTCATCACTCACAACAGTGACAAAACAATTACATTGACAATCAGGTTACGTTATTTTCAAAATGTTTCCTTTTCTTTTCATTGCTTCTTTAACAAACTACTTCTCCGCTGCGGCGTGGGTATTTTGCTAGTGACATATAAAGCCATCCTTTTTCCTAGCTTTACCAAGGATGCTGCCTTTTATTTAATCCACGGGTTCTCCGCTGTTTTATTGTTCGTTTATTACGATTATTATAGTTCTCTTTATATATCACGTTGTCAGTTCAGCACTCTGGTTGTAATATGACGAAGCTGCGTGGGCTCACTCTTGAGAATGCAACGTATAGTTGTCCAGGAGAAAAGCAATGTTGCCTCAAATCAATGGCAACCTTTTGTAGGGTCTGTCCCTGAGACTTATTACTTCTCATCGCGAAGCTCTTCCTTCTTTTCTATTTACTGCGTTGACAGTCAGTTCACGCGATTACGTGGGAGGCATGATGATGTCACACGCAGCTCCGCCACGCCATCGAGCTAACGTCCATTACAGTATATGGAGAAAAATAGGTTCCAGTTATGACCATTACGCGTAGAATTTCAAAATGAAACCTGCCCAACTTTTGTAAGTAAGCTGTAAGGAATGAGCCTGCGAAATTTCAGCCTTCTACCTACACGGGAAGTTGGAGAATTAGTGAGTGAGTGAGTGAGTGAGTGAGTCAGTGAGGGCTTTGCCTTTTATTAGTATAGATATCTATATATATAATTCACAGGCATGCAAGACGCACGGAAGACACAGAGCCACGTCCACCAACTCTAACAGAGCCCCACCCGCCAACTGTAAGACCATGGGATACCATGGGATATGCACGACAGGGCCAGGCCCGCCAACTGTAACCCTCCTCACGCGTCTACCATCGCTCTCGAGGCATTTGCACTGCCTGCTCATGTGCCTGCACGCATCAACTCACCAAACACAGCCTCAGTTGCTTTTGTCCGTGCTACAGTCCACATACACGTCTGAGCCACGTTGACTTTTCATTGTTCTTTTCGGTTCCAGCTGCTTTTCTATATATATAATCGACCAAGTCGCCCGACCATGGGGTACGCACGACAGAGGCCCGACTGCCCACTCTAACCCTCCTCCCGCATCATGGGGAACACACGACAGAGCCCCGTCAGCCAACTCTCACCCTCCTCCTGCGTCCACCCTCGCTCTCGAGGCATGTGCACTGCTTGCTCATGTGCCCACCCCCAACACGCCACCAAACACATCATCACTTGCTTTGGTCTGTGCTGCAGTCCTCATGCAGCAGTAAGCCACGTTGACTGTTCACGTTGATAATTATGTGGCGATTGCTACGCCGCGGGTTGGCTAGTGTGTGTGTATACAGTATACGTATATATATGCTGTTTATTTGTGTGGCATGGTAGTACACAGATTGTCACTGCTACCTCTTAGCTCTGGAGTCCTTGCCACAGCCGCAAGACATGTGGGTTAGACTACTTGATGACTGAGTTGGGGGTGGCTTACACTTAGTGCTGCTTTAATTGTCTTTGACCCACCCAAGATCCATAACTGCATAAGGCAGATTAGAAAATCTATGTATATGTATCTGGTATGTTGTAATATATTAAGTAACTACTACTTCTTCTTCATCATCTTCTCCCACTTCTATGTGAGGTCAATGTGCTTGATCAAATTTTCTTCAAAAAAAATAATATATTGATTAACTGCTCTCTAATAATAGACTTATAGTATATATTGCTGTTGGGTTTGTAACAGTTCAGATTCAACTCATTGGTCAGTTTATGGGTTTTCTGGTAACCCCAATAATTTTTTTTACAGTAAATGTTACATAAAGTACTTAATTGAACAATGCCATCAACAACATTTATGTCTATAGCACATATTTATACACAGAATGTAGCTCAAAGTGCTTTACATGATGTCAAAGAAAATACTACAAGAAAAGAAAAAGCAAATTAAAATTGCATAAGAATAATAATGAATTCATAACATTCAAATCATAAATAATACATAAATATTCATAGTCAATCTTGCTCAATAAATTATTCAGGATAATATTAAAAAATACATTAAAAAAACCCTTACCTCGATGTAATAATATGATGCTACCTCAAAGACTGAAACAACAAGATCTATCTATCTAATATGAAAGCCATGGAGACACGTTTAACTGGAGACTTGAAATTGGCCCACCATGTGTGAGTATACACTGCAATCTGCTTAGTAGTTTCTGTTTTGCAAATAGTGCTGGAAGCATAGTCAGGGCATGGCTTAGGTAACCTAAGCGACTGCAAAGGACCCTTACGGCCACCAGGGGGGTCCCATCTGCCCAGTTTGCAGTAGGAAAGATGGGGAAGTGAAAGTTGACAAATACAGTCATATGAAAAAGTTTGGGAACCTCTCTTAATTCTTTGGATTTTTGTTTGTCATTGGCTGAGTAGCAACGCCCTTTTAATATATGACATGCCTTATGGAAACAGTAATATTTCAGCACTGACATTAAGTTTATTGGATTAACAGAAAATATGCAATATGCATCATAACAAAATTAGACAGGTGCATACATTTGGGCACCCCAACAGAGATATTACATCAATACTTAGTTGAGCCTCCTTTTGCAAATATAACAGTCTCTAAACACCTCCTGTAGCCTTTGATAAGTGTCTGGATTCTGGATGGAAGTATTTTTGACCATTCTTCCATACAAGATCTCTCCAGTTCAGTTAAATTTGATGGCACGAGCATGGACAGCCAGTTTCAAATCATCCCATAGATTTTCAATGATATTCAAGTCAGGGGACTGTGACGGCCATTCCAGAATATTGTACTTCTCCCTCTGCATGAATGCCTTTGTAGATTTCAAACTGTGTTTTGGGTCATTGTCTTGTTGAGATATCCAGCCTCTGCGTAACTTCAACTTTGTGACTGATGCTTGAACATTATCCTGAAGACTTTGTTGATATTTGGGTTGAATTCATCCGACGCTCGACTTTAACAAGGGCCCCAGTCCCTGAACTAGCCTCACAGCTCCACAGCATGATGGAACCTCCACCAAATTTGACAGTAGGTAGCAGGTGTTTTTCTTGGAATGTGGTGTTCTTCTTCTGCCATGCAAAGCGCTTTTTATTATGACCAAATAAGTTAATTTTCATCTCATCAGTCCAAAGCACTTTGTTCCAAAATGAATCTGGCTTGTCAAAATGAGCATTTGCATATAACAAGCGACTCTGTTTGTGGTGTGAGTGCAGAAAGGGCTTCATCACCCTGCCATACAGATGTTTTTGTGCAGATTGCACTGAATTGTAGAACGATGTACAGATACACCATCTTGCAGGTCTTTGGAGGTGATCTGTGGGTTGTTTGTAACCATTCTCACAATCCTGTGCATATGCCGCTCCTGTATTTTTCTTGGCCTGCCAGACCTGGGTTTAAAAGCAACTGTGCCTGTGGCCTTCCATTTCCTGATTACATTAATTACAGGTGAAACTGACAGTTTAAATCTTTGAGATAGCTTTTTGTAGCCTTCCCCTAAACCATGATACTGAACAATCTTTGTTTTCAGATCTTTTGAGAGTTGCTTTGAGGATCCCATGCTGTCACTCTCCAGAGGGGAGTCAAAGGGAAGCACAACTTGCAATTGACCACCTTAAATACCTTTTCTCATGATTGGACACACCTGTCTATGAAGTTAAAGGCTTAACGAGCTAATCCAACCAATTTGGTGTTGCAGGTAATGAGTATTGAGCAGTTACATGCATTCAAATCAGCAAAATTACAAGGGTACCCTCATTTTTGCACAGCCAGTTTTTCACATTTGATTTAATTTCATACAAATAAATACTGCTTCACTAAAAATCTTTGTTCGGGAAACACTACAGTACTCAGATACTCCTAGGAAATGAAAGACATACCACTGTTAATCTTTTTTGTTGAAAGTAGAATAAATTATTATGCAGGCTTGGAGGGGTTCCCAAACTTTTTCATATGACTGTAAGTGCAGCTTACTCCAAGGGGAATAAATGTGGTCTTCAATCAGATTCAGTACTCCAAAGGACACTCCCCCTACTCATTGATTGTGCTGATTACTTCAAGGTGGACCAATATCTTCGGTCACAGTAATTATTTGAAGGGGGACCATCCCACTCCTCAGACAGGCTGCCTAGATCAAGGGGATCCACCCTGCTCCCCTCTTTAATCACGCTGCTTCCTCCTACTTTTCCCAAGTGATGCGTCAACCTTTGTGAGATCTTTTAGTAAAACGTGTTAACAAGGAGCTCTTTAGCTCAACAAGAACAAAACCGACAGTGGTTGGCAAGATAGGCTCTGACTTCCTTGGAGATCTGAATTGCAATAAATGGGTTTGAATGAATGAGGTCCAAAAATCTATACATGAACACATCTCTAGTAGGTGATTGGATTAGCTTTATTTCTACTGTATGATTGTGTTCCCAACCTGCCAGACTTTAGCTATTTTGTTTGTTTGCTGATTATGACATTCATTTCTTATCAGATGGCTGTGCAGTAGCAGTCTCAGTGAAAATCCTGTCAGTCGTGCTGTGTGCGTGCGCCTGTTGCCATGCTGAACTGTGGTAGAGAGAACATTACTGCAGTGTTACAATGCCTGCATACCAACTAGCACATTTCCATACAATTATTACATCTTTGGAATTTTGTATTATTTTAAAGTGCAGCAAAAAAGTGTGACGTAAACATTTAGATGCTGTGGGGCTGATGAAGAAATCTGAGAAACTGAATTTCCCTGGTTGTCTAGCTGTGAAAGTGGACAGTACTGACTTGTGTTTGGAAAACATTTTAAATATAAGCCAATCTAAAAAAGTCATTTAATATTCACTTTAGACTGTAGTTTTTATATACCTTATCTCTTTTCTAATTCACGGTATTTATAGACTTCAAGTATACTATATGTGTGTCAGTTTTTCTTTCCACTCGCCAGACATTTTAGTAATTTCTGGAAGATGCAAAACATTAAGACTGTTATGCTTTTTTATGGCAAGCAGTTAGAGAAGAGTGGCCTGCATCACTTCTAAAATTAGTTACCTTCTACTCTCCACTGTAGATTCATTCTACTTTTCTCAGAATGAAATGTAAAGCCATTGAGATCTTTTATGGCCAATTGTACTGTGCTTATCCTTTGTTCACTCTTCAGACCACCTGATGAACGGCATAGGTCAATCAAGACCAGGACCCTCAGATTTCATAATTTTAGCCATATATAAGATGTGGTATGCGTAAACGTAACATTTTGACTATTAGAGCATTCACCAACATGATGAATATGTATAGGTATGTTTTTGTTGATTTGGTTGCTCAAATGTTGTTGTGATATTAGGAATACTATTGTCCTAATGCACTATTTCTTTTATCAGTTTATTGTTTCTTTAATTGTATAATCTTCATCAAATCAAATTGGTAAAGAAAAAATTCAGTTCTGTGGCAGAGCTGTTCCACTCTTTCACATCCTATTTGCCCCTTCCTTGACTCCTCTACCTTATTGTTTGGTAACAATACTGGCACTCAGGTGGTTGAGTACTAGCTTAGTTCATGTTAGTGCTCGAGCATTGTGCTAAGTGGCCATCCATAAAATGCAACATAATTCTCTGAATTGTTTTTGGCTGATTATGCTCTTTTTGCTCTGCCACAAGTTGATAAATGGCAAGCAACTCCTCCTGAAAGAAAGGAAGGGCTGGGAGATAAAGTAGTCGGGAATGGGAAAAAAATATCAGTACCAGAAAAACTTGTAACCGTGTGTCAAACCCTAAGATGCTGTTTTGTCAGCAAACTGGCAGGTAAACTTCGGAAGAAAAACCGGGAGATACACTTAAAAAACAAAACCAAAAAAAAGAAAGTTACAAAGTGAAATGAAACCGAAGCCCAACAGAAGAGACAATAATTGTGGCTGAGAAAACAAGAGGGTCAAAACCGAAAGTACACTCGTGTGACGGTGCAGGTTGGCTCCTTGCTCCATCTTCGCTTTTGGGAGCCTCTTGAACCCGACATGTCGATCATTGTGGCTGGGATAAGTGTAGCAGATGAGGACAAAACACACCAGGCAAGGGGATGGTGAAAAGTGCAAGTACTTTTATTATTAAAAAAAAACAAATCCAAAAGTGTTCACATGGAGATTAAAATCAATAAATGGAAAAATCAATTAAAAACAAGGTTAAAACAACGCAGTACAGGAAACTCATTTTAAAATCTGACAAGCCCGGTTGCCTTCCTTTAAACTAGATATTTCTCTGGTTTATCCTGTCTGGACCTTGCAGACCAGAGAGACGTCGACCAACAGGTGCAAACGCCCATCTCTTTGAAAGATTTCTGTTAAGGCTATTAAGTATTACTTCTATCATGTTAGCAACGTTCTGAGCTTGCGGCTGCACTGGGCTTAGTCTCCTGGGGTAGCAGTGCACTTTTATATTTCTTTAAACCTATGCTTTACTGCTTTATTGACAAATTCTGTATTGACCATGTTTTCTGTTTCCCAGCTATTCATCTCATTTATGTGAATCTTTATTTAATAATGTTGAAGGCTGCATTAGCCATCCCCCACTTACAGTAACTAAGATCTCTATGGTCACAATACTCCCTCAGTAATGGGCAGCTGGGTATGAATACCAAAATTAAGATGAAGGTTGATTGTGCAATAAGGTGAGCAAGCAGTGGCATGACAGATTTGTGTTGGTGTGCACCAGATGTGCAGTGGCCCACGCGTGAAAAGCAACTGACAGAAGACTATCGTCAATGACAATGTCAATCAGTGGGTGCCTGATGATCTGTCTGTCTACTGCATTTTGCTTGACGTTGCAACAAAATGCTTGGAACTCTGTCCCATATTTGATTCTCATAAACTGTGGTAAAGAAAAAATCCCACTTTTATTCTGTACTCTACAGACCAGTATTGGTATAAGTGGGTTTAGTAAATGAGTACCCAAATGAGTAAATGAGTGAATGTTAACTTTAATATAAAATCGACGTACTGTAGCTACTGGGATGTGCTGAGGCATTAATGACTGCTGTTACGTCACACTTTTTTAAGGGTGCCTTAAACTGTGGATACATTTTGTACTTTATGGACAAGAGGCAGAATTGTACATAACAATGAGCTGACTATAGGTCATTTGAAACTGCCTTTCTGTATTGTTGTGCCATTTTCTTTTTGCTATACCGGTAGATTGCATTTTTGTTATTGGCAATCAGCAATTTTTATGCTTTCAGCTTGTTTTTTTTTTCTGATTTCACTGCAATTGTTTGGACCAATAAACACAACATTACGGAACTGAAAAGCCAGAGATGGTTGTTTTGTGAAAATGTGCCCTGTCTACTGATAGGTTACCTTGGGACAAAGGGGCACAGAGGGGGCACACAGAATTTAAATATTTAAGACTACCTATGTGTGATCTAAAAAAAACAAGCCGAAGACTCTCTAGCAGTTTTACCATATTTATGAACTTTAAGATGTGTGAGCTAACTCTTAAGAATTACCCAGTGCAGAAGACGTGGACCCAACTTGTGCTTGCTGCCCCTTTGGCTTTCGTAAGAAGACACTGGCGATACCATATCTTAGCCATATCGCTGGCTTATGAGTCCTATTATCTTTGTCTCCAGAAAATACCCCTAGATAAACACTGTTTTTAGTTATAACTTCAAGCCTTGCCCTCTGTTGCTGAGGTGTTTCACTTCTACATTGTTGGGCTACGGCAATTGCTTTGTTTCGACATTTTGTCTCTTCATCTGTGTCATTAGCACGACGTTGTTGTTGCAGGGCACCGTTTGCTACACAGTTCTTTCGTAGTGGTTGTGTTTGAGCGTGAGCAGAGCAGACTGCGCCATACACACATATACACACACACAAAGGTCTTTCATTTATATATGTCTAATTTGTCTAATTACACAACGCATGTTACAGCCATTTCTTTGACAGTCCCACCTTGGCTACGTCTTCAATTTGGAAGTTGGTCCACAGTAGGGAAGTCTGAATAGAAAGAAGCATTGCCATTTAGGAACTGAAGAGACATACAGGAGACAAGCAGCTGAACCCTTCCTGTCATGACATACAAGTAATAAGTACAATCAGGCTCTTTAAGTGTGGATGAGTATGGCCAGGGGGATCTATCAGAGTAGGGGACCCTGAAACAGCAGCAGCATGAATTGCTACCCTGCACATTTGAAAAATCTTTGATTCTGACTGCAAAAGAGAAAATGGCAGATTAACATGGAAATGCTAAATGCTTTCAGTGGCAAAGGGTCTTATTTTGTATACGAGGTGAGACACAAAAATAACTGGATTGGTAGAAAAAAATATTTATTGATGAATTACCTCATTCTAAACATTGTCTACAGTTTACCTTCTATATACTCCCCCTCCCGATCTCTACACCGCTCCATACGTATCTTCCATTGATTGAAATAGTGCTGGAAGTTTTCTTGCTTGAGGCTCTTCAACAGGCTTGGTGTTTCTGTCTGCACTTCATCCATTGAAGAAAAATGTGTTCCCTTCAGGTCACTTTTGATTTTCAGGAACAAGTAAAAATCACCGGGAAATAAATCGGGCGAATAGGGAGGATGATCAAGGACAGGAATGTTTTTGTCAGTCAAAAACAGCTTTACAGAAAAAACATTGTGTATGGGAGTGTTGTCTTGCTGAAGCACTCACTCTCCTCTCAACCTGGGCTTTGAACGTTTTCCACATTTTCTTGTCCTTCCTTGAAACGTTTGTGCCACTCAAAGATTTATGTGTGAGACAAACAATTATCACCGCACACTGTTTCTATCATTTCATAAGTTTCTGTGGCCGTTTTGTTCAATTTCGCAAGATTCGCTGTTTGATTTTTTTCACCTCACATTATAGCGACAACTCGTGTAGTGATTGTTGTGCAAATACTGACTGGGCTATTCACAGGATATACCAAGCTGGTCGGCGGTTTGAGAGGGCATGTACGAGGGGATATAGTCCTATGATTCACTTTTGGCCGACCTCCAGAGGGTATTCCAGGAAAGCCCCAAGCCCAGTCCGGTTATTTTTGTGCCTCACCTCGTAGACAGAATCAGAGGTTCTGGCTGTGAAACAGTAGACCATATCTTCTCTCTGGCGCAATTGCTGGAGAGTGCATCGGAGTATGATAACTCAGTCTATGTCTGTTTCATTTATATGAAAAATGAATATGACTGTGTACCTTGACATGTGTTGTGGGAGGAATATGGAGTGAAAGTCCATGCTACTCATTCCCTATATGAACTCTGTGAAAGCTGTGTCCAAAAATTTTGATGTTATGTTGAATTCATCCACTGTGGGTGCCGGACTCCGTGAAGGCTGCAACTTTCCATCAATCCTGGTTGTGTTTCTATGGACTGGATATCAAGGTGCAGCTGAGGATGTGAGGATGTCCAGTTTGAGAGTCTGAAGTAGCATCATTGCTCTTTGCAGATGATGTTGTCCTGTTTGCCTCCTCTGACTGTGATCTTTAGCCAGCAATTGAGCAATTCACTACTTAGGGTGAAGTGGTAAAAACGAGGATCAGCACCTCCAAGTCTGAAGGTTTTCTCTCTTCAGGTCAGGGGAAAAATCTGTCCTTAGTGGAAGAATTCAAGAATCTTGGGATCTTTTTCATGTGTGATATGTGAAAGGAATATGACACTGAAGTGGATTGGATCGGCAGCAACTCTTCTGCGGATGCAGTATTAGTCAATGGGGATGAAGTATCTAAAGTCGAAACTTTAAGTTTATTTGATGATCTATATCCCCATCCTCACTAATGGTCATGAGCTGTGGGCAAAGAAAGAAAAAAATTACACCTTGAATATAAGTGGCATAAATTGGTATTTTTTATAGGGGGTACACTGCTTGAAATTGTGAGAAACTCAGCAATTAGAGAAAGCCTCAGAGTGAAGTCCCTTCTCCTCTGGATTGAGTGGAAGCAGCTGAGGTGTTTCGGGTATCTCATAAGGATGGCCACTGGAAGCCCTTGGGGCTGCTCTGGGTATGTCTAACTGGGTGGAGACCCTGCTGCAGACATGCTGGAATGATTATATCTCTCGACTGGCTTATGAACACCAGGGAGTTCTCCAAGAAGTGCTAGAATGTGTAACTGGCAACAGGGAAGTCTGGGCAGGGCCCCATGTGGGGGATAAGGGGTTGTTGCTGTGACACTCACCAGGAGAAATGGATTGGGATAATGAGGTAAATGGACAACAGCCATCATGGCAGCCTCTGAGAAGGACATGACCCCTATTTATTCAAGAAAGTGTATACCACATCTACAGAAAAATGACACATTTACAGTGTGCTCTGTATGCTGCTTGGATGATGGCTACCTGTTGCAACCCCTCAGCGGTGTTGAGTGTTGAATTTTGCTTATTGGTGATAAGGACGCATAGAGAAAAATGGTGCAAATACAAAACTGGGAAAGCAGGATCCAATGTAGCTGTCAGCAGGGGGGTACTCAGCCCAGTGGTCGGAAGAAAACAAGAATATGTATAGTTGGGCCTAGTGGGGTAATGGAATAGGAACCATTTCTGCGTGTCAGACTCTCTCTCTAATCTCTCTTTCTCTCAGTCTTTCTGACTTCACTATTTTCTTGCTAGGTGATTCTTACTACCAACTTATTTCCTAACGACATCAATACAACATCATCAAACGAGAATACATGTCTGGGGCCAATCCATTAAAATGTTTGTATGGAATAGTGACAAAATATGCATTGAAAAGGCTCCGCCCACGAGGCTTCGCTTAAAAACCTGCCCCCAGGTTCCTCCAGTCCATGCAGTGGAAACAGTTGGGGTTGCAGCACCCCATTTCTACTCAGGTATTAGAGAAATACACAAAAAACTATGGACGGGGTAGGAGTAAAGAAACTAAACTGAAGACTTGACATTGATAGAAGATAGAAAGCTAAAACGCTTTAGGAGCTTAATAGCACAAGATAACAGAAGCTTAATGGTTAATTTGTATATTGTAATAAGTGCAAAGACAGTACAGACAAACACACATGTAGACCAAAGCAGGTACTTGGCCCCACGTGTTTGAGAAGTGCTTCTATCTGCCGTCATATCTTTCCGTCATTTTGGTTATTGCACCACTATACGGAATAACGATAGCAAACAGAGTTTAGATAAGCGTTGTGGTTTATGTTTACACCACATTTTAAAACACTGCGGCTATATTTTGGGTTGACATGTTTGCATTTCCAATGAGAAAGCAATGTTATCTTACTTTAGTTATTTGTTTAGATGTGCCAGCAGAAGGTAGATACTGTGCCACCTGTGTCGGTTGTTTTGAAAAGACAGGAGAAAGAAAAAGGTTTTGGGAATCCACCCCGTATGATGACAGGCAACAACAAACAAATGCAATGAGAAGTAAAAAAAAAAAAAACGGAGCCCCAAATAGACTACCTGAGGAAGGAAGGTGCGGGCTTTTATAGTTGTTATAGAGGAAGACGTGGGTCTGCGCAGGGGATGGCGGAAGTGAGGTCAGTTGCAGGGTGTGGTCTGGACAGGAGGACGGATGTTTACATGGGTTTCCCATCTGTGGATCTGTAGAAGAGGAAGAAGAGAGGTTATTGCACTTAATCAACTCTTGAGCTAAAATCTTACACTCAGATAAGCCCTTTGACTGCCTTCCATGCGCACATGTGTGACACGGTGTTGTTAGGCACCTTTACTGAGTCAGGTGTTTTGAGTATCAATATGTACATCTCCTGTGGTTCTTCATCATCAGTTCTCTTAATGGCAGTCCTTTTCACTTGTTTTTAATGGGGTATATATAACACACTGATCTTTCGCAATTCATATTTTTACAAATGTAGCAGCCAGTTCTTTCATCCGTATATCTGACACTATCAATGTAACTTTGAACAACACTGATAATGTATCGTTCACTTTTACCACTAGTCCACTGATGTCTTTAAATACCAATATATAATCTAAATTTATAGAAAGGGGTTTCCCTTGCAACAGATCATGTTTTTTTTTTAAATATGTAATGCGCTCTCTGCAAACGCAGCACACATTTATATGTCTAATAGAGCCTTTTTTAGAAGACTTTTTGACTATAGACCATTCATGATAAACAGATTCTTGCTGTCTTTCTGACCAGGTTATCAAGAGCACCATTTTTCTTTGTATTTCAGAATCACCACCCACTACTTTGAGCGTCACCTTCATGAGGCGTTGGATTGGTTTAGAAATGTGACACTCAGTTAAGTCATCTAATTGTTCCCACCCACTTTTAGGCAAAATTCACTCATGGTTGTCTCCAAACGTTTATATTATATGTTTGACTCTGCTGAGACTAATGGGTCATGATAGGCAATGGCCACACTAGCATACACACACAGACCGGACCAGTTTAGATTAACCCAATGATATGTTGATGAAGTTCACCGAGGAAAAGCCAGGCAGAGAAATGTGCAAATGCCACACATGCAGTGCATGAGACCAGAATGTGAATTTAGGACTGTGGAGTCGAGAGGCAGCAGCGGTACTCCCTGAGCTGAGTTGCTATCAGAGTAAGATATGATTGAGGTAGTAGAGGGATGAAGAGTGATGCCCTGCCGCTGTGTAATATGATACCCTACCTGTTCACTTGCCTGATGGTTCAAATAGGGATGAGGGAGGGTCCCTTTACTTCAACTGGGTGAGTTGCTTCTTGCTGATTTGGAGGCCCTGGGTGTCCCTGTGTTGGAACGTTCAACAAAAAGTGCGTGCTGGACATTTAGTTTAGTTATATAGCTTGCAAGTGTGTTGTCTCATTATTTATACAGATTTTTAATGTGTTGACTGAACTATTGACTATTGACTTGTAACTAATGAATGTTCATGTGAAGCAGCAGCAATGTTAAAGTAACTAAAGAAATCACATTGAAAACGTGTGACAAGTGAGGTGTTTGTGATTTTCATAAACTAAAGGCATCTTTTGTTATGTGCTGTTATCTTCCTCGAGAATCCATTTCCTGAAATCTGTTTCCTTGAGTTTAAAAAGACGTGCCTGTCTGTGAGGGTTATGGGGATTCATGTAAAGGAAAAAAAGAATGAATTTACGATATTCTGTTCGTTATTGTCAAAACAGGACATGGCATGGCTTTAATATATGTACAATTTGTAATCTCGAGCATGAGTATATTCGAGAGCAAAGAAAATTAAAAATGGATAATCCTGTAATACTGTCTCAGAATTCAGGTTAAGAACCGTCTGTAGGATTCACATAATCCAAATTGTTGTATAAGAAAGAAAGCCAAAAGGGCATCATTGGTTTTTAAAGAAAGGGGAAAAACAAATCTGCTGAACCTAAAATGAAAAACAATGACAACAGCCTATATTTTGATTTTAATACCAAGAAGCTTATTTATGCTTGCACTTATCTACCCTACTACATTTGCCAGAGTCCTAGTAATATGTATTTAATTAAGCTGCAAATTAAATTAGTAGCTGGCCATTACATTTACAGTTCACTTGTATTTTGCATCCATTTGCTGCCAGTTCAGTATTTTTTCTAGTTTGCAGATGTCTTAACTTTATTATTTGTCATCCTGCCAAGACTGCAATAATTTTGCACGTTTTTGTTTTCTGTGGTCTCTGTGAAAGCAGTGAGACTTTGTAACCCACAAGGTTCCTGGTCCGCCTTCGGTGACTTTTTGCATGACCTACCTCAGCCTGTAGTCCAACAGAGCATTTGTGGAAGACTCCTTAGTATGGTGCTTATTACAAAAGCGGGTCGGTGGTCAAATCAGTCTCAGTTACTGCTTTGCTCCGTGTCTATAAGCTAATCACGTCTCTATTGCTCTATTTGTGGGGCAAAGAAACAATTATATGAATGCACTTGTCACTGTGCCAGGCCCCCGAAAGCCCACTGTGGCTTCAAGTTTGCATAATATTCTTAAGAGCTGCTACATTTATATAATGGCGACACTTGGAAACCAGTCCTGGTTGGGGGCTCCAGTCTGTTGTACTGCCCATTCACACACACCCACCCACATTCATGCTCATAGTGGGCAAATGTAAAATCACCAATTAACCTAACGTTCACATCTTTAGGATGTTGTGGAAGACTCAGAGAGAAAAATGTAGAAACCCAAAGAGACAGCAGCAAAATGCAGGATACAAACCTAGCTAGGCCACTGGTGCTAACCACTGTGCCACTCTGCAGCCCTAGTCTAAAGAACCGCTAAACAAATACTTGAAATTGTGCAGAATTCAAAAGAAGACTGCAGCAATAAAATAAAAACCTTTTAGCCTTTTCCATGTTTTCTGTTTTTTATTAGGCTTAGGTTAATATTCAGCACCTCAATTTAGTTTGAGTTCACTGCATATTTTCTAGCGAATGCTGCAGATGATCTCACACTTTAAACCTCTTCCACTTCTGTTTCATTTTAATTGCCTTGATTGTCCCTCGAAATAACCTTAAGCAGATTAGCAGAGAGATTGGATTGATAACCAGAATCCCTTTGACTTCAGTTGTAAATTATTTAATCCTGTACTTCCACTGCCTAGTTTGCCTCGCTTAGGCCCTGTTGTCTTCCTCACCGTTTGCCCAAAAGCAAACTTAGGACTGGTAATATTCTACAGCGCTCTTTCTCTAGCCTGAAGATTTTTGATGTATTTCCTTTGTTTTATTGTAGGCTCCCTATCAACACAAACACAAAATAAGAGTTTTCCTACTGCTTTAAATAAAAGTCTATTAGTTCTTTATTTGAATCTCATAAGGTAAGACACTGTCACAAGAATACTCCAAAGACATCGAAAAAGGGTTGGGGCAGTCATCCGTATATTGTGCTCTGGCTGCAGATGGGTAATTTGTATTGAGATGTTTACAGGTCTGACTCCAAAACAGAACTGCCTTAAAGGCTGTAAACATGGCGGCTTTAAAGGCCGTGACGAGAAGTGATGTCATCGGAACCAGGACTAGAAGTGACATCATTCATGGGTCACGGAAATGGAAGTGACATCATCTGTGGGCCCGGAACCGGAAGCGGCATCATCCAAGGGGCCTGGAAGCAAACAGAAGTGATGTCATCCAAGAGGGCAGGAAATAGAAGTGACATCATCAGTGGCGGCAGAACCATGCAGGATTTCCCGTTGATGGTCTGCAAAAGATTGAGAGAGAAAGTCAGGGCAGCTCGCCACCTCGTCTCTGACATGGAACTACTTTTATTCAGACCTATTTTAACTGCCTCCCACTCGCATGTGTGTGACAACACATAGTGTTTTTTAAAAGTCATTGTCCCATCTAACCTCTTGCTAATGACGTACTCATTTGCTGTGCATTAATTAAATTTGTTTATTAGAGGTTGGTGTTGTTGGTAGCACTGCTGCCTCCCAGGGCCAGAGTCCTATGCCTAATACTGCACCTCAGTGTTGCCTGCGGTGTGGTAATTTATATTCTTGGGTGGGTTTTCTACACCAATTGGCCAAATGTATGTGGAAACCCCTTTAAGTTCAAGTTCAAGTGTTTAATTAGCAGGTGCATAAAATCAAGCACAGAACTATTCAATCTTCATTGGGAAACCCTGGCCATTGAATGGGTCGTACCGAAGAGGTCAGTGACTTGAAACGTGACGCTGTCATAGGATGCCACCTTTGCCAAAAATCATTTTGTGAAATTTCTGCTCTGGTCGGCTGAAAGTGCTATTACTGTGAAGTGCACGCGCTGCTGAGGAGCAACAACATCTCAGCTATGAAGTGTTAGACCCCACATACTCTCAGAGCTGGTCCCCCAAGTGCTGAAGTGCGTAGCATGTAAAAATCTCCTATCCTGTGGTGCATCACTCGCAACAGAGATCCAAACTGCCTCTGAAAGCAACATCAGTGCAAGAACTGTGTGTCAGGGTCTTTATGAAATGGGATTCCATGGCTGAGCAGCTGCATGCAAGCCTAAGATCACTATCTGCAATACCAAATGTTGACTGAAGTGGTATAAAACATGCCATCATTGGACTCTGGAGCAGTGGAAATCCGTTCTCTGGTGTGATGAATCAAGCTTCACGATGTGGCAGTCTGATGGATGAGTCTGAGCTTGGCAGATGCCAGGAGAGCACAACCTTCTAGACTGTGCAGTACCAATTGTAAAGTAAGGTGGAGGAAGGATAATAATCTGGGGCTGTTTTTCAGGGTTTGGGTAGGCCCCTTGGTTCCAGTGAAAAGTACTGTTAATGCTACATTTTAGACAATTGTGTGCTCTTGACTTTATTGCAACAGTGATGGGGAAGGCTTTTGTATGTTCCAGCAAGACAGGTCCATAAAGACTTGGAGGAATTTGAGAGGCCTGTACAGAGAACTGACCTCAACCCTACTGAACACCTTTGAGATGAATTGGAACACTGAGGCAGATCTTGTCATCCAACCTCAGTACCCGACGGCACAAGTGGTAGTTTGGCTGAATGGGCGCAATCCTAGAGGAAGGGAGGTTACTGTAGCAGCAAAAGGGGGGCTGGCGACTCGGCATTAAGGCATATGGCTTTGGAATCGGAAATCCATCAAGTCCATATTGGTGTAATAGTAAGGTGTCCTTTTGAACTGTTTTAGTTATTTTTTTGTGGAGAATTTGATGTTGTTAGAATTTGATGTTGTTAATTATTTTGGTTTTTAAGAACTTGTTTATTTTGCTTTTATGCAATGGCATCCTGTGGTCATGTGACCTATTAGGACATAAGGACTCCTAGTTATAAATTCAGCAGTGTCAACATGAGAAGGTATCCATTAGTGGATAAATAAATGATTTTTTGTGTTTTCTCAGTAGTTTAGCTTTTAAATTTTAGGAGAGAGATTTGATATTTGTGTTGTTTTGAAGACTCTTCTTTTGGTTTAACTTGCTGCTCAGTATTATATTTGCCTGTCTGACTAGACTTAGAGCTCTCTGCTCTCGTCGTCTCTTGCTCCTATTTGCTCTCACAATAACATTCGAGTACCTCGTATGCTCATAATAACTAGTGGCAAATCACAATGCAGTCATGAGAATGCATCACGTTCAGTGCTGACACCATTGTAGTTGCTGTTCCTCAGTAAATTAGGATCGCCATGTCAGCCTGCCTACTCAGAGTCGTGGGGGTCTCAGTAACTCAGAAACCACATCTGTGCAGCACCACCAGTTCCCAATATATTGTCGCAGGGGTAAAATTCAGGACCACCCAGGAAGGAAATTGGCCAAAATTATCAGCCTGAACCCAAATCCTGTAAAGAATCCATCCATCCATTATCCAACCCGCTATATCCTAACTACAGGGTCACGGGGGTCTGCTGGAGCCAATCCCAGCCAACACAGGGTGCAAGGCAGAAATAAGCCCCAGGCAGGGTGCCAGCCCACCGCAGGGAATGCGCACACACACACACCAAGCACACACAAGGGACAATTTAACCTGCGTGTCTTTGGACTGTGGGAGGAAACCCACGCAGACACAGGGAGAACATGCAAACTCCATGCTGCAGGGAGGACCTGGGAAGCGAACCCAGGTCTCCTAACTGTGACGCAGCAGCGTTACCCACTGCGTCACTGTGCTGCCCCCTGTGAAGAATAAATAAATAAAATAGTTGAGAAGTAGACATGATTAAATGCAGTAAATCCATGAAAAAAAAATAAAACAAAAGAATCTTAACTGAATAATCAACAGAATTGAATCAGTTAACCCAGTTAACTTAAAAAACATTTTATCATTAAACACCTGTGGCAATAAATTAATAAAACAGTCATTAACGGTCAAACACAGAAAACTTCAAACCACAAAATGAAGAAGTGAATTGGGAAAGCCAGTCGTGGTGGCCCATGACCATGAACTCGATACAGTAAATTACTGCAGACTCGAATGACTGTCTAAAGCCAAGAACAGAACTTGATCTTCACAAACAAAAATAATAAAATGGAAACTGCAGTTAAATAGCAAAGTGTGGCCACTAGAAATATTATATAAAAAAATAGGATTATTAGAATACTTTTAAGGAGATGAAGTTTATGTTAAACTTAAACCAAGAGTCAGGATACAATGGAAATCCAAATAAAAAAAGTAGACAAAAATCTAAAAACCACCAAATATGACTAATCCTTTAACACGAGTGTCAGGCCACACAGCTGCACAAACCTGATACCCACTAAGGACACTGGCAATGCTTGAATGCTTTTTATTTGCTCGGAGCTCAGGCAGTCACTAGCAGACGTACCAGTTAAAGCAATGACAGATACTTAAACAGTAATTAGAGGACATGCGTGCTACATTGGGGTGGCATGTGGCGCAGTAAGGAGACCAGGGTTTGTGTCCTGAGTCCTCCCTGTGTGGAGATTGCATGGTCTCCCCATGTCTGTGGGGGTTTCCTCTGGGTGCTCTGGTTTCCTCCCATAGTCCAAAGACATGCAGGTTAGGTGCATTGGCAGTCCTAAATTTGCCCTAGTGTGTGTTAGTGTGTGTGTTCAGTGTGTGTGTGTGTTTGCTCTGCAATGGACTGGCACCCTGTTCACGGTTTCTTCAGGCCTTGTGCCCTGTGCTAGCTGGGATAGGCTCCAGCCTCCCCCACAACCCTGCTCTGAATTAAGCGGGTTACAAAATGATATGACTTATTACATTTAGTAACTGGTGGACGTAACGTGTTCAGAGAATGGTAACAACCCAAGTATGGCAATCCACTTACACTCTACGTGAAACAGCATAAAAAGCCACACCTGAAAACAATCATGTGCCGTGTTCTTCTCTGAGTGGGTCTCTTGCTGGATTGTGACATTCTATACTTGGCCAATGCACATGATAATACAACTACTACTGCTACTTCTATTACTATATCTTTATTGTAGGGAATGTAAAAAGTATTGTACAACCAAGAGACAGAGGAATGGATTCAGCCAGCTTACACCAGACCGCTGGTGTGGCCCTAAACAGGAGTTTTAGCTTCATCAGTGATGCCTCCACCACACTGCCCAGGATGGCTGCAGTGCCACAAGCTCCCAGCTGCTTCTTTTCCTTGGCCTGCACACACATGCTGGCTAGCTCCACCTCACTTCACTTTCCCGGGGTCAGGGGCAACCCAACTGCCACACTGTCCCCCCAACCCCAGGTTCCACAAGCCCATTCAAAGCTAGGGTTCACACCTGAGGCTCGATGGCAGCCACGCGTACTGGCCAATAGTCCTCAGCAGCAGGAAGACGAGGACTTAAAAGTTTACTCACAGTGCTCTGTCTGCAGCCCCCTCTCTTGGTGTTCACGGGGCTGACTATATAGTTGGCGTCTCCGGGTATCCAAGCCCCCTCTGCTAGTCTGCTGCCTCCTGAAGAGCGCGTCCCTGTCAGGTCAGGATCCTGGGGACTATAGTATGTAGTGTGTGCAGTAAATTAGTGGCTGATTAAGAACAAGGGGCGACAGTCATGCTCTTCAAATGGCTCCTTTGCCAAATTCTTATTTTATATATTCTGTACATACTGTATATGACAAGGAGTTTTTCCATTACTACTTTTTTTTTTAAATTCAAGACAAGTGACAGAAGGCATCTGTTTTTACGCAAGCCCTGCAATAGGATAAGACGGAGCAAAGAGATTAGATGATGAGCAATTTTACATACATTTCAAAATGATCTGGGCGAGCAAAGCCGCTTAGGGGGATTTGCATCCTTTCACTAGTTAAGCATATCTGCTGTTCGAGTTTACTTTTGTGACTTTGTATTAACTTTGGGTTTTGGTATTTTAATATATTTTTATAGCTTCCCTTCGTTTATAGACAACTGATGACATACTGTAGTCTGATCTGTATCCTTGGATGAAGTCAGTGTATTCTGAAATTGCTGATATAATATTTTGTTATGTTTTTATAATTATTTACATTTTTTTTATTGTTCTTTATTTTGCCTTATATAATTCCTTGTATTAGGAACATGTTATTTTTTGGATACCCCTGCGGGTAAGAGTGCAGGTTCAGCCATTGTACAGCACCCCTGGAGTAATTGCAGGTTAAGGGCCTTGTTCAAGGGCCCAGCAGAGTAGGAGCTCCTTTGGTAGTAATGGGGATTCGAACCGACAACCTTCCAGATACCAGCGCAGATCCTTAGCCTCAGAGGTACATAAATGAAATACACCAAAAATACAGTGGGAGCAAAATGTCTGCAGAAAAACGGTACATTTACATGTGGTGTTTGTTGTCAATTTTCTGTGTTTTTGTTTAGTTCACTAGATTGTGGAGATTTGATGTCATTTTGCAACTGTCCATTCTGTTAGTTTGAAGGTCTGCGTCATATTCTGCTGGCATATTAAGCGCAGAACAGACTTACTGTGGAATGCATGGTGGGGATGGACAGCCAGTTGGCCGAGGTCTCCAGGACGCTGACTGTGGCTAACTTGGTCTGCTATAACTGACTGTGGACCCCTAGACATTTAGTTTCTCCACGGATGCTACTGACTGGAATTTTTGTTTTCCTCACCTCTGTTATCAACAATAGACTGAATATTCTGGGCTGAACGTATGGTACTTAATTTCAAACTGCTTTTTTTTCCTGTCCCTTTAAACAACTCTGTGTCTTTATGCCTTCTCATTGTGTAACTGGTAGTTTGTATGGTTTGCTTTTGCTTTTTACTTGTGAATTTGTCACAGTGCTGTGCCCCTGCTCACAATGAGGAGCGCTATACAAAACAAAACCAAATTGAATTGGTATTGAATAATGTTTGACATCATGTAACAAATAAACATAAATGAATGGCATCAGTTAAAGCAAAGCATCAAGAACAGTTTCCTGATGTAAAGAACAAGTCAAATGAACGTCAAGTTTATGGGCATGAGCACATTATAGACTTGTATATCTCCTCATATACAGGGTGAGTCAAAATTATGTTAACACTAATGGTACTGCTATGTATATGCTTATATATGATTTTTGTGGACAATTTATGTGCCACATATGGTAGATGTGTTGAACATGATGGCGAACAGGTTGAGACATTCCTGTAAATCATCTTGCACATATGAAGTATGTTTTCTGAATAAATTGTTTCCGCCATTCAAATTTTAACATAATTTTGACCCACCCTGTACAGTATATGGTGTATACAGTGTATATATAATATTTATCTATTGTGGTGGACGATGCACATGGGCGGGCATCCCAGCTGGGATAGGGCGAAGTTATTTACCTGGATAGGAGGCCCGCCCTTCGGAGGCACAAGAAGGAAAGCAAGGATTGTTCTGCCTCGGGCAGGAGATGCCAGTGCAGAAATGGGAATGCTGGCATCTTGGCAGGGCTGGACAAAAGAATAATACCTTAATGGAAGGCTAGAGGGACACAACCTATCAGAATTACATGCAAGATTGATGATGAAGATGGGAGTGGGTTCACACCGAAGGGACACAGGGTGGCATAGACATTACACACTATGGGGCACTCAGCCTTTTCTTCCTCTGTTGTCAAACAAATATTGCAGAAATAGTAGGTGAAGGTGACTTTTCTATAACTAGTAAAGGAAATGTGGCGTATGTATATAATTAGAATTGACCGAGTTTGTCATTGAGATATGTCTGTGGTTAGGTACTGATTTACAGATTTAGCTTATCTGCCTTTCAGAAAACAGATGTCAAGCTTAGCAAACCAAGAGAATCAAACGCATTACTGTACTCTCATTCACGCCCCAGTCAGCATTACTCACCTAATAACAGGATCCCCATCCTAATGGATTTGCTTTAAATGTTTTAGCAGCTTCTGCCTCTTTTGTAAGAAACCAGAATGCCAATCAGCACACTGAAGTGTGATTCTGGCTGTAATGATGCAGTTCCCATTTCTCTTCATATGTATGTACGAGGTTATCCTTGTGTTTAGCTTCCACATTTGTGCAGAAGCTCAGTTGTCTTGCTAACACTTCCTGTGCTTCTAGGTGGAATAACAACTGAGGCCAAGCTGCATGAATCGGTAATCCATAAGTTATTCACAAAAGTGTCTTTAATTAAAGAGGTAACCAAATCCTTTAGTTGTGGAGCAGGCTTTGTGAGCTTGAGAGCTGACGACCAATGAGCACTCACCATAACGTACAATTCATAGAAAGTAGCAACAAGGAATTAGGAATGCGGGCATTTTGGAACTCACAAACAAAAGGGAAGCACAAGTCTCTGATGTTTCATGTTTTACATACCACAACACAATGGAAATAAGAAAAAAATGTCAAATTTATGGTTGAACATGCTGTGCCTGTTAACCCTTCGTACGACACCGACTCCATCAGGCAGCAAGATATTGGCTGTTAGAAAAAGGGGTTGAGGAAGACTGTGCTGGAAAGTTCTCATGCTGTTGCCTTAGTTGACATGGCCTGTGATTTACAGTCATATAAGCTGGCATGGTCCAGTGGCAAAGAGATCAGCAACTGCAGACCTACAACAAAACGTGCAGCTTCAGGCTTTATTCTGCTTGTAGAAGAATGTCTGTGTTGTGCTACTTGTGTCATAGACAAGTCCTAATTTGTTGAAGGCACTGACCGACTTTGCTGTCTTTGTGGTTCACATTCATAAGTACAAGTGACTTGCATCTATCTGTAATGTTAATGCATCTGTCCCCCGAAACGGCATGCATGCACACATTGAGGGTATTAAAACTGACAAAATGAATGTCTTTGTCGTTAGTGTATGCATTGCATTGTGCTCTGGAGGATGGCAACCAGTTCATCAGCTTTACATGATTAAGTAAGAAAGGTGAAAAAAATCCAGACGGCTGGCTATTGTTGTTTTTGTAACTATTGCTGGCACTGCTACACCAAGTGGGTACAAGAAGGGACTAGCAATGGTGGGACCGTGACTGTTTTCACAGGTATAGCTCTCCTCCATTGTTGTTTTGCTGCACTGCTGGTGCTGGCTGATGACGACAGCGCTCAATCCATGCGTATGGGCAAAAAAACAGATGAATTCCAATCTGACCGTTCTCATTCATGTCACAAGGCCACGAATCGGAGACATATCCAGTCTAGGATCACATATGAAAGTGACTCAAATCTGATTTGAAAAAATTGGATTTCTGTGTCCACACGCCCCTGAAAATATCACATTTGTGTCAAATTAGGGCAAAAAATTGGATTTGAGTAACTTTAGCCTGGTAATGCAAGCAAAACCTTTGTCTTCTTTAACACTGCGTGAAGTGATTGATACATGATAAACACTCTCAACAAAGCCATGGTAACATCACAGTCGCTGATTGGGTTTAACTCTGCATCATTATGCAGATTGTTTTCTTTTATGTAAAGCTTTATTTCAAACATAACTGTGGGAGCAAAACTAAGGAGTACATCTGCATTGCAAAAAGGAGACAAAACAACCTCAAAGTGTTGGGGTATCATCGTATAGCTCAGAATTGACTCAAAATGACCAAACTTCCAGGCAGAAGGGGCAGGTCCAGGAGGCGGATAACAGAAGTGGTGGCACAGCTGTCAATCTTCCATTCAGTAGAGGAAGGAAGAGAGACGTCATTAGAGCACAGCACCAACCCCTGGTTCAGCAGGTAATTAATATCACCAGAGCCCATAAGCTGTCTCCCATGAGCACACACGACTGTATATACTGTATATATTCATCTGCCTATTATCCATCTGTTATGTCAGTCATGAATACTTAAAGTGACTTAGCTTGACCAAAGCACAAACCTCCTTCATCTACTTTTTTAACTCCAGCCATTCTCTTCGTATTGTCTCCTGACAAAATGGGCTGCAAGCAACTGCAAAACTTTTTAAAATGGATTTGGGGATGTGCACATTTTTTGAGAAAATGGACCAAGTGCAGTATTGTAGCATACTGAAATATTTTTATCCCACAAAATACACATGTTGTGAGATGAGATCTTAAACTTTGCAAATGGGTGTGAGACCACCAAATACAAACCAAGAAGCAGGCCAAAGGCTCACCCAGTCCAATTTGCCCAAAGCTATGATTACTGGGCATCTGGCCTGGAATTCTGTGAAAAAGAGAGCTTGCAAAAGAACTAGAAATGTTCCTAATAGAAAGCAAAATCCTACAAGGAGGAAGGTAACCATAAACCCCTGGCTTGTGCACAAACAAAATAGAAAATTGCAATGATTAGCTCCAAAAGGCAAAAAAAAAGGAGTTGCATTCATAAAGCAAACAAGTCCCAAATCACAATCCAGAAACATTGAATCCTTAAGATAGAGCAAGAAAGTCATTAGAAACCAGAAAAATCGACGTAATACTGAAAACTCCTAACAAACGCAATGATCTCCTGATATGAAGCTAATGCTCAGCACTATGTCAGATTGCTTGCCATTAGTCAAGTTTAGATGGTGTTTAAAGAGCATAAATTACATGTAATAGAAGACTCGTCTTTTCTTGTGAGGTGACAAAGAAAGAAAAATAGGAAAGTTGAACCACTGCCCTTCTCTGGTCACAATAGTTTATAGTCGCTGGTCGAAACTATCAACATCTTGAGATATTGTCATGGCTAAGTACTCTGAAAACCAGAAGAGTAGAGACCAACAGTGGGTCGGAGGTAGATATAGTGATGTTCTTCTGGGCCGTTGTCTCCAACTGTGGAACAAAAAGACAAATGGGAGAGATGGGGTGTAACCTCTGAATCCTTTGCCTGTGTTCCCTTTAAGGGCGATGATTACACCCCAGAAATCGTTTTAAATAAAAATGAAACCCTTAAAATAATATTCTTGCTAAATATTTTTGAAAATATTTGAAATCAATATTAATTTATTAAAATTATATTTTGACATCTAATTGAACAATTTTAAAGATGCCATTTGGATAGATAATTCACCATTTAACAGGAAATGTAAGTCTTTTTGTGTAGTATGAAATTCATACGCATGTTATAAAATAATAAATAATTGACCAGAATTCCAGTCAACAGTATTACGAGAGAAAATAAACCTCAGGGTTCTGCGTTCATTTGTAACAGTGAAAGTCACAGTCTGGATGACCAAGCCCAACTGTGGAAAGCTGGGAATTCTAAATTGTGATAAGTACCGGATATACCTGATAGCCTAATAAGACTCTGATTTAAGTGGTAGGTGCCTCCTCAAACCTAATGTCCACTGCTAGTGAACTCAGGCATGCCAACAGTTTCATCTATAAGGAACACATGCCAGGCAGCTTCAGGTTCTAGATTATACAGTATATTGAGCACTTCTGCACTGAACAGTGTCTGCATGTTTTCATAATTGTAGTGTTTGAACCCTCACCTATGAAGTGAGGTTCTACTTGCAGTTCAATGCCTCAGTCACTAGGCTACGCTGACAGGCCAGGATCATGTTGCAGTTTTTGGGGTCAAAGTCTTCTTGTAATCTTGTGGCCTGCAATAGGACTTATCAGATGACAGTGGGCAGAATGACCTTTGTTTGCCTAACTCCATCCTGAGTGTAAAGGGGGCCTCTCTGGAATGCATTACGAGATGGGCGTCCACAGGGTGAGGCTTATTGTGGAGTGCTGCTCAAACAGGCGAACAAACCAGATGATCAATGGAATGCCTTCTCTCCAATTACCACAGAGGGCAAGCCTTGCTAAGCTTCTGGTAAGTGGCAGAATCAGCAGTCAAGATCATAAAGTGACACGCAACCAATGATTAGAATTAGAATGTCTACGATGTTTTTAGTTCTCCTTTGTAGTGTTTCTTCTCTAGTATACTGTGCATTGCAAAGTCGTTATTATCAACAGTGGGCCATTTGGGAACAAATCTAAAACCCCTAATCAGAGTGTGCTAAGCATACAAGCTGCTCTTTGTCTAGATAAGGCTGAGCTGAAACTAAGAATATCTATAAGATAAAGATTTGTAAGGCAACGTGAACTTCTTGTATACATGATTGTTTTCTGTCCACCCTGGCCAACTGGACTGCCAATCCAGGGGGTTCGTTGTGTTGTGGGTGCTATCAGCGCATTCTATATTTAAGGACTATTTCTCTTAATTATATATCTGTCTTATGCAAGAGAACATTTTTTATTTTTGTAATCCTAATTATGCTGTAGTTTTTTTTTTATCTAATTTTTCTTATTATTGTAACTACTTTTTGACATCTTGCAAAGCACTTTGACCTTCATTATTTGTAAGAAAATGTGATATGGAAATGTTGTTTTTGTTCTGAGTTCAGGCAAGTGCTTTATGCTTTTGACTTCAGGATTTTATTGAAGATTATCTCTCATCTGCCTGGAAAAAATGGTACAGTTTTTGTAGACAATGAGAGACATTTTAACAATGTAATACTATTAGGTAGAACCCATCTTCAAAAATGACGCACATTCAATGCTGGATACTCAAAGACCAAAAGCTTGTGATGTGGGTATGAAATAGTACCATAAAAAGATCAAAAATAGTAGAATAAGATTACTTTACTAACACAGTGAAATACTTAAATAATTTACAAGCTTGTCATTCCAGGAAATTATCATCCACTACTTTTTCAACTAAATAATGAACTGATCAATATTTGATATAGAATGTGTCATACAGTACGCTATGGCACCAGGCACTTTATACACCTGACAAAAATGAATTTCAAAGACAGAGGAAAATATACAAAGCTTGTAAACATATGTATTGTGGAAAAAAAAAATCAGTAGGGAATGCAGTGTTGTGCATGGAATCATCTATCACAGACCAGGTGGGGGCTTTAATAACAGTTTTACAATTTTAATTGAGTTGTTCTTGTGTAGAAGAGTGGAACAAATATAGGCAGTACAGTAAAGTTATAAGAGGTGTCCATCCATCTTACGATTTCAGGACGTCTTGTATAAGATCAGGGCCCGGCAGCAGTGGGTACAAAGCAGAAATCAGTCTTGGCTGGGACAATGGGCAATAGGTTGATGGGGTCATGATTGTCACATGTACAGTGAAATTCTTACTTGCATGTGATAATCCAAATGTAACACGTCACCTCTTTCTGGTACCAGGGTTAGTGAGTCTGACTGATTTACCTGGAAACTTCTTTCTTCCTTACATGAAATATCTCAGAACATATTTGTATTCACCAATGCAAGTTAAATCTAAAGACCTATTAGATATATTATATACAGATATATTAGCTGGGATTCTGAAATGATCACTCCAGTTCATAGGGCACCTTTAAACACAGACAACTTTGGACTCTTGGAGTTCCAATTACTAAAGGGTGGTGATGGGTCAGGATGCTACAGTCCATTGTGCAACAGAACAGTACTTTAAAGTAGCACATCATTACGTTCAAAACAAGAACCAGTTGTGAATGGTACACTAGTCCAGTTCAGTGTTGATAGTTCATTTTCTACATTCACTATGTCCAATTCAGGATCACGGGGGGTCAGTGCCAACTATAGCAGTGTGACACACAAAGCAGAAACCAGTTCTGGATAGGATGACAAATTCACGGGTTATACAGTTTTCACTCCAGACCAAATTAAACCTGTCAGGTAACCTAACACAGCATTTGAATGCTGGAAGTAAACTGGAGTGTCTGGGGGAAAAAGTGTATGTGGACAACAGGGAGTGGACCGGGATCTAAACTCGGTCTGCAGAAGCCACGAGGCAGCAATGCTAACCCCCGCGTCAGAGACATGACATCTGTTCCCACATGTATCTACCATCGCTGTACTTGTCTAAACATATTTAGTGAGTAGAAAAAGCTACACCGTCTACTTTTACCTTCATTTCTTATCTTATAAATACTTAGTGTAGTAGTACTCTCTCTATATATACATACAGTATACCGTACTCATCTGTCCATTATTCATCTGTTATGTCCGTCACAAATACTCAAAGTGGCTTGGCTGGACCACAGCACAGACCTCCTTTTTTTACTTCAGCCATACTCTTTGTATTGTCAGCTGTCAAAATGAATTGTGAGCAACTGTGTAAATATTGTTAAAGACGGACCTGGATATGTTCACAGTTTCGGTAAAATGGAACAAATGCATTTTTTTTGAATTCCAGTATTGTTATGGTGGACCCAGACAAGTAAGAAGAAGACAAGTATTAAAACCAGAAAATGAAATCAGATTGGAAAACAAGATGAAATTCATTACTTGCAGGAAAGAGAGATTGAAAATGACTAAGCCAAAGCACAAAACAAACTCAAAGTCAAAAGGACATGCCAGAAAAGCAGAATAAGCAAATGTGATACATATCAATGGTTTTTTACTTTGTTTATCAAAACACAGATAACAAGATGAATATCATGCAATGTATCAGAATTTAAACATGTTTCTCCACATGAAGGAGCTCCTACAGCAACCAACTAGCATCTAGACAGCAGACAACCAAAATGGTGTGGTGCGCAACAAACATCTAAATAGTGATGTACACAACGCAGTAATTAAGGGTATAATCCAGCTATAATTAAGGTATAATCACAACAGATACATTGTTAGCAGTATATCAAAATTGTGAGACAGCAAATTGGATGTGAGACCTCCCAATATAAGCCAAGAAGAAGGCCAGAAACTCATCCAGTCCAGCATACTTGAAACTATGACCAGTTAGCTCCCCACCTAGCAAGCCTTGAATAAGGCAAACTGAAAACGGACCAAGAAATGTCCCAAAATAAACTAAAAATCCCACAAGAAAGAGGATAACCATCAACCCCCGACTTATGCACAAAAGGCCAAACAAAGACTCTTTATACATTAGAATTTATTCACAAAAAGTAATCCCAAATCACAACCCAGAAACCAGAATCCAAAGAAAAACAGCAATACTTCCAAAACTCCCAACAACCACACTGATCTTTTGATCTAAACTCTCTCTACTCTGGTCCAAATAGTCAGAGGTAGGGCTCAGGAGAAGTGATGTCACTCACAGAGGGCAAGGAATGAAGGGACATTTAAAGTAACACAGCATAATTACAACCATAACAGAAGATACATGAAAATATGAAAAAATAAGAATTGAATAATGACAAAAACAACATTAAACATAAAATAGAGCAATTCATGCTATGAAACAGCTAAACCATAAGTGAAGTCAAAACAAAAATTGCTAGGAGTCGTTCCAAAATTATGAAAATAATACAAGAACGCTAGGACTGTGAACCAAAACGAGGAGTGGGAAGCTATGAGTTGTTAACCATAGTACCTAACACTGTGTTAACTGTTCAAGGGTTAAATCCGTAATCTCGGACAGCGAGCCAAAGTGTTGCACTGAGTTTTATAGCAGAGCCTTCATCATGAGCTATGCAGTGCCTCTTGGGAAGAGTTTCTTTACAATGCTTCTGTACATCTTAGCAACTCATCAAGAAAAATGGCAGTGCGAGACACTTAAAATTAAATGATGAAAATATAGATATTGTTCTCAAACTCCAGAATTAATTCAAACCACATATATGGTCATGCTGTTTAAAAGTAAACCTTTAAGAATATTGTTTTTCAGTCAGATGTCTGAGGTTTTCTGATTCATGACACCATATTTTACTGTGCAAGTGTGTCAGTGCGCTCACCCTATGATGGTTGGCACCCTGCCCAGTGATTGTTCCTACCTTGTGCCCTGTACTTCCTGGGTTAGGTTTCAGCCCCCACGTGACCCTGCTGAGAATTAAGTGGGCTTATAAAACAGAATGGTTCGGTATACAGCTGTATGAAATGGGCAGTATTTCACACAAGAAGAGCCATCCTTAAATGAAGGTGCCAGTCTGTTTTAAGGCACACTCATGCATGTGCCCACACTAAAGTTGCCTACACAACGGGTTATGGAGCAAAAATACAATGGTAAAGAGCACAAAGCCACTGCTTTGGTGCTGTGCTTCTCAATTTTTATTTCAATTAGAAGATAAAAAACGCAAACCATTTTAGTGAAACAGCAACAGAAGAGACATGCGTCATCATTTCAGAGACATTGGTTTGAATCCTATGCCCAGTCGCTGGCTTTGTGGAGTTTTTCTGCTTCATCTTGAGAGATATGCCGGTTAGCTGGCATCTTTAAACTAACTGCAGTGTGAGTGAATATGGAGTTGTCTGTGAGTGACCCCCCAAACCCATGCTCAGTTCTGCTGGGATAGGCGGTGGTCCCGTGACCTTCAGTTGGATTACAAAGGTTTACAAGTGGCTTTATTTGTACACTTAATTTGTGCCATTCTAATGTAAGTCAGTGGGTGATATCATGAAACTGTCCTGTAGCCTTTTTCATTTTAATTCTTTGTGTTTTGAGTGCATATGGTTTATAATCACTTCTCAGTGTTTCTATATTGTAGTTATTGCTTAAACTCAGCTTTGTGGTGCTTGTAGTGTGTCTCGATATATTGTTACTGATTCACATGTTCTGGTTATGAAGTCAGTACTGGCGAATAGATGAAAAGTAATTCAACAATGCTCTGAAAAGAGAATTACATTCTGAATGTTAACTTTAAAGGTGATAATTAGATTTAAAATGTGATTATCAGAGGGTGTGGGACATTTCACAATTATGACAAATCCCACTGAGTCATTCAGGACTAACAACATTTCTGTAAGTAAATTACTTTATCATAACTGAGAGATACTGTAGAAACGTGAATTAATGACTTAATTAACTATTCACGATTCGGCCTTGATGTCCAGTACAGGGTGCTAAGGTTCAGCCCTTTTGATGGTCATTATGGTAGCAGGTTTTTGGTTCAAACCAATTTCTTAATTAAACAATTACAATTAGTGCTCAAACTTGTTTCTGTGTCTCATAAGAACAGAAGACAATTGAGAGAAGATCATTCAATCCATCAGGCCCGTTTCTTTAGCTAAGCAGCTAAGGGCTCCCCATAGAACAGGGGTGTCTAACTCCGGTCCTGGTGAGCCACAGTGGCTGCAGGTTTTCATTCTGACCATCTTCTTAATTAGTGAGCTGTTTTTGCTGCTGATTAACTTGTTTTGCCTTAGTTCTAATTGATGTGACTCAGACCCCTTAGTTGTTTCTTTTTTCCTTAATGAGCAACCAAACAATAATGAGACACAAAACAAGCTGCCGCATAACCAGCTATCCTGAAAGTAAAGAAAGGTGAAGGTCTCGGTCATGTTGGTCCAATTTAGCTGGTCATCTCACATCACATTTCACATCTCATTTCTGTTAGGCTGCCATTTAATGAAGAAACAAATTCAGAGGACTGAATCCTTGGAAACAGGGCTATTAAAATGAAGGGAAAAGAAGTTAATTAGCAGTGAAAACTGCTCGCTGATTAGGAAAACGGTGAGAATGAAAACCAATGCAGCCCACCAGGACCGGAGTTGGACACCCGTGCCACAGAATGAAGGCTTTAGATTAGAACCCTGAGCTTTTCAACGCCAGGCAGCAGCATTAGCTCTGTGCCACCGTGTCACTCATTTTAGTTGACCTGCTTATGAAGTTTCCCAACCCTTAATGGATTCATTTAGTCTTAAACAGCTCCATTTTTTCTCTATCTAAGTGCTTCTTATTTTGTGTCTAGTTGAGAATTAACAATGAGTTGCAGCAGCTCACCATTTAACTTGGTCCCGTTTACAAATGTTTGGGCTCATTAAGAAGTATCTGTTTTAAAAAATATTAAAAAAAAAAAACAAAAGAATCGTTAAGGACCACAAATCATATAATAATATCCTCAGTTAAGGAAATCTCTATAAGAATGGCTAGGTGTGAGGTATTGAGATACAGTAGGTTGTCTTCTCAGCAATTGGTTTTTGCTTAAGCAATGCTTTTGGAATAAAAACCTGCAGCCACTGCAGCCTCCCAGGGCCGAATCTGAGCACCCGTCGATGAATATCAAGACCTCAAGGAAGGCACATCACTAAGACTCCTGCCTGCGTAGTCTTTAAGCTAATGATGGTCCTAAACTGGAATAAGCAGGTGCACAGATGGATAGGTGCATCTGTGTGTGTGTGTACAGGACATCCATATTAAATTCAACTATCTAAAAACTTTATAGTTTATGATATAATCCATCACTACACAGAGTATTGTTGAAAATGTTACCTTCTTTAGTCTTGATGTGAGCACTTGGTGACGTCAAGGTGATGCTTGGTTTTTCTTTGGTTTTTGTCAGCCACGCTTGACATGGTGATTGCTGCCATACAACTGTCAGATCTCCCAGATGGCACTTTTTTCAAGTGTTGTTTACTGACTGGATGCCAACCTTAAAATATCTAATGGTGACTTTTGACCATTTGCCCCAAGTTCACTTGCCAAACGTAGGTAACACTGGTTACCCTTTGGATGGATGACTTATACATGTAATGTTTGACAAAATCTGCAGACGATGAAGAAAAATGGGTATATTTTGTGTAGCTGTAAAGATTATAGCAGAGTGTTTAGTGGCACAGAAGGTGCTGGAGCTATCCCACCTAGCATAGGGCGCAAGGCAGGATGGCAGTTCATCACAGGAAGAACACACACACACACACACACACACACACACTAGAGCCAATTTAGTAACGCCAATCCACCTCACCTGCATGTGTTTGGACTGTGGGAAGAAACCCACCAGACATGGGGAGAACATGCAAACTCCACACATGGAACACAAACTCCTTACTGAGAGGCAGTTTCACTACCAACTGTGCCACCATTCCATTCTTGGCTGGTGTTACTCAGCTCATTTTTTTCTATGTACATCTGTATATACGTAGTTTATGTCTTGCTTTCTGAGTTTTCATGTGAAAGCATCATTTGTTGCTGTGTGAGCACACTGCCATTCTTCAGCAGAAAGTGCTGGTTTGCTGTTTGGTACTCAACCCAGTTATGTTTCGATGTGCCTGAAAAAGTGGAAAATCAAAAATAGTGTTGGAGGAGCGTAATGCACATTACAGTTTCAAAAGATTCTCAGGGCGAAGTGTGCAAGTCGTCAGGTTTCTGGAAGATGAACAGAATTGCTAAGACCTTTAGTTTAAACAGTTTAACAGAGCTCATGGCAATGAGCGAACAAAACTGAAACACACTGGAGGATCTGGTTTGGTACTGCTACACTTTAAAATTTTCTTTTACGAACATTTAGGTACCTGGAGAGTTTATTATTAATGTTTGCCTGACACATTTATTTAAGGTGACTTACAACGTTTGAGATACACTTGGTTACATTTTTTTTCTTTTTCCAGTTGCAGCACAGGCAGGAGAAGTGACTTGCTCAGGGTCACACAGTGTTAGTAATGGGGTTTGAACCCACAACCTTAAGGTCTGAAGTCCAATGCGTTAACCATTATGCTGTATGAACCTGAGGAGCGAGGAGCACAGAGCAGTGGCTTTGAGTATCGCAACACAATTTCTGTGGCTTCCTTATTAGAAATTCAAGTGCTACTGTTGTACCTAAGACCAGTGTTGGGTTATTTTGCTATTGTAAGTATCACCATTGAAGATCGGGTGATGCTGGTGGGGTTTGGGGTACTCCAATAATGTTTAAATGTTACAATTGAGAAGGCGGTGGTAGGTGGGGATCAGACCCCCTTTGAGTTTTCAGCACTGGAGGTCGATGGAGTGGAGAGTCGTTACGCACTGTGGAATATAACCCGACCACAGACAGACACACTTTCACACACAGTCCCTTATACAACACAGTGCACAAATGATTCACGTGTATTTCAGTCCCTTTTTTCTTGCCTCTTTTCCCTCTTTTCTGCCGCCTCCACTCCCTTTCCTGCAAGCTCCATCCTCTGCCTCCTGACTATAGCTCCCTGAATGGAGTGAGGCGGACCCTTTTATACTACACCCGGATGTGCTCCAGGTGCTCCGTGAAGACCTTCTGGCAGTCCAAGGCTCTGTAGTCATCCGGGCGCCCCTTGCCGGTGGCCACGGGCCCCAACTGGGTTGAGCTTCTAAGTTCTGATCCCATGGTCCTGATGCAAACCAGGGCAGCTGCCCTCTCGTGTCCCGGGGGAGGTTGAGGTATTGTCCCTCTCCTGGTCCTCCCATCTTCCAGGCGTCCCGGCTGGGCAGGATCCCCAGCCGTCTGCCACAGCATCTATGAGTGTCATGTCATTTTCTAACCTGCTAGGGTCACAGGGATGGAGCCTATCACAGCTAACACAGGACACAGGACAGGAACAAACCCTAGACAGGGCACCAGTCCATCGCAGGGTGGACAAACACACACCCCCCCAACCACACACCAAGGCCAGTTTAGTGTTTAATTTGTCACCAGAAGAAACTCATGCAGACACCGGGAGAACATGCAAAATCTATGCAGGGAGGTCCTGGGCTGTAAACCATTACGCACTCCACTGCCCCACCATGCCACCTGCATCTAAGAGTGCTGATGGTCAAATGCAAAAAGCAGCGCTTGCTAACCAATGAGCTTTACCTCTTCCTTGAGCTTCGACAAACTTTCTCTTTCCATTTTAAAATGTCATCACGTCTCTTTGTTCCTGTCCAGGACGCCGCACTGTCCCCCCTATTGGTTACTGGTGCTGTTCATGTGGCCTGCCAATCACTTCTGCTTTGTCTTTTGTTTGCAGTGCAGTGCAGCACATTAAGCTAGCATAATATCACTAAATAGCAACAAATGAAAAAACACATGTTGGCTAATTTTTAATTAGTAAATGAGTCGACCTTGCATTATATATTTATATAGATTACATGATTAATAGTAATAATAATTTAATGGAAAAGTCAATTGTATCATAAATAATACAAATTATCTTCCCTCTTGCCCCTTCCCGTCTCATTTCTTTTTGAACCAATAAATCCCAGTACTGTATACTGTTGTGTGCAACCAGAGAGCCTGCTGAAAATGGAGGAAGCAACCCAGGACAGGACACCCATCACTAGTCCTAGCTGGAGTCCTCAATCAGCCTAACCTGAACGTCACTGGGATGTGGGAGGACACCATAGTTTCTCAACAGACAATGTCCAGGCCAGGATTTGCACCCTGGGCTCTAGATTTGTGAAGTAGCAAGTATCAGCTATGGACCACCAGGGGGCGTACCAGCCACCCTAGCCCACACAGACAGGCAAAGACACAAGTGCAGGTGCAACACACGTTAGTTTTTCCATGTGGGAACAGCTTCCTCCTGCTTCCCACCTTTACAGCACAGTTTTCCAGCACACAAAGCTCCAAAGTGCACAGCTCACAGTCCTTTTCTTCTCTTCTTTCTTTGCCGCCACTCCTCCTCTTCCTCCTCCTCTTCCAGCAAGCTTTGTCCTCTTCCACCTGATTCTGGCTCCCGGAGTAGTGCCTGCTGACTCCATTTATAAGGCACCTGGAAGTACTCCCGGTGTTCGTTGCAACCCTGGGCTCTGACAATGTCCAAGCGCCCCCTGGTGGAAACCACAGGCCCCAGCAGGGTGAAGCTTCCAAGCTCCAAACCCTGTGGCCCTACAGCAAGCCAAGGGGGCTGCCCGGTAGTGTTCTGGGGAAGATAATGCCCTGAACGCAGTCTCTCACCTGGTCCTTCCATTAAAGTGGCGTTCCGGCCAGGCAAAGGTTCCGGCTGTCCATCACACAACTCTACTTCTCAGTGAGTTGTTGTGCCATCCTGTTCCCATCGCAAATATTCCTTGTCGAAGTTCCCATTTAAAATGAGGGGAGAAAGTTAAGTTCATTAGTGGCATTTGGTAGAAACGAGCAGAAGACACTGATAGTACTTTATCAATTTGTAAAGGGCATACGATTATATTTTTGGTGCACATTCAAGTGAACTGTTAGGGGTGTTGGGAATTGAGACTCTAATTTTACAGCTTTCCGTCTCACTTGATAAACACCAAGCAATGTCTCCCTTACCTAAATGTTTATTAATTATTAATAGATATTTGGTGGCACCGCGGCACAGCTGTCTAACGGCTCCAGGACGCCAATTCGACACTGTCTCGTTGTTGTAGTGGTTCTCCTTTTTCTTCCCATGCTTATGTCTAAAGCAGGGCCGAATGTGAGCTCTGAACCGGCCCGGTCTGAACATGCCTTGTGATGAGCTTCCACCCTGTCCACAGATGGTTCATGGCCCGCACCCAGTAGCGATGGCACAGGCTTTAGTCCCCCATGACCATATCCTGAAAGAAGCAAGTCCAGATAGTGAAGGGGAGGCTTATGATTACTCGTATTTGTCCAATAATGCGTTTTTCCAGAAGAACTGTCGGCCTCAATTTTAGGGTAATAAATATAAATGTTACAACAGCTGTGCATGGTTTCTTGTAGACTCTGGTCCTTTTAATATAAAAAATTCATAAATATACTATCTAATGTGAATTGAAAGAGGAATGATGAGCATTCATGCATCACAAGTACTTTCATGAAAAAAACGCAAAAAACTTGAAAGTGTATTCACTGTATTGTAGGAATGAGGGAGTAAATCTACAGGAACATCGAAACTCCACACTAAAGCTTGAAAATAACTTGTTTTACCAAAGGTTAAATGAAAAACTTGGCTAATTTATATTCAACAAAAATACATATTCCTAATGAAAAGAATGTTAAAGAATAGCTAAACATAAAAGTAATTTGAAAAGAAATCGCACTCTTTCTTAACCACAAATTAGGCAGACAGGGAAATAAGCGAAAGCAGTCCTGATCTTTTATACTTTATACAAAAGCAGACCAATATTTGATGATTCTCTCCTGACTTTACACAAGTGTGATTTTCTTCACCCAGTGTGCCTTCAGTAACAGACCGCCGCCAACAGTCTCAAAGCACTGCAGTATGCGCATCTTTGCATTTCTGCTGCTTTCTATGGTGGGCTTTACAAAGTCAACAGTCAGCCTTCCAGAATTTAAGGTGGTGTCACTGATTTGTCACAGATCAACGCTGCTGGAATTTGCATTTGTTACCCAGGAGCAGCTGCTGCCTGATTATTGCAGCAAAAGAGGGCAGAGTCCACACTGGGAATGTGCTGTCATTCCTGACAAGGGAAAAAAAAAGTGAGACAAGAGGGACAGAGAGCGTCAGAGAGAGAGAGAGAGAGAACACGCCAGCAGGCATTTCACTGCCTTTCTCTGCATCTCTGAGCTTTGAGACTTCATTCAGGATCTGCTGCTCGACTTGCACTACCAGGAGATCTAAAGACATAGAACAGAACTGGGAGTTTCACCGCAGACAAGCCCTCCATAGCCTCATTAAGACTCTTCAGTACAAAGAGAGAAGGCGAAGGCGAGCCGATGGTCATGGTCAAAGAAAAAGGTATTGTACCGTATGTCTTGATGGCACACGTGTAGAAGAAAGGAGCAAATCTTACCAAAAGGAGAAAATTCTTAGTGAGTCTGTGGATAGATTCTGACAGGCTGAGCACAAGGTTTGTGTGGTTGTGTGAAATGATAAGAGTAAAGGAAAAGATAAAATGAATAAGGCTGTCACTGGCAAGTGTTTCTAGTACAGCTAGCCTAGTACAGAGTATAACAGAAGAATGAGAATCTGAATAGCAGGATCCAGAAAATTCATAGCACTTTTAAATAAAAGTCGTGCCGCTTTATTTCATGTGACAGTGAGCAACAAAAACAGGCGGGTTAGTCAATTGTGTGAAGGGGGACATGGAGGGGAGAAAAACTGAAAGTTTAGAGATAAAAGTAATTCTTTGTAGTCTGCTGATTGCTGCCAAAATGAGCAGAGAGGAATTCCCAACTCCTTTATTTACAAACTGCACTCTGCTTAAATTGGCACTACTTAATATTCAAATATCTATCTATCTATCTATCTATCTATCTATCTATCTATCTATCTATCTATCTATCTATCTATCTATCTATCTATCTATCTATCTATCTATCATATAGTGACTCTATCTATCTATCTATCTATCTATCTATCTATCTATCTATCTATCTATCTATCTATCTATCTACATATGCATATCCTATAAAATTGGTCCAATTTGAAAATTAATCAGATTCTCTGTTTTAAAACCGATAGAACAGATGTACATTTATAAGTGCAGATGTGTGCATATCCTATAGTTGTTGTTGGACTGGCATTCAGTCAGGGGTTGAGTATGAATGCACAAATCAGTTTACTTAGTAAGCCATCCCAACATTTTCAGAACTTGCTTCTTTAAGGATAATACTCTGTCCTCTATGATGCTAAAGTTATACTATACTGTATGTGCTTTAGATGTAGATACATAGAAAATATATGTCTCTCTAGTATATAAAAAAAAATCCTACGACGAGACAAGACTTTTTATCCTGGGATGAGACGAGACTTTTTCAGGGAGATAATTTCACGTCCTGCGGAACGAGACTCTGTGCCAAGAGATTTAACCACGCTTGGGGCCAGAAATAAAAGACAAAGAGTAGAAGACAAAGTAGAACGTCGTAAAGAGGTTCAAAAACGTCGGCGTGATACACATGCAGCGAAGGTTTGAGATTATGAAAGTGTTAAAATTTGAAAGTCGCAAAAAACTGATAGTAAAGGTCACATTAGCACTAACAAATGGAAATTATTCCTAGGTGAAATAATGGAACAGCGAAAAGAGATTGAATATATGGACATATCAGAAGTATGTAGATATTGTTCAGCTTTAAAGTTTAAGTCAGAGACTTGTAGATCGTCTAATTTGTGATGAGATCAGGGATAAGTAGTGTTTCTTCCCAATGAAGGGGCATATCCACAAGAAATAAAAGATTTGTTATTTGGTGAAAGTGAAATCCACAAACACTATAGGCAAAATATCTGAATCTACAATAATCTGGTCGCGTTCGCATCATTCAATGCTCAAAACGTAGATGTACACGATTGAGGACCATACACTATGTGAATTTGTGGTCCTGCAACAAATAAAGCTACTACAAGTTTGATTTCAAAGAAACCACAGTTTGGTCAGGTTTATATTTATGATCACTGAGAAGTGCTGCAACATAGAATCGAAAGAGTTAAACGATCAATTGTATTAATAAATTCTACAGCCAATTTTGGATACAAATCCAGGCATCCAAAAGTATTGAACTTTACATGAAATTTATCTAAAAAACACAGACAAAGAAATTTTCTTGGATTTCTATATGAATCCAAAAGATCATGCTCGCATATAATAAATCAACATGTGATGAATTGTCATTGATAATAGTTTTGAAAGACGGAGATATCAAAAACAGTCGATATTCATGCTTATTCAAAAGCGCAGCATGATTCGTCGCAAGTGGCAGATATGGGAAATGACTAAAGCGTAGGGCCCTCAAGGGGGTTGGTAAGCGTAGCGAGCAGGGGACAGAGCCCCCTAGTAATTTATAAAATAAATATAACATATAGAGAGAGAATTTTCTATAATTTATCAACTACAAAGTAAGAGTTTGCATGCAGCGCTGCCGGGATATGAGTCTCAACTTCATGTAATTCATAACTGAACTAAGTAGTTTGTGAAAAAATGGATTGATAGATGGATGACTGAATAAGCTTCAACATGAATAGATGTAAACATTACAACTTAGTCATAGCCCGAGTCTGCCTGTGTATTTACTGTATATATTAGTATATATGCATACACCCACACTGTAATGAATGCTGTATGTGTATGTATGCTATAGCTTTATATTTCTTTAAATATAAACTATACATATACACTGCCATTATATCTTGGCTGTTAAGTAATGTTTTCTTTAGTAATGCCTTATAATTCACATACATATGCGAGTCACCTTATTCACGTAACTAAGCTACATTTTAGTATTGCTGGAGTGTATGGAGGATGAACAGGAGCTGTATGCTGTAATTTTAATGACTCCGCACTCTTCTAGGCGCTGTATTTTGACGACGATTTCAAAACAGCACACATGCCCCAGCACATTGTGTCTCACGTTTCCTAGAACTGTGTGTTTTTTTTTTTTATTCTGCAGTGCTAATTATTTTGCCAACAGTGCTTCATGTATGGACTGAACAGTTGACCAGTGGTTAGCTCTGCAGCCTCACCTCACCATGGTTGTTGCCTGCATGATCTTTCTGTGTCTGCTTGGGTTTTTATCTGCTTAACTGGGGATTCTAAACTGGCACTGTGTGAATGTGAGTGTAGGTGAGTGTACAAGTGGTGTGGAGCGGCTCCCAGATCAAAGTTTATGACTTGCTGTCAGAAAGTGTGTCCAGTGCTCACACAACCCTGAATCGGGTTAAACAGCCTTGGAAATGTTATGGTTTGTGTATTTGGCATCATCTGGACATGACCTCCAACATGTTTACTGCTGCGGTGTTCTTCTTGCAGGTTTCTGCTGTAACCTTAGGCTCCCTTTACATCGGCAAAACATGAATGTTCGTATAGTTGCCCAATCAGGATTTGTGTATAAATGTACCATTCAGTGTTCTTACCTCCCTGCTTGATGATGTTAGGCAAGGCTTTGTCTCCTTGTAACCCCGTAATGACAGACGTCGGCTTAAAAAGTGGATTTATACTTACAGTACAGAGTAGGATGTGTGCATTCTGTATGGGCATTTATGTAACTGATTTTGGTGGGTTTATAAATTATTTGGATTCAAGGCTGCACTGCGTGTTTTACTGTAGCCTACGTTAAAGACAAGTCTATGTAATATAATGTGTGACATATTGATTAAGGTGTGGGCAGTGGGTGACCCCTAAGCAAGCCACTTCACCTGCCTGTGTTCCATTTGGGAAAAAAACAAAAGAAACTCAGCCAATTGTATGGTTTAAGTCACCTTAGATAAAGGCATCAGCCAAAGTCATCAAAAAAATAATATCTCCATTTCTCAAGTGGAACATGGTTTTCAGTCAGAGTTGTGGGCATTGAGAACGAACTGCAGGTCAAATCAAAAATTACCTTCCATCCAACTGAAACATGATAACCCTAATGGTCAGACATTGGCATGTAAAATATTTTAATTATGAAAAATCTGTATTCTGTCAAAACAATAATGAACTGTATTCACATTATTTCACTCAATATTCCTGAAATCCAACGTTTTATGACAATTAGCTTTTCTCATCATTCCAATGGTTCTCTGTCTACTGATGGTTTATCTTTTCCATTTTTCCATGAACTCTCTGCCTTCTGACATTGAAGACCTGAGCGTTCCCCATCATCACTTTCATTTGTTCCTACCCTCGTATCACTTATACCATTCAACTGTCCATTCTTCTTCTTCTCCCCTTCGTGTCTCGTCTATTAAAAAATGTTCCTCTGTTTGTCTCCTTTTCAATTCATACTATCATTAGATAATAAACAATACAGATATTTTTTGACGCCACACTGTGCTTTCTTTCCGTTATAATAACTGCCCATGTGTTGCCTTCTGACCAGTCTTTTCTCAAGATTGATGGCTTAAGGGAGTGAGAAACTAATATAGGATCATTTAGCTATGCTGGGCAAATAAGCCCGGCCTAGTTTTATCTGTGTTCCGCTGCCAGATGTCTCCGACTGTTCTAAGTGGCATTAATTATCTACCAGCATGGCCAGCCCTGGGGGTTCTGGGGTCCTAAACAAGTTACGCCTGAGTTAATGTGTAGGCATCATTTACCACTAATGGACTGTTTTAACTACAGGCTGAGGGTCCATTTGTGGTTAATGTAACTCCTGGACATTTTATAGTAGAATACTTCATTTATTATGTGCAGAATTTCCGACAATACTTATTAAAAATGTTAGTTAATATTCTATGTATCTGTTAGTAGACTCTCCTCATCTTAGCTATAGAAATATGGTAAAAAAGTCTCCTTCTTTCGGATACTCCCGTTAGGGGTTGCCACAGCGGATCTTCTTCTTCCATAAAATATGGTAAAAAAGTACCAGAACCATACAAATTTAACATAATGTTACTCTAGACAGATAAGTAGTGATTGACTAATTAGATAGATAGATAGATAGATAGATATGTAGATAGTATGAGATTCTTACATGCTGTACATGATAACCCACATACAGGTGGCAGTAGTTCAAGACCAACAAAAGACCATCAATACACCACGAAGTGAATATAAAACTATACATTAAATGTAATGGATTCTACAAATTGGTGGTGGCTGGTGTGGCTCCCCTCTGTAAAGTGCTTTGAGTAGTTTAGAAAAACACTAAATTAATTAATTGATTGATTGATTAATTAATGAATTACCTCCTACCCCCTCCAGCTCCTCAGAAGTTCTGTTTTTCTATCAATTGAACTAAACACTTAATTAATGTTAGACAATAAATATTAGTTCTCAACACAGGCCTAATGATCTGTGGATAAACCGTCTCTAGATCTCAAGGTATAAATTCTAATGGTCCTGTACTATTTGGCACAATGGTGAAGAAAGAAAGTGACTGTGCAGGATGGCTCTGGTCTTTAATAATACATTTTGACATTTTAAGGTAGCATGTGTCATCTATGTCCTGATAAAGGGAGCTACATCCCAGCAAAATGATATAATATAATATAATAACTGGCTATTTGTCACTCTTTTCATTATTTTTTAGTAACTTTTTAATATTCATCTTTATAAAGAGCAATGAGCATTACCTTCCTCCATTGCCTTCAGTCCCACTCTTGTGTTACAAACTGTTGCCTCTTGTAAAGAGATCATCTGAGCAATGTGCACATGTGAGTGAAACAGCACTTAACTTGGCATTTTATCAGCACATTCTCTCCTACAGCCCATAAAAAAGTAGAAAATCACGAATGCATTATTTACTTTCTTTATAATATCACGACTTTCTCTAGAACACTAAGGCTGACAATCGTTGCTTGTTTTATGTAATATCTTTTTCAGGCACAGTTTACTGGGGCATGTTCTCACCTAACCGCCTCCTACCCCCTCCAGCTCCTCAGAAGTTCTATTTTTCTATCATTTGAACTAAATACTTAATATCTGTTAGTGTTTGTATTTATAATGTTGTATTTATATATTTTCTTCATAGTGCACATGGGTAAATGTGTGTGATAGAAATTTAACTTCAGATTACTTTGCACATAGTGCAGTTAGGTGAAAATGTGTTTTTGAGTATTTACCACAGATTATTACATTTATTGTTAGTTTAAAAGCTTAAAATCAGGAGGGTTTTAATTGATCGATGTTAAGGTGCACTATGCTGCAATCATATTCTCATACGTTGAGGAAATCTCCATGAAACAGAAACCGCACTGTGTTAATTAAAGTGGCTGGTGCTCGGGTGTATGTAATGGACCTATGGGTGTGGGTCCTAGAAACTAATGAAATCGGCAGAAAAAAAAATTGAAATGTAGAAATGAGGGGTAATTGAAAGGAACTCTCTCTCCTAGGAGGTTTCATTTTGCTGACGTGCTTGCCTCGCTTGTCTATTAGTGGCGGGAGGAAAAGTAAAAGGGATACCGTTTTACCGATGTGCTCATCTCGCTTGCGTAACAGTTTCTCTCATTTCTCTGTGGTTTTACTTTGGCAACAGAGTCGCTTTCTACTTCCGACTCGTTAACTTAGGGCTGCCTTGCTAGCTCTCTGAGCTTCATGCTGTAGTAGCCTCGCACTTCCAGGCCAGACAGACAGACAGACAGACACACACACTTTCATGCGTAGACGTTTAGTCATCCATTTCCTTGGAGGTGGAGCCCTTACTCCGACTCCTTTCCTCTGTGTAGACGTTTATATATATATATATATATATATATATATATATATATATATAGGGTGAGTCAAAAATATTTATAAAATTAAATTATTTTACACTAATGGATGATTTTTATCTCAACCACATCTTTCCAGATCGTGGTGGACCATTGCCATGGCCTACACACTCCCCTGATTCGACACCCTGTGATTTCTGGTTATAGGGTATGGTGAAGGGGTGCGTATATGGCAGGAAAGTTTGTGATATCAATGACCTGAAGGACAGAATATGGGCTGTGGTGTCATCTATTCCCCACAAAATGTGTGCCCAGGCTTTAAATGGTACCGTTGCTCATTGGTTTTTGTGTGCTGACCATGATGGCAAACAGGTTGAGACAATCCTGTAAATCATCTTGCACATATGAAGTACTGTATGTTTTGTGAATAAATTGTTTCCGCCATTCAAATGTTAACATAATTTTGACTCACCCTATACATATATATATATACTATATATATTGATATATATGTATATATGAGACCCCATGTTTCAGGGAGATTGCAGAGCACACTACGTGCTTAACAGGCTGTGATGCCACATACTGGCAGAAAAGTAAGTTGATTCCATTTTTTTGTAGAAAAACATGCAAGAAACGCTCAATCCCTCACACAGTGAATTACAACACAAGGCAAATTTTGAATCAATCGAGAAGAATGTTATGGCATCGTCAGAACTGCAGGTATTCTAACATGTCATTGTATTTCATTCTCAAACCCATTAAATTCAGTTCATGTGCAAGGCAGGAAACAATCCTGGGCCATTATAAAATATGGCAACATTAAAAAACAAGAGGTGCCCTAACTGCAGTGTGCCATAACACAGTATTCAGTTAAATATGGTGTGCAAAAGTGGCACTTAGAAATTAATTTATTTGAAACAGTTCACTGCTTCACCACACTGAATCAGGTTCTTACACTGTTACAATATAAACATTAAAGTGATTGAGAATAAAAGAAACACTCAAGCAGATGAGGAATACAAGACATGTCCAAGGTGTTTAGGTCAACACAAGTGCTTTCATTGACATAACTGGTTCAGGTTATTCCTAAAAGTGCAGATCAAACACAGAAGCTCATTATGTTAGTTCTTCTGGCTGAGAGAAGAGATTTCAGAAACAAATGTTGTGTTTGTGTCGTGGAGGCTTTTTGCTTCATGAGGAAAAGTGGCTAAGGTGGGTGATGGCATGGAGATAAATGGGAAGAATATCTTCAGCATGGATGACAGCCAATGAAAGCATTAACCATTTGACTGTTATATATAACACATACTGGATTTCATGTGTGTGAAGTAATGCGACTTAGCCTGTCTGATAAAAAGAAAGACGTGGCATGATTTATGACGTTGGTGCATGCGACTGCTGTGCCCTTTCTCTAACATTGAGCTGCTGTTCACAACAAAGGTCCCTGCATGGCACTTAGTAATATGCCATCTTTCAGTTCTTTATCCACTTATTTTTATTCCAGCTTCCCAAAAAGCATAAAGTGCTCAGATTTATTGAGGGCTGTTGCCCAATACCTAGTAGCGCTTTTAAGAAGGGAAGGCGTCCAACATGTCTAACATATTTAGTTAACTAATAGCTATCACACTATTTACTCACAATGACAACCACTTTCCTACAAATGCATTTGGATTACTTTACTGCTGACATGCCCCCCCCCAACTTGAGTACAAGGCAGGCATTTGTGGTATAAAGTGATGATCATGAGAGGTAAAGGCAGGGTACTGTTATTTTTGTGGAGATTTAAGGGTGGTCATCAAAACTATCGTTTGTGACATCGACAGCATGTCCATTTTCTGGGGCACAGAATACAAGAGAGAACTCAGGAAGAAACTGTGAGGGAAGTGTTAAGATACAAGGGCTCTAATGACGGGCTTTAATGATTTTCTGAACCCTTTGGTGTTTTTTGGTTTATCTTTCCTTCTCCCTGCTTGCACCTTGTATACTGTGGGTAACACATTGTTACATTGTGAATGGCTTTGTTACACATCTGAATTATGGGATCAGTAACGTTTTATATAAAATCAGGCAGAAATATCACAAATGTTTGCAGTTCAGTGCAAAAATCTTTCTTTGTGGTTAAGTTAAGGTAAAAAATGAGTAAAAATTTGCAAAACTAGACGTACAGTATGAGCCAAGGAGACTTGTTTTTAGTCTACAAGACTGAGACTAAAGGTATAAAATGTGTCATTCATCTTGTACGTTGATTTTGATCTTAGTCTGTTTCTGGCTACAATTTTTAGAAATCAGTTTCCTACTAGCAAGCATGTCTAGACTTCTGCATTTGTCAGTTGCTCAGGCTGTGACTTTATTTAGCCATTAGTTACCTTTCTAGTAAGCAATTTAACATACTCTGCTAGAATGTGGGAGATGTTGTAATTGATTGTGAATTCTTTACTCCAGTTTGCAATTTAAATTTAAAAATGCATGGGGGTGACATTCTAGTGGACCCCTACTCTTGTTGTTAAACAATTTTCGAGCTCATTGTCTCTACAGATCAGGTGCGCTTAATGCCTCTCAGCATGTTGGCTTCAGTATTTTATATCATCTCCATAATGCGTTCTGCACATGAGTAGTTCACAGTTGAGCTCCTGACAAAGAGAGAGAGGTGCAGAAATGTGTAGAGAATGGGCCTCAACTGCTAAAGCCGGCCAGATCAGAAGAGACCATGTCCTCATCTGTAGGAGGTCTATAACAACACTGAGAGTATCTTCTCTGTAGGGGTTGTGAAGTTTCGGCTTCTGAATCGCTACTGCAGTTTAAAAACTGCAGTCCAAAGTTAGTCCTTGTTTCCCTTTTAATATACGAGGGGGATGTCAAGCTAAAGTTAGAAAATGGGATTTATTAGAAAATGGAACAAACCTGAACAAAACTGATAATGTCATTTCACAGTGGAGTCTCCACCCTTCTCAATGCACTTGTGCCACCTGCCTGCAAGTTCCTGGATTCCAGCAGAATAAAAGGTTTTATTTTGTCTTCACAACCACCGGTGCACCCGAGTTATTGTCGAACACTACATGCTAAGGGGTACTACAGTCACTAGTGCAAGTTACTGTGACCTGCTGGAGGCCAATGTGAAGCCTGCTGTTTGATCCTAGCAGCAGGGCCTGCTGTCTCAAGGAGTCCCTTTGCTCTAAGACAATGCCCACTCGCCCGCCCACACTCTGCTAAGAACACCAAGGCTTGTCTGGAGAAACTGAAGTTTGAGGTATTGCCACATCCTCCTTATTTGCCAGATTTGGCACCGTGTGATATCCACATTTTTGGACCGCTATAAAAACATCTGGGTTGTCGTCGAAAACCGTTTATTCTGCTGGAATCCAGGCATTTTCAGGCAGGAGGCACAAGTGCATTGAGAAGGGTGCAGACTACATTGAGAAATGACGTTATCATTATTGTAAGGTCTATTCCATTTTCTATTGAATCCCATTTTCTAACTTTAGCTTGACTCCCTCTTGTTTTATAGTATTCATAGTATTCTCCTAGAAATTTAAAATCGTACAAACCCATTTATAGTAACTAAATTGTGCTATATAAATGCAATTTTAACTAAAGCTTCTTTTTTAAAAGCCACTAAATATAGGTTATTGTGATTTCTTTTAGTTCTTCTATAATGTATCGTTTATCCCAGGCAATAGTTGCTTTTATGTCGCTTATGCCAGAAATAGAAGCAGCGATTAGCCACAAGCTGCACTGTCCTTAATATTGCATGTTCTAAGAGTGTTATGCCTTCAAAAAGTATTTTAATAAAACAATATCTGAGAAACCATTCAATGAAATATTAATCAGCCGATCTTGGCTGTATTCTTTATTTGTAGCTAGCATTTTAAAACGTGTAATTTCTGCATGTTTGGGCAGAGTAAGACAGACTGCACCTCATGTTCATAGGGTCATGAGAGTTGCAGAATAGACAGCATAAGACGTCTTTTTATGAGCTCCAAATTTCCTTGTGTCTACGCCTTTTTATGGAATAAATGAGCCCCTCCATGGCTTATTTGGTAAGGGAAATGCAAATGAACAGTGCTATGCTGTATTGATCATTTCAGGCAGTAAGGAAGAAGTAATTGATCAAGAACTGAACACAACTATATTTGAAAGTTATATGCACCAACACCTAATGTATAAAGCATAGATAAAGGGGTGTACATTCTCCCAAAAGAGTCACAAAACACCCAGCCTGACCAGAAAAGGCTCACGCCAAGTCAGGCAGCCCCCAACTGCTACCTGCAGGTCCAAAAATGGGGGAATGGCTTTAAAAAGTCCAAAATATGTACAAATGCCTACTGAGAAAGAGGAACAGTTTAAATCTCTGGATCAATGAGACAAGTCCTATAACCAATATTTATAAATGAAGATGTGCAGGAGTCCTCAAGAAAAGTTTAATGCCAAACTCCAAACAAAAGAACTAAAATAAGTGCTCAGGGGTGCAAGAACAGAAAACTGGCATACAATCTGATTAGTTAGCCTGTTAGGGTTGTCTCTTTAAAGGCTTCATCCAGCTGGTCAGGGTCTGGGATGTCCAACATGCATCTCATTTGAAGTGGTTCCTTCTGGGGACATCAGAACTTATCGTTCAGGTTTCTGAGAGGGCCGTGGGCAGGAATCAGTTGCTGTCACTGGTTGTTTTCTTGGCACTGCAGTGGATGAAAGAGAAGATAGAGTTAGCGGCAGTGCCCCTCTCTCACCCAGTGATGGCATTGCAAGTGTCAGCATAATCTGATTGGTGATCCTTAGATGCCCATGTGTGACATCTGACAAAGACAAAAACTGAAAATGTAACAAAAAATGCTTAAAGAGCAAAAAAATGGAATTGTCTAAAAAGGCAATCTGAAGCAAACAAGTCCTAATACATTAATTGGAAGGAAAACCCAAAATTAAATGAAAAATCCAAAATAAAAAGCATAACTTCTAACAACTCCAACACAAACTCAATGATCCACTGCTGAAACCCTTTCTCTGCCTAAAGAGCAGCATTTGAGGGTGGCAAGTGTAGCGACCGCCCCAGGCCCTGCGCCTAACAGGGCCCCGCTTTTGAGGTCTGCATGTCCCGTTCGAGTGGATTTGTCAAGTTATATTCTCCAGTTATATTTTGATAAAGTCCACGTTTTATCATGCAAAAATTTAGCTGAATACTGTAATGAGAAAATCTGGTGTATGTTAACATTATTTTTATTTAACTTGCGCTCAAGTTTATACAGTCTACACATATTGGTAACAGTGTTTAACGTAACCGACCCCGTGAGGGGTTGGCCAGCCCTAGGCCCCGCACACCCCTAAGGCCATCTCTGCTCTGACTAAATATGTAGCCATTGACATCAGTGTGGCCCAGACACAGTACACATGGGATGGACTCACATTTAAAGACACAGTACATCATAAACATACATAACAGAAATTACATAAAAGTAGGAAAAATAACAATTCAGAATTAAAGAAAAATCACAAGAAAACAATGAAGCCATGGTGAAGAATAACACAACACCATCTTTTCCTTACGCTGGCCTGTATCCTTAAATTAAAAGAATCAAAAACGTGTTGGGTGCTTCTTTGGGTTTCAACAACTGCATGTTTGTTCGTCGATGAGGCAGGTAACTCTGAAGGTGTTTGTGCACAGAAGTCAGAGTTGTGGATCTTTATCTGTCCTGAAATTTTAAGAAAAATTAAAATACGACCAAAGAAAGTGCAAAGATCATATGAATAACACGACATTTGAATAAAGAAAGGTCAAAGCTCACTTCTTGCTATATTAAGAAAGAATATTTTTAGATGAAGTAATTTAGTCATAATAAACCTTTATAACCTTTATAACCTTTATAGACCTTTATATATTGAATAAGTCCTGATTACCCAGTAGTTATTAGATTGAACACAGTGTAATGTCATCCACACTGTCACGTCTGTATAAGCCGAACAATCTTCACTTTTCTAAAAATAACAAATTCCTAAAACTCACTGTTTCCGCTAACGTTTAAGTCACTAACTGTTGGTGGGCAAATTGCTTGGCACCTCTTCATCTATGAGATATTTACTATCAGTTATCTAATAAAATGTATTTTAAGTAGCCATGTTTTTATTATATGTATGTAGAATTTAAATAATACTTAACATACAGTATCTTAATATAAAGTTTCCTCCTACGCTGTACTGGAGGAAATGGACGTGGAAAATGAATGGCAGAATGCAGATGGGGTACTCAACTGGTGATTTGTAGTGGGTGCAGGTTTTCATTCCAACCAGTTTAAAAACTAGAAGCCAGGCCTAGCAGATAATGAAACTTTGCATTTAATCATGTGGCTTGTTAATGATTTCATTCTTCCAGGACAAATCTTTATCATATCATAGATTTTTCATTTTCTGAGAACATTCTCCATCCATTTTGTGGTTCCCCACAGATTTGTATTTCTTAATCCTTTCCTTCTCTGTTATTATTTTAAAACACAGTATTAGCACTAGTCCTTAACCTTAAAATTGCTTCAGGGGTGCTGTACAATGGCAGACCCTGCTCTCTGACCTGCTTGGTTATGTGAAAGGACACCTTATCCTCAGGGATTAGTACAGCATACCCAATAATTCATGATGCGTATACACAGGTTTACATGGAAGCACGTTACCTGAAGAGCTGGAGGTCCCTTTGTCATTTGCACCTCATTATTAGCTTATTGCTGGTTAAGAAAACAGACAACAATTAAAATCTAAATGTAGCAATTTAAAACCAAAACACGTTATTAAAGGTTCTAAATTGTAACAAATGAGGTAACTAAAACCAAGCCAGGAAAACTACAGTGCATCCGGAAAGTATTCACAGCGCATCACTTTTTCCACATTTTGTTATGTCACAGCCTTATTCCAAAATGGATTAAATTCATTTTTTTCCTCAGAATTCTACACACAACACCCCATAATGACAATGTGAAAAAGTTTACTTGAGATTTTTGCAAATTTATTAAAAATAAAAAAATTGAGAAAGCACATGTACATAAGTATTCACAGCCTTTGCCATGAAGCTCAAAATTGAGCTCAGGTGCATCCTGTTTCCCCTGATCATCCTTGAGATGTTTCTGCAGCTTAATTGGAGTCCACCTGTGATAAATTCAGTTGATTGGACATGATTTGGAAAGGCACACACTTGTCTATATAAGGTCCAACAGTTGACAGTTCATGTCAGAGCACAAACCAAACATGAAGTCAAAGGAATTGTCTCGAGGTACAAATCTAGGGAAGGTTACAGAAAAATTTCTGCTGCTTTGAAGGTCCCAATGAGCACAGTGGCCTTCATCATCCGTAAGTGGAAGAAGTTCGAAACCACCTGGACTCTTCCTAGAGCTGGCCGGCCATCTAAACTGAGCAATCAGGGGAGAAGGGCCTTAGTCAGGGAGGTGACCAACAACCCGATGGTCACTCTGTCAGAGCTCCAGAGGTCCTCTGTGGAGAGAGGAGAACATTCCAGAAGGACAACGATCTCTGCAGCAATCCACCAATCAGGCCTGTATGGTAGAGTGGCCAGACGGAAGCCACTCCTTAGTAAAAGACACATGGCAGCCAAAAGGCACCTGAAGGACTCTCAGACCATGAGAAACAAGATTCTCTGGTCTGATGAGACAAAGATTGAACTCTTTGGTGTGAATGCCAGGTGTCACTTTTGGAGGAAACCAGGCACTGCTCATCACCAGGCCAATACCATCCCTACAGTGAAGCATGGTGGTGGCAGCATCATGCTGTGGGGGACTGGGAAACTAGTCAGGATAAAGGGAAAGATGACAGCAGTAATGTACAGAGACATCCTGGATGAAAACCTGCTCTAGAGCGCTCTTGACCTCAGACTGGGGTGACGGTTCATCTTTCAGCAGGACAACGACCCTAAGCACACAGCCAAGATATCAAAGGAGTGGCTTCAGGACAACTCTGTGAATGTCCTTGAGTGGCCCAGCCAGAGCCCAGACTTGAATCCGATTAAACATCTCTGGAGAGATCTTAAAATGGCTGTGCACCGACGCTTCCCATCCAACCTGATGGAGCTTGAGATGTGCTGCAAAGAGGAATGGGCGAAACTGGCCAAGGATAGGTGTGCCAAGCTTGTGGCATCATAATCAAAAAGACTTGAGGCTGTAATTGCTGCCAAAGGTGCATCAACAAAGTATTGAGCAAAGGCTGTGAATACTTATGCACATGTGATTTCTCAGTTTTTTATTTTTAATAAATTTGCAAAAACCTCAAGTAAACTTTTTTCACAATGTCATTATGGGGTGTTGTGTGTAGAATTCTAAAGAAAAAAATGAATTTAATCCATTTTGGAATAAGGCTGTGACATAACAAAATGTGGAAAAAGTGATGCGCTGTGAATACTTTCTGGATGCACTGTATATTGCTTTAGTAATAAATCATTGGGTTCTAATTAAAGATTTGCAGATATCCAGGACTGAAGTTGAATACCCCTGAAATACAGTATTATGTGTTAAGTTCATGTGAAAAAGGGGATAAATAATAGTAAATAAAATCCAAAATGAAATCAATACCAATAATATCCAAACAAAAAGAAACACCATTTTATGACAATGAACACCATGTACTACGCAAATATGACACGTTTAGCTTGAGGATTAAAACAGGGACAAACATTAGAATATTGTGAAGAGAACAAGCCATTCAGCCCAAAAAGCTCGTCCATCCTCTTCATCCAGATTGTCAAAATAACGTCAAGTACAGATTTGAAGGTCCTTAAAGTCGTACTCTCCAAAACAATAAGTTTAATTTAAATTTATTTTGTAATGGTTCTTTGCATAAAAAGAGAAACCTTCTAACATTTGTGTGAAATCTGCCTTTAACAAGTTTCCAGCTGTGCCCCTGTGTTCATGTTGCAGAATTTATTATGAAGTAACAACTGAGATCTGGTGTAGCCAATCAGAATTGTAGAGCAAGTATATTAATGAATGGATCGAAAACGGAACATAAAACCAAGCTAAAGCTACGGACAACTGATTAATAGATTAAATGTAAAGCCTGTGATCTTAAAACATAATTTATCAGTCAATGGGTGTGTGCAATTGCCCAGAAAGGAGTGAAATGTCCTTTACTCATGATATATTCACTAGTTAGTTTAAAAAATAAGGGTTTAATTTGCTAATATTGATCACATTCTGTGAGCTGTAAAAGATATCTTGGTGACATATTAAATATTATTTGGTACTTTATAATAAGTGCTTAGCAGGCTTGTTAAAACTGACAAGGCCCCAGTGACATTTGCCACAGGGTCTCCCTCTACCATCTCCTTCAGACAATGAAATTCTATGTAATAAACTTTAGCAAAGGCTTTGCTTGTGCTATACTGTGAGCAATGACAAAGAGACACACTGTGGCAAGGCTTTAAAGCCCTGGTTCCAAAATGTTACTGATATTTTGTGTACAACTGCAAACATACTGAGTTCACTCTGTAATCTGCTCATCAATTCATACGTTTATTTTTTTAGTGAAATTACTTTCAAGGGTTTGGATATTCAGTATGGGATTTCAAGAATCACGCATTGTAGTTATGAAATCTCACACAAATTAAATTAGTCAAGTAGGAAAATCAAAGTACAAGTGAAATAAAAGCCAACTGTTATTGAAAAGTCTGTCCAACTACAGTGCAATTTTTTTTATGGATTTAGTGTTTATTTCATGTTCTTTGTATATCTTTAGGGATTTTGAAATATGGAGACTCTGTTTTTGCATTTCATTCTGTCCTAAAAGTAATCATTAAAATATTTAACATTTTCATGTAACACCATTTTGCTTTTGTGGGTGCTGCCATTTTAGGCATAGTTTGTGTACTGTTGCTAGCTGAGGTCCTGACCCGTGATGTCACCACAGTCAAGATTTAAAGATCAGGATGTTGCACATCCTGTTATACAAAATCGTGGATAGAAACTTAAATGTTCAACAGTGTTTGTATGAAATATTTGGCCTCCCTTGTTTCAGAAATGTACCCAACAATATCATGACCCTGGCTTTGTTCATGGTTTGGTTGCATCAAAAATTAGATTGGCTCATGGTTTTCACCTTACGTTGTTCGATCTCTATTTAAAAATGCATCACCATTTTTCTCAGAAAGCATTGGAAATGCATGCTTTGTACTTGCTTTGAGAACACAGTAATGCGACCAGTCACATATCTGTGATTGCCAAACCTTTTAACTTTTACTGTCTCATGGTTAACAAAGCTAATTGAATGAGAGAATTAGAAGTGATAGTGAGATGGATTGCTGGCTAATAAAGAAAGAAACAGTATAAGGAAAGGTGTCCCATAAGGAGTCTTTGTTTTCATTCTCTAAATATTATGTTTTTATAGATGTGGCAAGTAAAAATGAAGGCAACATTCAAATTAAGTGGCTATGTTTGTACCTGTGGTTATTCTTTAATGCTAAAGGAGCTCTGTATTCATTGCCATATAAACGTTATATGTCTTTTTTTTTAAAACTCTTCTCTGGCCAGCTCATGACACCACCTGGAAATGAACAAATGAGACAGACCCCCCTAATTAAAGTGTAATGTCTCATGCAGGTGCACATGGCGTTGTGGGCAGTAGGAGTAAGGGAACTAGCAGGACCTAAAGAAAGAGAAACGAAGGATTGTGGGATACCTACCTAGAGAGCCGATTGCCAGGAGTGAGGGTTAAATTCAGGTACACTAGTGCTGAGATTTAGGACATTTTTTATGTAAGGAGTAAAGAAGAGTGTGATAAGAAAAGGATGGCACAAAATAGGAACAACAAAAACCTACTTTATCATTTAGAACTTGACATGATCCAGATTACAGGTCAAACACCAAAAGCTCACTTTTTGGGCTCATTCAGCGAAGCGGACACAATACCTCAGACTGACGGCAGCTCAGCCTCACAGAGAGGTGCAGTTGCGTAGGATGCTCAAAACAGCCTGCTGTTTCTCAAAACAAATAAGCCAACGTATTTCATTCTTGTATAATTTTTGAAGGCAGTGGAGTTTCCATCACTACAGCAATATTGAGGTAATCTCACTGAAAATACATTTGTGTAGCAAAGGGTTTATTAAGATGCAGTCTTCAATTGTGAGTTCATTGATGAATTTAAAGTCAGTCCTGTTATCGGGCTAATTCTGGAAAGCGGTGTTACATAAACAGCTTTAAAGTGTCGCAGTACATGGACGTATCCTGTAAAACTACAAGGTTTGCTGGTTCATATTGCACTGGTACAGTGATATTTGATTTTGATTTTCACTGTCCTCAGTAAGCATTTATTTTTTTCAGTCACTGAAAATGTAATATACTGTAAATGAATAAATTCAGTATGTGCACATCTTGAGATCAATTAAGCAGTTTGTGGAGATTACTTACCTTTTGTTTTAGAACTCACTGTGAAATCCCTTATGTGAATACACCCTGTGAACGATAGGGGGCGCTCTCGCTCCCTTGAACCCCTGTCCACGACTCCAGACACCAGGGAAAAATTCCAAATGTTGACTTTATTTCTCTTCCACAGTGCACAAAGCACACTCTCCTCCACAATACTCATATAATCACCAATACTACACAATAATACAATAAACCAATCCTCCAGCTCCCAGACGCGTTGCCACCCTTCCACCCAGCTCAGCTCGTTGTCTGGGAGTTCCCATAGTCCTTTTATAATCCCTGACCCAGAAGTGTTCTCAATCCCCAGTCCATGTGATCCTCAATCACTTCCGGGTCAGGTAAAAGCTCTTTTCTTCAACCCGGAAGTCCGTCGCTCTTCCTGTGACGAACCTCCGGGTCACAGGGCACGAAGAAGCCCTCGGTCCTCCCTGCAGCTCCCTCCTGTGGCCCCCACGGCATCCAGCAGGGCTTTGCATAAAAACTCCAATGTCCATGATGCCCTGCTGGTCTTCTGGGGAACTCCACGCTGCAAGGAGGGCTCCACCTGGCGGCTTGGGGGTATTGGCCAGGATAAATGGCCGGCCATCCATCACAACCCAAAAATGATATTATTTTTTTCATGTTACTTACCCCATGTAACCATCAAGGTGGTCAAGAAAAACAAATTCATGCCTTCATACAGAATTGAGAGGAAGAACTTTATGTAGTTTACTTAACTATGTTAACCAATACTGTAAATTGGCAAACGATGTGAAAAATTTCCATTGAAAAAAGAACACAGGACTCTTGACCAATAAATGAGGAGGAGAGGCAGGAAAATTAAAAACGTATGAGGCCCTATTTTCTTGTTTATGATGTCCATGGGTTATTCTGCAGGTATATAACAATATACTGTATAAATTGCTGATGGGTGTGTCCTTCTATCATGCAATTACTCATGAAACACTGGGGCTAGAATCTCAGTCTTGGTCTTAATCAAAAGCTTATGACACGACACTCAATGGTGAAGCAAATGTGGCTGTCAGCAACCTCCACAAGTTTATCGGGGTTATCAAAAAGCTATAGAGAGATACTGGATCAAGCCACATAAGATCAGAAGTGATTTAACCTCAATGCTAAAAGTCAAACATTCAGGACGAAGCAGTAAAATTAGCATTATTGCACAGGAATCAAAGTGGACATATCTCCGTCAACATCTGTAAGGCAGCAGAATTAGACTAGAATTGATTGATCCACACAGTGGTGGCCTTTAGAGTGCTAACGTGCTGTACATGAAGCCTTTCTAATAAGGAACATAATAAACTAACAACTGACTAGAGACCAGGACTTTCATTGTATATTCTGGTTTTAAACAGCCAGACTGGTAAATCTGAATCTGCTCGTAAACGACATCGTGCCTTATGATGAGTCTGAGGTTTGACATAGAATTTATTTTTAGTGGTGAAATATTTAATAATAAATCATCAATACAGAGAAACAAAGGTAACAGCTTAGAATTCTGGACACTACTCTCGTGAGGAATAGGCAAGCAATAAGGATAAAGAGATTCTCCTCCCCACTGGACATCTGTTCCTCAGCCATCAACATGTCAGCACTGCTGGGGGAATGAAGTGACATGAGGAAGGTGACAAATGCCTAGTCACACCAAAATGAGAAGTGCAGTCCAGGTAGCAGGCCCTGGAGCTCTTAAAGAATTAAAGGGAAGGTTAGCAACAACTTGCCTCTGGACTTGCTGAAACATAGTACTGTATTCTGCATTGCAATTCTAGAGTCTATAGGCCTTTAAATACTCATAGCTGAAGCTTCAAGAAAAGCAAGATAAAAAAAAGAGTTCTAAAAAGTAAAGGATCATAGTATACTTAAAAAAAGCAAACAGTTGTAAGAAATTGCTTATACTATCTGATAGTATCTTTACTCAACAAATACTAATTTCTTTAATCTCAGATGAGTGATCCATGGGAAGCACTTGACGTGTTTTGTCCGACTTTGCTTTGCTTCCTGGTCCAAGTAGCACACACATTTGACCCAAAACTTTCCCAAAGTCTGCAAATGTGACATATTTATTTTACTGTGTTTGAGACCTACTAAATATATATATGAAGGCAGGCTTCACAAAGAGTGTTGAGCAGTCCCACATGTTAAAGAATTTCCACCATGCCTGTTTTGTAATGCAGTTTGATCTACAACATCAGCGGTCCTGTTTTGGGTGTTTTTCAATAGTTTTGTGGCCTGATGACTGAGGCAGTGATGATGTTTCCTTATCTTATACATACTCTGCATGCTCAGACAGTGTAAACTGATGTGCAGAGTGACTGAAAGAAGACCAAAAGAGAGAACAACTCTGTTTGAAAGTTATTGTTTCTTCAGTCAGTCACCAAAACACATCCAATAGCATTTTTCACTTTTCCCAATTAAGATATTTCAAGGTCTGCCATGGGCTCACATATTTGGCCTAAACCATCATGTGGATTGAGAATGAAAATCTCCCAATTCCGATGACTGGTTGATCAATCAGCAAATCTCCTGTGACCTGATCGGTGTTTGGGCGAGCCCCTGACTCCAAACACAAGAGCACACAAACACAGTCAAGGGTACAAATGAAGTGTATTTATTTTACTATACTGCTCAAAAGAATTAAAGGAACACTTTTTAATCAGAGTATAGCATCAAGTCAATAAAACTTATGGGATATTAATCTGGTCAGTTAAGTAGCAGAGGGAGTTGTTAATCAGTTTCAGCTGCTGTGGTGTTAATGAAATTAACAACAGATGCACTAGAGGGGCAACAATGAGATGACCCCCAAAAGAGGAATGGTTTAACAGGTGGAGGCCGCTGACATTTTTCCCTCCTCATCTTTTCTGACTGTTTCTTCACTAGTTTTGCATTTGGCTACAGTCAGTATCACTACTAGTAGCATGAGGCGATACCTGGACCCTACAGAGGTTGCACAGGTAGTTCAACTTCTCCAGGATGGCACATCAATACGTGTCCTTGCCAGAAGGTTTGCTGTGTCTCCCTGCACAGTCTCAAGGGCATGGAGGAGATTCTAGGAGACGAGCAGTTACTCTAGGAGAGCTGGAGAGGGCCATAGAAGGTCCGTAACCCATCAGCAGGACCAGTATCTGCTCCTTTGGGCAAGGAGGAACAGGATGATCACTGCCAGAGCCCTACAAAATGACCTCCAGCAGGCCACTGCTGTGTGAATGTCTCTGACCAAACAACCAGAAAGACTTCATGAGGGTGACCCAAGGGCCCCATGTCCTCTAATGGGCCCTGAGTTCACTGCCCAGCAACATGCAGCTCGATTGGCATTCGCCATAGAATACCAGAATTGGCAGATGCACCACTGGTGCCCTGTGGTTTTTACAGATGAGAGCAGGTTCACCCTGAGCACGTGACAGAAGTAATAGGGTCTGGAGAAGCCATGGAGAACATTATGCTGCCTGTAACATCATTCAGCATGAGCAGTTTGGTGGTGGGTTAATGATTGTCTGGGGAGGCATATCCATGGAGGGTCACACAGACCGCTACAGGCTTGACAAAGGCACCTTGGCTGCCATTAGGTATCAGGATGAAATCCTTGGACCCATTGTCAGACCCTATGCTGGTACAGTGGCTCCTGGTGCACGACAATTCCTGGCCTCATGTGGTGAGAGTATGCAGGCAGTTCCTGGAGGATGAAAGAATTGATACCATTGACTGGCCACCACACTTTCCTGACCTAAATCCAATAGAACACCTCTGGGACATTATGTTTTGGTCCATCCAATGCCACCAGGTTGCACCTCAGACTGTCCAGGAGCTCAGTGATGCCCTGGTCCAGATCTGGGAGGAGATCCCCCACAACACCATCTGTCATCTCATTAGAAGCATGCACCGATGTTGTCAGGCATGTATACAAGAACACAGGGGCCATACAAAGTGCTGCGTACAATTTTGAGTTGCTGCAATTAAATTTTGGCAAAATGGACTAGCCTGCCACATAATTTTTTCACTCTGATTTTTGGGGCGTCTTTGAATTCAGGGCTCTGTAGGTTGATCATTTTCATTTCCATCAAACGATGTGGCATCCTTTCGTTCCTAACACATTACCCAGTCTATATCAGTATAGATATCCAGGAGGATTTCTTTTTCCCATTGAGATCTGATGTGTTTTCAAAGTGTTCCTTTAATTTTTTTGAGCAGTTTATATACCAATCACAGTCTCCTTGCAATATAATAATTTCTAAACTCTCCTCCAGGCAAGCCTAGTCCTTTGCCTCCTGACTCCAACTCCCTCAGTGAGGCTAGAGGCCTCCTTTTATCTTGGACCCGATCTGAATCGTATTACGTGATATCATCTACTCTTGCGCTTTTCTCTGTACTTGTACTATTACTATTGTGCTATCGTATTGCATTGAGGATTACTTGTGTTCTGTTCTGTGTATTGTGTTGTGTGTACCCCTTTTTTTTGACACCCACTGCATGCCCAACCTACCGGGAAAGGGGTCTCTCTTCAAATTGCATTTCCTGAAATTTCTACCATTTTTCCCCTACAAGGGTTTTTTTTTTTGGTGTGAATTGGGTTTCTTGTCTTCCTTAGATAGTCAAAGCTGGGGGGCTGTCAAAAGACAGGGCCTGTTAAAGCCCATTGCGGCACTCCTTGTGTGATTTTGGGCTGTACAAAAAATAAATTGTGTTGTGTTGTATTGTACTGGACCCGGGAATACTTCCGGTGCCATGACATTACATGACTGAAGCACTTCCAGGTCACATGGAAGGTTCTCTCTCCACAGCGCACCCTGTTGGCACCCAAGGACCCCAACAGGTTTGCTCTTCCACACTACAAATTCCAGGCAATCGTGTGGGTGTCCAAAATGGGAACCAGTCCGAGGAGCACTGACACCTCTCATTCTTGGGGGAAGAGCTGTGCATTCATTAGATGTTCTTCCTGAACGGGATAAAAATGTAAGATTTTCCTGGCCGAGTTGTGCCTTCATTTGTACACTCTTTGCATTACATATCCTTGAACCCTGGTGGAACACCAGTCTACCCCATTCTACATCTACACTCTATAACTTGCATTTTTAAAAGCAGTAATTCAGAGTTGGCCTAATCTTCTACTGGAGTCACAGCATTGCGTCTTTAGAGCTGGCATCAGTCTGGGCTGAGATTCTTGCTGTGTTCATGTAGCTTCTCATTTGTCCTCATGCAGTCAAAGCAGGTTATTAGTTATCTCCAAGTTGCCCAGTGTGTGCGGAGAGAGGAATGCCACATTAAACTCTAGTGACTCTCTGAGAAGCAGAAATGATTTTAGGAAATGTCTGGAATTACCATAGTTTCTATTTTAAGTTCACTTTTAATTTGTTGTTTTTAGTGACATAATGCCATGAGTATGATAATATTGTGTGAGGTGTCGGGGTGGGAGCTTTCTTCCCCTTGCTGCTTACAGATGAGGTCAGAGAATGGATTAAAGAGCTCCTTTGGCATGGAGCCCCTGGTCCTACGTGAGAGGTTTATCAGGAGTGCTGGCGATGTCGATAGGAGCAGGAGCTACAGAGAGCAGTGACCAGCGATAAATATGGAGAGTTAGGATAGTGGAGGGCTGAGAAGTGAGAAGAGGCAATGACATCCTACAAATCCCTTGTCTTAGGTCATCTCTTCTGGCCCTGACAGTGGAGGGACATTAAAGGTAATGTGTCCAGTGTCACCTTGGGGCTTACCTGCCATTCCTTTGGTAAAAGTCTATATTTCAGTGCTTGTTACTGCCGCTAAAGTTTGGGATGTGCCCACTTAAGAGCACCTGAGAATTTGCTTTTTCCCTGACCTGGTGCCTACCAAGGTGGAGTTTTAATGCTCACATTATGTTGATGTGAAATTATGATTTCCTCATTCAATCCAAGACTTTCACTGGGTTAACTAGAGACTTATAATGGACCTATCATGTGTGAGGTTGTTATCTGCTGGCTAATGTTTGCTATGTTGTCAAACAGTCCAGTACAAAGACATGTTTTAACCTTTTATTTCATTGCTTACTAAAAACATCTCAGAAATGTATTTCACAAATGCCAGGCAGCTTTGAAAATACAGTTCACTGGCACCCACAGGGATTGGTAGATGATGGATAAGTGTAGTTTCTGGTTGCTTGAGAGTTACAATTAAAATAGGCCTAATATGTTAGTCCATAGAAATTAAAGGCAAATTAAGTATTTGAGGGTGAGTGGAAGGAATGCGGAGCAGAGCAGCTTACCGGCTGTAGCCAGCTGTCCACATGACCTTCATCATCAAATTCTTCCACGTGAGCACTGAAAACCATTAGGACTGATGGAGATAATTTATATTAGGTAGAATGCCTAGAGGGGGCTGGGTGGTCTTGTGGCCTTGGAACCCCTGCAGATTTTTTTTAATCCTCCAGCTGTCTGGAGTTTTTTTATTTTTGTTTTTTCTGTCCTACCTGGTCATCGGACCTTACATTTATTTTATGTTAGTTAGTATTGCACAATTTTATTTTTATATTTTTTCTTTCTTCATCCTATAAGCACTTTGAGCTGCATCATTTGTATGAAAATGTGCTATACACGTGCTAAATAAATATTGTTGTTGTTGGTGGGAGAATGTGCAAAGCAAAATACTCCATAGACAGTGTTTTGTGTATTATTGCTGAATCAGACTCTGACTTATCACGCACCGATTTTGCTGCCAGTGATCTGGAGATTGAAAGCGAAAGTGATGTACCAGGGTCAGTTGATCGTAGTGCTGAATGCGTTTGCGTAGTGGCGGTGACCGCATGAGGATGTGCGTGACAGTTATCAGAACTTTACTATCCACTGACATTCCTTTCTTTCTTAAATTTTATTTGACATTGGTAATAAACGAATGGTGGAACCACTTTGTGAAAATTTCAGTATCCATCCAACTGCACCTCTGTGGATGGTAATCCACAGGGAGGTTAGTTATGCCTTTAAGGCACCTTGGATTGGCAAATTTGCAGATCACATGTAACTTTACCTTACGAGTTCCTCATGCGTTTGCACATACAAACACAGTTATACGCTCTTTATTTGAATTGAACCTGTGAGCTACCTTTTCATTACCACCAGCCAAAGTACAACTGGGCAAACACTTCCACATTAACCTAGTCTCATCTGCATTATAAATCTGCTTTGCAGTCAAGTCATTTTCATCGACCAGTTCACTAAACACATTATGAAATGAAGCTGCAGCTTCAAACTCTACCAATTTCTGCTCACCTGACAAGTCAAGTTTACGACTGCCATGGCGATTCTTAAATCGAGTAAGCCAGCCACTTGAAAATGAACAGACTCAATATTTTAAATCAAAAAATACCAATTAACCGCATTATAGACAAAGAAAGGGTAGATGAGGTTAGATTATGTATTTATACACACGGGAGAGGTAGATAAGTTTGTGGTGCGCGAGGCAACCCTTATTTTTATTTTTTTAACATCTTCTTGCTTCCACTAATCTTGCACCAGTTTCTCAGATGCATCGAATTTTATTGCAGCCACGCAGTTACCAATTTCCTTCTTTACTTCAACAACATTTAATATAAAACCAGATTCATATTTTATTCTGATCGAACGGTCCATCGTAGGTAAAGGATGCTCTTACGATAAAGGTGTATGAGGATGTGAGATACAAAAAACACAAATCAGTGCAAAAGTCGCTTTAGAATAGTTTGGGTATTACCTTGTGGTCGTGTAGGCACGACACAGAAAAAAAGGCAGTGTGCTCCGTGGTTACTCCCTCAGGTGGGTGTTAGCATATCATAATCTCTTGGACCAATAGTGTGAGTTTTCCGTATTCAACTTATACAACCGACATTATACAATAGCAGAAATTATACGGTAAAATCAAGTCCCGACTTATCCGCGAATATATACAGTATTTTATTTTGAAAATTTTTTCTTCGATTTTTTGCCGGTTGCTTGAGTTCCTGTTAATGCAGAATCTATTGTACTGCATTTCTTTACATAAAGTTGTGAAAGTCTGGAGTGACAATACAAAATCTTGCTGAAGCTGAAAAGATGTTCAGTTTCCAGAAAAGACTTAAGAGGCCATCTGGACAATCTACTATTAACACAAAGATTATTTTGAGTGGTTTAATGACAAGATAGCTTAGTGGATATGGGATTTAGTTATAACCACTGATCCCCTTCATGACACTGAGAAAATTCCAAATATGAACCGTATAAACAATTTGTAAACAGTTTATCACACTCATTATCAGTAGTGTGCTCTTGAGTAAGTGACAAGATGCATAATGTGGGCTCCAGCAGAAGAATTCATGGTGTGCTAACTGGCCAGCAGAATGTAACAAGCATGTCAGTGTGTTTGTAATACGGCAAATAAAGTGTAAGCGTTCCCTTCACGTGTGGCCAGGAATTGCCACAAGCACACTTCTTGCTGTATGCTGAAGTTAAGCACTTTCGCTGTACGTTCTTCTACCTTGCTGACAGGTTCGGCTGCAGTTTAAGGCATTTTTGTTATTACCTTCATAATTTTCAATATATTTTGCTATTTGCTTCTATTTTTCCCCACTTACTGTCATGTTAGTTTCTATCACATAATTCTGGGTTGTTGTTCCTTTTGCTAGGTATGCACTTGTGTGACCCGACATTTGCGCGATAGACATATGCGTGCCGTCAAAATAGCGCCGAATATAACGCACCGTCAAAATCGCCCTGACAAAATCGCAAAAGTTTCATTAAATATATATTACTAGTTTAAAGCATATATAATAATGTTTTTTTTTAGAAGTCAATATTATGAGACGCGGCATGCCATCAGCACGGCACGCAGATAGTCCTTAAGATCACGCCCTGCATATGTAGAAAGAATTGCAGCAAGGGCATCCCACTCTTTTGGCCTCTCTCGCAATTTTGTCGTGACGCATTTGTCAAAAAACAGTTAGCGGGTTTGTCGGCGCTCATTTGTCCGTCGCGGTTTTGTCGGAGCGCATATGTCTAGCGCGCTTTTGTCGGTGAAACATGCACTTGCCACTGCACGGTGAACTCTGTACATGCATCAAATTGATTATTTCCTTATGTAAGTAGGGTTGTTAAACTTACTTCTCCTGTGAACTTTAAATTAAAATAAAGGGATGACTCACTCTCGTTAACAATTTTTTAAGCATTTTGGTTTTTCAGCCACATTTCTCTTTTTTTGTTTTTGCCCTTAATACGAGGGACGTTCAAAAAGTTTCTGCACTTTTACATTTTTTTTTAACGATGAAGGCAAAAACAATTTTTGCTGATGGCATTAAAAAGTTGGTACGATGCTGGGAAAAATGCTTCACAAAGGAAGGTGACTATGTACTGTAGAAAAGTGATGGAATTTATTTTTGAAATTCTTAATAAATAGAGTTTAAAAAAGTGCGGAAACTTTTTCAAAGTCCCTCATAAAAATGTGTCCAGTTGATTGACCCCAGCTTGCCTTTGGGTTCTGCTCTTATAACCTTTTGACAAGAAAACAAAGTCAGCTCTACCTTTTCTCATGGAAGGTGTTATACTTTTTGTGTATTTTTTCATTCAAGTATGGAATTTTTTAATTCATTCATTTTATCAATATTAAAATATTTTACCTGCTTATTTTAGAAGGCATTTTGTAGTTTTGAAGGCCACCACAGTTTGTTTGTATTGCCATGAAGGTGAAAGCAGATGGAGTAATTTTAAAAGCAGGAATTGTTTTGCAAAAATAAAATGGCAAAAAAGTATTATGTTAGTGAACTGGCAAAGTCTTACAAGTAAACTAGGAGACATTTTTAAGCAGAGGATCGAAATACAAAGATTAATAACGTGTGAAATTTCCAGAGGGGCGGCACGGTGGTGCAGTGGTAGTGCTGCTGCCTCGCAGTTAGGAGACCCGGGTTCGCTTCCCGGGTCCTCCCTGCGTGGAGTTTGCATGTTCTCCCGTGTCTGCGTGGGTTTCCTCCGGGCGCTCCGGTTTCCTCCCACAATCCAATGACATGCAGGTTAGGTGGATTGGCGATTCTACATTGGCCCTAGTGTGTGCTTGGTGTGTTTGTGTGTCCTGCGGTGGGTTGGCACCCTGCCCAGGATTGGTTCCTGCCTTGTGCCCTGTGTTGGCTGGGATTGGCTCCAGCAGACCCCCGTGACCCTGTATTCGGATTCAGCGGGTTAGGAAATGGATGGATGGATGGTTGAAATTTCCAAAATGAGAGACAAAAGTCATAGGCAGTAATATCAAGTGCAAAAACCAAAAGGGTATAAATAAAGAAAAAGTCATGGCAGAGTAGCTCCTCGAATGAAGAAGTGAGCAATTGGCTGGCTTTTTAACTCATTGCGTTGTTACCAAAAGGTGATGACCTCTGAGGACACGCCCATAACAATGTGGGAAGTTGCCTCGGCAACAGCTGACGCGGAAGTCACAAAACAGAACCTTCCCCTTCAATATTCAAAATGGCTCCCTGGTAAGAAGCTACAAATTTACAGCTTAATCAGGAGCCAATATAGGATGAAATAAACACCTTATATGCCTTACTGACATTCCCAAAATAAGCACTACGATGTTCCAAAAACTCCTCAGGAAAGTGTAAAAAAAATTAATAAAGATTACTAATCATAATACCAACTAGCCCTTAATGGACAGAAGTTCATATTGGTCTTACCTACCCTGTATAATTTTGCATAAAAAGTGATAGTATTGTTTTTTTTCCCAAATACTGTAAGTCATTCACTCCTGCTTTACCCAGATTAACTCCCAATGGAGAGGGTCTGATTACCACCACAAGTAAGTATCTTACAACCTTTAACACTACATGGGGCTTTAATTTGACTTTAATGCCATTTTGTTCTGCCTTGGATCTTGAACACGTATGTGCCTTCTGTTTACCTGCAGTGTTATCAATAGACAGAGCTGGTGCCAATTTAGCAGCCATACCACATGCACTTCACAACAGGTAACAACCTTCAGCTGAGCACGTTCTGGTCCGGCCTGTACTTGGATAGGAGATCATCTAGGAAAAGCTTTGGATGAGACGTAAAATGAAGGTCCTGACTCTCTGTGGTCATAAAAGTGCCCATGGCATTCTTTGTAAAGAGTAGGGTGTTTACAGATGACCTGGCTAAACTAAATTGTTCATCACGGCCTAGATGTTCTGGCCTGCTGATTATCTATTTCTCTAATTGTCTCTATCTCTCTCTCACCCCTTCACCACCTAATAGCTAATGTGTGGTGAGCATACTGGTGCAAAATGGCTGCCATCACATCATTCAGGTGGATGCTGCACATGGGGAGTAGTTGAAGTGGCTCCCTACTCTCTTTGTAAAGTGCTATTTAAATGTAATGTCATCTTCTTCTTGTTTATGCTATATAATTAGAATTTTAGCTTACTTTTTATTGCTGTTTTCTGTGAATACATAAACTACATAAAAATATGAAGCAAATGCTGCAAACTGTATGAAGAATCGTAATTATCTGCAAACCCCAATATATGACAACATTGCAAGCAGTAAGTTAATATTGGCTTAATCAGCAGCTGTACATGTACTGTACATGTTCTGGAACTGCACATTTATCCATTTAATATTAAAGCTCTAATTATTGAAGATTTGATTCTGTATCTTTGAAATGACAGAATTCCTTTAGTAATGGAATAAATTGACATTTCTGAGCGATCCCTCTTGATCTGTTATGTAAACCATCAAGTGATTTTTAAATGATCAGTGCGAATGGTTAAAAAATGTAGCTTGGACATGACAGTTACTGGAGACAAAGCCCACTGCTCTGTGCACACGCTTTAGATGAGCATACCAGAATGACATTTATGGAAAACATGTAAGCCCCCGGTTCAAAGCAAGATCCCCTTAACTGTGTATTTACTACTGCCGGTCTCCATTTACATTCCTTCCCACTCAATGTCATTGTTCAGACAATTTAAAGTGGCTGCTGTGCATCTGCCCTGTTTATCACTGATGCTATTTTAAACGGCTGCTCCAGCAGGTGCCCTGTCGTGATTTTCTTTAGTCGTCCATGTTGAAGAGTGGATCGATGAGTTATAAAAAAAACGCCTGGTGGGCATTACTGCTCTGCGCTGTTCTGCTCTTACCACTGCTTCAGTTGCAATGCAATAGAATTTTAATTGGATAATCAGTTAACACTTTAGATAGTACATTAAAAACACACAAAAAGCTGTACTGTAAGTTAATAAAAATATGAAAAACTAAGTTTAAGCTAAGAGTTTCTTTTTAATACTGGCTAAACTGTTTCCCCAAATTCAAATGGTTTTGCCTCCACACTGTTAATTCAGTCTTTCTTTCCAATTAGCCACCAAACATTGATGTACCTGCACTTATTTAGGACCTGTTGGCACACTCTTCAGTTATTTTGTTACCGAATTAAAACAAAAGGCGCACATCCTGGAATGTAACGCAAAGCAATTCCCTGGCTCTCATAGGGCCGGTTTATACTTTATGCTCAGAATGCATAAGCACACACAATATGGTGCCACACGTTCCCAGCATTCTTTGATGCATCCTCCGAGCACGTCCTCAGAAATTAATGCAACAAGTGCAAGTTGTAGTACCAGCAAAAATATGTGTGTGAAAGTTTTGGTACGTGACATCAGCATCGTTGTGACGTTGACATGTGACGGCAGGCTTGCAGCTCTAACTGGATTAATCTGTGTGTTTCGATGTTTGATGAATGATTCAATGCGGTGAAGCAAATCATCAAACTTAAACGCTGACATGCCAATGTCTTCTTGTTGCTTTTCTGCATTGATTTCTGGCATCGGCAATACAGTCGTAATGACGCGATACAGGCAAAGGTATCACATATTGCTTTCACATTCTGTGTTGCTGTTGGCGTTTTTTGTTTTTTTTTTTGTACCTTCGCAACAGAATCAGAATGCAAGTAATTTTTATTTTTAACATCTTTCTTCCCTCAACTCACAACACAGCGAAACCAGACATTGTTTTCTTCCCATGATGATTTCTCGCACTGACACCTGGTGGAATCCTCCAGATTTATTTAAAGTACGCGTGCAAGTATAGACGGTACATGGCTTGCATAGCAGCAGCATCCTCAAACTCAGGCGCCAGGCGTTATTTATTAATTGGCACGCTGCATTCATTGAATAACCCTGCACAATAATAAACTGAATTGAATTTAATTGAATGCATGTCACAGTTAGGTCCCTGTGTGTTCTAACAGAAATCAGAAAGCAGTAAATATTTGAGTAAGGCACCAGAAGAATAAACGTGAACCAGAAAAGCAGACGATTTATCAGAAACACAGACATCACACCAAAAATCTGAGCTCTAAATCATAATCTAGTCTATATGTGCAGGGATTTGTTTGTTTGGAGAACTATGAAGAATAACACACCAATCTGTTTGTTTTTATTCCTTAAACTTGAATGCATTATGAGTATTTAGTGAAATAAATTTATTGTGCGATGGCAAATAGTCTTACCCAGGGTTTGCATTTGGAAATGTTTATTTTAGGGTTTATTGAACACTGTCAGACTATTTTCCTATTTTTTCTATGCAGTATTGAGTTAGTGTAGTTTATTATTTTTATTTATCATTACATTCCGCAGCACCATTATGTGGGTGCCATTTCCGAGATGCTAATCCAGGTTGGCAGGTGTGATTGTGTTCGTCGTAATTCTGAACGTCATCTCTGTGATGCGTTAAACACCAGCATGTTGCATCACTGTCTATCCGTGATTTAGATTTAAAAACTAAAAAACATTGTGCACATGTCTCTCTTATTTATGCCTGATCTTGAATTTTTTCCTCTACTTTTGACTTCGATTCTTGGTTTGTGCTCTAGTTCCGGAATTTTGGTTTAGGACTTGTTCCTGTTTTACCGGCTATGTTTCATTTCCAGGTCCCATTTGTTCTTTCTCTTTCTCACAGTTCATGTCACTGGTGGTATAAAATGAACAGGAAGTGTTTGTTGTGGTCTTTATACCCACAGCCCCGTGATGTTACCAGCGGTGTACACGCTGCCATTTTTGGATATTAAAACAGATCTTTGCAGCGTGTGGTTATTTCAGAGAGTTAGGATTTTTCTCTGCTGTTTTTGCTTGGGGCAAAGCTGAATTTCCTAATAGGCCTTGTACAAAGTATTCAGGCATAGTTTTCAAGATTTACAAGTCTTGCATATCATAAGATTGTGTAAGAATTGTCATTCACATGCGCCACAAGTATTCATTTATATGCTGCATTATGTCTGTCATACTGTACGTCTGACACATGTCCACTAGCTTGTGACAAACAACAATGCTATTAAACGGAGCTAATTTTAGTGGGGTCTGGTTGGTGACTGAACTGTTAAATAAAAGATTTTTGTTTTTTATTTTTTGAGATGGCTAAATAACTGTTGCTGTTGGCTTTCTAAGTCTAGACCGTAGAGCCCTGGGCTGAGTAGAGGCTCTTGAAAGAGAGATTAGAATGAGTTGCTTAGTGCTGTGGATTGATCCAGCCATATTATGTGTTTTATTTCCTCAAGAGAATGTGCTTAACTACGGGCAGTTCCCAAATAGTTCCACTGGCACCACACAGTGTTCTAGTGCTGTGAGTCAGCGTAAAGGAGTCTCTCTCCTTTTGTCTGAGGAGCCAATGTGCACTGTAGAAAGACACGATCACAACAAAAAAGTGTTGGGGATCCACCCTATATATTGTGGTGCAAACGAAAACCTAATGGGGGAAAAAAGAGACTGAGCCTGACAAAACATGTATTGACTGGTTGATTGTGGATGTTGACTACTTTTATAGTGGGAGGACAGGAAGTTGAAAGAGGTTATCAGTGTGTACCGGAAGTAAGGTCAGGAACAGAGGCGGAAGTGATGTAATCAGGTGGTTTTCTCTTCTGAAGATTTGTGGGGAGGGAAGAAGATGCATTAGTGCTCACCAATAACCCTTGTAAAAACTTTGATTTGAGCCCTTTGACTGCCTCCCAAGAGCACATGTGTGACAACACCCTGTGCTCTCTTCATCTTCATCTTGTCAGCATAGTGTTTTAGCTCTTGGGCCAGCCACGATCCCCCATACTTAGCAACTACACCTCTTTGATTATGTCTTTTCTGTGCAGCCAGTTGAGCCTCAGTATCCTTCCCATTTCCACTTTGTCTGTTCAGATGGCCCAATAGTCTAGGCATTCCCTCTCGTTTATGTCTTTCTTACTTCATCTTGCAGTTGATAGCTGTGTGAGTGTGTATTCAGGTGACCCAAGTGACAGCAGTGGGTTCATTTTTATGAAGAGTTCCAAATTCACATTCCTATTGTCTCTAATCACAATCTTATCCCCACAGACTAAGATGGCCTTTTTGAAAATTCTTTGTTCCTTTTCCAGTTTACCCTAATTCTGAATTTTGCGTCTTCACTTTATCACTCTTTATAACTCTGTCAAGTCCACAATTATGTCCATGGCGTCCATCTCCATATAGTACTGAATATCTTATTGATGACCCCTGCTATTTTTCTTGATATAACATTTGCATTGCACTTGGTGCTTGGCCTTTGCTAACTGAAAGAAATCGTACTGATGCTAGTCCTTGGGCAAAAAGTTTCTTTAATCCTCTGGATTATGACAGTGCATTTTCATAAAGTAAAAGTCTAGCAGTCTCCCCATCCTTCCCTCGCCTTTCTTTCAACAGACAGCCAAAATTGTGGCAAGCTGCGGCAGCGACATGTGAAATGATTTAGTAATTATAACTCAAACATCACACAGCAGTGAGACTACTTGATGAGGAGGCCTCGACTTGTGGCAGAGAGTTGTCACTAGGAGTGGTAAGAAAAAAAAATAAAACATTAGGCTTCTGCTCCAGCGTTGTGTTTCCAAAGAAAGGTATGTAGAACTGGATGCAGGTTTTGGGTCACGTCATTTATACTTAAGATGATGTGAATACAAATCTGACACAGAGGAGAGTCCACTGGAAATAATGACAAAGGGACACTGGGATTTAGCAGAATTAGAACAGGCTTGACTTAAAACACAATAGGCTGTTTTAGACAAGATTTTCTTTTCAGAAGTGCAGGTTTACTTCTACATAATCTGATCTTTAAAAACATTTATGGTGTTCTTTTACCCTCTTCTACCTTTTTGCACTTTTTCCACTTCTTACTTGTTTCCAATTCCAGTTTTAAACACTGAGGGTGTACTGTACGCATGCATTGTTGAATTTCTCATTCAAGTGTTTATTTTCTAAAGTTGGTTATTCTGGTACAGTCAGGGCAAGGCTGTTTAAAAAGAGATAACTGCAAGGTTTGAATGTTTCAATATCAAATATTATCCCATTGATGTTTCCTACTGCATAGAGTTATTACTGATGTTTAGGTTTTATAGGTTTTATTTATTCATACAGCACATTTAAAACAACCAGAAGTTGACCAAAGTACATAGAATAAAAGATAACTGTATTAAATAAAATGAAGATATGGAATTGTTAACAAGAAAAACAAAAGGAAACATTATACATACATGAATGCATAAGTACCAACACACAAACATTAATAGCAATATAAAATTATGCAACTCAGTAGTAAAAAAATAAAAAGAAAGATTTAACCACTAAAACTCACAAGATAAAAAGACTAAAAGTGCTTTTTTAGCAAAAACGTAAAACTTTAAAGTGAAGTGTGGGAGCCGATCTTATTACGAGGGGCAGACTGCTCCACAATTTGGGACCAACCACCACAAAAGCGTGATCGCCCCTCAGCTTCAACCGCGTGCGTGGGACAGTGAGAAATAGTTGATCTGAAGACCTCAGCTGCCTGGCTGACGCATATATGGAACAATAAGATCTGCCATTTACAGTGGAGCCAACCGATGAAGGGATTTAAAAACAAACACTAAAATCCTAAAATTCACCCTGTAACTAACAGGGAGCCAACTAAGAGAGGCCAACAGCAGAGAGATGTGCTCTGTTTTGTTTTTTTTTTGCTGGTTAAAAGTCTAGCAGCTGCATTCTGCACCATTTGCAGACGAGATAGTGTCGTACAGGTAAAGCCAACATGCAGGGCATTACAGTAATCCAAACGAGACATAACAGAAGCATGAGTGAGCTTATGTAGGTCGTTGATGTTCCATTATCATCCATATATCTTAATGATAATTGAGTAATTGTTTAATGACATTGTGCTTGATGACAATCTAATATAAATACCCTAATGTCCATTTAATGAGCAAACAGGGAATCAGTTGCACTTCTAGAAACAATCTGATTCTGACTAACATAATACTTCTTTGCAGTAAAGCCCCCATAGGCATCATAATCAGTATTGATTTACCGTTATCATTGACTGTTGACACATCGTCTAAAGCGTATCATAAGAAGGAGATCAAAACCCCTTCATTTGACTCACCTTTCAAGCTGTCTACTCATCAGTGTCCATTATCCATACCTCCGTTTGGGCATTAGCCCTTGGGACAGCCAAGTATGGAGATGATGAACTCTGCTGCATTGCTGTATCCCCCAGCCAAGAGGGTATCCACAAAGTCTACCTTTCATTATTTAATGTTTCATGCAGTTCATCCTATTCTCAACATGCCTATCCCATCAACTTGAATGTAAAGCAGGAACCAACCCCTTTAAGAGTGTGATAGTCCATCATGGACCACACTGCCACACAAACACACATGGTACCAGTTTGACATCACCCATCAACCTTATGTACACGTGAAGAGAAAAAACTGCAGAACCTGGAGGAAGATCCAAGTAGACAGGGAGAGAACGTGCAGAGATAACAAAGACAGTGTCCAAATGTGGGATTTGACATTGGATCATAAATTCATCCTTTTACTTTTCAGATCAACATAAGCACCGTTCAAGCTATTTAGATCTTACCTTTTCAAGCAGCTTCTCTGGCTTCTGTGAATCTCCACTTTGCTTTGCAGACTCTTGCTGAATTGGAATTGAAGATTTGCTCTGTGTTCAAAGCATAATGGGGCAGTGGAAATGTCTGCAGCGTTATGAGATTCCATTTCCATCACAGTTACCACATTAAGTTTGTACATTCTCTTGATGTCTACATGGATCTTCTTAACACAGTGTCCCAAAGACCTGCATTTTTCCAGTTCTTTTCGTATGGCTACTGGTAAGTGAGATCTATGATAAAAGAAGTGCCCTATTCAGGTTTGGCCCAGTGCTGCTATTGATACAGTAGATAGGTTCATGGATAAGAAACCTCAGAAATGGATGAATGAAGGATTGAACCATTGAACCATACCTGTGTTCACTAGGGCTTATTGCACTGAACACAAATAACACATAACACTGGGCGCCTTGCCCCATGCTTGTTCTAATCCTCTCATTCCACTTGGCTTTAAACGCAGTTGAAAGAAATGAGGAGTCAACTTAATCCAGTAGAATTCTTGCTTCTAAATAGTATAGTACTGGAGGACACAGATGCAAGTTCAGGTGACATGCTTTGAGAATGGAAACCACAATGGACTTCTTCACACAAATTGCAATCGGAATCTGCCACTAACTATACTGTTAAGTCATCTGTTAAGCCCAATTGCTTTCATATTTTGCACTCAGTAATTGCACAGTTATTGATTCAAGACCTGACATTTTGTTTCTTTTGATCTATTGATCTCTTTTGTTCATTTGGATCTATTTTTGTGACTTACAAAGTTGTTAGACTTTTTCTGCCTAGCTAGAAGTTTTCCACCTGGTTGGCATAGGGCACCCTTAAGATTGAAATCCCGAGAGGTAGGGAGAGCCAGACTGGCAGTTGGAGAGGTTCTGTGTCTGCCAAATATATCTTATTAGTATTAGCAAGTGAGTTCACAAAATGAATAAATAATAGGCAGTTACATCCATCTTTCTCATCGTCTTAATTTTTAGGTAGGAAAAATAAAAGGAGAAATTATATTCTATGCCTAATAGCCAGAAGTGCTAACCTTGACTATATATGACAATAATGACCCTATAGACACCCAAATCAATAAACATCCAATTCTTATAACTGACTTTTGTCTTCCCCAGACTGGTCATTACATCTTAGATGAAGCAGTTTGCCAATTGTTGAGGTCATTGTCTGTCCATCAGATTTTGATTGAAACCATATACATGTAGTCTGTTCTGGTAACATGGTTAAAGTTTTTTCTCTCCTGGCCCCTTATGTAAATTTTGTAATCAATATTTTTTTTCTCACAAAATGCAAAAATGAAACAATTACAATAATTTTCAAATTTTTTCACTCATTCCACCCAAAGTCATATGAGGAATAATAGTACAAAAAGGAAAGTGCAAAATAAGGGAGGAACCAAATTGTCTGTTAGGGGAGGCGGACAATGCTCCCCTAGGCCAAGAAAGAGAAAGGCTAGAGAAGTGTGGCTATGTGGATTAAAAATAATTAAAAAACATCCCAGACACTGCTATTCCTTGGCTAATCCATCCCCCAAGAAGCTTGGCATTGAACGTGGAAGGAAGGCCTGTTGATCTGCAGCGCTGAGGTTTCCAGAAGAACCAAATCAGTTTATTAAAAAGGTCAGAAGACACAGAGTGAGGCGCTTTGGGGTATTTCCACTGAAAGACCAAAGCCAGCTTGGCTTGAGTGATATCATGGGAGAAAAGCCTCCGTGCATAGAGGTGAGGTGGAGATTGAAGAGGACGAGAAAAGCAAAGAATACAGTAGTTCTAGAAAACTAGCGTTAACACATTTTGATGAAATACTTTGTGTAGTCTAACATGCTGATTAATCCTCGTGATATTAAACTGCCTCCAAAATTGGTCCTGCTGAGTGTGGGGTGGGGACCTTTGGTTACTCAGAACCCTGTAGATTGTAGTTGGACGCCATTCTGTGTGAGTCACTTGCATCTTCTCCCACAGCATGCGTGGTTTTCTTCTTGTTGCTGTGATGTTTTGCTATAGACTGAAGACACAAGAGTGTTAATCTGGTCAAATGCTTGGGGTCTATAAACTGTATGACTTAAATTTCTGTAAATTGTTTTGAGTGAAAAAGGCTGAGTTGTGCATATTCTAGAAATCTTGCATTTTAAATTTAAAGGCTGAAACTGAGAAAATTCATATAGCTTGCCTGGTTTTGACTTTAGGTTAAATAGTCGTGTGAACATTTTCTAGTCTAGGTGGAAAAAATGTTATTAGTAGGTATAAAAATTAGATTTGAGGAAATATTAAAAGGATAATTAAAAGTTATTATACTGTAAAAAATCTATTCATGCAAATACCTGATGTGTAAGATCCTGCAAGGAAGAAAATGCCAGTGAGTGACCCACCATGACTGCACTTCATATTCATATTTCATGTGGTCAGCCGTGTGCTTTGCAGTCTGACTGGACGACAAGCAGAAAGACAATACAAGTTAGCAGGCCGCAGGAACAGCAATGTAGTAATTGGAGTTGTGATCTAATGGTTTAAGGGCTTAATGCACATAATCCAATTCATTTATGAATGGATTCATGAGCTATTTATTTCTTTATGGCACATGTTAATTTTAGTATGGCTGAGTCAACATGCAGAATTCCTGGACTTCTGGAATGTTCCATTTAGTAGCTGCTGAGTTTACCTACCATTAGTTAATGTTTACTCTCACATGGGAGGCAGTTATGTATTTGGTTTTATTTACATATTTATTGCCTCTATGTAGTTTTTTTATCATATTAACAGACAAGCTCTCTTTACTTGCCTTTCTCCTAGTCTGTTTACTGGTAACCTGCAATATGACGATCATTTCCCGTGGCAGTCAAACTATTTCAGTATATCGGTGCACACCTGGACAGAAGCTCATATTTGTCTGCAAACACAGAAGTTGTATGAAAAGGGCCATGAGAAGTCCTTTTGTGTTATTAACAATATTTCTGCCTGTCTCTGGATTCTAGAGGGCTGTTTTACGCAGTAATATGTTGGGGCAAGTAGGAAAAGAACTGGAAATGCCAACATACTTGGCAAATTAATCAGGAGACAGGCCTTTAGCTCAGGGTTGATGGGCCTTCACACTCCCTTAACTCGTTGGATTCTTTATCTTAAGTGAATCTGATCTCTCCATTATATAGTGTCCTTCATATTTATCTTCAGTACAAAGAAAAAAGGCGAGCCGATGGTCATGGTCAGAAGGTATTGTACAGTATGTATTGATGGCACACGTGTAGAAGAAAGGAGCAAATCTTACAAAAGGAGAAAATTCTTAGTGAGTCTGTGGACAGATTCTGACTGTGGCTGAGCATAAGGTGTGTGGTTGTGTGAAATGATTAAAGTAAAGGAAAAGATAAAACGAATAAGGCTGTCACTGGCAAGTGTTTCTAGTACAGCTAACCTGGTACAGAGTATAAAAGAAGAATGAGAATCTGAATAGCAGGACCTAGAAAATTCATAGCACTTTTAAATAAAAGTTGTGCCGCTTTATTTCATGTGACAGTGAGCAACAGAAACAGGCGGGTTAGTCAATTGTGTGAAGGGGGACATGGAGGGGAGAAAAACTGAAAGTTTAGAGATAAAAGTAATTCTTTGTAGTCTGCTGATTGCTGCCAAAATGAGCAGAGAGGAATTCCCAACTCCTTTATTTAAAAACTGCACTCTGCTTAAATTGGCACTACTTAATATTCAAATATCTATCTATCTATCTATCTATCTATCTATCTATCTATCTATCTATCTATCTATCTATCATATAGTGACTCTATCTATCTATCTATCTATCTATCTATCTATCTATCTATCTATCTATCTATCTATTTATCATATAGTGACTCTATCTATCTATCTATCTATCTATCTATCTATCTATCTATCTATCTATCTATCTATCTATCTATCTATCTATCTATTATATAGTGTTCTTCATATCTATCTATCTATCTATCTATCTATCTATCTATCTATCTATCTATCTATCTATCTATCTATTTATCATATAGTGACTCTATCTATCTATCTATCTATCTATCTATCTATCTATCTATCTATCTATCTATTATATAGTGTTCTTCATATCTATCTATCTATCTATCTATCTATCTATCTATCTATCTATCTATCTATCTATCTATTATATAGTGTTCTTCATATCTATCTATCTATCTATCTATCTATCTATCTATCTATTTATCATATAGTGACTCTATCTATCTATCTATCTATCTATCTATCTATCTATCTATCTATCTATCTATCTATCTATTATATAGTGTTCTTCATATCTATCTATCTATCTATCTATCTATCTATCTATCTATCTATCTATCTATCTATCTATTATATAGTGTTCTTCATATCTATCTATCTATCTATCTATCTATCTATCTATCTATCTATCTATCTATCTATCTATCTATCTATCTATCTATTGTCATTTACTTTTCAACATGGTTTTCTTTGCAAGAAACAATATGATCTGTACCTCTGTAAGTCCTGTAATATTGTTTAAAGTCACAATATGTAGACGTTCATTGCTTCGCTTAGCTATGATGCTACTCTTTTCACAATGAAGGAATTTTAAACACCTTCATAGTCTGTCCAGCATTTATAAAAAGGTCAGTTTCTTTAAGGTTTTATTGCTTGAACATTTACGAAGTCACATATATTTAAGCATTAACATGGTTTCCTACTGTAAATATATTTTTCTTGACACAAAATGGATTTGTAAAAGGTTATTTAGCACGTACTGCTGGAGTTTGTGATGTGTTGCCTCCCTGACTACCAAGCCACTCAGATGGTATGGGAGATGCCCACATGCAGATTGGTATTGTGTATCTGTTTTCTTTCCTGGCATGTGGATCTCAGAGTTGGCATGACTTTACGGCTGTGCAAGTGGAGTACCCGTTGCTGTTCACCTGTAACAAATAATGTGTTATTGTCAGGGCCAGTGTGGCACAGCCTCATCAGATGCTGTGCAAAATTAGTAACATACTTTCCTTGGTAGTTTAACTTGTTATATGTGTAGTCTGCTTGGTTTCATCCATTGTTTTCTGACCATTTTCACATCAAAGCCCTTTGGATTCCAAACTTAAGCTGTTGTATCCTCAATTTTCCTGAGCAGCTGGAGCTTGCATGGCTTTCAACTTACTTAGCATTTAAATTTCCATGTCTGTATTTTGTCCAGTAATGACAGAGGGTATCGTTATGATCTGATGCTAATTGAGACTGGCCAGGCACCAGCATTCCATTGTTTTATAGATTTTTTTGTAACGCAAGCAGTGTTTCAACTTGCACTTAGTAGTAATTGTAAAAAGAAGCACAGATATTATTAGCTAGGTAAGTTAATATTAGTGTTAGGGAAGCTTTAGGCTGTATTATAGAGATATCCTGCATCTCTATCTCTGCAAAGCTCCAAACACAGACTGCACTATCACAAAGTAAGTAGGGCATTCAAACTCAGGCCTTTGGCTTCACATACCAAAAGGAGATAAAGCATATGAATCCCTAAATGGGAGAGGGGAACCATGAAAACCCCTGGCCAAAATAATAATGCTGAGACATTTTATTATTAGTCCTGCCACTTAGATTCAGCATACAGTGCCTGGAGCAGACTAAAATTAACAAAGTACAAATGCATCAATATTTACAAACCTAAATGGAAAATACAGAAACAACAGATAGGTAGGATTAACAAAAAAATTAACTTAGATAGAAACCAGGAATACACCTTACTCGAACCAGCAGCAGCGAGCACATCACACCCATCCTGCTCTGCCTTCACTGGCTCCCCGTGTCTTACAGAATAGAATATAAAATCCTACTAATAACCTACAAAGCCTTAAACAACCTTGCGCCAAACTACATCAGTGACCTTCTCCATCACTATGTGCCTGCCTGCCCACCCAGTAAGGTCCTCTGCTTCTGGCAGTCTTCTTGTGCCCCACACTAATCTACACTCCATGGGTGACAGGGCCTTCAGGTGTATAGCGCTCAGACTCTGGAATGACCTTCCGAAATTAATCAGGTCAGCTGACTCCATGAATTCTTTTAAAAAACAACTCAAAACTCATCTGTTCAGGAAGGCTTTCAGCTCTACCTGACTTTACTATCTTTCTCTCAGTTTACCTCTCTGTCAAGACGCTCATATAACCTGTATATGTGTGTGTGCTAGACCATCAATTATGTTGTCTGTTAGGCTTTTCTCTGAATTTACTGTCTTAATCCATCCATCCATCTTCTAACCCGCTGAATCCGAAGGGTCACGGGGGTCTACTGGAGCCAATCCCAGCCAACACAGGGCACAAGGCAGGAACCAATCCCGGGCAGGGTGCCAACCCACCACAGGACACACACAAACACCAAGCACACACTAGGGCCAATTTAGAATCGCTATTCCACCTAACCTGCATGTCTTTGGATTGTGGGAGGAAACCCACGCAGACACGGGGAGAACATGCAAACTTCACGCAGGGAGGACCCGGGAAGCGAATCCAGGTCTCCTAACTGCGAGGCAGCAGCGCTACCACTGCGCCACCGTGCCGCCCACTGTCTTAATCTTCTTTATTTATTTATTTGGTTTGTACAATGCTATATACTGTATACTCTGCCGTTCTTTCTTATATTCTGTAAGTGCCTTGAGCATGGGAAAGGTGCTATATAAATAAAATGTATTGTTATTATTATTATTATTATTATTATTAACAAAAGGAAACAGAGACCGGGAAAACAGAGTCCTGGCTAATTAATAACAGGTAGGGCTCCCTGATATCTTCATGCCAAAAGTCCACAAGCTGTTATTTCTGTTATTATGATTGTTTTTACACTTTTTAATGAGCTCATCAAACGGCATCTCTACTGTGTTTGTTGTGCTCTACATTTAGTGGATTCCTTGAGTATTGATCTTTGACAGATTTGCTTAACATCAGCTTTACATAACTTTAGCAAGTCGGAGTCAATCGGCGTTGTGCTTCCGTGACTGCCAGTTGCATAATGTGACAAACCCAGCTACTCACTTCAACTAGTGAACAACTCACTCTAACAGAATTAAAATGTTTTAAATTTTGTATTTAGTCATTGAGGCAGGCCCAGTATGCATGATAATATGATATGCAGAGGGGACTGGGCGGTCTCATGGTCTGGAATCCCTACAGATCTTATTTTTTTCTCCAGCCATCTGGAGTTTTTTTTTTGTTTTTTCTGTCCACCCAGGCCATCGGACCTTACTCTTATTCTATGTTAATTAATGTTGACTTATTTTATTTTCTTACTGTCTTTTATTTTTATATTCTTCATTATGTAAAGCACTTTGAGCTACATTGTTTTGTATGAAAATGTGCTATATAAATAAATGTTGTTGTTGTTGATAAATGACAACCAATGAATCAGCTCAGGTCAGGTTGGGGAGTATGCACTGGTACAGAGTGTTGCCACAACCACCACACGACGAAACACCTTGGGATCCTGGTTGGCAACCCCTCAGGCAGACAAGTGGTCCCGTCCCACCCTCCGGAAATGAAAGTCTATCTGCTGCAGCCAGGTGTTAAGTGGGCACCCAGAAGTACAATGCTTATAATGCAGTGACGAAGAGTAATGTGTCTCGTTTGGACCAACAAACACAAGGGAAGCTTGTTTGTCTGATGTCGTGTTTCACGTGCCATGATAGAATGGAAAAAAGAGAAAAAAGTCGAGATACTCTACTGGCTGTCACAAAAAGAAGCGAGTATGACTTTGCTGGAAGGATGTCACATTGATTTTCAGTCGATTATAAAGACCTGGTCAGGCAACAAGATCAACAACTGGACAGTCAGCAAGTCTGATATTTCTCATAATGTGACTTTGGCTTTACTTAAACAACCCCTCAAATGGCTAGTTGTGAGTTGTTGTAGCTGCAAAACAAATATGTAAAGGAAGAAAAATCTGTCTTTAAGAGAACGTATTATGACATCAGGAGTGAGTGCACACCTCCTGAAGTCTGCGTTAATTGTTGTTATTAGAGATCATAAAATTGTGCCATTTGTGAGAAACTGTGTCCTGTGAAGTTACATTGAGTGCGTCGGAGGTTTTTATTGCTACTCCCAGACCCACTTTACTGCAGAAATGCCTTGTAAGCCTGCAACTCAACAATTTTTAGTCATACATAAACTTATCATGCACAAATAATTTCTACCTTTTTTGCATTATTTTTTGTTTAAATTAGTAAACCCTATTAAGCCTTTGCCCCGTTTTCTGTCAACCGTGTCTGTGTTGTCCTAGTCAGTCCATCCTTATTCCCTGCTGCTCTGAGACTTGTTGACCTCTCAATGGTAAAGGTGCGCAGTGGTAATGGACGGAGCTACAAAGTCAAATGATTTACTGATTTAAATCCTTCTGAAGACACTTCGTAAGCAGTACATGCCATTAGCATGCACTGCACAGGGAATGATAAGATCATCTTCCAGATATTGTTCAGTTTTATTTCGGTTGTAAAATCTTTTTGCTTAAACATTGCATTTAAAGCCGCTAACTTAATTTTATTCTTGAATAAATGTTTTTCACCAGACTTGACAAGCCTGTTATTTAAACAGCATGCCAATGTTCTGATTGTCATCAAACAAAATGAACTTCCATTAATGAGGAGAGATTTGCGAGAAGAGGGTGGCGGTGCACAGTGAGTGGTTTGTAATGCGGCATTGAGCAGAAAGGACTAAATGACAGGATCAGTGCGTTGAGCGTTCAGGAGGAATGGTAGGCCGGTGACCTAAGTCATAAAGCCTTGTTTGGCTCCCAAAGCCTATTGCATTACATCCTATCAAGTGTGCCGTACAGTGCTGTGAAAAAGTATTTGAAAAAGTATACTGATTTCCTCAGTTTCTGAGGACCAGTAATGGCACACTGCACAATAATGTGCTGTGAATACACTTGACTTGAGCATACGTAATTTTTCATCCTCTAATCCTGTACGTTTAGCATTTGTTTGCTCAGAGGTTGATGTGCTTGCTGCTTCCTGAGCAGCTCTTCTTTTCTCCACCCTAGCGGTCCGCTTCTTCTCTTCTTTCGTCGTCATCTTTTCACGTTAAAACTGATGAAGTCTGTATTTGTGTTGCAATTATTTAGTATGTTTTCCTTAATTTTTCACTTAAGCTGGCACTTAAGTCTTCAATCTGCCTCAAGAATGACTTAAGATATGAAGAGTTAGGGGGAGTGACGGCGAAGGTGGTAGGGATGAAAACGGTGCTCGTATGCATGAGCCGCACTGCCGCCCTGCTGGCTGCTGTTGAGAGGTGATTCTACAATAATATTAAATAAAAATAAAAAGAAGAATAACCTTGGAGGTCAATCATCACCCTGAAAGTGGATAGTAGATGTCATGTTATATGTGTGCCTAATTTCAGGTCAGTAGGTCAAACGGTTTGCGAGCTACAGGTGATTTAAAATCTTGGACAGACAAACAAACAGCCACGTTTTATATAAGAAGATTTTACGCACTGAGCGTTTCCAGGTCTACAATCAAAACCTAATATTAGGCAAAGGGCACCTGTGTGAACAAATAACACATTTTTTTAATTTAATTAGCAAAGTTATTCATTGCCAAATGCCATTGTGTGAAAAAGTAGTTTAGTTAAATCAACATGATTAAAAGGATAATTGGTAGACAGCCTTGATATAAACTATACTTATTTTAACAGCGATTGTCAGAGTCAGGCTGACAGTACAGAGATATAAGAAGCAAAAAAAATTCCTGAAGAGATCAGAGAAAAATGTGGCTGGCATCTATCTGTGCGGAAGGGGCTACAAACTCACGTCAAGGCTATGGAATTTCTCTGAACAGTGAGAGCCAAACTCTTGAAATGGAAAAGCAGTGAATCGTCCCAGGAGTAGCCGGCCAGCCAAAATGACACCATGGGCGCAGCGTGAAATCATCCGAGGAAGTCACAAAGGATCATAAATAAACTTCCAAAGAATTGTAAACCTCAGTTTAACAGTAAAGGTCAATGTTCATGACTCCTCAATAAGAAAGACATCAGGCAAAAGTGGGCTTTATTGGAGAGCAGCATGGCAGAAAATATCGCTAACAAAGAAGAACAGACGTGCTTATATCTTATTTACCAGGAAGCACCCGGATGATCCCAGCCCTGTGGGGGAATATCCAATGGACAGGCGAGATAAACGTGTCACTTGTGTGATATACAAGGGTCTCAATCTATCGAGTGTAAAGCAAACTCTACATTCCAGAGTAAGAACATCATACTGATGTCAAGCATAATGGTGGGGATCCTGGGCTGCCTCAAGATATGGGTGATCTGCCCTTAATAAAGCAACCCTGAATCCTGCTCGATTTCTGAAAATTGTTAAGTTGAATGTCCACTCATCAGTCTGCAAGCTGGAGCTGAAATGTAGCTGGGCATACAGCAAGACAGTGGCGCAAAATACAAAAAGAAAGTCCACATCCGTGTTTTGTGTGGAGTGTAAAGCATCCTGTGTTGGCACTAAGTAAAATGAAGATAGAATAATAAATTAACAGAAGTCATAAGAGGGTAACAGCATTTTAACTTATTCTGTGTCTACACTACTATGTTTTCATTTAAAATGCAGACAATTGTCTCTGTTTTGGCCTCTCACCCATTTGAAATCCACGAGATTTTTGAAAATGTTCTCCAAAGTCAGTTACTTCTGAAAACACCAGCTCAGCATTGCAATGAGGACAGGTGGAGATGCAGACTTAATGAAAATGCAGACTAATAAAGCTCTGATTTGTTAGCACTTATTATGTAGCCCTTCTCTGACTGGGCTCTGCTCATTGCAACCTCTCACTCCCTTTCGGGTTCAACATGATGCCTTTATTCTGTTTAGCACTGCCAAGTCTTTTAACCACCACTTGTAAAAAACATTAGAAAAATTGCACTTTTGAAGTGTTTAACTTCCATCCATCCATTTATCCATCCATTATCCAACCCGCTATATCCTAACTACAGGGTCATGGGGGTCTGCTGCAGCCAATCCCAGCCAACACAGGGCGCAAGGCAGGAAACAAACCCCAGGCAGGACGCCAGCCCACCGCAGGTGTATAACTTTGTAAAGTATTATACTATATGTGCACTGTATTAATAAAGCTTACCATTCCCATGGCTGTGACCCACTGGGCATGTGCATGGCTTGTTCTTTATCCCACAAGCCATCCACTCCCTGCTGACCTTGACTGGATACCACAGCTCGTCCAAATGAACCTGACCAAAGTGACAGGTGTGGGTTTCTGCTGAACACGGTGTTTGCCAGCTGTTTTCTACAGAACATTAGACGATCTTTTGATGAACTGTAATGTGTCACATGCTGTATACACAAACCTTGCATCAGTGCTTTGCTACGCTCATCAAAAGTTCACTGGAACATTACGGCAGCCTAAAAATGAGCCAGAGCACAAACACATAGGCAAAGGGACAGGTGGAGGCAGCCGTTAAATCAATCATAGTTTACAATTATTTGCTTAGCAGGCTAACACTTTTATCCAATGCGACAATCGAGTGACATTAGGCCTCGGCCTGTTTGTTCAGCAAATGTAACAAAAGTGGATTGCTACAAGTGAAAAGATGTAATAACTAACACATTTACAATCATACAGCAGATTACAATCATTAAAGCAATTAAACTTAAACAAATTAACCAAGAATATAAAAATATTGCAGAGCAAAGTTTTTTTTTCCTGATCTTTTCACTTAGATATCCACAGAACAGATGGGATCGCTTCTTAAAATACATTGAGGGAGTCAGCAGTACGGATGGAGGTGGGCAGCCCATTCCACCAACTAGAAACTACTCAGGAAGAGAGTCTGGATTGAGGCATGATACCACTTAGAGATGGCATCACCAGACTCTGTTCACTGGCAGACCTGAGTGGTCGAGAAGGAGTACAGCACTTCACTAGTGTCTCCATATACTCAGGTGTGGACCCATTGATTACTCTGTAGGCAGGCATCAAGGATTTGAACTGAATGTGTGCTGCTACAGGAAGCCAATGTAGCGACCTGAAGAGACGGGTGACGTGTGTCACATGTGTCTGTCTTGGCTGGTTAAAGACAAGACGGTCTGCTGCATCCTCAATCATCCACAGTGGCTTGACAAAACACGTGGGTACTCCTGCCAGAAGTGGGTTGCTGTAGTCCATACGTGACAAGACCAAAGTTTGGACCAGAAGTTGTGCTGCATACTCTTTGAGTGCTACTGCACTAGCGCTGCTATGTCTTTTTTTGTAACATGGAGAGTAATACTGCACGCAGTATTCCAGAGGACGCATCTATAATCCACCTTATACTCCGCACAAATCCTCTTCAGATATTAAAGAATACAGGCTTCAAATTCTAAGTTTAGTAGTGTCAATAATCCAGCGAAAAAAGTGATAATTATCTAAATGCAGTACATCAGCGCACAGAGATGAGTGTTACATACTGTAAAAATTGCTGTTGTAACACTAGATGGTTCGGCGCTTTGAAATGGTGCTCATTCTTACAAGCGCTATAGTATATATAAGAAGCTAAGGACTTGATAGTGTCCAGCCTGTTCTACTGGTGGGGGTCACCTGGTGAAGGGTTTATGGAGGAAGAAAATGGGGCTAATGTATGATTATCAGCTGGAAGGGATGACTCAAAGTAATAACTTCTCTTCTTTGTTTCAGTGGCACATGCACAGGACACACACCACCACACAGAAAAACCAGTTATCCACTGTAGCAAATGTGGAGAACCATGCAAAGGAGAGGTGCTGCGAGTCCAGTCGAAACACTTCCATATCAAATGTTTCACCTGCAAAGGTAAGAAAACTCTTCATCTCTTCTGCTAAAAGGTGCTGTTCTCTAACGTGCCTCAGAGTTGAATGCAGATGGGACCAAATGCGATACACAAAGAAAAAGCCTCAGTGTACTTTAGTTTAAGGGCCTGTTAATGCAAGCATACAGTAGGTGTTGAGTTTGTGTGATGGTGGTTGGAGGCACAGACCCCCTTCAGTGGTACAACAATACCTGACGTTCACTTCCAGTCCTTTACCTCTTACTCTTGTGCTCCATCACAACCAGCTACAATGAAGAAAACCACCCTGTTAAAGTGAAAATGTAACTTAAAACACACATTCATAGCTTGTGAAGAACATGGAAATATTGTCTAACTTGTAAGTTTGGAATTACGAAACTGCAGAAAAATTATTTAAATTGGGTTAGCGGTTTATGTCAAAGTTATAATCATATGTGAGTAATAAATGCAGTAATTAGGTGATTATCTGCTTACTCATTTATAAACCGTAATAATTCTGGCCCTCTATAAACTATCAACAGTTAATGGAAGTAAATATTAATAGACATCTTCTTAATTGATTATGCACTGTAATGAATTTCTATGGTCATGCTAGCCAACCACTGACTGTGCTCTCGTGAGTTGAATATTTGTTCTTTTTGTATATGATTGGAGTCCATAATTGTGTGATCACCTTGCTGTGTTAGAACAATGAACACTACTTCTTTGATCTTCCTGGTTTACTGAGTTTTCTCAAGTAGATGTTTAATCCCACATTAACAAACTGGATGGCTTATTGAGCAACGGAATCATTGATGCAGCATGTAAGCTGGGCAGAACTACCAATTTTTGTGCTGTTCTCTTTATTTATCCCCTGTTTATGATGAAACATTTGAATCTCCATCAACTTTACCACACACATTTCATAAACATCTACTTCACTGTTTTGGAGTATTTTATGATTTTTGTGGAGCTTAGTGCTGATCATTGAAATTTACTGCAGTGTTTTTTTGCTGCAAATGTGTGGTGTTCACCGATGGCATTGATTGCTGAATATTTTCCTGGAAATTCATTGTGCCACCAGCTTAGGTGAACATTTTTTTCCAAGAGCCCCATGATGCTTTTCAAGGCCAATGTCATATCACAGATCTATAGCAGCCATGTGGAGATCTTTCACTTATGCCTACCGTATGATTGTTGCCAACTTGGCAACTTGGTCATTGCTGTGTTGCAAGCACATGAGGAAAAAAAGTTCCAGCCACTGAGATGTGCAGAAACCACCCCCTCCACTGAACAGTGTTGTACGATATTTTTTCTCGTCTCTAACTGCTCTTGTTTCTTACACTTGTGGTTATTTCATCCACCTGGGTTCTTTAATGGCAGTATGTGGGTCATTAGTGAACTTAAAAGGGTAAAAATGTGTCCCGAAGTCACTTAATTTAAGAAACACTGTAGATTTTAATAAAGTAGTTTAATAAATAAATAAATACATAAAAATAAAAACTTGCAGTATTGATAATAATAATACATTTTATTGAATAGGCACCTTTCTAAGCCCTCAAGGTCACCTTACAATGAAATTAAACAACATTAGTAAAATAAAAACAAAGAATGATAAATCATAAGCGAATAGTTAGCAAACAAAGATAATAGTCAGTTACAGTGCAAAATTCCTGAGTCGAGGAGCACTATGAGAGACTCTCGAGCTCCCATAGAACTGAGTTTGATGTGTTGTACAGAAAGTAGAGCTGCAGATGCGGATCTGAGTGAGCGAGAGGAGTGTAAGCCTGTAGGAGATCAGTGAGGTTGTGGAAAGCTTTAAATATTAAGAGTGGTATTTTGTATTGTATTCTGTAGTTAACAGGGAGCCAGCGACATGTACATGTACTGCCAATGTGTATAGCAATTTTTACAGTATGTAACACTCATTTCTGTGTGCTGGCACCACCGCACCGCATGGCTAATTATGCATGCAATGTAGTCATGTGGTCAGAAATTAACTCAAAACAAGCCTTGAAGGAGCCCTCCTCCTCCTCCAATTAAGAAAAAAAAACACAGGGCACAAAGTAAAATAATAAAAACAAATGCTTTATTACTATTTACAAGGCATTTCTTTATTCTGGCCATTTGTTGTATTTTGTTTGTGATTATCGTTTCTTCTGCATGTTTTGTTGTTTGAGGCATAGGGGCGCAGATCACATATTTGGCCACAATAATTGGCCCAGAATTGTTTCTTTTCCTGAGCCCTCATGGATTCTTGAAATACCACTGCACCATTATAATCCACTCTATACTAGTTCAGTTCCTCCTTCCCCATTGACCTCAACGCATTTTGTGGAGTTCGGCGAAGTTCACAAAAGTTTCAGTGATTTTGCCAGACTAGATGGGAAGTGAATTCAGTGGGGTTTATTCATCACTAGTGGTGCTAACTTTCCTATTACAACTTTCCAATGAAATTCCAATGAAATTCGTAAGCCCATTGCAGCACTTCCTGTGTGATTTTGGGCTATACAATATATTATTGTATTGTATATACAAAGCGTATATTTTAAGTTCCATGAACAATATGTAAATGAAGGTTTAGTGAAACTAGACATAATGTAGTTGTTTTTAGGCAATGCATGATTTTTGAATAGTTCCTCCATCACACCCTTCCCTTCCCATCACTTTAAGCAGAGTCAAACCTAAACAATATGCCAGATTGATTAGCAAGTCTATGCATGCAAACTTTTGTGAACTTTGACGCAGCTATATTGGAGTGAAGCAATTTTTGACTCTAAATTACAATTACATTTTTGAAATGTTGTTTCAGGTAGGACCAACAGCATCCTACATGCAGGACTTTGTGAAAATCGTTTCAGTCATTTTTGTGTCAATCGCGAGCAAACAAGCTGACTAACAGACTGACTAACATACATGATTAAATCAGTGTGTGTGCAAAACAAATCTCTCTATTATATAAAAATCCTGGGACGAGATGAGACTTTTTCAGAGAGATAATTTCAGGTCCCATGAGATGAGACTTTGTGCCAAGAGATTTAACTACGCCCATGATCCACTCACCTCTCATTCTTGTGAAAGCTATTGTCAGACACAGTGGCTGTGCTCTCAGTTCTTAGAAATTCCTCATTTTAATACAAGACATACAATCTATTCATTTCCTTCCATGTAGTCCTTTTCTGGACAATAATTTTATATGTTCTAGATGAAACGTCAACAACTAAATGATGAAGGGCAGCGCATGAAAAAGAGGCCCAAAAGCATTGGAGAGAAAAGAATTCAAAAAAGAACAATAATAATCTAAGTGCAAATTCGGAAAATAAGGAAAGTTGTATACAGCCCGGACCAAGTGGAATTGAAAACCTAACAGGTCCAAGTGGGGGCAGAAATAAAAGACAAAGAGTAGAAGACAAAGTAGAATGTTGGCGCAATACACATGCTGAGCAGGTTAGAGATTATGAAAGCAGTAAAATTCAAAAGTCTCAGAAAACTGATAGTAAAGATCGCATTAGAGCAAACAAACGTAAATTATTACTCGGTAAAATAACGGAACAGCGAAAAGAGATCGAATACAGTACACCCCCAAAGTTCGTGGGGGTTACATTCCTAGAACACCTGCGAATTGTGGAAAACAGCAAATTTTCGATGTGGTTAAAAAAATGCCTATTTTTATAGTTTAACACTAGAATTACCAGAGCCCAACCTTAAAACGCTTCGCACCTCTCCGTCAGCATCGTTTATCCTTTAAATGTGTCGATAAGCAGCAAACAGCAAGCAGTCTGCTATCACATCCCCCACCCTGCACAGTCTTCTCAGCTCAAGTCTGTTTACCTGTGTGTCAGTTGCTTAGAGTTGTATAGAGTGAGAAGTTAAGCAAAATGACACCTTTTATAAATACTATATCGTTATTTGGAACACTTGCATTTCATGTGTGTTCCGTGTCTACAACGATCTATGCACAGTAAACACATTGTTAAAACAGAAACGTTTTTCATGTTTTAGTAATAATTGACAAAAAGTAGACATGAAGTGTATAATGTTTGAAGCCTAAATTCCAAATATCAAAGAAACACTTTCACAAAAGAAACAAGAATAACAGAACAAATTCACTTTTTTCCAAGATTATAACCAAAGAAAAAGAAATCAGGTTAGTGTTTCTTGTTGTCCTAATGTGTAATGTGTAAATTACAGTAAATGGAGAAAAATAGCTTCTAGTTATGACCATTATGCGTAGAATTTCGAAATGAAACCTGCCCAACTTTTGTAAGGAAGCTGTAAGGAATGAGCCTTCCAAATTTCAGCCTTCTACCTACACGGGAAGTTGGAGAATTAGTGATGAGTCAGTCAGTCAGTGAGGGCTTTGTCTTTTATTAGTATAGATATATATGTATATATTGAGTATCAGAGGTGGGTAGTAACGAGTTATATTTACGCTGTTACATTTACTTGAGTAACTTTTAAAAAAAATTGTACTTCTGATAGTAGTTTTACTGCACCATACTTTTTAATTTTACTTGAGTACATTTGTGAAGAAGAAACGCTACTCTTACTCCGCTACTTTGGGCAACACTCGAATCGTTACTTTTTTTCCATTAGATAAAGTCTGACAGACAATTTTCAATCTGCCCTGTAGCATATGCTGTCAAGTTGCGCACATGCCTTCCATTGCGTCTCAACTGCGATTTTAGTTCCCTCTCCTTTCTCTTTCTCAGATCGCTTTTTGGAAGGAAGTCAGTTTCGTAGTTTTTATGAACAGTTTGAAAGTGCCTTTCTACATTTTCATTCTTTGGAATAGCAATGATAGATTGATAGATCAGTCAAACGCACTTCGGTTGTGACATTGTGAGAAAAAAAATCCTCTTCCAATTCCACATCCAGCCCATAAACAACAATTTATTTATTTTTTAAATCCCTTCTTTAGTCGATATAAATTGGAAGGCTAACTAGATCACAGCCGGAATTTTGCAGTAGCTCGCGTGCGGGATGACCAGTGTGTTAGAAGAATTCATCAATCTCAGACTGGCCGCCCTGTATGTCAATCAAGTGGCAAATGCCATTGGGAGGATATATGATAGACTAACGTTTAAAAAAAAAATATTTTGAATGCAACGCGATCTACCTGCATAACCTTTCCGATCTACCATTCAATTGCGTTTGACGCATTGGGCACCCCGATCTATCTTACACATTAGATATAACAAAGCACAAACAAAACAAACACAGTAAATCATGAAAAACATCAAATGTAGTGATGAAAATAGATAGTCCAGAGATCCTCACGTTGAATGGGAATGTAAAGATAGTCCTACCGGTAGTTCCTGAAATGGTGAAGACGGGTGGACAGGTTCAGGAGCGCTCCTTTCTTTGCAGGATGGCTATGAATCCACTTAAAGTCCTCAAGTACACAGGCATCCGGCAGACTATCCAAACGCATGAAACGATCCAGGACAAAACAAATAAGTACAGGTAACCCAACAGAAGGCAGACATGCAGGAACTTCTAACACAAATTACAAAAACTTTTTTTTTGCTTTTGGTCACCGGCCCCCATTTTAAAAGACATCCTTTGACCCCCAACAGCTCCAGCACCCTCAGCAGAAGACCAATCAGAGTCACTGCAGGGACTGTTGGGAGTTGCAGTTTCAAATTCTATTGGCTACTTTCACCATCCCAAGCCATGTTTTCCTCTACAGTTGCTTCCTGTTCTCTCTACAGTAGAGTATTGCCACGAAAAAAGGCATAAAAATTGTGGAGGATATTTGCGGTTTCCGCTAACAATTATTAGATAGGTTCTAAGGAAAAATCCACGAATGACTGAGGCAGCAAACTCTGAACTGCAACTTTGTGGGGGGTCTACTGTATATGGACATAGGTGATATGACAGAAGATTGTTTGGCTTTAAAGTTTACGTCGGAAACTTGTAGATTGTCTAATTTGTGTTGCCATCATGGAAACGTAGTGTTTCTTCCCAATGAAGAGGCGTATCCGCGAGAAATAAAAGATTTGTTATAAGGTGAAAGTGAAATCCACAAACACTACAGGCAAAATATCCAAATCTACAATAATCTGTTCGCATTTGCATCATTCAATGCTCAAAACGTAGATTTACACAATTCAGGACCATACGCTATGAGAATTTGTGGTCCCGCAACAATTAAAGCTACTACAAGGTTAATTTCAAAGAAAACAAAATTTGGACAGGATTATGTTTACGACGATGGAGAAGAGATGCAACATTGAATCAAAAGAGTTAAACGATCGGACGTATTAGAAATTCTACAGCCAATAATGGATACAAATCCATGCTTCCAAAAGTATCGCACTTTACACAAAATTTATCTGGAAGACACGGACAAAGAAGTTTTCTTGGATTTCTATATGAATCATAGGGCCCGCATGGGGGTTGGTGAGTGAAGCGAGCAGGGGACAGAACCTCAGTAAATAACATAAAAATGACAGACAGACAAGGTATTACAGTTTAATGTGTGTAGATGAGCTACGTAGCTATATAAGGTCTATGATGAAATTGATGAGACTGATTAAAATTAACAAATGTCATGGATGGACTGGCATCCTGCCCGTGATGGCCACTGTTAGTATAATGGAAGGAGATGAAGAGAGGCATGACATTCCCCGTCTCTGTCAGGAAGCTGGCATGGAGGTCTACTGACACAGATGCAATGCTGGGGGAGGCATCTTGGCAACAAGGAATGGAAATCAGTAACCCGGCTGTGAGGTGAGAAGAAATGTGGGACCGTGGACCATTGGCTCCCATGGCCATGTTGTTCCTGGTACATGGGATGGAATCATCCTTCCTGGTAGCCCCTGTCTGGACACCCCTAGGGCAGCTTGGGAACTGTGGTTCTATAGGGCTGTAATGTTGGGTTCAATGGGTGCCACTAAGGGGAGCAGTTCACCTGACCAGGAAGTGCTTTCTGGAGACAATGGTTTTGGCATCAGAACTACTCCCGCGTCTGCTTTAAAATGGCATCATCCATTGGGCCCAGGGAGAGGGAGTCGGCTGTGGAGAAAGGACAAAAGAAGTGTGAATTACTGTCATTTTATTGGGGATGGAGAAGACAGCTTTGCTGCAAAATAAAGTACACAGTGCTTGGTTAGAGTTTACATACAATATTGGAAAAAATGTTCTGGAGTTGTAAGCCCCAGAGCCTTGGCTTTTACCAGATGAGGCAGTTGACCTTTCTTGAGCAATATCCTGCTCAGAGGCATGTACTGCAACAGCCCGAGAGGAAGAGCAGATAAAAGGAAAAATGATTTGAGCAACTCTTAAGAAATAATTGAGGGTGAGTTCAATTTGAGTCTGCTTTCTCTGCTTCTTTTTCCAGTTGCGTTTCATTAAAGGTCAGTATATAATGGATGCTTCTCTCTTTAATCAAATCTGATTACGGTTTCCATTGGCAGTTGATCCTTTGAAATGTTCTGTAGCAGCTGTCTGTTCTGTTAGCTTTACTACATAAAAGTGTGCTTAGCCTCGTCAGCCTGCTGCATGCACCGTGTACCTGAATTGACAGGAGCGTCTTACTATTGTTAAGATAAGCATGGGGGTGACGGGCACTGAACGTGTGTCCTGTCCCTGCTTTGGTGGCTCCAGGGGTGAGGCTGATTTCTGCCAGACAGAGTCTGTTATAGGACGAGAGATTTTAAGCTCAGGATTGACTGTGTATTCTGTAGCAGCACTGATAGGAATTAAAAGTAACACTTTTTAAGAAGAAAGCTCTCATTCTGTTATCCTGGATATCCAGTATATGCTACCAAAATCAGGTGTATAAATACGCACAAACGTAAAAAGCAAAACTGATCAGCAGGCTCAGATCTTGGGTGTTAAAGAGATTAGGAAGCTTCAGTTAAACGGCTTTAACTTGGTGGCTGAGGTGCTTTTGCTCTTTGACTGATGACAGGATTCTGATATGGTCACTGTAACCGTTCAGCTTTGGGTTGTTATAACTTGAAAGCTGGATGATAGAAATAAAAAATAAAGGAAACTTAGCAGTTTGCTTTCAGATAAAGCAGAATCTCCCATGTTCTGGCCAAAAAAAGGAAGAGATGAATGCCTGTTGCGGTTTAAGGTTTTATCACTGTTCTCATTTCTTTTCTTGCCATTCACACCCATGGGTGTTGTATGAGGCTATGGCCACAGTATTCAGTTTTATAATGGTCTTTACGTTGAAAGGAATTACATAAAGTACTTTTTATAATCAGTTTTCTATTCATGAAATTGGTATGTAGAAGTAATACAGCAGCTAAAATTCAGATTAACAAACAAAATGGAGAACTCAAAACCCTCTCATCACTGTATGTGCTCAGTACGTGTTACATAATTGAAGCATTAGAAAGCCAAAACACAATTGTTTAGGGCGGTCCAGTGAGTACAGAGCTGGAGACTGACCCTGCTCTCTCCTGAACCTCGTGGCCGGTGGCCCTGGACTAATGCGTTTCATTCCAACCATTCTCTTGGTGTTATTTGGGTGTTGTTTTTTGGAAGTGCATTTTATTGTTTCTGCTTTCTTCTATTAATTGATTGCTTATATGGGAATGTGTGAAAAAAACTGAATCAGGAAGGTGTAAAGAGTTGGGGTCCAAAAGGCTTATCCCCCATTTAATGAAATGAAGCAGTAGAAGTTGGTGGGTACAAAAGGGCACCACTGGCAATGCCTACAACACCAAGTGAGACAGCGCTAGAAGTGGTTATCAGACATGGCGAGGTTGTGCTGGCAGCCTTTTTAAATTCTAGTGGATGTCCCTTGCGGCTCTGCCCGTGTAGTAATTAAACAGGACAAACTTTAAAAATCAATAAACAAACAGGTATCGCTAGCTAAGTGGTGGCAAGGTATGCTCCAAAATGTGGCGACAGGTAGGCCGACTTGAACAGAGACTGGCGCTGAGTGAGGTGGGCTGCACCTGGCTCCCCACTCCTGATGTCATGCTTCACCCTCCCCTCGGCCCCCAGCCTCTGTCTCAGATTAGCGTGAATAAATCACTCTTGCAAGCAAACTATGATACTTAGGGCAAAATAGTAGTAAGTAGTTCTCTTGTGAATAGTGGACAGTCAGACAGACGTTGGATTTTACATATATAGAGATGAGAGGAGATGAAGGTGGAGTGACAGATGGAGTCAAGATTTGTGATCTTCTTCCAGGTTAGCCATGTTGGGTCAGTGGAGGTGGACACGTATGTACTCCCCTAATTTCCAGGGAATCCTTTATTTAAGTGCCAACAACTGCTTTTGCCAGACTGTTTGCAAGACTGAGCTCGCTCAAAATCAAGTAGACAGTATGGCTTAATGGTTAATACTCATTGTGTTTACTTCACCTCTGACTCCCTAAGTGACTTTAATCAAGTTGGCTGGTGGTCCATTTCTGAAAACTGCATAGAAACTTCATATTTGTCACAGCGTTCACTTTAAACGTACAGCATATAAATAAATATAACATGTTAATGCTATTACATTATAACCTGCAGCTCACTTCTAGTACTGTTTGTCTCTGTTTCACTTTCCAATGTTATATTTATGGAGCACTCTTGCTAACGGGGAGATCAGCCGAACTACTCAGCTCCTTCATCTTTAAAAACAGCTCAATCGTTTGACGAGAGAAGTGTGACACTAATAGGTGACCTTGCTACTTTTACACTTCATTTCTGAGAAGTGGTGTTAAGCGTAAGTCTCATCTGTTGGTGGGACGTGTCATTGTCAGGCCTGACACAAGGCACACTAACAACACCCTGGCTGGGAGGAATTCCAGTGCCCCCCTCAGAAGCTGGCTCATTAGTTCTGTCTGATCCACTGTGTGTTGAAAGTGTTGCTGTACATGAGGGACTTGGAACAAAACAACGGCGAAGAGTAGAATACACTGAGGACTGACGTGCAGGCTTTGTTATTTAGTATCACAAGGCTGGTGTGGCGCTCTGAGACCCGGGCAAAATCAACCGGAATGTTCAAGCAAATTATAGAGAAAAACCCGATCTAAATCCCTTAAAAATCCAATTTCTTTTTCTTGGTTTTATTGGACGAAGGGCAGAGGGGTATAGAGACAAAACCTGTAAAATGTCCAGGCTTCCATATTACAGGAAGGTATTGCCAAGCAATGCATACCTGGCCATAAAGAAGGCAGATAAATGACCAGTGTACTCTGTGACCTGTCATGGGTCAGGATCAGGATCTTTGTTTTTGATTTTTTTTTTCATAAATTCACTTCTAAAAATTATTTTGACCTTGTTTTAGACATCAAGGAATCTTGTAGTCACATGTCTTTTGGTGCTTGGTATTTTGTTAGCTGTATTCGAATTTAATGTGTGAAGCATCTGTTGTGATAGCCATGTCTGTCTGTCCACAGGAACAACGCGGCCCCCCCACAGACCAATTTTGTTGAGCTGTAGCACACTTATTCTTCAAGGAAATGTGTTGAGACAATTCAGTTTTCATTTAGATATCTCAAACAGATTGCACCATGCAAAGTTTTAAAATCCCTTTTAAAGGCAAAGGCAAATTTAAGAACTTGTCTATCCTAAAAACACGTAATGTCTGCAGATTTGTCAGCTGCACATTCATGCTGTAAATCTCCCATTCCATCACATCCCAAAAGTGTTGTGTTAGATTCAGATTCAGTGGACTCATTTGTCATATTTATGAACCAGTCTGAGATGACTTTTGCTTTGTGATGTGGTGCATTATCATGCTGGAAGTAGCCATCAAAAGATGTGAAAATTGTGTCTATGAAGGGATGCGTATGGCCAGTAATAATACTCACGTAGGCCATAGCATTTGAGCGATGATTGGTTGGTATCAACAGAGTGTGCCAAGAAAACATTCTCCACATCATTACAACACCACCACCACCGGCCTGGACTGTTGAGACAAGGCAAGTTAGGTGTGCGGATTCATGGTGTTGGCGCAAAATTCTGACCCTACCATCTGTTTGCCTTAGCCGAAGTTTTTTCCAGTCTTTAATTGTCCAGTTTTGTTGTGCCTCTGCTCACTGTAGCCTCAGCTTTCTGTTTTTGGCTGACTGGAGTGGAGCCCAACGTGGTCTGTTGCTGTTGTAGCCAATCTGCCTGAATTTTAAATGTGTTGTGCTTTCTGAGATGCGTTTGTGCTCACCATAGTTGCACAGAGTGGTTATCTGTGTTACTGTGGCCTTTCTGTCTGCTTAGACCAGTCTGTCCTCTCTTACAACAAGGCATTTGTGATCGCAAACCTGCAGATCACTGGATATTTTTTGTTTTTCGTACCATTCTGAATAAACTTTAGAGACTTTTTTGCATGCCTCGCAGTTAGGAGACCCGGGTTCGCTTCCCGGGTCCTCCCTGCGTGGAGTTTGCATGTTCTCCCCGTGTCTGCGTGGGTTTTCTCCGGGCGCTCCGGTTTCCTCCCACAATCCAAAGACATGCAGGTTAGGTGGATTGGTGGTTCTAAATTGGCCCTAGTGTGTGCTTGGTGTGTGGGTGTGTTTGTGTGTGTCCTGCGGTGGGTTGGCACCCTGCCCAGGATTGGTTCCTGCCTTGTGCCCTGTGTTGGCTGGGATTGGCTCCAGCAGACCCCATGACCCTGTATTCGGATTCAGCGGGTTAGAAAATGGATGGATGGATGGATGGATGGACTTTTTTGCATGATTATATGCATTGTGCTGGTGCCACATGATTGGCTCATTAGATAATTGTATGGATAAGCAGATGTTCCTAATAATTTGAAAAGTGAGTATATAAAGGTCATACCGTCAGTTATCTGTGTGTGATGCGACAGAGCAAATAGCCCAAGGTAGCCCAAAGTGGTTTTCAGGAAACCAGGAGGCATCTATTAATTTACCAGACACCTCCTCATCATCATCTAGCAGTTGCTGCAGTTCACTGCTGTTTGGTGTGTTCAACTCTCATCAGGTACATGTGGCCACCATGACACCACCTCCTCAACGAAAAACAGGTGTGGATGATAGATGGGCTAAAGTGTGTGGTCCCTTTGTGCTGTGAAGGGGCAACATAAGGTGGATACCACTGGACAGAGAATACCTTCACTGAGCATAGTTTATACTTCTATAATAATTTTATTTGTAAACACTAATTAATTAAGAAACCCACCTAATCAGTCACACAATGAACAACAGTGTAATTTAGACCTGTCGCATTATGGTGTAATTTTTATGAAAAGAATCAAAGAGTTTTGTACTTGGTGGAGCATATTCATTCATGGTGGGGGACATGTGCTGATACAAAGCATTACCGTACCCACCACACAATGATCCACTCAGATTGGGACCTGAGTGCAGTCGTGCAACCAGTGACACCTCTGCCCCACACTGGAACATACAAATAAAAGAAATAGGAGTGGAGTCACTCAGGTACACCAGTTGTATATTTATAAAGAAGTGAGATGGATATCAACACAAACCTGAGTGAACCAAAGAGAATGAGGCCCCACTGGTGGTCCTGCACTTTCTATCCCAAGGCGCAATACACGTACCACAAAGTCTTCACAAGTTGGAGCAGAGGCTGGCGAGCCCACAGACTAACGGTTTAGAGATCAATTGCGTAAACTGCACTATGAAAAAGGCTTTCAGATCTGCACTATAAGGTGTTCTGCAATTAAAGAACAATTGTCTCCCAGGAAGAGCAACACATATCTTTATTAAGATTATTCAAAGTATGTTTTTGACAAAACTCAAACTATGAACAGTGTGCCGGCCTCACAAGGTCATATGTTTTGAAAATTGTTAAAAGTAATCATTGAAATTACATTAACATCCACTGTGGAGTCTGGTGTACACCAAATTAGATAATTGAAGATAATAAATCAGAAATGGGGACTTGCAGTTCTTCAGAGTCTCCTTATAATACAAGCTAAGCATGAATGGCCCTTCCATTCGGCATCTGCATTCATTAATAAAGTTAGGAGACCCTCCCTGCTGTCACGCCAGCTCCATGTTACATAAGGACCATCTGCCATTGCTGCATTCTACTTGTGCAGCATCAGAGTGGGGGAGTTATAAATAACGAAGACTTGGGAGTGAATGAAAAGGCAGCCGAAAGTCATTCATGGAGGATACGTAAACCTGCTTGTCTTGCACCGCTCTCAGATAATGTGCCATTGTGTTTAACTTGTACAGTATACATGAAGCAGACCTAATGGACATATTCAGGTCATGTGGGTGGCTGCCCTCTTGACCAGCACTGCCAGCTGGGATGGCTTACCGATACGGCAGGTGGCCTCCATTTGTGCTGGATGTTGGGATGACCTAAACAGAGAAAAGTGTTGCTAATTATAGTGTCGGCGACAACCAAAATCAGCCTGCAGTTCCTTTTTTGCTTGTATTGATATTTCACTTTACGAAGCTCATCTAGTCACAAGGAACAAGATCATTTAGTTACGAGTTTCAATAATGAACAGAAATCAGTCATTCATCGGTTTATGCAAAAATTGTAATTCACATACATCCGTGTCAACCAAGATTATTAAAAGTGTATCGAGGAGACAGGCCGGACTGTGAACAACGTTATCAAGCACAGGCCCTGGTAGGTTAGATATTTTGGGCGTGGCGTACACTCTGACCCTGTTTCTCTTGACTGATTTAGAAGGCACATCGGCCTAAGCTTGTCTCCAGCGAGGAAGAGAGTTGCCATTGTCATTGGAATTAGAAAAATGATTGTAATAATAAACAAAAAATAATCATTTTTAGCAAGCCAAAAGTAACTTAGTAGCTAGATCAGTGGCCAGATATACTAATTGAGGAAATCAAATAAACTAAGAGAGAAAGAGAAGAAAAAGATTTATAAACTGAAGAGGGAACGCACACCACTTAACAAACACTGTGTGGAAAATTAGGCCAAGACTAATTCTGCTGAAACAATTATGAAATTACAAACCAAAGAAAACGACTTGTAATACCCAAAAAAATGCAAAAATACCCCAAAACCACACAGAACAGAAAAAACCAAACCAAGCAATATGTTAACATTAAACAAACCAGCAGTGTAGCTTCGTCTGTAGCTCTGCTCTGAGTTGACAGAAGTGGACCCCAGCACAATTTCTGCTGCTGCTACTGCCGTCCGTCTGTTTCACGGTCATTAGGAGACGCCCTTCGGCACACCCCTGTTGTAAAGAGCTGCTCTTTGAGTATTTGTGGCCTTTCTTTTAGTTCAATCGAGTCTGACCGCTATTCTCTGACTTCTCTCATTCATAAATTGTTTTTGCCCACCGGACGGCTGCCCCCACCCCCGGATGTTTTGTGTTTATCTTGAGAGCACAGTGTGTGAAACTCCCAGCTGCTTCTGACAGGCTGGAACGACACTCATTCCATGGTCAAAGTTACTTGGAACACATGTCTGAGCCTTTCACACCACCGCTAGACCTCGTCACCATGTCCGCATGCTACTGTATATCCAGGAGACTGAGCTGGAGCCTCATGATGGGCTTCTTGCAGGAGAAGACTACTAAAGTTAATGAGCAAGTAGACCTAATAAAATGGCCGCCAAGTGTCATGTCTAATGTAAAGTGAAATGCTTTTCCAGCAAAAACCAAATACTTTAAATATGTAGTTAAATACTGGTGGCGTCTCAGACACCCCAGACACAACACATAGACACAAATTCTGGATTCTATAAGCACTTTTATTTTGTTAAATACATTTTCAAAGGCTTCTACAGACAATAATAAGGCAATTCTGCTTTTGCTGCACACTTTGCCTCTCCCTGTCTTCCTTCATTGAGCTTTGTCCCCTTCCTTTCCCGATTCCCTCAACCCCTGATGAGGTGGAGCAACTTCTTTTATGCCAGACCCAGTGTAATACAGCATCCAGGCAGCCATTGCAGGTCAGGCAGAAGCTCCTTAAGACAGGGGAGCTTCCCTCTGACTGCAGGGCCACCCATTGGATTTACAGCACTCAAGCAGCTCTGTGGGTGGGATGCTGCCAACTGAAACACTGGGGAAGCACATGGCCGCAGGAAGTGGTCTCCAATATGGTTTCATCCCAAAAGGGTGAGGGGACGCTCACCATCTAGCCAGGATGCCCATCCCTCCATTAGAACCACCTGTTTTAAAGGCCATCCTTTCCAGTTAGGATCCCAAAGGATGCTGTGTTTAAAGGCCAGAAATATGTGAAGGACAAAGAAAAGAAAAGTTGCAAAAATGGCGATGGTTGCTGCCTCATAATGTTTCCAGGTTGTGGAGGTCCATACTTGATAGAAGCAGGTTCCTGAACGAATGCTGACTTCTTGTTGGTATTCATCTGAAATACCCAGGAGAGGCAGGACAAGTGATGATCTGGTGGATGTGACATCAGGGGTATTCCGTGTCTTCTCCTCCACTCTAGCAATGGAGACAGAGAACAGGCTAGTAACTTTGCCCCATCTGTATGCCTCCCTCTATGTTTTCTCCTCAACCAAAACCTATGAACCTCTCCCCATGTTTGCGTGTGTGACAATAAATATAAATACAGTATACAAATTCACACTTGAGGTTCAATACGCTTGTCCCAGTGCTTCTTCCATTTCTGGAGACATTTCATGTACTTACTGTTTGTCACCATGTCCAGAGCCTATTGTGTAGTGGCATACTGCAAGTGCACTGTCATGAAGCAGAATGCCGCTGCTCCACACGTTGTTTTCGTGATGTTTACCAACAGACACCTGAGCAGTTTAGTGCAATGTTGCTGTTATTGGAGAAACTCTTTATTAACACGTCACTTAATGCCGGAAAACATAACAACAACAACAACATTTATTTATATAGCACATTTTCATACAAACAGTAGCTCAAAGTGCTTTACATATTAAAGAATAGAAAAATGAAAGACATAATTATAAAAAATAAATCAACAATAACATCGAATAAGAGTAAGGTTCAATGGCCAGGGGGGACAGAAAAAACAAAAAAAAACTCCAGACGGCTGGAGAAAAAATAAAATCTGTAGGGATTCCAGACCATGAGACCGCCCAGTCCCTCTGGGCATTCTACCTAACATAAATGAAACAGTCCTCTTTGGATTTAGGGTTCTCACGGAAGGGCTTGATGATGATGATGGCCACGTAGACTTCTTCCTTTTAATCCGTCCATCATTGTTGGAGCATCATGAAGCTTTGAGTAGGTGGAGGTGGCGCAGGCCACCACCACAAAGAAACCGGAAAAAGAAACAGAAAAGAGAGTAGGGGTCAGTACCGATTTTAGAGCCACCATGAATAGTTGTTATGATGAATTGAACTTACAGAGTATCAGGATTAAGTTAAATTACGATTAAAATGAAGTTATAAAAAGGCCATGTTAAAGTAATGTGTTTTCAGCAGTTTTTTAAAGTGCTCCACTGTATCAGCCTGGCGAATTCCTATTGGCAGGCTATTCCAGATTTTAGGTGCATAACAGCAGAAGGCGCCTCACCACTTCTTTTAAGTTTTGTTCTTGGAATTCTAAGGAGACACTCATTTGAGGATCTGAGGTTACGATTTGGAATATAAGGCGTCAGACATTCCGATATATAAGATGGGGCGAGATTATTTAAGGCTTTATAAACCATAAGCAGAATTTTAAAGTCAATTCTGAATGACACAGGTAACCAGTGTAGTGACGCTAAGACTGGTGTGATGTGTTCTGATTTTCTTTTCCTAGTTAGGATTCTAGCAGCTGCATTCTGCACTCGTTGCAAACGATTTATATCTTTTTTGGGTAGTCCAGAGAGGAGTGCATTACAGTAATCTAGTCGACTGAAAACAAACGCGTGAACTAATTTCTCAGCATCTTTCAGTGATAAAAGAGGTCTAACTTTACTTATGTTTCTTAAGTGAAAAAATGCTGTCCTAATGATCTGATTAATATGTGATTTAAAATTCAGATTACAGTCAACAATCACCCCTAAGCTTTTTACCTCCGTCTTGACTTTTAATCCTAATGTATCCAGTTTATTTCTAATAGCCTCATTGTATCCATTATTGCTGATCACTAAAATTTCAGTTTTCTCTTTATTTAACTTGAGAAAATTACTATTCATCCATTCTGATAATCATCATTGTTTTAACGTACGATGACCTGATGTGCTTTTTCTGCCTTGCAGAAAAAAAAATCACCAAAGTCATCTGCTTGACTGTAGAAAAAAATATCAGAAATACGCACCTCAGTCACCTTCGCGCAGTGACACATGGCAGACGTTAACAAGACTGTAGGCATGTAATACCAAGTACCAGAGTAGATAACTACAACCTGCTCCGCTGATCATTCTGAGAATTTTTGGGTCCCTCCTCATAAATATAAATAGCGGTTATGAATGTGAGATAAAAAAAATATACAAATGTATCCTGCTATATAAAAGCCGTCAGGATTGTCCTTCTGTCCCGTGAGTGCTACGCAGGCGTGGAGGTTCACACACGCCCCGTCCATTTTGCAATGCATGATGGGATTTGTAGTTTCGTTTTTCCAGGTAAAAGATGATTTTCTACTCCAGACTGTGCGATATCTTCTTCTTTCTTACTATATAAAAGCAGTCGGGATTGTCCTTCCGTCCCATGAGTGGAAAGCGTAGCGGTATTCCGCTTATCACAGACTTACTACTTGCAGCTTGCGGTACGAAGCGACGTGATGTGAGCAGAGTTCTGGTGCTCCCATCGTTCCCCTGCTTTTGTGCGCGATGCGCTGGAAAAATAGACAAAATTATGTCTCTGGAAATAATGTTGATGGAGTACAAATGCCTCACCGCGTAGTAAATATCAGGGGGGTTCAAAAGGGCGACCTCAATATAGAAAAAAAGTTAAAATTTCATCACAAAAATAACAGAAACTACGAGTATTAAAGTAATACCGCTCAAATGCAATATAACCAAATTAATGAGTTTGTATAAAATATCAAATTGATCTACATATTGAATTGCCTTAAGAAGTGGTCAACTTAAAAGTCAGTCACCTTAAAAGGCGGGTCAGCCTAGTATATATATAAAATATATAGTATAGCAGAGATATATTGTACTGTATATATGTCTACCAAGCCAAGCACAAATCACAGCGACCTACTAATTTACTTTATTTCTTCCTATATTTTGCTCATATAAACAGTTAGCTTGCATTGAATTACATTTATCTGAAAGACATGCATATCATAGTACTGTACTTGATGAGATTTTGCCCTACTGTCATCAGTCTTGTGACTTGTGACCAATTCTACCAGGACAGATGCTTGTTTGCTGCAATACTGAAGTGGATGAGTGTTGTAGACAATGGACAAATGTGTAAATAAGTGACACTTTTATTGAAAGGAGCTTACAAATCCCGAGTGTGCAGTATAAATGTCAACATATTTTTACAACTCTGGTAGTCTCCGGTTAAGTGAGTTGTCATGGTCAGGAGATGACTGAGATGTTTGTAAGTGAGCCTTCTTCAGAGGCCGGTGAAGTGGCACCTCACAGCTCAAATCCTGCCCGAGGCACTGTTTGTGTGGAGTTTGCACTTTCTGCCCATGTCCATTTGGGGTTTCTTAGGTATTTGGTTACCTGTCACCCCCTTAAACAGGTGCTGTTTAGGCCCATCAGTGACTCTTAAGTTGCCCAGTATGTACAGAGTGTGCTTGTGCCTGCTGCGTGCCATATCCAGGTTTGGAACCAGGAACATGTACAGTACTACAGGGATACACACCGAATCCAAACAACACACAGAAAGGTTTAATCAGTTCAGCAGATGGATGTTTGGGGCTTTTGCTTACAAACCCTCTGTGAACACAGATACGGTATACAAGCAAACTAACAGCTGAGCACCATTTGAATAATCTGAACGTGGTGGACATGTGTATTCTCATGTAAGCAAATTACCAATAAACAAGCAAGAACTGGTGCTGACTTATCATTAACATTAAGAGCCAAGAATCATAGGTCAGAACCTAAAGAACAGTTCAGTTTGGCTGCATTTAATGGCCAACGCTGACAGCACTGACTGCTGACTGACGGATTTGAAAAGAACCACACTAGGGCCTGTTTAAATACAGTATGTTTCTATATAGTTAGGCATTCTTATTGATTGTGGTGCCAGAGAGTGGTGATGGTCAGACATCCAAGCGAGAAGTTCCCTACAGTCTGCGTATGTGACAATGTTACTACTAGAAAGGGATTTTGAAGCCCGGTGGCTGGTATCACTGCTACTTGTGACATGATGCAATCACTGGCTTCATTACAGACTTGGCTATCCAATGCTGTTACAATAATGAATTCATCAGGTTTTACATGTAACCTACTCAAAGTGCTTAACAAAGTTTGTGAAGAACCACTTCAGCCACCACCAATGTGCAGCAGCCACTCTTGCCTCCGTACGCTCACCACACATTAGCTATTAGGTGGTGAAGGGCTGAGATAATTAGCCAATAAGAGACGGGGCATGATTAGACAGCCAGAATGAGCCGTCATGGGCAATTTAGCCAGGATGTTGGGCTGACCCCCAACTAGTGATAGAATCCTCTGCCAGTATACACTGGCTTTATAGAAGTCTGCCTAGTCCTCTTCTCGCCACACCTACATACTGAGTGCCAATGGCCTTGAGTGCCCAGGAGTCTTAAGTGCCCGACTATAGCCTCAACAGCTGTACTCCTGTGGGATCATCCTGATGGCTACAGTATGTAAAATATGCCAGGGCTGTCCAGCCACTCTGTGACAAACTGTTGCCTTTAATGAATCTAAATAATAATGAAATATTTCCTTTGCTCGACTTATTGCCTGCTCTCCTGATGAGGACAGAGAACTCCTTCTCAAAGGTATGCCTTTCAGATAACAAGAATGCCAGCCCTGTTGTTATTTAGATATGCCTTAAGATGTTTTCACTCCTCACTTAGCCTTCTGTCTCTAGGCCCATAAATGTCCACGTAGCTCCACATTGTTTAACTGTTGCTATTTCGGGCCCAGTCTTCAGGAGCCTGATAAAGAGCTGTGGAAACTGAAATAGCTTTTCTTATCCCTGGGGAGGTGAGCCGTGTCGAGGCACTGATATGCCAAGAATCGAAATCACTTGGCAGCTGAGGATTTAGGCTAACAAGGCCTGGCAACGCTCCCTTAGACTGAGAGCGAGATAAGAGCATTTCACCGTAAAACCATGCACAACGTGGTGGCACTTAGGTTTGGGTTATTGAAAGATTTAGGCAAATTTTGAATGTGTATAGCACACAGAGTTCTGCTGTTCAAAGTAAAAAAGGAGCCGAATGGTAAAATAGAAGAATAAGAGGGCATAAAAATGAAACAAAAAATGGTTAGCTGCTTTAAGAATCTGGCATCCACGCTTGGTAATTGTTCATGTTGACATTGCATGTTCTCCTCATGTCTGAGAGGGTTTTAACTCCCATATCTCACATGAATTGCATTTATATTTTACATTTATTTCCTTAGCGGGCACTTTAATCCAAAGAGGTCAACATAATTTAGTCTGGGGGGCTGTTTGAGAAGAAGTGCTATAGGACAAGGCTACAGAATTGATGGTCACAAGGGAAGAGCTCAGAACAACGAAGACGAGTAGTTACAATTATTTGGTTATCAGTTAGAGAGATACTCACCAAACAAGAGAGCCTTCAAATGCTTCTTAAACACATTGAGGGAGTCAGCATTTTGAAGTTGGAGAAACATACGAGGGAGAGTGTGGATTGAGATTTGATACCACGCGGAGGCCCTGTATATGTATTTATGAGTGGGTCCTTGTTGGACTGGTGCCTTCTATCAAGTGCTGTTCTGAAAACAACTCGTAATAAACAAATGAGCTGACAGGAGTTACAGTTGCTGTTCAGTTATTGAGCTTCCATGTTTAAAATTCCTTTTGATTCTTGGAAGGGCAGACCCCAGGGCCCCATGATCCTGAATTAAGTGGGTCACGACTCAGTCTTCATTAGATTTAGTATCTTTTAAGATTATCGACACAGAGGTTTACACTGCTGCCTCATGGATCCCTAGTTGGCAGTCTGATTCCCTCATCTGGTCTCTGCGTATACAGCATGGATGTTCCCCCCATGGCCGTGTTTTTTAGTCCAGGTATTCTGACTTTCCTCCCTCATTCAATTGATACCTGTTAGTTTAATTGGCGCTTCTAAATTAGCAGCCTGGGTTGCAGTATGGGTGTGTGGGCCCCATGATGGGGTCTTGTCTAAATTGGTTCCTGCATTGCACCCATTGTTGCTGAGGTAGGCCCCTACAACCCAACATTTGATTAGATAAGTTCAAGAATGTTATGTAACGTAATCTTTCTATACATTGAGGTGAAATAAAAGGTAAATTAGTAAGAAGGAGATCAGAAACGTCAGAATATTACAGCAATGGAACTGATGTGTATTGTGCTTGGTTGTCAGTCCTTCTTAGCAGACTTCACAGTTGAGTCAGTTTAGAACCGTTTGTTATACGAGGGAAAATCAGAAAGGAAAGGCAATTTGAAAATTACGCATCAGCTGCAATGGGTTGAAGCTGACAGAATACAGCACATTTGTGATGGCTTATGGGTAGTTTGAACACACACAGTGCCGCACTCTGCCATTAGTCAAGTTGAAGCCCAGGCCATATGAACATGGACGCTCCGCTGCAGGATTACACCGTTATTGAACATGAGCCATGGTGAGATTTGTTTGGGCAGAGGGAGTGAATCCTGTGTGACGGACAGCCGGGTCCCATGCCCGGTCGGGACGCCCCTGCTACATATGTTTCGGGGGAGCCATCATGGACAGCTCATTACCTCCCCGGGACGCTAGGTGGCAGCCTCCCTGGCCAATGTTCATTTCCCACTCTCCCACGTGGCTCCCTGGGACATGGAGTCCTCTACAGCCTGGTTGGGAGAGGGGGTGGCTGCTAGGGGGGCTGCCACAACTCAAGAGCCTGGCTGGACGAATCTTCAGCCCCACCCGGAGGTGCAATTAGGACCAGGTGGTCAAGCGCCTGGAACACTTCTGGGTGGGGTATAAAACGAGCCAGCCTCCACCACTGGGGAGCCAGAATCGGGAGGAAGAGGACGAGGTTGCCTGGGAGGAGTGGTGGTACCAGAGAGGGAAGAGTATTGCTTGTGCTTTGGGACTGTGTTTGGGCTGTGTGGCACGGGGAAGACGTGTCACACAGCTGAAGAAAAATAAAAGCCTGTGTGTTTTTGTACACGTGCCTCTGCGTGGTCTGTGCCGGGTCGGGCGCTATATAGCGCCTTTTACACAGGCCCACATCAATATGGCGAATGCCTTCATCAGAAAAGATCGACAGATTGCATTGTGCTCTTGCTGCACATTTGGATATCAACTATGGATCTGCAAAGGAAGCAGCGCATGGTGACTTGGGGTACCGTAAAGTTTATGCAAGATGGGTACCCAGATAGCTTATTGATCTACACAACAATATCCATCAGTGAATTTTAGCAGGTTTCACAAAGAAATCTCACTGCAGCGTGTTGTCGAACAGCAGTTGTGAGGGTCTTATAGGTATAATGCCATGTCTGCTTTGGTAATTAGGTAACGCATCGTAATACTGAAAATGCAGTGTATAGTAATACTGATGAATTGTAAAAAAAAAAAAATAACAGTCTAGTCCTTAAAATAAAATTCTTCACATGTGTGAGGAGTGTATAAATCAAAATAATAATTAACTGTAATCTACTTGCAGCACACGCTTGCCTAGAAATAATAAGGCTAATAATGTAAAGCCGACATCCTGAGCAGATATGCATTACTGCTGTATGAGCTCAAGTGGAATGCGGTGCAAAATTAGAGTCTGCAGTGGAATTAAAAGGAGATATATTGGGAACGAGCACAAAAATAGAATGATTCCTGGGACACACCGTACTTAAAAAGAAGAGGCTTAGTGCATGTAATCTTTTTCACCTCAGAGAAGAGACAAAGGCGAGATTTAATTGAAAAGAAGGAAATCTTAAAAGAAGTTGACTGCTGGGAAATTCAAGCCTTCTAATCTAAGGAAAACACTGCAAAGATGGCTCACTGAAAATAGGAAAAGGCAATAGTTTCTTTTTTATCCTCTCTTGTTATACGCTTTTACATATTCTGTTTGGATCTTTATGTTGGTAAAATTAAGAAGCAGCCAGCACAAGTAACATAGCCAATGTGATGTGACACTGGCATTGTATACTTTATATACTGAAATTAATGCGAACTATCATTGAAGGAATCAAATTAAAGATCCACATCTATAAAGGAGAAGAGAAAAGGGGGCTATAAGAGTGGCATAGATAGACAGACAGAGCTGGGTGAATGATGAGGCAGGGCAAAGGCCAAATGTTTGCAGTGCTGGGCAAAAACCTTCTTTAATTCCAATAAAAGATAAAAATAACAAACATATGAGCTTGTAGGTACTCTCTGTGAGATGCAATTTCCTTTAGTTATTGGTCTTGATCTACATGTTATCGTGATCAGGTCAGAAATGAGACGTCACCTTCCAAGAGCATCTTTCTTTTACACCAGGTGGACCGGAAGGGGCATGGCTTCCTTGGCTTTGTTTCCTTCAAGACTGTTAGTGAGAATGACCAGGGTGGTACCGTGTGCTTTAGGGGAGCCCGGAAGGTGACCCTCTGGCGTGCATGATTGATAGATAGATAGATAGATAGATAGACAGACAGACAGACAGACAGACAGATTGTTGGCTGAAAGTCCTTAATGCTAGTGTGTCAGAGAGAGGATGTTCAAAATAGCATTACATTTTGTTTTCATTCTCTCTTCTGCTACTACCTCCAGAAGGTTCTGCAACTGAGCCTGCCTTTATAATGAGTTTGTTGATTTGGTGGGCCTGTCTTGAAGAGATGTCACCAGCCCAGCACACCACAGCATACAAAATCGCATTGGCCATCAGAGTTATAGGACATGCAAAAATGTCACTGCCCACATTAAAGGAGTGCATCCTCCTAAGAAAAAAAGCATCTGCTCTGCCCTTTCTTAAATAGTTCCTCTGTTACGAGACAAGTTTAACCTGTCACTGATGTAGATCACCATGTACTTGTACCAGTGCACCACCTCCATATCTACTCCCTGAGTAGATCACTAGATAGAGTAGGTGGGTGACAACTAGCACTAAGGTCCAGGAGAAAAGTTTAAACTGTAGTCCTTCAGTGTTCCTACCATGCGTCCAGTGCATCTGAAATGGGCTGTGGTCCATCACTAGGAATTGGATTAACAAGGTGGAAAATTGATAGAGAAGGAGTAACAGATAGATAGATAGATAGATAGATAGATAGATAGATAGATAGATAGATAGATAGATAGATAGACAGACAGACAGATGTTTCTTTTGAGAATACCACTTCTCCTAGCATATGACTAGAGCTAAATGAACTCTTGCTCAGCAGACAGCATCTGAACAGCTCTAAACCTTAGTGTTCTGAGTCTCAGGCCAATTTACTAAACAAAAGGAAATGTACTCACAATGGACCACAGTGTTTGAAAGATCTGAAAGCTGTGCCGTCAGGAGGTTGAAAGCGCAGCAATATCCTGAAAGTCAAATGCGAGTGGCTGTTTTATAAAGTTGCAACATGCGGTGTAAGCTGCCATGAACAAAAAGCTGAGTCCACTCCAAATGTAAGTCTCAGCACACAGAGGTCAGAAGTAAATTGCACAAAAGGGCTGAACTCTGCACCCCTGAGGAGGTGCCCGAGGGCTGGCACAAGCTGGTGCCTGCTGCTCTCACAAAGTGCATCGTGAGCTTTCCCAGCACCTGTTCTGCACTTTCGTAAGCAGGAAGCCTCAGCTGCGCATCTGTCACGTGGAGTGTTTACAGAGTGAAGCCATTATATTTGATGTGTAAGGCTGAATGGCGTGACCTCCTCACTGGAAGTACAGTCCTGCACATTTAGCTTTGGATTGCTTCAGATGCCCCGTGTTCATTCTGAGGCCGCCAGTTTGTAGCTGAGTATGGAAAAAAAGGAGAGCCATTATATTGCTGAATAGGCAGGAGAATATGAAGAAGCTCTCTAACAACTGGTCTGCTCAATAATGCACTAATGTAGACCCCACTGGGAATAAGCCCACGTTAATTATGCTGCTGACTGATACGTACTATAATTGAAGTAATTATTCAGATTTGTTAGAAACATTGCCACTTCCAAATCAGAGATCAAAATAAATAGTGAATACTTGTATTTGTTAATTTGCTGTATGCCTTACCATAAATTTGGACAAAATGTCTTGTTATTATGTTAGTGATGATGCAGATTACTCTTATGGGTTGTCCAGTTCATCAAATCTTGTGTTACTTTGATGGGATGTTTATTACATGAGTCTTTTTAGTCAGTTATTTACCCGACTCCAAATAGCTTCCACAGTTTCTAAAACTGGAACATCGGCAGATGAAGTAACTCTCTTTGGGTGAGTCAGTGGCTGATTGAATCAGTAACCTTGCACTTTATATTTCAAAACCTTTGCCACCTACACATATTTTATCATAAAGACAAGAAATATTGCATACAAACAGCTACTAACATACCACTGCACAACTTTAGCTTTTACAACTTAAAACATTTCAGCTCCAAATCCATTTTTTATTCCCAGTGTCTTAACTGACTTAGGTAAGAAGTCATTTTTCAATTTCATATTTATATTTAAGTGAAGTTAGCAGGTTAAAGAAGGCTAAAAAGAAGCATAGATATGGCCACTTGGCAAAAGAAAGTCTGTTTTTGGATACGAGAGTGGTGAGCCTGTGCAATGAGTGATGGCATGGGGTTAAAATAGATGATGACCCCAACCACATTGCCTTGTTACGATTTAGGTACAGTCTGAAGCTCTCTTATCTTTAGGGTCATAGCTGACACCTTGTTGTGGATTGTGGCATCTCAAAGCACAAAAGACCCAAACAGTACTTTCAAAAATACTCACTAGAGGGGAAAACTGTCAAACCCGGCTAGTAACAAGGACAATCATAGAACTTTATAAAAACAAAAAGGTTTTCTTTCCACAAAAATGATCTGTCAAAACAGTGAAGCTCTACAGACCACAAATGGCATAAAGGATCTGCTTTTCTATATTACAAAGAGAGGTCAAAACACAAAGATCCAGAAATATCAAAAAGCACTGTAGAAACAAAGAAACTCAACAAAACTCCCTAGTGCATCTGAATGAACCATCAGAACTGTGGGAGACCCTCTGGATTTATAGGCTGAAGGGTGCTGTTAACTGGGAGTATTTGTAAAAAAAAATATATATATATATATATATACTGCTCAAAAGAATTAAAGGAACACTTTTTAATCAGAGTATAGCATAAAGTCAATGAAACTTATGGGATATTAATCTGGTCAGTTAAGTAGCAGAGGGGTTGTTAATCAGTTTCAGCTGCTGTGGTGTTAATGAAATTAACAACAGATGCACTAGAGGGGCAACAATGAGATGACCCCCAAAACAGGAATGGTTTAACAGGTGGAGGCCACTGACATTTTTCCCTCCTCATCTTTTCTGACTGTTTCTTCACTAGTTTTGCATTTGGCTACAGTCAGTGTCACTACTAGTAGCATGAGGCGATACCTGGACCCTACAGAGGTTGCACAGGTAGTCCAACTTCTCTAGGATGGCACATCAATACGTGTCATTGCCAGAAGGTTTGCTGTGTCTCCTGCACAGTCTCAAGGGCATGGAGGAGATTCTAGGAGACAAGCAGTTACTCTAGGAGAGCTGGAGAGGGCCATAGAAGGTCCATAACCCATCAGTAGGACCAGTATCTGCTCCTGTGGGCAAGGAGGAACAGGATGAGCACTGCCAGAGCCCTACAAAATGACCTCCAGCAGGCCACTGGTGTGAATGTCTCTGACCAAACAACCAGAAAGACTTCATGAGGGTGACCCAAGGGCCCCATGTCCTCTAATGGGCCCTGAGCTCACTGCCCAACAGCATGTAGCTCGATTGGCATTCGCCATAGAATACCAGAATTGGCAGATGCACCACTGGTGCCCTGTGCTTTTTACAGATGAGAGCAGGTTCACCCTGAGCACGTGACAGAAGTGAAATGGTCTGGAGAAGCCATGGAGAACATTATGCTGCCTGTAACATCATTCAGCATGAGCAGTTTGTTGGTGGGTTAATGATTGTCTGGGGAGGCATATCCATGGAGGGTCACACAGATCGCTACAGGCTTGACAAAGGCACCTTGGCTGCCATTAGGTATCAGGATGAAATCCTTGGACCCATTGTCAGACCCTATGCTGGTACAGTGGCTGCTGGTGCAAGACAATTCCTGGCCTCATGTGGTGAGAGTATGCAGGCAGTTCCTGGAGGATGAAGGAATTGATACCATTGACTGGCCACCACACTTTCCTGACTAAATCCAATAGAACACCTCTGGGACATTATGTTTTGGTCCATCCAATGCCACCAGGTTGCACCTCAGACTGTCCAGGAGCTCAGTGATGCCCTGGTCCAGATCTGGGAGGAGATCCCCCACAACACCATCTGTCATCTCATTAGAAGCATGCACCGATGTTGTCAGGCATGTATACAAGAACACAGGGGCCATACAAAGTGCTGCGTACAATTTGAGTTGCTGCAATTAAATTTTGGCAAAATGGACTAGCCTGCCACATAATTTTTTCACTCTGATTTTTGGGGCGTCTTTGAATTCAGGGCTCTGTAGGTTGATCATTTTCATTTCCATCAAGCGATGTGGCATCCTTTCGTTCCTAACACATTACCCAGTCTATATCAGTATAGATATCCAGGAGGATTTCTTTTCCCATTGAGATCTGATGTGTTTTCAAAGTGTTCCTTTAATTTTTTGCAGTTTATATATATATATATATATATATATATATATATATATATATATATATATATATATATATATATATATATATATATATATATATATATATATATATATATATATATATATATATATATTTGTAACAAAAATGTAGCACAGCAAGCTCTGAACAGCTCAAAGAAATTGCCTGAGAATGCAAGGCAATCCTAATACAGAATTCAAAATGAAGTCAAAAGGAGAGCACGGGTTCAAAAATCTAGTAATCATAAAACCACTCCTTAGCACATTCAAAATGATCTGCCAGGGATTATCGGAGACCCTCCATATTTATAGGGCATAGGACAGTTTCTGGCAGTGATTAGCAGGTGGTCACATCTCTTGGGGAACCAAACGCAAAACACAAGGAACATAACTCAGGCATTAGCAACAAAACAGATAATAAACATAAGTAACGTTAACGGAGATAAATAGCACAAAAATGGACAAAAGAGACAATGAAACACGACTTTCAGGGGAGAAACTCTGACTGAAACATGACAGGGGACAGTGAAGGGGAGGTGGCCCACTATCAAAACACATGGAACATAACACAGGCACTGATGCATAGACAAAGTGAAAAACAAAGAATAAACAGGAGCAATATCAACGCAAACAAAAGAATCAAAAATGGACATAAAACAAAGATCTGAACACCAGCCAATGGGGGAATCCTGGCTGTAAGATAACACTTTTAAAACCTTATGTGATGATGTAGTTGCTGGAGAAGTAGGCAGAGCCAGTTAGAGTTTATTGGCCTTATTTTTTATTCTTATCTTTGCCTGTGTTTGGCTCATCCTGTTGAGCTTAGTTGGTCATCCTCTTGACTCCAGTCAGTAGTTTTTCTGGAGAAAACAAACATCAGGTGGGGCCCAAGGTAGGATTTAAGAGATAAAGTTAGCATCAGAGTCAACCCAAGTGATGGGTTCTAGGCCAGCTTGTGTCATTATGCATTGACCATCTTGTTTTTCATTAACCTCCTTAGTGTTAGTCCTGAGTGTCACTTGGGCAACGGTATACACTCACCTAAAGGATTATTAGGAACACCATACTAATACGGTGTTTGACCCCCTTTCGCCTTCAGAACTGCCTTAATTCTACGTGGCATTGATTCAACAAGGTGCTGAAAGCATTCTTTAGAAATGTTGGCCCATATTGATAGGATAGCATCTTGCAGTTGATGGAGATTTGTGGGATGCACATCCAGGGCACGAACCTCCCGTTCCACCACATCCCAAAGATGCTCTATTGGGTGGAGATCTGGTGACTGTGGGGGCCATTTTAGTACAGTGAACTCATTGTCATGTTCAAGAAACCAATTTGAAATGATTCGAGCTTTGTGACATGGTGCATTATCCTGCTGGAAGTAGCCAGCAGAGGATGGGTACATGGTGGTCATGAAGGGATGGACATGGTCAGAAACAATGCTCAGGTAGCCCGTGGCATTTAAACGATGCCCAATTGGCACTAAAGGGCCTAAAATGTGCCAAGAAAACATCCCCCACACCATTACATTACCACCACCAGCCTGCACAGTGGTAACAAGGCATGATGGATCAATGTTCTCATTCTGTTTACGCCAAATTCTGACTCTACCATTTGAATGTCTCAATAGAAATTGAGACTCATCAGACCAGGCAACATTTTTCCAGTCTTCAACTGTCCAATTTTGGTGAGCTTGTGCAAATTGTAGCCTCTTTTTCCTATTTGTAGTGGAGATGAGTGGTACCCGGTGGGGTCTTCTGCTGTTGTAGCCCATCCGCCTCAAGGTTGTGCGTGTTGTGGTTTCACAAATGCTTTGCTGCATACCTCGGTTGTAACGAGTGGTTATTTCAGTCAAAGTTGCTCTTCTATCAGCTTGAATCAGTCGGCCCATTCTCCTCTGACCTCCAGCATCAACAAGGCATTTTCGCCCACAGGACTGCCGCATACTGGATGTTTTTCCCTTTTCACACCATTCTTTGTAAACCCTAGAAATGGTTGTGCGTGAAAATCCCAGTAACTGAGCAGATTGTGAAATACTCAGAGCGGCCCGTCTGGCACCAACAACCATGCCACACTCAAAATTGCTTAAATCACCTTTCTTTCCCATTCTGACATTCAGTTTGGAGTTCAGGAGATTGTCTTGACCAGGACCACACCCCTAAATGCATTGAAGCACCTGCCATGTGATTGGTTGATTAGATAATTGCATTAATGAGAAATTGAACAGGTGTTCCTAATAATCCTTTAGGTGAGTGTAGATGTGTCTCATGTAAGACCAGAGGATTACTTGGGATGTAAAAGTGCCGAATGTTAAACAGGCAACAGTAAAAGCATGTCTTGCGTAGGCGTCAGGCCCGAGTGTTACCTGGGCGATGGTGTAGACGTATCTTCTCCTAGTAATGGTGTCTCATAAGAAACGCCACTCATCAGCAGTGATGACGAGGTGAGTCTGCATCAGGCAGTGAAACTGAAATAGTCAATGAAACCGAAAATTATTCTGGTGAATCCAAAGGTGACACTTACATCACTTGCACATGTGCAGTGTGCTGTTTATATTATTATTATTATTATTATTATTTGTATCATTATTATATTTTCTACACTTCTGACTTTGCACTTTTAGTGTTTTGCACGTTTTAGAGTAGAAAGATGAAATTTAATAAAAATGTAATTTTTCAATCAAAAAATGCAGCACATTTTATATCTTTTTTTGAGAAAAAATGTAACACTAAGGAGGTTAAGTAGCTGTCTTATGGAGGAAGATGATTACTGTCCGGGAGTGTTGTGTTATAGCCAGCATTTTTTTTTTCCCCTGGCCTGTATTTATTTTCTTTTTTATGATTGCTTTTGTTGTGTTTGCGTTTTTATTTTTTAATGTGGTTTCTGTTAGTTGCATTTATTGTTTGTTGCTGATGTAGTTTAACTTTAAATGTACCTCCATTCCTTCTTCTTTGTTGGAAGAGTCCTCCTTCTGTCTTTATATTCTCATTCAGAGGTGAGACCCGGCAGCGGATCATTGAGTTTGTATTGGAGTTTAAAGGGAGTGCTGGCATGTGTCTCTGGATGTTTTGTACTTGTGTTTATTAGATTCCGATCTTGGATAGTGCATCGGCACTTCTTCATTGTATTACATTTTAGGCAATTCTTTCTTTCGCTCCCTTGAGCATTTTGTTTTATTTTTTCATTTTTGTTAAAACACCTTGATTTATAAAGATTCTTTGGGGGACTTGTCTTTGTAAGGCAGTGTTTGATGGTTTCTCTCCTTTTTGAAGGATTTTAAAATTATACTTTGTACTTTGTCTTTTGTCTTTTGTACTTTGAAAGTTAGATTCCTTTTTGGGCCTGTGTAGGCCAAGGCCGCCAGGTTGGGGAATGGCTGATTTGGGGTGAACTCCAACTTACAACAAAGATTTAACTAGGCGTTTAGTTAACTATAGTTTAATATATTATTACATTTGGCTGTTTACTACACTTTAAGACCTACTGTATAACTTTGAACTTTCACTCTCTGAATATAATGTTCATCATTTGCTTTTAGATTTAATTTTTTCAGTCTTTTCCAAACTTCCTTTTCCCCATTAATAGTTTTGAGCACCACAGAATTAATTTCTGCTCTTGTGCTCTTTAATTTTATTTGAGAATAATGTTTGGCAATGTCTGCGGTGGGTTGGCACCCTGCCCAGGATTGGTTCCTGCCTTGTGCCCTGTGTTGGCTGGGATTGGCTCCAGCAGACCCCCGTGACCCTGTATTCGGATTCAGCGGGTTAGAAAATGGATGGTTGGATGGCAATGTGGATTTTGGTTTGTGTGTTTTGCCTTTCAAGTTGCCATTATTTTCTACGTTTTCTGTATATTGTTGCCACCATAGGAGGGCTGGGGGGAGGCACAGCAATATAAAGATCCTTCCTTGGTGTCCGAGTTTGAATAACAACAGACATCTTTTGTGTTGCTGTTGCTTGTTGAGTTCATATTTAAATATCTGGTTCAAAAAATTCTTGCTTTGTTTTTCTGACTTTGCTTTTTGATTATCACTCTTGGTTCTGTTTAAAGATAGGATAGGCTTCTGGTGATTGAAATTAGAGTTGACTCACATTTGTGCTTTTCTTCTTCTTCTGACTGCTTTCTGTCTGTTTCACAGCAGACATAACGCTAACAGAAAGAAACGATGAGAAATTGTGAATTGCTGCCATGAAAAGTCCCAGAACAGTCTTCTAAGATCTGAACATTAATCACTGAATAATGCAATTCGTCTGAACCTGACAAGAGTGTGGTCTCAATTGTAACATTAATGAATGAAACATCAAGGTCCTTTGCTTTTCAGTTGTGTTTTCTCCACCTCTCTTAAGTGATCAGTGATCTTCTGATGGGGTGAATTAGACATGTATACAGCTTGAGCTTTTCTTCAAGAATACACAGTAAGGGGAAAGAGAGCACGGCTACCCATGACAAGCTTTGTAAAGTGTGACAGCAAGTGTTTGTGGCTCTGCTCCTGCTTTGCTGTCTCTCCAGCCATTTGTTTTCCTACAGAGTTACAGGGAGCTTTGGCAGTAACAGAAGGAACTGAGAATGGAGTGATAATCTTCCTCAGGGTTTACATTCGGACACACACACATACTTGAAGAGGAGTAATCTGGAGTCTCCATTCAGCCCCTCTGTGAGAGGAAGTTGCAGGCCTTAAAACAGCATTAGGAGAGCCATTGTGAAGACGTTTTTGTATTGTTAATTTTTACCATTTTACTTATGTCACAGCAGTGCCCCATTTTGTTACTATTTTATTATCATCCCTGTCATTTTGTTGCCATTTGCTCATGGCTTCAGCCATGTTGTTAATTTCAACAGTGCTGGTCATGTGGTTCAGCGTTGTCATTGCGGAAGCCTATTTAAGATGGTGATGTGATGGAGATGTTTTGAAGGATGTGTGGAGTAACAACACTTGATAAGATCAGGAATGAGAAAATCAGAGGTACAATTACGGTTTGGGAAATACCAAGGAAAATATAGGAAAGAAAGTTGTGAAAAAGTGGTATGGACATGTCATAGAAGAGAGCATCTTGAATAAAGGGGTGTTGGGATGGAGAAGAAGAGGACGACCAAAGAAAAAGTGGATGGGCTGCGTGAAGAGGGGGGAAATCGGGATCAAGCAAGGAAGTGTACAGAAGACAAGAATGGATGAGGCTGGCCAAAAATCATGACCCCACATGAAAGTGGGAGAAACTTTAGAATAGGGGTCCCCAACTTCGGTCCCGGAGGGCCCCAGTGGCTGCAGATTTTCATTCTAACCCTTTTCCTGTTTTTGCTGCTAATTAATATCTTTTGAATTCATTTTAATTGACATGTTTGTTAAGATTTGTTCCCCTGAATTTCTTCATTGTTCCTCTGAATTGCTTCATCTCTTTTCTTAAACGGCTCCCAAACAGAAATGAGTGAGCCAACAGAAGTCAAGGTCTCAAACTCCAATCAATTTCACTCCAGTAAGTAGCTTAATTAGGCTCTAATTCTTGTTGTTAATCAAACCCGTTCTTTAATTCCATGGCGTGTTGCGTCTCTTATTCTACAATAGCAGACATTAACAAAATTGTTGATTTTCTCTTTTCTAAGAGCAGATCAGCATTTCTGAGACCTTCACCTTTCTTTATTTTCTGATATTGTATGATCGACAATGTTGGTCATGTTTTGGTTCATTTTGTGTCTCATTATTTTTTGGCTGCTAATTAAGGAAAAAGAAACAATTAACAGGTCAGAGTCTTCAAAAGCAAAGCAAGTAAAATTAATTCAAAAAAAGTTCATTAGCAGCAAAACAGGTCACTAATTAAGAAAAGGGTTAGAATGTAAACCTTCAGCCACTGCGGTCCTCCAGGAGCTGGGGACCCCTACTTTAGAAGCAGAAGATGTGCATCACCTGTCATCCAAGATTTTGGATTTTAAAACAAATAAAAGGAAGAACGAATTCTCAGAAGAAGTGGTTAGGGGCAGGGGTTTAACTTGGATTATGACCTTCTAAATGTTTTTGAATGAGAATTTGACACTTCATTTGTGTCCTGGTTATTTGCCATCAGTAGTTTCTTAGGCTGTTAACTGTGCTCTTTTTAACGACTACTCGCCTTTACCTTAATAGCTCCTATCTCACAACCCGTAATTATACTATTTTTATCCTTCTTGGATATGCGATTTCCCACCTTGCCTTCAAAAAGAGGAAATTAGTTGAGAATACAACCCTGAGCTTAAGTCCCTTGAGGCAACATGCTTCAAAGCTCAGCCATCAGAGCTCTTTTATCTGAAATCTGTTACATTTTTTCTTTGCAAAAAAAAAGACATTCTGAATATAAAAGGGGATTTGAAATAGTGAGCTGATGTTATAAATACATAACAACATTCTCAAATTGACGTTCTCCAGTTCAAGGTCAGAGCCTGTACTGGTAGCATCAGGCCGGAAGGTGGTGGTCCTTTTGTAGGGCCCACTTGCCCCCATCTGCAGAGCGGCTGGTTGACACTAGTCAGACTTAGTTAGGAGCAATACACCAAAGCATCAAAGCCTAAACGAAAAACTGGACCCTGAAGCCAGACTAAAGCAAAGTTCAAATCACTATATGAATTCTTGCTCTAGAAATTCATTGAGTTTATTTAGCTTTAATTTCAAGGTTTGGACACATACAACTTTGAAGGGTCATCTTTTATATTAAGGTCGCTATGATCAATTGACTTGTGCATCACGTGCCTAGAAAGCAAAATGGTGGCACCCTGCAAACAATCATGCAAAAAGACAACACCAATAGATAAAGACAGCTACTACATGGTATTTAATTGATCTAAATAAAATTAAAATAAGGCAAATGTTTAAATTATAATTCATTCTAAACAAAGATTAGAAAAAATGATGATCTTGTGCTATATGTGCATGACATTAAACTTGACTTCACAAGTTCAGAGCAATATTGGCTGAGACTGTGTCGTGATCTACAGTACAGGAGTTCGGAAGGCACAGCTGCCTGAAACACTTCCGGAGTGGCACACTGGAGGGAGAAAACGACGTCAAAATACCCCGACTAGAAACCCAAAGGGCCAAGATGAATCTTGATAAAAATAAAAGGTTTATTTTCACAAAATGGCTGAACAAGCACAAAGGAGATGCCTGAACAGGCAAGGCAGACACAGCAAACAAGTCCCAAAGGCAGTAGAAGAAACAGAGCAGAGGTTCAGAAAAAATGAACAATCACAAAGTTGAGAAACAAACATAGGGTCAAAAATCCAGAAAACACAAGCAATAGCAGAGAAACTCACAAAAAATACGAGGAGCCATGTAAGGTCCACCCATAAATAAATAGGGTGGACGGCCGTTCTCTGCGGTGATTGGCAGGCCCCTTGGGGAGCCACCCACAAAGCACATGGGACATAACAGATTGAATGTTATACAAATAGTAAAAGAGTTGCCATATACTGCAGAGAGAGGAAGAGACAAGGTGTTAGTAAATATCGCCATCTTGTGTCCCAGCGGGAAATGAACATCACCGAGCCGTTAAAAATGTCCACAATGCACACGCACGTGACAATGTACATTCACATCTTTAACACTAGAATTACCAGAGCCTACGAAAAAACTCGTAGATCCGTCCCACCTTAAAACGATTCTCACCTCTCTGTCAGCGTCTTTTGTCCTTTAAATGTGTTGATAAGCAGCAAGCAGACTGCTATCACATCCCCCCACCCCACACATATTTTTCAGCTCAAGTCTATTTACCTGCGTGTCAGTTGCTTAGAGTTGTATAGAGTGAGACGTCAAGCAAAATGACACCTTTTTTAAATACTATATCGTTATTTGGAACACTTGCATTTCATGTTTGATCCGTGTCTACAGCAATCTATGTACAGCACAGTAAACACATTGTTAAAACAGAAACGTTGACATGAAGTTTATAATGTGTGAAGCCTGAATTCCAAATATCAAAGAAACACTTTCACAAAAGGTACAAATATAACAGAACAAATGCACTTTTATTCAAAAATATAACTGCAGAAAAAGAACCCGCGTTTACCTGTGACATTGACATGCATTCGTTATCACAGCTTCGGTGGCGCAACGGTATCAGCCATTGACTGGTAATTAAAGCTTCCTGGGCGAGTCCATTTTGAGAACCCATCCCAACGCGCATTTGACACTGCTGTTTTCACATAGATGCTCTATAACAGAGGTAAGCTCAAATCATGACGATGGTTCTACATCGGATCAAGAATGCACTTTTGCCATCGCTGTACTTTGTATATGTACATGGGAAGCTCTGCACTCGTGACTTTACGCTGTAGATCTGGCTCTTACATACCAAGGATGGTGCATGTGCCCAAAATATTCACATTTATATATTACTTAAATAAAAGCCAGATCTAATGTTATTTACCTATTTACCGCGTAAAGTCACAAGCGCGTGGTCAGGGCATTACATTAGATGGGAGCCTCAATTCCCAAATGGCACATTGGAAGGTGCAGTGCCTTACTTTGGATTTTCACCACACCAGGGAATGATTCCAGACCTCGCTAACGAGTCTACCTGGAGCACTCCCTGGTGCAGCTTAAAAGAAGCCGCCTGCCTTCATTCTGTCCAAGTCGTAACAAGGGGAGACGATGCATGCTGAGAGGAGTGGAGGCCGAAGGAGAGAGGAAGAGAAAGAAAGAAAGAAAGAAAGAAAGAAAGAAAGAAAGAAAGAAAGAAAGAAAGAAAGTCCTGTGTGCTTAGTTTACTGGGCTGTGATGTTCTGACCAGGTTGGAAACTAAAGAAAAGAGTTTCCCACTTTACATTAAAACATGTGTTGTGCTGTGAACTTGTGCTTGGCGTCTGTCTGGGTGAGGTTTGGGCAGCTGGTGCGCCCCCTGCAGGCCCATAATGAAAATGTAGGTATTGCATAGCACTTCTTATACACCTGATTAACGATATACAGTAACTGTGGTCCATTGTCATACAAAACTTCCAAGCCGGGTAACACAGCTTACTTTTTATATTAGCCTTTGCCTTGTGCCACCAGCATTATTAGCATTTATTTTCCTGAATAAAATAAAGCTAAATAAAACTACAGTGAGCTAATTAGCCCATCTTTTAATATACAACTCCCAGAATTACACCAAACTTTGACCTTTGCCAGCGCTCACATCACTGACGTGTATATGAATGCCCCCTGACCTTTTGATAGCACAGCCAACTCTTGTTCTCCTGCACACATTTTGAGTCCTTCATACAAAAGATAAATACAGTGTGCAGCTCCGTGGCATCTATGGCAATTGCAGGTAAAGCCATTTGTGAACTTTATTGGCTTGAGATGAACTATACGAGTGGGAAGGGCTTCCCTTTGGTAATAGACCAGATATCACAAGTTTAACACACCGCCATGTCTGTCCTGTTAATTCATCTTGGACCTTCTTTTTGGCATCAGCACTCACCTGCTGAGCTACTCTCCAACGTTCAATTAGGACTGAAAGGTAAAGTAGGCATTTTTGCATTTTTCCTGTCAACATGAGCTCTGTGCTACAACTATGGGAAAGTAGCCAAGACCGACTTAGTTTATTTAATTAAAAAGATTACTTTAAGCTTTGTACATAATAAGATACACGGCTCTATCTGGATACAAGAACAAGATTAATGAAGTCATTTGCAGAGTTCACATTAGAGAAGAAAGGGAGTTAGAATACAGCATGCAAAGTCTGAAATGATTAAAGAGTGATATTCTGTAAAATTTTGCCTTCTGGAATGATTCCCAGACATTCCAACCAAATGGAGAAAGCACTGTTGGTCATGGAAATGTTTGGGGTCATTGATATCTCCATATATTACCCAGTGTCTCAGCACCTCACTGCTGGTCAACAGCCTTCAATAACATACTGTATAAGGAACGTGCATGAGCAGAAGTTGGCATCCCTGGGTTCATTGTGACATTACTCCAGCAGTGTCCTCTTCACGCTGTCCTAACGGTGCCATCCCATGACCCCCATGCCTATCCAGCCCTCCCTTGGCATGCCACAAGAGAGATCAGAGACCTTGTCTAGCCATTAGGAGCATTCCTGTAGCCTTGGAGGTAACAAATGATTATGATTGTGCCTAGTGACACCATTGTATCATTGTAGATGATCAGTCATTAAAAAAATCATCCAGTTTCAGAGGGGTGATGTGCCAGAGCCCGTGCTGGCATTTAATCAGTTAGTGACTGATTATTGACATGCTGAAAGCCTGAAATGTTCTGAATGGTTGGCCGGGCTCTTTAGAATGACTCCACTGCATGTTGTTATTCAAGGTATAGACGTTCAGTGAATGACAGGCAGCATTTGGTGTCGCTTGGGTGTACATTGTCGCCATGTCAGTATCCTGCTCTTACAGGTTAACCAAAGTCTGCTCTTCTTTTCACACTGGTCTCCTCTTTAGCTTGGTTTCCGATGTGCAGGCTGGTTGATACTGTGATGACATATTTCTTCTGTTAAAGATCAGCTTTTGTGATTTTCTTGTGTGTGGAGGCCATTTGCTTCTCTTTTAGGTAGTGCTTAAATTGTGTCCAAAGCCTCTGAGATCTTTATAGCCCTGTGCATTTGGTAGGTGTTCTTCATTCAATATTTTTAGGAAGATGTTCTTAACCAAAGTTAGGCTTTTCACTCTGATCTCAAACTCATTTAGAGTCACTATCATTGATGTCGCCACTGCTCAATCTATGGTTGCAAATGCCAGAGCCTAACAGGGAGATGTGACTGCAGGCAGAGCAGAAAAGGAAACTGTCTGACTCCATGTTATATTGGTCTCTTGTCTTTTATGGGCCTTTGGCACTCTAAAGGGCGTTTGTGAGTTCAAGGAATTCATCTATGATGTTGTGTTCTGGTTTGCAGTTTATATAACCATTTTTGTTATCTATCTATCTATCTATCTATCTATCTATCTATCTATCTATCTATCTATCTATCTATCTATCTATCTATCTATCTATCTATCTATCTATCTATCTACCTATCTATCTATCTATCACATACAATGTTGCCTGTCTGATTAATTCAGTGCACAGTGTTGTTTAGTTCAAAACATTTGGTTTCAGCCTTTAATATCTCCTTGCTTCTGAAAATAAATGCTGAGAAGTCATCAACACCAAACTGGCTATAGATGAGTAAGATCTCAATATATTCTGTTTTTATGGAATTTTTTACACAACTTAAATCCTGTTCTACCCAAAAGCCCCTCCTAACAACTTCTGTTTCTGACTGATAAAGAAAGATGTCTTCAAAGCACTTCACGTGTAATAGAATCAGTGCTGTTTCTCTGAAGCACTGAAGTTTCATTTTAGGAAACTAAGAATAGGTCAAGACTTCAGGATTGTACAAGAATTGAGTGAAGTGTGAATTAAAGGTTCTGTCACATTTCCTGCGATTTTCAGTTGTAGACTTCATTCACATACATGCACAGTCCTGTGACTCCTACGGATGTAGTGTGATATCCCCAAGTCACTCAGTCAGACCAGTCCACAACACACCCTGACTAAATAAAACATGGTTTGATTTTGTTTTAAGTCAAAGGGTATGTGAGAACTGATGAGCTTTCACCTGGAACTACAATTTCTATAATAAATCTACTAAAACACAATTTATATAATACATCTAATAAAATACAATTTATATAATACATCTTTGAAGAATAAGGAATGTAGATGTTTTGGACCATACAAACAGAAGAGGGGCTCATTGTTGTGGTGTCTCTGTAAGCTCTATAGATAAGAAATGATTTTATTAATGTTAATTTTACTTTTGTTGATGATTTGCATTATTCTTGGTCTTTGATCTTGTTTATGTATGTAAGGTGCCTGTTTTATGTTCCTTGTGTTTTATAAATGGTCCCCTAAGAGGTGGGGCTACCTACCAATCCCCTTAAGGAACTGCCCTCCACCCTGTAAATCCAGACGGTCTTTCACAGTTCCTGGTGTTTCATTTCAAATGTTCTAGGGAGTGTGACGGAGTGGGTTGACGCCATGCTACCTGTTCCATCCTGGAGCCTCTTGAACCCTCCACTATTGATAGTCAAAACCGAGATGAGCCAGGCAAATGAGGACACACACACGCAGCAAGGGGTCGGTGCAAAAGTGCATAGTGCCTTTATTTAAAATCATTCAAAAACCAAGTGTTCAAAAGTATAGAGCATCTATCCATAAATAAATAATCTATAAAAACAGTAATAAACAGTGGAGGTTAAAATGAGTCCATGAATAATCCTGTAAAAGTGAGGTTAAAAACACAGGCATGAATCTGTCCTTTAAAACACATGAGCCCTGGTGCATTCCTCTTAAACTGGCATATCCTGTGCAGCAGAGGAGATGTCTAACCGACACACACACAGCCAACCTTCTCCTCCAGGTTTGGGTCCCTGCTGTCCATGGCTCTTAGCAGGGCACCATGCTGGACTTTATTGCTTCTAGGCCCAGGTCCCTGCAGCCATCTGTGACCCCAGCAGAGCACCATGCAGAGCCTACCCGACTCCCGCTACCCCTCCTCAGACTTACGGGGCACACCAGCTCTCTAAGCTTCTCAGCTCAAGTGATTCACTTCATCATCTGAGTGTTGGCCTAACACCCCCAAGGGCCTCTCTTCTCAGTTGACTGCCTCTTTTCTCTCATGCCAGCGATCTCCCGTTTCTGCCCTTCTCTCAGTCCTTTAACTTTCATCTGTTCCCTTCTTTCACTGAAGACATCAAAACTATGAATGAACACATGTGGAGTTATGTACTTAACAAAAAAACGTGAAATAACTGAAAACATGTTTTCTATTCTAGTTTCTTCAAAATAGCCACCCTTTGCTCTGATTACTGCTTTGCACACTCTTGGCATTCTCTTGATGAACTTCAACAGGTAGTCACCTGAAATGGTTTTCACTTCACACGTGTGCCTTTTCAGGGTTATTTAGTAAAATTTCTTGCTTTATCAATGGGGTTGGGACCAGCAGTTGTGTTGTGCAGAAGTTAGGTTAGTTGGACGATCATTTATTTTTCAACAGGACAATGACCTCAAACACACCTCCAGGCTGTGTAAGGGCTATTTGGCCAAGAAGGAGAGTGATGGAGTGCTGTAAATGGTCATGAAAATAAAGAAAACACATTGAATGAGGAGGTGTGTCCAAACGTTTGGCCTGTACTGTATATATACACACACATACGTTAACTTTTATATATATGTAGATTTTCCCGACATCACAGAGCACTTATCACAGGGAGTCGATGAGTTTCTTGTGGTTTTGCCGTGCCTCTGTTATTTTTGATTTTCTGCCTTTTTGACCTTTTTTGCCCTTTTTGACTTTGCCTTGGATTCTGCGTTAGGACTTTGTTCAACTTGAATTGCCTTTGTTTCAGGTAATTCCTTTTGCCTTACATATTATGCAGAGCTTGCTTTTGTTTCAAAGAGCCTTAAGGCTCAAGATTTTGTTTTCTTATTGTGTCTTTTATTTTTCTATTTTTTATTATGTAAAGCACTTTGAGCTACTGTTTGTATGAAAATGCGCTATATAAATAAATGTTGTTGTTGTTGTTAAATTTCACAAAGGTCCTGTGTTTTCCATTATTACTAGCTGGGTTTTGACGATGTGTTTACATGCACTCAAAAATCAGAATAAGGTGAGTACCTCGGTTAAGGCAGAAGCCTGGTGTCTTTAAAACCCACAAGTCCACGTATGAAGTTTTCCTTTGTCAAAACACCCCAATGTCATCACAATGTGCTCAAAAATGACTAAACATCATTAATGGCCTCCATGAATCCAAAAACAAGCATGGCTCATGTATCTCACAGTACATTCAGCTCATCAACATCAACAACAACAACAACATTTATTTATATAGCACATTTTCATACAAACAGTAGCTCAAAGTGCTTTACATATTAAAGAATAGAAAAATGAAAGACATAATTATAAAAAATAAATCAACATTAACATCGAATAAGAGTAAGGTTCAATGGCCAGGGGACAGAAAAACAAAAAACTCCAGACGGCTGGAGAAAAATAAAATCTGTAGGGATTCCAGACCATGAGACCGCCCAGTCCCTCTGGGCATTCTACCTAACATAAATGAAACAGTCCTCAACATCAACATAAATTTAGTGATTTCTGAAATATTGGACAGATTATTTCAACCAGGAACAAAGAATAATGAGATGGCTCCAGAATTTGCATCATGAAATTTATCACTGTGGGCACTTTCACTGTTTTCTACCCATGGATGCTTGTGCGACGCAAAGGCAGGTGCTAAGCCGGTTTCTCAGAGACCAGCATCCCAGTTTGTTTAACTGAAATATGGATATTCTTAGCTTTTGTGAATGACCAGATTATTAAAACAAAATAAAAAATGCCGTGAGAGCTGCTGAGATTGGGTCAGGCCTCCTAAAAACCCTGAGGTTCGGGGATTTAAATAAAGGCACACTTCTTAGCCATCATACTTTCAAGAGGAAGAAATAAGAACATGTAGAAATGTAGGATGAAAATATTACAACTGGATAAGTCAGATCCTCTTGAATTAATATTTAGTTAACCAAATTCATCATCATATGTGTTTTCATCCAGAACCATGCACAATTACACAATTTATGATTATTGAAATAGACCCAACATGATTAGAGAATGCAAAACAGAGAAGAATAATTAACTCTCTACTATTACCAATCTTTCCAAAACTCCCCATATGAATGATTTGTACCATAATCTCCTGATCTGTTCTACAGACATTATGGAATGGACCATGGAATTATCTAACGGATCCAGCAGAATTCTTTCAACATAAGAGTGAATCACATACTCGAGGACACCGGTGAAAATGAAGGGGATGTGCATTTAGGACTGAAACCGGGAAACACACAATCTACTGAGACATGCAGTTGAAGCAGAAACCTCGACAACCTTTAAGAAGTTTCTGGATGAGATATCAGGACAGCTTAGCTATGAGCTAACCAAACACGCCTGATGGACTGAGTGGTCACCTCACGTTTGTAGAATCGCTTATGTTTTAAATATAACAAGAAGCCGTGTGTGGCTATGGAGAGCAGGGCATGAAGGACTGCACTGTTGTTCTATATGTTGATGGCTTATTCAGAGTTCTTTGTAGAGAAAAAGGTAAAGAGAAGTCAAGCAAAATGACACCTTTTATTGGCTAACTAGAAAGATTACAATATGCAAGCTTTCGAGGCAACTCAGCCCCCTTCTTCAGACATGGTGTAATGAAGATGTTTAGATCTTGCCTGAAGAAGGGGCCTGAGTTGCCTGGAAAGCTTGCATGTTGTAAACTTTTTAGTTTAGCCAATAAAAGGTGTCATTTTGCTTGACTTCTCATTACAACATCATAGTACTAAAATGCAACAGTATGATTCATCGATGCAAGTCAGCACAGGAAGCAGCAGCACTAATAAATAAGTTTCAATTGATACGTTACTTTGTCTGCTCCAAGTGCTGAGCTCTTAATGGCTGTCCTCACTCTCCTGCTCTCTTTGAAGTGAGCTTTCTGCTTACAGTCATTTCCGTCCTTATAGAATCACTTGATTTGACAGGGCTCATCTAAGGAGTCAAACTAAGCAGTTTCTTTGTTGTAAAATGGGCTACAAAGTATTCAGTAATGCACTGTCAATACTAATAAACAGGTTTATTCTAAATTGATGGAAGTATCCTGACGCCTCCTGTTTCCGTCTGTACCTCCCCCTTGTTAGTGTGGATGGATCTGATTGGGCGTCCTTATTGACCGCAAGGCTCCTCGGTTTTCCGAGGCTGATGTGTTTGTGGCCGGATGTCGCTCGTACTGCGGACTGAGAGGGGAGAGCAGGCCTTTCTGTCTCCCCATACTCTTCAGCTAAGCCCTAATCTGTTAATTAACACTGAATGAGTAATGGTTCACCTTACATCTAGGAGAGATATATCAGGTTAAGTGATGAATGAGGCTGGAAATGATTCCTGATTTAACCTAAATGGCTTCCTAGACGAAGCGTAACACTGAATTCTGTCATGGTTTGCATTTTGTTGAGAGTAGCAGAAATAGATTTTATGGGCTTTTTAGGCTAGAGTGCCTCTCCTTTATTAATCTATCAATAAACACAACAGTCCTGCTTTCAACGACTGGTGTTGATTTCGATTCTTGTAATGGAAACTCATAGCTTAATGAAATAATATTCAATAATATCACAGTATCCATTCATTTTCATAAATATGTTTTTACCATTGCAGAATGGTAGAAAGTGGAAGTTGACTTCAGGGATATTACGTATATAGTTGGAAGTAATCACACATGGGGTGCCAGTCTATTGCAGGGCACACTTACAGGCAATCACTTTGGAATGGGGAAATCAAACTAGAATACCAGGAGACAATCTATATGGATTTGGGGAAAGGACTTTACAAACTCCACACTTGCAGTAATGGCGTAGGAATTGGACCTGTGAAGCTGCAGCACTAACTGCTGACCCAGAATGCTACACAACATAACAGCAAGTCATTGTGATCCTTTGGTTTAGCCAACCTTGGCACTAAAACACATCTGTATAGTAATTATTTCCAAGTACTTGTTACTGGTCTGGTGTATGTCTTGGAAATATTTCTACTTTACTTGAATTTAAACTTTTTTGTTTAGTTTCTCTTTCACTTCACAAAACTTTCAAAGCAAATAATGTTGTAAAAGCATTTTCAATGGTTGCCCTCTAAGGTGGGAAATACCATCTAAACCCTGGCTAGACACAAAAAGGGTCGGGAAAAATGTTTATAAAATAAAAGGGTTATTTCAACAAAAGGCTTTGCAATACACAAAGCTCCTAAGACCACAAAGGAACTGCTTGAAAATATAAGGTGATCCACAATAAGCAAAGTCCCAATACAGAATCCAAAGTTGAAGTCAGAAACAGAGCACAGGTTCAAGAATCTGGGAATTCACAAGCAATAGCAGGACACAGCAAAAACACAAATGACACTCCACTCCCTAGCACATTCGTAATGAACTGCCAGGAGCGACGGAAGGTCCTCCAATATGTAGGGTGGAGGGCAGCTCCTTGTGGTAATAGTCAGGTGGCCCCACCCCTTGGGGAACCACCCACAAAGCACATGGGACATAAGTTAGGCCAGTTTTAATTGGGCTTACAATAGTGCACTAAAAAATTACCCTACTTTTAATAGTAATTTTGAATTGAACTGAAAAATATGGAACACAGTGCATTTGATTTGACGTCAGTTAATCACTTTTTTGTTGCTGAGCTTTAATAGAAAGGTCTAAAGTTAAAGGTAGTTTGAAACCTAACCCAAAACTCCAGATATCGAGACACAAATCCCAGCACTGCACAGGCTTTATTTGCAGTTTCAAATCACCACACCGCTCACAGTTCCCTTCTCTGCTTGTCTCTTCTGCCTACACTCCATCTTTTCCTGGCTCTGTCTCTCTGAGAGACCCTTTTACAGAGCACCCGGAAGATCTCCAGCTGTTCCAGGATCTCCTTCCGGATCAGCTGTTCTCCATACACCCCCTGGCGGTGGCCACGAGCCACAGCATGGTTGAGATTTCCTCTGGGAGGTATTGCCCCATGCCAGCTCCTTCCCTTAGTCTTTCCCTTAGGCAGGTGTCCTGGCCGGGTAAGAATCCCAGTTGCCTGTTACAGTAGGTACTTTATGAACTTCAAGCCCAAGCAAGTAGCACTAACTTCATCTGTCAGTCGGTTTGTTTTGTCCATTTTAATGTTGTTTAATGCTAAGAATAAGGTCTCACAAAAGTATAGCATGGAAAATAAGCCAGTTTTACGAGGGATTAAGAGGGATAGTTGAGAGAAATGTAAAATGTCGAAAACAATGCACACTACTTACCCTTTGCAGAAGTATAACCACGGAGAGAAAACCACATCAGTGCTGCCCTTTGCAGACTCTATTGAGACAGTATGCCGAAATAGCCTTTGAGGGTACCTACTTTCTTATGTATGCTACAATGTTGTTTACGGAAGCTCTAAACCACACAATAAAAAAATGATGCGTTAACCCTCATCTCCTACGTATCCTGTACGAACGTGAAAATATCACAAACGCAGCACATACGGGATACTTATGAGATGAGGATTATCCCATCATGTTTTTTCATTGTGCGGTTCAGAGCTTCTATAGTTGTTGAATTGGCTCATGGTACAAAACAATTCATTGCACTTCACACAAGCAACGAATGCAAAAGCTGATTTCACACAAATGCTGATAAGTGCGCTCATTTTGGAGACTGCAGTTGCAGATATCGCACTTGTACAGAGGTGGGAAGTCGACTGAACTGTGTGGCTGCCATGATGACAGATGAAGTGCTGATACGCGTAGTGAGAATCCATTTTAAACTCTGGGTGGTGCAGGGTCTCATATTTCTAATATTTTTGTTTGTCCAGTTTCTTTGGTAACTCTGTTGTTGGTGAACGCTGGTGTGTCACCCAAGATGTTGTAGCATGTAACCTTTGACATCTTCCTCTCTGAATTAGGATGCAAACATTAAGATGTCTGCATGCACCGAGTGTCACTGCTTTATGATTGCAGTTACGTCATACTTTAGTGGTTTCTAATATGCCTGACACGCAACAAGAAGGTGGCCTGAGTTATTTTACATTAGTAAAAACGTTTTTGACTATGTATAAAACAGAGAGATATCCTATGTTTCCTTAATCTTTTAATACTTAATCTCCTTGCCATTAACCCCGAGCATCTTTTAGGCACAGAATTCTGTGTTAAAATGGTTAACCCCGAGTATTGCACATTAAGCTGTTAAGATTCGATTAACAGTGTTAAGCCGAATACGACTCAGGAGAGTATTCTTCTGTCATCTAATGGATAAGAAAACATCATGCTATAAAAAAATCACAAATATTTCTATGTTTTGCCACCCTTTGGTAATATTAATGAGTGGGGCAAAGTCCTGAAGAAAAGCAAAAAACTGACAATTTTAGAACAAGTGAATCGTAAGATCAACCAAGCGATAGTAATGACAGTGTGAGCTGGTAACCAAACATTGACATGGATAGCCAAACTGATGCATATGCCACATTACAACCGAGCGGCCGTGATATGCCTGGTAAATTTGGTCACGTGAAGCAAAAATTGTGATCAAGTGCAAAAACAAGAAAGATGCTAGCCCCCTAAGCACTGTTCACAAAGCAGCAACTGTTAATATTCATGTCAGGGGAAATGTGGAAGTCATTTTGCTTTGTGCGATGGTAGCCTACAATAACCCAATGGGCAGCGTCGATCAGGCACTAACATCCTCTCTCATGTGCAAGCAACAGAAAAAATATTATAAAAGAATTGTGCAAAGAAACACGCTTGTGCAGGGCCGTCTTAGCAAAACAGAAACATACATAGGTGTCAGAAACCCAATACTCTGGAGCCCCCAGGCAGTGCCCATTGTGCCCATACGTCTGCTGTCCCCATTGCAACATCGGGCTGTGTGTTGGTGACGGTTTCAAAACTTGCCACACGAAGGACATGTAATAAGTCTACATTAGTACAGCAGTGGACACTAGACATAACTTTCCTATTGTGTTTATGTTGAATATTTACATGTTTGTGTTTTACATAATAACATTTTTTCTTGTTAAAAAAAAAATCAACCTCTCTTACTCGCTTTTCCTGGGGTAAACATAGCACTAAGGAGGCTACGTACACTTAAAATACTTTAACACTTCTACTTGTGTAGTTTTCACACAAACACCTTTTACTTTTACTTGAGTCACTTGTCTGTCTGCTTGTACTCAAGTATGGCTGAGGGGTACTCTGTCTAGCTCTGTATACAACGCTGTGGCTTGTTTGCTTCTCTGACGTAAGCTCCTCTCCTGTATTAATATGTTAATCGACCGTTATTTAAGTAACACCACTAATAGCATTCCTAATTGTAAAGGGTATTAAAGAGACCCTAGGAAACGTCTGGCCATCAAGGAGATTAAAAAGGGAAACTGGAACATCAGCTCTGTGATGGCCCAGCACCCCATCCAGGACTGCTTCCTGAATTGTACCTGCTGCTGTCAGGGTGGGCACTGACTCCCTGGTGACCCTGAACGTTTGAGAATGGATGAACAAATGAATGAATGGACTTATCATGGTTAAACACATTCTGCATCGGTCCATTTCAAGAGAATTAAGTCTGGACGTGCCCTCCTAAAAAGCTGCAGTCGAGGTGCAGCGTCCAAGTAATAAAAGACAGGGCAGCTTTGGCAGAGTTTCTCATCGTCCTGTTGCTATTTTATTTGTGTGCCTCAGGAGAACAAGAAAATAAATAAGTTAGTAAAAAAATAAATAAGCATGAGTGTGAACTGGAGATTCTGCTTTATAGTTGGATTCTGATATCCCTGCTTTTCTGGAATTGAGGATCTTTATTGGTGAAAGGCATAAGCTGCAACAAAAAGAGAGCAGAGAGCCTCATTTGAAACTCATCAATCTTGTCGTCTTTGCAATATTATTTTTGAAAGGGGGCTGATATAACAGATGGCCAGCTTTGTTACTGCAGTGTTCGGTCATACATCACACATACTGCACATAACATATCATAGGCATTCGATCAGCACAAGTGAAGCTGGTTACTACTCTCTACCGTCCTTTGGGATACGAAGGGTCAGACATCCCCTCATCCATTATCTGAATTCACGTAACCAATTCTGACACTCAAGCAGGCAACACTGAGTGTGAGCCGGGAACAAACGCTAGACAGGATTCCAGTCTGTCACAGGGCACACTCACTCTCATGCCCACACTGAATCATTGCCAATAGACATCTTTGGGATGTGGGAGAAAAATGGAGTAAAGTGAGAGAGCCATGAATAAAAGGAAAGATGTGCAAACTCCAGACAGACTGAACCCTGGGATGTTCTTAGGGCTGAGAACATCTCCACTGGAGTGCCCATATTGTTCACCAACGTGATGATGTTTCCACTTTAAGGAAGTTTCTTGCCACATCTTAAAGACCTGCAAGTTGGGACTGTAAATAGGCCCAGTGTGACGTATGGTGCCCTGTGTTGAACTGGCTTCCCATTTAGGGCCCTCTGGCATCAGGAAAGCCTTCAGCCTCCTTGGCTTTATAGTGGACATGGCATGCTTAGAAGAATAAATGGATGGGTGATCCAGATAATATAGTCCCTTTATTGAAATGATATGTCTTCATTTTTTGTAACTTCATAATAGCTAAGAAGTAAACTTTAGTTTAATAAGTCCAAAATATGGTACCATACAGTTATTCACATCTTAGTGAAAGTGCTAATCGTTTTCCCTTTTTTTATAGTACTAGGCTGACCCGCCTTTTAAATTGACCACTTCTTAAAGCAATTCAATATGTAGATCAATTTGATATTTTATACAAACTCATTAATTTGGTTATATTGCATTTGAGCGGTATTACTTTAATACTCGTAGTTTCTGTTATTTCTGTGATGAAATTTAAACTTTTTTCTATATTGAGGTCGCCCTTTTGAACCCCCCATGATATTTACTACGCGGTGAGGCATTTGTACTCCATCAACATTAATTATTTCTAGAGACATAATTTTGTCTATTTTTCCAGCGCATCGCACACAAAAGCAAGGGAACGATGGGAGCACCAGACCTCTGCTCACATCATGTCGCTTCGTACCGCAAGCTGCAAGTAGTAAGTCTGTGATAAGCGGAATACCGCTACGCTTTCCACTCACGGGACGGAAGGACAATCCCGACCGCTTTTATATAGGAAGAAAGAAGAAGACGATATCGCACAGTCTGGAGTAGAAAATCATCTTTTACCTGGAAAAACGAAACTACAAATCCCATCGTGCATTGCAAGATGGACGGGCGCGGTGTGAAACTCCGCGCCTGCGTAGCACTCACGGGACGGAAGGACAATCCCGACCACTTTTATATAGAAGGATTCCAGAAATCTTTACTTCTTTGAGCAGTATTTATTTTATATAAGCAGATATAGGCGGTGTAGCCCACAAATGCACGAGAACTGAGCTTTTGTATTGAAACCGATTTAAATTATAAACTATATTCACTGCTTTTACATTCAAAAGTAACACAAATTCCAAATTGTGCTTAATACGTAAATGTGTTCCAACGGGTACTTGGGGGTCCACGTCAATGACAGGTTGTGCAGGTCTCAGAACACGGAGGATCTGCTGTATATAAGAAAGGGCAGGGCAGACTCTCCTTCCTTAGGATACTGCGTTCCTTTAATGTGGGAAGTGACATCCTTCATATCTTCTACAACTCTGTGATGGCCGGTGAGCTTTTCTATGCTGTGGTGTGCTGGGCTGGTAACATCACTTCAAGAGAGGCCCATTAAATTTCATCTGTTCAAGCCTGTATGCCGTCCAAGTCCCTCTGTAATGATTTAACGGATTATCTCAAAGTGTTATTGTTGATGATGTGCTAGGTTGCCAGGATAGACCCTGGTTTACATGTGCCCACCTGAAGTCATCATTTCCCAACAGAGAACCTTGCAGAGTGGTGTAATGTTCTTCCTCAGACAATTCAGCTTCATCACGTTTGGATGAGTTTAGCCGTCTTCAGATATGGCCGTCTTCCTGTGGCCCTCCTGAATATTGCCACTACGTTCTTAATCGTTATCATTGTTAGTTTCCATGTTGTCGCTACCAGCACAGGACACACTGCAAACAAAATACCTTTGGGATTTGTAGTTTGTTTGGCTGCTTCGAACTTCATGGAAAAATGCGTACATTTCATGATTGTAATTATGAGGTAATGAGGTGGCAGAATTGTGTTCAGTATTTAAGGACATTTAGTTAGAGCCAAAAAAAATTTAATAATTTGAACAATCTTTTGGTGATGTGCTCTATTTCATGGCGTCTCTTTGGCTCTGACTGGCAAGGCTTCTCTGTGAACTTTACATTTGATTTCTCGTTTCTTCCTTCTGTTCCAAGACTCCCCTTCCTCCATTGAAGGCTCATTGATTGGCACCGAATGTGTATTGCGTGTGCCCCTCACCATGTGAGCCTGTGCACAGGTGCTAGCTGGGATATCATCCACTCAGTCCCATCATTATTGTTAAATGATGCCAGCTGGAGTCACAATTTAGTACCAGAAGGTGTTTTACAAAGCAAAGGATATTCCCGGCTGTATCGGCCTCACGCTTACTCATCTGCTGGGCCCACCCATCTGTTTACTGAACTTGCATAATCCTGTAGATGGCGGCTCAGGCATATCCAGCAGAAGGAAGTAAACAGTGTGGTGTACCAGCAGTGGCTGGCATGAGGAAGTGTTTAGGGCATTGGACTGTAAACCACTAGGTGGCCAATGTAATTCTCACCTCTAATTCACGGTGTAACCACGAGTAAGTGCTCCAGCTGTAAAATATGGATGTGAACAGTTTAGCGTATCCTGTTGTAGCAAGTCACCTTGGGTAAAGGCATCAGCCAAACGTACAACTGTAATAATAAATTTAGATGGAGCACCAGTCTATTCAAGGTGCATCCACACACACACACGCACACACACACATTCACTCACGACACAGATCCTTCCACAGAAAAGAACAGCTTTGACGAATGGACTGCAGAGCACCCTTTGGAAAAATCATCCAGTGACATGCAACACGTTACGACTGCAAATATGTGGCTTGGAGATTTCAGCGGCAAAGAACGACACTGCATTTCTTTAAAATGTATGCATCTCATATCCAAGGTGGCGGGGTCTGTGTGGTTATGTGCCTTGAAGATTTTGGAGCTCTTGTCTGCAACTCCTTTTGTCAATACAATATGCTAAACAAGACTGTTTATTGCTTAGTGCCTTTGAAGATTCTTTATATGAATGCAATTTCTCCTAAAGTCTCACATGCTGTGTGTGTGTGTGGCTGAATGCCCACTAAGTTGTAAACGGCGCCATTCCATCAATAGTGCATTATTGTGCTATCAGTTTCAGTTTTAAATATAATTAGGAGGAGAGTAAACTCTGACATGTTCCGCCAAAGGAATAATGTAAATCTTTCTTATAACACGCATGGATCACTCTTTTTAAATCAAGTCAGCCATCTTTATTTTATTTTATATTAGGTCTTTGACAACAGGCTTTTATAAAGCAATAACAATGCAGTGCAAAGCAACAAGGTAGGTCACAAATGAATTCAAGCCTAAAGCAATAATGAGGTGTTGGACAGCTGGACAGAAACCAATTCCAGTAATATAAACCTCTTATTGAGCAATTAGGACACCACAGTAATCATTTTCTTACAGGATACTCTCTAAGAAATCAAACAGGCCAACTAACATACTATGACTGATGATTTGGAGTTCAAGATTGTCAAGTCTGAGGTTTAGATCACCTGTCTGAGAAGCACATAAAGAGCTTTGAAATGAGGAATGGAACTGAAAGGCACTAAACAGTACCAGTTTTTAATGGATGTTATGTTACAATCAGAGCCGCTCAATTCACTAGTTGACAGAGGTGGCCTCCTAGGATGCTGTCATCTTAAGGGCCTCATTAATGAAAGCTGAGGGACACCGTTTGTGTTTTTGAAGGCAGGTGTGTGCTCCGGACACTGAGGGGGACCTCCCCTCTACTCGGAAATATCAAAATTATGACGAGTGGGCACCATTAATGAAAGTAAACCCAAGGGAGACCCAGCTGTTGTCGAGCTCTGATGACAGTGAGTTAGTGCTGTAAGTAAAGTAAAAGTGCACGCCATCTGTACAGCAAAGGGCATGTGCTCCTTAAGTTATGAGGTGAAGGAGAAATGGACCATGTTTGTGCTATTGAAGAGGTGCCCATTCTGAACACCGAGAGAAAGCCAGGACCCCCACATGTCATCGAAGTCTACTAATACTGCCTAGCCACTATGGACAATGACGGGTGACATCTGACCACCCCGCCTAGAGCTCCAGATGGAATTTGACCAACACTCTCTACAAGATATTACATTAAAATATCGTAAACACTTCAGTTTAGGGATTCATTGTAAGTCTGCGTGTTATAAAACATATTGTAAGACTTTTACACGAAAGTTCCATATTACAAAGCCTTATTATTTGTATGGATAGTATATTACTGTTAATTTCATCATTAATAAAATGGTACACAGACTGTTGTGGAATGAGCCCCGGGCACAGACAGACGGACAACACACACATATTTATTACTACTAATATTTACAAGTAAAGGTGCACAACCCAGTGCTTCCAGCACCAATCCCCCAAAGTCCAGGCCTCTCTCTCCAGTGCCTTTCTTCAGGCCGCCTCCACTCCTCTCTTGCAAAACTCCCATCCACTTCCACCTGACTCCAGTCATGAAATGAAGGGAGGTGGCCCCTTTTATACAGGCCTGGATGGGCTCCAGGTGCTTCCCGACACTCCTCCGCGGACACTCCCCTGTGTAGAGGAAGTGCCTGCTGTGCACCCAGAAGCCCTCCAGGTGCCCCCAATCTTCTTCCCCCCAACACTTCCTGGTGTGGTGGAAGTGCTGAGGTCCAGGGATCTCCAGGCACCGGGGCGCCCCCTGGCGGTGACCACGGGCCCCTACAGGGTTGAGCTTCCAAACTCTGCATCCATGGTCCCCAGTGCAACCAGGGCGGTCGCCCCCTTGTGGTCTGGAGTGTACCCCATTTTATCTGTCGCAACTGCTGCACCCTTATGTACCATCATGCCCTCTCAGGTCCTTGTTCCTAAGACATGATGCAAACTCAGAGGTGATTAGGCTTTTTCAGTTGCAGCTCCAAAACTCTGGAACGATTTTCCACTGCACGTTAGACAGGCCTACGGTGGGCTGGCGTCCTGCCCGGGGTTTGTTTCCAGCCTTGCGCCCTGTGTTGGCTGGGATTGGCTAACCCTGTAGTTAGGATATAACGGGTTGAATAATGGATGGATGGACGTGAGGCAGGCTCCTTCACTTGCTGTCTTTAAATCTTATTTAAAAGCACACTTTTACTCCTTGGCCTTTAACCCAGTGTGAGCTGTTGACTGGGACCTTAGTTGACTATCTGTGTACTTCTTTATTATGAATTTCATCAGCTCTTATGTGTTTCTGTTTCTTTTACCCTTTGGTTATTGTGTGTCTTATATGTTAGGTTTTATTGTACAGCACTTTGGTCACCCTTGATGTTGTTTTTAAAGTGCTTAATAAATAAATAAAAGTAACAAGGCAGACCTGGGGTGCGGGACCATAAAGGTTGTAAGTGGGCCAAAAGCTTAAGAAATGATCTTGTGGGGTAGCGTACATCCAAACAAACCTTAAAGGGTCCTCCAAAACTCCATGTGGAATAATAATAACAATAATAATAATAATAATGAAAGGTGTATTACTGCATTGTTTTCCTGTAGCCCTGGGCTGTGAGTATGAGTCGCCTCCATCAACTCAGTCAGCCATAATTCAGCGCATGACTGTATTTATATAGTAGAGTCGACTGTCATCATATAGAGAGTGCTGTTACATTCCCCCCAAACCCGTTTGTGGACCTCTCGGTGCCCTCAGAGTGTAGTTTTCACGTTCTTCTCTTTGCAGGAGTTTCATCTGTAAATCTTGGGTTTCGTGCTCAGCTCTACATTGACTCATAGTAAATGTCCGTTGGTGTGAGTGTGCCCTGTGTCTTTTTCTACATTGGCCATTGCTTTAAAGAGAATGGAAGATCGTGCTGTTAAAGTGAATGTGTGCTTAAACCGACCTTTTCTCCATCTTTCTTTTCTTTACGTTTCCATCTTTCTCAGCCCACTGACAAACGCTATTCTCGTAAGCCTGTTTTCATCCCATCATGAGTTCGCTAGAGTGCAGTCTGGTGTCCAGACTACAAGTCACAAGGTTTCCACTAATTACTCACTAAATGGTCCTGAGTAACACATACAATCTGTCAGTGATCCACCTGAAGAAACAATTCAGGTCATTTTATAAATGGGATATTACATATCATGTCAATTATTCAGGTCTTAAGATTAACTGAACCTTTTATCTCTTTCTTCTCCTGCAGTCTGTGGCTGTGACTTGGCACAAGGTGGCTTCTTTATGAAGAATGGCGACTATCTATGCACTTTGGATTATCAGTGCATGCATGGGACCCGGTGCAATGGCTGCGGGGATTTTGTAGAAGGAGAAGTTGTCACCGCCTTGGGAAAGACGTACCATCCAGCTTGCTTCGTTTGTACCATTTGCAAGTAAGAGGGTCTGATCAAGTATTGTATTGTGTATCCATGTGCTTCATCTCACTGCTGTTTACAGGTTCCAGTTTTAGTTGATAGATGGCTTCTTGTAAATAACCAAAGTACTGGAACCCCTATGGTGTACGCTCTTTTTTACACTTTCAGGTTATGTTAATACTAATGAAGCCTTTCAATAAGTGTAGAATAAACACATTGTGAAGAAAACACAGATACACAGATTGAGTGTTGGGGATTCTGTCCCCATATTGTGTAAACCACAGTAAAAGGTTGAGAGAATTCTCAATAACGGTCAGGTTTGTAAAGTACAATTGATAAAGAATGGTGGTGACACGGACGAATTTATGAGATGTGGAATAAAAGTAGGAATGCTGGGAGGATCTTGGGACAGTGGTGACGTCATCTGTAAGTGACCGGAGGTGAATTTACAATACAGAAGCGGCTCGGACATCTGGACGAGGCTTTTGAGACAAATTCAAGGTGCCGTGGGTTTTTGTTGTTTGTCTTTCCTGTTAAAATAAAGAGAGAGGTGTTAACATGCTTTCTTAGTCCCCAGTCTTGTGATCTTGTGCGACTTGTCGGGTCCTTTAGCTGCCCCCTAATCACTTATGTGTCACAACATAAAAGACCCCACTAACAAGTGATGAACATGCACATGAATTTCCAAATATTGTGGAGGGCACATGCACTGCTGGTGACAGACTGTTAATGAGTTCTCAGAGTGATACAGAAGCAGCTTTGGTTGTTGCAAACGCACATTTTGTCACAAGCTACTGTTGGGAGAGAGAAATCAAAATGAATTGTTGTTGCATTGCAATACCCGATATACCGTAGACTTGCTTTGAGACGGGCGAATTTAAATAGATACATGGGGGTGGCATATCAGCTGTCTGTCAGATCATTTACATATTCAAGCAGAACGGGTGCCTAGAAAAACTGAACTTAAGTTTGTGGATATTGTGAACTGATTCACTGATTCACTGAAAAAGAGGAATACTGATAGATAGATAGATAGATAGAGAGATAGATAGATAGATAGATAGATAGATAGATAGATAGATAGATAGATAGATAGATAGATAGATAGATAGATAGATACAATGCAGGTATAACAGACAGTAACTTTGTATAATGTTAACGTTTACCCCCCCGGGTGGAATTGAAGAGTCACATAGTGTGGGGGAGGAACGAACTCCTCAGTCTGTCAGTGGAGCAGGATGGTGACAACAGTCTGTCGCTAAAGCCGCTCCTCTGTCTGGAGATGATCCTGTTCAGTGGACGCAGTGGATTCTCCATGATTGACAGGAGCCTGCTCAGCGCCCGTCACTCTGCCACGGATGTCAAACTGTCCAGCTTCATTCCTACAATAGAGCCTGCCTTCCTCAGCAGTTTGTCCAGGCGTGAGGTGTCCCTCTTCTTCATGCTGCCTTCCCAGCACACTACCGCTTAGAAAAGGACACTCACCACAGCCGTCTGATAGAACATCTGCAGCATCTTATTGCAGATGTTGAAGGACGCAGTCTTCTAAGAAAGTATAGTCGGCTCTGTCCTCTTTTACACAGAGCATCGCTATTGGCAGTCCAGTCCAATTTATCATCCAGCTGCACTCCCAGGTATTTATAGGTCTGCACCCTCTGCACACAGTCACCTCTGATGATCATGGTGTCTGATACTGTGCAGAAATAGTAAACCAGCACCTCTATGAGGACTTACCACATATGAAATAAGCCCACTACCGGTGGGGGTGGACCTGCCATATTAGCGGTATTAGCAAGAAGAAAGTATAGCGGCAAACTGTCAGATAAAATTCACAAGACGCTAACAGTCAGCATGATTAGCATCCAAGGCGTTTGGTAGCTGAGCATTTATCTTGAGCTAGGGTATCATATTCCATCTAGAGGCACAGTCATCAGCTCTATTGAAAAACATTAAACTGAGGAGAGTACAAGAGCTAAAACATCTCGAAAGCCAGAACCAGTAACCCTGTGCTCACAACTAACTTTTGGATTGTTTTAATAACAAATTGTTTTATCACAGCAACATCTCACTGCGTAGATGAAGAAAGGAAGGTGAAATTGATACCACTTCAGACACAACATTTTTCACCTAGAGACAGGCTGCCATGTAGAAATACAAACTTGCATAAATGGTCATTTGCCCTTATGAATTCCTCAACCCCATGAATCAGGTCTCAGTAGCAGGTTTCGCTCATACACTGCAGTCACAGTCAGCGGTAGATTGAACATGTGTCCTAACCATTGCAAGATGCTACCTTGTATACCTGGAATTACGATGCGTTTTCAGTGATCCACTCCCACCAGGGCTAAAATTGTGCTAGTGTTTGGATCAATCAGTACACATTCGGAGATTGCTGGAATCCCATAGTGAGCACGTTTAACATAGGCGAATGGATGTTCTATCCACAAACATCTGAGGGTTACATAGAATCTGGACAGTATGAGGATACGGAGTGTTGTGCAAGGCGATGTACCCACACCACTTACGCTTCCTTTTCTTTAAAACTGTCACCAGGTCTAGAAATGGTTCATTAGTCTCAGTCAGGCCAGGGAATTATGGCCTGCTACTGGTACCGTGTAACCCAATACTACTTGTCGCAGGTGAGCACATGGGACTTATAAGCCTTGGTTGGCAACCCATCTAAGAAAAGGCTCCTCCAAAATCAGATGGCCAATGCTCTGCCTTTTCACAGAAATAGCTTTGGCAACAAACCATCTATCTATCTATCTATCTATCTATCTATCTATCTATCTATCTATCTATCTATCTATCTATCTATCTATCTATCTATCTATCATATAGTGACTCCTATCTATCTATCATATATTGACTCCTATCTATCTATCTATCTATCTATCATATAGTGACTCCTATCTATCTATCTATCTATCTATCTATCTATCTATCTATCTATCTATCTATCTATCTATCTATCTATCATATAGTGACTCTATCTATCTATCTATCTATCTATCTATCTATCTATCTATCTATCTATCTATCTATCTATCTATCTATCTATCTATCTATCATATAGTGACTCTATCTATCTATCTATCTATCTATCTATCTATCTATCTATCTATCTATCTATCTATCATATAGTGACTCTATCTATCTATCTATCTATCTATCTATCTATCTATCTATCTATCTATCTATCTATCTATCATATAGTGACTCTATCTATCTATCTATCTATCTATCTATCTATCTATCTATCTATCTATCTATCTATCATATAGTGACTCTTATCTATCTATCTATCTATCTATCTATCTATCTATCTATCTATCTATCTATCTATCTATCTTTCTGTCATTTGTCACTCTTCCTCTGTCTCTTGTAGTATTGTAGTCCCTTCCTATCTGTTCACTTTCTGATGCTATGGTGTATAATTTTTATAATGTGGATGCTGATGCTGCAGGCTGATTGTTGGTGCCAAGCTGTTAGCTATGCCATTGTCTGAATTTGTAATATACTTCATACGTTGTGTCGCATGCTAACAGCAGCAAATGCCATCAGTGAGGTTAGTGACAAATCGCTGTACACATTTTGTTAGTTCTGTTATTTGTTTGCTTGCTGCAGAGAACACACGCCATATTCATTGCAACACCGTATTTTGACTTTGCAGCTTGATGTTCATGCCAGCTCTTTGAGGTTGACGTATGAGGGGATTGTGGTACAGCATGTTGCTGCAAGTGCTTCTGCAATAGCTCATCATTTCAGGAATTGGTGACAAAGTGGGGTACTGCAGCTTCTGTGAGCAAAGCACTGAAGCCATTACCTCCGCTGTTCTTATCCCAGAGGTATCCAACAGGTGCACCATGACGGTTATATCAGCCTGCACTCCAAGATCTGTGGGCTACTTTTTCATGCACCACCTGGTATAATTTACACAAAGTCAATAGTTTATATGTGTGTTTGCATATTATGTAACTGATCCAAAGTCACCCGTGCGAACGGAACCCGGACACAGTCAGGCGGACATGTTGTTTTTCACTCACCACACGTTTATTCACAAATATATTTACAAGTTCAAAAGTGCTCACACAACCCCCAAAGTCCTGGCCACACACAATGCCTTTCTTCGGGCCGCCTTCACATTCGCCTCTCCTGCTTCGTCCTCTCCTCACCCGACTCCAGCCTCGAATGAAGGGAGGTGGCCCCTTTTATCATTACCCGGATATGCTCCAGGTGCTCCCTGGCAATCACCCGCCGACACGCCCCTATGTGGTGGAAGTGCCGGCTGTACTCCCGGAAGCACTCTGGGTGTCCCTGCTTCTCTTTCCCCCCAGCACTTCCTGGTGTGGCGGAAGTGCTGAGGTCCAGGAGTTCCCAAGGCATTGGGGCACACCCTGGCAGTGACCACGGGCCCCTACAGGGTTGGGCTACCATGCCCTCAACCTGTGGCCCCCAAAGCAACCAGGGTGGTGGCCCCCACATGATCCAAGGTGGGCACATGCCCTCTTCCGGTCCCTCAAGGTGTCCCGGCTGGGTCGTCGCCCCTGGCATCCCTGACACCCATTTATAGGTGACTTGTAATCATGTTAAGAAGATCATGACAGATTTTAGTTTTGTTCACCCCACTCTGATTGCCTGTCACTCGTTTTTAATCCGAAAGCACTTTGTTCAGCGGAGGCACAGCGCAGATGAATTACTGAGTGCAGCCTCCAGGACTATGATAAGCCTCAGGTTGTGGATAACCTTTCTCAAAGGTTTATTAAAATGTAGACCTCTGTTTCTCTCATTAGACTTTGTCTTCCCTTCAAGAGAAAGTATCTAAAGTTGCTGACAGATATTGATCTTTTCCTGATGTGTACTATCAAGTAACATTGAATCCATGTGTCTTCCTCACAGACGACCATTTCCAGCAGGGGACCGAGTCACCTTCAATGGGAGAGACTGTCTTTGCCAGCGCTGTGTTCAACCAATGTCTTCCAGTCCCAAAGATATCAGCAGTTCCAGCAGTGAGTACCACCATTTGTTCATCTTGCTTGTTCACAAATACAGAGCTATCCAAGGGCAATGTCATTTCCACAGAACTGTTCCTTCCTGAGCATTAATCTGAGGCCTCAGGGTTGACTGAGCGCTTCTGAAGCTTGGAGCATTTTTAAAAGACACCACATGGTCAGAGTAGATGATTTTCAAGAGGATTGAAGCCTCAATGGTTTTATTATTTATTGTATGAATACGGAGCACTGCCTTGTGATGGAGACCACTTCAAAGGTGCTTTACAGTATAAAACCATTGGCAAGACAGCCATTACGAAGGGGAGATTTGAGAGTTTAGATTTATTCTCAAGTTCATTATAGAAAAAATAATAATTTTGGAAGGTCTAGTATTGAAGGTGCAAATTAGGGAAGTATTTAGTATTTAAGTAGCAGTCGCCACTCTGAAGTAGATCAGCTTTGCTGCTTAAGTGAATCCCTTGACAAGCCGTGATTAGAGCAAGTGAAGCCAGCAGAAATTGTCTGTTGTTCTATCCCTTTGAAGGTAGCCATAAGAACTGTCCAAGCCACAAATGAGAATCTGAATAAAGAACTATCTTGATTTTCTAATGTTCCATTTGCATAGAGCCCCATCAAAACGCACAACATAAAAACAAACTCAAATGCAATGGAGTGTATCTCAGGATTAGGCCAATGAAATGTAGGACATGCAGTTTAGAGTCATGGCAGCCTACCCAGCAGCCCTGGGCACAAGGTGAGAAATGGCCGTGGACAGGGTGTGAGCCGTCCTTCCACCCCTACCTGACCAAACAATGGGTATCTTCTATGATGTAGGCATAAAACACATGAAGACCCTGAGATAATATGCAGACTCTACACAGACACCAATGGAGAGCAGAATTCAAACCCATAATCCACCAACTGCCAACTTCAGCACCAACATACCCAATACAAATAAAATAACATTCTCAAACCCATCCACAATTAAGGATAAAAGGCCCAGCAGCAGTGGGTTCAAGACAGGAAACAGCCTAGGACATGGCACCATTCCATTGTAGGGCGACTCACACTCAAACCAATTTGGAACTGAAAACCATTGTAGACACAAACTCCATATGGACCTCAAAGTCCATTGAACCCAGGCCATTTATAAATGTATTTATTTACAACTGAAAAGGGATTGCCAGATCAGCTGGCCTAAGAAGGACCATTAGGGCTGAGAAACATTTGCTCTCTTAACGTAAACAATGATGGCAGTTCATACCTATGGTTACCATGACCCTCACATCCATCTCTATTCAAAGATAGATTATCCTGACCAAAAAGTACCAAGTGCTAATGAATCCACCATTTCACCACAAGGCGGATAGAAATCATATATTCAGCCACTCCACAGGACATGAGAGATGTCGTTCAACTTGATTGCATATCTTTGGTCTACGAGAGGAAGTCGGAATCAGCAGATAAAACTTACAGAGGACAGGTGCCTTCCACCGAAAAGGTTAACCTCCACTACGTGAACTGAGGTGCGAGGTGTTATGTAGGCCTTGTACTGTTAGTTACTTTAACATTCCCAGAGGATCAGCCTGAAGCGCTAAGAGGGAGGTTTCATTGGGTTTGAAGACGACGCAACGTAAGCAGCAAAGCACTGCAGTGAAACCTATTGATGGGTAACGTTCATCTGCTCAGTCTAAGAGTTGAATTGCATGGTACGAACTAAAGCAATGCCATGCCAACTCTACAAAGAGGGCACCCCACCTGGAAGTGACACAAGTGCGGTGAGGTAGCAGTGCCACTCGTTAGGGTACAGTGGATTCTTTCATTCGGTTTTGTCAACTTTTGTACTGTATTCCGATACAGGATAAGGGGAGCTGAAGGTTATCCTTGTAAAAATGGGTGTTAGACAGGAATCATCTAAAGATGAAATGATTTTCAATCACAGGGCATCAAATGTTTCTTACAACACATACTCCAAAGAAGGCACATTCCAGCAAGTTTAGAAACTCTTTAGTTTAGAAGTTTAGAATTAAGATTCAACCAACTGCATATCGAAAATACTCAAAAAGAAAAAAAAATCCATGGATAACACTCTAGTTTAGGAATTACAAAAATGCATTTATTACTCATTTACCCTTAAGTAATAAGATCTTAACAAAGCCCTCTTTTGGTCTTAATTATCCAAATAAAGCATAAGTAAGTAAGTATTTCATCTCTGTGTAGTGTGGCACATTAGGTGCCTTTAATAAATTGGAAAAATGACTAATGACTATGAATTTAATATAAATATGTCTCAGTTAAGTCACTTGTGACTGTTCTGGCTTTGTAAGTGTCATTAACACCAAAAGAAGCTTCTTCCAAAGCCTCGTTATTTGAGGGTAAATGAGTAATAGATGCAGTACCTAAACTAAAGTGGTACCTAAACCACATAAATGAAGTGATCTGTAGTCATACCCTGCTGTATGCTCCCACCAAAGGAGTTGAATAAAATGGCTTACCACTCCTAAATGGCAGCCAATTGCTGAGCCACCACACTGCTCTTCAGTTGGTTACCTCTGGTCACACAAAGCACCGTTGCTTTACTCTGTAGATCAAGTGATCGACCCCATTCTCTGGCGATTGTTGCTAGTGGTTTGCAATGAATAAAACAACTCGTTATTTTGTTCTTGTCTTGGTTTATGGACTAACATAACTGTACATTGACATCAAAGAACAAATCTTTTGCACAGGGCATGCTACATTTTACATTGCATTCCACAACAGACCAGAGTTATCATCTTAACTTCACTGAAATAGCTGCTGTCTTCAGGAAACAGCCCATCAGTAAACTGTTTCAGCAAAATGGTCATGACGATCATTGACTAGCCATTGACTGACTTGGTAGATAACACCAAACAGCAGTCATTGATCGATTTAATCAGACTGAGTGACTATGACCGCCTCAGTACACTGACTGATTGAATGAACGAGTATATCCCTAGTGGACCGGAGAAACGTTACAAGTTTGGTCACAAACTACAGAAAAGAGACTCACAGTACAGTACACTGAACTAGTTCACCAAAAGAATCAGTTTGTGTACTGAATTTAGGAACGAACTACAGACAAGAGACTCACAGTACACTGAATTTCAGTTCAGTTCACTGATGATATATGTATGAGTTTGTAACAGAAAGAATGGGATATAAAAGAAGGAAACTGTGGGAGATTAATCCAAAATTGAAATCAGTTTTATTTAGTCATATTTCAATGTTCAGATAAAACAGTTTTATCATGATGTGTGCACTATTCTAAGGTTCTATTTGGACGATTGTTTTTTTCGATTTATTGTTGAAATTGTATTTATTGTCAAAATTCAAAAAAAGAATTATTATTATTAAAGGTAAAATACCATTACAACGTCTCAGGGACCTAAAAAGTATTTTGTTTTAATGAGATTCTGCATTTGTTACTATAGTGCTTTCTTTAACTTGCGTCCACACATTTGCAATCATTTCATTTGCTTCTTTCGCGTTAATTTTAATCTCCTCCTGCCTACACGTTATGCTGACAAGAATTTTTCTCAGCATTTCCTTGCGATAATACACTTTCAGGGTGTGAATGATGCCCAAATCCAATGACTGAAGCGCTGCTGTGCAATTGGGTTGGAGGAATTCAACGTGAACATTATCTAAAAGTGGAAGCATGTTGTGTGCAGCACAGTTATTAATCAGAAGCCGAATCATCCTTTTCTTCTTCATATTGTGAAGTTTCTGAACTCTTTTGAGGCCCCCCCTCACTCCCTACAAAACGGGAATGACACGCTGAAGTGTGTCCCAAAACGCAATTGCAGCGTCTGTGGAAGATTGTTTTGTCCGTTGCTGGGACAGGGCAACAGCAGGCTCACAGTGCTTCAGTGAAGCGACACAGAAGCAAATCCTAAAAGATCGGGGTCTCGCTATAAGTCCCTGTCTTACACCCCAAAACACGAGGCTTAGTCTCAGTACTTTAGCAAAACCAGCTTTATTCAGCTTGGACAGGAACAGTAGGGTTATTTATTATAGCGTGATCTGCCACTCTCATATACACAGACACAACAGTCAAGTAGGGCCGTGGCCATGTCATTGGCCAAGTAATCCTGTTATCTGCATTTACAATGTACGTGCTCCTAACCTTGCATCACACATCGAGATCTTTTCTGTTTACTTTGGCGGAGAGACACAGCATAGCTGTGAGCCTGCTGTTGCCCTGTACAGACTCGGAAATCGCACTTCGGGATGCTCTTCGGCGTGCCGCCTAGTTGGGGGAGGTCCAAAAGAGTTTACAAACTTCACATTTTCTTGAATAAGTGCCGCATTAATAGGAATGTTTCTTGAGCGAGCATCACTGAACCACATAAAAAATTCTTTTTTGACGTCTTCAAATGCAGCAGTTCACATACCCGAGATTTTTCTTCTTTTTTTGCTCTGTCTTTCAAGAAAGTTGACATTGTCGATGGCAAAATTCCAAATTCACTGGCAACGTCTTTTTCGTAATCGAGAGCTGCAAAAATTTAAAGTTTCTTTTTGTAATATGAACTGTTATCGTTTTTTTCGTGTCTGCCATTTCTATAGGAGGGTGACAATGAGTTCAGTTCCAATGGATGTTTTTCAAATGTTGATGAGCAACAAGCAAAAGTTATCACTGAAAACCACCAAAAAACAAAAACAGCAAAAAAAAAACAGTACGAGGAGAATTCGAAGAATGAAAGAAAAATTACAATGTTTCTGTTTGGGGGATCATTGTGCACAACTGAGCTGCGGCCACTGAACTAACTGCTCTGTGGATGATTCATTCAGGCATTTGGAGGTCTTTTGGGAACTTCATTGTAATGAAAGTATCTGCTGAATATACTTCATAGTAACGAGATTTCTATATACTTGAGTCATATGGGGAAACTGTCGGGACCATAAAAATACTTCGTTGTAATGAAAATTTCGTTGTAAAGATATTCGTTGTAACGGAATTTTACCTGTATTATTATTATGTGTGAATTACTTATTATGCTGGTTGCTTTTGATATTGTTTATATTGCTTGGTGTTTAAAGTTTTTACATGTTATGATACTATTGTAGATTTTAAACTAGAATTTAGATTGTTGTTCCTTTTGAAATGAACGAATCAAAGATTCAAATAATTTTGGTGAACTGAACAAAATGAATCAAATCACAGGAAAGAATCGTTTTGTACAAACTCTAATCGTTGTTTTAAAAGGAAAGCTCTTTTTGGCTCAGCTCTCCTACCTTAGCTCTGAATGCCGCCAATTGCCAGTTTAGGAAGCAACTTCCATCTTTACACTCCTCGCAGAACTGCAGCTCTTAAACAAAACACAAAAGACATACGGGACACACATTCTGGAACATAGTGACAACTAAACAGTCACTAACCAAAATTGTAAACGGAAGTCGGGCTTTCTTAAAATGTTGTCCCCCCAGGCCAGTGAAAGTGAGTCCATCCATCAGCCTGCTGGCACCTGCCCAGCTTTAAACCAAGGTAAGGGTATCCTCAGTATGCGATTGTGTGCAGACTAGAAACAGCTTGGAAACTCACAAACAGTCTGTAGGTAATCAGCACACTGTAAAGTAAATAGTAAAGTTTCAACTGACAAAACCATTTGTTATTGACAGTGACACACACGTGCATACATTGCCAAGTGCTGCCCCGCATTTCTTTAAGCAAAAGCCATTCAGTTGGTAATTGCGTCTGTGAGGCACTGTGAGGACCAAAGTGTTACATTGTGTGCTTGTTTCTGTAAACAAATTGCCCCTAAAAAAACAATGAAATGGTCAAAGCATTTCCTCAAAGGCTATATGGGAGCATGAAGTGCTATCTCTCAACGAGACAATTCAATTCGTATGAAAAGTGACCTGTTGCTTGCTGAAATCATTTCTTCCTTAACAATACAGTACTATTTACATAGCTGTGATGGGTGGCCACAGCCATTGCCTGGCCGGGATGTCAGCTGCATGGAAGGATCAGGGGAGAGAGTATGCACAAGGCACCACCTTCCCCAGGACGCTAGAGGGCAGCCCTCCTTGGCAGCTGTAGCACCACGGATTCCCGCAGGGCACGCTATGAGTTGGAGTTTGGTACAGCCCTGTTGGGTTCTGTGGGGCCACCGGGGGAGCTGCAGAGCTCTATAATGGACTTTCACCACACCTGGGAGTGATTCTAGGAAATGCTGATGAGCCACCTGGAGCACTCCCAAGAGCTGAATAACAGGAGTCAGAGTCGGGAGGAAGAGCACGAAGCCTGCCAGAGAGGGAGTGGAGGCGGAATGAGGAAGACAAACTACAGTGTGTATGGGACTGTGCTTTAGAACTGTGCTTTAATGGTGGGAATGAGGGAGAATATATAAACTGTGTGTTGTGCTGCACTTTGGTCTGTGCCTGTTGTGCCAGGGTCGAGGCAGCCTGAGTGCCCCTGCTTTCCACAAACCGTTTATGTTGTATCAGGGAGTATAAGTAATTTACATTGTATTTTAAGTAATCTGGAGATGATTTAAAGTGCACAGGAGGATGTGTATAGGTTATAAGCAAATATACAAAAAGAGAGAGAGAAAGGTTAGGAGCACGTACAGTGCATTGCCGCACCCACCACATGACAAACCAACTCAGCATCCAGTTTAGGACCCGAGTGCAGCCATACAACAGGTGACACCTCAGCACCACACTAGTTAAAATGGAATGGAGCCAGTGTGAGGTGTTTTTATGGTGGCTGGAGTGCCAGTTCTGCCACCAACCCCCAAGTTTTTTCCTGCAGGTTGGAGGTCCTACATGCAGGGCTGGATGTAGATTAACATCATACTCAGGAACCAATGGATATGGAAGTCCAACTGTGATTGACTGGACCCCAGTCAATGTTTCTCCATCCTTGCTAGAAACGTTCTGAGTGATGCCGCGCCGAAACTTTCCTTATCTGCTGAGTGGTCTTCCAGAACGTGTGTGAGGCCACCTGAACGTTACTCTGCTTGGCCGCACTAAACCCCCCACTGTCCTTTGCTACAGCTGATGCCATCTTTTGGTCTGCCAGTATGTCCTGATCATTTTATTGCATTGAAGGCACGTTGCTTAGATGATGAAAATGTCTCAACATAAACCTCTAAATCCTTTTCCGAAGTTGCTTCCTGTAGGGCAGCGTCCCTCATCTTGTGTTTATAATTGAAGTTCCCTTTGCTCTTGTGTAGCGGTATACACTTTTCCACATTGAACTGTAAGTGTTCACCCAGTTGTGAAGCTTGCTCAAGTCTTTATGAATTGCTTTTGCTGCCTCCTGAGGGTCCGCCAATTATCCAATTTTAGCATTTTCTGTGAATTTGACAGTTTTACTTAATACACCGCCAGAATTGATGTAATTAAACTAAAGTACAAAAAGTAACGGTCCAAAGATAGACCCCTGAGGTACTACAAGTTCTTCCAGAAGTCTCAACCAGAGTTATCTGCTAGCTGGTCCTGTTACATCCTGACAATCCATCTTGTCTTTTCAGGGTTATCTAAGAAAGGCTAAAATGCCAATGATTAGTTAAAAACCCATCATTTTTGCCTATCAGACTGCCCAGCAGCATTCCACTTGAGTTCAAAGGTTCTTCTTCCCAATAATGCTCCTTCAAGTCCGACATAAGTGCTAAAATACCCCAGCAGTGTAAAATGTCAGGTGGCTCTTGAGACTGTTCTCCTGACAGGTACAGAGCCTATTTGGTGGCTTCAAGCTGCTTGTCTGTGTCAGCCCACCAGCAGACAGTGGTCTGTGAACACCACTCCTGACCTGAAAAATAGTTCCAGTCTGGGTATCCCTGAACTATGCAAGATGTGACAAAATGTATTCTGAGCCGTCATGGTAGTCTCGGTTCTGGAATTCTCCTTGTTTGGCCAATTGCCTTTAGACCTGCAGTATCACAAGGCTCCCAACAACAGATCTCTGCTGATCATCCAGATGAATATCCCAGGATGAGAATGTAACATCATACTCATCATCATCATTATAACAATAATAACAGTTTTTCTAAAAATACAGGAAGCAGATTGAAGTACACCAGTTAGACAGAGGAATGGTCTACAAGGCTGTGCTCAAGCAGTAGCATACATCCATCCATTATCCAACCATTATTTGCCCCATGTATCCTAACACAGAGTCACGGGGGTCTGCTGGAGCCAATCCCAGCCAACACAGGGCACAAGGCAGGAAACAATCCCTGGGCAGGGCACACACACACACACACACGGGACAATTTAGAATCGGCAATGCACCTGACCTGCATGTCTTTGGACTGTGGGAGGAAACCCACGCAGACATGGGGAGAACATGCAACCTCCACACAGGGAGGACCCGGGAAGCGAACCCTGGTCTCCTAACTGTGAGGCAGCAGCTCTACCTACTGCGCCACCGTGGCATACACTTCTTATAAATTTAATGTCTAGGCAAAAAAAAAAAAAGATTTTGAAGACATTTTAAAAATTGCACAGTTTGACTCTGTTGTACATGAGGGCATCTTCTATTTGTTCTTGTGCTTGTAAAAGGCGATGTAACTAACAAGATCTTACCGCACAGTGACAGGCTAAAAGAATTATTCTGTCAATTACTGCTGAACTGTATGTACGTCCCTCAGCCCTGTGATGTAACCGCGCCAGCTGGAAATAGCGCAGTGGCATTTTAGGGACGGCCCATCTATCGTGGTTCTGCAGAGTGGCACCCTGGATAAGATTGCTGATCACATAATCAGTCAACCATGCAAGCATTCAAGTAACTCTGACATGCAAATGTCAGTCAGCATTAAGACCATAAGATGTCTTTTTGGATATTTCATGTATTTAACTATGATTTTTATTTCCATTTTTTGAACATTTTCCATTTTCACCAACAAAAAGATACTGCTGTGACTCACCTTTTGTCTCAATCTTGTATGCATTTGATGCTATATATGTTTAAATGCAACAAATATCATAAAGAACTGGCTGAAATTCCTGATGCTGCTCTTCTTTGTCAGGTGCCTCGTTGCTTTCCCTTCAGACTCCTCTAAATGTCGCCCCAGGCTCATTTCCTCTCTCTTCCCCACTGTCCTCGTCCACTACCACCCAGCTACAGCCTGTCTACTCATTGCAGACGTCTACATTTATAGTTTTACTTCTGTAGGCTTAAGTCACCAGGCAATGCTGCCCCCTGATGGGGTCGTGGTCTTAGCAAGGTCATTTTAAGGCAGACCTTTGAGGTGCCTTTAATTCTACATATGAAATGGAGAAACCTGCAGTGTAGCTTTTACCAAGTGAGTTACAAACAACATAACAGTGTCTTCATCCATCCATCCACCCATACATCCACCCATCGTACAAACCTGCTTATCCAAAGCAGGGTTGTAGGAAAACTGACAACTACCCCACTGAGCATCAGGCACAAGGCAAGAAAAATCCCAGGATATGACATCTGCAACATCAACAACAGGTTGGACTGGTCCTATAACGAAGATGAACTGCATAAGAAAGGGCAGGGCAGGCTCTTCTAACTTAGGTTACTGCATTCCTTTAATGTGGGAAGTGACATCCTTCACATCTTCTATAACACGGTGATGGTGAGTGGTGTGCTGTGCAGGTTAACATCACTTCAGGAGAGGCCCACCAAGTTGTCAAGCTAATAAAGAGGGTAGGCTCAGTTATGGGATGAACCCTCAATCCCCTGGAGCTTGAACCAAAGGAAGGAAATAAAACAAAACTGAGTGCCATTATGAAAAATGCTGCACATCCTCTCCATTTCACACTAACACTGAGGACTACTACTATATAGTGCCTCTCCTCTATCTATCTATCTATCTATCTATCTATCTATCTATCTATCTATCTATCTATCTATCTATCTATCTATCTGTCTATCTATCTATCTATCTATCTATCTATCTATCTATCTATCTGTCTATCTATCTATCTATCTATCGGGTGGTCCAGATCAAATTATGAAAGTATTATTGCGCTATAACTTATTATTATTAAGTTTATTACATAGAATATCACCCAGAAAATCCCAGACCATCGAGAAGTGTGCGAACTGACGACATGATGAATCGTCTTCATGCCAAACTTGAATTGTCCCCACATAAATCAAAGTCATCCAGACGATGTGGATCTGCATAATTAGATCTGGACCACCCTGTATCTATCTGTCTATCTATCTGTTATATAGTGACTTTATCTATCTATCTCTTTATATAGTATAGGGTGGCTTGATCTCTCTATCTATCTATCTATCTATCTATCTATCTATCTATCTATCTATCTATCTATCTATCTATCTATTGTTATGTTAGAATGTTTTACTTTTCTTAGGCACTTGAATTAAGTGACCAAGATGTGTGGTGGACAGTAGGATATTAGGGACTTTTCAAACTCAACCTGATGTTATTTTGTAGAAATCATGCAAACAGGATGAGTGAGCTTTGTTGGGTGGACTGGCCTGTTCTTGTCCAAGTTGTCCTAATGTTCTAATGTCACATCTCAGCCAAGTGGATCACAACAGTACCCTGTTTTTCTCTGTTCAGCTTGTGCACACTTTTTGCTGGTGTCACTTGAGACCTGTGCTGGACATGGCACTCTAAAGCCACTTTCATCATTATTGTAGGCCTGTAAGAGCAAACATGGCATATACTGTAGCACAGTGACTAGCTTTGCTCCATCATGGATTCAGAATCCTGGGCTCCAATCCTGTTCCTAGTTGTTGTCTCTCAATGTCTGTGTGGGTTCTCCTCTCAAAGCAGGGTTGTAGGGAAGTGGCCCCCGCCTTGGTTGTTTTCTACTCTGTGACTGAGGCTGCTGGGAGAGGCTCTAACCCCTCATAAATCTGAACTGGACCGAGTAGATTTGAGAATGTTATGATATTAATAGGACTAGAGTTTTAAATGAACAGCTTGGTCAGGTTAAGGTCATATTTTTATTATGTATCTGTTTTTTCAAGTGGCACAGTATCATGGGTTCAGATCCTAGCTCTGTCATTCTTTGTTGGCACCTTCTCACTTTGTTCTTGTGAGTTTTCTTCCAAATAAGTTGGTAACTCTAAATTGGCCATCGAGTGACAGCAAGTCCAGCGCTGGCTCCTGCGTGCACTGCACCCATTTTGGATACATTATATATATTTATAACATTTTTGAATTATAACGCTTCCTGCATTTTGGTTTGTGGTGCCGTTGTGCATTAGCCACCTGTCGGTGCCTGCTTTAGCCCTGGCGCCATGCTGAGGCCAGCTGAACATGTACTGCGCTGCGGCCTGAGCTGTGTTGTTTAGTAAATTGCTCACATCTGTTGTTAAATGACTTAGGAAGAATAAAAAACAGCTAGCCAGCACTTTGAGTGGGTAACTCATAAATACTCAGCTTGAAATGAAAGGGGTTACAAATCACCAGAGTTTCATAAGAAAACAGCAGAAAAAACTGGGCAAACTGTGCAAAAAACAATGTCATTATTAATGAAACAAAATGTTATTTTACATGGAATGAATTTCACTCCATACTGCCTTAACAGTGTCAAGCTTATATGTCAGTGGTGTTCAGATATTCTTTATACACTTCTAACTCAGTTGTAGTAGTTTTGCTCAGGCTCCCGCAGTGACGCAGCAACAAGCTATTCGTGTTTTAACGCCCATTTTCCCATTCAAATGGCCATGTTATCTATACTAATAAAAGGCAAAGCCCTCACTGACTGACTGACTCACTCACTCATCACTAATTCTCCAACTTCCCGTGTAGGTAGAAGGCTGAAATTTGGCAGGTTCATTCCTTACAGCTTACTTACAAAAGTTAAGCAGGTTTCATTTCGAAATTCTACACGTAACGGTCATAACAGTCGATAACGGTCAACAACGTATGCCACGTTGAACTTTCTTATTTATGGCCCCATCTTCACGAAATTTGGTAGGTGGCTTCCCTGCGCTAACCGAAACCAATGTACGTACTTATTTCGGTGGTACGCAATATGGTCAGCTGCCATATTGAACTTTTCAATGGTCTTTGTTACATATGGGCCCATCTTCAAGAAATTTGGTATGCGGGTTCCCAACGCTAACTGAATCCTACTTACGTACATATATACGTCCATAGCTTGCAACTCGGTCACCGTGTGAGGCGGCGTTGGGTCCCCCATCCCAACGCCTCCCACGTTGTTGGCTGCCTGCCTATATAAGGCTGTCCTTCACTCCAGTCTCTTCATTCCCTTCCTTGCTTCGCCACGGGATTCACGTCTCCCTGCTGATAACTACAGCCTTTTTATTTAATCCACGGCTTCTCTGCTGTTTCATTGTTCATTTATTACGATTATAGTTATTGTTTAGGTATTTTAGACTTACTTTACATTGTTCAGGTATCCATTTCCTTTTTCATTCCAACCGTACCCGCATTAACATGTCTATTGAGGTGATCACCATCGATCAAAGAACTGTCACTTACCGAGTGGTTTCCATGCCCAGAGATGGCACCTGCCTTTTCCATTCTCTGTGTTACATATTGCACAGCCATATCGGGCTCACTCTTGATATCTGGAGAAACATTCTGTCTTATGTATTGAATGACTGGGACAGGTTCAAGGTGTGGACTGATGACAGTACACGAGATAATTATTCTACTCAGGAGCACTAGAAAAGTGAAATGCTTAAGCCCTTCATCTATGCATCTGCATGTGAGTTGATGGCTGCTGCTGAATTGTTCGGTTGTCGCTTTCAAGTGTACCGAAACTGCCAAATATTTTACACCTTTGGACAACCGCCAATGCCTCTTAAACATCTTAGATTCACAGGTGACGATTTCAGTAGTGAACACTTTGATGTTTATGAATGTTTAAACTCTCAAAAGCTGGATGTGAAGTTATCGATGAAACTGGTTGTATGCTTACAACGTTTGACAGATGCCGAATGTCACTTCAACACAAGTCCTACAAATACTGTCGTAATTGAAACAAACCATGAAACTCAAACCGATTATGACAGCAGCAATCCAAGCTGTGAGATTTGAAACAAGATTACTGTTCACATGGCCAACTGTACGTTGCATGCTCAAGAGTAAGCTCAGCGCACAGCTTGGTCATATTACAACCGGAGGGCAGGACTCACAATGTGGTATACAAAGAGATCCTTAACAAATAATTATTGGTATATTTTCCCTCAGTTTAAAAAGGTTTAATTTTCTTCTTAATAAAAATTTTAAGGCAGTACTTTGCTAGTCTCTTATAAAATAATACTGGGTAATCAAGTTTGCTTCTTGAACATTTTTGGGTGTAGCTTATGGTTTTTTTGGCCAGCTGAGTGCATAATGTTTTCCTATCATGTACTTTTTTATTGCAATTAATTTAATTTCCTCTCCTATTTGAAGTCTACTAAATGTTGCCCACAGAGTAAGCTGTTTTGTTTAGTCCAGGCAGGCAATCCATGCAGGTTGAGCAACATGCACTTCTTGTGTCCCGGTAAGTGCCAAAAGCACTTCCAAAAATGCTCATTAGAGGGGGAAATTCTGTGAAAAACCCCTGCTGACACAAAAAGGGCCTTGTAGAGGTTAGGAGCACACACTGATAGAGCACATTTCCACACCCACCACGTGCCAAACTATGTCAGGATCCCAGATTAGAACCCAGGTGCAGCCATGCAATGGGTGACACCTCAGCACCACACCAGTTCAGATGGAATGGAACCAGTGGGAGGTTTTTTATAGTGGCTGGAGTGCCAATTCTACCACCAACCCTCATGTTTTCCCTGCAGGTTGGACAGCCTTCATCCAGATTAACATCATACTCAGGATGGAGCAATTGCAGGTTAAGGTGCCTTGCTCAAGCGCCTAACGAAGCAGAGTCACTTTTGGCGTTTATGGGATTCGAACTGGCAACCTTCCGATTACCAGTGCAAATCCCAAGCCTTAGAACCACGCTTCTGGCCTTGTAGAATATTCATAAAATAAAAACTGAATATCACAAAAAATGCTCTTCGATGACAATAAAGCTCCTTGGAGCACAAAGGCAAAACGATTTGCCCTAAACAATTAGGCAATGAAATGTAACTAGATTCCCAATACAATAAGCCAAAAAACAAAGTCAAAGACAGAGCATGAATTCAATCTCATCCAGAGAATCACAAGCGCATAAGAACTCACTACTCACTTGTACAATACATTCAAACTGAACCAGCAGGAATTGTGGGAGACCCTCTGGATATATTGGGTGGAGGACAGTTCCTGGTGTTGATTTGGTAGGTCACTTCACCTTTTGGTGGACTACCCACAAACCCCATGGAACATAACACAGGCAAAGAAAATACAGCAGATACTTAACAAAAATAACAGTAACGTTAGTAAATGGCGCAACAAAGAACAAAATGGACATAAAACAAGACTTTGAACCCCAGCCAGGGAACAACCCTGGGCTGAGATATGGCAGCAGTGGACATGCTAAGGCTTGGGCATACCAGGGCCTGCTTATTCAAGATGATGGACTCTAAAAGCAGCTCACATACACAGATGCTTTGCTTTGTGTTGCAATATGGAGGTACTTTTGAAATATATACAGTAGAACAACTACAGCTGGAGTGTCTGTGATGGCACTGTGCTATGAATGCAGTGTGGTCCGGGACGTCCAGGAGGACCAGAGGAGGGCTTGTGCCTCCTCCAGACCGCGAGGGGGCGTCCGTCCTGGTTATGCCTGAGGAACCCTGGAGCCCAGCACTTCCGCCACACCAAGAAGTGCTGGGGGGAAGACTTTACGTGACGCCCGGAGAGCTGCCGGGAGGACAGCCGGCACTTCCGCCACGCTGGGGCGTGGCCAAGGAAGGAATGCCGGGAACACCTGGTGCTCATCCGGGAGTACTATATAAGGGGCCGCCTCCCTTTAGTCAGGGCGGAAGTCTGGTGGAAGAGGACGAAGCTAGCAGAAGGACTGGAGGCGGCCAGGAGAAAGAGAGGCACAGGACTGTGTGGCCTGGACTTGGGGGATTCGGTTCTGGAGGCACTGGGGTTGTGAGTGCACATAATTGTAAATAATATTGTAAATAAACGGTGTGTGGTGAAAATATGATGTCCGTCTGCCTGTGTCCGGGCCAGCGTTCACAGCAGCTAAGCAATACCAAGTGCTGATGGATCCTCTGTGAATGAGAGAGCCATGCCAAAGAGTCTCGTTACATTAAAAAGAAACGGCCAGTCCATAAGCATGTGGCTTCAGGGCAGAAGAGCACATCACATAAACCTCTAGTTGGCCCAATAAAGATATTTTTTCCTCCTCTTCATGTAAAAACTTAGACTGATGAAAAATTTTGTGAAAGCAATGAACAAGTGAAGGATTTTGATATTTGACAGAGGTTTTCATGAATAACTGATGCCAAAAATTAGGAAGGCATTTTTGTTAGTCCTCAAATTGGACATGTCTTCAATGATGAGCAGTTTGGAGATCTGCTAGTGGAGCCCGGGGACATCACATGGAAGGCATTCAAGGATGTTGTTTAAAATTTCTTGGCTACTATTGAACACCAAACTACATCCAGCTGGTTGACAACATGATTCAAGCATACAAAGCCAGGAAGTGAAACATGTCGCTAAAGAATCATTTTCTGCTTTCACACTTGGACCTCTCTGACGAACATGGATTAGGGTTTCACCTGGACATTGCAATGTTGGAAAAAACGGCATTAGGGCAAGTAGAATCCATTAATGCTGGCCAATTATTGACGGACCTTTTACGTTCTTTCATGTAACATTTTGAAAATAACAAAACCATTAATGCCACTTCTTTATGAAAACTTGTTACTATGTCTGTGGGAGGCAATAAGCAAGCCAAGAACATGCAAATACAAATGTCAGAACTTTATCTGAGGTTTCAGTTTTACACACATATCTGGATTTTTTGTAAGAGATGATAGTCAGTAGAAGAGGTGCTTTGCTTTGCTTTGCTTTTTTAGTATCTTCACATTATTTATTTTCCACAAACATAACTATAGCTTGCCGTTTTACATTTTTAATAACTGGAAAAATATTTAGGACAGAAGTATACAGTACATGCTCCATAAACTGAGGAGCTATAATTTGTGGTGGTAATAAAATGGTTGGTCAAGTGTTAAATCATCCAGTGAAACATCCTCTGTTCCTGCTTATTGGAGCGGAGGGTTTGGAGCCTTTTGCTGCTACAGAATTTGACGATGCTCTTTTCTTCTGGGGTTTTATGTAAATGCCATTTCTGAGCCACCCTACATTTGCTTTTGGCGTTTTCTATTATTTTATTAGCAAAGCTTAATTTTAAGAGAAGGGAAAACCTCAGATCTTTGGAGAGAAGGTGAACGAACTGAACCACTGGGAAACTAATCCAGCATGAGAGCACTTAAAATCATGAAATATGGAAATATGCAAGAATCCAGCAAAATGAACATTCATCTTCCAAACAGTTCATATGTTTTATATAACATACTGTACATACTTTGTTGACTTAATACATAACGTATGCACTTTATGTTCTTTGTCCCTTGGGTGCTTGGTAGCCACATTTTTTTTTGGATCTCCAAGGCATTGTTAATAATTCGAACAAATGACTGTATGTGCTAAATATGTCTTGTTTATGCCAAAGTTTCTTTTAGCCTCATTTGTCAAAGCTAAAACATAAAGGTAATATGACATTTATTACTAAAATGATCATACTGCAGTTTTCATTGTATTTGTGAGTTGCTACAGCTATTCTTGGTTACTGTGAAAGCATTAATTAAGGCAGTCGTGTTACGAAATACAGTGTGATGAGCTGTTGTTCAGGGCCTATAAAAATATTCACCCCCTTTGAAAGTTTTCACATTGTAATATTATACAACATTGAATCACAGTGAATTTCATTTGGCTTTTTTGGCACTGATTACCCAAAAAAGACTCTTTAATGTCAAACCTAAAACAGATCTCTGCAAAGTCATCTAAGTTTATCACAAATATAAAACATAAAACACTTGATTGCCTAAGTATTCTCTCCCTTTAATATAATCATCGTCGGTGTCGTCCCCTGATATCCCTCCTGGGGTCTTGGCCACAGACAAAGTTCCTGCAGTCATTTCTGTCCTGTGCCTTCTTCTCCAGCTGGCTCCAGTTGCACCCTGTTCTTGTGTTCCTTGACCTCCCCCTTTTTCACTTGCCCTGAGGATTCCACCATAATGCCTGTCGAGTTCTGTTGGTCGCTGGTTTGTGAAGTGTATCGCCTATCCGTCCAAAGCACCTCTTCCGTATTGCGTCTTCTGCAGTTAGCTGGTTAGTCCTCTGCTAGAGGCCACTGTTGCTGACCGTTTTGGTCAGTATATCCACAGCATCTGGCTTAGGTAGCTGTTTAAGAAATCTTACACTCTCTTGACTATACCTGCTGTGATTCTCCAAGTCTCTGTGCCGTACAACAGTACTTAATATGAGACCCCCAAATCATTACTGGTGTGGTCATCTGGTTTTAGACCTAACAGAATTAGCTCAATGGAGATCATTTGTCTGGGTTTTCCATTGATTGCAGTATAAATGCAGCTGAATGTGGAAGGTCCAGCTTGTTTTGACTCAGTATGGTGGCCTAACAATACAATACAATACAGTTTATTTTTGTATAGCCCAAAATCACGCAAGAAGTGCTGCAATAGTCTTTAATAGACCCTGCCTTTTGACAGCCCCCCAGCTTTGACTCTCTAAGAAGACAAGGAAAAACTCCCGAAAAAAACCCTAATAGGGAAAAATGGAAGAAACCTTGGGAAAGGCAGTTCAAAGAGAGACCCGTTTCCAGGTAGGTTGGGCGTACAGTGGATGTCAAAAAGAAAGGGGTACACACAATACAATACACGGAACAGAACACAAGTAGTCCTCAATACAATATAACAGTAAAATAAAAATATTACAAGTACAGAGCAGAATTCAACAGTAGATTATATCACATATTAGGATTTGGAGAGACCTTGGCCATCAAGCTGCCTCCCCTACTGGCCATTCCACAGCTGAGTCAGTGCCGGGTTAGCTAATCTGATAAAAGAACCCCTCTACCCGACGTTTCCTGTGATCCTCCATCAGGGATTACTTTACCTTAGGCAGGCAAAACAACTTGACAGGCGGGCAGTGGCACCGAGTGCCGCATTTGAGTACCAAGAAGAGAAACAGAATAGGTGAAGGTTAGTATCCAATTAGAACTATCATGTTACTTATGTTTTAGTGCTAATGACTAACAACAGAGATGCAGTCTGTACAGTCAATCAGCAGCTCTAGTCAGGGTGTGCTAAACTGACGTAGTGAGTCTTCAGCTGGGATTGAAAAGCTGAGACCGAAGGGGCATCTCTTATTGTAGTAGGCAGACCATTCCAAAGTTTAGAGGCCCTGTAACTAAAAGCTCAACCTCCCGCTGTTATTTTATTAATCCTTGGAATCATAAGCAGACCGGCATCTTGAGATCTTAATGTGCGCTCTGGTTTGTAAGTCACGATAAGTTCAGACAAGTAAGCCAGGCCTTGGCCATTTAATGCTTTATATGTTAAAAGGAAGATTTTGAAATCTGCCCTAAACTTAACCGGGAACCAGTGTAAGGATTTAAGAACTGGAGTTATATGTTCGTATTTTCTTGTTGTTGTAATAATTCTTGCAGCAGCATTTTGGATTAACCGGAGGTTTTATAAAGAACAGTTTGAACATCCAGTGAACACCGCATTGCAGTAGTCAATCCTACTAGAAATAAATACATGAGTTAATTTCTCAGAATCCTGTTTATTTAGAAAATGCCTTAATTTCCCAACATTTTTAAGATGGAAGAAACATGATTTGGACAACTTTGTAATTCGAGCTTTAAATGATATGCTAGAGTCAAAGATAACTCATAGATTGTGGGCTGATTCAGTAAAATTAATGGTGATTCCAACTGAGTTAAATGATGACAAAATATTGTTGCAATCAGCGTCATTCCCTCCAATAATTAACATCTCTGTTTTATCTGTGTTTAAAGACAAGTAGTTCTCATCCATCCACTCCTTTAATTCACTAACACAACTAATTAAAGACAACATTGGAGAAACTTCATTTGATCTAAATGAAAGGTATAACTGGGTGTCATCTGCATACGAGTGAAAATTAACATGTTTTCTAATGAGAGATCCCAGTGGAAGCATGTAAAGTGAAAACAGTAAAGGTGGCCCTGCGGGACACCATATCTCACTTCTGTGTATAGTGATGGAGTACTGTCAGCACATTTCTGTATGTACTGGAATCAATTTGATAAATAAAAATTTTCCAAATAGAATGGTCAAATGTGTCAAACGCTGCACTTATGTCTAACGACATAATTACAGTGGAGTTTTCTTCATCAGAAGATATCAGAATGTCGTTTACAACCCTCGTTTTTGCCGTTCATGTACTTTTGAAAAGTGCAGAAATCAGACTGGAATTTCTTAAATAAACTGTGATGTGTAACGTGTGACTGAAGCTGATTGGCAACTACTAACCCACACAATGAAGACAAAACAACACTCCAAGCAACTCCGTGAAAAAGATAAAAAGTACAACATGGGATGGAGACATGAAAATATCTAATTCACTGAATATCCAATTACGTCAGTCATTAAGAAATGAAGAGAATATGGATTGGCTGGAAATCTGCTGAATCAGGAATTGTGTAAGAAGAACACCAGTGAGGGGCGCCACCAAGAGACCTCTAAGAACTCTCACACTACAGTAGATAAGAATGGAGAGACTGTGCAGACCACAACTGTGGCCTGGGTGATTTGTGATTGCATCACAAATATACCATTTAATAATTCATATAATAGTTTATGTATGTAAATTTATAATGTATATTTTTGCTTGTTAAGTTATATTTAATTCATTGTCTATATATACATGATTAATTTCTGATCTCTCCAACAATTCTGCCTGGTTTCCATCACGAATGGAGCTCTTTTTAATTTCCAGTGATGGCCATTATTCACTGCCCAGATGAACTATCTGTATGACTCTTAGAGATCGGGTAACCTTGATGTGGTGACAGCCCACCAAAACATCACTATTCAGGATAAGAAGACTTGGTTCTGTTAACCTGTCAGAGAAGGGTCACCTTTTAGTATCGGAAAGCACTTGTTTGATTTATTTTGCACATCTTTCTATGTCTCTTTAATAGGGTGGTTCAACACAAGCACACAAGCACATCACAGGGTATGACCACACTGTCTCATGATTTGAGTGTCCTGTGGAGTCTGCTTTGGAAGTATGGGGTACCAGGCCAACTGTTCAGTCCCTGTACAACCAGAGCAAAAACCACCGGCAGTAATTTAGACTTGTTCTTGTGGGTGTGACACTCCGCCAGGGCTGCCCTTTGTCACCGATTGTATTCATAATTTTTGTGGACATAATTTCTAGGCGCAGCCATGGGCTGGACGGTGTTGAGTTTGGTTGCCTAAGGGTGTGTGCTTTTTGGGGATGATGTGGTCAGCTGGCTTTGTGGGGCTGAGACCTTAGACATGCCCTGGGGCGATTTGTGGTCGAGGTGACGATCAGCATCTCGAAGTCTGAAGTCATAGTTCTCAGTCGGAAAAGGGTGAAGTCCTCTATCCATGTTGGGAATGAGGTGCTGCATGAAGTGAAGAAATTTAAATATCTTGGGTTCTTGTTCATGAGTGAGGGACAATGGGAATGGGAGATCAGAGTGATGTCAGCAGTCATGCGGACAGTGTACTGACCAGCTGATGAAAATGGACCTGAGAAGAAAAGCAAAGCTCTCGATTCAGTTAACCTACATTTCTACCCTCACCTATGGTCACGAACTGTGGGTAGTAAGCAAAAGAACTAGATTTTAGATACAAGCGGCATAAATGAGCTTCTTTGCAGGGTGTCTGAACTCAGCCTTAGAGATGGGTGAGAAGCACAGACATGCGGGAGGAGCTCAAAGTGGAGGCACTGCTCCTCTACATTGAAAGCAGCCATTTGGGGTGGTTCGGGCATCTGATTACGATGCCTCCTAGATGCCTCCCCGGGGAGATGTTATGGGCATGTCCAACCAGGAAGAAGCCTTGGGGCTGACCCAGGACATGCTGAAGAGATGATATCTCTCAGCTGGCCTGGAAACCCCTTGGTATCCCCCAAGAGAATATGCAGGAGGTAGCAAGGAAACTGTCTGGGCATCATTGGTTAGACTACTGCTCCTGCGACAGAAAATGAATGGAAAGTTAGATAGATGGTCCCTTGATTTATGCTAAACAGTTTCCATGATATCACCTAACTTTGTAATGATCTTCTTAATAGATTCCATGCATAATCAGTCACTGCAGTGCAGACCAGCTGTAGCTTCCATTAATATGCATCCCAACAAAGAAATTCCCTGAGCTTTATTCAAATGACAAATGTTTTAACAAATTAACAGAATTTATAACCGTTTTGTGATTCAGCTACTACACTTTTCCTGTTTTATTCCCAAATGACCAGCACATGAACAACTCACATCTGATTAATTAAAGTTAAATCCAAGTCCAGTTTTTATTCTACCCCTGTGCCCACCCTAAATGACACACGTGGATGCAGATTTACAGCCGCAACATTAAAGGCAAGCAGTGAGATGGAGTGTTTCCATAAGGAGTGTTGACATTTTTAAAAACATTTTAAAATATTGCATTTGCCACTCTTTCAAAATGGAGTCAAATAAAAAAAAAAACTAGCAAAGCAGTGAGATGAACATTGAATCCATTTTTAGTTCTAATTTAAATTAGCATGTAACAAAGCAGTTTAAATTTACCTGCAGCTGTTGTTTGGGCTTTTTCTATTTTTAATCTCTCATATACTTACTTTTGATTTATTTTGTCCTGTTCACTTTTATCTCCAAATCTTCTCCATCACTGCCTTGAGTGGTTGCAGAGGGCCAGAGACTGTCCTGAGAAGCATCAAGCCTCAGGTTGGACCAACATCATCGGGTACCCTCACACCCACTCGAGATGAGCTCAGTGCCAATAATATTTAAACTTGGAGAAAAATGTGACGGCTCTGCATTGGTGTCCATTTCAGCCGTGGCGCCTAAAGCTTAATGTTCAGCTCCTATCATATGCCTCTGTTATTAACCTGCCATTTGTCCTGTTGTGTGGTGGTAGTGGTGGCAGTCATAAAATATTCAGAACATGTGTATAGTTTATTATGGGAAAATGTAGTGCATCACAGTGTTTGAGTAAAATGATGTTACGTAGAATCTAACTGTGTGGTTTCCACAAATGATAAAGCAGGCCCTATGATTTTTACCATAACGTCTTTCAATACTGATAAAGGAGAGGTTAGGAGCACGCGCTGATACAGCATGTTGCCGCACCCACCACATGACAAACCACCTCAGGATGCCAGATTAGGACCCGAGTGCAGCCGTGCAACGGGTGACACCTCAGCACCACACTACTTCAGATGAATTGGAACAGTGTGAGGTTTTTTATGGTGGCTGGAGTGCCAATCCTGCCATCAACCCCCACGTTTTCCCTGCAGGTTGGAAGGCCTACATGCAGGGCTGGATGCAGATTAATGTCATACGCAGGACGGAGCAAATGCAGGTTGAGAGCACTTGGTCAAGGGCCCAACGGAGTGAAATCAATTCTGGCATTTACAGGATTTGAACCAGCAACCTTCCGATTGCCAGTGCAGATCCCCAACCACAGAGCCACCACCCCGGCCGATAGGGAAGAAAACAATATTAAACTAGCATTCTCCATTCCACTCAATCCAATTCATGGTTTGCTGGGCCAGAACCTACTGTATCCCTATCGCAGCAGCAGTGGGCAACAAGCAGGAACCAGCAGTTCACAGGGTCCACTCAGGTAACACAGGACCAGTTTGGAATCGCCAGTTAACCCAACATACATATGGCTGAAGTACGCAGAGGAGCTTCACATGGACATGGGCAGACCATGAACCCAGGGCACTGGATCCTTGAGGAAGACCTTCTAACAGCTCTGTCAAAGTGCTTCCCATTGAAACATCACAGATTCAATGTAGTGTACTGTAAATGACAAGTGTAGTCATTTCTTCATATTTTCTTCTAAACAACTAATGGAGATCAATACATTTATTCATATTTTTTATACTGAAAGCAACATTAATGATTTATCATAAAATATTCCTACAAAACAAATCTTACGGTATATTGGTGACAATATTGTTCAGCTTTTTGCTGCTATGTTTTTCCAAGCAGACATATCATTTGAATGTATTTACACGTCTTCTTCCAGGGCGTGTTTATAGCCTGAACTCCAGTGTCTTGTGAGGCAGACGCTTAATGAAGTGTGTCGTGGGACGTGAGGCCGGTGGCACATCTGAATAATCTTTAGTCTACTTCAAAGAGTAATGTGCAATTAGTAGCTGAAAACTGCAAGAATCTTCTTGTACAACAGATTGTCGCAAGGCTAACAGAAACGTTAATGTTCGCCTGTTTTACACGTGAGAGCACTCTCCTTACATTCGTCACTGGCTGTCTTGTAGAAGATTTGATGATTTGCTCTTATATGATACATTGGATTCAGAAAGTATTCAGACCCCTTCACTTTCTGCGCACTTTATTGTGTTGTAGACTTAATTTTAAATTAACAATTATTCTATTTTTGCCCATCAATACACTCAATAATTCATAATGACAATGAGAAAACATTTTTAGATACATTTGCAAATTTATTAAAACTATAATCTCTCATTTCTACAAGTATTCAGACCCTTTGCTGTGGCACACCAGATTGTGGTCAGATGCAGACTGTTTGCTTTAAGAGAAGTGTCTAGAAAGTGACTGGAGTTTACCAGTGGCAAACTGAATCGATTGGACAGAGTTTAGAAAGGCACACACTGGTGTACTGTATATAAAAATCCCACAATGCATGCTGCATGTCCGGAGAAAAAGCAAGCCATGAAGTTTTTCTGTGGACCTCCATGATCAAATTGTGGTGAGGCACAGCTCAGGGCAACGGCACAAAACCATTTCTAAAGCTTTAAGTGTATAGAGGAGCACAGTGGCCTCAGTGCTTTTGACATGGAAGAAGTTCAGAACCACCAAGGCTGACCAACCTAACTAACTGGGCAAGAAGGGCTTTGGTCAGGGAGGTGACCAAGAATCTAGTGGTCAATCTAACAGAGCTTTCCGAAATCCTCTGCTAGGATGGGAGAACTTGTTAGAAGGACATCAATCTCATCAACACTCCATCAATCAGGTGTTTAGGGTAGAGTGGCGAGACATAAACCACTCTTGAGTACAAGGCCTACATGTGTGACAGCCTGCTTGAAGTTTGCCAAATTGCATTTAAAGGATTCAGAGATCATGAGAAAAAAGATTCTCTGGTCTGAAGAGACAAAAGCTGAACGGCTCTGAGAGCATGAGGCAAAAAACAAAAACTGAACTGTTTGCACAGAACTCCGAGCACTTTGTCAGGTGAAGACCAGGCCCTGCTCATCACCTGCCTTTTCCCACCTATGGTTATTTAGTACAGTGCTGACAGCATCGCATTATGGCGGCTGTTCTCAATAGCAGCGACAGGGAGACAGGTCAGAATTGAGCGATGGAGGAAAGTAGCCAAATACTGAGAGGTACTCAAAGAAATCCTGCTCCATAGTGCACAAGACCTCAGTCTGGGGTGATAGCTCACCTTTCAGCACAACAACGACCTAAAACAGACAACAAAGACAAAGCTGGAATGGCTTTGGGATAAGACTCTCAATGTCCTTGAATAGCCCAGCCAAAGCTCAGACATAAACTCCATAGAACATCTGTGGAGAGACCTGAAGATGGCAGCTTACAGACACTTCCCATCCAATCTGATGGAGCAAAAGAGGATCTGCCAGGAGGAATGGGAAGCAGTAATCAAAGCAGTCATTGCTGCCAAAGGGGCTTCTACAAAGTACTGAATAAAGGGTCAGAATACTTCTATGAATGGGAGATTACAGTTTTTGAGGCTTAATACATTTGCAAACCTTTCTGAAAACATGGGCAAAATCGTCACTTTTAACAATTTCAAATTAAATTCACAACATAGTAAAATGAATACTTTCTGAATCCAATGTATAGTGAGAACTGAAAATAATAAACCATTACAATATATTTTTTTTTGTGAACTTTCATTTTTTTTAAGCGATTACTGCCATCTGCTGTCAACTTTTGATAATCAGTCTACTGAGGTTCCCAAAATACATCTTTGTGTGCATTCCCAGATATTCATGCCAGCCTGTTTTTACAGTTTGAATAGTGTTTGTGTGTATATATATATATATATATATATATATATAGCAGACCCTCGTGACCCTGTAATTAGTATAGTAACGGGTTGGATAATATATAAAGTGCGGACGGAAAGTATTCAGACCCCCTTCAATTTTTCACCCTTTGTTATATTGCAGCCATTTGCTAAATTCATTTAAATTAATTTTTTCCCTCATTAATGTACACACAGCACCCCATATTGACAGACAAAAAAACGAATTTTTGAAATTGTTGCAGATTTATTAAAAAAGAAAAACTGAAATATCACATGGCCCTAAGTATTCAGACCCTTTGCTCAGTATTTAGTAGAAGCACCCTTTTGAGCTAATACAGCCATGAGTCTTCTTGGGAAAGATGCAACAAGTTTTTCTCATCTTGGTCTCATCAGACCAGAGAATCTTATTTCTCACCATCTCAGAGTCCTTCAGGTGTCTTTTAGCAAACTCCAAGATAGAACTTTTTGGCCTTAATTCTAAGCGGTATGTGTGGAGACAACCAGGCACTGCTCATCACTTGTCCAATACAGTCCCCACAGTGAAGCATGGCGGTGGCAGCATCATGCTGTGGGGGTGTTTTTCAGCTGCAGGGACAGGACAACTTGTTGCAATCGAGGGAAAGATGAATGCGGCCAAGTACAGGGATATCCTGGACAAAAACCTTCTCCAGAGTGCTAAGGACCTCAGACTGGGCCGAAGATTTACCTTCCAACAAGACAATGACCCTAAGCACACAGCTAAAATAACGAAGGAGTGGCTTCACAACAACTCTGTGACTGTTCTTGAATGGCCCAGCCAGAGCCCTGACTTAAACCCAATTGAGCATCTCTGGAGAGACCTAAAAATGGCTGTCCACCAACGTTTACCATCCAACCTGACAGAACTGGAGAGGATCTGCAAGGAGGAATGGCAGAGGATCCACAAATCCAGGTGTGAAAAACTTGTTGCATCTTTCCCAAGAAGACTCATGGCTGTATTAGCTCAAAAGGGTGCTTCTACTAAATACTGAGCAAAGGGTCCGAATACTTAGGACCATGCGATATTTCAGTTTTTATTTTTTAATAAATCTGCAACAATTTCAAAAATTCTTTTTTTTTGTCTGTCAATATGGGGTGCTGTGTGTACATTAATGAGGGAAAAAATTAATTTAAATGAATTTAGCAAATGGCTGCAATATAACAAAGGGTGAAAAATTGAAGGGGGTCTGAATATTTTCCGTACCCACTGTATATTATGAAAGATAACCCCGGACACAGACAGACACTTAGACAGCCAGATGTCCAAAACACACACTTTTATTTTAGTTCTGCACAACACAGCCACAATAACTCACACGGCTCAAAGACTTACAATAACTCAGTCCTTTCTTTTCTCTATTCCTTCTGCCGCCTCCACTCCTCTCTCGCAAGCTCTGTCCACTACCACCCGACTCCGGCTCCCTGAATGGAGTGAGGTGGCTCCTTTTATGGCACACCCAGGTGTGCTCCAGATGCTCCCTGGTGATCTTCCGACAGCACTTTTGGCGGTGGCCACAGACCCCCACAGGGGTGAACTTCCCAGATGCTATCCAGGGGTCCTGCCCTCTTGCGTGCCCGGGAAGATATAGCCCCTCTCCCAGTCTTTCCCTTATCGAGGTGTCCCGGTGGGGCAAGGTCCCTGGTCGTATACATATACATACAAGGGGGAGTCAAGCTAAAGTTAGAATTTATTAGAAAATGGCGCAAACCTTAATGAATTTCCCCTTGGGATTAATAAAGTATCTATCTATCTATATCTAATGTCATTTCTCAATGGAGTCTCCACCCTTCTCAATGCACTTGCGCCACCTGCCTGGATTCCAGCAGAATAAAAGGTTTTGTCTTGTCCTCCCAACCACTCATGCTCTTCACATTGTCATCTGTCTTGAATCGACGACCACCCAGATGTTTTTTAGTGGTACAAAAAGGTGGAACTTGCACGGTGCCAAATCTGGCAAATAAGGAAGATGTGGCAATACCTCAAACTTCAGTTTCTCCAGACAAGCCTTAATGTTCTTGGCAGTGTGTCAGCGGGCGGGTGGGCATTGTCTTGCAGCAAAAGGACTCCTTGAGACAGCAGACCCCGCCACTAGGATCGAATAGCAGGCTTCACATTGGTCTCCAGCAGGTCACAGTAACTAGTACCCCTCGGCATGTAGTGTTCGACAATAACTCGGGTGCACGAGTGGTTGGGAGGACAAGACAAAACCTTTTATTCTGCTGGAATCCAGGCAGGTGGCACAAGTGCACTGAGAAGGGTGGAGACTCCATTGAGAAATGACATTATCAGTTTGTTAAAGTTCATTCCATTTTCTAACAAATCCCATTTAATAACTTTAGCTTGACTCCCCCTCGTATTTAGAGAGAGAGTATATGGTGTATATAAACCTGATGGACTTCTTTCTTAATAATAATAATAATAATAATAATAATTCTTTACATTTACAGAGCACTTTTCTCACTACTCAAAGCACTTTACACAGTGAGCCAATTCAACCACCACCAATGTGCAGCGTCCGCCTGGGTGATGCGACGGCAGCCATTTTTGCACCAGTATACCCACCACACATTAGCTGTTAGGTGGTGAAGGGGTGACAGATAGTTAGATAATTAGAGACAGGGGATGAAAAGGAGGCCAGAATGGCTAGGCCATGGAGAAAGGATGCCCAGGGATCTTTTATGACCACAGCAAGGCAGGACCTCGCTTTTACGTCTCATCCGAAGGGCGGCACCATGGTTACAGCATCGTGTCCCCAGCACTGCACTAGGGCATTGGGATCCACATTAGACCACAGGGTAAGCGCCCCCTGCTGGCCTCACCAACATCTCATCCAGCCGCAACCTAAGCTTAGTAACAAATAAAAACGTGTCTGTATTTAACACTGATATTTAAAAGTCCTAATATCTAGAATTACATACTCTTAAGATTTTTTATCCATAACTAGGTCAGTGAAAAGACAGAGTTGTTTAATGCTTAAGATTTGTTAATTGAGACGATCTTCTGAAGGTTGAAATTTCTTAATCCTCTATTGCATCAAAGGATTTAATGTCTGGTATTCTGGTAATTTTTAAGTTCAAAATTATTAATTGTGGTTTTATTTTCTTCCAGATTGTGCAGGCTGTGGCAGAGACATCAAGAATGGTCAGGCGCTCTTGGCTCTTGACAGACAATGGCATCTGGGGTGCTTCAAATGCAAGGTCTGCAACAAGGTGCTCACGGGAGAGTACATCAGCAAGTGAGTGCTTCATCCATAATCCATATCGTTGTATGTCCGTGTTTTTTATTTAACTTATAGCCCATGAACGTATAAACCACTATAGAGCTGTACTGGGAGGCTTGAGGATTTTGGTTCAGCCCCTAACACTGACTCACTGGGTGACGGTCAGCAAGTCTTTTAATCTGTGAATGAACTTGTTATGGCAGTAAATGAAGAAATACACTTTGTGTGTGACTATGTGGGGTGGAAATTCATTAAGGAAAGGCACTATACTGTATAAATTCAAAAGGCTGCTGGCAGAGTCGACTCACGGTGAGGCCCAGAGTGACTAGATTTGCTCCTCAGTCCTCCACTATACAAACATGGACACAATTGTAATGCGTGCGTGTGTGTGTGTGTGTGTGCAGAACTTGTTGGGATTATATACGTATATAATGGAAAGGCACTCTATAAAGTCACAGAATGACACGCTGTATGACAAGTCCCTTGACCACCCAATGTGCCAATCATAGTAATATGGAGCTCCTTCCATTATCTGTAGAAAACTCCCCAGGATGATGTCCATTATGGAAAGGCACTATATGCTGTGGTTTTTTCCAAGTTCCATTACTGTTTCACTACGTGCTCCTAAGAAGGTCACTTTACCTTCTGGTACACCAGTTGGAGACCCATGACAGCAGTTACAGTGTAACTTAACCTTGTGACATAAAATCACATGGTTAAGTGCTGAGCACCAACTCACTGCTGATGGAACTTGACACATTTGTTTACGCACTTGAATTTGGAAGTTGCTTTGGACTGAACTGTCAGCCTTACAGAAAAAAATAATTGACTGGAGCACAGTGCAAATATGTTATTGAATTTGCAGGCCGGACCCCTGTGTCCTCTACTTTTGTTATAATCTGTCATACTCAGGAGACTGTACATGGGGTGCTCTTGGACAAGCCGAGGATCTCTCAAATCTCCCTCATCTCCAGAGTACTTGCCAGAAATGTATTTTTCTGTTTATTAATATGGAAACTGCTGTTCTTTAACAAAGAAGGAAGTCCTTTGAATTTCAGTCTATTGTGATTGTATATACTAAACAAGATTATATAGCCTGGAAAAAAAGAAGTGAGCAAGTGCTGAAACGGAGATGGTCCATCTGCTTATCGGAGTGGTACAAGTCAGTCCCCGGGTCGGAGGCGTAAACGCTGTGGAGTGCAGTGTGCCCTGAATATAACAACACAGCACTTCCTTACTGCTGAGCTGCTGTTTCCTCTATCAGCCTTTGTCACGGCTCTCAGTCACGCTGGACCCATTTTGCTTTCCTTCACAGATTTTTGTTACGTGTCATGCCAGGTCTGGTTCTTCTCAGTCTTACGCATGGGAGAATACGCAGCCTGGAGTATCGTGGGCATTAATACAAGGGAAGCGAGCAAGGAGGGCGCTTGTGTTTATTCAGTTGTGCTCACTTGAGGTATAACCTGTTTGCGGCCTCATCTGGTCACTAGAGAGCGGGACTTTAGGGACCTTCAGATCTCAACTTGATGTTATTTTGGACAGTCTGGATGAACAGGATGGACGAGCCAGTTGGGCTGAATGACCCGTTATGGCCACAATTGTTCTAATGTTTGTCTTTACGTTTTAAAACAAACAAAAATATATTGTACTTATGCACTACACATTCTTTATTGCAGTAAATGGTGTATGTTAGGTTACTTTTTATTTTCTGTTTTGGATATTAAATTGTATTGATGGAATTTTTGATTTTATTTACTTTACTTTTATTTATCTCCTTTTTGACATGAACTGCTATATTCTGTCATTCATTTTCCACTTCCATTTCTTCCAGTACAGAGTAAGAGGAAACTTTAATAAGTTAAGATATCCATCCATCCATCCATTTTCCAACCCGCTGAATCCAAACACAGGGGCACGGGGGTCTGCTGGAGCCAATCCCAGCGCACAAGGCAGGAAACAAACCCCGGGCAGGGTGCCAGCCCACTGTAGGTCACACACACAGTATGCACCAGGGACAATTTAGGATCGCCAATGCACGTAACCTGCATGTCTTTGGACTGCGGGAGAAAACCCACACAGAGGAGGACACAGGGAGAACATGCAAACTCCACACAGGGAGGACCTGGGAAGCGAACCTGGGTCTCCTAACTGCGAGGCAGCAGTGCTACCCACTGTGCCACCGTGCCGCCCAAGTTAAGATATGTTAAATGTTATCCAAATTCCACATAAGTACGATAAACAAAACACTGCTAATTAAAATAAATGTTATTACATAATTAATAGTGAATATCTCATAGCTCAAGGGCTCAAAACTATTTTCAAACTAAGGACCCCTTAGAAGGTAGAAAGAAAATTTTGGACCCACTCAGTCACAAAACTCCAAACAAATCATATATTACCACCAATTGCATAGAATCATTTAGAATTACAGCTGCACTTACTGACAATGGCCGTGTCCCTGGTCAGTCAGTGAGATGTCTGTGACGATGTGCCAGGAGTGATGGATGACACAAAGACTCTGAGAGCCTCCTCCACATGCAAACGTCTCCTGTACTTTGTCTTGATAGCAGCAAGTGCTGAGAATGACGACCTGCAAAGCCAAAATCTTTATAATTATCGTCATAGCTTACTTTTTTACCAGTTTAGTGGGTGTATTTTCATTAGATGATATAGCTTGACTCAAGAACCTTAAAAAGTAGGATATATTAACGCGGCCACATGCACACACGGACGTGCTGTCTGCAAAGTCTGTACGTTGTTTAACACTTTTTTGGTTTGTTCAATAAAGGACATTGTTCTTTGCCTTGTGGTTATTGTTTAAAATAAGTGAAAAGGAGACTAACCAGACTGTTAGCACACCAAGAATATGTGATATTTATTAAATTTTAGTGAACCTCCGTGCCGTGTATCTCAGACCCCACTTTGAGAAATACTCATCTAGAATTTGAATGTTATTGTGCCTCACATTTTACAGTTTCTCCTGATCTCTTCAATTAGTCTTTAGTTTTCCGAAGGTCTTTTATTAGCTGATTTGATCATCAGTCAGTGTTTCATTTTATCTTATTATTATCTTTTATCTTTTATTTTGGTCACGGCTCACCAGGTCTCTGGATCAGTGGGTCTCACATTCTGGCCTGGACGACTGCATTTCCTTCCAACCATCTTTTTCTTTTAATTGAACTCTTACCTTCATTAAGTAAGCTGTTACTTCCAGGCTTCTATGTTGCAGTTTGAAAACAGAAATTGCTAAACCTGGTGTGATAAATGTGGACTGGAATGTAGCAGGCGTTTATGTATGCGCTGCATATTACATGGGGATACTCTGGCCGTCTTTGTCCTGCTTTTTAAGATTTTCATCATCATCGTGATTTTCATTCAACTTTTCTAGCTGCCGATTACTAATGAGTGTTCTTGTGTTCATGACACTGACAGAGCTGCAGTCCTTCAGCATTTGGGGTCGTCTATTCTTCGGTCTACTTCACTTGGCATTAATAGACCACAATTAAGGGAGACTGGCCATCAGCACGTGCTGCCATATTGGACAGGCACTTCTGGCTGTAAACGCAGAAGAAGTAACTTGTTATAAATATACCTGTATGCGTATGTAACACCTTACTGAATTACATAACAAAAAATACACAATATTTTATATTCTTCATTGGTAATTAGTTTTCCTTGCTTTTCTGTATCAAGAACTTTAACTTTTGCTTGTGAGGTTGTTCTAGTAACATACCACATGCTTAGCCATGTGTAAAAACTGGCGACGATAAATAAAAATACCATGGAGATAAAGGAAATGGTACACTCTGATATGTAGCACAAAAATGAATGCAGTAATACGGTTATAAACATTCACATTTGCATCAGCCTTAAAATTGGTATTCTTTATTCTGTATTTGGTTGTCCAAGCTGGACTTTGTGGTGTGTGTTTATTACTGTCTACATATTGGCTGTATTCGTTTCTGCATGTAGCTTTATGCTATATGCTCCTTGGTTATATACATACAAGATTCAGTCAGGCAGCCAGTCAATCCTTTTCTAGACCAAGGGTTGCGGGGGTCTGCTGGAGCCTATCCCAGCTGGCATAGCACGCAAGGCAGGAACAAACCCTGGACTGGGCGCCAGTCTATCACCAGGAAAGCACACACACAACGGACAGCTTAGAGTCACCAGTCCAACTAAGCTGCATATCACTGGACTGGTGGAGGAAACCCACGCACACACGGGGAGAACATGCAGACTCCACGCAGGGAGGACCAGGGAAGCGAACCCGGGGTTTATGAAGTGTAAAGTGTCATCTGTGAGTCGTACATTGACTCAAGGCAGGCTGTATTGTAGGCACAGAGCTGGACAGTTTGACATCCGTGGCAGAGTGACGGGCGCTGAGCAGGCTACTGTCAGTCATGGAGAATCCACTGCATCCACTGAACAGGATCATCTCCAGACAGAGGAGCAGCTTCAGTGACAGACTACTGTCACCATCCTGCTCCACTGACACACTGAGGAGTTCGTTCCTCCGCCACACTATGCAACTCTTCAGTTCCACCCGGGGGAGTAAATGCTAACATTATACAAAGTTATTGTCTGTTATACCTGCATTGTTATCACTCTTTAATTTAATATTGTCTTTTATCAGTATGCTGCTGCTGGAGTAGGTGAATTCCCCTTGGGGATTAATAAAGTATCTATCTATCTATCTATATTATATAGAGTCTATCTATCTATCTATATTATATAGAGTCTATCTATCTATCTATATTATATAGAGTCTATCTATCTATCTATCTATCTATATTATATAGAGTCTATCTATCTATCTATCTATATTATATAGAGTCTATCTATCTATCTATCTTCAAGGCAAAAAATGGTTAATAGGAAAATGGCAAAAGAGAGTTACGCTTTTAATATTTAGAAACAAATATTTTTAAATTGATTATACAGTATAATATCACTCTGTAACATTTTACTGAATGTAGAATAAAAAAAGGAAAAAGAGCTGCTAAATCAAACAGTCAGATCAAATAAAGAGCAAACTGGTTTCAAAACAAACCTGCAGCTGCTGGGGTCTCCAGGACCCCACTGTTCAGGCTGTGGCTGCCCAGGACCTTGCGTATGCATTGCAAGTGTTACCAGCCTCATGGTCTAGGGCACGGGTGTCGAACTCCAGTCCTGGAGGGCCGTAGTGGTGGCAGGTTTTCGTTCTAACCATCTTCTTTATTAGTGTCCAGTTTTTGCTGCTAATTAACTTCTTTATCTTTAGTTTTAATTAACTTGCTCAGGCCCCTTTGTTGTTTCTTCCTCCTTAATTAGCAGCCAAACAATAATGAGACACACAACAAGCCACCACATGACCAGCTTACCTGTGCCCATCACACAATAATTGAAAATAAAGAAAGGTGAACGTCTCGGTAAAGTTGATCTCTCAGGTCACCAAAACATTTTGACGGTTTTCTTAGAAAAAACAGAAAAATCAACAATTTTGGAAATGTCTGCTGTGGTGGAATGAGAGCAGCAACAGGCCACTGAATTAATTAACAAGGAGAATAACCTTCTCATTAAGAGTCCCAGTTTAGCTGGTCATCTGTTGGCTCGTTTCACATCTCACTTCTGTTTGGCTGTCATTTAATGAAGAAAGGAATCAATTCAGAGGACTGAATCGTCCAAAACAGGGCTATTAAAATTAAGGAGTGAATTAGCAGTGAAAACTGCTCGCTGATTAGGTAAAGGGTTAGAAAGAAAACCTGCAGCCACTGCGGCCCTCCAGGCCTGGAGTTCGACACCCCTGGTCTAGGTGAACCTGGGCCAGGTACAATCCACTGTAGCTACAGGGCATAGCCACAGCGATATGGTGCAAAGTATAAAAGAAACAGGCAGCAGTCCCGAGTCTCAGACCATACTTCTCTGTTCTACTTTATTCTCCTTTTACCAGAAATATTTATTTGCTTCAGTTTCTGCATAGATCAACATGGCAATCAGTGAAACAATGGTGCAAGCCAATTTCTCCCCTTGAACAGACGGTGTAAACACATTTACTTTGGTTCAACAATGGTATTGTGGCCAACTATCAAAAAGTACTTGATTAGAAACCAATGTCCTCAGAACTCGTTCATTTTCCAAGGAAGCAGACAATTCTGTTATCACCACATTGCGTGTGGATGAGATACTTAATCAAATGACACTAAGCAACACACAGAAATGTCATTTTCTTTAGAATACTGAATTCTAGCCCATTACACAAGCACACGATGGCGGCTTTTCTTGCTGGCTTTCTGCTTCGTGCCACTCCTAGCTGGTGGACACATTGTCAGTTGTTGTTTTCAGATTTCTGAGCTCCGCGTGTCTCCGGCTCAGAGTGAATACAATTCAGGAAATCAAATGAAGCTAACGAGCACCCAGTACGGCATATGCAGTTGAAAACATTTACCCCCATTAAATATTACCATAGGTGACTCAATGGTTAGTGGTGCTGCTGCCCCGCTTTAGTGTCCCGAGTTCAAACCCTGGCCCATCCACTCGCATACCTGACTCATGTGCTGGCTGCGTGCTGAAGTCGTGCAGGTTCCGTAAACTTGTCATGTCAGACTGGCTTAAGGTGCCCAGTGATGTCCCGGTGCTCCACGTGGTGTTGGCTGCTGTCCTGTGTCTGATACTATTGAGGCTGGGACTCTTTATTAGAATACGTAACAGATTATTTTCATTTTCGTCACATGAAACATTCAGTGTGGCTCTAAGCAAATTATTATGTTATTTGATAGAGAGAACAATTATTCTGTAGATTTCTACAGAATAGACTCCATGGCAATTAAAAAGACATTTTATTAATTTCAATTTATTCAGTTTTCGGAAGTCAAATAACATAAAGTGTTCAAGGAAGCAACTCATTTATATAATAAAAAATACTTTTTCATGTCAGTCCTGTAGGAGCCCAAAATTCAAAGCTTTTATTTATTTGAACATCATGAGAAGGCAGAAACAAATCAATGAGAGGACATCAGTGTGAAACACCAGCCACTCATTCACATCAGGCCAGTGTTGAGCTGTCAGGAGGGTGGACTGTGAGGGAGACACATGAAGGTGAGGAGAACTTCAAAGCAGCATGGACTGTGAGGAAGATGCGTGATGAGGAAAAAACAAGGGTGTTACTGCCATCTAGAGGACAGTCGTGAAAACTAAGAACTGAACTGTTAAAGCTGTGTGCCTATGCTGTATATACAGCATACACTTACTGGACATTCTCAAACACACATCAAGTGATTCTGGGTCAGTGTTGATCTTGGCCCCCCACATGTCAGGCATGGTCATGTGTTCTGGACAGAGCATCAATCCACCGCAGGCCCCATTTGAAATCGCACTTTAACCTAATACACGTGTGTTTGGAGATGTAAGAAGAAACTGGAATATGAGGAGAAAACCTTTTATGGACATGAAGAGAATGTGAAAAACAACAATTGGATTGTGAAACAGAGATGTTAGCCACAAGACCACCATGCTGCTCTAGCCATGTAATAGAAGTATAGATATTCTTGAATCACTTTCTGTTTTAAAGTTGGTGATAATCCAGTGGTGTGTTGCCAGCTTTCCAGTCAAAAATGATGTTCACAAAACACACATCGATGGGTCTTTATTGGGGCTACAGATATCCTACAGAAACACATAACAGGCTGACCTGCAGTTAACAAAACTTTGGATATATGAACCTTCTTAGTATCCTGCAGAGGTGCTTAACATCACAAACACCTTGAACAAGTCACCACTTTTGACGTTAAGCTTTACAGTGTGTGGGAAAAATTAGTATGACCAGTGATGGAGTCGCCACCAGAGAGTCGTTGTGGTCCTCCAAAACTGCAGACACTTGACAGCCCTACAGTATATTGACGAATGTTAAGGTCACGGCTGTGTTCATGTTGAGTGATAATTATATTAAGAATAAATTCTGTATACTGGAGTTTGGATTTCCCCTCTATTGCTGTTTGATCTTCACTGAAAATACTTTAAAATAGCATTTACAGATATGAATACTGTTAAGAACCCAACCTAAAAATGTTTATGCATATTCAAATGTATGGTGAGTTTAGATAGATAGATAGATAGATAGATAGATAGATAGATAGATAGATAGATAGATAGATAGATAAAGAAAAAACACAAGAAATCGACAGCAGAAACATGAAACGCAGCGTACAGCATTCCATGCAGCTCGTGCTCAGTGGTATACATTGGACAAACTTCAAAAAGAATCGCAACATGTATACAGGAACACCGCAACGCCGTCAGAAGAAAGGACTCACTATCATTGATCTATATGCACACTAAATCAACAGGACATACATTTAACTGGGACAATGTACAAGTAAAATTCAAGGCCAGTACGAAAAGTACCAGAGAGCTGGCTAAATCCTGGTTATCAAATGAGAACACCATCAACAGATACTTGGACATAAATCCAGCATATGCAAACTTAACAAGAACATATTCATAATAAACAAGACTTCACACCCAATAACCCAACACCGACCACCCCCCCGACCACACGGACTTAGTCACCCTCCCCACCACCCTCCACGTAAGTTATTACTATATATTGCCTTTGATTCATGTAAGTCTAAGCATTATCCTCTGATGAAGACCCCTGGTAGGGGTTGAAAGCTCAGGAATAAAAACTACTTTATGATACGTCATTCATTTTCTCCCTTTGTGGATCTCCAGCTGCAAATAGATAGATAGATAGATAGAGAAAGGGCACAATATAGATAGATAGATAGATAGATAGATGCACTATATGATTAGATAGATAGATAGATAGATAGATAGATAGATAGATAGATAGATAGATAGATAGATAGATAGATAGATAGATAGATAGATAGATAGATAGATAGATAGATAGATACTGTAGATAGATAGAAAGTACCAAGATGGAAATACATCACGATGAAGTGCTAACCAGCCTGTTAATTTCACAACAAACACACAAGTGCCACTCAGATGTCTCCTCTGCCCTGATCTTCACCTTCAACACTAATGATATTTATTTGTCACGAGGGGGAAATGTAGCTGTTTTTACTGAAGCTCAAGAAATAAAGAAATCTTATAACAAACAACAACAACCCCCTCAAATATACACAAAAATTACAAAAAAGAAGAACATTTTTGACTTGGCTAAAGATAAAAAGAGCAGCTCCAGTCCCAGTCCCAGTCCCAGTGAGGCATTATGCAGACGTATTTCTGTTGGTATAAAGGAGCTCACATAGGATTTCTTGACACACTTCTGCTGAATAATTTGTTGGCTGAAAGTCCTCAGTGTTACTGTGTCAGAGAGAGGATGTGTAGCACTGTTCATAATGGCACTCAGTTTTTTTTTTTTAATTCTGTCCTCTTGAAAAACAGTGTTGGAAATCTCACTGGCCATCACACAATTGTGGAACATGTGAAGTAACGCAGTGTTCTAAGAAAAAAGAGGCTGCTCTGCCCCATGTTATGTAGTTCTGGTGTTATTGAGACCAGTCCAACCTGTCATTTGATATGGATCACCAAGTACTTGTAGGAGTGGACCACCTCTACATGCACTCCCAGAATAATGACCAAGTGTAGAGGCTTTTAGATGAGGTGGAAGTCAATAACCAGTTCCTTGGTTTTGCTGATGTTGACATGCAGACAATTCTTTCTTCACACAAAGTGCTCCATCTGACGCCTGCACTCCGTCTCACCCCCCCTAATCAGTACACCCCATGACTGTGGAATCATCTGAAAATTTCTGCAAGTGACATGACCTGGTTTTACATTAGCAGTGTTGCTCACATCCACATCAGAGACACAATCCTTGAGCCTCACAAACTCTGGTGTGCCAGACACAGAGTCCCTTATTCAGAACACCACTGGAAGTGTTGGAAAAACAGAGTGGAGGTCAATCCACCAAAGGACAACAAAGAATAAAAAAGTCATTGTGATCACAAGTGACAAAAAGAATGAGCTACCAGACTGGCAAGCACAGAAGTAAGGAACAAAACAAGATCAAACGCAAAAGCCTCTGAACTATGGAGAGGATGCCTGCTGCCTGCTGCTTGCTGCTTTGCTCACGACCGCACCTGCTTTTAGATGGCAACAGGAAATGCTCCAGCATCATCTCAGGCGCTTTTACGTTTATTAACTTTGTTATTTAGGCAGCAACATGGCAGATAATCACAATCCATTTATGGCCTCTTCTTCTTATTCTCCTGTCTCCTGTTTTGAATCTTTCACTGGTATTTTATCAGTTTGACATGAGGCTAACCTTTTTTTAAATCTTTGCCTTAGTCAGTTTGTGGTTTTCTTGTCAGCTTGTTTTTGTATTTACTGCCACATCCTCAGGCGCTCACCGTCCCAGACTCTTTACTCAAATCTCAACGGATGTCCATTTAACTTTGTCACCTCCTCCTACAGTCTTGAATCTATTCAGTTCATCTTTATATGTATAAACTCTATTATTTATCCATCCATCCATCCTCTACCGCTTATCCGAGATTGGGTTCCAGAGGCAGCAGCTTGAGCAGAGATGCCCAGACTTCCCTGTCCCCGGCCACTTCTAATATCTATCCAGGGGAATCCAAAGGCATTCCCAAGCCAGCCGAGAGACATAGTCCCTCCAGCGTGTCCTGGGTCTTCCCCGGAGCCTCCTCCCGGTTAGATGTGCCCGGAACACCTCAACAAGGGAGGCGTCCAGGAGGCATCCTGATCAGATGCCCGAGCCACCTCATCTGACTCCTCCATTCCATTATTTATCCATCCATCCATCCATCCATCTTCTAACCCGCTGAATCCGAATACAGGGTCACGGGGGTCTGCTGGAGCCAATCCTCCATTATTTATGTTGACTTTAAAATAATCATGCCTTGACGGAAGTTACATTTTATCCTGTTACTTTTACTTGCCCTGTGACGGTGTGCTCCTTGAAGAGTGCTAGATAAAATAAAGGTTGACTATCTTGATCTGTACTTGATTAGCTTGCTGACCTATTCATTACCATCATGTTTCTGCCCTTTCTAGCTGTCACTTTAAATCTTTTTTAAATTATCCACAACAGTCACCAACAGCTTCACAGTCACACTTACATGAAGCTCTAACCTCGATTGGACTTCACAAAAACACAAGGACATGGACAGGACATTCATACCCGAAAGCATATGGTGTCACAAAAAAAACTGAGGCCCGGGTTCAAGTTCTGTGAGCAGTTACATTCTCTGCAACGGCGTTTCTTGAAATTTATTTCTGCAAATCTGAAGGGTGACTTCATGCTTTATACCATTCACTGAATAATATTGACAGAGCGAAAAGCACATAATGGTGCTTGAAAATGAAGCAGAAGAAACTACCTGTGGTGCAGTGACAGGTCTTGGCAAATACTGTTGATCACACCGTTGAAGTGCAAATGTTGAGCAGGTAGATGAAAGTCGTCTGAATTTGGGGAGAAAATCTAAGCAGCACCCGTTTCAGTTCAGTGAGAATGTTGCGAAGTTCCTGTTACTATGTTTGTGTGTCACACTTTACAAATCAAGCAATTAACTCGCTAATACATTACCGTCCAAATGAACAGTGCAGGAAGCAGAATCCGATTCTTTACTCTCCAGCGACACTTCACGATACAGACACGATTAAGATTTGACTTCCTCAGCCATAACAATTGTACAAAATGTTAAGATGAATATTTGGTGATGGTGACAAAACCAACAATCCGTTGTACTGAAATTCTGATTCTCAGTAATAATTTTCACTAGTCACAAACACGTCAATCGTGCAGAATGAGAAAAAAAAAAGATGTTCTGTGAATTTTACACTTACACTAAAAAAATCCACCATTTACTACATGCAGCAATATGAGTGAATCTCAGCTTTGAAATTTGAAAAGACAGCCATCAGAGTTAGCTGCTTACCTCTCCTGTCATGTAGACGACGACTCCCTCAAAGTGCCCTAGCCAGTCCTGCTCAAAAGTGATGTGATTGGAGGAGTGTGGGCATTTACACGGTCTCGGCCTACCCACAGACCTCCACTGCAGAGTCATTTGTGCAGTCGAAAGACAACTTCTTGGATTTTTGACGCTGTGGTGCAGTCGTCAGTGGAGCGGCCTCATAGTCTCGAGTCTGTCCACTTGCCCATCTTATTTGTGTCTGTTTAGATTTTTCGTGTACTACTTCAGATTCGGCTTATCTTAAGTATGCTTGTGTTAGGTTTATGGTATGATTTGGTTTAGTTTTCATTTTCTCTCACTATGCATCTGATTTTGAGTTCTTTTTATCAGTTTAACATTACAGACCCCCAATCTTAACATTTATTTATACCTTCTGAGTATTTTTGAATGGATTAGAATTATTTAACGTTTTACTGTGATGACATTGTTGTTCAGGTATGATGATAGTGTAGGAGTCAGATGTGAGGATGAAAGAATCAGCAGCTATGTTCATGAACATATGAATGGCAGAATGGTAAAATAAGTATTTGTCATAAACCATGTGTCACATCACATGAAATGAGGTAGAAAGGGCAGTCATTAAAAGAGCTGATAACAAAGAGTCACAGCAGATGCAGATTTCAGTACTCAACACACCAAATCAACAAGAGTGCCTGACGACATCAATAGCAGCACGATGAGGCTGCACAGCATAAGCCTCCTGATGGTTCATCTAAACGAATAAGTAAGGAAAGTCAATATTACTGTCCGATTGGAAATCAAACATGACATGCCATAATAGCCACAGCATTTTAACACTTAATATATCCATAGACCACAATGCTTTTCTAAACCTTGTTCACTGTTATGACACATAGTGAAGAAATTGTCAAAATGACAGAAGCAAACAGAAGCACTTCTCAAACACATGGAGCCAAGTAGCTGTCTCTTCTGTCACAACAATCATTAAAATCATTGTCCTCGTTCAAAAGAAGGCAGGCACCTCTCCACCTAATGATTACAGACCAGTGGCACTTACGTCTCACGACTTGGGAGACTTCTAATGGACTAGGTGAATTCTCTTGTGGTAGACCACCTGGAGCCACAGCAGTTTGCCTATTGGAATGGCGTGTCTTCTCCACAAGGCTTATTCTCACTTGGACAAAACTGGCAGCACTGTGAGCATTATACTTTGTGATTTCTCCACCGCCTACAGTGCCATCCAGCCATCTCTGTTAAGGGGTAAACTCAGAGATATACAGGTGGACAAGCCTATGGAATCCTGGATAATGGACTATCTGTCAGGCAGACTGAAGTTTGTGAGACTCAAGGACTGTTTTTCTGATATGAATGTGAGCAACACTGGAGAAATTCTCAGATGATTCTGCACTTACAGTGTGTATTGAGAAAAGGGATGAGACAGGGGAGAGGGGCCAGGTGGAGAAGTTTGCTTCTTGGTGCAAAGATATTTGGCTGCATCTTAACATCAGCAAAACCAAGAAACTGATTATTGACTTTCGCCACACCAAAGAGCCTCTCTGTCCGGTCATTGTTCAAGAAATGGATGTAGAGGTGGTCCACTCCTACAAGTATTTGGTGATCCACACTTCAATGACAGATTGGAATACAGAGGAACTATATAAGAAAGGGCAGAACATGCTCTTTTTCTGTAGTAGACTGCATTCCTGTAATGTGGGAAGTGATATTTTCTAGAACACTGAGATGGCCAGTGCAATTTTCTACACTGTTTTGTAGAGGCCCACCAAATCGAACTAAATAAAAGGACAGACTCAGATATAGGACACACTCTGGACCCCCTGGAGGTCATAGAGTTGGAGAGAATGACAACAAAACTGAGTGCCATTATGAACAATGCTGCACATCCTCAAAATTGTGGCAAAAAGAGCTACGGAGGCTCCTTTATACAAATAGCAGTACACCAGTATAATGCCTTACTGGGACTGGGACTGTCAAGTCAAAAGTTTTCTTTCTTTTCTTTTAATTTTCTTTCATTTTAGTCACTCTGGCATGTGTCAAGATCATAGCGTGCATGTATATTGTAACAAAGGTGCTATATAGACGCCTGACGCGACACAGAAAGACACGGAGGCACGTATAAAAAGTACAGATACTTTTATTTTCTTCAGCTGTGGGACACGTCTTCCCCGTGCCAAACAGCCCAAACACAGTCCCAAAGCACAAAACACAATTCTTCACCTCGCTCCACCACTCCTCCCAGACAAGCTTCGTCTTCTTCCTCCCAACCCTGGCTCGTCGAGTGGTGGTGGCTGGGCCCTTTTATAGCCCACCCGGAAGCGTTCCAGATGATTAACCACCTGGTCCTAATTGCACTTCCGGGTGGGGCTGAAGACTCATCCAGCCGGGCTGTTGGAAGAAGACAGCCCCCCCTAGCGGCCACCCCGGGCCCCAACCAAGCTGTGGAGGACTTCATCTCCCATGGAGCCCTGCGGGCGGTTGGGGAATCACCGTCGGCCAGGGAGGCTACCACCAAGCGTCCCGGGGGAGGTACTGGAGTGCCCATGGTGGCTCCCCCGGAACATAAGCAGCAGGGACGTCCCTGCCGGGCATGGAACCCGGCTGTCCTTTACAATATTTATTTATATATCTATGTATTTTTGTATTTATTTAAAGAGCTTTTATAAAAAGGAACTTTCCCCCTGGGGACAAATAAATTTTAGGAATACTTTAATACATATCCAAAATGATCTGTCAGTCATAATGCAGGAACTGAACATCTATCTATCTATCTATCTATCTATCTATCTATCTATCTATCTATCTATCTATCTATCTATCTATCTATCTATCTATCTATCTATCTATCTATCTATCTATCTATCTATCTATCTATTATATAGTGTTCTTCATATCTATCTATCTATCTATCTATCTATCTATCTATCTATCTATCTATCTATCTATCTATCTATCTATCTATCTATCTATCTATCTATCCATCTATCTATAATGTACAAATCAACTGTTTAGCTTCAGTTATCTTGTGCTACTGAGCTCCTGAATTGATAGCAGCACTTTTTGCTTTTTATTTCCTCTCAGCGTCCTCTTTTGTTTAAGTATTTTTTTCTCTCTCCCTGAACCTGGCAGTTTAAAGTGTACAGACTGGAGGAATTGGAGGTGGGTGTTTTAGGAAGAAGCCCCTGGGTGTAGCCTTTGCAGCAGTGGGTGTCACCTCAGCTCACTACAACCTTTTCAATGAGTTCTCTCCAGATGTGTATTTTCACTTGAGAGCCACATCTGGCCCAGCGAGACTAGCCTGGACGTTGTTCATTTAACTGACAAATGCATTACAATTTTTTATTTGTGTGGTGTGACAGGTGTGCAAGTAACTCTAAATTCCCACAATCCAACCGTATCCACCCAGTATAGATATTGCCTTTTGAGGGTGAGTTAGGTTTCCAGGTTTCCAATGACAGTCGTGAGCAGACATGTTTTCCATACCTGAACTTTTTGATGCCAGTTTGTTGCAAATTGAAGTACTGCTTTGGGTGTGGGCTGTCAAAGATTGCATTTTGTTACAACCATCTAATTATTAGGAGTAACTTTATAAGAGGCAAGTGATTAAAGGTTTTGGAGAATTTTCCTGCAGTAAAAATGCAATAATCAGCCCCAAATTACAGTATTCAAAGCACTGAAAACATGGAGACATTATTGATTTATTTTATGAAAACATTAGTACATAGCATATGGTTAACTGCTGTAATCATACTGGTAAATAAACTAATGATAAATTATTTAGCAAACTTTTTTTACAAGAATATCTTAAATGTACAGTGATAACACAAAAATGGGAAGTGAAAACATGAAACTGTGCTGTTTCTCATTGCCAGGATGTCCGGAGCCAAATGTTGCTAATAAGCATTATGGCCTCCTAGCAAAGGTGTAGCCACAAGACTACCAGCCTTATTCACCAAAGAGACTTACTGCTTGTCCCTTTGAGAGTCCGCTGATGAGCCAGAAAAACAGAACCACTTGCATCTTGCATTTATGATGTGGAATTTATTATAATGAAGGCGTCCACCAAGCAAGAACAGAAATGAATGGTTCCACATGAATGGGATTCAACACCTCTTGAAGCCGAGTAGACAAACACAGATACACAGCGTAGCACACGTGCATTCCTGGGCATCACAAGACCTGTCATTGTTTAATCTTAGGTGCCACTCAGATGCGATAGGCCTCTCTGAATTTTTTTTTCTGCTGCATATGACTGCGAGTACAACCTTCAATGTTCCTTCTCTGCCCCATGCCATGGCCCACAGCAAGGACCTTACCCACAAACTGGACGATTAGAATGTGGGTGTCACAAAATGGGCTCCACTTTTATAACAGTGGATAAGCAAATCAGCAGATAGAGAGGACTTACTGCACATGCAAGTGTGACTTTCTTGGCACTTTACATAGTGCCAAGTGAATGGCATTTCTTATATATTCTGAGTTCTGTCCACATATACATAAACAGTTACAGACTTTTGGACGATGGAGCAAGCAGTCAGACACCTAGCTCAAGCAACAATACTTACCCCTCTAAATAGGTCCTGGTAAACTCAACATAAGGATCCCACTACCAAATCATAGCAATAAACCTGCAACAGTATCAAATGGAAAAGTATAAATATCAGACATGAATATGCAAAATGTATCTGTCATGATTTGGACTGTAATGTATATATAAGGGTAAATCAAAAAAGTAAAGGCAATTTGAAAATTTCGCACTTTTCGCAGTGAATAGAAGCTGACACAACACAACACATTTGCAATGGCTTTTGGCTAGTTTGATCACACAGAGTGCAGTGGAGCGCCATTCACCATTCATTCTAACTATTCATAAACTTTTCACTTCCAAACTAAGACAACATCCTTCAGCGAATTTCGGGAGGGTTCACTCAAATTGCCCAAAGAAATCTCACTACAACGCATTGTTAAACAATGATGTAATCCCACAGCAGAGTGTCCATGTTCCTTTGACCTTGCGTTCAACTAGACAAACTGAAGAGCAGTACTGTGTGTGTTCGAACTACCCATAGGCCACCACAAAGTTTTGTATTGTGTCATCCTCCGTTGCAGTTACGGCCTAATTTTCAAATTGTCTTTACTTTTTGATTTACCCTCGTATCATATATGGGGGTTTAGAGGTCAAGGAATTTAATGATCAAGGTGGTTTTCTGATTCAGAATGTGTATGAAGACATTATTTCTGACATATCTCTTGCCGCAGCTCCATTTTGTTTTTATTATGGGTGCTGCCATTGTGTGCTGTTTGAGATGCAGGGTTGCCAAGCTCTTGCTAGGTCGGATGACCAGAATTAGTGACGAGTGACAACATTACTGCAGCTATGTAAAGGACAGCATCATACACATCCTGATTATGCAAGTTTGTGTATGAATCAAAGCTAAATAAAATCCTTGTGCTATTATTGTTTGAAAATTTCTCTGGTTATCAAATTCTTTTCAGTTATTCATCTTTGATTTACATATTACGCTTTGGCTGTGAGAAATATCCCGGTTATTGATCCTTTCACTGAATTTCTCAGTCTTCAATTTGGTCTCACATCATGGCTTTAGTTTCTTTAATGTCTGCTGTGAAGTTAATTTGGTTACTGGTATCGTTGTTGAACGTTAGATGGTACCATCATAGCAGATGCTCATTCAAGACCCCGTAGGTCACAATATGAGTCCTATTGTGGGGTTTGTGGATTCCACACACCACTAAGGATCAATATGTTGTAGCCTTACAGGCACCCTGGGAAGGACAGACTGTACTCCCAGCTATAACCTTTTCTAGTTATTATACATATGACCCATCTTCTAAATCCATCTTACTGTAAACTGCTGCCACCCTGCGCTGTCAGTAGTGAATCAGGGGAAAAAGTAACTGTGTTACACAATGGTCCATAACATCAAACTGACAGTGCAAACTGATGGGCAGTTCCAGTGCTTACATGATGGATTCTTGGTTGCCTATCAAGCAGGTGATTGCACTGTATATGAATGGTTGCTTAATGGCCTATGAGTAAAGGCTGTTTGCAGTTCTACTGCTTTGACTTTGATTGATGAAATATTTCTTTCCAGAGAGCAGACAATCAAACAGTTTGTTGCTGGGATGTACAGGTTCTATCACAATGAAAGGACTTTCTTATCATAAATATCCTGTATGCATGAGAGCTTGCCTTCAGTGATTAACTGGGCCCGATGTGTTGTGGTCTTCCACATAGCATTGGCCATGAAAGACTGTGATGTAGCCAGTCAGTAAGCTATCAGCCTAGCATCTGTAGAAGTTAGTGAGGATCTGGTGGATGGACTGACTTTATGTGGCCCACTCAAAAACAAAGGAGCTGTTGAGAGGTTTTAACAAAATACGTTGTTTAGTGGGACAGTGAGAAATCTCAGTGATGTGATGTGGACCTCAACCGTAAGAACCAAAAGCTGCTTCAGGCAGGCCTGTTTATGTTGTCAGGCTCATGGCCCCCTCCACATTTCCTGAAGTCTACCGTCAGCTCATTTATTTTGTTGACATTGAGAGAAAGACTGTTACAATGACCCAATTAGCAATTAGTTAAACGTCCTTTCTATATCTAATCAGACTTACCAACATCAGCAAGCTTGATGACAGAGTTTGCGTCATGCTTGGCAACACAATAGTGTGTAAACAGTAAAAAAAACAGCAGTGGGATGAGCACACAGCCTTGAGGTGATCTGATGTTTGGAGTGATACTGTCAGGTGTGACAGGCTGATGTCCACCAGGTAAGGAACTGAAAAATGTGCCACAGCTCTCTCAATCAGTCTGCTCTCGAGTTTTTAAGTTATGTACTGTATATTGTAAAGTACGGCATGTTTGCTTGGGTTTAGGTGGGTTGTGCAACTCGCATTATGGCCTGAGAAGTTTCAGGTCTAATGCTAGGAGAACGGGTTACCATTGGAGAAAAAATATATTTGGCAAGTCATCCATAGATAACATGGGCCCATCTTTGCACCAACCAAGTTATGTGTCACTCGTTAACACATCTCATCCCAAATGGAAATAAATAAAAATGTCAAAAAAAAACTCCCTGCTCAGGATGAGACATCAAACTGACTTTGTATCCTGCATTCTAGGCTCCAGTTCTGCTTGCGTAACAATCCTAGTATTTATAAAAGCATCAGGACCGACCTGACAGCTCTTGTGGGTGTAGAACCTTAAGTTGCCTCGATAATGTTCACATCCACTTTTTAATTTCAGAAAAAATCACTTCCCAAGTCATTAAATGGATTTGTTTTTATTTCTTTATTTTGTTTAGAGATGGAGCACCATACTGTGAAAAGGACTATCAGATACACTTTGGGGTCAAGTGTGAAGCATGCCATCAGTTTATCACTGGAAAGGTATTAGAGGTAAGTGTGGGATGCAGTGAAATGTGCTGCCCTGCTAAGCTGGTAAAGCGCGCTTTACTTTTGCTGTCTTCATTCATTTTCTGACTTCATTATTGTGCTCTCTAAGACCAATGCTATGTAAGGGCTGAGTAATATCATTGCTCAAAATTAATTGTCAGGACATTTTAACATAACATCACCATATTCATTTAATACAAATCAGAACTGGCAATGGACAGAGCACCAGTCCTTTGCAGGGCCCACTCCCACTCACACAGGGTCAGTTCTATACCTGTATTACACCATCAGCCTAACTCGAATGTCTTTGAGGATGTGTGAGGAAGACCGGAGCACATGGAAGAATCCCTCTAGAATCAGGTAGAATATGCAAACTAAATACGGATAAGAAAAGATTCAAACGCAGGGCACTGGGTGTGTGAGATGGCAACCACTACCCACTACAACACCACGTCACCTCCCACATTATTATAGAAATGGCTGTTTAAGAAACTTAACCTAACAAGTGAGGCAATCCCTAAATCTCATTCATAAAATATCTTCAAGATGCATCTTATGTGAAAATGTTCCCCTGCCTACATCTTTCTTAAGCAAAAATGGCCAAATCACACCTCAAGATATGAAACTCAAAGCTACCATTTATAGCTTCCAACAGATTCTTAACGCTCACTGTGTTGTCTCACAGCACTATTGCTGAGTGGCAGCAGTAATCTGAATTGCCGAATCCTCTTCCCGTTTTTAAAAAAGATTGAAGAGCCACTTCTTCAGGCTTTAAGCTCTGAGGCCTAACTTACATGGTGCCTCTAATGTTACCTTGTGTGAATGATTCTGCACCATAACCTCCATAGGATGACATTAATTATGCCTTTATGCTTATGTTGTCAACAGTTGTGTTTACAGTATATTACAGATTCCAATGTTGATGCCACCTGAATCTCGATCAAATGTACCTTTCCTGTAATGAGGCACAGATCTGTCTAACATAGTTACATTTTTTCTATCCCAGATAGTGGAGGAAATGCTCCACCATGGCGGTTCCTAATCCTTTTCCTGGTGAGACCATGTGGAAATTTTGACATCAGCTTTGGCATGCTGTTTTATCTACTCATTGTTGCACTGAGGACTGTGGATATTTCAAGTATTCACAATGTTTTGGGTGTTAAACATTAACTCTAGAAATACTGTGTTGCTGCTAGGCCTCGTGTAGAAGGTACGCTCATTTTATCATCAACTTGGGCGCAGTGGTTATTGCTACAGAGCCACAGGGATGAATCTGTGGTGTCCGGCCTTCTTCCCACATCTCTGTGTTTTTTACTGTTTGTACTGTCAGTCCATTGCTGTGATCATTTTCTTTAGTAAAATATTCTTCACATACTATAAAATTGAATGAGTTCACTGAAAACATTTTTAAAAAGTTTATTGTTTCTCATTAGGTGGCTTCTGTGGTTGATCAACATTTTAGTGTCTTCTGTCTGTGCTCTTTTGGGATAATCTCCTGCAGAATTTTTGCTTTCACAATTAAGTTCCCTTTAGCATACATACAATTCTAGTCTTGTGTTGTGCTCTGTAAAGTGTCTGTGATGATACTCTTTGTTAAAATTGGTCTCATAAATTGGTCGAATCTTTTGCTGCCAGGAGTGAATCTGTCCTGTTTCCATTACCAGGTCCTAATCTTCACTGAAAGTAAACATTTACTTCATGTTATCAATGTTTTGTAGGCCTAACTGACAGCCAGATGATATCGATCAGAAACGTCAGTGGCTAAGTAATATAATGGATCTTAAATAAACACTGGGCTTTGAAGTCAGCAGAAACTAAGTAGCAAGAACAGTCGCCATATCTTCTAAATCTGTAGCAATGTACATGCAGGTAAGCTGCGCAGATAGATAGAAAGATAGATAGACTAGAAGTGACTAGATAGATAGATAGATAGATAGATAGACTAGAAGTGACTAGATAGATAGATAGATAGATAGACAGATAGATAGATAGATAGATAGATAGATAGATAGATAGATAGATAGATAGATAGATAGATAGATAGATAGATAGATAGATAGATAGATAGATAGATAGATAGATAGATAGATAGATAGACAGACAGATAGATAGATAGATAGATAGATAGACTAGAAGTGACTAGATAGATAGATAGATAGATAAATAGATAGATAGACAGACTAGAAGTGACTAGATAGATAGATAGATAGATAGATAGATAGATAGATAGATAGATAGATAGATAGATAGATAGATAGATACTTTATTAATCCCAAGGGGAAATTCACCTACTCCAGCAGCAGCATACTGATAAAAAAAACAATATTAAATTAAGAGTGATAAAAATGCAGGTATAACAGACAGTAACTTTGTATAATGTTAACGTTTACCCCGCCGAGTGGAACTGAAGAGTCGCATATTGGGGGGAAGGAACGATCTCCTCAGTCTGTTGCTGAAGCTGCTCCTCTGTCTGGAGATGATCCTGTTCAGTGTATGCAGTGGATTTTCCATGACTGACAGTAGCCTGCTCAGCGCCCGTCGCTCTGCCACACATGTCAAACTGTCCAGCTCCGTGCCTACAATACAGACTGCCTTCCTCACCAGTTTGTCCAGGCGTGAGGCGTCCTTCTTCAAACAAACAAACAGACAAACGTCTGATAGAACATCTGCGGCATCTTATTGCAGATGTTGAAGTACTATAACTATAAATAGATGAATCTTTAGTTCCTGCATTATGACTGACAGATCATTTTGTATCTGTATTAAAGTTTTCAATCAATTAGTATACCTTGGTAGCTGAACACAATAGTATACAATAAGTCAGATTGTACATCAGAGAGCAGGACTAAAAGCCTTAGCATTATTTCTATCTCTAAACCTTTAAAAGTGAACACTGTCCAGAATGTTGTTCATTCCTGTTGAAAATGTCTGAAGCCATTTGTCTTTGTATTTTCCCTTGTTATTATGGGTAGAATTATTGCTATTAATGTTATGTTATAAATAAATGCAGCATTTTCACTCAACTACTCCCTGTCAGGCACCAGTAATAAGATTTTACCACCTTCATGTATTGTAGCTCCAGACTCAAACTCAGACTGTTAAATTTATCTCTCAAGTTCTTACTAGACATTAAGTTCATATCAGTTAAATGCACTTATGAGCCCAGCACACTCAGTATAGCATGATTATTAATATATAAATATATAAACATGTTGCATGAGATAAATATTGCAGAGCATGTCAAATTACATGACTCAATGTTGACTTTCCAACAGATTTTCGTATTTCCAAAATGGAGTTGGTGTCCATGTGAAGGTCTACAGGTAGAGCGAGATCACTCTTAATCTCGGCCATCTTTTTCTTTTTCTGTTTTATTGTGGTACATAAAATGTAATACATCACGCAGATGAGCCTGTCTTCTGTTTGCTCCTTATTCCTTGTCTCAGCATTCTATACATTGTATGTCCAGATGAGCGCTCACTGCTTATCAGCTCTCATGAGCACTACGCACGTTCAATCAAACTTGTTTGGTTTGTCTGGGCAAGTCGTGGACGGGTTTGACTGACTTACTGAATGTATCACACTAGATGACTGGACGACTGCCTCTTACTTGCTAAGATCTGCAAATTAAAGATCACTAGGAAAGCTATGTAAAGTGACAGGGCCTAAACAGAAAAAAATGATCATTTTTATAAAGCAGAGTGTAGCCATCCATCTGTTCATTTTGCAAGTTCACATTTTTAACTTCAGGGCCACAAAAATGTAGGATATTTAGAAGCCTGCTTATTTAAATGTCATTTCTCATCTGTTTAAACTTCTTAAAAAATGCACATCCAGTAGCAATATGTGAAGGTCAGCCTAGTTTCAAAGAATGAGCTCCTGTCCTTTCAATTAAAACCCACCACTTTTTTTTTTTATTATCCACCTATAAATTTTATTATATGGTCAAGGGACCACCAAACCTCTAGTAAATGAGTTTCCTTCCTCTTCTGAGGGCTGTGTGAGGCTATGGAGCTGACTCCCTTTATTGTTGTTGGAAAGCTGATGGGCATTGTTGTCATGATCATTATTGTGAGGTTACTTCTGGTTTGAGATTTCATTTGTAAACACAGGACATCCGTACTAGCTAGCAGTTCCGCTGCGTACAGGGCCATGCACGAGGAATTGATACAAAGGTCTTCAAGTGAGCTCTTGTTGTGACATTTTCTTGTTCTATTCTTTCTATTTATAAGCACCGGTTTTAGCTGCAGGAAATAAAAGCACATATTGAAAAGTGTATAGTAACACTAAAATGTGTTTTATTTCTCCCGTAGAGTATTAATTATCCACTATTGTATGGCACATCAATTTCAGTTTTACTATTCCAAAAACCACCTGCTCAGCTCTGACTTACAGCTCATGGGTGGTCCGTGTGGAGTCTCTGTGTTCGAACTCCTTCGTGTTGCATGGGTTTTCCTGTCACATCCCAAACTCATGTTTCTTAAGTCACTTGGCTACACTAATCTGGTTCAGTATGAGTGAGTATGAGTGTGCACATGAGTGTACCCTGTGATCGCCTGCTTCCCATCTGGGGTTGATTCCTGCTTTGTGCTAATGCTGCTGGAATGGATAATGGCGCCCCCAAAACCTTAAAATAGGTTGGTGACTGTACAGTAGGACGTGTAAGGCACGGGTAGAAAGCTATTGGAAGAGCATTAGATAGAGAATGGGAAAAGGTTTTCTTCTTTTTATTTGGGATCTCCAGAAGAGAAGTCAGACAGGCAAGATCAGATATAATAAATCAAGCGCTAAGTCGTTAAACAAACAGATTTGGTTTTGTTGTGGGTCTTGCCCTGGAGTTTGGTTTTTCTATCATTTGCATTTTGCCATTGTTATTTTTCCACAGCAATTCCAATTTTGTTTATATTTTGCTAGTTGTTCTATTTTTGTTGTTCATTTTGATGTTAGCTTAAATAGTTTTTTCTGTCTTTTATGTTAATGATGTTATTAAGTGTTTTCAATGGCAAGCCCCTAATTGGATTTCAGCTGCTTTAATCAGAGTCATGGCAGCACTTGGGAATTATTTAAGGTTACCTGCAGTCACTGCTTCGATGCAGTGGTATTAACTTTAGTTTATGTTCGTTGCTGCGGTGGGCTGGTGCCCTGCCCGGGGTTTGTTTCCTACCTTGTGCCCTGTGTTGGCTGGGATTGGCTCCAGCAGACCCCCGTGACCCTGTAGTTAGGATATAGTGGGCTGGATAAAGGATGGGTGGATAGATGGGTTATGTTAGTTGACTTTCTTGAGATTTGTGTCTGATCTGGCCCGGTCAGGCCTGGTTGGGCCTGGAGTCTTCTAATCTTCAGGTTTATTCTTTTGGATTTTTTAGGCTTTTCACTGTCTTCAGGTTTTAGCTTTTGGTTTGTGCATTTTGTGGCTTTGTAATAAGTGCTGTTTCCATTATTTCCATAATTTAAAGGCGAGAGCTGTGGATCCTTCTAGTCTGAAGCTGATAATATTTTATTAAAAGTCTTTTCACAGTTTCAAAAGAAAATACAACTTTTTACATTTGCAAATTGAATTGCTTAGCATTTCCTGACCTCTGTCACCTGGCCCTCAAACCAATGCGTAGTACAAGTTTTTAAACAGATGTTGCCTTACCTCTCTGCATCTGTCTAGGCATCCCACACTAATAGATCTGATGTAGGAACTGCTTCAAATGAAGTGCCGTTGTGGTTCTGATGGGCTTCATGATGGGCAGTCACTGTGTTTTGGAGATGTGGTTGAGAAGTGCGTTTATGATGTGTGGAGCCGACCCGGACACAGACAGGCGGACATGTTGTAAATCACCACCACACGTTTATTTACACAATTATTTACAGATTTCACAGGTCACACAGACCCCAGTCACGTGCACAAAACCCCAAACAAAGTCCTAGCCACAAATGCCTTTCTTCGGGCCGCCTCCACACCTCCTCTGTGCTTCGTCCTTCCTCCTCCCGACTCCAGCCTAGAATGAAGGGAGACGGCCCCTTTTATACAGGACCCGGATGAGCCCCAGGTGTTCCCGGCATTCCTCCTCTAGCCACGCCCCAGTGTGGCGGAATTGCCGGATGTCCTCCCGGCAGCTCTCCGGGCGCCGTCCTAAGTCTTCCCCCCAGCACTTCCTGGTGTGGCGGAAGTGCTGGGGTAACAGGTCCCCAAGGCATTGGGGTGCCTCCTGGCGGTGACCACGGGCCCCTACAGGGTGGAGCTTCCATGCCTTGTGCCCGTGGCCCCCAGAGCAATCAGGAAGGCGACCCCCACACGTGATCCAGGGTGGGCGCAGACCCACATCCGGTCCCTCATGGCGTCCCGGCCGGGTCATGGCTCCTGGCATCCCTGACAGATGATACAATCTTTCAGGCGTACTTTGCTAAGATGTTAAGTGCTACACATTACAAAGATATTTATATTTTGTATAAAAGCAGTTGACTTTCATTTCAGGTTGGTGATTCTTTTTATGAGCTTAAAATCCTCTTCAGACATGAGTGCAACTTTTCTTCTGGCCTGATACTTTTATTGACAATCTGTGACAAAGAAGCAGACGTAAAGTTGGGAACAGACAACACCATCTCATCACTGTAATACGCTGTACAGAGAGTGGGCAAGACTTTCAAAGCTGACTGTGTGCATATGTTATTGAATATTTAGGGAGCTTTTATAACTTCTAGAATGAAAATGTGCTATTTGTTAATATTATTCCTGGAAATATGTGCATGTATATCCTGTCAACTCCTTATAAAAAAAAAAACTCTGCATATCTGTGAGTTTGGATAATGCAAAAAGAAACGAGGCATTTTATCTTGTCTTTGAATTATTTATTTAATTACAGTGGAACCGATTTGGTCGTGATCCGAACTAATTTCCCCCATAGGATTGTATGTAAATACAATTAATCCGTTCCAGACCGTACAAACTGTATGTAAATATATTTTTTAAAAGATTTTTAAGCACAAAAATGGTTCATTATACCATAGAAGGCACAGTGTAATAGTAAACTAAATGTAAAAACATTGAATAACACTGAGAAAACTAACATTGCAAGAGTTCCCACTACAGCCTTACGAACCGCTCGCTGTAAACACTTTTTTTTTATGAGTTTTAAACACAGGGAAAAAAAATGAAAATTTGAAAAATCCTTAATTTATACAAAAACAAACCATAAACAACCAAGAAAACTAACCTTGCAGCAAATCGCCATGAATCTTCCTGGCTTTCTCGTATAACATCACCTTGCTTACGCCATCCCCTGCAAGTTGCTTCTCGTTCAACCACACTAGCTACAGTTTTTCCACCTCTTCCAGCACTTAAGGCCTCTACCTAGTTAACTCTGTAACTCCTTTTGCAACATCAGCTGCTTTAATGACCTCTTTCTGCTTTAGAATAGTCGAAATCGTAGATTTTGACTTCTTGTACTCGGTGGCAAGATCAGTAACATGAACGCCACGCTCATACTTTTCAATAATTTCTTTATTTAATTCGATTTCAATTTTCTTTGAACCTTTCTTCTCACCAACACTACCACTCTTCACTTGCTTAGAGGCCATGGTTAATCGCAAAATTAATGCAAAAGCACACGAAATAGAGCACAAAGAGTTCACAGCGAATGCATGCACATGTACAGGGAGAGACTGAACACGTGCGAAAATCATCGGCGTATACGAACCGGAAGGGAAACTGGCTTGTTCGTCACCCGAGTGTGTGGTCGTGAACAGATACAAAAGTTTGGCAAACGTTTTGGTCGTAACCCGATTTGTACGTGTTCCGAGACGTTCGTGACCCGAGGTTCCACTGTACTTTGTTTTGATGTGTATTATATTATTGTTTGTTTTATAAAGACTCTTCTGATTGTACTTCTCATAAAATAAAGCCTCAGGGCTTGAATGTTGGGGCTAAAGGAAGATAAACTTCTAAAACCTACAATATATTAAGAACTATGCATATTTTGAAAGAAGATTACAATACTAATATGGAATAAGAGAATTCATAACATGTCAATTATTTAGGCAACAGAGATTCTGTTATATGCAGTTCCCCAAAACAGAAGTGATGCCAAGACACATAGACTTAGTGAGGGGATGTGGTAAGGGTTCTTACTGAAGTGATTCTGTAAAGTAGATATTACGGGGGTTTCTTCCAAAAATATTCCTTTAGATTGATCATGAAGTAAAAGTACATTAAAATGAGAATGCATGCAAGTTAACATAAAGATACTCATTTTCTCTGTATAGTGCTGCTGCAGACCAAAAACCAGGAGTCCCCACTTCATTTCTAATCAGTGTCTATCTTCTCTGGTGCAATACTATATGTCAAACAGTTCTCGAGGGTGCACAGTAATTCTTAATTCACGCAAACCTGAATATTCAAATTTTCAGTTCACTCTACGATTGAAATGTCAGAAAAGCAGATACCAATTCTGTGCATCAAGCTGTGATCAGGAACCTTCTATAGAAGAAACTGCAAGTGACACTTGTAGTTTTGATTGAGCCAACTCTTCTTGGATTTCTCTGACACACCCCTGGAGATATGAGGTAATGGAGCATACACATTACTTAATGCAGATGTAATGCAGTCTCGCCCTTCTTCTATCAACAAAGAAATATAAGGAAAGTGATTCAATTACAGCAGTTTGTGAAATATTTCAATCATTTTAACTTGGTGCTTGTTTTAAATACAATATAACAAGCATTAAATGTTCTCTATAAGAAATGTGCATTTAAATCAAGAAACGTTATATTTTTACTTTTAGTTACAACGTAATTAATAGTGTGGTATGCTGTAGCTGACTCAATATAATGTGAAAGCCACTGCACGCTGAGAGATGGCGCGTCTGTCGAGTAGCACTGCTACAGTGTAACCTGACTGTGAACTGGCCTATGTCAGGAAAGACTCCGAGTCCAGGTTATTTAGCTAAGCTAACTAATACAGATGGCCATTTTCACTTCTGACACCTAACTAAAATTACTTAACACTTAATGTATGTTGCATAACATATTCAGTATTATTTGCTATTAATCAGATGACAGAGGCCACTGTTCCTTTATGCAGCCTCCAGAATTTCCTCCTGTGTGTGAACACTTTTGACCCAAGAAAGTGATGAGACATTCTTATAAGCAAAAAAGAGCAAACAGATCCTGACCCCCTCTGTTTCTTATCGTGTAATGTGTGAAGGTGGCCACCATGAGTTGATTGCACCCCTGAGCCCTGACTGGCTCATTCTGCTTGCACCTGCCCATGCCAAGGACCACCTGTTGAGCTCTGTCGGTGACAGCAACATCTAAAGTATATAAAACGGATAACTAAACATATAACTCACAAATATGTGAATGTTTTTACCATCTTTAATAGTCTTTTTGCATTAAATTAATATTTTAGTGCTTTACGAGAGCTTCTGTTCAGATCAAGTGCTGAACTATCTAAAGAGTGCTTCACAAAACGATCTGGAACTTATTACTTTGTATAAGTTAGATTTTTTTATAACAAATCTGATAGTTAAACTGAAAGGAGAGGCCTAAAAACGTTTTAAATACATTATAAGAGAACACATCAGTGTCCAGCCAGTCTAGCCAGAGTTTTCATAACCTAAGATATGCTGATGACACTGTGTTGATGGCAGAAATGGAAGGAAAATTGCAGATTTTAAATGATGGTAATGAAGTGAAGATGAAGAAACGAGGCAGTGCCAAAGATCAAAATCAGGACTGATGAAGAAGACACAGAGCAAGTAAAAACATTTGCAAAACTGAGTCATACAATAATATAAGATAAAAGGTGCAATTTAGAAATTAACAAAAGAACTGAGATGTCCATCACTGCATTTAACAGCATGCAAATGATTCTCACAGAAAAGTCCATTAGTTTAAAAACAAGAAAAAAGAATCATTAAATGTCACATATACTCAACTTTATTATATGGCCGTTAACCTGGGCGTTCACGCAAGCAAGCAGGAACAAGACAGAAGCATTTGAAGCGCGGGTGTGTAGTATGCTGATGAAGATACCTTGGACAGTGAAAATAAGTCACAAGGAAGGTGAAATCTGGTAAATGCAGATGTAGCACCCATGATCAAGAAAACAAAGTTTCATATTTTGGTCAACTTGTAAGGCTGGACATGGAGAGGTTGCTACCTGAAGGACACCTAGAAGGTAAATGAAGTACAGGAAGATAAAGACTTAAATGGCTGGTGAACTTCTAAGGAGTTGACTGGTATCAAAAAATGTGAAGTACTCGAGAAGGAAAGGTCAACAGTGAAGAACCGTGACAGCAACTTCTGTATGGAAAATGGCAGTGAATGATGATGATGATGATGATGTGATCTATTTACATTTATTTTTTAGGTGACACTTTTATCCAAAGCGACTTACAACATTTATGACACAATTGGTTGCATTTCTTTTCTTGAAGTACTGGTTGCTCAAGTGACTTGCTTAGGGTCACACACTGTCAGTGGCAGGATTTGAACCCACAATCTCAGGGTTTGAAATGTTTTAAACACATTTAGTTTTGTATAAGTTCATACCTTAAATTCATTTAAACCTTGGTTCTGTAAGTGGAGGTGAATGAAAAAATAAATAAATGTTCTTCACCAAAATCCTCCCTTGCAAAAAAAATGATGTACTTTATAGACGTGGGTGTGATGGATCAATTTCTGAAACTGGAACTTCTCTACCACAAAACATCTCCGTCAAGTATGGGATTCAGTGTAAAACGGCATTTTGAAAAAAATGATTATGTTTGTTTTATGGCATAAGTATTTTCATTACTAAGAATATTATTTGAAGTATATTTTGAGCTGAAAAATGGTAGTCTTCCTCATTCTTAACTTTACTTGAGGTGGAAGCAACTCAGAATTAAGCATTTGCTACACATTTTTTGCTCTCAATCAGTATTGTTTTTCTCCTGTTATTCCTGTAGTATATCCAGGAATTCATATTCAGAAGGTTAGAAAAATGCTTTTCCATTATCCACAAGAGGGAATGTTGTTGTTTCCATGATTTGTTGCAGGAATACAGTATGTAAGGTCGAGGTATCCATGCATTGTCTTGGCCAGGTAACAGGTAGCAATCAATAAAAGAATGAAACTCTTCCTTTATTTAAAAAAGGGTCTGCCACAATTTTCTTGGGAACGCAAAGGCGGAAAACTGCAAGAACCTAGTTAAGGAGCTTCTCAATTCCAGCGTAGCACTTTGGTAGAACTTGCCTTTAAAATTTCATTTCCAACACTTCCATTTGAATTTTTCCCCAAGAACATGGGGGTGGTCTCTGATGAACAGGGGGAGAAGTTCTACCAGGATGTCACTCGGATGTTATATTGGGAAGTGCAGTGAGTTTATGTTAGCAGATATCTGTTGGTCATTGCACCGTGTAACACCTTCAGAGGATTGTAAGAGGAAAACTACCAAGTGACTTTTTGTAAGTAATAATTTATTTAAAACAATTATATGGGTAATCTTTTGAAACCTAAATAATTAATGTAAAAAATATATCTTTTTTTCTCTGAAAAAGAGCTAAACTTTTACCATTTTCACTTGTATGTGTGTTCATCATGAAGTACTTGTTTTAATAAAAAAAAAAAAAGTGAAAGGATTGAGGGCTTCAAATCCTCCCCAATACACTTTGCAGTTTATCTAACAAATGCAAAATATGAGCTGAATGAACACAGTAGAATTATAACTTGTAAGAATGCTGGGGGTCGCTGTCGCCCCGTTAAACCCAACAGACAGACGATGACTCAGGGTAAAAGCACCAAGAAGTGTTCTTTTTATTCTTTACTTCTTGAAATAGTGCCCAAAAGCACCTCCGCCATCATACACAGGCAAAACACCAATAATCAGGACAAATCTCTCCTCTACTCCTCCCAGCTCCAGCTCGCCTGCTGGGTCTCCACCAGTCCTTTATATATTCCTTGACCCAGAAGTGCTAACAAGTCACATGGACGGAAGGACAGAAGCAGATAGACAATTGTATTTTTCTTCTGCCCAGAAGTACTTCTGTGGTTCCGTCCCTATGACTTGGTAGTACTTCCGGGCTATACGGAAAGTAAAGATTCTCAAACCTCCCTGCAGCATCTCCTGGCGGCACCCACAGTACCCAGCAGGGCTGTGAAGCCGAACTCCAAATCTGATGGTGCCCTGTGGGAATCTGGGGTACCGCTATGCTACAGGGACATCTCCATCTGCCGTTCTGGGGGAGGCAGTGTCCTTCAGTAGCTGCTTTCTCCTCTTTGGGCATCCTGGCCGGGTTGAGCAGCCAGCCTTCCGCCACAATCTGATACAAGGTGATGAGTATCTAAATAAGTGACAGGCTTAATAAAGCAAAATAATTGTTTTCTAATTAATAAATTGGAACAGAATCCTGTATTTATTATATGCTTCCAGGACTGGCATTTTCATTTTCCAACACTGAACTAAGGAATTTTAGATATTTATTTCATATACTGATCCATTTGTTTTTTAAGTAAATATTGTTCAACAATTTTATTACATTTGAAAATATCTTGATTTGATTAGTCACAATTTCAATAAATGTGTGTAAACGTTTGGTATCAGACCTCAAACATTAGGAGCTGTAAATGAAATTATATACAAACACTCGGGGGAACAGAAGAAATGTTTTCAGGCTGTTCAAGGAAAGACAATGATTTGCAATATTACAATTTTATCGTGAAAGGGACAAAATGCGGTTTTGTAAAATGTGCCAGCAATATTCATATTCACTTACATTTGCATTCTGCAGTGGGCTGGCACCCTGCCCGGGATTTGTTCCTGCCTTGTGCCCTGTGTTGGCAGGGATTGGCTTCAGCAGACCCAGTGACCCTGTGTTAGGATATAGCAGGTTGGACAATGACTGACTGACTGACTTACATTTGCTGTTTTGTAATTGACACGTGATGCCATGCTTGAAAATGACAAAATCATTGAAGTCTGCTTACTTGGAGACTTTAACTAACTGTAGCCTTGCCACAGCATTCAAACAAGACTGAATATTACTGGTGGAATGTCTAACAGTATAATAGTGTGCTGTCACAAAATTGGATGAATCTCAAACACTGCTGATGTGCCTACATAGTCCAGAGATCTTTATGAGTTTCATTGTAACCAACGTCCAGGGCAGGGCTTTAGTCAAGACAGCGTGCCAGTTCTCACGGCAAGTCCTCTTTATTTCTGTCTGATTTAGCTGTCAAAGCCAAGTGTAACAATGAGTGATGCCAGCCTTTCAAGTGCTTCCCATTACTATCCGGTTCTAAGTAACAAGTTTCTCTAGTAACCTCCCTTGATTGCCGATTTTCTCTGCCTGAGACGCTGTCTCGGTCTCCTTCTTATATAGAGCCATTTTCCTTATAATTGGAGGCGGCTATTCCAGTTGCCATGATGAGATATGTGTTTTTCAACTTTCATTGTCCTACTTGCACACTGCTGCGTCTGCTTATTCCCTTGAATTGGATTACAAGTGCATTCTTACACAGGCAAGAAAATGGAGAATAAACTGAAGTGAAGCCAGCTTACAGTGGAGAGCTGTTTTATTTAGGCTGCCTTCTTGAAACAATTTGTTATGAGCATTTACATGTTGCTGTTTTAGGAAAACAGTTTCCCCATTATTCTTTATAAAATATATTTGATATGTCTTTATAATTTTTCCTCCTGGAGATGTTCTGTCAATTCCAAATGGTGGTAAGTGCTAAGTGAAACTGGAACCTGTTGCAGGAGCAGACGCAACTACAATTGCTTTTACAGACGTTCAATTTGGCACCGAGCTTGCCACCTTTGCTATTTAGCCTGTTTCTCCTCTCTTTTCCCTACAGATTACAGGCTGACAGGGTTTTCTCGCAGCTTACACAAACCTGCTTTTGTAGCAGGAAATGGTACCTTCCTATTATATTTAAATGCACCACCCCTTACACTCAAACAGTGGCGCATTCCAGCGCTTGCCGGATCGTACTGTCTATGTAGGAGAGAGAGAAGTCTTTTATTTTAATACTGTCGTTTAAGGCACAGATTTACTTTTTAGGTACTGAGCAGAATTAACTATTGTTGCCAGTTTGCCCTGGCTTTCTGAGCACTTGGATTCCCTGAATTTGCAAATGCACAGATTGGCAGATTAGACATTCAACAGAGTTCATGCAGGCAGAGCCCTGAGAGGTAAGGTTTCTTTAGGTATTTTTGTTTTGGCATAATAGACTTTAGAAATAAGAAGCAGTATTCTGTAATTAGTCATAAGGTGTGATGAATTGTATTTCAGACATATATTGCAGGAAGCATTGCTAAATTATAAGTGCACGCCAGACTGACAAAATGCACTCCAAGCAAACCTCCTTCTCCAGCAGAGAGCTTTGCATGCACAGTCATGAACAAATCTTTATCACGTTTTAGGCAATACAGAAACACAATAGTGGAACCTATGTCATGTCTTCATCTCAGGCAGCTTTTTGCACTACCAGTTTTATTCTCTTCTTCAAGACCGATTTTTCAAACGTTCTTTATGTGCTTCTTCAGTAAGGACTGTCACTTACATGGTTGTGCTTCTCAAATTGTTCACTGAATGCTTTAGACACACACCTCAGTCCCGTGGTAGGGTGGGTACACTGTTTTAATGAAGGATCTCTACCTCAATACTGATTTCTCATACTGGAAAAATTGGTTCTGCACACACATTGGTTACTTTGAGGAATTAGAGATGGAGAAATATCATGCTCAAGCTACCAAGTGCAGCATTTTTCTTCATGTTTAAGATGCTTGTTACATGATTTAGAAAGGATTGATATTTAGAGAAGAATGTAATTTAAAATGAATATGTTTAAGAGTATTTTGAGTATACAGTTTAAGCAGGCTCCTTATATACTTATTAACATATTGACACACGCTATGCAATATCTATCTTCTACCTACCTGTAACTAGTAAATATGCAGTATATGTACTGTGTATGCATGTATTCTCAAACCCACTTTCATTGTTGCAGGGGCAAGCAAGGCTAACTCCAGGCAAGGTGGCAGCTCATTGTGAGACCCACATACAAAACGCCAGGTTAGCATCACCAGTTCGCCTAATGTGCATATATCTGGGGAACCAACAAATTCTATAGTATTCTACATTTCAGACACAGGGTTTGAGTCCCAGATCATGGAAATAAAAGACAGCATCCATGACCGCTGTGCCACTATTCTGCATGCACACACACACACACACACATACACATTAATATATATATATATGTGTGTGTATGTGTGTGTCTGCAGTATATATATTGGTATACTAATTAGCATTTTGTATCAAATAAGATAACACATTTTGTTCCTTTCGTTTTGTCCCTCTTCCTCTTTTAAGGTTTCTATGGATGTAGCAGTTTCATTTTTAGAAAGAAAGACTTATGGATGATTCAGGCACTTAAAAGCAGTTTGACAATAATAACATAGTGACATCTTAGGGAGTCAAGGCTTGTTGTTAAAAACAGTGTCTGTTAAAGCATATTGAGGCATTCTTTGTGTGATTTTGGACTATAAAAGAAATAAAATGTTGTTGTTGATGCTCAATTTGAAATATTAAATGGTTGCTGCTAACTGATTAAATCAGTGCAGTGTACTGCTCAACTTCTTTATCCTTAGGGTTTGCAGACAAGAAACACATTATACAGCATACAATGCATGCCCAGCAGTATACATGGGACAAACATCTAAAACACTCACAACAAGTATATAGGAACATCGTCATACTATCAGAAAGAAGAACCCATGTTCTCCAATTTATGCACATGCAAGTTCCACTGGACACACATTTAACTGGGACACTATGAAAGTAAAATTCAGGTCCAATAGCTCCCTAATGAAAATGCTGTTAACAGACACTTGGGCTTGAACCCAGCATATGTACATCGCTTAAAAAGAAGAACATCCAAATAATAAACAAAAGACTTTATGACCAACACTTTCCAAACCTCACCTTATCAATCCACTCATTTGCTATATATTACAAGTCCTTGGAGTCCTAATCATTTTCCTCTGATGATGACACCTGGTAGGTTGAAAGCTTAGGAATAAAGACACAATTTTAAGATATGTGACTATATATAAAAGTATATATATATATAAAATTATATACAATATAATTATATACCATACCATTTTCCCAACCCCCTGAATCCTAACACAGGGTTGCGGGAGCCAATCCCAGCCAGCACTGGGCACAAGGCAGGAATAAACCTCGGGCAGGGCGCCAGCCCACTACATGGCACACACTAGGGACAATTTAGGATCGCCAATGCACCTAACCTTCATGTCTTTGGACTGTGGGAGGAAACCCACGCAGACACGGGGAGAACATGCAAGCTTCACGCAGGGAGGACCTGGGAAGCGAACCCTGGTCTCCTAACTGTGAGGCAGCAGCGCTACCCACTGCGCCACCGTGCCGCCCTAATAATATATAATAGATATAATCAATAAAGAAGTGTATCATATCAATAATCAAAGCTTGTACATATATACAGTATGTTTTTTTTCCATATATTCTTTTACTGGCAGCATGGTTGTGCAGTTTTTAGTGCTGCTGTCTCATGAAGTCAGTGTTGTGTTGTGGGTATGAATCCCTGGTAATGTATGTGTTGAGTTTGCACATTCTCCTATTTTGGCATATGTTTTGCACTGTTTATTACCTTAACTAGGGACTCTAAACTGGGCCCAATATGATTGTGTATGTGTGCTTGAATGGACTGGCGCCCTGTCCAGGATTGTTTTCCTGTTTTGTGCCCTGTGCCAATATCCTTTCATCTAGTTATTTTACTTAAAGTGCAAGTATGACTTGGATTTAAATGGTATTGGTTACATATGGAAAATAGGTTCTAACGTTGAACATAAAAGCGCACAACTGTATGTTTAAAATATCCAGATGATGAGTTTCTCCGATCCCTTTTGGGTGCCCCCCATTCCACACTATGAAATTCTGATTGCAACTGAATGTTTGACTTAACAAATCAGAGACATGCAAATCACATGGGACCATTTTTAACTGTAATCACCTTACGTCATTGCTACAGCAGATGGTCTCTTTGGCTACCACTTGAAAACTGTGAGGTCTCGCTGTTGGAATCTTGTTTGGTCCTATGGGTTGTACTTTAATTCAAAGAAAAAGCTATTTATTTAATTTTATTTTCTGTAATCTATAAACTTGGAATGTGGACCCAAAGAATTGCATCTTAAGGTGCAATAAATTTTACTGGCACAGAGAGCTTTTAATGAAATCCTGAACAGTATAACCTAAACTTTTATGATTTGTAAGTCAATCATTTTAAAATCAACGAAAAATGTTCATTTGTCTTCTAAATTGCAACTGAATAGGGTGAAGGCACTCTTCTAGTCTCGTTCCTAATGTAATAAAGCAGCCTGGAAAATGTAGTTTTCAAAAGTCAGAATCAGAAATGCAAAACAGTTACTATTAAAGGGGAAGTTTATTCTTTTTGAAATATTGGCTTGTTATAATACTTTCCATGGTCTATTTTCCTGCCCAAAACATGTTGCTTCAGTTTTTAATAATTTATATATGTTTAGGTATGTTGTTCCCTCAATTCAAATATGTGATGCGTTCTATCGTATACTGCATGAAAAAATCAGCTACCCTGTGAATATTGTATCGAATACTAGCATTCTAAATAATAAAAAATGTCAATGGTTAAGAAAAAAAAAATCAAAGCCCTGTTTTTTGTCAACATGTCTTCCTTAGCCAAATTTTTCAGTATAGGATTAAAGCAGACTAGCCAACCCGCGGTGTACCAAACGCCGCATAATCAGGCCGGTTTTTTTAATAATTTTTAAGCACAGGGAGAAAATTTAACATTTGCAAAATCGGTAATGTAACAAATCAGCAAGAAAAGCAACATTGTAACAATGCACGGAACGAACCAACACACAATCGTCTGTGCGGCGTAGCGAGGTGGGAGAGGGGGTGTGTACAAAGTGCAGGAGCATCTAAGAAGACGCATGTTTGTCGCGGATGCGAATTGCTGTATGTAGCGTGTACAACACTTTGCTATGCTGCACGCAGTCGTTTTTAAAGACTGCTCACTTCATTGTGTTTTAACCTCAGTTGTAAAGGAATGTTTTAATGATCCCATGGGATACCCCTCGCAAACCGTTTTACACGCTGCATATGGCGATTCACCTCCGCGAAACATGCCTCTATTAACAGTCAATGTGTGGGAGAGGGGAGTGTACAAAGGGTAGGGACGAAAACAGTGGGAGCGTATGAGTCGCACTTAGTGGCAATTCCACGGTTTGCAGCCCGAATGGGGTTCAACGGCTTACCCACGCCTAGACACACGCTCAATCTCATGCATAATTATTTATTGAATGGTAAACACTTCTGGAAAGACATGGTTGTCTAAAACAGGTTAGTGTGAGAATACAACAGTAAGTGAATGAAAAGATGGAACTCTGGAGAGAGCAAAATACAACACAATAGTGAACCCGCGGCATAACAAGCGCCGCATAATTATTTATTGATGGTTGAACACTTCTGGAAAGACACAGGGACACCCCTCGCAAACTGTTCTACACGCCGCATACAGCGAATCACATCCGCGACATGATTTTTCCTAGATGGTCCTGTTGCATCCACCCTCGCACTCGAAGCATACACACTGCCTGGTCATGTGTCCGCTCGCAAGAGAAACTCACGGAGAGCCGCCCACCAGCTGCCTGTGTGTGTGCCTCTGTCTGTCTCTGGCGCGGCTTTCTCTTGCGCTTCTTTCTCTTGCGCTGCCTCTGTGTGAACCGGTCAGGCACAGAGAAGGTCAGCTGCTGACAGAGCGTCTCGACTGTTGCAGGGCCTGCATTGGTGAAGCAGGTGAGACGGTAATGAAACAGAGGCACAGGGCTTATTGGTTTTTAAAGACTGATTCCTTCATTGTGCTTTAACCTCAGTTTTAAAGGATTGTTTTAAGGATCCCATGGGATACCCCTCGCAAACCGTTTCACACGCTGCATATGGCGATTCACCTCCGTGAGAAACATGCCTCTATGGACAGTCAACATGGCTCGGAGATGTATGTAGCATCTACGACAGACGAATATAAATGACGCCGGTTTTTCTGTGTCGTCGCGTCCGAGTTGATGGGCGTGGCTCTGCAAGTTGTCGTCGTATCCAATGGTCTTGGAGTTGGTGGCCGTGGCTCCTTCCTGCGTGCGCCATAGGTGTCTTACTTGTCGGCGGCTTAGTGAATCCACGTCCCTTGCGGCGTGCTTTCCATGGGTGTCTTGCCTTAGTGAATTATATATATAGATGTTTAAGTTTCTCCCTATATAACAAAATGTGAACAAAGGAAAATATTGTTCGGCTGACAACTTTATCGAAGGTGATTTCTAACACTTGAGAGATACAGTTGGTTAAATGCCTTTTGTTTTTCTATTCGGAGCACAGTGTCTGAGACCACAGCTTTAGGGGTTTGTGGTCAAAAGCCTTAGCCAGTATGCGACACTTAACAACTTAAAAGGCATATGAGAAAAACTGTGCCAATAAATGGTTTTCAAGTAGTTTTTCATCTACAGGAATGAGAAACATGTTTTTATGAAGTTTGCAATTTAAATTTGGATGGAGAATGGTTTTCTCTGAAGAACTGTAGGACACCTTATACTTAATAAAGTTTGTCTTTTTGTGCAAATATTAGTTATGAAAAATGCTTAAGGGTATTAACCTGAGGCCTGGTAAGTGCTGTAGTTAGCTCATATGTCAAAAAAGGTGAAATTACAGTTGAAAGCATTTTATAATAATGGCAAAACATAAAGACGTGCAATGTAAAGCCAGTTAAAAAAATAATTGGTTTCTGTTTGCAACAGAGTCCCAACTATTTTTTTGCTTTATATGTTAACTGTTCATTCATTCATTCATTCAAAAATCTAGTTACTGCTGGGTGCAATTTGGGTGAATTTGGGGGCAAGACTAACCTAACAACCACATCTTTGAAATGTGAGATGAAACAAAAGAACCCGATAAAAGCCCACACTGATGGTTGAAAAATGTGCAAATGTCCTCTCAAATGTGTAGTGAGGCAATTGCACTATCCACCGTGCCACCTTTTTCAAGTTTCATGCCTTCTGTTCATGCCCTTAATTTTCCTAATCCAGCCTCTGTGCATTGGAGAGCCCATTTCTGCTGCATTTGAGAAAAAGGTAGAATGAGGCTACAGCAGGCAATTGCACCCACTCCTTTAGAGTTGCCAATTAACATAACCAGCACATCTCTGAGATACAGTATGGGTGAAAAACCAGACTACCTGTAGAAAGCCCTAATGACACAAATACAGTGTCTGGGCTGGGGTGTGAATCCGGTGATCTGTGTGAAGCGGCAGCAGCAGTCACTGAGTCCTGGGCCACCCTCTTCATATCTCATGTATTTTGGTTGCAAGACAAAAATTGAGTCTGAAGCCAATTGTTGTGCAAAACACATTAAAGAACATTCTGTAGCTCATAGAGCCCAAGCCTGCTTAAAAAATGCATCCAGCTCTCTTAGTCAGTATCCACACCCTGTGTGTCTCGGGGGGCTCAGAAATATTACTAGGAGAAAGGCTGACGTACGATGTTAGACTCCAACTGAGGGGCCCCCATTAGGCTAGTACCACCCCTGTCTCTGTAACCACAACACAGATGATTTACATTACAGCAGTGCTTTAAAACCATGAGATGGGGAAAGCGCAGGAAACAAACAACTCTGAGGGTGTCTGTCTTGAGGGTCATACACTGGACCGTTTAACTGTATTTATTTTAAATGCAGCCAGTTATGAGTGTCATGGCTGCAGACGTTTTGGCACGTTTGTGGCTTTGGACTTTGAAAGTCTCGGGGAGTATATAACAGAAAGGTCCATTTAATTTCCTTCACATGTGGTTGGCCAGCATTTGATGGATGCTCATGTCAGTAATCTGTCATCTAGAAATCACATTATGAACAGACAACTCCATGATTTAAAAAAAAATCTAAGCTGGACTGGAATGTGGCCTAACATTTATAGTTTATGTATATATGTATGTAATTTCCACACTTTTTTTAACTCTATTTATTAAGAATTTCAAAAGCATCACTTTTCTACATCGTCACCTTCCTTTGTGATGCAATTTTCACAGTGTCTTACCAGCTTTTTAATGCCATCAGCAAAGAATGTTTTTGGTCGAGTTATGCTTCTGTTTTTGCAAATCAGTTCCAGGGTTCTCTCTTCATTCCTCGTGGTCGTGGCTGTAGCTAGACGTCTGGCGCACTCTGCATCCGTCACACTAGTACCACCATTTTCGAACATTTCAATCCACTCATAGATGACTCTACGAGAGAGAACTTTATCCCCATACTGACTGCACATGCAGAGATGAATTTGCGCTACCGGCACACCTTCTGCCCATAAACAGCGTATGACAGAACACTGTTCCTCTTTGGTGCAATTTATAAGTTTTGCAGCCATCTTCACCACAGGGTTACAACTCTGTCTAAACTGCAAGGGCAACTGGCTTGCCAGACAGAACTAGTCACATGACACTCTCAGACTCGACCAATTACTACTCATCCCGACTTCACCGTTTCCAACAAAAATATAAAAGTGCGGAAACATTTTGAATGTCCCTCGTATAATATATAAATTGCAAAAACACTATTTCCCATTTTAGTTAAAAAACTGAAATTTATCACGATGGTACATCTTGGGCAGTAGTTATTCGCTAAGAAAGGACATTTTGATATATACTGTATATAATTCGGGAGAAATTTGATGACATTATAGAAAAAAGAACATTTTCAACCTGCCTTCCAATAATATTAGCCCTTGGCAAAAGAATGAAAATATTGTAAGCAGAAAAGTGCTTCATTGTATTGTACTTCTGATTACCTGACAACACTATAACGGAGTCCAACTATATCAGGCAAAGCCAGGTAACACAGCTAGTTCTTATATAAAACTAGCAAAATACCCGCGCTTCGCAGCAGAGAAGTAGTGTGTTAAAGAAGTTATGAAAAAGAAAAGGAAACATTTTAAAAATAACGTAACATGATTGTCAATGTAATTGTTTTGTCACTGTTATGAGTGTTGCTGTCATCAAGGATTTGATTATCATTATTTCTTTCAATCAGGTTCGTATTTGGAGGACGTGTTGTGTTCAAGTTACATTCCGTGTTTGTCAACCGTTGTAAAGATACAACAGGTTTCATTGATAACTTTGTGTCCATGTTGTCAGAGTTGAAACATTCATAAACATCGAAGTGTCCACTACCCAAATCGCTACCTGTGAATCCAAGATGTTTAACAGGCATTCCCGGTTGTCCAAAGGTGTAAAGTATTTCCCCATATCTATACACTTGGAAGCGACAACGAAGCAATTCCGTGGCAGCTATCAGTTCACATATGTATAGGTTGAGAGCTTACGCATTTCACTGGTATAGTGGTCCTGTGTAGTATAATTGTCTCCTGTACCAACATCAGTCCACACCTTGAACCTGTCCCAGTCATTCAGTACATAAGACACAATGTCTCTGTGGATATCAAGGCTGAGACTGATATGGCCATGCAATAAGTAAGAGAGAGAATGGAAGAGGCAGGCAGAATCTTGGGACATGGAAACCACTGGATATGGGTCAGTGAAATTGTGATCAACGGTGATCATGTTATTCAGGGTAAACTTGCACCCATTGAGAAAGAAAGTATGAAAGAAGACGAGAAGTGGCGGATCAGGGAATGAAAAGCAGAAGTCAGCTCCAGGAAGGTGTATGTGAGCAAGTAAGGAAGCCCAACAATGACAGCCTTGAAGCGGTGAAGTAAACGAAAAGGCAGGAGTCACCAGCAAGAAGACGTGAAGCAAGGCCAACAATAACAGGCTTGAAGCAGTGGAGTAAAGAAGAAGGGAGCAGTGAGCACGACGAACAGCTGAGGAAAGTAAGGAAGCTAGTGAGGAGGCACATGAGCGTGGGATGTCGTTAATGTATATAGGCAGGGAGCCAACCACGTGGTAGGTGCGTGGACAGCGGCTGTGCGGAAAAAGGAAGGGGGACCAGGGGCGGCCCTTGTGTGTCTCTACTGTGAAATAAATCATCCGTTAATGGAAATAAGGAATGAAACCGCCAAAAGGAGAGGTCAGTTCCGAAAGTTCCTTATGGCATAATGGTGAGAACCACCAAAAAGAAGACGTCATTTTCGAAAGTTCATTATGGGGTATGGTGCAAAATTAAACATACTTAACGTTTGTAAGTACAGTGCAAAGGATTAGCATGGGAAATTTAGGCTTCCTACGAATATTGGAAGTCGCAGAAATAGTGAGGAGGGGTTTCCCCTATCTATATATACAGTTTAGGGGGTACACCCGCTTCCCCGCCTTGGGTGTTGCAATAGGACATGAAACATGCCTAACTTTTGCAAGTCATTGCAAGGAATGAGCATGAGAAATTTCAGCTTCCCACCTATATGGAAAATGGGAGAATTAGGGATGAGTCAGTGAGGGCTTTGCCTTTTATATGTATCAATGTCTTAGGAAGATGTGTCTGAATGGACACATTTGAAGTTAATGCTATATGTCAGTGGCTGTTGGTGGCCAGCGAGTCTTAGTAAAGCAGGTAAGTAATAGGATCAGAGAATAGAGTTGGTCTATGGTATAACCTTCATATCTGTATTATCTGAGGTTTTCAACCCTGAAAGGTGTGACTTGAAATAAAGTGTGATTATTTTATTGGTGTTCGTTATGTTTTGTGGGGCGGCACAGTGGTAGTGCTGCTGCCTCGCAGTTAGGAGACCCGGGTTCGCTTCCCGGGTCCTCCCTGCGTGGAGTTTGCATGTTCTCCCCGTGTCTGTGTGGGTTTCCTCTGGGCACCAAAGACATGCCTGTTCGGTGGATTGGTGATTCTAAATTGGCCCTAGTGTGTGGTTTGTGTGTGTCCTGCGGTGGGTTGGCACCCTGCCCGGGACTGGTTCCTGCCTTGTGCCCTGTGTTGGCTGGGATTGGCTCCTGCAGACCCCTGTGTTTGGATTCAGTGGGTTGGAAAATGGATTGTATGTTTTGTGATAGATTTGTGCTGTCTAGACAAGCAGGCCAGCATCAGAAATGGGCCAGAACTCAACTCTTAGCCGTTCGTTGTGTAGGCCATTTGCCTCTGGCCTCTCCTCTTCTTGTGTGTCGTTAAGCAATGCTTATGGTGAAGCAGAGTTGGGGGCATAGACTGGTGGTGGAGCTTGGATACTTTTAGTTGGGGATTGTGCTTCAATGATGCAAGATGACATCTTGAACGCCTTTCAATTAAATTTATGTTCAGTTTGCTTAGTGTTTTGCTACCTCTTAATTCTCTTCCCTGTGCATTTGTTTCTGATTTTGTACCCTTTACTAGAAGCATATTTTTGTCAGGTTTAGATTAATGGTCATAGTTCAGCAGAGGTTTAGTGAAATAAAATTAATTGCCAGAAGTTATAGCTTCAATAATTGTGTGTTTGCACGTGTTGGAATGCGTAGTGTAGCATGTTGTTAAAACTATACTGCCTGACTTCCATTAAACAAAGGAGATGGCTTAGGTACATTCCTTTTTAATGAGCCGTGAAGGTAATTTGTGTAATCCCGTTCCATCTTCTCTATTGGCAGACCTTGGAAGTAAACTGTTTTTTGGTATTTTGTTTTAATTTAAATGCATTTTGTCAAGATGACTTCCAGTTAGGATGAGGACCTTCTGCCCTTCGTGCAGTTTCTTATTTTTACAAAAGACTGAATATGAGTGACTTTTATTAATTGTTCCTCTTACACATTTGCCAGATATTTTACGATGTGCGTTTTATGCAAAGTGATGTTTGACAAGGGCCTAATGAGTGAATTATGTTAGGGAAACGTTGTAGTTTTAAATGAGAGCCCTAGGCATTATAAGTTACTTTAGTTAAACTAACATGTGTACCATACAATTGTTGATGGATTTTCATTAACAATACTGACATTACGTTCACATTTAAAAAGGTGGTGTGGCCTTGTTGATAAGTGTGCCCTGTTATCCCTGCTATTAACTCTAAGCGAAACCCCCATATTGCCTGTGTACCAGCTGAAAACAGCGTAAAGAATGTTAGGATGGTGCACACTAATGAACGGCACTGTCCAAAATGAAACATTGTCAACGGTTCAAAGTCACGGTGGGAGCTTATCCTGGCCATGTTAGTAGCCTTCCTTCTTTTTACTCTTCCCATGACATTTTTTTGACTCCTTTGAACCTTTCTTTATATATTTGCTCTTACATTTATACGTTAAAGCCTCGTTTGTAGGATTTTAATCAAATTCTGCGTCTCTCTCTCTCTTCTAATGGTGAAATACTTGCTGCCACTCTGCTTACCACCCAAGCTTAGCTTGCAAGAAACTGCATTAACACCAAACTTATTAGCCTCTGCACCCACCACAATAATGGATATTCCTTTAAGCCTAAACTGTAATTGTAGTGAGTCTGGCGCATTTGTCATATCACTCGCAGTTTTATATTTTACTGTCTGGGTTAGGAACAAAACAGAGCCTTCGGTCTTCCACTGTATAAATCAAATTTGAACACTGGATAAACGCAGACACACACACACACACACACACACACATTGAGCTTCCAATACAGTTGCTTCTGCATACATTTTATTATTTTGTATATTGGGGCAGACACTGCCAGCTTCACGTTCTCTCTAGCTAGTCACTGGGGTCATGCTAAAATAAGCCTTTCTTATTTTTATTTGTTCATGTTTGTTTTTGTGCATCTTATCCCTATGATAAATTATTTTTGATCTTCCATTTTTCCATATGCCTAATATGACATTTTTTATGGATAATCAAAGTGTTTGGAAACCCTACAGTTGTTTATATAAAATAATTTTTCTTCTCAAAATGTAAAACATGCTAAACCTCAATTGCTCGAAGAATGGTCAGAATGCCTCAAGCAGAACACATCTGGAAATGGAATTATTCCAACTGTTTGTAGAAAATGTGAAGAGGATGACAAAGCATGTCATGCTGATCAGCGCTGCACATGGGTTTAGAGGAAAAGAGTGAAGCAAAGATAACATCTTGAGAATTCGCTGGGGCAGAACACAGGAAGCCTCTGTGTTTCTGGTTTCACATGCATGCTTTAATCAACTAAATGCAATGCAACTTTAATTTGTCATGAAAGGCCGCATACACAATTATTTTAACTTTTGCTAATTATGCAAACAAATCAAAAAAGCAGTTTTACTTACTTCCTGTGCCGCTCTAAATCAGTTCTTTCTTAACTTGTTATCTGACAACACTTTACTTTAAAAACATCATGAAAGACAGATGACTTCTTAGGGGCTCAAGTCTTTGAAGCTTAAAAATGAGAATTTGAACAGAAACAAAAAAAAAGATGCCTTTGTAGGGTCAGGTTATGTTTTGTTTCTTAACAAAAAGCACCTGCTTTGCCTGATGGAACATTTACTACATTATAGTACATGTGTGAAATGAGAAATCTGGCAAAAGGAAACACTTTTAGGGCGAAGTGGTGGCTCTGAGGCTAGGGATCTACACTGGCAATCGGAAGGTTTGCTTGTTCAAATCCTATAAATGCCTAAAGGGACTCTGCTCTGTTGGCCCTTGAGCAAGGCCCTTTAACCTGCAACTGCTGTGCACTTTGAGTAGTGAGAAAAGCGCTATAGAAATACAAAGAATTATTATTTTTTTTTTATTTTATTTGCTAACTAAAAAGATTACAATATCCATGCTTTCGAGGTAACTCAGGCCATTTCTTCAGGCAAGATGTACCGGTAATCAGGGGCCTGAGCTGCATACTGTAATTTTTTTAGTTAGCCAATAAAAGGTGTCGTTTTGCTTGTCTTCACATTATATTCATGATGACTAACACAGTACAACACCCTAGTACTACAGTACATGTGTGAGAAAGTCAGACACTAGTGGTAATGTTCCTTTTAAATATTTGATTAGGAATCAAAGAAAAGATTAAAATATTACTATACTGTACCAAATATAAACAATGAATAGCAGAAAGACTGATCGAATGGACAAATGTAAAAAAGAAAGCTCAGCTTCAGCAGCCTTCATAGAAAATTCAAGCATAATGAAAAACGCTCAACAAAAAGTCCCCTCTTTTACATGCAGCACTAAAGGCCAACAAGAATATCCTTGGACAAGTAGTGAAATTTAAAAAAAAAATTATGTATCAATAAGTTTCTTTTACATAATGAAAGTAAAAGTGGTCCACACAAGGGCATGCATGTCAGTACGCTCCAGCATCCTGTTATTGTCCAGACTCATCTGGAACTAAAAAACAGTAACATTACATTCTCAGAATCGCTTAGTCCAATTCTGGATCAGACAGTAACAAACCCTGGATAGGGTGCCAGTCCAGCTGTGGCCCCATTCATGCCCAAACCCACTTATGGCAATTTAGAATCTGCAATTAACCTTTAACACACATCTTTTGGTATGGGATGAAAACCCAAACAGACACTGGGAGTATGTGACGACTCCATTTAGACAATGACCAGGCCCAACATGCATATATACTGTAAATATTTTACTTTTCTCCCAACAGCATACATACAGAATACAGTTCATTATTACCATTGTGGCAAGGTGATAAAAACAATGTAGTGGCATGTGATGTTACCCCAACAAACCTAAAACACAGCTAAAAGAAATGATGAAAAAGTCAAAATAGTACTCACATAGTTAGCCCACAAGGACTTATTTTGTCCATCTGACCCCAAGACATCAACATGGATATTTGCCTAAATAACAAGCAAATCAAAGCACCACAATACTGTAAGACACTGGTTCGTACTTTAGGCAGACTCAAAAAAGACTCAAATTCAAAAGTAATCCTTTACTGTATATATCATCGTTGTATTGCTCAAGCCATTCTTTATAAAATTGAAATCTATACTAATAAAAGGCAAAGCCCTCACTGACTCACTCATCACTAATTCTCCAACTTCCTGTGTAGGTAGAAGGTTGAAATTTGGCAGGCTCATTCCTTACAGCTTACTTACAAAAGTTAAGCAGGTTTCATTTCGAAATTCTACGCGTAACGAACATAACTGAATCCTACTTACGTACATACACTCACCTAAAGGATTATTAGGAACACCTGTTCAATTTCTCATTAATGCATTTATCTAATCAACCAATCACATGGCAGTTGCTTCAATGCATTTAGGGGTGTGGTCCTGGTCAAGACAATCTCCTGAACTCCAAACTGAATGTCAGAATGGGAAAGAAAGGTGATTTAAGCAATTCTGAGCGTGGCATGGTTGTTGGTGCCAGACGGGCCGGTCTGAGTATTTCACAATCTGCTCAGTTACTGGGATTTTCACACACAATCATTTCTAGGGTTTACAAAGAATGGTGTGAAAAGGGAAAAACATCCAGTATGCGGCAGTCCTGTGGGCAAAAATGCCTTGTTGATGCTAGAGGTCAGAGGAGAATGGGCCGACTGATTCAAGCTGATAGAAGAGCAACTTTGACTGAAATAACCACTCGTTACAACCGAGGTATGCAGCAAAGCATTGTGAAGCCACAACACACACAACCTTGAGGCGGATGGGCTACAACAGCAGAAGACCCCACTGGGTACCACTCATCTCCACTACAAACAGGAAAAAGAGGCTACAATTTGCACAAGCTCACCAAAATTGGACAGTTGAAGACTGGAAAAATGTTACCTGGTCTGATGAGTCTCGATTTCTGTTGAGACATTCAAATGGTAGAGTCAGAATTTGGTGTAAACAGAATGAGAACATGGATCCATCATGCCCTGTTACCACTCTGCAGGCTGGTGGTGGTGTAATGGTGTGGGGGATGTTTTCTTGGCACACTTTAGGCCCCTTAGTGCCAATTGGGCATTGTTTAAATGCCACGGGCTGCCTGAGCATTGTTTCTGACCATGTCCATCCCTTCATGACCACCATGTACCCATCCTCTGATGGCTACTTCCAGCAGGATAATGCACCATGTCACAAAGCTCGAATCATTTCAAATTGATTTCTTGAACATGACAATGAGCTCACTGTACTAAAATGGCCCCCACAGTCACCAGATCTCAACCCAATAGAGCATCTTTGGGATGTGATGGAACGGGAGCTTCGTGCTCTGGATGTGCATCCCACAAATCTCCATCAACTGCAAGATGCTATCCTATCAGTATGGGCCAACATTTCTAAAGAATGCTTTCAGCACCTTGTTGAATCAATGCCACGTAGAATTAAGGCAGTTCTGAAGGCGAAAGGGGGTCAAACACCGTATTAGTATGGTGTTCCTAATAATCCTTTAGGTGAGTGTATATACATCCATAGCCTGCAGCTCGGTCGCCGTGTGAGGCGGTGTTGCGTCCCCCCTTCATCACACCTCCCACGTAATTGACTGCCTGCCCATATAAGGCCATCCATCAGCAGCAATCCAAGCTGTGAGAAAACAGTAAAAAGAAGGCGTGTCAGACTTTATGGTATATTTTCTGATGCAGCTAGATGGAAACAACTTTGTGATGCTGCCGCCAAATACTCGCTGAAAATCCACAAGTTAATAGAGACGCTGTCGCTAAATACTCGCAGAAAAATCCACAAGTTAATAGACACGCTGTTGCTAAATACTCACAGGCGATTCTACAAATTCATAGACACGCTGCCGCTAAATATTCGCAGGCAAATCCTCAAGTTAATGCCGGGAATGCCTGTTAAACATCTTAGATTCACGAGTAGCGATTTGGGTAGTGAACACTTCGATGAATGAAACCCGTTATCTTTACAACGGTTGACAAACACGGAATGTAACTTGAACACAACACGTCCTCCAAATACGAACCTGATTGAAAGAAATAATGATAATCAAATCCTTGATGAGAGCAACAGTCATAACAGTGACAAAATAATTACATTGACAATCATGTTACGTTATTTTTAAAATGTTTCCTTTTCTTTTTCATAACTTCTTAAACACACTACTTCTCCGCTGCGAAGCGCGGGTATTTTGCTAGTGCATTAATAAAGCAGAAAACTTATCCTTGCTGTACCGTAACACACTGATACCAGAAAGCTGCTATTCTGTCGTGCCTTTCCTCATTGCTTCCATTATTTTACCTGTAGGTTATCTATATTCTTTGTGTTTTTCATATTCAGAGTACCAGGGCATGTAGTGCAAATAAAGGCAGTTGGCCCAGAATCTTCTTTTATATAATAGCAGTGTTAGGCAACCTTTAGCCCCTAGAAGTCTCCACAGCTTACTGACCTCTGAAAAACCAATGTGTAGGTTTAGTTTGTATACCATTGTACATGACAGGGCAGCACAATGCTATCATACTCTGCTTCATGGATGCTGGGTTTGAATTCTACACCCTGCTACTAACTGTGAAAATATTGTGCGTGTTCCCTGTGTCTCAATGATTTTTCCTCTAAATGTCCAAAGATATCCATGTGGGTTTAACTGGTGTCTTCAGTGTGGTGGGTATTTGTGAATGAGGTGTGCAGTGGACTGGCACTTTGTCCTGTCTAATCCCAATGCTGCCTGGATAGGTCTTGCACCCCCTTTGACTCTGTAATAGATGAAGTGGGCTCGGGAATGCTATATTCTGTATATTTCTTAACATCATTAAGAACTCTAAGTCCAAGTCGTTACTTTTGTTTTAAAATTTTAACATATTTTTATTCTCAAATCAGTAGCCAATCCTACCACAGAATCATTTATATAACTGAGTAAAATATAAAAGCTGCTCCAGAATGTATACATCCTGGAGTTTGTGAAAATATTTTCTCTTGAAGTTCTTTGACTTCATGTGACAAATCTGAAATGGCACCACTTTTATGTGGGGGATACACACGCCAGCCTTGCAGATGGTTCACCAGTCATTCCATCTGGGAGAACTATGTTTACAAAAAGATTAGAAATAAGAAAAGCTGCTATGGTTACGAGGTTACACAAAGGCAATTGCTGGATGCTTTTACTACTGACTCGTCGGATGTTTGAATTCTTTGGGCTTTTTAATACAGTGTTTTGACACAAATCCAAAGATATATGTCAATGTTTTATCCTACAATAAATGCATTTGAAATGGTTGCCTCGGTTTTTGAAAATAACAATCTTGTCCATCAGTATCTCAAGAACTTTATATTTGTATTGCTATAGTCAGTAATATCCATGCATCCATCCGTCCATGTGCCAATATATATTTATAGTTCTCAGTCAGCTTTTTCCATAACAGAGTCACAATAAAGAAAAGTCTTTTCTGAAAGCAGTGGGTGCAATGTAGGAACTTAACACCTCCTGATCTCAGTCTGCCATGATGCTCACTCACACAATTAAGGTCAGTTTAAGGACACTAGTTAAACTTGCCCACATTTCTTTGGGATGTGGGAAGAAAGAAGAGCATTTGGGCAAAGCCAAGGAGACACTAAAAGGCCGCCAATACTGCAATGACTGGACTTGAATGCTAATCTCTGCATCACTATTGGTAGCTGAATTAATAGTCCAGTACAAGTGAATGTGGCCTATGTACATCTAACATTGCAAAGTGCCTAAGAAAATTGTTACGTACATACAGACTGTGTAGTGTGAGTGAGTGAGGGTGCCCCATAATTGACTGGCACCCCATCAAGCGTTGCTTTTTGCCTTGTGCCCATTATTGCTAGGAGAGGCATGGGCTCCCTGTGACCCTGAATTGGATAAATGAGTTAAAAAATGAATCAAGAGAACATTCAATACCATATCACAAAAACAAACAAGCATGACATTTGCCTACTGTAATCTTGGCAGAAAGAGTTAAGTGTGGGCAATCAGATTTCCTTGGATTTTGGCAGTTCCAGCACAATAATTTATTTGCAATCACTTTTAAAGTTAGCATTTGACATCATAAAGCATCATGTACAATTTATTTGAAGGAAAAAAAATCCCTTTTCACAGAAATCTCATAAAATCATTAGAAAAAAATCCTCTTTTAATAAAGGACATAGAATGCTGTACCTTTGTCCAGACAGTCCCTACTTTATGGCTGAAAATATATACATTTCACAAAGGAGATCAGGAGTCCCACAGACTACTTTGTATATTTTATCACAGATAGCAGACTTTCAGTAGTATGGCAGCAGTTGTAATTAACTTGGCTGTCTTCATGCTGTTGTGGTTATCTGTGATAAATTTGAAAAATAAAGATGTAAAGCCTTTTACTTTTGACCCCACACATTCAGCATGTTTTAAGCAGCCAATTTAAATGTACTCTACAGTTAACATACTTGGAATAAAAAATACAGAAAATAAAAACACAAAGGGGAAGAGGTAATAATTAATAATTTGAAGTATGTATTAAACCACACTGCTTTTTATATCTCATGTTTGGAAGCCAGATGGCAGTCCCCTAGGTGTCCAGAGATGATACTGCCATGGTAAAATAATTCATACAGTTATTTTAGGACAGTTAGCTTCCAGTGACCCTTGTTTTGTGTTTTAGTCCAAAATATATCTGCATCTACCATCGATAAAAGATTATATTTACCTCTGGTATTTCTCCATCCAGTACTTCTCTCAAAATTGTTTTTTTACATCACTTAAATTGGAATCTGCTGTCTAAGAAAACTATTGAGGCACCACAAGATTTATTTTTACGTTTTTAACTACAAGTGGAAGGATCTGTACACTTTCAGCTTGAAGCAAACAAAGAATCTTTATAAATAAAAATATTTATTTCATGAAAATGCTCTGAAATAATGAAGCTTTGAGCAGCACAGAATACCCAGACGGAGATGTTTTAAACAACAAAGGCAATCCAGGGCAAACAAGTCCTAAAAACACAAATCCAGGAGGCAAAGTCAAAATCAGAGCATAAAGGTGAAAATATCCAATAAATCCACAAAAGCACAGTAATCATAAAAATTCACCAAAACCATTCAAACGCATTCAAATGACCTGCGTTAGACATTTGGTAATGGCTGGGAGCAGCGCCAACTGGGAGGCAGACAGAAGAAAACTAAAAGAATTATGGCCTTATGATAATGCAAAAATAAAAAAAATAAAATAAAACATTTAAGTGGCATGATAGCACCCAAACTATAGACACCAGTAATAGCCTACAGTGAACAACACTGTCACATGAATGTTTTTCTCTCTCGAGTTTTCGTTCAGTTTCTTAATCTACATGACCTTAACAAACAGTAGGCCTATTACTAAAGGAATAAAACACACAATGTATAAAAAGAAAAGACAGAGTCAGAAGCACAACATCCTGAGTCTATTGTCAGGTTGTATGCAAATCGTTTTGCTTTTTTGTGTTTATTAATATTTAGTTTCTATTTTATGAAATAAATATCATTACTTAGCACAGCTTTGAATTGCTTGTGTGATTACACGTTGTGGGTATTTTGAATTCTTAGAGTTGCAAGAGCTGTAGAACACCTAGTAAAAGAAGACCCTTTGTTATCAAGACAACTATTGTTACATTGCAGGTTTAGGCACCACAGTGTTCTCATCATTTTTAGTGCATTGTTTGGAGAAGTGATCATTTTGGGCTTATCGGAGCTCTTGCTCTTTTCATGGCTATGCAAAGCCAATTCAGATGCTCCACAAAATTTCACACAGTCTATCATTCTGGACAGGATATGTTGATTTTTGGCTAACTATTTGCTGTACCTTCTAAAGCCAATCCTGTATCATTCATCTTGCTTTTAAGCAATACTAAGCCTGTCAAAAAATGTAGCCTCATGCTGTTGTCTAGATGACTTCAGCTACTGTCATGCCAGTTGTTTTTTTTTAGAAAGATGTTTTAGGTTTTGTATCCCCGTTGTTGTCCACAACACCAACACTTTGAAACAGCAAACAGAGAAATTAAAAAAGGCATTACTTACAACCCACCCAGTTAACCAATTCCATTTGTTATAACAAGAGCTGGAAAAAGTCCATGTATACTCTTGTCCTCCATTACTTGTCTGCTGTTAAATTTTTCAGTCAGGTCAGTCTGGTCCAAACTCCTTTATCTTCTTTTTTTGTTCAAGTGAACAATTAATGAAAAGGTGTTTCATTAAAGAAATAACCAAATTTGATTTGATTCTGAAGTTCGGGTTTAAATTGCCATCTCTAAAGTCACGCTCACTCATGTGTAGTTACCTTAACGCTAGAATTACCAGAGCCTACGAAAAAACTCGTAGATCCATCCCACCTTAAATCACTTCACACCTCTCCGTCAGCGTCTTTTGTCCTGTAAATGTGTGGATAAACAGCAAGCAGCCTGCTATCACATCCCCCCACCCCGCACAGTTTTCTCAGCTCAAGTTTGTTTATCTGCGTGTCAGTTGCTTAGAGTTATATAGAGTGAGAAGTCAAGCAAAATGACACCTTTCATAAATACTATATCATTATTTGGAACACTTGCATTTCATGTGTGTTACGTGTCTACAACGATCTATGTAAGCACATCGTTAAAACAGAAACGTTTTTCATGTTTTAGTAATAATTGACAAAATGTAGACATGAAGTATATAATGTGTGAAGCCTGAATTCCAAATATCAAATAAACACTTTCACAAAAGGTACAAATATAACAGAACAAATCCGTTTCCATTCAAAAATATAACTGCAGAAAAAGAACCCGCGTTAGGGTGCAGCATTGACACACATTTGCTATGATTGTTTCGGTGGCGCAACGGTATCAACTGTTGACTGGTAATCAAAACTTCACTGTTTGCTGCTTATCGATACATTTACAGGACAAAAGACGCTGATGGAGAGGTGCGAAGCGATTTAAGGTGGGACGGATCTACGAGTTTTTTCGTAGGCTCTGGTAATTGTAGTGCTAATGGCGGGTGTAAACTGTGAACCACTAAAATCAACATGACATAGTGCAGTGATGATTGTCCAATCACATTAGATTAAAAAAACCTAAAACAATACTAATTTGATGTGGGAATGTTCGGGATGCAGAGAGCTGCGTCTCCGGAAAAATCTGAAAGCAACAAATTAAAGTGCAGCCTCAGGTCACCTGCTTGCCAAAAGATCAATGGCTTACATAGGCTCTTATTTGGCCGGTGTCCTTCACTCTGGAAATATACAGTAGGTATTCACACAGATGTTTTTTTTATTCACACAGAAATTAAACATATACAAGTCAGAACCAATTCTTAATGGATACTGACAAGCACTGGCACCAGGCACGTTGTGCAAATAAACACATTTTTTTCATGATTATTTCACATTACCTAATTAATTTAAGTAGAGTTTTTAAAATGTCTAGGGGGTACACTGCCCCAGCGCCCCACATTACAAACCGCCACTGGTATTTACTCTTCTTGTCTTGCCTGGTTTTCAGCTCGTTGCCTGTTATTTGACCTTGATTTATGCCTCACATCAGGTTTTCGGTCACTTTGGTTTATTTTTATTCCCGGTTTACTCACGTAATTAGTTATCTGTTTTCCTGCCAAGTCAGAACACATGCTAAATGAACCAGCTTCAGATAGTGCATTTTTTTTGACATGGCATATTATATATCTTTAGATAAATACCTTTAAAAAAGAGTGCAATGTGACCATAAAGGAATGTACAAGACAAGTGAAAATCCTTAAGTATGCCATGATGTTCAAAAGAGGATTGGAAGGAATGCATCTGAATCTCCTAGCAGAAATTGAAATTTAACAAATCAGCCAACATTTTTATGTTTAACTATTGATTTTTGGTGATCGCTGTAGCTTTATTGTACTGGTCGTTGCTGGCAGGAGAGGAACGCAGACTATCATTTACTGCCATAGGCCATCCACTGGTAAGCTCTCTCTCGTTCACAAGATGCTTTCATTGTATAAACTGATGTTTATTGTTTATAAATTCTTTATAAACACTACAGGCTATAGTGTGTGAAACGTTTAGGACAGCTGTTCCTAAAATGTGTGTGGCACAAACATGAATTTTTGGTCCAATGTCAACTAAACCTCTGCTTGCTATGTGTGTTGAATGGTAGCTACATGACTGGCTGTTTGTAGTAGGGGTGTCACAAGAACTGAAACTTAAGTACCAAATCGATACAAAAATTCCAAAAACAACGGGAAAAGTTTTTTACAGTATTGGTAGTAGTACAAAGTAAAAGTCGGTATTTCACTCATGTGAGACAACAAGTACACATACTACTTTGAAAGGCAAAATAATACACAAAAAAGATGAGTAAAAGCTATATATAAAAATGTTACACAGTGGTGATAATACAGCACCACATCAAGACATGTCGAAAAGAACAACAGCACAAATCAAGTCTGGAAATGCTTTGCATTCAAGGCAGGAGAATTTCAGTGCATGACTGCAGGAGTCAAGCTTATAGTTATATTTAAAAAATATATATAATTTGTTGTTGTTAGTTAAATTAGGTTAAAAGGAGCAAGTCTTTACTGAGATCATGATTTACACCAATGGAAAAGTAAATTCTTTCTGAAGTACGTTCTTGTTTGTCCTATTGGTGATCTCATTTTAAAAAGGAAGAACTTGTTAGCATGTGCTTTAGAATAGGAAGCGATGCATACTGACCTTAAACCCCATTTGGAATTGTTTTTCTTTGGCAAGATGTTGCTGTAATAAATATTTCCAGAAGTGAAATATTATATCAATACCTTACAAATGTGGTCATTTCTTTATTATAGAGTTGTTCAAGCAAAACAATTGTTTCCCTCATTGAGGAACTTGTTCTTGTTCCATCTTGAGTTTAGTTTCTTGCTGTTTCCTGCATCAAACATTTCTAAATAATGGTGAAGAAAACAGGAATGACAATCAGTGTTTCTTCAAAACTTTTACTACTATAATAATATAAATTGTAATACTAGACTCCAGTACGCTGAAGTGGTTTAAGCTGATGTGTGATGCAGATTATTAGCAAATTCTCTTCCATGATATAAATATGCAAATTACTTTCTTACAAAATAGAGGCCAACTGGGACAGTGCCGACCTAAAATGTAAAGGATGCAGACGGTGACTTTTTGTAAAACAAAATAAAAATTACAAAGATGGCACTGTATATTCTGTCTGTCTACAGTATCTAGCATTGTTTAGTGTGTTTCTATCTATCTGTCTATCTATCTATCTGTCTGTCAGGCATCGCTTCTGGTGTCTTCAGTTAACAAAATAAACACAGGTAGCAACATGCAATAGAGAGAATACAAAGTGCAGATAAAAGGGAAAACAACAAAACCTATGCTAACTCTCTTTGCTGACTAAACACGTCCTAAACATTTTCGAGTTCAGTGGCTTGGCTCACCTACTTGCCAGCTATAACTTGTGTGTCTTTCTCTCGGATATTTTTGTCTCTTCCACCAGTTTAATCCCAACTCTGTACTCTTTAGGCCTATGGTGAACAACATAGTGTACAAACCAGAAGTAAATTACTTTAAACAGATACAGTTGGTGTCAAACATTTGGGTAAACTTTCAGAAACGTGAAATTTTTTACTTTTTTCACACTTATTTTGTCTTCAAGTCTTAACTTGAATGAATTTTAGAAGGTAAGAATGGGATCATCTGCATCTTCTAACATCAGATAAGATGGTGACAGCCACATCATTTATAGTTATCTGTGGTGTAGCACCAGGAGGTGGCAGAACATACTGTAACATTAACAATGAAATTATAAGAAACATTTTAAATCAATCTCAGTCATTTGTAGATCTTGATATCCAGAGCTGCATGCACAGGAAACATCCTGTTAGCAATGTGTCTCTTTCTCTTTCTCTTTGTCTTTATATCTCTCTCTCTCCCAGAGGCTGTATTTAAGATGTTGCCCTGCCCTTTGCAATTCTATACATGCTCTTGCCCTGGCATGCTCTTGTCTTGCCAGCTCAGCATCCCCACACACTGTGTATATACTTTGCATTTAATATAGCAGTCTCATACTTCCAGAGTTGAAATGTTTACCAAGTCACTTCCTGTGTGAAATTCCCATGTTTTCCCCATACCCTAATTGTTTTTTCAAATTAAAATGTGGCTCTCAGTGGACAATAATCTGAAAAAATAGGGTCAGACAAATGTAGATGATCTTTGGCAATACTGGGACAGATTGTCTCTATCAATATCTCAGACAAGGAGTGGAATTTGATTATTCATAGCATTAAATCTTTATTAATTTGTACAAAACATTATATGATTAATTTTCAAATTTTATACCAGACATGCCCCTCAAGATTTAAAGTATCTAAAATATATCTATGATTAGACCAAATTGTGAATAGTACCACATAGTTTCAGCTTCATTAGGTCATATATTTAGTAAATGTAGTCCATTAAATCATTCTTAGGGCAAAGATATTTTCTTATACTTCAGATAGCATCAAATTAAAAATGATACCAAATTCTTTTACAGCAGCGTTTGGCTTAACATCAGATAGGATTGGACTGGTATGGTATGGTGGCGCAGTGGTAGTGCTGCTGAATCACACCAAGGAGACCGGGAACCTCTCTTGTGTGCTCCTTGCATGGAGATTACATGTTCACCAGTTGTCTGAATGTGTTTCCTCGGGTTCTTTTCATTTTCTCCCACTGTTCAAGAGACATGCAGGTTGGGTGGATTGGTGAAGCCAAACTGGCCCCTGGTGTGTGTGTGTTACCGCTGTGATCAGCTAGTGCCTGTCCAGGAAATGTTCCTGTCTTGTGCCCAGTGCTTGCTGAGGCTGACTTCGGCTTCACCACAGCCCTGCTCTAGATAAGTGGGTTTAGTAGATGGATAGATGGGATTAGGCTAGGAAAAACCTCACTGGGATTTTTCCTACACTACACAGTTAGTGTGTTGACAAATCATCTTCAAGTAGTAGACTACTAATGAACCATCCATAACTCAATGGAAAAATGATCTCCCAATTACTACCTAAAACTAGCAACAATGTAATTGTCTTTATGTGAAACTATGTAGAGCTTCTTTAGAATCTGGTGTGAATTTATCTGGATTCTACCAAAATTTCTGTTTGACTCCTGTTGTTTTAATCAGTATAAAAGAAATATATTATAATGGTCTTTTCTTTATTATTATTATTATATAAATTATTAAATTATATTATATATATATATTAATACACTAGTGGCTTTGCTCGCCAAACCCCATTTTTGTTTTCCCGGATACACACTTTTAAGATTTTTTCTTTCTTTTCGTTATTTCTTTTTCTTTGCGCTAATGCGATGTTGACTTTCTTTGTTCTGACATTGTCGTTTTTTTCTGCTTTCATATTCTGTATCTTGCTCTGCATGTGTTTCACGCCTACATTTTTTTTTAATCTTCTGAATTCCAGTTTTCATTATCTCTATCCTGCTCTGCATGTGTTTGCCCCCCTTGTTTTTTAATCTTTTTATGACGTTTTTCTTTGTTTTCTACTCTGTCTTTTATTGCTGACCTCGCTTTATCCTGCTTTTTTTTAATGACACCTCGTCCGTGGTGATTATTTTCCCTTTTTAGAGTAATAATTTCCGTTTGTTTGCGCTCCTGCGATCTTTACTTCCTTTTTTTTATACTTTCTAATTTTCCTACTTTCATATTCTTTAACTTTCTCCATATGTGTATCGCGCCAACTTTTTTTTTTTTTTGAGCCTTCCGAATTTCACTGCTTTCATAATCTCTAACCTGCTCTGCATGTGTTTAGCACCAACGTCCAGATTGGACGTGCTTTTTTTTCAATTCCTCTTGTTCCGGGCTGATAATTACTTTCCTTATTTTCTGAATTTGCACCTAGATTATTCTTTTTCTGTTTTGTCTCTCCAATGCTTTTGAGTCTCTTTTCTCCACTCTGCTTTCTTCTTTGCTTAGTCATCTATGTTTCATTTATAACGTATTGTCCTGATACGCTTTATATGCGCCGAGAGACCGGGATCTGTGTGTCCTCAAAGCCAAAACACGACTGAGTGTGTTGCTGCCCGAGCTCTTATTTATTTGTAAGTAGGGCATGTCTTGCAAGAATCTCATGTTCTAAGGTCCTGGGTCAATCTCTTGGCACAAAGTCTCATGTTTAAGGTCCCCACGAGACGCTCCGTGGCCAATCTCTTTAGTCTTGCGGGTCTTTTAAGTGTCTTCTCGTCGACCTACTGTTTCTCACCAGGATTTTTTTTTTTATAATAGAGAAATATTATATATTATTATATGCTCTCCAATAATTTGGTAATAGAGTTTTTTTAATGTTGCTTGTGATGAATGAATCTTTTGTGGCTTACAGGATTGATTGTATTTGTGTTTGGACCAATTTATTTGGTCTGATTATAGGAATTTGTGTTTGATTGTTGTGTTATAACTCTTCTGTTGTCATGCATCTATTTGGAAATTAATAACATTTCATTAAAAAATTAAGAGCAGACAAATTAGTAAGTAGAACTGACTGTTTGCTTCTCATTTGTAAATGATGAGGTCTTTTTGTAGGTGTAAGTCATTTCACATAGGAATCAATGACCCTAATGTGTCATGTAAATCAAGACTGACCCCAGCCTAGTCCTGATATTTTGTCTGTGTTCTATCATAAGGGGAGACAGGAAATAAGTAGAGCCGACTACCAGCATTTTAAAAATGTAAACCATTCTTTCAAAGGGCTTATCTTAATGTTAATCTGTATTCTAAAAGTCTAACAATGTCTGTTTAGATTGTGACAGTGACTCTTACTGGTTTAATATAGATTAAAGCAATTGTGTAGAGCTTGTGAGGAACATGCAAATCCTCCAAAATTAAAACATTTAAAAAATAATAAAAGTCTTGTTATACTGTTGCTTTCCAAAATTTTCACTGTAGATATACAGTAGTATGTGCATAGACTAGAGGTATTTGGAATGCAATGCTCACATTGTGTATATATATATATATATATATATATATATATATATATATATATATATATACTGTATATATACAACGAATGTAACTATTACAGTTTATGTGGATGATACAATTAAGGTAAGCATACTTTTCAATTGTTGACAGATGTTTTTAATTTATTTATTTATTTTCAAATCACAGAGAAGGCAGATTAAGGGACTTGCTTATGGTCAAAATGTGGCAGAACTGAAAACTAAACAAGAAACTTTGTGGCTAAAAGGCCAGTGCCTTAACCCAAAATATAACGCATTCTGATTAATAGATTCAGGTTATGCAATATCTGTCCAGATATAAACTGAGCCATTTTATATGTTTTGGCACAGTAGTTTGTTTTTCATTGGATACTTGAGTTTCTCTCACACTTTTTAAAGATGTGCATATTACTGATATCAGGCGATCGTCGAGAATGGTTACAGCTGTACCCCATTTCCTGGATGAATAAACACCCTTGCCAGGAATTTTAAAGTGCACTCAGAAAGTATCCGGGATCATCCACTTTCTGAATCCACTGTGCGTCTGCTTTAGTCCATTCAAGTACACGTGGTAAGGAAAAGCAACCAATTAAGGTAGAAAAGTGCATTAGAAGGTGAAGAGGCATGGGACTGCAGGAAGGAGTCTATCCATCATGTCACTTGCCCACAATAATCCTAAGTAGATTGTGGTTCATGTTAAACTGTTGCCACTTTATACCTAATGCTACTGGGATGGCCACTAGTTTAAGCATAAACATGTGAAAGGATGGTAGCCTAGGGTTATTGCTTCTGCCCACCAGCTCTTAGGGACTGAATTTAAATCCTGGTTAGGCATCTTTGCTGAGTTTGCAAGCTCTGTTTTTGTCCTGGGCTTTCTCTTCTGCACTACATTGTGATGGAACCAATTAAAAAAAATGAAAGTAAACTAAGAAACAAATGATGAGGTAACTTTATATCCAGTGTGATTTTTTTTTTTCGATAAATGTCTAATTACTGTATGTTACTAAAAAACCTTAATACAGTCAAAAAGGTAACATTTTAACATACAGATGTGGGAGGTAATGCTGTTAGGATTGGAGAGCATTAGATAGATACTGAGACATGACACATAAGGAGAACACCATAATGTACAAAGCAAAGGCTTACTGAAAAGTATCGATCCACATCTGCAGATTCCTCTGGGTTTTGAAGGTACCTTCATTTATACTCTAATACTCTTCTTTTACTACTGTAAAACACTTTAAAGATTTTTAACATTAGCTTCCAGGCAGTCATTAGCCTTTTTGTAGGGTAGCGGATGCTATCACCCTTCCCTGCTCAGTGTCTCTGTTTCATTTGTTTTTAACGCAGTTGAACAAACATCACTCATATCCATCGTCACAAAATAGGAGTGAGAATTCAAGGATTAAGCAGAAACCGGTTTTCCTAATGCCAATTTCTTGGCACTGATACCATCACCACCACTCTACAAATACAGTCCAGTTACTTTTAATAATTTTAGTCAGTCCCCTAATGTTATTTCTGTTCAATGGTTATGACTATTACAATTCCAGTCTGTCTGAAGCTGTAGTCCACTGCCACGCTAAGCTCCCATGTGCCACTCAATTTAAGCCCCTAAGTGTCTCATATTTAGATTTATAAAGTAACCTCTTACTACAAATTTAATTTTAACTTGTATCTCACAAACTGTAAAACTCAAACTGTCTTGTGAACGGGCTAATCCTGCTATGCAGTATGCTGGTGTGCATTACTACTCTGGACAACTTATGGACCAACGGGCAATCAGTTTAGGAGGGAGATTTTTCACTTAAGTCTGTCCTTTATCTGATCTCAGCTCTGCTGACACCATTAAGTGCAAGGCAGGACCAGCCCCAGGTAGAAGGCCATTCATTCCATTGAAGAGAACACACCAAGACTCATTTACTGCACTGTCAACTGAAGGTGACGTGTCCACGGACACCTTTGAAAATGTGGCAGTTGAATTGCACAATGAAGTCACTCCATTTGATTTCCAAATCTATTTTTTTTCTTGTTAATCTGAGTAGTGTAATTGAAGGTTAGCACATAATTCTTCAAGGCATTGTTCATTGATTCCTTAACTCTATCAAAAGAAACATTTTGTAAGAAAGTCAACATAATGTAGTGTGTGAACATTCTTGAAATGACTTAAAATTAATAGCTTAAAATTCTTTTTAGTAAGAGTCAAAATAAACCATTCAAAACAAACGGATTTCTAAGTCTGTGGAGACATCAATTGCGCAATCATGTTGGACCACATCATGTAAATTCCGCACAGATTTTTTTTTTTTGTATGTTTGTTTCAGCAGTAATCTGTAAAAACAGCTATGAGTGTTGAAAAAAGCAGACATGCACACTTTTAACCCTAAGAAAAGTGTACACTTACAGAGTTGTGAAAACTGAATTACTTTGAAAACTGATTATGGGATCTTATGGCTCAGCTACTGAAGTACTGTTTGACATTTAGTAGGACTTCACTACTCATCTACTGTTTATCTTTATCACATTATTCCTCACACACAGGATTGTATTTGATCTGCACATAAGAAAATATACATAAGAGTATTCTTTCTTATAAAACAATAAAAAGAACACGTGGGTTTGAGATGAGCCTTTATAGAGTATGCTGTTTTGCAGCCCTTGTCTAACTTCTTAATACACAGATGTTGAGCCATCCAGGGACACAGTGAAGCAGTGTTTAGCGCTACTGTTGAATCAGGGATGCAGAATCCTGGGCTGGAAATCCATGGCCAGCTGATGCCTATGCAGACTGTTTACATTTTCCCCATGTTTGTGTGGGCTTTCCTCCCACGTGTCTAAAGATGTGCAGGTTAGATCAAAAAGAGATTCAATATTGGCCAAGCATGGACATGGGCATGGGTGGGCCTTGCAATGGATTGGTGCCCCATTCAGGGCTGATTCCTGCCCTGTAGCTCAAACAGGCTGGGATCCCCATGAATTTTATTTCATCTGTTGGACAATGTTCTGTTGTCCATTCATTTATTAAATTTGTGGTATAGTTTTCAGGTGATATGGAATTAATCCCAGTTGAGGTACCAGTCAACTTCAGAGCACATTCATTCATGCCCCCTGACTTGAATGGTTTCAGTCAGAATTGCCAATACAGCTAATCTCCATATATTTGGAATGCAGAAAAATGTGCAGGGATTAAAAAAAAAAACAGAATCTGGGAGAATGTTCAAAATCCACAAAGTCAGCAAATAAGGCTGGGATTGATGCTAACTAGTCTTCCTCCCTATATAAGTACCCATATACTGCACATCTGTTATCTAGCCTCCATCAAAATCAAAAAATGAAAATGTGCAAGCAACAGTCTAACAGCCAAATGCAAATCAGATGAATCCCCCTTTTCTTTCACCCTAATACTTATTTTTCAAGGGTGCAACTAAAGTCCAGTTTGAAGTTAAAGGCAAATGTATGCTTATCTAAATGAGTTTAAGATGCACAAAAAGCTGGCATAGCTTTTTAATTACAGGCCTGTCACAACAAGTCCAAATGCCTGTTTTGCTTATAAATTTGACATTACCTTTATGGAGGAGTTGAAGAGTGATCTGTTAGTTTATATCGTGCCAAAGAGAAGTCTTTGAGAAACTTAACAGTGAAAGAGTTCAATCACACGTCCAGACTGCAGTCTGGGGATTTGCTTTACCCCGATGTCAAGGGATCATACACTTTTACTCGGTGCTTAGGGCCGTTTCATGGTAAGCTGGAAGAACTGGCCATAATAACAAAATTATTATTTAATACCTGTCCTGGTTACTTCTGTTTAGAAAAATTGTATAAAAATATTACACAATAATATTAAAGAAAGAAAAAACAATGCTTGAAACGTTTAGTAAGATCTTCAGTAAATACAGTATTTTAAAGTAAAGACGAGATCACAGTTTATGTGATAAACAGAAGGCGAGTCTTCATTGAATAGTAAAAACAAAAATTATAACAGGTGTAAAATCCTTAATGTGGAAGGAGATAAGAATTAATGTTCCACATCTGAGAATAATTGAGGAGGAAATGTGTGATGTTAGCTCAGCTGTGAACTGTTAGGAGTCAAATCAGATGTATACCAATATGGGATAAACGTTAGAGAAATTGGTGGGGATGTGAAAGTTAAATGAGCTTTAAAATACTGGTTACACTAATTGCACTGTAATTCCATAATGTTGCCTTTCTCTATGTAATCACTCTTTACTGTGTATACTGTGTTTTTTAGTGCAGCTCAAAGAGACTCAGGACTTCAATGGAGCCAGTGTTAATGTTCTGAAAGTATTTGTTTTCTTAATCTTTTATTCTTTAAAATGACATGGTCAAGAACAGCTCCAAATAATGTCTGGAAGGGGACCTTTTGGGATAAGAATTGCAGGTAGGCTCACGTAATTCAAGAGCTGGGCTGTTAAATGATCAAATTAAGACTGCAGAGGGGGTGGCTGCTTGCTCTGCAGTCTACTTGTGACTTTACGCTGTAGGAAGATAAGTAAATCAATCAAGGTAAATAGGTAAATAACATTCAGTCTGGCTTTTATATAAGTAATATATAAATGTTTTTAAAACATAATCACAAACAGAACTGTGCACAATACCTTGGCGAGCTTGGTATGCCCTGCTGTTTCGCTGAAGGACATGAATGTGGCAGATTCACTGACAGGATGATGCCCAACCTCCTGCTACATCCAAACGGTGCAATCTTTTGCCTTTACACCTGGTGCAGCTACGTTGTTCTTATGTGTGACTGGATGTTTCTTGCAGGGAGGGCTTCTGTTCTCTTTCGCAGATGTGGAACCCTCATCCTCATCACCTCTTGTTATAGCACGTCTTCATTTGAAAACTAGCAGTGTCAGATCGGGAGGCGCACGAATGTGACTGAGAGAATAAAACTAAATAATGAAAAAAAAAAAGGCTAGCTTTTATAAGTAGCACAAATTTACACCGTCTGTTACAGACTTCAAATATATCAAATGTATGTTTTTATTCTATAATATTAACAACAAGAGCAGCTCACTACTCAAAATGATAAATCTAGAAAGTGCCCACGACCTCTTGATTATGAGTTAGCAATTTTTACCTCTGCACCACCCAAGCGGTTATGTCAGCATCATACCCAAACCCGATTTCTTTTCCTTCAGTTGTATTCTTGAATAAAAGCACACTTGTTTTATTATACAGTACTTGTACCTTTTGTGAAAGTGTTTATTTGATACTAGCAAAATACCTGCGCTTCGCAGCGGCGAAGTACTGCCTTAAAATTTTTATTAAGAAGAAAAGTAAAACTTTTTAATCTGAGGGAAAATATAACAATAATTATTTGTTAAGGATCTCTTTGTATGCCACGTTGTCAGTTCGGCTCTCCCGTTGTAATATGACCAAGCTGTGCGCTGAGCTTATTCTTGAGCATGCAACGTACAGTTGGCCATGTGAAAAGCAATCTTGTCTCAAATCTCACAGCTTGGATTGCTGCTGTCATAATCAGTTTGAGTTTCATGGTTTGTTTCAATTACGACAGTATTTGCAGGACTTGTGTTGAAGTGACAATCCGCATCTGTCAAGCATTCTAAGCATACAACCGGTTTCGTCGATAACTTCGCATCCAGCTTTTGAGAGTTTAAACATTCATAAACATCAAAGTATCCACTACTGAAATCGTCACCTGTGAATCTAAGATGTTTAAGAGGCATTGGTGGTTGTTGAAAGGTGTAAAATATTTGGCAGTTTTGGTACACTTGAAAGCGACAACCGAACAATTCAGCGGCAGCCATCAACTCACATGCAGAACCATAGGTGAAGGGCTTAAGCTTTCACTCTTCTTGTGCTCCTGTGTAGTATAATTATCTCATGTACCGTCATCAGTCCACACCTTGAACCTGTCCCAGTCATTCAATACATAAGACACAATGTTCCTCCGGATATCAAGAGTGAGCCTGATATGGCCGTGCAATATGTAACAAAGAGAATGGAAAAGGCAGGTGCCTCTCCGGGCATGGAAACCACTCAGTAAGTAGTTTGATCGATGGTGATCACCTCGATAGACATGTTAATGGGGGTACGGTTGGAATGATAAAGGAAATGGATACCTGAACAATGTAAACTAAGTTTAAAATACCTATACAATAACTATAATTGTAATAAACGAACAATAAAACAGCTGAGAAGCCGTGGATTAAATAAAAAGGCTGCGGTTATCAGCAGGGAGACGTGAGTACAGTGGTGAAGCAAGGAAGGGAATGAAGAGGCCGGAGCGACGGACGGCCTTATATATGCAGACAGCCAACAATGTGGGAGGCGTGGGGATGGGGGACCCAACACCGCCTCACACGGCGGCCGAGCTGCAGGCTATGGACGTATATATGTACGTAAGTAGGATTCAGTTAGCGTTGGGAACCCGCGTATCAAATTTCTTGAAGATGGGCCCATAGGTAACAAAGACCGTTGGAAAGTTCAATATGGCAGCCGACAGTGGCGTCATACCACCGAAATAAGTACGTACATCGGTTTCGGTTAGCGCAGGGAAGCTGCCTACCAAATTTTGTGAAGATGGGGCCATAAATAAGAAAGTTTAACATGGCGGATGTTGTCGACCGTTATGACTGTTACGCGTAGAATTTCGAAATGAAACCTGCTTAACTTTTGTAAGTAAGCTGTAAGGAATGAGCCTGCCAAATTTCAGCCTTCTACCTACACGGGAAGTTGGAAAATTAGTGATGAGTGAGTGAGTCAGTGAGGGCAACAAAGACCGTTGGAAGTTCAATATGGCGGCCGACAGTGGCGTCATACCACCAAAATAAGTATGTACATCAGTTTCAGTTAGCACAGGGAAGCTGCCTACCAAATTTCATGAAGATGGGGCCATAAATAAGAAAGTTTAACATGTCAGACGTTGTCGCTGGTGGACGTTGTCGACCGTTATGACTGTTAAGCATAGAATTTCAAAATGAAACCTGCTTAACTTTTGTAAGTAACCTGTAAGGAATGAGCCTGCCAAATTTGCCTTCTACCTACACGGGAACTTGGAGAATTAGTGATGAGTGAGTGAGTCAGTCAGTCAGTCATTGTGGGCTTTGCCTTTTATTAGTATAGATTTGGACTTCAGTCTTCACACATTATAAACTTTATGTCTACATTTTATTAATTACTAGCAGAATACCCGTGCTTCGCAGCGGAGAAGTAGTGTTTTAAAGAAGGTACGAAAAAGAAAAGGAAAAATTTTAAAAATAACGTAACATGATTGTTAATGTAATTGTTTTGTCATTGATATGAGTGTTGTTCTCATATCTATCTATCTATCTATCTATCTATATATCTCTCTATCTATCTATCTATCTATCTATCTATATATATATATATATATATATAGCAAAACCAGCTTGGCAGCGAGAAGTAGTGTGTTAAAGAAGGAAAGAGAAAGAAAAGGAAACATTTTGAAAATAACGTAACATGATTGTCAATGTAATTGTTTTGTCACTGTTATGAGTGTCGCTGTGATATATATATATATAGCAAAATACCAGCTCAGCGATATCATGTGTTAAAGAAGTTATGAAAAGAAAAGGAAACATTTTAAAAATAATGTAACATGATTGTCAAAGTAATTGTTTTGTGTATTTGGTGGCAGCGTCACAAAGTTGTTTTCGTAGCTGCATCAGAAAATGTACCACAACGTCTGACACGCCTCCTTTTTACTGTTTTCTCACAGCTTGGATTGCTGCTGTCATATATATATACACACACACATACATATATATATAATATACATATATACACATACATATCTTCATATCTACATATCTATATACATATCTACACACACAAATTATATATATGTGTGTATGTATGTATGTATGTGTGTGTGTGTGTGTGTGTGTGTGTATATATATATATATAATCTAGATAGTGTGTGTGTGTATATATATATATAATCTAGATAGGGTGTGTGTGTATATATATATATATATATATACACATACATACATATATATACTCATACATATACTTGTGTGTATGTTTGTATGTGTCTATATGTGTGTGTATAGCTTTGGTCACTGAGTGCAAGGGAAAAATAATGAAATATAGTCTATAAGTTATTAAACAGTAAAACATTAACGTTTTAAGAAGTACAGGTACATTGAGCACTACTGGAGTGGTTGCGGGTAAACTACATTTTAAAGACTGTGTAACAAACAGGTAAGTAACTAACAGCAGCTAAAATGTATATGGATCATCTCTCGGTAGTAGATCCCTTTTGAAAGGCTACACGACGGCTGTGGTATAGAAATTACATTTTCTATGTGAGCGTTCAAATTTGTGCCTCTGGTAATGTGCCTTACCGGCAATTAAAGAAAATTATTTTTGTGTCCTCTGCCGTGTTAAGAGAGAAAGGCTTTGGTTTGGGATAAAAGGAAAAAAGGTGTAAAGAAAGGAAAGTTGCCTTTTTCTTTTATATAGTATAGAGAGATGTGTTCGCTGGCGTTATGATCGCCTTTTGGGACAGTCGCGTGGGTCTTGTGTAGACTGGTGAGACGTCCCGCCATTAATCGGCTGTGATGGCACTGTGAGTCCTCCACTCGTATGCGTGTGTTCATAATCCGAGCTGAGGACCTGATAATCGATATCGTGCAAAAGAAAGTGTGAATCGCCTTAATATTATTTTGCCGTGGTGTAGAAAAGGGGTCCGTGTTTGCACTTGTCTGGGCTATAGCTCAGGGGCGGATGAAAAAATTAAAAGTGCTCACTTTGACTTAAGGCAGAAGCGCAGTCAGGTCTCAAAGGCCGGCACAGCTATGCACGCGCTGGCTGCTCGACTTTGCTGGGCAGGAGACCCCTTTTGCAGACACGTTCATGATATCAAAAGTCTCAGCTCTTTGGAGGTCATTCATATATTATATATATAGCAAAATACCCGCGCCTCGCAGCGGAGAAGTAGTGTGTTAAAGAAGTAATGAAAAAGAAAAGGAAACATTTTAATAATAACGTAACATGATTGACATTGTCATGAGTGTTGCTATCATATATATTCCTGCCTAAATAAGTCACCCTCGCTCTTACTTTTTACCGTTCATTTAATCATGGCTAGTGGCGGAAAAATTATAAAATGGAAGGAGGATGGCTTTACCAAAACAATTATTGATGGCGAATCGATTATTCATAAAGCTTGAATTGGTGATCTGTTTTTCTGTGTTAACCTCATATTTTTTCATACTTCTTCTCAAACTAAGGTGGTGCGAGGGTAAAATGAATCGGGATGCGCTGATCAATGTAATCGGTGTACCAGGAAATCATGCATTGACAAAAGCTCCCCTTTGCTTGTAATGCAAAGTGTGATTAAATGCATTATTTTTCAATGCGTTATGGAGCACATGCATCGAAGCTTCTCAGCTGTGCTTGTGCTAAGAAAAGGAAAGATTTTAAAAATAGCGTAACACGATTGTCAATGTGACCTTTTGTAAGTAGTGCCTGGAGGATTCAGTGTGTTGAAACTCTAGAGACAGCGTGTGTATTAACTTGAGGTAAATGGGAGGGGAGATGATGACGTGACTCCCCCACCCGCCTTAACTGTCAATCCCCACAAACACAGTCTCTCGGAATTTGCATAAGCACACCCCTTCACCTACAATTTTAACTTAGTTACAAAGTGATCAAAACTCTCGTTTATATCCTGCGTCCTCTCATTAAACTTGTATCCCGCATTACCTGTGGGCATGTGAAACGCCAGCGGTAGCCTGTCTATGAACTTAATTTAAAGTTTAGGTTTACACCTTGCTTTCTTTCCGAGGTAGCAGCACTCATGAATATGGTAGTATATGCCACTCGCTCGCTTCTTATTGTTTCGCTGCCTTCTCAATTATATAATGCATGTTTTCTTAAGCGCTTTTTGTAGGTCTTCCTGGTTTTCTACGTACTGCGTTGACAGTCAGTTCACGTGATTACGTGGGAGGCGTGATGATGTCACGAAACTCCGCCCCTACGCCTTTGCAGCTCTACTCCATTACAGTTAATGGAGAAAAATACCTTCCAGTTATGACCATTAGGCGTAGAATTTCGAAATGAAACCTGTCCAACTTTTGTAAGTAAGCTGTAAGGAATGAGCCTGCCAAATTTCAGCCTTCTACCTACACGGGAAGTTGGAGAATTAGTGATGAGTGAGTGAGTGAGTGAGTGAGTGAATGAGTGAGTGAGTGAGTGAGTGAGGGCTTTGCCTTTTATTAGTATAGATTACTAAAACATGAAGAAAATTTCTGTTTTAGTTATGTGTTCAACAATTCCTGCCTCGCATTTCCTGTAATCCTACATTTACATAGATCGTTGTAGACACAGAACACACATGAAACGTATGTGTTCCAAATGACCATATATTATTTACCCTCTACAATTCCAAGCACCTCACATCCAGATAAACAGACTTGAGCTCAGAGAATCTTCTGTGCGACTTGAGCTGTGTCAGTGTGGGGATGGGATAGCAGGCTGCTTGCTACCTGTGCTACTTGACACATTTGTAAAACAAAAGACACTAATGGAGAGGTGCGAAGGAATTTAACGTGTCCCAGGATTATAAATTTTTTTGTAGGCTTCAGGGATTCTAGTGTTAAGAGCATTATGCTCCTTGCTTTGTAATTATGTGGTTAATTGCTGCTGTTTAGGTAGGCCTAAGAGGCAGTTAGGACTTTGTTTTTTAAGGTTATTCTAGGACAGCACAGTAGCATAATGTTTAGCACTACTTCTTCACCTACAAATGGTCCTGTGTTCAAATTAATGTGGAGTCTGCCCTGTTTCCTTTACTCTGGGTACTCCACTTTCTTCCCACAGTTGCAAAGACATGCAAGTCAGATTAACAGGTAATTCAAAACTCTGTCTATGTGAGTGTAAGCATGTGGTTTTGAATGGACCTGCGATGGATGTATTACCTGTCTATTTATATTTCTTGTGTTGTGCCCAATGCCCAGGGATTGATTCTGTTTCCATGTTACCTTTAACTGATTTAAGCTCGTTTGAGAATATATTTTGATACTGTTCCCTCCTTTGTTGATAAATAATGTTTTTGTTTTCTTTTGGTTTTATTAGCTTTATTCTGGGTTAGGGAAAGATCAAGGGCACTGCCTATAGGAGGCAATATTTTCATATGTATTTCTGCCATTTAGAGTTTTTTGGGGCTCTAAATTTAGATACATTGGATTGGCTGACATCTCTGTCCAAAGCAATTTACAACATTTGAGATACAATTGGTTACATTTCCTTTGTTTTTCCAATTGAAGCACAGGCAGATCAGGGGACTTCCTCAAAGGAACACAGTCAGTAGCATAATTTGAACCCACAACCTCTGGGTAGTGGGGACGTACTTGTAATGGGTGATTTCAACTTTCCGAACAATGATTGGGAAGCCCCTATTGGGAATACAGAAGAGGAAACTGAAATGATATAGATAGCAAATGACTATTTTTTCACCCAGTTTGTCTCAAGCCCAATGCGTGGTGACACCTGCCTAGATCCCCATCTTTTCAAACAATATAGACAGAGTGAAAAGAACAGACGTTACTGATATTGTAAGCAACAGTGATCACAACATGGTAAAATATGAGATAATCTTTGAAAACACGCAAATGTACACCAAAACAAAGACTTGAGGAAAGCAGACTATATGGGGACAAGGAAATATCTACAAAATATCAAGCAAAAACTCAGCAACTATAAATGAAAGTTGGTGTCACTTCAGAGATCTTCTGGTCCACGCTTAAAGTAAGCAATAAAACAAAAAGACCAAAGAACTGTTCAATACATTTTTTTAAAAGCCAGGTAATTCTGACATAGAAGAATACCGGTAACTACAGCAAGAGATTAAAAAAAAGCATTTGAAACATCAAAAGAGACCATGAAATAAGAACTGCTAGAGAAGCCAAAATGAACAGCAAGCAATGTTTTCAGCACTTCTACAATAAAATGATGATAAAATTTAAGAAACCTTAGTGACACAAATGGAAAAAACATTGAAAATGAGAAGGAAATAGCAAATGAACTGACCAAATATTTCACCTAAGTGTTTAAAAGGAAGAAACAAGTGAAATGCCTCATTCAGAAGTAAAAACAATCTCTGAATTCACAGATTTTAAAATAGAAGTGTCAGATGTACTTTAAGCTCTCAATAAACTGAAGATGAATAAAACCCCTTGAATATGATGGGTTCTTACCAAATATATTGAAAGAAATGGAAGCTGTCTAAACCCTAATTAGGCATATTTCATCAGTCACTTCAGATAGGCGAAGTACCTGAGGACTAGAAAGCTGCAAATGTGACTTCAAGAAGGGAGACAAAATGGATCCTAGTAATTACAGACCAATTAGTCTTACTTCTGTGCCATGCAAAATTATGCAAACTATAATAAGAAATAAATTAGAAAATTACCTAAGCAAATATTCTAAATAGCAGCCAGCATGGGTTTATGAAAGTAAGGTCCTGACAAACCAATGTTTTAGAATTTTTTGAAGAACCAACCGGAACAGTAGACATAAACAAAGCATATAACATAATTTACCTACCCTTTCAAAATTGCTTTGATACAGTCCCACACCAAAGATTAATTCTTAATCTAGACGTTGTAGGCATCAGAGGTAACCTACAAACCTGGATATCTAGATGGTTAACCGGCAGGAGACAAAGAGCACAAGTAACGGGAGAATTATCCTCATTATCAGAATTATCAGCAGTCTGTCCTTGGCCCATTCCATTTTCTGATTTATATTAATGACATTTAATCTGGTATAATCAATAAACTTGTCAAATTCATACATGACACTAAAACTGGAAGGATGGCAGACACAGAGGAGGCAGCAAAAAGAATACAAAAAGACCTGGACAACCTTCAGAACTGGGCAAACACCTGAAAAATGCAGTTTAATGTAGAAAAGTGCAGTGCTACACCTGGGCAAAAGGAATATCAATTATAAATACAAGATGGGGCACACTGTCGAACAGGAAGCAACTTCTGAAAAAAAATTAGGGGGTTATGTTGACGCAACATTTTCATTGACTAAGCACTGCTCAGAAGCAATTAAAAAAGTAAATAAAATGTTAGGTTATATCATAAAACTGTTGAATTCAAGTCAAGGGACATTATCCTCTAACTATGTAATGCATTAGTAAGATCACATCTGGAGTATTGTGTGCAGTTCTGGTCACCATGGTACAACAAAGTTATACCAGCATGTGAAGCCGTGCAGAGGAGAGCAACAAAGTGCATCCCAGGACTTAGGGACATGCTCAAATCTGACAGACTCAGAGAATTAAATCTGTTTAGTCTTGAGCAGATGAGACTGCATGGGGACTTAATCCAGGTATTTGCAATCCTCAAAGATGTTGAAAAGTAGATCCAGGAACATTCTTTCAGCATAAGGGCGAATCACATACTCAAGGACATCGGTGGAAATTAAGGGGAAGAGCATTTAAAACTGAAGCCAGAAAGCACAGAGTTGTGGAACTCTGAAACAAACAACCAAGACATGGAGTTGAAGCAGAAATCTTGACAACCTTTAAGATGAATCAGGATGAGATATTAGGACAGCTTAGCTATTAGCTGAACAAATGGGTCTGATGGACTGATTGGTCTCCTCTAGTTTGTCAAATTTCTTATGTTCTTATATTTTCATTCCAAAGTCTTAGCCACTACATTACACGTTATAATAACCAGATTAAGACAATAGTGCCACTGATTGTACTGTGGCATCCTTGGGCATGGTATTACAAACAGAACAAGAATTAATTAACTGTGATCCATGTGTTACCATTTATTTTACAATAATGAGGTCTTTGATACGGAAGCCGAGAGAGGACATGCAATATCTGTTACTGTTTTCTAAACTAAGGCATAAACATATTTAAGTTTGCGTCAGCCCTTGATTGAACAAAAATGTGACGTGCTGATCAATACAGTTCTGCTCTTCTGCCATTTCAGACAGGATGTGGCTTATTTCATAATTTTGAGAAAACAAAATCTTTTGTTTTATCGAGATTAAGATAAAATTGTTCTGTTATCTTGAGAAAACAAAGTTCATTTTCTCGAGTTCTCGATTAATTTAGTCTTTTATCTCAAGGAAACAATTAAAAAAAAATAACGATATTGCACGTCCTCTCTCGGCTTCCATTCTTTGATCTATCTTTGTCTATCCCAGTTATAATTACCAGCTGAAACCCCATGAGAATTCTGACATATTTTATAGAATGCAATATATTTCTAGATTTCAAAAAAGGTGACAGGAAATATAGAGTATATATTTTTGTAACATTAAATTTAATGTAATTTGCCAAATGCTGTGACTCAGTAAGCCCATTCAAGGACCAGTGTCATCACATCTCCTAAAGCAACATGCAGGAAAAAAGAAAATCACGTTAAATACTGTATATATCTGTTAATGCCAGTAGGCTGCTGGTACAGCAGGAACAATGCTGTGCTTTGATTAACTCCAGTGAAGCAATAAATAACAAGAAGGTGTCATGTTCTTCTGTATTCTAGGCTGGAGACAAGCATTATCATCCAAGTTGTGCACGATGCAGCAGGTGCAACCAAATGTTTACAGAAGGAGAGGAAATGTACCTTCAAGGTAAGTCAAGCTTTGTCTCCTGATAATACTTCTGATGAAAAATGCATCTTTTATTCAGTCATCGATGATTAATCTCCCAAGGGGGCATAAGCATGAGTAGTGATGTCAATCAAAAGGAATTCAAAGAGAGACTTGTGTGGTGCTGAAAGCCTCTAATTTTGAGATACTATCAATCAAGAACTTGCCTTTAAAAAAAAAAAATAAAACAACCAAAAAATGCTTCCACTTGAAATGGCACATCAAAGTCTTAAAATCAGTAATTTTAAATATTAATTAAATTTTCTTGAATGAATGGATTGATATCTGTTGGATTTTATTTATCCATTATTAGTAGTTTCAAGTGCGCACCAGATAGTTTTAACCGCACAGTAACTGAAAAGGTAAAAAAAAGTAACCCTAACCCTATACATAATTTCTGATGCATATTAGTTATGTTTTATGGTTGCACTTAGCAAAACCCATCTAGCGCCTTCAATATCAGACAAAAATCTTTCTTATTCAGATGCAGACCATTTTTTGGATATTTTGTGTGCATCAATCGATAGCCATGAAGCTGACCTGAGCTTTGCAATTGTTGCTGTATATCTCCAATGTTACTATAGACCTTACGATGAGATAAGCCTTTAGACTTCAATATATGTTTTATGTAGGACTCCTTCTTCCGCTTGACGGCATGCCTTACCGACGGTGTCCATCAACGGGTTTGGGAATTGCCACCACGACAGGCACCAACCACCTTACGGCCATAGCTCCAGTCAGCCGTCTCAACATTAGAGGCACGGAACATGGCCCATTTGGACTCAGTGTCCCACACCTCCCTCAGGACATGGTCGAAGTTCTGCCGGAGGTGGGAGTTGAAGCTATTTCTGACAAGGGATTCTGCTAGATGTTCCCAGCAGACCCTCACAATACGTTTGGGCCTACCAGGCCTGACCGGCATCCTCCCCCACCATCAAAGCCAACTCACCACAAGGTGGTGATCAGTTGACAGCTCCAACCCCTCTCTTCACCTGAGTGTCCAAAACATGTGGCCACAAGTTTGATGACACGACCACGAAGTTGATCATCGAACTGAGGCCTAGGGTGTCCTGGTGCCAGGTTCACATATGGACACCCCTATGCTTGAACATGGAGTTTGTTATGCACAATTCGTGATGAGCACAGAAGTCCAATAACAAAACACTGCTTGGGTTCAGATCAGGGGGGTCATTCCTCCCAATCACGCCGTTCCAGGTCTCACTGTCATTGTCCACGTGAGCATTGAAGTCTCCCAGCAGAACGAGGGAGTCCCCAGAAGGTATGCTCTCTAGCGGCCCCTCAACGGACTCCAAAAAGGTTGGGTACTCCAAACTGCTGTTCGGCGCATACGCACAAACAACAGTTAGGACCCATCCCCCACCTGAAGGCGGAGGGAGGCTACCCTCTTGTTTACTGGGGTGAACCCCAATGAACAGGCTCCAAGTCGGGGGGGCAATAAGTATGCCCACACCCACTAGGCGCCTCTCACCAGGGGCAACTCCAGAGTGGTAGAGAGTCCAGCCCCTCTCAAGGAGATTGGTTCCAGAGTCCACGGTGTGCATCGAGGTGAGCCCGACTATATCTAGCCGGAACTTCTCGACCTCACGCACTAGCTCATGCTCCTTCCCCTTCAGAGAGGTGACATTCCATGTCCCAAGAGCCAGCTTCTGTAGCCGAGGATCGGACCGCAAGGTCCCCGCCTTCGGCCACCACCCAACTCACACTGCACCTGACCTCCTTGGACCCTCCCACAGGTGGTGAACCCATGAGAAGGGGGACCCACGTTGCCTCTTCAGGCTGTGTCCAGCCAAGCCCCATGGGTGCAGAGCCAGCCACCAGGCACTCGCCATCAAGCCCCGCCTCCAGGCCTGGCTCCAGAGGGGGGCCCCAGTGACCCGCATCTGGGCGAGGGAAAAGTTTTCCAAACTTGTCCAAAGTTTTTATTCTTCATGGTAGGTTTTCTGGACCGCTCTTTGTCTTGTCCCTCACCTAGGACCAGTTTGCCTTGGGTGACCCTACCAGGGGCATAAAGCCCCCGAAAACAGAGCTCCTAGGATCATTGGGACATGCAAACCCCTCCACCATGATAAGGTGGCGCCTCGAGGAGGAGTCTCCAATTTCCATTTTTCTTAAGTGCAACTATAAAACAGAACTAATATGCAGCAGAAATTATGTATAGGTATGGATCATATTTTTCTACACATCTAATCCATTTTTTAGATTAGCATTGGGTGTGAGGAAGGACTTAAATCAGAATGGGACACCATTACATGCCAGGATACACTCACATCCTAAAATTACATTAAAGTCACCAGTCTACTTAAAAAGTATGTAAATAATTCAGAGAACTCACAGAAAGCCTACAAACTTCCCACTGAAGGCACTTGCACAGGGTTTAAATTCCATGCCCTGCTTCCCATACCTAACGTTTGCATATACCAAGACTATTAAGACAATTTTGAAATGAAAATAAATAATTTGATCAGTTTGACATTAACTAAATATAAAGTGTTGCTAGTAAATGAAAGGGAAGGAAGAAGGCTGCTTTCAGTGTTGAGTATTTGATATTGATGTTGAGATACCCTGCGGTGGGTTGGCACCCTGCCCAGGATTGGTTCCTGCCTTGTGCCCTGTGTTGGCTGGGATTGGCTCCAGCAGACCCCCGTGACCCTGTATTCGGATTCAGCGGGTTAGAAAATGGATGGATGGATGTTGAGATACCCTTTAATATTGGCTTTTGGTGGTTGACAATGTGTTGATAGATCTTCATTTTGTGTGTGGCATTACTCGGCTGACATTTTATCATCACTGGTGCCTGTAGCATAATATATAACAAAACAGTGTCTGTTGTTCACTGCCTTATATGAGGTTAACTGTGGCCGTCTACTTCCTTGCCACCTTTCAACCCTGATGTCACCACTCACACCTTCCATAGCTCCTTCATGTGGCTTTACTTTTATCTTTTTTCTTCCACATTCCCTAACTGCACATTCACTCCACTAGCTGTGCCTCACACTGCTCATTTGAAGTCACAAGTCAAGTCCATGAGCTGGTTCAAGCCAGTATCTTTGCTGAGATTGCCAGTAGCCACATACCGAAGCCAAAGGATTTTAGCATAGGAATGGTTCTAATGAGTGCTGTCTTTTAAGTGTCTGATCCTCTCTCTCTTTCTTTGTCTCTAACTTAAACCCAAAGTCAACCACACACCACACAGACCCTATGCACAGCTTCACAGTATGAGTATGGTGTTTCTATGACCCCACCAATATTTTCGTGGTTAAGCCACTGTACAAATTTTCAACCTCTGGTTGCCCCACCATGTGTCAGTGTGCTGTATATTGTAAAGGTTTGGGCTTTATTAAGTTATGCTGCCCATAGTTAATTCTTTCTTTATATTATGTCCTTTTCTTAACAGTGCAATTAAATGTTAAAATGGCATTTGTTTAAAATTCAGATAAGTTTGTTTCTATTTTCATAATGTTAAGATCAGCTGTTTTTAGTAATAAAAGATAAATTCAGTGTGTAAGAAATGGTATATTAGTAGAAACAAATATTAGTAGTTTTGTGTCTTCAATAAGGCATCTGTAGGGTGGTGGTTATCCTGAGTTTGCAACTCTTTGTATTTAAAAGTTCAAATTTAAACTAGTTCATTAGAAGGTATTTAGGCTAGTTGGAATGTGTTTCATTCTTGAATCTATAATTTGCTTTATTTGTCTCTTAGGATCAACTGTTTGGCATCCAGACTGTAAGCATTCAACCAGAAGTGAAGAAAAGCACAGGGTAAGGTCCCTAATGATTTAGTGCATTATTTGATTAACTTGTTAACTCCTTCTGAAATTTAAAAAGTCTCTTGTTTGACTAAATGGATTTATCTAAAGTGTTTTATTTGCTTGACTTTAGGCATCTTACATATCACTAATAATAATAATATGCACATTTCCATATGCATATCCATTTTAATTTTATTGGCAACCGCAAATATGTCATGAAATGAGTGAGTGTAGGTGTGTGCCTTGTAAGGGGGACATTGAATCCTTCCTCATCCCTGATGCTATCAGAATTGACTGTGACATCCAGTGGCTCTGTTCAGAAATGTGTGGCTACATAAATATCGTAGAATTTTATTGGAATTTTACTCACTCTGTTAAACAATTAGTTGTATACAGAATATATATGTTAAATATCCTTAATTGGCTCACTTACTGACTGAAACAAAATTGTTGGCTATTTGTAAACAACCTAATGAGAAGTACTACAAACAACCTAAGAAAAAACATTTCCATTAATGAATCGATCTCATGGCAGTGAGGACCACAAAAATCCAAACTTACCAAAAAGTTAATTTACTTGTGAAAATAAATGGAGAAAAGTCGATGATATTTCACATTTAACAGTCAAAAAAGGAAATCTTAGTGCCAGTTGGTCTATGTCAGTTGCACAATAATGCAAATGGTAGTATATAGTATCCGACTGAAAATCAGCAGCATTGATCTGCTTGTGTACTTTTATTTCTCTTTATTTTGCATTCCTTATACAAAAATATACAGATATAAATAATTGTCAGCATTACAGAAGTGATATGAAAAAGGAAAGTTTACACATAAGGGTACCTCTTGATTTATGATTATGTGCTACCTATAGTTTGAGCTACTCATTGTAGGCACCAGTATACACAGTGGTCTGGTTAATCTTTTCAAGTTAAGTTTATCACTGTGCTGCTGTACTTGTAGTGACACTACTGCTCTAGACTGTGCATATAGTGGCCCTTCATACTGTTTGATTTATGACTGGTATTCATGTTCAAATTTTAAAGTTGTAAATGTTTGTAAGAATTTTTGGATTTTCCTTTTCATCAAATCCTGAAATGAATCATGTGAGTATATTAGAAAGTCAGCTGGAACCAAACTGAGACATGAGTATAGGCAGTCTGAACTTTACAGATGGTGCCACTCATACTTAAATAATGCACTAAGAGTGCATAAGTCAAACTTTAGTAGATTCAGTTAGGGTTTGTTGCAGTGAGCAAAAATACATAAACCTGAATAACAGGAGCTTTCCTTTTTTTATTTTATCTTCTGACATTCGAAGATATCGCTGAATACATCTGATTTAACACTTCTATCAGAATGAAATTACTCCATAGTTTGTCAAGAAGACATTTGTTACCAATACAATTTATAAATATCTTACATGTCAATGTCTCTTTATAAAATGAATAGCAAATAGAACTGGAGTTCAGTTTTTGAAAACTGTAATAGTACAGAGATTGGCATTGGTAGAATAAAATATTAGCCCATGTTATAATAAATAAGGAGGACTGATGGAGTGAGCGTTTCCAATTTGTGATTTTTCATTGAAGGGCTGAAAAGCATCAGGGCAATAAGCATACACCAGTGATCCTCTGCCACATTAACATCATGATGATAAAGCTGTCAGTTAATTTATGGTCCCTAAAGGCCCTTTAGAGATTTCACGGCTGCACTAAAAAAAGGGTTACATTGGACTGTCTTTCACTGGCTTTGTGAATCACTGTAATTATGCGCTTTCCTATTTAGGTTTCTGAATCACTATGGAAACAATGCTGGCAAAGTCTCTAAGGAAATTGTATCGAGTACAGCGTAACAGTGTTACACACACACATATCATGTCCCACCTTGTCACATGGACATAAGGCGCTAAACATGAATGCTCGTGCAGCATGGCACCAATCATTTTAACTCAAGTACAAAAATGTACCGAACTGAACAAAAGTCTAAGGCCACTCAGTTTAATTGTATTAAAATTATTTCCTATTGCTGTAGCTAAGGAAAACCGCTTGTGGAAAAACAATATACAGAAGAGACTTCAGTATACAAAAGATCATCATGTATGGAGAGACAACTGATAGCAGAATGTCTTAAGCAACAAAGCTGAAATTTTTGGTTCACAGAGATGCCAGTATGTCAGAAGTACAACGATGCCTGCCTATAGCCTTCTGTGACAAATACTGTTGGCTCTGTCATGATCTGGGGGTGCATTTCACATTTGTTTTAAGGAATATGGTCAGCCTTGATTGAGTGATGACGGCTGTATTTGAGTCAATGTGCTATTCCTTTGAGTAAAAAGCCTAACTGGCAAAATCTTTATCTTTCAGCACAATAATTCCCCAAATATAATCAAGACCTTCCTGGAGTGTATGTCTGCAAGAAGGAGTATAAATAGTAGAAGATTGGCCACCTCAGAGCCCCAATCTCAGCATAGCTTAAGCTTTTATTTATTAAGAGAAATGAACAAAAAATAGCAAAAGTCAAAATAAGAGTTATGGCTGATATGGACAAAATTATACTGCAAGATACCAAAGCAAACTGCTTCAATTTTGCATTCTAACAGAGGTTACACAAAATACTGACATGGTCTTAAAATACGAGACATTCTTGTTAATACTTTGTATTGTTTATTTGGGTTTATTCTAATATCATACCATATTTTCATGAGCATATTAGCACTTACTGCCCAAATAACAAGTTTGGATTCCAGCATGTGTAGTGTACACACACACGCAAACACACTGAAGAAATAACCGCACATACATCTCATTTCTCACATGAGCAGATACACAATTTTAGTACCCATTCTACTCTTTAAGACTTGTATACAAATTCTGAGATGCCTTATTCTGGTATGTTGGCATACCTTTTGCAAAAGAAAGTCAAATGTAAAATGCTCAAAGAAAACTGCCATTTACTTGGAATGAGTTTTGTGTAAGAAATTCATGCTCACTTGTTTTGGGAGCAACAGGAACGGACACTTAAATAAAACAGCCCTGATTACTGCATCCTGAACAGTTTTCTGTTGCTTGCCAGAAGATGGTTCTGAGGCATTCAGGCACAGGCTTGAGCTGCTTTTAGGCTATTGTATTATGTGTTGTGTGATATTTGCCCGGAGACCACATCTTTATAAAAGCACACGTTTATTTCTCCACAAATAAACACAGGTTTCAGTCCCGAACAACACACATAGCACTTAGCAATAATCCCCCGCAATGAACTTCTCTCTCTCTCTGTCCTTGGCCGCCTCTATTCTCCTCCTGGGAGCTTCGTCCTACTCCCACTCCCAACTCTGGCTCTTCGATTGCTGGAAGGCGGCCCCTTTTATTCCTGCCTGGATGTGTTCCAGGTGGCTGATGACACACTTCCGGCAGCACTTCCTGGTGTGGCGGAAGTGCTGCCTTTTACACCGGAAGCACTCCGGGCGTCCCTGGCAGATTCATCCGCCATCTTGCCTAGTGTGGCGGAAGTGGCAATTCTCCAGTTCCTATGAGGCAGGAGGCGCCCCCTGGTGGTGGCCACCGGTCCAAGCAGGCCAGAACCCTTTTTCTCCTTTCCCGTGGTCCTCTCCTAGTCGAAGCTATTATTGTCCTTTTCCAGTCCCTCCAGGCATCCCGGCCAGGTAATGACCCCTGCAATCTGCCACAGTTGTTATATTTTACAAGATTCAGAATGGCATGTGTTGTAATTCAGTCATGCATGCAAATATGAATTTTATTGCACTCTGTATACTTGACAAAAAACTCTTAACTGTATGATTACATTTTATTATGTTTTTTGTCAAATCAAATCCTTCCATTTGTGGAAAAGTCAATGCTATTGGCCCTTTGCATGTGGTCACTAAGTTTGCAATACCAATCGACATTCATTGTTATGCTCTTTGTGTAGCATGATCTGAACTCACGACAGAAACAACTCAGAGGAACAATATGCAGATTATGCAATAAAGTTAAGCCATGAGGCAAACAGAATAAAGTGGCAGAAACCAATTACTATTTTTTTTAAAGTGCACAATAAATAACATTAGAAAGACAAAAAAAGAGAATGCATGTTTGAATGAGTAAAATTAATTAGAAACTTTTACTGTTTCATGTCAATAGACATTTATTCAAATCCATGATATGATCGTTTGATGCCAATACAGAGTTGTGATTCACAACAATTTTGCAAGTATTTTTAAATATCTTTCTAACATTTCCGAATACCACTTCTGTGGTTGTTTTCTGTAGTAAGGAACCGAACAGTAAGCTCTGTGTATCTGTCCTCAAGTCCACATACCAAACTCCCCCCTGTTCTAACTTGGGTGCCAAGAATGCTTTCTGCAGTTCATAGTATTTATGCTTCTGGGGTTTAGGGTAAAGACTTTTGCAAACAGTGTGCCTTTCTCTTTTCGTTTTACTTAGTCACACTAGCCACCAACCCATCTGAGAAACATCTGACATAGGTTCAAGAGAGCACCAAAAACATTCTTACCAGTACTTAAGGCCTTGCAAATCTCTAGAAATCTCTGACCTTTGAATGCTTCTCCATCCTCCGAAGAATGAAGTGAAACTACACACATGCTAAACAAGATATTGGTACATTTTGCTCACCAAAGCATCACAGTGTACCCAACCATGCCTAGACTGTTCTTTCCTTGAAATAAAAGTTGTATCAATGATCAACAGTTGAATTATAGCTCTTTTAAATTCCTTCCCTCATCCCATTTATTTTCCTTTTCTGTCCCCACAGCTGAGCCTGAGAAACATCTGTCAGACAGTTGGGTGTAGAATATGGTGATGATCAGTTTTTTAAAAGTCACCTCACCGCTTACTCTCAGAATTTATCAATTAAACTTACAGTATTTTTTTTCAGCTCCCTAAATTTCCCCAAATATACAGTGCATCCGGAAAGTATTCACAGCGCATCACTTTTTCCACATTTTGTTATGTTACAGCCTTATTCCAAAATGGATTAAATTAATTTTTTTTCCTCAGAATTCTACACAAAACAACCCATAATGAGAATGTAAAAAAAGTTTACTTGAGGTTTTTGCAAATTTATTAAAAATAAAAAAACTGAGAAATCACATGTACATAAGTATTCAAAGCCTTTGCTCAATACTTTGTCGATGCACCTTTGGCAGCAATTACAGCCTCAAGTCTTTTTGAATATGATGCCACAAGCTTCGCACACCTATCCTTGGCCAGTTTCGCCCATTCCTCTTTGCAGCACCTCTCAAGCTCCATCAGGTTGGATGTGAAGCGTCGGTGCACAGCCATTTTAAGATCTCTCCAGTGATGTTCAATCGGATTCAAGTCTGATCTCTGGCTGGGCCACTCAAATACATTCACAGAGTTGTCCTGAAGCCACTCCTTTGATACTTCGCTGTGTGCTTAGGGTCGTTGTCCTGCTGAAAGATGAACCGTCGCCCCAGTTTGAGGTCAATAGTGCTCTGCAGTAGGTTTTCATCCAGGATGTCTCTGTACATTGCTGCAGTCATCTTTCCCTTTATCCTGACTAGTCTCCCAGTTCCTGCTGCTGAAAAACATCCCCACAGCATGATGCTGCCACCACCATGCTTCACTATAGGGATGGAATTGGCCTGGTTTCCTCCAAACGTGATGCCTGACATTCACACCAAAGAGTTCAATCTTAATTTTAGTTTCTCATGGTCTGAGAGTTCTTCAGGTGCCTTTTGGCAAACTCCTGGTGGGCTGCCATATGCCTTTTACTAAGGAATGGCTTCCGTCTGGCCACTCTACCATACAGGCCTGATTGGTGGATTGCTACAGAGATGGTTGTCCTTCTGGAAGGTTATCCTCTCTCCACAGAGGACCTCTGGAACTCTGACTAAGGCCCTTCTCCCCCGATCGCTCAGTTTAGATGGCCGGCCAGCTCTAGGAAGAGTCCTGGGGCCTCATGTATAACGCCGTGCGTAGAACTCACACTATAACATGGCGTAAGCATAAAAGCCGAAATGTGCTTACGCACAGAAAAATCCAGATGCAGGAATCTGTGCGTACTCCAACTTCCAGGTTCTTCCGTTACATAAATCCCGATCAGCGTGAAAACTAACGCTTCGTGCACGCGCATTATGTAACGCCCCAAATCCTCCCAGAATTACGCCTATTTGAATATGCAAATCAATATAAATCGCCCTTAAGCGCAGCCTTCTGTGAAAAGACAATGGGAAAAGCACGGGGAAAATATAAGAATTTCAGCGAATACCAAGTGGAGGCAAAGGAAAAACATACTATTTGTTCAAATAAACCGTGGTATAATCAACAAAATGAAGTTGATCGAGTGACATAGCGTGTTGGAGAAACTTGAAAGCTCACATTCACAAAATCGCACAGTGCCGGAAATAAAAAGAAGTCACATATCAAAGTTGCCGTGAAAAGAAGAGTTGTAAGCCCACTGTCTGAGTGTCATATGAAAGTTTATTAGGGTACAGAGAAAAAAGGCACACGGTGGGGAAAAAGCACGAAATGTCAACTTCAATCTTGACATTTCCACTTTAATCACGTAGTTTACTTTGTCATTTAGTAGAACATTATAAACTTCATCTTAAAATCGTTTAATTAACCAGTTTCTCAAATCACATCGTAATTAAAGTAGCACGTTAAATGCTTTGTTTTGTATTTGATCTTCTACTCGTATGTGCTCTATGTGTGTGAATCACTACTTGCTTCTTAAACTGGCTCTCTTCCTCCAACTGGACACAGAATCCATCACATTGTGATATTACAGCTCTCTGAATAACTAAAATACTGAGATGTATATGTGATGTCATTTTCATGATGATAGGAGTTAAAGCACATTATTAAACATGTGTTTCACTTCGATGAAATAATTTATTGTCTAAATTTGTCACTGCGTTTTAGCTGTGTTGTTTTTTTCTCTTTCTGTTTTATATTCAATATATATTGGCGTAGCCGTCACTGCAGTCAGTGCTTTTCTTTCCCCAAGTAACCGATCGCCATACAATCAGCTCTGTAATAGAAGTTAAGCCATCTGTAAGCTTAGCGCCGATTCTTCAAAACGTTTAAAGAACATTGAAATATCTTACGTAGTACATGTTTAATTATTCTATCCTTAACGACACTCCCAGTGAAGAATATAATTATTTAAATGAAGTTAAAGTTTTATGTGTATAATTTAACAAACATATTTTGCTGCATTTCACCTTAAAAATGATATCGTCATCATATGTAAATACGCGCTTTATAAAGTGGCTCAGGTTGTGAGATATTATAACTGTAGTCCAAGTTTTCAGTGGGTTAATTGTACTTATAAGTACAAACAGTTCTACAAGGAGCAATTGATTGAGTGCATTTAAAGTTCTTGGGATGAAACTGTTTCTGAGCCGCGAGGTCTGTACAGGAAATTAAAACGTTTTGCAGTGGCTGAGACAGCGTGTCCTTAAAGCTGTATACCGATAATTCTCTTTCCGATCAGCTGCTGCTGTGATTCACACTCAGATACAGTGATATAAATACTCCGAGTCGTGCAGTGAGAGTAATGTGGAAAAAGATGATCCGCTGAGGCAACTCCTAACGGGAGGAGCTGAAAGAAGAAGAAGAAGAAGAAGAAGGAGAAGTGAGAGTAACAACGCTAAAGCAGTTATGGTATTTGGAATACTAGGCTGTTCCCTGAACCATTATATTGTTACGAGTTAATTACAATCAGATGCATTACACTAATAAATAATATGCGGTTAGTTTCTGTGTATTTATAAAGCCACGTCATGAAAATAATGAGTAATCACACAAGAACAGTACCATTGCTTTGACGCTGGGTGCCGCCAGTTTGCAAAACCGGCGGAGAACTTGCGCACGACAAGGCATGAGGTACCTTGGAAAAGTCGTGGCTTTACGCCAAGTGTAGGTTTTATACATCGTGATTTGAACGTGGAAAAGTTCTTACGCAACATTTCTGTGCGTACGCACTGTTTATACATGAGGCCCCTGGTGGTTTCGAACTTCTTCTACTTACGGATGATGGAGGCCACTGTGCTCATTGGGACCTTCAAGGAAGCAGAAGTTTTTTCTGTAACTATCCCCAGATTTGTGCCTTGAGACAATCCTGTCTCGGATGTCTACAGACAGTTCTTTTGATTTCATGCTTGGTTTGTGCTCTGACATGAACTGTCGACTGTGGGACCTTCTATAGACAGGTGTGTGCCTTTCCAAATCATGTTCAATCAACTGAATTTACCACAGGTGGACTCCAATTAAGCTGCAGAAACATCTCAAGGCTGATCAGGGGAAACAGGATGCACCTGAGCTTAATTTTGAGCTTCATGTCAAAGGCTGTGAATACTTATGTACATGTGCTTTCTCAATTTTTTTATTTTTAATAAATTTGCAAAAACCTCAAGTAAACTTTTATCACGTTGTCATTATGGGGTGCTGTGTGTAGAATTCTGAGAAAAAAAATGAATTTAATCCATTTTGGAATAAGGCTGTAACATAACAAAATGTGGAAAAAGTGATGTGCTGTGAATACTTTCCGGATGCACTGTACAGCACTGTGATCCATATTCATATGATAATTGCAGGCAATACCACATATGTGCATTCTTGAAATGTTGAATCCACAACTATTTAAATGGATAACAATGAAAACAAAAGTTAGAATGTTAAGGAGTACTGTATACTGTGTGTAATGTGGCGTGCAATGGCACTGGACTAAAAACCACAAAGCTGCAAGTTCAGCCCCTGCCTTTTACTTACTAGCTCCAAAAAAAAGTACTTTAGATTTGGACTTTCAAAGCACTTTGTGTTCACTACTGAAAGAGTTGCATAAAATTTAGAATATTTGCTTGTTCCTGTAAGTAGTCGAGAGTCTGAAAGTTCAGTCATATTTTATGCTTTGTGCATGTGCTAGTATACCAGGAATGATGACCTGAAAGAAAACAATGTGCCTGTCACTTGTAGAAATACTCGGACTACTAGGTATTTGTCATGTTTATCATTTAATTTATTTAATATACAATAGTTTTGTAAATGTGCCATCTCAAGTGAGTTACTGTCTGGATAATGCTATTTATAGCTTGAAATATTGTATTGGTTGGCACAGTTAAATGTTTTTATTCTTCATTATGAATGTAGTATTTTACATTATTTAATTTCCTTTTCTGCAGCAATGCAGTTATAATAAACATCTTTTCAGTGAATTATAGAACTTTACAAAACAATGTTGTTGTGCATATTAACTAATAAGCCTTTTAGTATAACTAATAGCAGGAAGACAACTTTGAAAATCACATAATTTTTAGGCAATGTAAATCATCATTACTTTTCACAATATGTTCTTTAGATTTTTCAGTTCACCTGAATAAAGTAAAGGGCAGCACCATGGCACACTAGTAAACACTGCTTGAATTCTGGTTTCACTGCTTGTGTGGCTTATGATTAAATTTCAAATAAACCATGTATATCTTTTATGGAGGAAATATTTAATATTACCCCTTGACCCTCTGAATTAATAAGTTCTGATAGTGTAAGGATGAATTGATTCTAAATATTACTTTGAAAGAACCCTTGACGCTGTAGGGCAACATCATGAAGCACAGCTGTGGTCTTTTGCTACTTTACTAAGTTGCCTACTACCGCTACATTTTGACACAAGAAGTTTATTGAAGTTTTTAATCTTGAATACATGATTGATAATGAATGGAAAGGCTGAAGACTTTTTTATTACTCAGAAGGTTAGTGCCCTACTGAGTCCTCTTACTGACAGTTTCCCCAGAAAGCCATTTTTATGAGAAAACAGCTATGAATGCCTCCATATGGCATCTAAAATAACTGTCTATGATTTACCATCTGTTGCATCCATATTGTCCCATTGCGAATTTTTGACCACCTCCTGGGCTAGATTCTTCTGTCAGTCCTCCCTAGTCAGTGACAAGAATTATATAACAGACTCAAAGAATAGGAAATTAGATGGTCAGCACAGTACTACAGTGACAAATTTACCTAAGGTGTCTGGAAAGAGCAGAGAGATTTTCAGGAAAGCAATTTTCAGTAATCTAAAGAAGAAAGAACAGGAAGGAAGTAGCAGGTAAAGATGTAGTTGAGTTTAGATCAGAGATAAAGGATGTGAAAATACAGTAATCAGAGGCTTAAAAATGAAAAAAAAACATACAAAACATCACATAATTAGAAGCCAAAGACATTCTATAAATAATGAAAGACACATGAGAAAATACATCAGCATTCAATGCAAAAAGGGCATGGATGAGTGCAAAGTAGTAGTTCTACTTTATCTTTGTACAAATAAAGCAGTTTTATGATAGTAATGCAGCATGGAAACGTACATTGTTGCTCAAGTCAAGAATGTGTAATAAACATTGAAATTCTCTCTTGAAGTAATAATTCCTCAGCTATTTTGAGTTCAATTACTGGAAAAGAATTTTCCTTGGAAAGTGCATCTTAAAGCTAGTAATCCCCATGGAGTTCAGATGGATATCAGAGTGTGTGTCTAAGAGCTCTTGGGAAAGTCATTTTGAGGATCCAAAATACACAATGCTTTCAGTTCCCAAGAATCAGTGAGTTAGCTTCCTGGCTTGAAACGGGGTCATTTCAAACCCCAAAAGGAATGGGTGAGCTCCCTGGCTCCAATGAGTTTTTAACAGAAGGTGTTGGTTCTGCTCATTGGATTAGGGTCCATTTCTCAGTACAGGTAAACTGCCTGTTTAAAGGTGAATGAGTCTGTATATCAGAGTAAGCTTAAGATGTATCCCTTCCAGGTGACCCTTGGTCTATCAGAGCATACAGATAGGCCATCTGCTCAATAATTACCACTTTTGGTTATCAGGTGAAATGCAGAAAGCAAGATGGCCAAATGCTGACTCACTATAGAACTGCAGAAGACCTCTGTCACTAGGGAATTCCCGGACATTTTTCATTCCCGCATTCCCGGGAATGAAATTGCTGTAATTCCTGGGAAGCCGGGAACAGCCAAGTTTGCATATATAGCGTGTAAAAGTATAAAAATCGATCAAGAAATAACAGAGTTATAGTTGAAAACTGAAGACTTCATTGACGTCTGTCAGACAAGAGCTTTGAACAGCAACTTGAAATTGCAATGCATCAGTCTGTTACATCTGCATTATCTGTGCCTTGAAACTTGCCCTCACAGAATGATGACAAGAAACTGGATGCATCAGTAACAGCTGAAATGGCGGTGTTTCACAGCAACGGCAAGCAAGATCGTTGTTTAGAACATGTGTATCTGTATCTGATGACTGTGTTGCCTACTTCAATGGAGGCAAAGCGTGCTTTCTCAGTAGCTGGCGTACTCTGCATGAAGTACTCTCTCGCCTGGACGACCGCACGCTGGACACGTTATGCTTTCTACGCTCTTATTACCGCAACTAACTTGATCAGCGGTGCCCACAGTTTTTCGGCTTGCGAGCTACTTTTAAAATGACCAGGTCAAAATGATCTGCCTACATTAAAAAGTATATATATATATATATATACCTGTATATACTGTATATACACACTGAGTATACTTTATACATAAAATATATGTTGCTGTACCTTGCATAACTGAATAACCTTTATGGCACAATAACAATTCAATACATTTATGGTCACTACAGTATTTGGATTTAATAATCTTCATGTGGGAAAAGGCCGACTCGCATAAATAAGTAGAGCCGAATAATGCAGTCAAGGAGCTTTTGAATTCAGCTGAGTGAAAAATGACGGCTGTCCGATTAACTGCGATTTTAGTTCCCTCTCCTTTCTCTTCCTCAGATCGCTTTTTGGAAGGAAGTCAGTTTCGTAGTTTTTATGAACAGTTTCAAAGTGCCTTTCCACATTTTCCTTCTTTGGAATAGCAATGATAGATTGACAGATCAGACAAACGCACTTGGATTGTGACATTGTGAGAGAAAAAAAATTCTCTTCAAATTACACATAAAGCACATACCCTCCCCAAACAATTTTTTTAAAATCCCTTCTTTAGTCGATATAAATTAGAAGGCTAACTAGACCACAGCCGGAGTTTTGCAGTAGCTCGCGTGTTTGATCGTGCGTGAGGGGTGACCAGTGTCTTAGAAGAAAGGAGATCTCAGACTGGCCTGTATGTCAATCAAGTGGCAAATGCCATAGGGAGGATATATGATAGACTAACGTTTAAAAAAAAATTTTTTTTGAATGCAACGCGATCTACCTGCACTACCTTTGCGATCTACCAGTACATGTGAGATGCCCGTGCACTGTGTCATCCCGGGAAGCCCGGGACTCCCAGGAATGACATGCGGGATTCCCGAATACCTGGGAATGAATTCCCTATCTGTCACTTAAATAAGTGTTCTTCTGGAATGCAGGTGGGGTAGCATCTGGCATTCCACATCTGCCAAGTGTGTTCTTTTAACAGCGTAATCTTTGTGTGCCACTGAACCCCTAGCAGCATAGAGTAGAAAAGTGGACTTGACCTTTTCTGGATCTTTTGTGCATAGTGTACACTTTTTATAACATATATAAAAACATATTATTTTGCAACACAACATATAGTTACAGTATATAGGATCATTACTGTCATATGTACAGAGTACAGCAAACTCTTACTTGCATGTGCTAATCAACATTCAACACATTGCCACTGTCAGGTTCCATGAGTAGTAAGTACAACTACTTTATATCAAAACTTCTGCCTTCCTTACCTGATGAAGAACAATTACACAAACCTCTACACACACACTTTTGGGGCCAGGATCCTGGGGAGCTGCAGCTGAAAGGTAGGCACCAGTCCATGGCACTAAATCAATTCTTCGAATGGGCTCACTCAAACACATTTAAACCGGGGCATTTTAGAGTCCTAGATTAACCTAAATTGAGCATCTTTGGAGCAGAGGAAGACACCAAAATACTTGCATTAATATTAAACAAAATATATTGCATTATTTATATTATATTATATTATATTATATTCACAAAATCAGTATTCAAAGCAAGATTCAAAACCAGATCGCTCTAGATGTGAGCCTGCTATTCTAACCTTTATACCACCATGCCATCTGTTATATAATAAATATGTTATAGAAAGAACACTAATTATGAGTTATTCTTATATAGGATAAGTATCCCAAGGAGAGAACAATAATCAAAAATAATGTGTTTAATTAATGCTAAAACATAAGGCTGAACACCATGTATGAATTAAATATTCTTCCTTTCCTTTGTTTTCTAAAACATCCATTTTAGTTCAGAATTGCAAGAGTAGTTGATGTCTACTGCAGCAGCAATAAGTGCATGGCAAAAATCACCCACAAGAGGCCCCTGTCCATCTCAGGGCATACTGTCACACACAACCATATTAATTTATACTGGGCCAATTTATAGTCACCAGATAGCTATACCTGTCATTGACATAAAGGTGGATGTGAAGGTAAGCTTCATGTACTGTAGGCACTCTCTTAAGCAACGGGCAAACCTGGGACTCTGGAACTAGCAGGTGGTGGCACAAACAATTGTGTCACTATGCTGCCTCATGTGTTCCTTTGCTGCAGATTAGCAGGTACTGTCTTTTTTAATGCAACGCAGAATTTCTCCTAAGCCGTCCACAGGATTTTTTTCAGAATCATGATTATTGCACTGAATTTCTTGTTCTATAGGCCACGCTGTAAATACTAGCACTAACTAAACCCCTGAGCCTTCTATTGTTAAAGTGGCAGCTACTTTTTGGACTGCCTACCCACTTCTGTCCTCAGTGGGATTTTGACAGATGCCTATTGGATTGATCAACTGCTATCTAATGTCATAAAGGGTTAGGTGTTGCCCCTTTACCTCTTATGACCTATGTCTACCTGTGTTGTGTGCCTCCTTCGCATTGATTTGTTGAGAGGTTTTTTCAGTTGTTCTATAGTTTCTTTGTGCAATTGACTTCTCTTGGGTTTTTTGCCTGTCCTTTCCCATCCTCATAGTTTTATGGTTCTTTTACCACATAGACAGCTAATCACACAGATCAGATCTCGGTACTCATTTTATTCTTCTGTTGCCAGGACACTTACATAAAATCACACCTTTTCTTAACTAGTTGGTCTGGTTTAGCAGGTCCTGGAATTAAACACAAAATTAACTTTAAAATTATAGGTCTTATGTTGCCTAATGCAACAGATTAGCACTAAGACACACGATAATGGAAACTTGAACTAACAGCTTTACAAATGCTCTGAAATTATGGAAAATGTAAGTCATTTATGAGATGTTTTATTTACCTGCATAATGTTTTATATTGCATCCTGGTTGTGTTATGTGGTGTCATATTTTCAAATATCAGTGTTTGGCACTTTACATAACAGAAGGCTTGGTGGGTTAGTTACTCCTGGAGTTGGCAGAATAGTCTGTTGAGACTGGAATTTATTACAATACCCATGATTCCGAAAAGAATCCTGGGAATGACCTAGGAATATTTCAAAGGTTAAGTTTAAAAGGTCATTGTCTGTCAATCTGGGCCAAAGGTACACTTACAGGAAAATAGAAAGGTTAATTTTTGGATGATGATTGACAGAGTGGAAGGCAGAAATGAGCACTGTAGCATACTTTGTATTGTTGGACACAGCATGGTGGGTAAACCGCTCCCTTATCGTCAATAAGTGACTTCCCTTATCGTCAATAAGTGACTCACCTGAGGTGCAGTAGATTGTGCTTCGGAATATTTGTGTAAGGTAATAAAGTAGCATAGTGGCTGCAATTCTGACAGAGTTTAAGAGTTCTGGGTACAAATTATAACCTGAGCACTTCATTTATGTGGTTTTATACATGTTTTTCCCCATGTCAGCATGGGTTTCTCCAGGAATTCCAATTTGTCGTATATCTCAGTGCTGTGTAGGTTAGAATGATTTATGACTTTGTCCCAGTAAAAGCGGGTGTCCCTGTTTTGAACCCAGTATTGACTAGGTAGGTGGCTGTGTACTGCGATGGAAAAGTAGGTTATCAAATGGATGGGTGGACGTGAATATGCTTAGTTTTTCAATAAAATTTTTTTATACAAACAGCATCATCACAAGCACATGGACTACTGTGAATAATAGACATTTTAAGAGTGGGTGTCATCTGTCATGCAAAATGAAAAATGTTCCTTCTTCCACAGCTCTTACCTCCTGCAGTAATGAGTCTCAACAAAACAGAAAGGCAGGTACTGTATAAGCTATTGGCTGTGAATTGGCATCATTCTGTACATTCGCCAGCTGGAGACTAAAGAAAGGGAAAGCCATCTTATCTTTCTGAAGCTCCTTGCACCTGGCGACTGCTATAGTTTTTAAATAATATCATTGAATCACCTCCATCCACTATGTAGTATTGTAGCCCTTATCTGAAATTTTCTGTTTCAAATGAGGATTCTAATATTGCTGATGCAGAAGTCTTCATGGCCCAAGCCATGGCTTCTGTCTTTGCATTAAAAATTTAAATCATTCATATTTGATATCTTACTCCATTTCAGATTTATGAGCTACGATTCGCAATTGACTCACCTAAACATGCATGCTTTAGTGTTCATGTTGTATTTGTAGCCAAATTTAACACCATAAATTATAGTCATCTTAATTTAAATATTGTATTTGCACAACTCCACCCTTGTAGTGCCCAGAATGCTGCTTCCATCTAAGAAAAATGTTTGTTTGTTTTTTTTTGTTTTTTTTAAAAAAGTCATAGAGCACTCGCTTATTTTTGTTTCATTATGTACCTTCCACATCATTTGACTGCTTTAACCCCACAGGTTCTTCATGGTTGCGGTCATTTTTTTGTCTTATCAAGCATTGAGCGTTGCAATCCAAGAAGCTTATTAAATATGTGGAACACATTACTGAATTTATGCATGAGCTCCCCTAGGCTTTTGCAAAGCAAAGATCTGCATTACTTTATTATGCTGTGTGTTGTTGTTGTAAATGCACCTAACGTTTTGTATCACAGTGACTTCTGCTCATTTAAACTCATACAGCAAGTATCGCTTAAAAGAAATGTAACAGTGGACCAGCAACTTATGCAGTGGCTTTATAATACACTAGTGGAAAATGAAAAATAAACACACTGCAGGTGCCACGCAGCAGAGTTGGGATACTGGTAGGAGAATCATCTGAAAGTGTTAAGAACATGATTATGTGACATGGTTTATTTGGTACACAGAATATGAAACCTTATAACATACCTTCAATAATATTAGATGTTACCTCCCTGTGCAATTCAGGCCTGCACTCTGGCAAGCAGACAATCACACAGTTCACGCATGTCCTTCTGAAGAATACTAGCCTATGCCCTTTTGACCTGGAAGTGTAAACTGATCAAGTTTAATCAGCTGTGGATGGGTGTGGGAAATACATGTTCCATTCCATTCTTGTATGTGTTCAATCTATACATGCTAACCAGGACACTTGAAGAAGTACCTTCACTGTCATGGGCAGAATGAGATTTGTCTAGCTGGAAGAGCACATTTTGCAATGTTACCTCAACAAACACCAAAGGTAAACAAGCAATGTATTTGACTGCACTCCACACCAAGATGCCTATTATAGGCCCTGTGGATCACTGTTGTATACACAATGAATGTAGCTACTCACCAGGCCTCTGTTGAATACATACTTGACCATCACTCATTCTCAGGCTAAGTCTGCTTTCATCACAAAAAGGGCACAGACTGTCACCATTCCTTCCTGACAACGCATTCAAGGCACCACTGCAGACAGTCATGTCAGGGGAACAGTTACTGTAGTCCTGCTATGAGAAGGTCATTGCATATTGTCCAAGTCGACACTTACAGTGTGACAGTGGCTCTGGTTTGTTCTGCTGTGGCCATTTAGTCTGTCAAGGCCTACTTCTCTGATGCACTGGTCTTAATGTGCAGCTGTACGTCTGGGCTATCCTGAACCATGTCCCTAGCTGTGGATACCCTCCTATTCTCACTGTCACTAACACTGTAAGAACCAATCTTAGAAAGTACTGAAATTCTCTAAGTTAAATTAAATTCATATTAGTGTTTGCTTAGTCATAGACATAGACAATGGTATAGCCTTTTACCCCTTCTAAGTTAATAAGAGATAGAACTCTCTTGCTATAACTGAAATAGAGTATGACAATTGAGTCAGTTGTTGTTTAGAATAGGTCCCAGTGCACAGGGACTTAAAAGACTCATTTTCAGCATAGAAATGGGATAGGCATACAGTTTTCTGTCCGTTCTTAAATGGTTCAGAAACATTTAGAAATGATTTGTAATGATTAGAAATGAAACAAGAGTTAAGCTTTGAACAGAACTTTTCTTTAACAAGAACTTTTCTCTTTTTTTGCTATATCAATTTTCTCTCTTTTGTGTGAACTGTTTTATATTGAATTTTTACTAAAGCTTTTAAAAATGAAGATATTTTGTCTGTGGAATAACTTCAACATGTCAGGCTTTTGCTGAATCCCATTTCGTATGATAGAGCTGCTGAACTATGTTCATTTTGGGAAAATGCAGCTACACATTTTGTCAGAAAACTTGCCATCTGAAGGCATTGAACTTGAACATCTATACATCTGGGCTATCCTGAACCATGTCCCTAGCTGTGGATACCCTCCTATTCTCACTGTCACCACCACTGATGCAATGTGGACACTTCCTATCCAATTCATTCCTTAGAAGGGCTATCCTGCTTTGTGAAGGCAAATTTTATGACCTAGCTCAAACTCAGTTAATTGCATAAACGGTGTACAATGACATCTAAGGTGCACGAAGAACACTTCACAGAGTACTGTACAGTATGTGTCAATACAAACAACATTTTTCATAACCCTGTGAACATCTCCTATTGATTGCAGTATCGTGTTCTTCACCATACTCTGTCACTATTGGGTGCTCCATTGACCTTTAAATTTTGATCATACCCTTGTCTGCCTTCTGTCTTTACCATATTGTATTATAGTATTCCAAACTGGTTACCTTTTGGGGTTCTTTTTCACTTTCCACTAGTTCAGATAATACATACCCTTCATAGTGAGCTGTACTACAGAGACAGTTACAAAGTCCTGCCAAAATGAATTTTTCAATCAATTCAACCCCTTGCATAAACTGGCCAGAAAGGAAAACTTTAGACTGAAAAACATAAAGCCAAGTGTTCAGTTCTTTGAACTCTGAAGAGTGTTATGATTACTAAAAAAAAAAATCCACCAATTGTACTATAGGCAGAATATAAAGGTATAGAGAGGTGCCATATAAAGAAAAGATTGCTGTTGTTGCCTTAGGGCAGTGGTGGCAAACCTATGGCACGCGTGCCAAAGGGGGCACTCAGAGCCCTCTCAGTGGGCACGCGCCGCGCCCGAGCACAGAGTTCGTTACTATAAAGCCAGAGGAATGCGGAGCCGGGCTGCTCCCCTCACCGCTCCCCCTCTTCACGCGCGGGAGGACTTTTCTCACATCACCCGCCCCTCTGCCCAGCAGCCCAATGGGAGCGCTTCCTTCCTCTCCTGTCTGGGGTAAGGTGGGCTGACACACATGCTGCTTGAGGGTGCGGCATGGACTGCAGCCTTTGAGTCTGTGATTCCCGTGGTAGGGTTGGAGGGGATGTGGTATAGCGGGTCCACAGCTCAAAATTGAAAAGGCCAGTTTTAACAGATAATTGCTGCACTCGCGCTTAAAGGGTTATGGTAGAGTGGCCAGAGCGGTTTCCGGGAGCTTTGTGATGCGGGCAGTCCTCGCTTAAGCGCACAGGTGAGGAGTCATCCGCATCTGTAATTATTGCCGGGAGTTGCTAATCGCCACACCTGATCCACGACCCCGTAATATATAATAGAAGCTTTGGGGGGCGGAGCTTAATAGGGAAGACCTGCGTAAAACACTTGAGAGGATCGAAGGGATGACAAAGGACAGCACAGTTAGTTATGAAAATGAAATCCTTCAAGTGTGGAATTCTCTGCCAAATAATCTTAAGTCAATGAAGGCACTTGAGATTGCTTTCCTTACTTTGTTGGGAACATCTTATGCTTGTGCGCAGCTGTTTTCAGCTTTGAATTAAATCAAATCTGACACCAGAAACAGACTAACAGATGACCTGAGTGCTGCATGTGTTGCTCTCAAGCTTACAAAGTATGAGCCAAGGTTAGACAAATTATCAGCATGCATACAACAGCAAAAAGCACATTAATTGTTCAAAAGCATACCGAATGCAAACTTTTACCTTTCAACAAAAAGTTGTTTGTATCATTGAAAGCTCCGCTATTATGTTTTTCTTTTAAGACAAAAGATGTTAATGTATGAGTGGCTTTTCTAAACTAAAAGCTCAGTAGATAGACAGACAGAGCATCAGTATTGGCAGTTCAGTCCAATTTATCATCCAGCTGCACTCCCAGGTATTTATAGGTCTGTACCCTCTGCACACACTCACCTCTGATGATCACAGGGTCCATGAGGGGCCTGGGCCTCCTAAAATCCACCACCAGCTCCTTGGTTATGCTGGTGTCCAGTTTTAGGTGGTATTCAGGTTTGCGATAAATAAGTGGGTTTTGGATTGCAGTTTGGGCACTTGGTTTTTAAATGGTTCGCCATCACTGCCTTAGAGGGTCTGATCCTAGTGGCAGGCAACCAAGTTACAGAGTAGTATTTAAGGTGAGGAAAGGCAAAATGAAAATAACATTTTAGCTCTAATTTTAATTTGGGGTTATATAATATAAAAAGCAAAGCAACTATTGATTTCTGATTCCCTAACTTTAGTAATTTATGGTGCAATAATATTGTATCTCTGTAGAGTAAGTAATAAGAACCATTTTGTGGTAACTCTGTGCAATGGGGAATTTCTGTAGTGTATTAATTAACCTCTTATAGGTAACACAAAGCTCTTGTTAAATTCTTGTTGTATAGCAATAGTTGACTAATACACTATAGCTTGCCCATATACTAATGTAGTGCCACTGGTATTTTGTAAATTTCAATAACAAGCATTTGTTAAGCTCTTGTTACATGGCATAACTAATATATATACAGATCTAAAGATCTTGCGTTCCAAAGTGTTACCCATTTTGTTAACACTTTAATCACAGTTCAACAAAGGTGGCACACACGTTAACAATACAGCCACACAGCCCTAAAGATATCTGTACTAATCTCAACCCAGTTACTAACTGTGTGGAGTCTGCACATTCTTCCTAACCTTGTGTTGGTATATTGTTAGGAGTACTCTGAGTATTCCAAATCCCAAATATACCTAAGGTTTTTAAAAAATCTGGACTGATGTTGTGTGCTGTGTGTTTCCTGTGACAAAACGATACCCCATTTGGACTGAATACCAATGGTGCCTCACATTTTTAAGAATATGGAATACACAGCTGATCAGAATGTGGAATTTATGTACTCTCACCATATATTTGTGTGTAGCTCCTGTATGGGGTTTCATTCCATATGCTAAAAATGTACATCTTAGATTACCTGGTAATTCTTAAATGTTCCATTGTTAGTAAATGTGATATTGTGATCTTATTTTTACTCAGTGCTGCCAGGTGTGGCAAAGGCGCTATATAGGCGTCAACCTGACACAGACTGACAACAGAGGCACGTGTAAAATAAACAAGAAGACTTTCAATTTCTCTTCACCTGTGGAGCACGTCTTCCCCGTAATCCCCACAGGCACAACACAGTCCCAAACACTCCTCACAGGACAGCTTTGTCGTCGTCGACGTCGTCGTCATCCTACTCCTCCCGACTCTGGCGCCTTGAGTAGTGGCTGCAGGCCCCTTTTGTAGCCTTCCCGGAAGTGCTCCAGGTGGTAATTGGCCTAATTAGGATGCACTTCCGGGTGTGGCTGCATTCCAGCCCACAGAGGCTCATTAAGCCATGCAGCTCCTCCGGGTGGTGGCCACGGAGCCCAACAGGTCTGAGTCCTGAAGTCCCACATCTGTGGCCCCGATGTAACCCAGGAGGGCTGCCACCATGCGTTCCAGGGGACGTAGAGTGCATCCCATGGCTGCTCCCCCAGATCCAGTGTTGACGGAGTGTCCCAGCCAGGCATGGGTCCCGGCTGTCCCTCACACAGGATAGACACAGCCCTTTATGATGCAGTAGTATCTGGGGATAGACAGTTTACATTTTTGCAGTTTTACATTATTGGAATTTAGCATTAGCAATATTGCTTACTCAAAGAAAACAGTTTTAAACTTAAAAACTATGACATACATGGTGAGGAGTATGCTATCATTTTCAACATAAAATCAAGGAACAGGCAAAGGATCAGTTGAACACTGCCTAAAATGCTGTATACAGTACAGTGATGTCATCAATTTTCAAGCCACTGTCTATATTATATACACAAATTCCATGTTAAGCATCATTAAAAGGCACATTATGTTTTTCGTACACAGACAGTTTAAGTGACTGGCCGAAAATTGTGAAAATCCCCTCCTTAACATCAAGATACCATGTGTTAAGTGGCAAGTCTGTACTGCTTTATCCCCTGCATTGCAATCAGGTTTTCATTGCAAGCATGATCATATAGTATATGATTCAAAATCACTTCATTTAAACACCTGTTAAAATAGTATCCAGTTTTATTTCAGATTTTATTCTGAAGTTTGCATTTGAAGGTTTTCTGAATCATGAGTTTATTTGTGTTGTTAAATTTATTGTTTTATTTTCTTCCTGTCATGACTCTTTATTTTAAAATGCATGTTTCAATTCACCATTGAATTAATTGTTGTTAGAATTTCTTTTATGCTCAATGGAATTCAACCTACTCTTATTAAACTCTTATTACACATTACAGTGTAGATTATAGAATTTTGACATAAAATCAGCCTGTACATTTTATATATATACTGTATATACGCTACCAGCCAAAAGTTTTACAACACCCTTATTTTTTGTCAGTTTTTATTAAAATGTAAGCAGTTCAAGTCTAGCGAATAACCGAAAATGCTGCAAAGGTATGCAGTAAATTGCCAAAGGTTAAAAAAAAAAAAAGATTAGGTTACCAAAAACTGAAAAGTAATGTAATTTACAGAATTATACAAAAAGCCTTTTTCAGGGAACAACAAAAGCCTTGGTCACATTACATGACTTTTCCAGCAGTTTTCAGTTTTAGCCTACATTTACATTATCCTAGCGAGTCAAAGGCAGTCAGCGGCACACTTTCATGAAGCAGATCACTGAATATGACATAGGCAGTGACTGAGACCAAATAGTCTGCGCCTTGCTACCCGTAAATCAAACAGGTTGGATTGTCTTTAGTTGGAGGGGTAATAAGCCATGTGTGCAGGAGGATGAGCTGACAACCAATGAATACTCATCTGGAGGTAGAATGCATACAATAAGAAACATGCATGTTTTAAACTTCACAAAGAGAAGAGAAGCTTTTCTGTCTGATGTCTGGTGTTCTATGGAGTAAAGCAGTATATATAAACATAGATAGATAGATAGATAGATAGATAGATAGATAGATAGATAGATAGATAGATAGATAGATAGATAGATAGATAGATAGATAGACACTTTATTAATCCCAAGGGGAAATTTACATAATCCAGCAGCAGTATACTGATACAAAAAAAATATATTAAATTAAAGAGTAATAAAAACGCATGTAAAAGCAGACAATAACTTTGAGTAATGTTAGCATTTACTCCCCCGGGTGGAACTGAAGAGTTGCATAGTGTGGGGGAGGAACGATCTGCTCATTCTGTCAGTGGAGCAGGACAGTGACAAAAGTCTGTCGCTGAAGCTGCTCCTCTGTCTGGAGATGATACTGTTCAGTGGATGCAGTGGATTCTCCATGATTGTATATACAGTACTATATATACAGTATATAGTCCAAATAAAAAGTATTACTCAATAGGCAAATGAGGGTATTTTCCTTTGGATCAAGGACATTTGAAAATCAGCCCATCATATGTGACGGGGATGGGGATTATACACTTGCTTATACTCATGCAGTAAAATTCATCTCAGCTTTGGATATATATCTCTTAATGTGGCAGCAATATTTCACCATGAATGTAATTTTATGCATATTGTTTATGCACCTGAATTAGGAGATGACAAACTGACAGTTGGCAGAGTGGTGGCTCTGAAGCTAGGGACCTATGCCAGCAATCGGAAAGTTGCTGGTTCAAATCCCGTAAATGCCAGAAGTCTACTCCTTTGGCCTCTTGAGCAAGGCCCTTAACCTGCAATTGCTTCTACCTGAGAATGATGTTTCTCTACTTCCAGCCCTGCAAGTAGGTCCTCCAATTTACAGGGAAAACCTGGGGGTTGATGGCAGGATTGGCTCTGCAGCCACCATAAAAAACCTGACACTGTTCCATTGTGGTGCTGAGGTGTCACCTGCTGCACTTGAGTCCCAATTCGGGTTGTTCATTGTGTGGTGGGTATGGCAATGCACTATCAGCCCATGCTCCCAACCTTAACTAACAATGACATCAGGTGGATGAGCCTGTCACAGCCAGTAATGCTGTTAAATAATCTAAACAGTCATTTGCTCTAAGGTTCTACTCCTTTCTCTGACTTCATTTAGAGGCTCACAGAGAGAACCGCTATAACAGCAGAGCAACTCACAACAGCAGAGGCTGTACTACTCTATATTCTACTCTGTACCACCACTCTATACAAAGGTTTACTTGATCTCTAAATTACAAGTGGCACTTGACTTGAATGTAAGTTCAAAGGCTGGGACATGTTGCACTTTCTTGTCAATATGCATGAAAGGTCTCTGTTGCTGGCAAGATTCTTATTACGTCTGTGTCTCTGTGTGGATTTTAAGAATGGATTGGGAAGAAATTTCTTCCCAATCATGTAAATCTGAATTTTAATGAATGACAATACATTTTATTGCAGCCCACAAGATCTTCTTCCGAAAGCATTTCTTCCAGACCTGGTTCAAGCATACCTGGCTCACCGGGTCACACAATCTATGTGAGTATACTAAAATTTCCTTGTGTTTTACAAAATGCATGTAATTTTGTCACTTGGTCCTTACTATTAGATAATATCGGTATAGAGGGGTAATACATTTATACTTATTACACTCCAGCATGCCCTATGTACACTTTAAAGATGTTGCCAGCATGCCCTATGTACACTTTAAAGATGTTGCCCAAAAGTAGAATTTACACTAAGTTCTATTGTATTTTTTATTGAACTATATCATATATAGAAACAAATTCAATGGTTTTCTCAACTTGCTTTTAAAAACAATTAGAAATGACTAAAACTGACTACATTTAGACAGGAGACTGAGCGTTTAAATGTTATAAATGACGTTCTTCCCCTTTTCCTCTAAATGGTGTAATAAAAGTCATCTCCGTGTTGGCCATATGTCTTTTTGATAATTACAATTAATGCACTACCAGCCTGTCATAGTGTCTGAGCCATGCATTCCTCCTTTATCCTAAGCATTACAGTTTGTTAGATTCTTGTAACTATCATTCCACTGCATCCCCACCTCTCAACACCCACATTTATTGCATTGCCATAACAGTAGTGTACAAAGTGCAGTTCAAGCCTGGAAAAGAAATCATTTAACTTATATTAAATTTTGAAATCAGTGTAATCAAGATGTAGATCTAAACACATAAAATGTTAGTGTATTGTAAAATGAATTTAGTCTGTGTAAGTCACACTGCAGTTCATTTACTATAGCACTCTTATGAAGAATGGGAAGTAGTTACTCCCTTCCTGTTTGGCATAGCTCTTCAGGTCTGTTTTAAGTTCTTCCACTCTTTGAAATCCATCAGATAAATATTCTAATTATAGCTGCAACTGATGCTTACTGTTTTAATCACTGATATCTTATTCCAGGCGTTTTCCCTCTTACCTTTTAGTGTGAGTCGAAGAATCTTCCTTTTCCTCCCATCATCATCTCCAGTAACCTCCTATAGTTATTTACTCAAATGTCCCTGCTATATTTCTTTTCCCATCTTAAGGATTCGTTTACTTTCAGTACCTGTTTTCTGTCCCTGGTGTTAACTTAGACTCTCAAGCTAACATTTGTCTAAGCACAGTTCTTTAAGCAAACAACCTACTTTTTGACAATATCCTTAGAAGTAGTGTCCCAGCTAGACATGTATTTCACAGATAGTTGATGTACAAGGCTTTCTGTGGATATTTTAATGAGATGTGTGCTGTACCTGCATCATTACTGGCTAGAACAAGTTTTTTTCTAAAATAGTTTTGTGGACAAAGTGGGCATGATGTAATGCTTTCCAGGTTTGTAACTATATTGCCCAATTGATAAACATTAAACAACTATAGCAGAAACATTTGAATCTGTAATACCACCCCTATAATATTTGTTTTATATGAATAACCTCTTTTCATCTTACACAGTGGTACTACATAGAAGTCAGAAATATCCAGCACAATTCTTTTTTAGTACACATAAATATGTATGTATGGTAGGAAAGTTCACAGAAGACTTTCACATTTGCTGAAGGTTTTCAGTAGTCTTGCTATGGAAAAACTAAATAAGGAGTGAAGCTCAAACTTTATAATGCCTCTTGAAACAAACTCTATTTGAACCCTTACAAACAATCAAGCTCTACATCTGTTATGTACAAATTTGGCAAAACTTTCCCTCTCTGAGTTTTGTTAAAAGTGTACTCATTTTCATTATGTCCTACATTGTTTCAGCAAACATACATCATATTCACAACATGTAAAAAAATATATCCACTAATTTTAAAACTTAAAATCAAATTAAGTAAATGAGGGTACATGCCGCCTTTTAATGCTGTTTAAGGCACATTTGCAGTACGCTATAGTATTAAGTACACCAAGTTCCAGACTGCAAGGAGCAATTTATTTTTTCTGCTCCATAAGGAAGACTACTGTATATGATGTGTTTAATAGTCCCTCCAATATCTATATACCTCCTGAAGCAGTCCGGCACATAACGTGAAAACCTCTGGGAAAATAATGCTTATGATTAGCTCAAAGCAACAGCAGTGTACTTCTGTAAAGATGATGATGCAAAGTGTTTTTACATATTTAATTTAAAAATGGCTGTTACATATCCCAAATTTGCCAATATATTAAATGTTGAAATTCAGCTCTTTTTCAATAACCTGGTAGGCATTACATGCTAGTTGTACAGAAGAAGTATACTCATTGTACGATGGATATAACTATGCCTTCACAAATCAGTAATAATAATATGGGAATATGTAATTCCTTGCTGCAAATTACCTGTATAAAATAATGGACTAGAGGTACAGCACCAGTCTCTTAACAGAAAAATACTGTACACCCTTTAAAAATTGAAAGCAATCAATCTAAATCTACAAATATCTTGCTAGTAACAAAATAATAAAATAAAGGTGAGGCTTTATCTATTATATTATCTAAAAGAAAGAACGTGTAGAATTTGGACTAAACCAGAATTGTAACTACATTTACACTTGCTTAAGACAGACATGTAAAGCAAACCGTAAAAAGGAAACTGACTTAAACGATACTTGGGTGGCCATCTGGAGCTTGTTTGGCTGGACCAGTTACTCTCTTTTTGATTTTCTAATTTACCAATTTTATAAACTGTCTTTGTTAAATTCACTTCATTTGAATGATGTTCATGAAAATGTGTCACTTCCCTGTTGATATGAATATAAATATTCTATGAATATATTTGTTTGGGCCACGCAGTTTAAGTGCTATCGAGTCAATGCTTGAAAATTCTGCCCAATAAGGATATCCCACTATAAGAAACAATAACATTTCTAGGCATATTTCATAAAAACTGGGTTTTCACAAGGTGAACAAAGTAGATGAATAAGTACAGTGATGAGTGAAAACACTCAAAAAAGCTTCCAGAGAAACTATAGCCGGATGGTCAACCCATTTGATATTTTAAAGGGATCCTGTACTTTACATATTGTCAAAATATTGTGCACCTTCTGTTTGTTCCAAGGAGGCCTCCATACTCCCTGTATTCTGTATTTGTCATGAAGGAAATGCACTTGACAAAGGAAGATGTATTCCATTCTTTGCAGTTTGGAAGTTTCACTTATAATGTCTCCATGTACTGTGAATGTATTTAGTATTTGCCAGTGGGTAGTCAAATTTAACAGAGTGGGTGTTTTAATTCTGAAGTGAAAACAAATGAACTGGGCATTCACAATACAGAAGAGAAGATGGCTTGCATCTGCCTTGAAGTGACCATTTGCCTTCATGAACTGCCATAGTGTGTGTCTGTGTTTTTGAATATACGATTTTCCTTCCTCTCTGTCTCCCCAGGCAAAAGTAGACAATGAGATCCTTGATTATAAGGACTTAGCTGCAATTCCCAAAGTCAAGGCAATTTATGACATTGAGCGCCCAGATTTGATTACCTATGAACCTTATTACTCCACCAACTACGAGGACAGACAGGAAAGGCAGAGTTTGGGAGAGGTAATTAAACTTTAGACAGCTTTTTTATTTCAACACTGGTATCCCAAAACGTAAAGGGGCCAAAGATTGCCATTGACAGCTCTCCACATTTAAACAACAGAAGATGGGATTGCACTGAATAGTATTGTATGTAAAAACTTCATGGTAATTCATTCAAGTCTTTATTAGACGTAATGAATAGCAATGTAAGGTAAGTGTATCAATTTCCTTGTACTTACCTGTTAATAATCTGAAAGCTGTGAAGTGACTCGCTCGGTGGCCTGTTGATTTTTCTTCGATCCACAGCAGAAATTATGGGATCCTTCCCACAATGGCTAGAATTATTTTACCTATTTGATTTAATAAGCTTCAGTGATAACATAAACAATGAGTAAAGGTAATGAATAATTAAACTTCCTGAAATTAACCTGGATTTTTCTACAGTACTTGGTATTTATTTCATCTCTTTATTGACAGCCACAGACTCCTGGAAGCAGCACTTCTCCTTTGCAGGACAGTCATGTAAGCTGGTGTTGTGTTTTATACTCATAAGTAACAAACTAACATATTTGTTGCATAAAAACAATAAAAGCATGTTCCCAAATTTAGTGTATTTATTTGTAAATAATAGTGAAAGAACATTTGTATTGCCGTTTACATGAGTAAATCTACAAAATATGACAGTAAACATGATAAACTGAGATTTTAAGGTTGGGTAGGTTTTATGGAGTACATTTAAAAACTTAACTGGTTGTTGTTGTTCTGCAAAGCATTATGTGCAAAAAATATTGCGAACAAAGTTACTTCAGGCCTTCTACATGTTCTTAACATGTTTAGGGAATGAATAGAGGAATAGATGAGCATTTGTACGTCCAACAAAAAGTGGTGTGAACTGCCATCAGTTTCATAAGTAATAAAATAAGCCAAACTTACTATCAGCCTGCCAGTGTGGAAAAAGGTTTGAAAAAGAGCATTGCAAAGCAATCAACAGCAGGAATATAAAATGTATCGAAGAATACCGAGGTGGATGAAAGAGTACACAGCATATGGGAAAAGCTAAATTACTGTACACACAAAAAAATGGTAAGTTTCAGAGTAAGGCCTGTAATAGTGGAAACAGGACACTACATTTTTAAACACTGAAACTGTTGGGCTACAGGATGTTTTTTGTTCTGCAGTTTACTTGCCATAGCATAAATTTCCACAAAGGTTTATGTGGCATAGCTCTGGAGTAGTTTTCATGAACAACAACATGAGAAAGCTGTTGTAACAGGCTAAGGTGTTTCACTATTAGGTAAATATAACATTTGTTAAAGAAAATTTTGGAATTGTGGCTGAGTAATCATTCCTTGAAACTGGTATTAGGGAATGTCAGAAATATGGGGAGAAGTGAAAGTTAATCTTATAAGGCAGCTTGTGCAATCTATTACAGTGCATCCGGAAAGTATTCACAGCGCATCACTTTTTCCACATTTTGTTATGTCACAGCCTTATTCCAAAATGGATTAAATTCATTTTTTTCCTCAGAATTCTGCACACAACACCCCATAATGACAATGTGAAAAAAGTTTACTTGAGGTTTTTGCAAATTCATTAAAAATAAAAAAATTGAGAAAGCACATGTACATAAGTATTCACAGCCTTTGCCATGAAGCTCCAAATTGAGCTCAGGTGCATCCTGTTTCCCCTGATCATCCTTGAGATGTTTCTGCAGCTTAATTGGAGTCCACCTGTGGTAAATTCAGTTGATTGGACAGGATTTGGAAAGGCACACACCTGTCTATATAAGGTCCCACAGTTGACAGTTCATGTCAGAGCACAAACCAAGCATGAAGTCAAAGGAATTGTCTGTAGACCTCTGAGACAGGGTTGTCTTGAGGTACAAATCTAGGTAAGGTTACAGAAAAATTTCTGCTGCTTTGAAGGTCCCAAGGAGCACAGTGGCCTCCATCATCCGTAAGTGGAAGAAGTTCGAAATCACCAGGACTCTTCCTAGAGCTGGCCAGCCATCTAAACTGAGCGATTGGGGGAGAAGGGCCTTAGTCAGGGAGGTGACCAAGAACCCAATGGTCACTCTGTCAGAGCTCCAGAGGTCCTCTGTGGAGAGATGAGAACATTCCAGAAGGACAACCATCTCTGCAGCAATCCACCAATCAGGCCTGTATGGTAGAGTGGCCAGACGGAAGCCACTCCTTAGTAAAAGGCACATGGCAGCCTGCCTGGAGTTTGCCAAAAGGCACCTGAAGGACTCTCAGACCATTCTCTGGTCTGATGAGACAAATATTGAACTCTTTGGTGTGAATGCCAGGAAACCAGGCACCGAGCATCACCAGGCCAATACCATCCCTACAGTGAAGCACGGTGGTGGCAGCATCATGCTGTGGGGATGCTTTTCAGCAGCAGGAACTGGGAGGCTAGCCAGGATAAATGGAAAGATGACAGCATCAATGTACAGAGACATCCTGGATGAAAACCTGCTCCAGAGCGCTCCTGACCTCAGACTGGGACGACGGTTCAGCTTTCAGCAGGACAACGACCCTAAGCACACAGCCAAGATATCAAAGGAGTGGCTTCAGGACAACTCTGTGAATGTCCTTGAGTGGCCCAGCCAGAGCCCAGACTTGAATCTGATTGAACATCTCTGGAGAGATCTTAAAATGGCTGTGCACCAAAGCTTCCCATCCAACCTGATGGAGCTTGAGATGTGCTGTAAAGAGGAATGGGCGAAACTGGCCAAGGATAGGTGTGCGAAGCTTGTGGCATCATATTCAAAAAGACTTGAGGCTGTTATTGCTGCCAAAGGTGTATCAACAAAGTATTGAGCAAAGGCTGTGAATATTTATGTACATGTGATTTCTCAGTTTTTTTATTTTTAATAAATTTGCAAAAACCTCAAGTAAACTTTTTTCATGTTGTCGGTATGGGGTGTTGTGTGTAGAATTTTGAGGAAAAAAATGAATTAAATCCATTTTGGAATAAGGCTGTAACATAAAATTTTGAAAAAGTGATGTGCTGTGAATACTTTCTGGATGCACTGTAAGTACTGACAGGAATATAAAAAAATTCTGGATGTCAGATAGCCAGTTGCTTGGTGCCAGAATGCAGTGGTGAGACAGGGAGACTCATTAAGGCAAACTGGAAAGAATGCCAAGAAAGCTGGTGGTACAAGGCAGAGTGTATATTTAGTGAGAACGCATTAAAGATAGTTTGAACTAATGAGAGCTTTTTGGCTTAAACAGCACTGGCAGCACTTAGCTTACTTAATTTCCAGTGTATTTAATTAAGTTGGAGTGTCAGAAGAAGATTCTGTGAAGTACTGGAAGCCACTGCAGTGAATGTAGCTGTGTAGTCATGGTGTCTGAAATGTATCAGCCCACTCCTAGTTCATTATTGTTTGTTGGATAGGTGTAACATAGGAAAAATGTTGAGGAGAGAGCTGCTGTTCACAGTCTGTGTAGAAGCTTAACAGATGCAAGGTAATTTCTAATCTTATTTTTACAATATTGCAATATCTATTCAGGTTCATTGTCTGTTTGGAGAACATTCTCAGTGTGTCTTTGTGTTTTTTTTCCTGGGGCTCTGTATGTTAGTTTGATTTCAGATTCTTAACAGGCAGGTGTGAGTATGTGTGTAGACGTGTATATGTGTGTCTTTTGATGAAATGGATCCCATTCAGGTTTGGCTCTTACCTTGCACTTCTGAAATATGTTGTAGCTCCACCATCACTCCAGAAACAAATAAGTAAGTATCAGGTAATGGATAGGTGGATGGATGGATCATTTGTTCATTGGTTATCATTCTGTTTTAACAGACAATGGATATATACAATATCGTATATTTGACAATCCTTTAAAGAAACCGATTATAAACATTTTTGATTTTGTGTTAAATGTAACTCATTGATTTAAAAAAGCTGTTCTCTTACAACGACATGTGACCATGTAACAGCACATGCAAAAGTGAATAACAAACATTTATTGTAGATAAATAAAACTAAGAGGCAGGGTTTTAAATATTTAGCCTCTATACCGAGTGTAGGGAATCAGGCGCGCCATTAAAAACATTTAGCATAACATAATTACCCTGCTTTGAACTATGTGTTTAAGAATAGTTTAGGAAGTTTTTGTAGATAGGCTTACCAAATCCTTTTTTTTTTAAATTATTCCTTCTTTTTTTTTCTACTGTTGAAATTTCTTAAGAGTCATCCAAAGTCCATATCCATTTCACAGTCCAATTTATTTTATAAGTAAAACTAATTTTAAAAGGTGTATATGCAAAATGTTACCTCTGAAGCTTGGAAACCCTGCAAGTGAATGATATAAATTCTTTATTGACAGCCTCAGCAGCCTAAACACGACTGGTCCCCAGTGCAGGACGATCTCGTAAGTTGGGGTTGTGTTCTGGTATGAAGCATAACCCACTAACTCTTTTATATGCTGCATGACTTTGGGATGACAGAGCATTACAGGGTTATTTCCATGAGCTTGATTTCTCTCTACAGCTGGGCTGCGCAATAACTGCAGTTTTCTGAAAACTTGTTTTACCTGACCATCTTGTTCAAACTGATTTCTTACTTGTTTCTGCATTGCTCTCCTCAAAAAAAATATTGTAGCTAATTACTGTTATCTCCACAGGATTATATTCAGGCTGCTTGATCTGCTTGTTATTGTAAACATTTTTATCTTTTCAAGGACAAACAGTATGCAGCAATTAAAAACCGTATGTGGAATTTTTAACATAGTAATGGCCCATTTGTACTCGTGTCCACAGCTCCTTGTCATTCTATAGCTGACAATGATGAAGAACTATTAGGGAGAACACAGTAAACTTAAAATAAACATGTGACCACTGAAGCAGATTAAACTCACCAAGCTACAGGAAAAACTAACACCTTTCCACTTGCACTTATGTCATTTTTGGTTACTTGCTAACACTTTGTGAAAATTTTCATGTTAAACCACATCAGCTCTATTTTAAAGTGTAATTACTTATAGTGGTCACCACCACAGGGCTTACATATTCATGTAACTTGGGCCTTGTAAAAATCAAATGGTGGGTGTGTCTGTAGTGTTTGGGAAAAATGAACATTCAGTTCTCTGATTTGCAGATAGTTGTTTTATCCATTAGGCACACAATCTGACTGTCATTTAGACAGACATAAAGGTGAAATATCCTTGGAAGATAGTGTGGTGTAGTAGGCCACTGGACTTTATTCTTTGAACCACTCTGTGCAAATTGCTTAAACTGTGTGAACTCCTACTGTTATATATCCATCCATCCATCCTCTTCCGCTTATCCGAGGTCGGGTCGCGGGGGCAGCAGCTTAAGCAGAGAGGCCCAGACTTCCCTCTCCCCGCCACTTCTTCCAGCTCTTCCGGGAGAATCCCAAGGCGTTCCCAGGCCAGCCGGGAGACATAGTCCCTCCAGCGTGTCCTGGGTCTTCCCCGGGGCCTCCTCCCGGTTGGGCGTGCCGAACACCTCACCAGGGAGGCGTCCAGGAGGCATCCTGATCAGATGCCCGAGCCACCTCATCTGACTCCTCTCGATGCGGAGGAGCAGCGGCTCTACTCTGAGCCCCTCCCGGATGACTGAGCTTCTCACCCTATCTTTAAGGGAAAGCCCAGACACCCTGCGGAGGAAACTCATTTCAGCCGCTTGTATTCGCGATCTCGTTCTTTCGGTCACTACCCATAGCTCATGACCATAGGTGAGGGTAGGAGCGTAGATCGACTGGTAAATTGAGAGCTTTGCCTTACGGCTCAGCTCCTTTTCACCACGACAGACAGATGCAGAGCCCGCATCACTGCGGATGCCGCGCCGATCCGCCTGTCAATCTCACGCTCCATTCTTCCCTCACTCGTGAACAAGACCCCGAGATACTTGAACTCCTCCACTTGGGGCAGGATCTCTCCTCCAACCCTGAGAGGGCACTCCACCCTTTTCCGGCTGAGGACCATGCTCTCGTACCCCTTCAACACCCTGGCTGCACCTAGAAATTCTGTCCATAAAAGTTATGAACAGAATCGGTGACAAAGGGCAGCCCTGGCGGAGTCCAACTCTCACTGGAAACGGGCTCGACTTACTGCCGGCAATGCGGACCAAGCTCTGACATCGGTTGTACAGAGACCGAACAGCTCTTATCAGGGGTCCGGTACCCCATACTCCCGGAGCACCCCCCACAGGATTCCCCGAGGGACACGGTCGAATGCCTTTTCCAAGTCCACAAAACACATGTAGACCGGTCGAGCAAACTCCCATGCACCCTCCAGGACTCTGCTAAGGGTGAAGAGCTGGTCCACTGTTCCGCGACCAGGACGAAAACCACACTGTTCCTCCCGAATCCGAGGTTCGACTATCCAACAGACCCTCCTCTCCAGAACCCCCGAATAGACTTTTCCAGGGAGGCTGAGGAGTGTGATCCCTCTATAGTTGGAACACACCCTCCGGTCCTAATCATAAATTACATGATTGCTCAAGTAAAGTACAATGAGCAGCAGCAGTTGAATGCAGAAAGGCACTATATAAACTCACAGAGTGAGTCGCACAACCTCCCTTTGACTCAACAGTTAAATTAAAAGTTTGTGTCCTTGTCTTGTTACTGTTGTGAGTTGCATGTTGGTTGGACATGCAAGGAAGAATTCTGCAAAACACTATACAAATAATAATACTACTACTTCTACGACTACTGCTAAACTGTAGATCCTAATAAGCAGATCAATTAGTTTGAATATAGTACTGGGATCCACAAGTTTATTTGACTTCTTATTAATGCTATGCTTTATGATTCAATTGACTAAGTGCAGGAAGTGGAACTTTGAAACAGTTCACATCATGATTAAGAGCTCAGTTGGAACAAAACCCAATAACCACGACTTTGAAAGACATGTTTGTGCAGCTGAAATAGGGTTATCAGATGTGTTTTGCCCCAGTAAATTTGTCACCTGATAATTACTTTATGTGACTTTACCTTGCAGTGGACTTCTATCTGATGAATATGTTGGTTCATCCATTAAGCCTATTACAATGAGTACAGGGTGTAGCTATCTATGTAAGCAGGTATGGAAAATGGATGAATGGGTGTATCAGACATCAGTGAGGTCTCTCAGATACCAAGGGGCTAAATATTTGATTATACTCATGTTTTAGCACACCTAACAGCAACATAGAACATGGCCTAATTACTAAGAGTATATTCTATTTAATTTTGTATCACATCATCTTGTAACCCTATCAAGTTGACAAACTGTTTTGTACGCATGAGAAAAAGACCCAGCACGATACCTAAGTACAAAATGGCAAAAAACATTTTTCATTCTAAAGTTGCCTGTTTCAATGAACTTCTAAACTTTCATTTTCTTTCAGTTTTTGTGTCTTAAATAAGAAAATGCTCTTAATTACAAGAGTGCCTACTTCTGTAAGGATGGGTTAGTAACAGTGAACAAAATAAACATTTCTTTTCCTTTATGTGAAAAATGGCTAAACCTGTCATGGAGAAAAGATTGAAAAATTTAAGAACAACCAGCCAAGCTAGAGTTCCTGCAAATTAGCACGTCCTATAGGTCAACATAAAGCAAACACAAACTTGAAAAATAATCTTAATAAATTTAAGATCAAATAAAAGTAATACAATGCTATAATGAAGTATACAGTAGAAGCACAGTGGCTAGTGCTGTTTGTCACTGTGTCAAGGACCGGAACCTTAGTTTGCATGTTCTCTCCATGTCCATATTTTCTCTGAGTACTCCAGTTACCTGTCATATCCCAAAGATGGGCATTTTATTTTGATTGGTGACTCCACCTTGGCCTGGAATGAGTGAGTATTGGTATTTGGGTAAATGTGTGGTATGGTGAAATGTCACCCTGACCAGCGCTTCTATCTGCCTTGCATACTTTGCTTCCAGGTAAAGCTCTGGGACTGGACTAAGTAGAATCTAAATTTGGATAATCTAATGAATTTATAGCCGTATTGAATACTATTAGATTTTACAACAGTGCCACCTACTGTAAGTCTGCATTTGTAACGGTACATACTGTATAATTTCTTTTTTTCCTCTGATATATTAACAAATGTACCTTTGATTTAACTCTAAACTTACTGGTCTTTCAATGTAATTTCAAAAATGTTTCATGCATAGCAGTTTTTGATGATACAAATGTAGGTGTTCGTTAAAATATGTTTAAAGTATCTGAATGCTGTAAAAATTATGCATGGATACAGATATGCCTAAAATGCATAAACTTTAGTTTTTTCTCCAGAGAAATAAATTATAATCCACTTTTCTCTTTCAGTCTCCACGAACCCTTTCACCAACGCCATCTGCTGAAGTAAGTAACTACAGAAATAAAGTGCTGCATTTTGTGGAAATATAATATCATAAAGTGTAAACACTACTGGAAATATACTTTGCTTACTTTTAGTTCCTGTATGAATTAAGTTATGACTCACTTTAAGAAATGACATCTTATTTGACAAAATTTTGTAAATCATACTTAGAATGGCATAATGCCTCAATAGTTAGAGATGACCCTTCACAGCTTCGGAGCTCTAGATTCGAATGACAATCTGAGCACGGTCTATAGGGAGTTTATTGCCTACATTGTTTTTTCAATGCACTCCATCTCTTGTCCCACAACCAAAACACATTTGTGTTATTTGAGTATAGATTGACTCTTATATGACCAAGTGAATGCATACTCTATTATCATATATATTCATTGGGACTCCTTTAGTGTATGTCTCTGCCTTGCACCTGATGTTGCTGGTATAGGTTTTAGCTCACTGCTGACCTGAACGTGATGAGGTACATTTGATGATAAACAGTTAGGTAAGCATTGCATATCATGATGATACTTGAATGTTTGAAAATCTTATTCTACCTAAGAAATGTGCTAGCGCTGCTGCCTCGCAGTAAGGTGGTTTCACATCCCATGTCCTCCCTGTGTGGAGTTTGCAAAGTGCTTTGATTAGTGAGAAAAGTACTATATACATGTAAAGAATTATTATTATTAAATGTGATTAGGCCAAGTTATTATTAAGCAGTTATATTTATTATTGCACATTAGCAGGTTATTTTTAGCCTTGTTACCTTCTCTAATCCTTTATTAGGACAAACTAGACAAACACATTTTTGAAGAGCAGCACTTCAGGGCTTGCATATCTCATTTCCTTTTCTTAGTTCAGCATTGGATTGATGCAAATTTTGGATACTGTAAGAAAAAGCAAAGACCACAATAAAGAGTTGGGCACCAGATAGTGAAACCCTTGTTACTGGCATGTGATTGGTCAAAAAGAAATGAATAAAATAATTCTGACAATATTTAACTAGTGCTGTAGATGACAAGTTAAAGTACTCCAAAGCTGGATACCTGCCTAAGGCTGAACTGGTCTGCGTACACTTTACAGCATTGACTTTTCTTGATTTTCATATTTAATACTATGTAGATTGTGCCTGTTCTATATTATTATAATTATTCTATACTATTAATGAGAATATTTTGTGAAAATAGTAACAATAATAAAAAACAGTCATTTGTGTGGTTTATATATATATTTTTAACGCTTACCTGAGTATTTTTGCATATTTATGCATTTTTACATTTTAACATATTCTGTTATGTGTTTACACCTTATTAGGTTGTGATGTTTATTATCATGAAACTTGGGCTATAACCGAATCACATTGCAATCTTTTATATTTTAAAATATTAAAGGATACATTTATTATTTTTCAAGTCAAAGGTATTTCTTCACAATCATGATATGTATTAATTTGCTGCATTAGACCGTTTTTAAACTGAAGTGTTTTTTTAATGATTTTTAAAATATACCTAGCCTGTTCTTGCATTTTAAAATGGAGACGATGGAGCCAGGGTCCAAACGTGAAAACAAAAACCTTAAAACATATCAGATATGTTAGTTTTTAAGCCAAGAGTGTTATCGAGTATTGATCCATGTCTTGAGATGCACACCTAATGTAAAACAGCACATCCATGTTGTTTCAGGAAGGCAAAGAAAGCAAAAAGCTAAACATTTTTATTAAATTTAGTCATTTTAAAAGGGGACCAGCTCTGCACTTAGGCCCCAAGGGTATGTTTCCACTTTGAAAAGTCATCTCCAAACGTTGTTATTGGCATTACTGAATGTTGATGCAGACGTGTGAATTGCTGTCTCTGGTCTGTAGACAAACTAGACCAGGGGTTCTCAAACTCGATCCTGGGGGACCCCTGTGGCTACAGGTTTTTGTTCCAACCATCTTCATTCTACAGTGGGTCAGATTAGATTGGCAGCTATAAATTTGTCTAGAATGAGTAAGTGTGTCTTACTATGGACTTGCAGCTGATGCTCCTGGGTTAAGCTATAGTACTCCATGACCCAGTGCTGGATTAAACAAGATGGAAAAATGAATGACAAAACTCAGCTGTGAATAAAAGCAGAAAATTAATAATTCTGCAATTGTTAATCCTTGGCTAATTAAGTGAACTTTTGTTTCCCAGATTCCCTGTTTTGGGAACAATATACAAATTAGAAAACTAAAAAAAAATTATTAAAATGTACTAAGCAGTTACTGTATATGTATTTTTTTCTTTTTAACAGTATTTTCATCTTGATTGTCATTCTACTTTTCTAGGTGTTCTAATTGTTTAATTAATTTGTTATTTACTACTTTGTGGGGCTGACGCTAAAGTAGTTGCAGCCTTTCACGATTGAATGTTGTTTGCTTGGGTTTCTGCTCTGCTTGTTTTTAATTGTCATTATTAAGATTCAATGAAGGGAGCAAACTGCACAGAGAAAGGGCGAAATATAATAAAAAGAGAGTTAAGCATTTAAATCCATAGCAAAAACAGAAATATTTCTAAATATTTCTAAAATTATGCTGCTGTGCTTTTCTGAATGTAAAATAAAAGATAAATAACACCAGCTAATTAAATGAGATCAGTGCTATCAGGTGCTGTCACTGTTTAGGAATCTGGTTGGAACAAAAACCTGCAGCCGCAGGGGTCCCCCAGGACCGAGTTTGAGAACCCCTGAACTAGTCAACAGTCAATGAAAAAAAACATTCAGTCTTTTACTATATGTGATACAAATTATTACAAGTTGGTTTAAAATTGCTACTACTCACAACACAGAAGTACTTCATCATATTATGGGTTTGAATAAATGTCTAACAGGAAGAAACAGTGAAAGTTACTCTTTACAGTACATTTTCACTCTCAGATAATTGGTTTGTTGCACTTGAGTCTGTTTTGTCGTTGTTTGGTTCTTTTGCATAATGCGCCTTTTTTAATTTCTCAGTATTTTTTCAGCATGTATACCACACACCAAAGAAACTGAGTAATGCTGAGGGTTGATTGGCACTGTGAACTTAGTGGCACTGGTTCTTTAAAAAATCTAAGGGTTATGTAAAAGTGCTGTACAGTATAGTTCAGTTTAGATTTATTGTTATGTGTACCAAGTATAATGAAACTCAATGAATCTTGGTCTGCAGGCTATGTAAAAAATATAAGCACAGAATTTAACAAGCATGTACCGTAGGTGCCGTTTAGGGCAAAATCATTATATTATTTGAGTGCACATTTTTTGTTAAACCACTAGAAATCACTATATGTGTTCACTTTGTGTGCCAGCATTGCCTATAAAAATATGATACACTGAATTACAAAATAATATGATTTCAGTAAGCATGTGCTGTTGGTGCTGGCACATATTTTATATCATGGCAGATGTATACTAAAATAGATCATTTTAAGTGCATACTGAAAAGTCTGCCACTATATCAGACACTTAACAAATGATGCTCTGCACAAAAATGTGCTGTAAGACGGAATATAACCAGTAAATAACCAGAACTGCAGGGAAAAAGTAAGATATTATGAAGCCTGAAGCTACAAGAAATTTTGCAAATTGGTGATGCACCTGTGGAAAATGTGAGAGCTCCACGCAATGACGTCCACTTCGAACAGACAAACGGGAAACAGATTCTTACTTCAAGAAAATTTCACTAGGAACCTGTGATAAATTGTATTACTTCCAGTTTACTTTTCTTGTCACATGCATGACTCAGAAAAGTGGAAGTTACATTTCTTAAGTTGAAATCTTTGCTGCTTCAAAGCAGACATATTCAGTAAGTTTTAAGGCTTCAGTTTTCACATTTTGACCCTAACCCCATTTTAAAATGCAGCAATGGGCTAACTATTTGTTTTTGAAATTTATAAAAAATGCTTCACTTTAGATCATAGTTTTATGTGTCAAATTAATACATACTATGTTTGTGAAGAAGCAACTTTGACTTGGAAAATAAACAAACTTTGTCTGTATTGTGATTTATTTTTGCAATATAGTGCAATTAATTATTTCCACTCCATTTGTAATGTTTAAACTGTATTGCAAAAGCTGAAATTGACTCAATCATATACACCTAATAGGAAAGCCTTTTACTTTATTACTTTATTAATCCAACTTACATAATATAATATGGCAGAGATGATCTAATGTCTTTACTATTGGAAAAGGCAAAGAAATAGTAAACATTCAGGGGTCCGTTATATGTGTAGCTTTTTTCAAAACCAAAATGCTAATCGGAATTCAAAGTCAAAAAACAAAATGAGAATCAAAACTAAATAAATTCTCTTAGATGAATAACAACACAAAATGGTGACATAAAGGCAATGCAACAACAATGATGAGATGTTAAAAAAAGAGGAATGTGTAGAAATCAGTCACAATGTAGATCATTACCAAGTAATACTGTATAAGCATGATAATGTATTAAACTTTCATACACAAATAAAAAGGGTTTGTTATTATCCAGTTCTCAAATATTGATGAATAGTTCCATGTTAACTAAACATAGGAGAGAAATATCCTGCCATGCTTTGAACTCCCTCACATTTTCTTACTTCAGTGGCGTTATCTGTCTTTTCTTTTGCTTTTTGGTCATGATGTTCAGGATTATTTTACACTTCTCACTTACAAGAACTTTGTTCACGATAGGAGTAAAAAAAGCATCAGCAGCAGTTTACAAATTCTGTAGCCCGATGTGATTAGTAATAGGCTTTCATGCTTCTCTACTGTGAATGAAGAATTTAAACTCAGTATAAATCATTCTGCAAGGGTACCAGTCAGTTGCCAGAGTACAGTACTTGATATTAGCATAATGATGGTTAAAATTATACTTTTCATATTAAGTTATTTGTTTTTTTAATTTCATGTAATAGTAGAAAATTTGGCACGTAAATCTAAGCAGCTGTGATTTTATGTGTAATGAGTAAAGTAAACATTCTCTATGAATTTGATTCTGGCACCAAAACAGCAAAAATAGGCCTTCAAGGCCCTGCCCAGAAACAAGTCTCACTGTAGGGGAGCCTGACACTTGGAAACTGGTAGACTTCAGCCTATTAAGCCAAAAAAACAAAGAGACCTGGCAAAATAATTTGAAGTGTCAAAAAATATATCAATAATATTAACAAAAGACAAAACAAAGATTATGAGATCTATAATGGTGGTCTAAATGAATGAAAAAGTGGGAGCTGTTCATTCATATATGGTGTGAATGCACTTTGAGCTACTTTTTGTATGAAAATGTGCTATATAAATAAATGTTGTTGATGTGTCAACTTCCTGACGAAACTCCTGTTTTTCTAACGCTACATTGGAAAAACATATACTGCTCAAAAGAATTAAAGTAACACTTTTTAATCAGAGTATAGCATAAAGTCAGTGAAACTTATGGGATATTAATCTGGTCAGTTAAGTAGCAGGGGGTTGTTAATCAGTTTCAGCTGCTGTGGTGTTAATGAAATTAACAACAGATGCACTAGAGGGGCAACAATGAGATGACCCCCAAAACAGGAATGGTTTAACAGGTGGAGGCCACTGACATTTTTCCCTCCTCATCTTTTCTGACTGTTTCTTCACTAGTTTTGCATTTGGCTACAGTCAGTGTCACTACTGGTAGCATGAGGCGATACCTGGACCCTACAGAGATTGCACAGGTAGTCCAACTTCTCCAGGATGGCACATCAATACGTGTCATTGCCAGAAGGTTTGCTGTGTCTCCCTGCACAGTCTCAAGGGCATGGAGGAGATTCTAGGAGACAAGCAGTTACTCTAGGAGAGCTGGAGAGGTCCATAGAAGGTCCATAACCCATCAGCAGGCCCAGTATCTGCTCCTTTGGGCAAGGAGGAACAGGATGAGCACTGCCAGAGCCCTACAAAATGACCTCCAGCAGGCCACTGGTGTGAATGTCTCTGACCAAACAACCAGAAAGACTTCATGAGGGTGACCCAAGGGCCCAATGTCCTCTAATGGGCCCTGAACTCACTGCCCAGCAGCATGCAGCTCGATTGGCATTTACCATAGAATACCAGAATTGGCAGATGCACCACTGGTGCCCTGTGCTTTTTATAGATGAGAGCAGGTTCACACTGAGCACGTGACAGAAGTGAAAGGGTCTGGAGAAGCCATGGAGAACATTATGCTGCCTGTAACATCATTCAGCATGAGCAGTTTGGTGGTGGGTTAATGATTGTCTGGGGAGGCATATCCATGGAGGGTCACACAGACCGCTACAGGCTTGACAAAGGCACCTTGGCTGCCATTAGGTATCAGGATGAAATCCTTGGACCCATTGTCAGACCCTATGCTGGTACAGTGGCTCCTGGTGCACGACAATTCCTGGCCTCATGTGGTGAGAGTATGCAGGCAGTTCCTGGAGGATGAAGGAATTGATACCATTGACTGGCCACCACACTTTCCTGACCTAAATCCAATAGAACACCTCTGGGACATTATGCTTTGGTCCATCCAATGCCACCAGGTTGCACCTCAGACTGTCCAGGAGCTCAGTGATGCCCTGGTCCAGATCTGGGAGGAGATCCCCCACAACACCATCTGTCATCTCATTAGAAGCATGCACCGATGTTGTCAGGCATGTATACAAGAACACAGGGGCCATACAAAGTGCTGCGTACAATTTGGAGTTGCTGCAATTAAATTTTGGCAAAATGGACTAGCCTGCCACATAATTTTTTCACTCTGATTTTTGGGGCGTCTTTGAATTCAGGGCTCTGTAGGTTGATCATTTTCATTTCCATCAAACGATGTGGCATCCTTTCGTTCCTAACACATTACCCAGTCTATATCAGTATAGATATCCAGGAGGATTTCTTTTTCCCATTGACATCTGATGTGTTTTCAAAGTGTTCCTTTAATTTTTTTGAGCAGTTTATATAATGTTGATAAATTATTACAATAAATAGGCAGAAGCTGCATTATCCTCTCAAATTACATCTGTTACTGAATTACACTACTCACATCAGTTTTTAGCAGAGACTGATATGCAAAGGAATTGATTTTAGAGAATGAACCTTAGTTCACCTCTTTGGATACCAAACCTTTCCTGAGATAGAGACATTTAGCATTACATCCTTTGATTCCTGTTCACTAGGTTTATGATAGGGTCTAATGTTTTATTTGCATTTTAATTGTGTCAGAATAAGCTCTTTAATTCTTTTGAGACTTTATCTTCATTTTAGCTTTCTAATTTATTTCCAGATTCCTGTGTTAGGATTATGAAATGATACCTTTTATTAATTTGGAATAAACGCAAGAGAAAATGCGTAAATTACTGTTTCAAAATTTGGACCATCCATTTATTTACAAATTTATTTTCCTCATTAACAGGGCTACCACGACATGCGGGACCGAATGATTCACAGATCTACCAGTCAAGGATCAATTAGCTCTCCAATCTACAACAGACACAGTTACACCCCTACTATGTCACGTTCACCACAGCATTTCCACAGGCCAGGTATGTTAAATGCTCAAAAAATGCATATTTGTTTATCCGTTCACAAGTGATGAAAAGAAATAGCTGTACAGTACATTTATCAAAGTGATAAAAAAATGTTTCAATTTAGTTTCTCAGCATCATGTCTTGCTGTATTTCTGTGTTTATGCTGCCTTTTAAATACTACTTGAATATTTTTTAAAAATTGACAGTTTCTTTGTTTTTACCTTCCTACAGAGTACTGTTTATATTTATAGTAATACATCATGAGTTCAAAATTCCTTTAAATCTCAAAAATCATGATAATATATCTTGTCCTCAGAAATGAGATTTGCTAAAATTAAATGACTCCATGCTGAACTTAAGTGTTAATTTAACAAAAACAAAAAAAAAACTGTCATGCATTTTTATTATACAAAAAAGTGGGAAATGCAATAAGGATACTAATTCAGTTTACTAGTGCATGTTTTAATACTATTAAGACAAATTTGTTTCATTCAGTGATAAACATGGATGAACACTATAATGATGAAGAATCACTTTTATGACATCATTTTGAAAATTTTGCAGTTGTGTTGTAAATTAACCATTATTAATTTTCATTTATTACATCCATCATTGATGCTTGGCAATATGTGAATTAAGAATTAGATATACAGTATTTGCCAGAATTATATAAATTAAATGAATAGCTTGACAATTAACTGCTGACAAAATAAAAAGATCATAATACTTTTAGGTGTACAGAACATTTGGCTGCTTGTTTGTTTTTGTTTTCATAAAGATTATAAAAAACTCTTTCATGACTTCAACGTTGCCTAGACTGTGCTGTTTTTTTTTCATATTTTGAAATTAGTTCATTATGCTGACAAATGAATATTCATTGAATTAAGTAAAAAAAAAATGATACGTCTGAGAAAAATTACTTCCCATTGGTTACCATACATTCTACAGAACACACTTTTAAAATTTCAACCTTATTTTTCTATCGATTGATTCTCAAGGCATAAACCTATGTTTATTAAAAAAAGAAAGAGTGCCCTTCACTGATCTATCCTATCAGCCTGAAAATGAGACACCTGCCTGTTCTTTCTGTTGCAGTTTTCTGCTTTGTTGATGAGAACAGCACAATGCATATTACTTGTAAACAGTATACAGTACAAACTTCATCCTTGGATTTTTTTTTTCACTTTGTTACATTATAATATGGTATCTTAATGTATTTTGTTTGTCAGTGGTATCTGATTGCCATTGATCAAAACACAAAACTTGATAATATCTAAGTGAAAACAATCATCAATCAATGGTTATTTCATCAAGCACCCTTCACAGAGCAACACATCATAATTCGAAAGAGACATCTGCAGATATCTCTTAATTATACAAAAATAAATAAATAAAATAATGTATTACATTATAATCCACCTTTTTTCCATGATACACCTAAGTAGGCTTCAGCTTTGCTAATTTTCTCTAGAAATAACATTTAACAGAGTCAATTAATGTGCAGTTGAGTCTAGGCTGAATACACCATCTTGTGAGGATTCCTGCAGGTGTTTATTACAGCTCTTAGACTTTACTCTGTTACTGAGTATTTATTAAATTTTTGTTTTGTAAGGAGGGGCAATAAGGAATGATTACTTGGCTGATGTCTTAAAGAGAAGATATATTGTTTAAGTGATATAATCGTAAAGCATTGTATTACATTATAGAGCTTTCCAAAAACTCAATATAAAGTATTCAAAAATCAAAGCTAAGGAACAATCAATGAATGCGCTTGCCAGGGAAGCCACCAAGAAGAGCCTCCTGGCTCTTTAATTTTCATATTTCTCTCACGGCTGAAATATGAGATTTTAAGTATATGTCTGTTTGACAAATGTTGACTTCATGGGGGTGTGGGAAAATTAAAGCTATATCAAATCTCTAATACAGTTTGTCTGAATCTGAGACCAAATGAAAGAAGATTCTTTGTCTGACAGACCAAAATGTACATTTACATTCTTACACCATTCTTATAGCACTACTGTGAATTATGGTGATAACATTCTAGGCATCAACAAAATCAAGTGTAGACCTGTCACTTGGGATTTGATCATCCTTCCAGATGAGCTTATTAAAAATATTGCATCTAGAAACGTAAAACTGGTGGGGATGTTGTCTTTAAAAGCTTGAAGCTATAATTTATAGCAATTGTGCCATCACTTAATTTTATTGAAAGAGGATTAACAATTGCAGAATTATTAATTTTCTGCTTTTATTCACAGCTGAGTTTTGTCATTCATTTTTCCATCTTGTTTAATCCAGCACTGGGTCATGGAGTACTATAGCTTAACCCAGGAGCATCAGGTGCAAGTCCATAGTAAGACACACTTACTCATTCTAGACAAATTTATAGCTGCCAATCTAATCTGACCCACTGTAGAATGAAGACAGAAGTCAGAATCTTAGGAGAAAACCCCTCATCAAATACATGTAGACTTCACAGACAATATCCTTGGTGGATCCTGAATCCAGGACACTGGAATTATGAAGCCCACAGGCAGTAGTCAGACTAGATATTAAACGCAGGATGCTGGAAATGAGAAAATATAGTGCTTGACACTCACTATCAGTCACTATGCTGTCCATAATTAAAATTAAAAGAAACAAAAGAATTCTGTTTTCACCTTGGCATTATACTGTAGAATTGCATTGTGTTGATCAACAGAAAAAATCCCATTTAAATTATCTTACAATTCAGTATTGTAGCAAAATACAATATGGAAATATCTCAAAACAGAGATAGCAACAGAGATAAAAACAACTTAAGATATATTTAAAGGTATTGTTATGCAAGATAATCTAAATTTAATGTACACAAATGATCAAAATTGTGATAGGTGACAAAATATGAAAACAGATGCATCTGTGATGCATGGAGCCATCTTGTTTTAAAAATGGATGGATAATCTTTTCACTGCTTTGAGCCAATCAACAGCGACAAATACTACATCAATGCCACAGTATTAATGAAGAAAGTGTGTTCAAATGAATGCTAATAATGGTTAGTTGACAGTATTTGCACAATCTTGTTTAATAGTCTAAACAGACTGATATTTTTTTACTGGCGTCTTTGCTAGAAAAAAATCAGCCAATGTTTTTCTGTTGTGTTATCAAAGGAGGCATAAAGACTTTATGAAAAGCCTTATATTTGTATATGTTACTGGTAAAGCCCAAAATTTGGATAATCCTAGCTTTACCCGGGAAAAGCTCACACAGAGCTGGAATGAAATACGAGTTTCTAACATTATCCAGGTAATCTTAGATTTATCCACCCAGATTTTAACAAACTGTTATTTCCAATTCCAGCTTTACCCAGGTTCCTTGGATAACACAAGCTCTACCCAGGTAATGCTAGGTTTAACCAATTTTTGGGGTTTACCCGTAACATATATATTTGAAGAGAATAATTGCACTTAAATAGGGAGATGGAAACTCAAATGACCAGGAAGACACAATAACACTTTCTTATAGTCTCTGTTAGTATATGAACAGGAAAAGTTGTCAGATTCATCATTAATTAATTAATATGTCCGTCTTTTAAGATTTTAGTCCTCTTGTAGGACTTACTTTATCACATGTTTTGAGGTTGCTGAAACAGACTACCAAAAAGCCTAAATGATTTTTATGCCTTCCTTACTTCCATTACCTAACTCCTGTTTACTTTCCTGTCTGATACTGTATGTATTTTAGATCTTTTTTTTTTTTAATTGCCTTTTTTCTGAATTGTTTGTTTCCTTTTGCTTTGGAACTTTTCTCCCCCTATCTCTATTTCCCCCCTCTTTGTTCCTGTTTCTTTCCTCATTTTGCCTTTCCTCACTCTAATCTTTCTCCTGATCCCATGATCCCTTTTTCCTACAGAGCTGCTCTCTACTGGTGTGCAGCGTTTGCCCTACCTGCGCACTAGCAGTTTCAGCTCGAATCACAATGACTCCCGCCCTTCCTCCCCATTCCGACACCACTTCATTCCCCATAATAAAGGTAAGGTGCCAGGTCTTTAAAGCTTCCTGCAATGTCTTTGCAATCCGCTTCCAAAGCTAAAACACCATAAGAATAAGGTTAATCCCAACAGTGCTGCAATTTGCTTTGAATGTTTCAAGTCGCCTTCGGGGACTATGTGCAAAATGGCAAAACATAAAAAAAAAAATGAGCAATATTTTTTTCCATGCATGCCTTCCTGAAGGTATGGTGATCTAGCCTGCCTCCTTCTTACCATAAGAATGGCAGGTACCAACAAAAAACAAACAAGTCGCTCTTCTCTTTGTAGTAAATGGTGTGCTGATTTACTAACATAAATATGTTTCTAAATTTAACAACTTAAAATTTCCAAATAACTGGCGGAAATGTTTCTGCAATTTTGTTATCCTAAATACAAGAATTTTAAGAAATGAAACCCTGTCTGGGTAATATGATTAATTTAATATATATACTGTATATATAAAAGTAGAAATAAGTAGAAAGCAGTTGCTGGAGAAATTCCCAGAGGGATACCTGAAAGCCAAACCTGTACTGTTGGGATACGTTTATTAAACAGATTATGCAGAAACTTCTCACAATTACTTTAACTTTCTCATAAAGCAAATAGTAAAACAAGGTGTGTTTTTCTTATGTACATAAAGCATAGCAAAATGGAAATTTCAGACTGTGAGAGGAAAACAAAGCATCCTTTGAACAGAACTGCGCCCTGGTATAAATCGTAATCATTAATTACGATTTATGCTGCAGAGAGTTAGTTCTCCTACTCCATCCTATTAAACCTCATGTGCTTTTGCTTCCTTCATTCACTTTTCTTCACCCACACATTACCTGGTAGAATTTGTTTTGTCGTCCATTACTGTGAATTCCCATTTCATTTATTTTTAAGGATACTGTAAATAAGATGCACATTGCTGTTCATGCATGCTGCAGAAGTGATGGTGCAGTTGAGGGTGGGAAGGGTTCCAATAGAGTCCATGTATCCATAAAACTATTAAGGGTGGCTTACTGGCTTTAACTCTTTCAGGGCTGATGTCGAGTTTTGTCAAAAGGTGGAGTTGATGATGGTAATTAACTGTAAACTGTGACAAAGCCAACTGTTATGTTTTAGTTGGACTCTCGTTGTCTGAAGGAACGTTAGCGTCATTGGTTTGACCGAGATTTCTTGCGCTCGCATGAGTAGCAAAAATGGGACTGAGATCTGGTGAGAGATCAAAGTAAATGCGTAAAGCAAAATACTCCGCAGACAACATTCTGCCTATAATCTCTGAACTGGACTATGACTTTTCGGACTCTGATTTTGATACAAGTGATCGAAAACGAATGTGAGGTTCCAGCTTCAGCTAATTGATCCACAGTTAATTGTGGTACTGACAATGTTCACCAGGTAGAACTGCCACTTAACAATGATAAGAGGTAGAAAGATAAGAGGTAGAAACCACATTGCAATGCACTGTGGCTGTGATCGCTGCTGCTGCCCCAGCCACGTGAAGACAGCCTGGGAGCAAACCTGCTGCATATTTTTTGGCAAACTGGCAGCCACATCATGCAGCAACAGATGTTTTATATTGATTTGTGTGTGAAACCATTGCTTTTCAGAAACTGTTTTTTTGGAAAACATATTCAGCCCTCAAAGAGTTAAAAAGACAACTGAACTGCTTGTTTTCTCTTTCATCTTACTATAGAATAACATGGAAACTGGCCTCACCATGCCCCTCCAGGGACCCAGTTGTTTTGTTTTTTTTGACTCCCACTTTTTTGTTTGAGTACTAATCTCCAGGTGCATTTTTCCTGGTGAGTTTGCTTAGCCCAAGTTTCTGAATGCAAATTTCAGGCTTTACTAAACCAGCCTCTTCATGACCCATTCATTTTTGTGTTAAAATACAACCTATGGTAAACAGGCGATCCTGGGAAAGGCTTCACAACATTATTTACTGTAAAACATTGCAAGTTAGGGAAAACAAATCTTGTGCTTCATAGGTTTCCTCTATAAAGATACTCATTGATGTATAGATGGTCAGTGCTATAAAATAAATATCAGGATGCAATGTGGGAGGACTATACAACAGACCAGCAACTTATTCAATTTAAAGTGTCTATTAAATATAAATGAAGGACGCTAGGCATCTACAGCAGCTCACATCACGTCTACAGCATGGATGTATCGCCCTTAAGAATTTATCAATTAAAAAAGGGAAAATGATCATGATTAATCTACAGTATCCTTGGCTTCATACAATTCTTGGTTTTTGCAAACCCTGCTACCTCATTGAGTGCTGGATGTACGTGGAACTGCTGTGAATATTTGCTAATGAAAAACATTTGGTTCCAGAGTATGGGGCGGTCACCTTTGAGAATTTAGCAGTAAAGTTGGCTTGATGATAATTAATTATTTTTTTGAGTTTCATCACTCTCTCTCCAAGGTGCATGTGTCACTGGTGTCCGTATGAAGGCCTACATTCCCCACTAAGCTTGCCACTGGATGTTTTTACACTTGTGGTTTCTTCTGTGACTATTGTCCATTTAAAATACAATTTTTTTTCCTGTTTTAGCTAAAAAAAAGCAAAAGACCCAGGAATAACAGAAAAACACTACCAAGTATAGAGATTTATTTGGCATAATTTAGTACTTAGACAATTAAAACAGTTCAAATAGTCACTATAATGCAGAAGTGGCCAAACTATTGGTGCTGTTGCATTTTAAAAATGTCAGATTACTGTTATAGTTTATTTTAGATATCAAGAAATAAACCTCCTTGGACAATGTACTGATATAAACAAATGCAATGTCCTTAAGCACCTTTTCTGCTATTATTCTTTTTGCATGATGAAGAAAATACATGTTTTTCACTACTGCTGGAAATACTTCCATATGATATAATGAAAGCATTTAAAAAAGCTTACAAAAGAATGAGATTTGTTTAGGAATAGAAAAGATGGACACACATTTTTTTTGTTTTCAATTGGTTGATTAATACTAGAAAAAAAAGGGTGGCATTGTGGTGCAGTGGGTAGCGCTGCTGCCTCACAGTTAGGACACCCGGGTTCTTCTTCCTGTGTCTGCGTGGGTTTCCTCCCACAGTCCAAAGACATGCAGGTTAGGTGCATTGGCGATTCTAAATTGTCCCTAGTGTGTGCTTGGTGTGTGTGTGTGTGGGGGTGCGTGTGTGTGTGTGAACCCTGCCCGGGATTTGTTTCCTGCCTTGCACCCTGTGTTGGCTGGGATTGGCTCCAGCAGACCCCCATGACCCTGTAGTTAGGATATAGTGGGTTGGATAATGGATGGATGGATACTAGAAAAAAACATGTATTGAGGATATTTTTGTACATAACACTTGCATCAGAGGTCTATCAAAGCAAAGTCTGTTACAGTGATATACATGCATTTGCATTAAAATACACAGTATTAAGGTCTTGTATAATATGGAAAGGTAACATTGCTTTAGTTTTTAAATATGTATGTGAAATAACAATTTCATCCATAGTAGTTTCGAAAGCAGCCTTGGCATTTTACACGTTTAAGATTTTAGTTTGTTTTTCCTAAAACTAAAGTAAATACAAACAGAATCCACTTTGATGTCACCATATTATGGGTAATACTTACAATCTGTTCTGAAACTTAATTGTGGAAGTTTAGCGTAATCTGTTTTTGTTCTTTTTAAAGACACCCCAGCATGATTATAAAATGCATGACCAATCATTCTGCAAGCAGGAACAAAAGCAGCCATTGCTAGTAATAATTAATGATTCTGATTATAGACTGTAAAATAACGTTCTAAATAACTACTATTTTCAGGTTTAAGGGATATGATAGACTTGCTGGTTTTCATTTCAAACAGATTGTTAATAAGAAACAGACTTGGGTGTTAGCTTAATGCATAGCTATAGTACACTCCTTCTTTACAAGACTTACAATCCTGCAAATTCAGGAGGAGCAGACTGAGATTTAAATGAATGTTAACAACAAATAGATTCCCAAAACAACTCAGCTGCTTAAAGTTGCCAAAACAATGTTTATACACTATCCAAAGGTTCAAAGTGGTTACTGGTTTTGTACTACCCGGCGTGTTCATATAAGGCCAGCTCTTGCTGTTATTGGCTGCACTTTGTTAGGTTGTATTTTTTGTTTATTCTGCTATTAGCATTATTTGGAGTACCACCAGAAGGGACAATATTATTCCACAAAACGTTTGTTCTGATATCTGTATTGCTCTCTCATCATCTTATCTTAATCAAATCAAAGAATCCTAATTTACTTACTGTAACTCACTGGGAAAACGATATCTTGTTAATAAAAATAAAAATTTCTCTATGAGGAACAGTCCAACACTTTTTCATAATTTCGCAAGAATTTAGTAATGATTTTTGCCTCTGTTTAACCTCTGTTAAAGTTTCAATATACATTATATGAAGAACTACTTACTTTAACTCTCTCCGAGTTGGGTAGATCTGTTGAGACAGATCTAATGTGAAAGATGTTTTAAATGCAGTTTTTTACATTTGGTTGAACTACAGTATATATGATTCGTTATAATAACATTTATAAAACAAATAAAATTAAATAAAACTTGCTGCTATAGGATCTTGACATTTAATTAAATACTGTACTATGTTTTTGTATTCATTTCAGAGCATTAAGAATTATTTTACTCTTCCCAGAACACAGACAAAATACTTAGAGGGCTGAAAGAGATCAGTATCCATTACTTCCCTGACTTCTTTCTAATATGTTGTTAAAAAGGTTACTTTCAAATGTACACACATAAGTTAAAGTAAGAATGAGGAACTGATCAGTTGTTGGTTACCATGTTGTTCATACCACATGTGCAAAAACAAGCTCTTCTGAAGTAAGATTCTTCTTTAAAAATTGAACAAAAGTGGAGCAAAGAGAAAAACGTGCATTGCAAGCTGTGGCTGCTGTAAACGTTTTTATGAATTTCATAACAAAATGTAGTTTAAGAAACAGCAGACAGGAGGCTGGATTTAGTCATTTGATTAAAAATGGAGTTTAATTGTCTCAGATTTAAAAACTGTTTGGAATGAAAACCAGCGGCCACACCAGGCCACTGCTTCTTATTGATAAAGGGCTCCTGAGAAATGCCATGATTAATAAAACATCACATTTACAAAAAATATCACAAACTGATATCTGTCCACAAAATCCCATTTGCCAATATAAGTATATCAAGAAAATGGCACTAATTTATACATAAGACATACAAATGAACTACTAGGCACAACAGCCTAGTGTGTAAAAAGAAAAAATGAAAAATAAAATCTAACCAAATAATCCATTTGCATTAATTCACATTAATTAAATAATGTGTTAAACTAAAACTGTATTAGTAGACTACTTCTTTCATTTTAAGTATACCATTTTAATACCATCTACATTTTTCTTTGTAAACTATTAAATAGCATTATTTAGTAAAAATTATTTGAAGTGTGTATTTTACATTAAAACAAGAATGTATGTTATTCTAATTACGGCATGCAAATTAGAACACTACTCAGCTCTCCAAAAAAAAATCATTCGTCACATTACTGCATGCTTTACTTTTACATCATCTGACATTTACAATAATTATTACTCATTTATTGTCACTTATTTTTACATTTACATTTTACAATTTGAAGATGTATTTCTGTTTGTTACTTTTAACAAGTTGCTGCTTGTAGTTTCCACGCCACTACCAGCCTTCCTCAGAGTGTCATGCATGGTGTCTTTTGAATTTATTATAGCTTGCTAGATTAAATGATTTTGACTTTCAAGTCTTGGTGTGTTAATCAATTAATTTTCAGTTCCTTACTTTCCAAATGCAGGTATTCATTATTTCAGACGCATTCTATTACGATCAGTAATTGAATGCTTTAACTGTTCTTCACAATCAAACCATGAAGAAGCAAATTTGTTATTATTGTAGTTAATCCATCAGAGTGTTTGGATTGTTTTACTCAATCTATTGTGTGCATGCATTAACCAAAAGTTTCATAATAATTTTGATAATAATATGATATAAAGGAAAACCAGAATGCTTTAAAATGTGGTGGAATAATATATCCAAAAGTTGCAAAGAGTAAATGAATTGAGCTGTCAGAATGACCAGGATACTTTCAGTGAAGCTTAATCAGTTGTTATCTTTTACCCACAGTGTAATTTACACTGCTCTTTTGTTTTCAGATTAAATGATTACTTTCCAGTGCAATTGTATTTGTGAATCTTGGATTCTCCCAGGACATTATCCGGTTATCTGAAGCTTATAAGTGTATCATTTCTTTGACACTGACTGCTTTTAGTGCCTCATTTCCATTGCTAGTTGTAGTGATATTTATGGTCTTTTTAACAAGTGAAAAGTATATTAAAATAATCAAAAATGCTTTCATCTTTTTTCAAACTGAAAATTTAGAAATCAGGGGAATACAACATATTTGATGAAATGAATGACAGTATACTATATATGTGCAGTGTTTGTATTTTATTTAGCTAACACTTTTGTTCAACATAAACTTACAAATAGCATTGGCATAATTATTTACTTATTTTAGTGTAAGCCATCATACATTGTTTTACACAAAGTACAATTATTCCCATATTTTTCTAGTATGAGCCGTGGCAAGGTAAATTAATCCCCCAGCCAAATGTTTAGTCACTAGGCCACACTGCCTATGCAATATTTCATATTATTACTCTGTTTAAATTATAACTTATTGGCTTTGGTTATATAGTTTAAGCACAGTTTAACATATATACAAAATAATACTTTAGACAGAATCACAGTTTGAAAAACAACATATTTTTTAATGGTGTGTCAATACTAAAGCATAGGAACCTTTGGCAATGTTATAAAATATTTCTGCCAAAAATACAATAACATTCCTAACATTGGGTGATTTTACTGCCACATGAAGAGGGATGTTGCAGCACCCACTTCTGCAGGCCACAGTGCCTAAAGCTTGTGTTGAATAATAATATAATGATTCCACAGTGACACAAATCAGTTGCTTCTTGTTGATGATGACAGTGAGACTGTTCCATTTCTAAATAATTTGCTGAAAATATATATACAGTACTTGCATTATAGCTAATCTTAGCCCTCTACTGCCATCAGACCGTAAAAGCAGAGTAGCCTTGTCACATACCAGACATACAAAAATGACAACTGACCAGAAACGTTGTAGATTTTTAAATAAATACTTTTATGGATGCATACTTTTTAAATTCCCTTTAATCCACTTCAGTGCAACAAGGACATAAGCCAAGAGTCTACCTTGGATACAAATAATGTTACATTCTCCAAAGACAACAAAATAAAAGTAAAAAAAAAAGTGTCAGAATGTCAGCAGTTGCAATCAAAAGCATTTAGCCAGCTTTACAGTAGCCAGTGATAGACAGAGCATCAGCATTTGTAGATCTGTAGCTATCTAAGACCATTGCAAATTAGAGATTAGTTTAATTTTTAATTGCTGTGCAGTTTCCTTAATAATGCTGAGGACAACACAGGGCATTTATGTGTATTTCAAAACTCTTTTTTGTGATGCTGATGAAAATTGTAGCCAAATCATACATTAATAAGGCATCTGTTATTCGCAGATGATATGAATTTATACTGAAATAATGTACCCAGATTGTTTTGTTTTATAGATGAAATATTGCTTTGTATGTGTTTTTATAGTAAAGCTGGGCATTTTAGTGAACTGTGACAAGTCTGAAAAAATCATGACACTGTAGTTCAGTTATGTACACATGATTTGTGTGTGCTATATGTGGTACATAATAAATGTAAATGATGCCCAAGTGTATTTTTGTAGCACATGCCCATTATTCATAACTGCGTGTAAAGACTTCAAGAATTTACTATAAATTGGCAACACCAATCCCCCCCAACATATTATTCTGTGCCTCTCATCATTAACATTCCTCTATTAGAAAACTCTAGCAGCTTTGGAAATAAAGGTAAGGATGTCAAAAATGTAAACATGCTGTACAAATAATAAAAATAATATTATTTATTATTAGGCAGCTACTCACCCCAATCTCCATTTAAACATACTGTACATATGTACAAATATAGTAATTGTGTAGAAGCACTCCAACAACCTACACAAAAACTCCCTAATAAGGTGTCCATCCCAGAAAAGTGAGAATGTGTTTAATGGCAAATTAAAATGTCAAAAAATGTCACAATCCAAGCAAAATATATACGTACATGGCTTTTTTCCTCCTAATTTTTTCTGGGTTTTTTTTTCCACCATATTAACAGGTGAAATTTATTTTTGCACTAAACAACCATCTCATTTAAAATACTATTCTTTCTGTCTGCTTATAGGTTTTCTGGGTCAATGTATTTGACTAGGGCAGCACAGTGGCACAGTGGTAGCGCTGCTGCCTTGCAGTTAGGAGATCTGGGTTCGCTTCCTGGGTCCTCCCTGCATGGAGTTTACATTGTTCTCCAGGTACTCTGGTTCCTGCCCACAGACCAAAGATATGCAGGTTTAGGTGCATTGGCGATTCTAAATTGTGCTTGGTGTGTGGGTGTATGTGGGCTGGTGCCCTGCCCAGGGTTTGTTTCCTGCCTTGTGCCCTGTGTTGGCTGAGATTGTCTCCAGCAGACCCCCGTGACCCTGTAGTTAGGATATAGTGGGTTGGATAATGTTTGAATAGGAAAATTTTCCTGTAAAATTTGAATAGGACTCATACAGTCACTCACATCAACTAAAACTCTATTTCCGGTTTAGTTAAATAGTAAATAGTATATCTAAGACAACAGGTATTACTAAGAAAAGAAACTCCTACAATAAAAAACACTAAATACCCCAAAATCTGGAAAATGCCTTGACAGATTTGATTGATTTGATTTGGTGATTTTAGAGGAAAAAGAAAATTAGCCAACACATATTTTTTTGTCAACTTTCATGATCTGCTCTGTGCTGGGAGCATGCGTTATGCAAATGAAGGATGTAGCATGAGTGATTAAAACTAGAATCATTGAAGCCTATGAAAAAAGATGCAATGCTGGGCCACATTAAATTCCTTCACACCTCCTCATCAGCATCTTTGTTTTGCAAATGTGTCAATCAGCACAAGCAGCAAGCAATCTACTCTCCCATTCCCCACCGTCACAGCTGAAATGAAACTCAAAACTCTCAGAGCTCAAGTCTGTTTAACTGGGTGTTAGGTGCCAAACAGAAAATGTTCTTACCTCTAAACCAGCCATGCAATTGATACTTGGACTTTGGTTTTTACATATTGAAAACAACATGTAAATTGAATAATTTCTTTTTCTTTGTTTATATTCTTGAATAAAGGTGCACTTGTTTTGTTATGTCTGTCTTTTGTAAAAGTGTTTATTTGATATTTGGACTTCAGTCTTCACACATTATACACTTCACGTCAGCATTTTGTCAATTATTAGTAGAACATGAAAAAAGGTTCTGTTTTAGTTATGTGTTTAGCATTTCTTGCCTTGCATTTCCTGTCATCCTACATTTACCCAGATTGTTGTAGACATGGAACACACATGAAATGTATGTATTACAAATAATGATATATTATTTACCCTATACAATTGCAGATATCTCACACCCAGGTAAACAGACTTGAGCTGGGAGAATTTCAGCTGTATCGGTGGGGGATGAGCGAGCGGGCTGCTTGTTGCTTGTGCTGATCGACACATTTGCAAAACAAAGACACTGATGAGGAAGTGAGAAGGAATTCAAGGTGGCCCAGCATTGCAACTTTTTTTGTAGGCTTCAGGGATTCTAGTGTTAATGGGCCAGACAGCAGCGCTATCCAATATGGTGGAAAGACAACTGAAGATGAGGATGGCGTGCTTGACAGGAAAAAAGTGAGGTTGTGAGGAAGATGCAAAGAGTTGCTGTTTGGGAAAGGTTTGATTTTCCCTAGGATGACAGTCCGATAATTATACTAATCAGTAATTCATGTCACACCAGAAGGCAGATGCCTACATGGCGTAAATCCTCATCTACCAATTTAACACATTATTGAAATGTTATAAATGGGAATAAAAACATCAGCCTTCATAATAATAATTCATTACATTTATATAGCGCTTTTTTATCAGTTACTCAAAGCGCTCAGCAATTACAGGTTAAGGGCCTTGCTGAAGGGCCCAACAGAGCAGAGTCCCTTTTTGGCATTTACGGGATTCGAACCAGCAACCTTCCGCATAGTTTTCCTTTGTTTGAATTGTTCAATTTTCGTGTATTAGGTATGGCACAAACTGCATCCTGGTCAATTTTATTTTAATTTTGGAAATTTTGCTTAGCATTCTAATAACAAAAATTGATATTCAACATGTAGCGCATTTATGCTTAATTAACATTAATAATAACTGCTGTAACGACCCATGGGTGAGAGAGGCGGAAGGATGAATTTAGCACTCTGCGGAAAGCTGGTGTTATTTAACCCAGCCTCTGAACATGCCACCACATTTCAAGGCTACTCCTCCACACACCCCCAACTGCTTCGTCCCAGTGCCTACGCATACACACCACCAGGCTCAATGATGGTCTTTGTCAGCGGTGACACGCAATCAAAGTGCTCTGTAACCCCCTTAATATCACCTGAAAGCGTATTGTATGACCGCCATCTCCATGTATGCTTGCCCCTTTTGACAGTCCATGACTACCTGAGAATCGTGCCTCTTAGGTCTGAAGCTGGGGAGTTACTCTGCGTGGTCTTTGTGAAATCTGAATCTGTTAGTCAAATATTCAGCCGTATTGCTTTGTGAGCAGAAGTTAGTTACAAGATAAAAAAATATCAATTAATGAAATAAACGTCTGCCTGATTGTATAATGGCAGATTTAAATTGGAAAATGTTACTTTAATGTTTATTCAGATTGAACGTGAATGTTAAGCTTCACTGGGTCATTAAATGCCAATGAAATATCACTGCCCACTTCATAATTTCAAGTGCCCCTTACAGATTCTTACCTGGTGACACCAGTGTCTACTGCTTATATATACAATAGAGAAATAAGACTTCAAGAAGCTTTTAAGGGAACTGAAGCAAAATTTGAGTCTCACGGCCAGCATGCACAGCAGTGTCAGCAGCAGAATTTGAACTCACAACCTTAGGGCCTAAAGTCCAAGGCCTGAAACACTACACCTTCCTACCAATAAAATTAGCCCTTAAACCTACAAATAATGTACAGAAAAGCATGGTTATAGTTACATAGTACTTCTGATACATCCGATTAACTGATGCCAATTGTCTTAACAAAATTTCCTGCTCAAAGCCCGGTAACACAGTTAATATTAAAAAATGGTAACGCTAAGAAAGTAAATATGTTGATAAGTATCATATACAGTACAAAGCAGCACACTAAAAGTTTTATTTATTCTCTTAAATAATGTTTGACAAGAAAATATCCAAATAGGTCCATACTGACTAGAGTCTAAAACACACTTTAAGGATATGCAGATTTTTCACATAATACAAGCACACCTTGTTTATTATATAGCATTTATATGTGTATGTATGCTTGAAGCATTAAAAAGTGTGGTCTAGTTGTTACTAATCTGAACTTGTTTTAGATTTCTGTCTCCCACTGTGTGGCCTTGGACAATATATATAATTTCCCCCAGCTGAAACCTGGCCATTATCCAACTTATTGAAAATTTGTACAACATTTCTTTCAGTGAAGTGTTGAATTTTTTGAGTGGTCAGCCTACTGTTTGTACAGTAGCTCTTTTACTGTGTTCATTTATGAAAGATGCTATAAAATGAAGGATGAGTGGCCCAACTGCAATAACTAAGAACACCTATTTGTCTACTGTAGGCTAGAAACAGTTCAGGACGGTCATAGGGATCTGCACTGGCAATCAGAAGGTTGCCGGTTCGAATTCCATAAATGCTAAAAGGAACTCTGCCCTGTTGGGCCCTTGAGCAAGGCCCTTAACCTACATTTGCTGAGCGCTTTGAGTAGTGAGAAAAGCGCTATATAAATGCAAAGAATTATTATGTTCTGCACTCACATAGTTCATTATAACATAATTAGGAATTCTAATCTATTCCAACAACATCAGGATAAAGTAGGAATAAATATTTTGAGCATCAGTTCCTTGTAGGGCATATTTAAACACACATTTATTGTTACAGTACTGTGCTAGTTAGAGACATAATATAACCAAGGATGTAAATCTATAGAATATCAAGGAAAAGTAAGGTAGATGGAGAAGATATTTACAAAGAATACAAAATATTCCACCATGACAGTGAGCAGGCTCAGAATTCTACCTGCTATAGGTCCATGAAGCTGTGAAGCAGCAGTGCTAACCACTGTGCCAGTTTAACTCCTCATTTTCTTTAAAATTTTTCATTTCATTTACTTTGGAAGCAAAATAAAAATTGACCATTCAGTCTTTCTTTACTGCTTTCTCAGAAAATATGGTTTCCTTTTTTGATTCCCCATGCAGCCCAGCTGTCATGGGCTAGCTGACAGCCCAGAAGACTATACAGTAACAGAAAGTGAAAAATTATTATGGATATGCTAAACTAGCAGTGGAAATGGGGCATTACAGAATGTGCAGGTTTAAATAAAATAGACACTGAGATGCCAACAGTAAAAGAGCATGACCAAATTTTTGCCAAAATGAGCAGTCATTTATAATGTGATGTTAAATCTATGAATTATAAGAAGGTATGACCTTTATTGAGAGGGAGATAGAAAGGGAGAGAGAGAGACAGAAAGGATTCACAATTGTTTTGCAAAATATATGTACATTGTAGATACACTAACTATATTTAAGCCTGTCTTTTTTTATGGATACATAACTGGTATAGTTTTATGTTAACCTTCCTTTTTTGGTTATTCATATCCTTTTTTTGTTTCCTGCCTGCATTTCTCTATCTTGCTTTACCTCTTCTCATTTTTCCCGTTTTTCTCATTGGAGGCAATGAGCCGTCCAGCGGTCGGAATTCCCCTCTCCCCTTTCGACCCGACAGCCGCCCACTCACTCCAACTTATGCTCTGACCCCTAAACATTTCCATGTACCAGGTAGGAGCTGGCGGCGTGTTTGTTTTCACTGTCCATGTGTGACTGTATAGGCTCTAGCCTTGTCTTTCTGTCTAGCCCTCACTTCCTTTCCTTATTGTCTGTCTTCATCAGCAATCACTTTTTTTGATTAAATCAGTGTTAGTAACATGAATTCACTCAGTAGATCTAAGATGTTTTGACAATAAACTAAATAATCATATAAGCCATAAAATGTCATTTTTAAAGATCTCTTTTTGCACTTTAAACAAACAATCCATTTTAAGACTTCCTATATCAATCTTGTGTTACTCTAACTAACTGCATAAACGAATTGTACTATTAATATAATAGCTAGAGACTTTGCCTCTTTGCAAGAAGAGAATCAATTACTGGTAAAATCTGTGGTAACAACAAGGTTAATTGATAATTAGATTTTAGCATGTGATATCAACATATTACAAGGGTGGACATCACAATAGTTTGCACTGTTGCCTCAAAGTTTAGGAACTGGAGATCAATTCAAATGCCAGCCTACCAATACCTGTGCATGAGGATTTCTTTGGGCCTTTAGTTTCATTTCGAATATAAAAGATATGTCTGCTAGAGTAACTTGGTGACTCTAAGTTATCCCAGAGTTAGATACTGCCCTGTGCCTGAAGCTGCCACATTTGCAATATGGTTTGACAAATGTGTATTCTAGCAGTCTTTGTTACTTATCAATTTAGAAGTCCATTCATTGCTTATTAAATAAAACATCACTGCTTCTTTTTATTGTTAACATTACAATTTTCAAAAATCAAATGATTATTGAAGTTTTAATCCCTCAATGCTATTTTTAGAGAGATTTCTGACATTAAGGATTACTTGCTGTTTAGCTATTTCTATGTTCTACAACACAAAAAAGCACCATATAATTTAAATAGAAGTGCTTGTCCATTTTAATTACCTGTCTAGTTATGCTATGACTACTCCATCATCACTTGTATGAAGCAGTCTTGAAGTCACACCTCTGTAGACACAAAGTTGTTTAACTTTGCATCAGTGATTTTTTTGTTTTCCTCTCCTCCGTTGTCAACTTAATATATCTTGATATTAATGAACATATATTATTAGGATTTATGCAAATCAGTTGGAAATTCCTTTCTTTTACTGCATGTACATTATGTAGATTAAAATGTATAATTTGTATTTCACCTGTAAACTTGTTATAGTGCTCTGTATGTGTATTTAATGAAGAGCATTATACAAAAATAAACTGAGTATTTAATAGTCTTCAACAGGGTGTCAAAAGTAATAGCCTTCATAATATACCAGTATATTATTAGGCTTTTACACAACCCTTTATTAGTTGATTGTCTTTGGATCTAAACCCTTATTTATTTAAGCTACGTCATACAGGTCACAATAATAAAACCCCTTTCTATCTTATTATTTTCGTAGTCTATTGATCCAATTTAGAGTTTCATGTGCCAGCGCCCAGCCTGGAAGCAACTGACATAGAGCCATCAGCAGCCTTAGAAAAGACAACAGTGCATGACAGGACCCACTCCCACACACACTCACATTCACTCATCAGAGGCTTATATAGCCTTTAAGGGAATACACATAGTCCCTCACAAATGCATTTTATCACCATCACTGTTGTATGCTAGAAAGTCCTTGTACAAATTGTTTAGTAAGCTTTTGAGTTTGAATGTGAATGGAAGGAGCACTTATGTATAACATGAATATATTCTTAACAATGGCAGGAATCACCCAACTCACCATGTACCTGCCTGCCTACCTGTAAATTGTTGTGTCAGAGGAGAAATTAAAAACATTACCATCAAGGGACAAAGTGAATGTGGGGAATTACTGTTTTCATTATTTATCACAGAAATTGAATTGATTTTCAAATGTTTTGGATTCGTTATCCATTATGCATCTTTCTCAATCTAGTACAGGGTTGCAGGAACTGGGGCCTGTTTTGACAGCACTGGGCACAAAGCAGAAACTAAACATGGAAGGGTGCCAGTCAATCATAGGGTGCACACATTCATTACAGTCCAAATTATGGTCTCTAAACCTGCACTCAGAAAGACCTGGAAAAACAACTTGGCAGGATTTGCAAAACCCAAACAGATAGAAACTGAATTTGGATTTATTGCTAGGATTCTGGGGGTGTGAGATAGCAATGTCAGTCTCCAGAAAAACTCCTTTACTAATAAATATTTTTATTTAATATTGAATTTTATTTTATTTAGTACATTGTCAGGGGGGCAGCATGGTGGCACAGTGGTAGCGCTGCTGCTTTGCAGTTAGGAGACCCGGGTTTGCTTCCTGGGTCCTCAGTGCGTGGAGTCTGCATGTTCTCTCTGTCTGTGTGGGTTTCCTCCAGGTGCTCCGGTTTCCTCCCACAGTCCAAAGACATGCAGGTTAGGTGCATTGGCGATCCTAAATTGTGCTTGGTGTGTGTGTGTGTGTGTGTGTGCCCTGCGGTGGGCTGGCACCCTGCCCGGGGTTTGTTCGTGCTTTACGCCCTGTGTTGACTGGGATTGGCTCCAGCAGACCCCTGTGACCTTGTAGTTAGCATATAGCGGGTTGGATAATGACTGACTGACTGACATTGTCAGGGCTTTCATTTATAAAGATACCAAATACAAAGCTCAAAAATGTAAAAACTGCACCAGGAACAAACAGTGATATAAGAGAAAGGCCTCAGAGAATTGCCTGGGAGTTTTTCATAGCCTGACTATTCAGTTGCACTTTCAACCTGACTTGTTTGTGGATCTAACTTGGCAACAGCAAAAAGCAAATAAAATCATTCCGTTGTTAGTGAGAATTATTTCAGGTTATAATTTCTTAATCAGTGAAGTTTCATTTGAGAATTATTAATAATAGAGCGATTTACTTTTTTTTTTTTACACATTTCACATTTGATTACTCATTAGATCTTTTGTTTGCATTTAATCCTCAGTTTAAGAAAGAAACACAAATGTAAACCAAAAAGTATGCAAAAGCATAAACATTGTGCAAAGTGGAAATTTAAGGTGTTGTATTATTTATTTATTTTTGTATGTTTATCAGACACCTTTATCCAAGCTGATTTTCAAAGTCAGGATACATTAAAGTTGTTACGGTGGTTGTTGTACTTTTTTGCATTTAGAACACAATAAAAATGACTTGCATAAGGTCACACATAAAATCAGAGGTGAGAACTGAACTAGCAACCTTGTGGTTTACATCACACTTATTGGCAGATCTGTCTTTCCATAAAGGAGAGCATTAAAGGATCAGATGTCTTCCATTATTCACAATACCTTCCACTTTTGATAAACACTTTTTTAAGGCCTGTTGTAATGTTGTAATGCTACAGTATATTTTTTTAATCATAAAAATGTGAGCTGCTACTGCCTAGAATAGGTGGAATGCATTATCATTTTATAGGTATTATTTGTTGTGTCTTGATGATGTTCACAACCCAGCTGAGACATTGTCATACTGGCCACATCATTGCTGTATGCACTCGCTTTAAGGGTTTCTGGTCAGACTGGTCATTGGGACATCAAGAATGTAGATATATTTCGGTGTACATTTGTGGGTAAATAGTGAGTAAAATCAAATATTGATGTTAAAGCACTTATGGTCTGCCTGGTAAGAATTTATTAGATAATTATATAAAATAGTCCAATGGTAAATACCATTAAATTATCAGAAGTAATTGTTTTGGGAACACAATAGGTTAGGTACTACTTATAGGCAGTTATTAACAATTTATAAACATATGCCATCAGCAAGACGTTTGAAATATGATAGTCATGTTGCTTTATTTTATATCACAATAATTACATTTTCCCCTGCCCCGGGTTTGTTTCCTGCTTTGCGCCCTGTGTTGGCTGGGATTGGCTCCAGCAAACCCCCATGACCCTGTAGTTAGGATATAGCGGGTTGGGTAATGGATGGATGGATAATTACATTTTATAGCCTGCCTTATATGCCAGGCTATTAAATATCAATATTTATGACAATTTCTTCTGGGGAAAAAAACATTACACTAAACAGGTATTATAAAGAAAGTAATAGAATACAGTATATTACTTACATAGTTTATAAATGCTTACTTTCAGGTATTTAACATACTATTATAAAATGTATTGTATTAAAAGTGTCATATTTTGAATACATTTCGAACACATCCCTAAACATTGTCAGAGAATTAGCAACACCATAACAAAACACACCAAAGTTTTCCATGCATCATAGGAGCAGAAACATGAAAGCAAGAGTGTCCCATCGAGATGTTAGACCAGCAACAGGAATCACACATGTACAATAAAGAGGCTAGTGCCCTAAAGTTATCATGTTATAATTTACTTTGTATCAATGCATAATTGAAAGACTATTGAGACTTTGAATTGGACTAAGCGGGTCTAAGAATGTAATTTTATGTCCCCGACAGGCTGCAGCACCATATAGCAAGTTACCAAGTCACACAGGACAGAAAGGTCATAAAGAAAGTGGTCCACTACTCCAATAAAAATCACAAGACATGATTTCTGACTAATTATCTACAGTATAGTTAAGCATCATTGTTGGAAATTGATGCTCAGTCAAAAAGGATGCAATTAACTATCCAAGGTACAAACTACGTGGGATATGAATGGTTTCTAAACATGGTCTGAACACATGACAATGATGACACTATAAACAGTTTATGGCAGGTTGGGATGCAACCCTTAATAATAAGATGGCATTAAATTGTCAGCATTTTCATTTGTTCTGTGCAATTAATGGTGAGTCAATTGAGTATATATAATTATTTACTGGATATATCATGCACATTAAGCAACATATTCTTTTACATACAGTTTTTGATAATATCTTCTTGAATGCATTCACATATTTCTGGACAGAGTGTTAAGAATAAAGTGGTATTTAATAGCCTTAGATATAATGCATCTAATAACACATATTACAAGCTGTATTTTGCAGGTGCCTTATGCTCCCCAAATTGAAAAAAATAAATAAATAGCATTTACATTAGCTTTACGTTTAAAACTGTCCTAACTTGGAACAAACAGCTGTGAAAGTACTCCACAGGGTTGTGGTTCTCCATTTGTGACCATGTTGCTTGATCTTTAGAAAAGGTTCATGTTAGAAAAAAACTACTATTATTTGTGCATAACCATGCATCAGAGAGAAATTAATTTTTTATTATTTTTGTTGCACGCTACCTCAGTCTATTAACTTGATTTAGCATCATACAAAAAGTATAATGATATTTTTTTACAAAGTGTTTTTATTTCCATTAATAATTTATTTTTGAAAATTGGTTTATTAATAAACTAGCTGTCACCCGCAGAGTAGTGAAAAAGGACGAACTTTAAAAACCATTAAAACAATTTTTAAAAATTGAATTCTGGGCAAGTGGAAGGTAGGTACACTCCACCGTCAAATGTTGGCACTGTATTTGATTGTGTGGGGAGAAAAGCTGTGGCCGTGATATCTCTGGCAATCGGCAGCTACCCTCTAAAACACACGTAGCTCTGATCCCTCTGTCAAAAACGTCAACCATTAGTCCTTAACAATCCGTAGAGGATAATGTCTGTTGAACAAATAGGTATCACTAGCTAAGCCATGGCAAGGTATGCTTCAACACATGGCGAGAGGCAGACCAACTTGAATGAAGGCTGGCGTGTGTGAGAGAGGAGGAACTCAGCCCCCCTCCCCTCAGCCCGCTGTGTCTCTCTCAGATTTGCACAAACAAATCTGTACTGCAAGTGAACTAAGATACTTAGCACGATGAGAGAAGTCACAAAATAAACCGGAATGTTCAAGCAAATTATAGAAAAAAACCTGATCTAAATCTGTTAAGTAGTTTTCTCATGAAAAGTGGACAGACATACAGACAGACAGATGCTGGATTTTATATATTTAGATAGATTGTTAATAGCTGCCTATATTGGATACTTTAACTGGGTTTCTAGTTAACTAAAAATACAAACAAATCAGAGTACAGAGATTATACTGAATTGGTTTCATCTTTGTATTTAAGTACTAGCAAAATTATATTTTACATTTATGGTTGCTCATCATTAAGTGGGTAATATAAATGTATGTATCTTAAAACACATATGAGAGCCAAATCTTTCATTTTTCTTTTAGGAAAAACAATCTGTCTGATTATGTGAAACACCCTGCCTGATTTTTTTAGATTAATTAAAACATAGAAAGATAAAAATATTGTTGACTTATTAGATAGATAGATAGATAGATAGATAGATAGATAGATAGATAGATAGATAGATAGATAGATAGAGGAGAGGCACTATATAATAGATAGATAGATAGATAGATAGATAGATAGATAGATAGATACTTCATTAATCCCAAGGGGAAATTCACATACTCCAGCAGCAGTATACTGATAAAAAAACAATATTAGAGTGATAAACATGCAGGTAAAAAATATTATAAAAATATTATCAACTGAGAGAAAGAGAGAGTGCAGAAACAAAGGAGCAAGATGTTGAAGGTGATGCTAAAATTGTCACAAGATGAAGGGCAGGTTAAAGAAACAGCTATCTGTCATCATACTTCCCTGCATCAGAATCTGCATCAGGGTTTGACCAGCAGACCTCAAATGTGAAAAAATGATTTTGGTTCTAATTTTCAGACAAGCTTAATGTGTGGGGTCTGGTTGTTGGAGTCCGGTAATTTCTTAAATTATTTTTCTTGTATCCTAAATGGTCCCTTCTTTCTCAAAAGACAAGACTTACTTTTCTTATGTGAATCATTCATTTTTATTTTCCATTCTAAAGATGGGTTAAATTCACCATTTGTCAGCAATGATAATCATCAAGTGAGTATAGGATTAAAGGAAAAAAATAAATCACCAAAGGTACATTAAGCACAACACATGAATAATAGCTGTTTGATTTATCGTTAAAAAGCTGTTTGATTTATCATTAAGTACAACACTAGTTATAATGAAATGTTGATATCTGGGTAATGCAGCAGCAGGAATGTGACCCATTTAATTTCTATTTTCAACTAAATTGCCGAGTGTGGGGCATCTTTTATCTTTGATATCAAGATGGCACTGCTTCCCACTGACCGTTGTAGGTGCACTAAGTAGTGCAATGACACGCTGTAATGGCACCCAACAAATATCGTCTCTAGGTGGTCAATGGAAAGACTGGGCAGGATAGCTTGGGTGCATGAAACATATCAGTATGTCTAATTCACTTCACTCTTGCCACGAATAACACTAACCCAACATTTTTCATCATACATGCACCCAACATAGCCAGCAATAGGACACTAATGTGAGGGACACATCTGATCCATCAGGACTGCGATCGTGGGAGGGCAGGATCTCAACTGCTGCTTCAATGGTGAATATTCGGACATTCAATTGACTGTCTTCTCCAGACACCCGGCTGATTAGGAGTTTGCCATCTTCTATAGGGATGTAACAGCGGTATTCTCAACCACCAGGTACTCTTTCTGCCATGGAGAACTGCATTCTCTGCTAAGCAACATCAGATAGGACATCATCATTTGATATGAAAAAAACTGACATTTTTGATAACTTACTGATTGAAAATTCAGTGATTACCTTTATTGACACATGGCACATTCAACATATGTTTAGGATGGAAAATAAACATACAAGATTTGCATAAGAAAAGTAAGGTTTGTGTTTTGAGATAGAAGGTATGATGTGGAATAAATAAAAAATATTGTAAAAATTATCTGCACATTCCCACGTGCCATTAGGGTGGTCTGAAAACGAAATGCAAAATAAGTTTTTGGATTTGAGAGGTCTGCTGTTCAATCCCTGATTCAGTTAGTTTTCTATTTATTGCTTTTTTCAGAAAGCCTATATAGTTATGTGAATAAGGAAAAAAAATCAAAAGTCCGTGTTTGTTACAAACATGTGTTTCTGAGGCTTAAACATAAGTAAGCCAAGAACTCAAATTAAATTTTGGTCAAGGGGCTGCTTTGACCATGCAGGGTCATCTGGACAAAATGGTTTAATTTCGTCTTATAATATACCAATTAATGTATCAGCATGGAAAGTCTGAGCCTGCTAGGTAGTTTAATTCTTGAGCTATGGACTTGTAAAGTTTGATGAAAAAATAAGGCCGGGTAAAATCAACCTCGGTAAACTGGCTGTATCTTGGAAAATATTGATCTTACATTTTTATACATTTAAAAATTTTACACGATATCTAGTGACTAACATGAGTACACCTGGTAGTTTTTTCAGAATGTTTTGTGTCCAAAGTATGTGAGAAATTGGTTGATTTGACATGGAATTACCCTACTTTTGTATTATGTGTCTAATTAATGCATGCATAAGATATTAAAAACACAGAGCACCTATTTATTCATAGACCATCCCCATATCACTAGGCTTTGGGGTATGGGAGGAATACAGAAAAATTGCAAGCAAGCTCCATGTAGGACAGTCTATTTTAGAAACACAGTGATATTTAAAAATGAAATTAAGCATTTATACTATAATTAAAGGATTTAAGTAAAATTTTATAACCCTATGCCAATTAAATTTTTTAGAAGTTTCCAGATTATCTTCTATAACGGATACAGTTTGTAGTCCTTCTTTTGGATTCCAGACATATTAATACTTTTTTTAAGAAAGAAATGTTTAGCTTATACTGTAACATGTTTTAGACTGTAAGGCAACTAAATATAAAATGAAATTGACCTCAAATGCACATGGGTGGTATGGAACATGTTCCATGTCATTATCCATTGTGACATATAGGGGGCGCTATCGCTCCCTTGAACCCTTGTCCAAGACACCAGATAAAAGTCCAAATGTTGACTTTATTAATAATGCACAGTGCACAAAGCACCCTCTTCTCCACAATATTCATTAAACAATACACTAATCAATAATCCTCCACTCCCAGACACATTGCCACCCTTCCACCCAGCTCAGCTCAACATCTGGGGATATCCTACAGTCCTTTATAGTCCTCGTGACTAGGAATTCTTCCGGGTCAGATAAAAATCCTTTTTCTTCACCCCGGAAGCACGTCATTCCCCTTGTCCATATGATTCGGACATACTTCCGGGGCATAAGGCAAATAATATTCTTTGCTCCTCCCTGCAGCTCCATCTAGCGGCCCCTGTGGTATCCAGCAGGGTTGTGGATGAAAACTCCATTGTCCAGGATTCCCTGCTGGTCTTTGGGGCACCTCCATGGTGCAGGGAGGGCTCCATCTGGTGGCCTGGGGGTATTGGCCGGGATAAACGACCGGCCATTTGCCACACCAGGTAGAGTTTACAGATATTCTTTGTGTCTGTAGTGGTTTTCTGCATTCCAAAGATGCACATGTTAAGTTAGTTGGCCGCATTACTCTGCTCCATGTGGGTGTGTGCATGATTCTGTGATAGGCTGGTGCCTTGTCCACAGTTGATTTCTGCCAGTTTCCTAAAGATAAGCTCTGGCCCCTTTGACCCTGAATTTATTAAGCCAGTTTGAAAATACTTATGATATGTTAAATGCACATTTCTATATATTTTACATACAAGCTATCAAGTTAGAATATCATTAAGTTAAGCTAATGGTTATCAGTTGTCCTGGATATAGAACAACATGACTGCTGTTTGATTGCTTTGGATTTACCGAAAAGTATCTAGCTTTTATTAATAGACAACAGCAATTTCTGTACATACAATGTAACAACTTAAACAGATTTAATTGATTAGAGGGAAAACAAAAATAATTGTACGGCAAACAAAATCATCATATCATATCAATTGTATGTAACTAAAGATGAGTACATAAGCCCAATACTACATAAGAAAGTTTACCAAAAAAGTAGTCCATCAAGTTTACTAGCAAACTGCTTAGCTGCCCAGTATCTAATCCAGTTCTTTTTTTCAACATACTGTTTTAATAATTTGTTCCTAATCCCATATTGTATTGTGTGAAGAAGTGCTTCCATTTTTCCATTTTCACTTATGTCCAGTTTTTAATCACTATATTTGATTCAGTGATCACTCCATATTTTACTACCATGTTACTAACAGGGCAATACTTAAAAAAATAGAATAATAATTCTCACATATTCTTTCTACATTTTATACTTGCAATAAATTTGTTTAACATTATCACATTTGTACATAGGCAGGTTTGTTCTATTTGTTTCTCCATTTCACAATTTCTTCTGATTTTTAGGAGACAGCAATGCTTTTTGCTACACTTTCTGCGTATACACTCTCTTCAAGCACTTGGTTTACCTACAGCAGTTGAAAGACATGCATTTAGTCTCATATGAATTGAACTAGTAAGGGTGTATGACAGTTCACTGTGATGGTCTGGTGTCCTGTCTTTGGCTGTGCACAATTCTCCTGGATTGGAGTCTAAATCTCCAACTCCTTGTACTAGATGCCACATATATATTACTGACTTCTAGCTTTGGACCACCACAGACTGCATCCCTGTTCTGCACAGTATGTAGGAAGGTTTCACACCTAAGGAAAAATTACAATGCGTATCCTAATTAAAGGCATGTTGGCATTTGGCACTTGGATGCAGTTTGATTTCCCCACCCTTAAAGGTCTGATACTATAAAAAAAAATATGTGAGAAGGAGAAGCATAAAGTTCAGTACAGAACAAATCTCCTTATTTACCAATGTAATAAACTCTATCTTAGCATGCAGTGTAATTTCTTAAACAATTTGACAACATTAAGAATGCTGTAGATGTCCTTATTCTATAGTGTTGAAAATGGCAAATAAGCATGTAAAATAGTTTCCAGCTCCTTTTGATCATGAATTGGCTTAAGCTTATTGGAAATGTTATGTTAGCAAACCATGTAAGAGTGTCTGTTAGGGTGATTATTCATTTACATTTCAAAGCAGTACATTTAAAAATACAATCAGATAATTGTTGTATTTAAATGACACAAGTGCCACAATAATGCATGGGTTAGCACTGCCGTCTCATGTATCCAACATTTTATTGTTGTGTATCTGAGTTTTCCGCCCATATCTTCAAAGATATGAATGTAAAGCTTACCATATGATTAGTCTTTTAATTCTTAAGTTTTAAAATTACCTGCTTATGAGCAGCTTGTCAGTTTTTATCTAACTGATTTATTCATTGCAGAATTGATGAGTATCATAATGTTTTAGATGGACTATCTTATAGTGACAGGTTTCTTTAAAAGTATTTCACAGCTCAAAGTGTTTAAAACTGGAAGTTCAGATTAGGCAAACAAAACATTAATAATATAGTTTTGTATAATCAGTTTCTGCTATCAATATAAGACCTAATATAGAAATATAACCTAAGGAAATATCAACTTATACTGATTAACAGTAATCCATTTCTCTGTGATGTACAGTTAGAGTTCAGTAAATTACAATTGCTGTATTTAAGTGCTCTTAAATTCGCCAGCTGGTTAACTTTCTTGTTGGTCTGAACAGAGTAGGTCCCCAGTAAATGTATTTTCATTAAACTCTTTATTTTGACCTTTTCATCTGTAACGTCAACAAATGTCCGTCTTTTCTCATGACATTGCAACTGTTTTTGTCAATAGGAGGACAAAAATGTTCCAGATTTTTTCTAAAGTGAGTTTAAGCTAACAAAATTTACTGTTTTTAATTTCACAGACCAAGGCATCAACATCTATAGAAAGCCACCCATTTATAAACAACATGGTACAGTATATTTATTTTATTTTGTTTACAAAAACTGTGTATTTAAAATGGCATTTTCATGTGTGTTTCTAAGTAAACATAAATGTAGCAACTGAGACATTTTTAAAAGTCTGATGCTGCCTGGGATAGGTTTCCAGTGACCTTGAATGTGATAAAGCAGGTTTGAGAATGTTAAATATAATACAAACTTAACAGAACCTTGTTCTATTGTCTTAACTATATAGTGATTCAGGTATAATAATCGGTATCTAAATGTAAAAGGGCAATGCCAAAGCATGGTGTTTCACTTGGAGCTGTAAAGTGCAGAACAGGAGAAAAATTAAAACAGTAGCTCTGATGTGTGGAGTGAGGTGGGGATGTGATGAATTCTTAATAGATAAGCATCTGAAGGCAAGAATATTAGTAATAATGGTATGAATCAAGAAATAGTTCAATACGTAGACACATCACGTTATTGACAGAAATGGTGTTTCAAAAGAGTACATTTTACCAATTTCATGGTAAATTGTATTGAAATATAACTTGACTAAGTGACTTCTAGTAGTTACATTTAAGTGTCTTTTAACAGGTATGTACTGTTTATATTGGGTACACAAATCCTCAAAAGCCATTGTTATTTTGTTGGCAGTATGCCCACTTCTAGGTGAATTTGGTTGTGAGGAAATTCATGATTAATGGGGTATAATGTCTGCCTGTTTTCACACTGGTTCAAAACCAGTAATATAACAATCCCGTCTCCCTAACAGCCTTGTATTCTCATAATTAGAAGATCTTGAAATCATAAACTGAATTGTTAATCAGATTTTTTAAGAACAAAGTTCTTTCTGTTTACTACAAAGAGAACTAAGTAAAAATACAGATGAATGTCCACGTAGTTAATAAGAATTTATATAATCCCCCATTCTCATGAGCATCTGGATCCTTAACTAATCCATCAAAATCCATTCTTCATATGACCTTGCATTTTAAAATTGCTGTTTTTACATGAATGTTGCTACAGTTACAGGAAGTGAGAATAAAAGTCATTATGCATTATCCATTGTTGTTTTGTGGTGCTTAGTCATTTTTGTGTGTTTACCATTTATTCTTTTTCTGTTGTACTTGTTGTCCTTAATGTTGAGTCCTCCATCCCATTAACGTTTGATTGTGTACCTTTTGGCTGCAACAATATTAACATGTAAGTACTGTTTGAAGTCATGTTTTTATTTAATTAGTAATCTATTGAAACTCTTTTAAATATACTCAACCCAGACAAAGAAAAATTTAATTTGAGATTTTCTCAGCATGAGAAAATGTCAATGTTTAAAATAAAATGTATTCAGCTATAAGAACTTGGTCATTCCATATGTGATGTAGCTACAACACAATTATTTGCATGGCTTATATTAACACTGGCATTAGCCTAACATCATCCCTTTGAATATTTGGAGTTCAACTCATCCTTTTAGAAAACTCTGGTCCTTTAATTTCTAAAATGTATCAAGTGATCACTCAGTGGCACAATATGATGATCCCTGTATAGCTAATACTTTTTTGCACACACACACACACATATAAAATACAGATATAACATAATTAAACTCTTACAAATATATTGTTTACCTCAAAATAAAGAGGAAATAACATTTCTGATACCCTAATAGGACTCAGTGTAAGCAACTTTTATAGCTTGAAAGTCATCAACGCAGTGCTCGGTTTCATGGTAGATCCTGTCTGTCATATTTGATGTGATAATTATAAAATTGGTATATATTTTCTATTATAAATGACCACCAGCCACAATAAAGTGTATTTTTCATATACTGTACAACTCTTGATTAAATCCAGCAGCTTTAGATCTTAAACTTCAGGAAAAGTTTATAAGAAAAAAGTCTAAGTCCAAGATATCCCAGTAGAGGGTTACACCAACAAATTATATAAAAGAGGCTCCAAATAATCTGACAGAATTTCATTTTTAGATATTGCAAACAACTACAATATAATGGCATTCTCTATCAAGGCCACTCTGTGATTAGTTGTTTTAACTTAAGCAGTTTATAAAAAAAAACAAAAACAGTAAACTTTACCTATTATTTCTGCTTTTTTATTTCAGAAACTAATTTTACATACATTATACAAAAGGTCCAACTTTACTCCTACTCCTATATTAAAAAAATTAATGCACTGTTGTTGCGTACCCTTAACCAACAGTGGCCTTAAGTAACTATATGGTTGCACACTTATATGAATCAAACAGGCCAGGTTAAAAGTTTACAGAAGGCTGGATATGCCATGTTGCCCACAACTTGACAACCACTTTTCTTTATTGATCAGAAATTAATTGTAATACTCCATGCTTTGCTAACTTAAATTTCAGTAACCTTTATTATATTTATATTTCATAGCAATATTCATTTAATCATTTAAATACGAATGTGTCATTAGACAAAGTATAAATATCATTCTATTCTAAAGCTTCTGAAAACATTAGTTATTTTAAAGCTACAGTAACATGGCATGTTACTTTAACTTTCAGGGTTTATTTAAAAAAATGGAAAACAGAACTGCCTTTAAAGATATGTCTCTGGTGACTGGTAAAGCATCCTACAAGAACTGCACACATTCTGTGTTTGGAACGGGGAAGATAATCTTTTCACTGTTAGACTCCAGGGAATGGAGCAATACCATAAAACTTTAAATGGATAAAAAAACAAATATTAAAATGAAAAGAATCTCTAACTCACCTGGTGCTGAATATAAAAATATACTGTATTGGAAAGGAATGGAAAATTAACATGCCCTAAAACTAATTCATCAATTGCTAAATTTAATATTTTATACTGTATAAGTGTTGAAATATGAAGCTAATGAAATATTGTATTCCTAGCTGCTAATAAATATACATCTGAACTCATAGTCAAGTTCCCTGATTGCTAATTTAGATTCAGCTGCCCTGGCAGTGCAAAGCAAGTCTACAGAAGATATCATCAAGTCTGCCAAGTTCCCAGCAGCCCACGCTCCAAACCCTGAAGACACACCAAAGATTGAGACAGACTACTGGCCTTGCCCTCCCTCACTTGCTGCCATAGGTATAGTATTAAACCACAGTAAAAGATCAAATACTGCACAATAAAAACTTGTAAGCTGAAGATGCCTGGAAATTCTTTTTTCCTAAAATGAGTGGATAAATAATTACCGTGGCAGAAATTTACATCATTGGGATTTCAGCAAAGGTGTGAATTCCACCATTAGATATTGGAATAAACAGTGTTAATTGCAAAAGATTCCAAATTTCAAATATGACTTACAAACAGGCTTTTTTTTACATATTCTACATTTACCATTTTCAGTGTCTGTCTTTTATGGTATAATCCAAAAGGTGTCTGGATTTACCTATTTTTGTTATAGCTCTCACAATTGACATTTTATTGTATCTCATAGTACAGTCTTTCATTGTGTTATTTTTCATCTAGTATTCTTTCAAAATAAATACATGTTTAATTGTTTCTAGTGTCACTATGAAGTCTGTAACATCTTCATTGCAGTACTATTAATTCGAAAAAATAACCAATTAATTTACAATGATAAATGTTAAAATGTTAAGGTCCTAGATATGTAGGGGAGAGAAGAGTATGTGATATGTTTTGAATAAGATATATGTGTTACTAACTTGTAATTTGCATATTGTAATATAATCCTTAAAATAAATAAAATATATTTTTTACAAAGAAGAGTTATGATCAACCTGTGTATATGTATGTTTATTGTTAATATATTTACGAACTGTTCAGGATCAGATTCACGGCGCAGGTCACGAGAAGAAGAAGAGGAAGAAATACAAAAACGCAGACAGATTCAAGAGGAACACCTCAACAAGGTTCTAATCTAACATTATTCCAAAATGATACCTTTGGTTTTATGTTTGGTTCATCTCATGGGAGGATACAGGGTAATGCCACCCTACTTATTATTTGATATATGTAGAAATGCACTAGATTTTGTACCAGGTAGTTTAAGGCCAGTGCCCATTTCTAATATGTTCATACTACACTAGATTCCAGTGACATCCAATCTTCAATTGCAAGCACTCCTCCACCTCAACAATTGTTTTAAGTATGCAGTACATTTTTCTGTGAGGTCTGTGCATTTTATCATGTAGCTTTGCAATGATAGTGAATAAATAAAAAATCTGAAGTTTAATAACTATGGCTAACAGCTTTTCCAGTTTGTATCTTATATACAGCAGCAAAATATCCTCTGAAGAATTTAAAGTTACGGAATCATTACTATAACACATGCCCAATCTCTATCCATCCATTATCCAACCCGCTATATCCTAACTACAGGGTCATGGGGGTCTGCTGGAGCCAATCACAGCCTGCCCAATCTCCAAATTTCATATAGCCCTTCAAAAATATTTCTGCAAACACATCATTTTAAAACAGTAACATGACATTTAGCAGTACATTTGCAAGTAGCCCCAAATAAACATAATATTGTGAATATATATTTCAGTAATGCATTTGGTTTTTTTAACGTTAATCCTAAGAAGCAAATACACAGTGGAGCAATATAAGAGAATGTACACAAATAAGATTTTGTAAAAGTTAATTTATGTCCTCTATTATGATAATCCAGTCCTTGTATTGTACAACAAGATGTACTTTTCTTGGTTTAGTTTACCCACATACAATGTATATGAAATTCTAATCTCTATAATATGAGTGGGTAGCAATAATAGAAACTGTTTAGCTGCTTTATTTTAATATTGTGTGTGTGTGAATTTATGTGCAAGTACACATGTATTTTACTAATTCTCAAAGATATCAGTAAAACAGATCCAGTAGAATTCTTTCAATGAATTACATATTTAAGGAATTTAGCAGAAATTATGGGAAAAGTAAATTTACATTCAAAACAAAAACCAGGAAGTACTTCTTCATTTAAAGGGTTGTAGGATTATGAAACAAACTACCAAGTTTATATACCCAAAGGGAGAAAATAAGTCATGTCTTTCGACAACCTACCAGGTGTCATCATCAGTGGAAAATGATTAGACATACAGGAATCAAAGGCAATATATAGCAGGTGAAGGGTGGGGGTGGATGGGGAGGTTGTAAGGGGTGGTGGTGAATTAATAAGGCGAGATTCAGAAGGCGCTGGTCTCTCTAATGAAAACACCATTAACAGACACTTGGACTTGAACACAACATATGCAGGCTTAAAAAGAACACCCAAACAATAAAAGAGACTTTATGAATAACACATTCTGAACCACACCTTATTAATCCCCCTTACAACCTCCCTTTCAGCCCCACCCTTCACCTGATATACAGTATATTACCTTTGATTCCTACATGTTTAATCATTTTCCTCTGATGATGACACCTGGTAAACTGTCAAAAACCTATAAATAAAAAACTATTTTAAGATATTCAAGTGACTTATTTTTTCCCTTTGTGGATCTCTAGCTACAAATATACAAACTATATCACAGACCTTTGCTTCCATAAATATATATACATTTAAAGTATATATATATATACAGTATATATATATATATATAGTCTAAGTTTGATAGATTGAATACTTGTGCTGCCTCTGTTTCTCGTTTTAATAAAATTGCAACTCAGACAGCTGATCTTGATATTTCAGATCCAGTCGGGCTTAGGTAAATTAATTTTAAAGGAAGAAATGGAAAAAGAGATGAATCGAGACAGATACTCAAGGAGTCTTTCTTCTCATCGCTGTGATGTCACATATGCTAACTCCTACAAGTCAGGTATGAGAAATAATGAGGTGACGTAGAGTTTGTTCTAGGGATGATTTCAATTCCTGTCATTATCTGACTGTGCAATATTAACTACACCCCTTTCTCAATGTTCCTAATTTTTTAAAGATGAAGGACTGCTTCAAAATTGGGTTCACCATTAAATATACTCTATAAAGTAAACAATGCAAAGGAAACTAAATGAAACACCAGGTTTGGAAAACGGACAGAGAATAGACGTAATTAATCACTTCATTCTCAATACACTCATCCTTGTCTGGGTTATGGTAGCAGCTTTCCAAAATAGACAGACCAGGGGCCTCATGCATAATGGCGTGTGTAGAATTCACACTGTAACATGGTGTGCGGACAAAAGCAGAAATATGCTTACGCACAAAAAAATCCAGATGCATAAATCTGAGCAAACGCCAACTTCCACGTTCTTCCACTCCATAAATCTCGGTCAGCATGAAAAGTAATGCACGTGCACACGCCTGCTGTCCCGCCCCAACTCCTCCCAGAATTACGCTTCTTTGAATATGGAGGCAAGGAAAAACTTACTATTTGTTGGTTTAAACATTGGAATAAACAACAAAAGGAAGTTGATCAAGGTGATCGTAGCCCACCGTCTGAGTGTCATATGAAAGCTTATTAGGGTACAGAGAGAAAAAAAAAAGGCACACAGCGGGGAAAAAAGCACGAAATGTCAACTTTAATCTCAAAATTTCCACTTTAATCATGTAGTTTATTTTGTCATTAAAGTAGAACATCATAAACTTCATCTTAAAATCATTTAATTTACTAGTTTCTCAAATCCCATTGTAACTAAAGTAGCACATTAAATGCTTTGTTTTGTATTTGATCACTACGTGCTTCTAGGCTTTCTCTTCCTCCAACAGGACACAGAATTCATTACATTCATAATAATACAGTTCTCTGAATAATTAAAATACTGAGATGTATATGTAATATCATTTTCATGATGATAGGAGTTAAAGCATGTTATTAAATATGGGAACACAGTGGCACAGTGATTGTTCATGTCTCACGCAAGATACTTGCTGCGCCATGCGCGACCTTCGATGAAATACTTTATTGTAGCAGTACTGCCTCTTTCAAACGTACTAACCCCCAATTCCTGTCCTTACTTTTCTTTCTCCACATACCCAATCGCCACACAATCAGCTCTATAATAGATGTTAAGCCATCTGTAAGCTTAGAACACCGATTCTTCAAAACTTTTAAGGAACATTGAAATATCTTCGTAGTATGTGTTTAATTATTCCATCCATCATTCCTTCCAGTGTCTCGCGAGCACCAGCAAGAATACAGCGCGAGGCAGGAACAATCTGTCAATGGAGTGCCAGCGCCTCGCTAGCGCTGTGGCACCATGTCCTAACATGTTTAATTATTAACAATATAGATTATTTAAATGAAGTTAAAGTTTTATCTGTATAATATAATAAACATATTTTGCTGCATTTCATCTTAAAAATGATATCGTCATCATATGTAAATACACGCTTTATAAAGTGGCTGAGGTTGTGCAATATTTTAACTGTATCGCAAGTTTACAGTGAGGTAATTGTACTTATAAGTACAAACAGTTCTACAAAGAGCACTTGATGGACTGATTGAGTGCATTTATAGTTCTTGGGATAAAACTGTTTCTGAACCACGAGGTCCGTACAGGAAAGGCTCTGAAGCCTTTGCCATGTGAGAGCAGTTCAATAGACAGCATGGCTGAGGCAGCGTATGCTTGATGCTATATACCGATAATTCTCTTTCCAGTCAGCTGCTGTACAGCTGTGATTCCCCACTCAGATACAGTAATATAAATACTCCGAGTGGTGCAGTGAGAGTAATATGGAAAAAGATGATCCGCTGTGGCAACACCTAACGGGAGCAGCTGAAAGAAGACAAAGAAGATGCAGTGAGAGTAACAACGCTAAAGCAGCTATTGTATTTAGAATAGCCAAGTTCTCCTCCGATGTATTAATTACATTAATTAATAACATTAATAACATCTGTGAATTTCCCCTTGGGATTAATAAAGTATCTATCTATTAAAGTATCTATCTATCTATCTATCTAATCATACTTAAAGGCAAATGTGCATACACAACATGTTTGCTCTGCAAATGTAGGATGCAAATGATAAACAGCAGTGGACCCAAAACCTCACACTGTGGCAGCAATTTCTAAAAGATATTATGGGCTGCATAGCCATAAGACTTCTCCAGTTCTACAAAACACCCAGATATCTGTGCAAGGAACATTATTTGGCTCACTACACAGCCAGGTTTGATTCTGTGTTGCTCTTTGTCAAACTCACCACTCCTAAGCACACTTTAAAATGTGTTTTCATTAAATAAAGAAAAAGAAGAAATACCTTCTTATGAATAAGAAAAAGACATGAATTTCCTTCTGTCAGCATGATAATTCATTAGTGAAATCTGTCTTTAATATTTAGTCTTTTCTGTTATAGATCTCAATGCCTCTACATCCAAAACATCTTCACTTCCTGGATATGGAAGAAATGGGCTGCACAGGGTAAGGTGACAAATAATCACATTCTGAAAAAAAAAAAAAATCTTATGGCTCTCTTGATTGGACTTTAATGTTTGCTCAGTGGCTTATTATTCAGAAGTTCTTAAAAATGTTATCTATTAACTAAAATGCACTATTAAGAAAGTTACATCACCTGTTTAAAGAACTTCATTGATGGGTTTAGCCTACATGCTGTGGTGACAGTGCATCATATGTGCAAGCTGCACCAAATGGCAATTTGGCAAGAAATAACAAGGAAAAGGTGTAATGTTTTGTGTTTATGCTTATATATAATTTTAATATAATTAAGTATTTTTTTCAATTAAATTCAGCTTTAATCATATATAGCATATATAACACAGAGTATATATTCACTGAGATAACACTGAGTGCTTAAAAATATTTACACCTACGATACAATAATTCTAAAGCACACAACCTTGCATTTGCATACATAATGATTTAAATTAAACAATCAGTAAAATAAAAAAATATGCAATTGGTTAAAGACAAGTAATATTATAGTAGTGTAAATTCCAATTAGCATAAGAACTGAGACATGGTCAGCTACCAGTACAGTACAGCAATGAAAAAGAATTTCTAGTTGACAGCAGTCTTACTGTTAATTCATTTCTGGGGGGTCTACGGTCTTTTGGCTGACTACTCCACCCCCATTATACAAGTTATTGCTGATGTTGATAATTTGTATAAACTAAAGAAAAAGTATATAGTCTGATCTAATGTCCATCACCATTAATTGCTAAGGTTTCCATTTACTCTGATGTCTCATTCCATGGACATGAGGAGTTGTCTGGAAAAGTAGCAGTAGCAACATCAAGATATTGAGAACTGAAACAGAATAGAAAAGGTTAAATAACAATTCATAATGATTACCAAGCTTTGATTTTTAAGCAGGAAACTAGCAAAATCTGTCATTTGAATAGCCTCATCGTTGATTTAACTGGGGGCTATTAAATAAATTAGACCAAAGATATTCAAAGAAAATGCAGTGACTTAAAAATAAGTGATATATGGTTGGGCTTCATAGTCCTCTTCCAATCCCGTATAACCAAATTTGTAATAATGCTTATTACAGTGCTGGAATTCATAAATATAAAATTAAATAATTTGATAATAATGAGAATCAGTATACCCCATGACTACATTGGAAAAAGTCAGGTTAGAAGATGAATTACTGAATAATTTGATAAATTATTAACATACTGTAAGCTGCTTTAACATTAACCATGAGTTTACCTGAATAATATGCATCCAAACAGTGCTGGATGTTTAGTGAAGATTGTTGTTGTAGATAATCTTTATTATGTAGATCAAATTTCATGAAAAATCTATATATTTGTCACTCCATGAGATTCACAACACACCTTCAAGTTGGTAAGCCAAAACAATGACTTTTTAGGCTATGGAGTTTAGAGAAAATTCTCAAGTTTTCTGGTCATTCATTCTCATTTGGCAGACTGAAGTGGGCTGCCACATTTGTGACTATTTTTTATCATTTTGCAAAAATCATTTTATTGTTGTACCTAAGACATCAGTTCTTGAGCCCACAAAGATGAAATATTCAAAAGTGAAACGTGTACCGTATTTAACTCTTCCCATTAATATTTTCTGGAAAAAAATTGAGTAAAGTCAGTTTTCATATTATTTCTTTAAAATAATTGTAATATTATTTCTTTGTCTCCTAGCCACAGTCAACAGATTTCACTCAGTACAACAGCTATGGGGATGTGAGCGGAGGTCTCAGAGGTAAAACAAAAAAGTTAATAATGTTTTTTACACCTGGCACTCATTCACGGTTGGCTTTTGACTAGAAAAACAGGTCAATGGATAGACTTCCAAAACAAAATTATTTGACAGAAAATGTGCTTTTGCTTAATTATGTATTTAATTACTGTAAATGTCCTAACTTTTAACTTGCTTTCAATATAACTTTGTTATATTAGAATTTATCTGAAACTGGGCGCCACTCAAAGGATTATAAATCCACAGAGTTCATTGTAGCAGTAGAAGAACCATTATACTGTACAGTTAGGGACACCAGTGATTAACTAACTTTAAAATCACAAAGAAAAAGTATGTGTTTTCTGTAACACCAAGGCAGCATCAAATGTGAAAATGGAACGTGGAGGAGGAAATTTGTTTGTAGAAGTGGACTATGAATTGTTTGGCAGAAAAGGATCTTGAATTCACACATTAAGTAAAAGAATAAACAGACATACTCATTGTGAGTAGACTCTCTCTATCTCTGGAGTTGTCCATAATGAGAGGTCTGTGGTCACCTAGGGAATATACTCAAGGCCCAGGATGAAGATTTTCCCATTGAGTGACTAGTCCCCCTTAATGTATCTACAGTATATTTCCCAGGGAGAAAAGCTTTCACTGTAGTTAGGATCTAGCGGGTTGGAGTACCACAAAATGGGTAAAGTTCTCAAAAGTGTACCAGTTAACTACTGAGTGGTGTTTAATGCATACGTTGAAAGTGGATTATGGTTGTACATTACCTGAAAAGTAATGATTTTGATGAGCTTGTGCCAAGACAGCAATCTAAGTACTGAGTTGTCATACACAGCAATTATATTATTTAAACCTGAAATCTATAAAACATTCTCTGGGTGGCGAGTTGGAGTCTGCAGACAGTAAGGCACAAATAGTTTGTGAAGATTTATTAAGAATCCTAGTGGAAGCTTCTGTATGAAAAGATTCAATTTACAACAAGCAATCTCTCTAATACTCTGAATATTTTGAGGTATTAAATTTAGGTACATATAATTTCAGAGATTGATTATTAAGGAAACCTCAGGGTTGTAAGACCACATATTTTTATGGCTTAAGGGCACCATCAGTGTTGTTTGCAGATGATAATGCTATTTGTTGATCTTGACCTACTGTGATAACCAGGGACATTTGAAATGTGAATTTAAAAATATTTGGATTTTTGAGTGAAGGAGTATGCATTTCTGGGTCTTGTTTTTGACTAGATGTGTTGTGTTAAATATATACCTCAGCTGACACATTTTGAGGAAAACAGAAATGAGGCATCTTCTTAGATCACTAGGGAGGACATTACAGGACAAATCCAAGGACATGTTGCAGGGATTATTGTATATTATCTTTACTGACTTGGTAATGTCAGTCTTTTCTAACCTGCCCATCATGTCCCTTACTACAATGTAATAACAATACAAACATGAATGAGTAAATACAGATGTACTATAAGGTTTCATCTCATCAGTAAAAATTTCTAATGTTCTTCTTGAATTCATCAGAAGAATCCTACAGTTTTTTACATGCCTTTAAGACTTTTCAGTGGAACTGGACAAAAAGGCATTGACAAACATTTCAGTAATTTAACACAAATTAGCAATAAATAAATCTGTTGCATTTCCAAAATGAATTTAATTGTATGTACTAATTTGTTTTTTTGTTCTTATGTCTTTCAGATTTTCAGGTATGGTATATAAAAGTGACTTCACTTTTTTGCACATATACATGCACTATCAGTATATGGAGATGCAAATCTGCTTATGTGAAAATGTATATGAATACTGCTAAACACTGTTTAGAAGAAGCTGTATTGAATAGCTAAAATTCTGTGCTTCAGGTAATTATTCCTTTAATTAATTTTTGTTCTCTAAGTGTTTGAAGGTAGAGGGTAGTAGACAATTAGTAATAAACCCGGTACATGAACATTTTTGCACAAATGTGAGTTGTAATCCAAAATTGCTGGACACCTTTCTTCCACAGCCAACATTTTTTATATACACTTGAAACTAATGATGTTGAAATTGGCACAGAGTCTACACAGGATTAAGTGCAACAAAGTGTATGCTAGCATATAGTGGTATCTGTTATTATGTTATTAAATTTACCAACAAACAAGGGCACAATTTATTTCAAATTATGTCCTCATCTTCCTTGTGTAACACTTTGACATTAAACATTGGTCATTAGTAAATGTTTTAAGCATTTTACTTAGACATCTTCAAATATCAGAGAAGTGTATTTTAACATTGCTATCTTAAACATTTTTTTTATTTTCTCTGTGTTATAAAAGGTATTAATCAAGAAGAACTACCTGTGGTGTATCAAATAACATATTTTTCAATTCTTTAGCCTATCCAGGATGGACATGTACCCGTTGCCAGGATGGACAGAGGAGTGTCAATGCCCAATATGTTGGAGCCCAAAGCAAGTATTCTATTTCCTCCAGTTCGGTTTTATCACCCTCTCTATGTGCAAATAAATTATGAAATGAGTAGCTTATGTGACCAAAAATAAATCTGCAGCTTACATTTTGCCTTGACTACTTAGTTTTATAAATGTTTTGAAAACAAAAAAAAATGCAGCATTTATTCTATACAAGGCAAAGCACGTATAATTTTCTTTTGAAACAAAAATAAAAAAGCATGTAATAGTAACCCTTTTAAACAGTCCTTTAAAACAAATAGTAAGTGTAAAAGTGCTACTGAAAGGCATAAGGAACATTAATTAAATAGACAGAAATGCAATATGGATTATGCTTAAAAACAGGAAGCAAACTATGAAAAAGGATTTAGGTGTTTGTGGTAATACAGAATTCTTATCATTGTGATAATTTGAAGGAGAAATAAAAGTAAAAATAAACAATTAGGTTATATTCTAAAATTAATTGACCATATATCAAAAGATGTCATGTTTGTTTCTGGAGTAATATATACAAGTTTATTTGGCACACCACATAAAAAGACACGGTAGCTCTAGAAACTATAGGACAGCAGCTATGTACATCCTAGAACTAAATGGCTTGTCCTACTCTGACAGGCTAAGGGAATTAGACCTGTTTAGTCTTAAGCAGAGGAAGCTGAGTGTCTCCAAATTCTCAGGGGTATGATAAAATTGATTCTGCAGAATTCTGCATGGAATTATGGCTCAGTAAATTAAAGAGACGTTCATTCAAGCCGGGAAGCAGTGCTTTACACAAATAATTGTTGGAATCTGAAACAAACTATAAAGTCTTACAGTTGAAGCAGAAACGTTAAAAATGTCAAACTAGTTCATTGATATATAGGGACAGTTCGGCTATTAGCTAACCAAACAAAAATTGATGGACTGAACTGACTTGTCTCATTTGCCAAACTTGTTATGTTCTTATGTAAATAAAAAATTCCATATTTGTAATATGTATTAATCAGACAAAATGTTCTAATTTTTCTGCAATAGCAATAAATAATAGCATCAGAGTGGACAGGAAGCAACCATTGATAAAACATCAGTCCATCACAAGGCCCATTCATATATACATCTAAAAACTCTCCCATCAGTATAGAGCAGCTATATACTGTATTTACTAGCTTAGCTGACACTTTTTATTCAAAGCGACTTACAAGTGACGTCAACATAATCGAGTAAAGGGGACTGTTTTAAAACAAATGTTATAGGACAAGGTTACAAAATTGTTCATCACAAGTTAGAGGCACAGAACAAAAAACAAGCTGGTTACACTTATTTAGTTACAAGAACCTAACATAGCCATAATCAATTAGACAGAAATTCATAAAACAAGAGAGTCTTCAAATGTTCCTTAAAATTTTGAGGGAGCAGCTGTCCGAATGGAGGTTGGCATCTCATTCTATCAGATAGAGCTGCACGTAAAAAGTTTCTAAATTGAGATTTGATGCCACGTAGAGGTGGCACCACCAGATGCAGTTCATCCACAGACCTGAGAGGGTGAGAAGGAGTATAGGAGCTTAAAAGTGTGTTCATATTAATAGGTTTTGATCCACTGATTACATACTGCTACAAGGAGCCAGTGTAGTGACCTTAAAAGAGAGTGACTTGTACCTGCCTCGACTGGTTGAACAACAGATGTGCCCCTCCATTTTTAATCCATATACTGTATGCATAATTATCCAAAATTATTTGTATATGCTCAACTTTTTATACATGACGTGAAATACTTAGTATCAGGAAATATACAGAGAACATGAAAACTCCACACAGCCAGAAACCACAGCAGGAAACGAAGCCATTGTTCCTGTAACAACCCTGACCACTGCATCACTGTGTAAGTAGTAGTTGTAAATGAATGACCTTTGGTAGCATTTTTAGATTCATTACAAAGTGGGAGCTCAGCAAATACATAAAGGAATTAATTCAATATGAATCTTTAATGCCATTGCTGTTGAATTTGTATATATTTCAATAATTCTTTCCTTTTTAATTTAATTTTGTTGTAATTATTATTTTCTGAAGGAATACATTTTTGTGTTTCAGGTATATCCATATGAAATGCTTATGGTCACCAACAGGGGGCGAGCCAAACTGCCAAGAGATGTGGATCGAACTAGACTGGAGGTAAAATAAGACAGATAGGTAGACAAATAGGTACACTGCAGCTGTTGTTTTTGGAGGAGGAAATGGTGGTTAGTAAGTGAAATGTAACAAACATTTTAGTTGCGGACATTACAATAAATTAGAAAACCACGTAAATACGTGTGAAAAGAATTTGAAGAGTGAGGAAAAACGTTGCTTTTCTTAAGGAAAATTACCAAATGCCATAGAGAAAAAAGATATTTAACAAATTCACAAGAAGTAGCATATGCCCACTAGATGTTAAACCAGTGAAAGGCAACCTTTTTCGAGTCCAAGAATTTTCTTTCGCGGCGCACCTGAGGGACTGCCCATAAATAAAGTCACGACGACACAATATATGGACAATCACCAATAAAAACAGTTAATTTTACAAGTTTGAAAGACATTTTATTAATAAAGGAATCAACGGATAAATCTTAAATTTAATTAATGTGAACGTTGAGATTGTTTTTCAGCACATATGAGATTGATGCGAGGATCAGTTTTCGAAATACAGACGCGCAGTTCCTTGTCAGTCATTTGAAGTCTCTCGTGTTTTTTAGGCTGGAGTTATACTTCACGCGACGCGACACATGCTGCAGCGGACGCTCCTGCTACGCAAGCGTTGTAGTGTTCATACTTGCGCGCGTACTTTACGGAAATCTGGAGGAATCCACCAGGTGGCAGTACAAGATATTATCACGGTGAGAACATGTTCGGCTTCTCTGTGTTGTGAATTGCCTAGAACACCTATTAAATTCTGATGACACCTTACAGCAATATCTCTGAAAATTATGTTTATTGATTAAATCCATCAATTCAGGGATGTGTCCATTCCAGCAAGCATTGGGCACGAGTGAGAAACAGTCCCTTGATGAGGCCTCAGCTCATCGCAAGGTGAAAGCACACACATACACTAGCGTCATTTTAGCGGCACCAGATCCCCAATTCTGCATATCTTTGGAAGGAAACCGGAGCACAGTGTGGAATACAAGCTGGAAATACCAGCAACATAACTCCCTGCGAGACAGCAGTGCTATTGCTCCGCCACTGTGTCACCCTCATGTGTGTAATTAACAGTATTCATTATTTAAACGAAATTATATGTAAAATGTAATATACACACTTTAATGCATTTCATCATGAAAGTGATATCAAGTATAAATCTAAAGATTCTAAATGTGCAGAGAGTTGGAATATCATATATTTAATTTGTTCTGTGTGGTGATCTATTGCTGCTTTCCGCTGCAGTCAGGTCCAAGAAGCTCGTAGCGATTAAAAACTGGGATGACGTTTACGACGGTCTGCTTTAATAATAAAGTAAACTACGAGGTTAAACTGGACATTTCAAGATTAAAGCCGAAATTTCCACTTTAATCACATAATACACGTTTTCACCGTGTTTTTTATTTTTGCAACTTAACAGCAGCAACATAATGTATAGCGTTATACAGTATTTGAACCACTGAGAAAAAAATGCTTGTATTCCACACTGTGCTCCGTTTCCTTCCAAAGATATGCAGATTTGGGGATCTGGAGCCGCTAAAATGACGCTAGTGTATGTGTGTGCTTGAGCTGAGGCCTCGTCAAGGGACTGTTTCTCACTTGTGCCCAATGCTTGCTGTAATGGACACATCCCTGAATTGATGAAATTAATCAATAAACATCCTTTTCACAGATATTGCGGTAAGGTGTCATCAGAATTTAATAGGTATTCTAGGCAATTCACAACACAGAGAAGCCGAACATGTTCTCACCGTGATAATATCTCGCACTGCCACCTGGTGGATTCCTCCAGATTTACGTAAAGTATGAACACTACAGCGCTTGCGTAGCAGGAGCGTCCGCTGCAGCATGCGTCGCATCGCGTGAAGTATAACTCCGGCCTAAGACTTCATTTCTGTAAGTGTTCCGTTATCTGTTTTTCCAACATAAAATATTTTTAATCAACCAAAAGTTCAAAAACAGTAACAATTTTAAATATTTTACAAAAGTTTTCGCAGCGCCCCTAGAAAATTCAGCGCCGCACTGTTAAACTATGCACAAATTCCACGTCCAATCAAAGATCTACAAAGGGAATCTCTTGTAACTGTGCTTCAGTTGTCCATAACTTCTGTATCCTTTGCACAGGAAACTGTTTTAAGACAAAGAGGAAACCCCAGTGTACAACTCTGACTAGGCATTTGTGGACTGAGGATAATAAAATTGTATTATATATACTACTTCCCCTTTGATAGATCATTTATAGTAAACTCATAGGGTGTTATGTTTACCATTGCACCTATTAAAAGAGTGGGTTCAGTGCAGATAAATCATAGAAAACAAACATTAATGACCATCAGAAGAGTTTTGAAACATTCCTAATCAAGTATTTAATACATTTTTCTCTTTAAAGAGCACAGTCTATGTCTTTTATTTTTTTTTCATAAGAAAAAGGACAGACAGGAGTGTATATGTTTATAGTAAATCATTGTCTGCTCCTCAAACTACACACTACAAGTTAACAAACCTGTCAACAAAATGTCTGTGGTATATGTAAGCCAAAAAGTTAGCCTAGCAAAACATTTTATACACTCTTATGTATATAACAGTATAGATCAGTGGTTTTATTATCATGAAATACAAGAGAAAACTCTCAGCTCATCAAGTATATGATTGCATTAAGAAATTAAAGAACAGGACTAGCCCTTAATCTCTTCAGTCCCATAAGTTTTATTTCTGTCTTCAGCATTCACTTTGTTTTGCGCTGTTGAACATGAAGACTAATGTGAACATTTTGCTCCATTATTCAACATGTCTTATGGAATTCATTTTTGCACTTTCTTCCTTGACCTACAATGCACTGTTTGTGTCTCATTTTAATGTTATATACGGAGTGACATTTATTTATTTAAGTCACAGGTAAATCCTCTTTCATTATCCCTTTCTGCCAGCTTAAACCCTTGCAAAAATGTTTTGTTTATTTTCTTGAAAGATTCCCACAATTCTGCCATGGGCATCACTAATTTCCTTACACTGCTGTGATTTAACCCATTATCTGGGCTTTCCCTGAACATCCTATAACTGCTGGATTTTGGTGAATATGTTACGTTATCAAAAAAGACACTACACCCTAATCTAATGTGCAAATACTTTATTCTCCTAATACAGTATAACACATCATAATAAGATAAAAGAGAAAATAAAAGATTTCTAATCTAGGATTTGAAATAAAAAAGAGTTCATATTATTTTCTTTTCATTAAGTGCCTTTTGTGGGTCAGATATTTAATAAGCCTTGAAATGGTGGCCCAGATAGCAATAACTTGAAATGAAAAGGTTAAGGCACCACTCCGGTAATCTCCTTTAATAGACACAAAAAAGGCAGATGACAAATGGCTCAAACAAATAAGTGTCAAACACAAGGACAAGACTTCGAGAGCCCTGTCCTTCACTAGTGTCAGTTTGACATCTGACACAACCTCACAGGAATGGGCCGGATTTATAGGGCTGTGACCAGAAGGAGTGGAGCTTTCTCTGGGTGGCAGGGTAGGGACAGTCGTCCTCCTTGGGCATCGGAGGAGGAAGGAAAGGATAATATTAGCACCAACACCCTTTCATCCCAGGATAGAACAGCTTATTTTACCAGAGTGAAGAAGGTGGTCCCCAGACGTGCATGCATGACAGCCTCTAGACATGTCCATTGAATTATTTTTCAGAGCCATGTAGTGCAATGTGGATTTGTTACAGTATATACAGTATATTATATATATTAAGACCTGTGTGTAACAAAAACAAAGCAAAAATAATATTACTCCTTTGCTTTCTAGGTGTTGTCAGGTTTTGGGTTTTATAGCAGAATCTTCCTTTGGGATCTTAAGTTTTGATACATTGAAATGTCTTCAGCCTTGTTAACAGTAATGTCTTTCTCTGTCACCAGAGACATAAGATCAGAGTGTCATTTTTATCAAATTTTTTATTTAGTTTAGACTTAAATCATATTTGAGTTTGGAAAAACTTTGTTCAGTAGTTGCTGAGTATACAAGCAACGTGACATTAATGTTCACCAATTGAAACAGTGTTGTAAACACTAAATTAGCAATAGACTATTTTAAATTTATTTTTAAATAGCATTGCTTTGGCGCTTATCTTTTTACAGGTGTGTGCTTAATGAAACACCCTTAGCTCTGTAACAGAGCTGACCTGACTGAGCCAAATCACTTTATCTCTTTTCCTCTTACAGTAGGTATACAAACATGCAGACACGGAAATGCATTCTTACAGATGTTTCCAGTTTGAGGAAATTTTTCTTGTTTGCAGTGTGTTTGAGTTGATAGGCATAAAATGTTTTAAACTGTTAAAAAATAGTTGTTTTATTAATCTATAATATTTTTGATAGTGGAGAGTGTCTAATAACTGTAACAAGTCGACAAGAAGACCTAGTTTTACAAGTAAATTAAATATTTGCACCTTATATAAAGACATTACAGCAACCTTCCACATCATAACATAATACAAACCAATAAGAGCAGCACACAAATATTTTTCTTTATTTTTGTATAATTAATAGTAATAATTATCATATAGTTTACGCTGTATTTCCATATGGGATTATAAACAGTAGCCTAGCTTGATATAATTAGGCATGTTGCTAAGGGGGCACTTGGCCAGTGAGGGAAAGGAGTAGGGACTTGACAAACTGTGTCACTCTTTGTGCATTTCCCTGCCTTTTAGTATAGCTTTTAAGATGTCGCAACTTTATGAAATGTTTAGTCACATTGTATCTCACACAGGTTGAATTCTGGATATTTAGAACTTTCTAATTGTTGTTGTTGATGGCACTAAGGTGTGCCTTTCAATTAACATTTTTTCTGCAATTTACTTGCAGTTCTGACCAGATAACTATTCTACTGCATTCTGTTTTTCTTCTCCTGTATTCATGCAGTCGTACGCAATCATCGGATCAAGACAGACAACTTACTTTTTATTAATAACCCTAGACTTTTCAATGTTGCCATCACTACATTTACATTTCTTCATGCTCCTTTTCTACGGTTACTGGAGTAGGCGAATTGTAAAATAGCTTGGTGATATATTTATGCACTAATGACTGTTGTAGCTATTCTTCATCCTGTTTACCATGTTAATCACAGATTGACACAATAATTTGCAGAAGATATATTGCCATGTTGTTTTGACACTAATTATGGTTTGGCACTTGTTCTTCTGTCCTTTTCTACAACTTCATGGCCATCCAATGTATTTATGTAATCCATATTTCTACATCTTTTAGTCACTTGTTATCAAAAGCTTCCATCTGTTTGATTTGGTTCAGTCCTCTAGTTCTCCAGCATCATTTTAATATAATGATTTATTAACTGTGCATTTCATGGAGTGGGTTAAATTATATGGATTTTGGATGGATGTAATTGACTGTTAGGGCAACCATCAAGGTTGAAGAAACTACTAAGGTGGACATCATTCTTGGGAGCATGCATTTTTGATGGCTGTCTATAGTTGTTGAATTTATACATTCAAATATTCAACAAAAATAAGTACCATGTGAAAAAAATCTCCCTTACATGTAACAGTATCAGAGAAAAAGAGATAAATTACTTTAAGGGACTGTTCAAATAACATTTGAACATTAATTTAATTACTGCAAGTTTAAGTATTTAATAATTTGTTTTATTTTTTGGTACCAAGAAAAAAGTAAAAACAGATGCAAAACAATCTATCATTCAGACTAATGCTTGTTTTTCGGTTTTCAGAGACATTTGGCTCCAGATGTTTTCTTTGATATTTTTGGAATGACAATCCAGGAATTTGACAGGTTACCTCTCTGGAAACGCAACGAAATGAAGAAAAAGGCAAAACTCTTCTAAACAATTCAGTGCATGTCTTATTTATGAGCAAAACAATACTATCACTAGAATATTGTTATATACATGTAGAATTTTTTGTGGCAACTTAAATGAAGCAAAAACCAATATAAATATATATTATTAAGTCAATCTGCTTGGCTTTCATCTAAACAGAGGGGCACCCTCATTTGCAAACATCATAATTAGCAATGAGGAAACACACATCATTTATTCCAAGAAACAATACATATGATCTTTCATTTGTGTGCTGTTATATGTAAAGGCTTTGAATGGAAATGGCTTCTTTTTATTCCTTTTATTTCTACTTCATATTGTAACTGCCCTTATAAAGCTGAACTTTACTGGTAGAACCTCATGAACATTTTGAAGCTAATAATGTGTAAAATAATATAGCTGTTCAGAAAGGTATGTCTGACAGCTATTAAAAATTAACATTCATGTTATATATAAGTGCTTTACAGAAAAAAAATAGGAGAATTAAAAATAAGTGTATTATTTAATACCATTTTGCCTACCGGTATTTGGTTACTTGAATTGCATATGTCCCTGGAATTAAAGGCCACGTCCCACAAAATAGAATCTAATACTTTTTTCTCACTGGAGAACAGAATCTAGTGCCATTTAACATTACTAAGTAAAAAACATAGTAATATATTGCAGCATAAGGTTTACTTTTATATGGAACTATATTTAAGATAATACAAGAGTTTTTAAAAATTTTTTTTAAAAATTGTGAATATTAATTAATAGCATACTCAGTAGCTTTTCAAATAAGTCTACATGCCACATGGTGGTGCAGTGGTGCCAGTCTGTAACCTGGCTTTACAATTCATGTAACTACACGCAGAATATTTCGTGTTTTATAAGAGGTTGTCTGGGACCATTTGTAATAATAATGAAAAATCTACAGTCATACTTGTATTTTTCAGTCTCGAGCCTTGTTTGAACTTCAGATCTAAAAGTGTCATTCAGGTATATTAAAAAAAAAAAAACATAAACTGTATTTCAAGCAGGGTTACAGGGAGCCAAAGTGTATCCTAGCAAACGGCCCTAGATGAGCCACTGTCCCTTCACAGGGCACAGTCAGTTTAATGTAATCTCTTTGGATTATGCAAGGAACAATTCATTAAGACTTTTTTAGTGCCCACTTATCTACTGTGTAAAGTGCAAGACATGAACTAACCCTAAATGGGATGCTAGTCCATCACAGGGCAAGCATTTGTTCACTTACTCACATCAGGGCCATTTTATTGTGCATGTTTTTAGGGTGTGGGAGGAGCCATCCATTCATTTTTCTGACACTGCTGTACAGTAGTATAGGATAAAGAGGATATTCCAGCCACATCATGTGCCACACATACTGTAAAACAGCCCCACTCAGAATGCCAACAGGGTCACACATATTAATGTACCAACACACCAGTCACCCCACATACTCAGGATAATATAGAACCACCAAGCAAGCTGAAAAGTCAATATGGCACATGTTAAAAATGTTGTGCCATTAGTACTACCAAGGTGATCACTTTGTTTAGAAGAAGGCAATAGAAAATTAGTAACATGATAATTACTGACCCTCCCCACATCTACCACTAAAAGAGTGTCTACCAGTAAAGGGCATCTAAAGATACTGGTTTTGTGTGTTTTTATTTTATTTTTTTGTAAGTAAAAATTATAGGGAGTTTGCTATGTCATTTTGTTTTATAAACTGTATTTTTGTATAAAAAAGACTTTACAAGATTAACAGTGCTACTGAAATGTTTTATTTTTATTCTTTTCTGCCCAGCACTGTGAAAGCATGGTTTGTGAAAATGACTTTGTAGCTAGATTGCAAATCCAGTTGTGTTTTCAATCTTGTCTTGCTTCAAAACTCTGTTCATTGTGTGTTATCTAACTGTAAATGGGTGGGAGGGAGGGTGGGTGGGATGGGGTTTGTAAAGCTGCTGTATATATACAATATAAAATGAAGTTTGATTGGCTGCCAGAAAACTTCAAAATGAAATGATGGACGCCCACAAAAGTAACTTTTCAGCCAATTCCTCCCTTTTTATGTGACTTCTTATATGTCAAAAAAACAAAAAAAAAAGAACAGAAGAATTACGAAATGCATCCAGAAGCCAAGGAGCTAAATTTAGTCTTTGCATGGACATGGTAGGTAGGAATTTGGAGTGCTGGTATAATAATTTTACTTTGGAAATGTATAGAACCACTTCTCTTACTGAAGGGATTTGCTATTTTTTCTCTATTTGTGAGTTGTGATCATACTTTAATTATTATATTTCTTTTTCAATTCATGTTATGGACAGTATGCTTACTGCTTTCAGGATACATTTATCTAAGGTGCTATCCAGCTCTGCTTTCTGTGGGCACAGAAATGAAAGAGAGCTTTTCGATATTGAGCATTTTAACTTTTTCAAATGATGGGTTTTACCAGAGTGTGTCCAAATGGTGCAATCTTATCTTGCAGAACCGTTCTGTTGATTGGAAAATGCACATTAATTCCATACAGAGTGGGAAAAGGAATTTAGGAAAAGGGTTTATGGAAATTTAGTGCATATCCAACAGACCAGTGCCTTAGGCTAGTCCCAACACAGAAGATGTTGCTTATGCTTCATTTGAACATTTATGTTCTAATTTCTCTCTGCAAAGACAACTTCCTTCTTCACGCACTGCCACCAGGTCATTCGAATTAAAACACAAAACGAGAGGTTAGTGTGAGCCTGTTTTGCAGCATACAGGAACTGGAGCAAAGCTAATGACCGTTTTGGGCCAGGTGGTTTTTTTCTTACTTCTGTGTATTTTTTAAAATGATGTCAACTTTACTTCATATGTTTCTGTCTTGAAGGATCAAGTAGTGACCTGTAGGTCATGCTTGAAATTATCCCTTTTGCAGTACCATTGATTTGATTATGCATTTGAAATGTAGGCAGCCAACAAGTGGCAACAACTCTCGTGGTCTATTTTCAGAGGGCATATATATTCAAATATCGGCATTTTCACTTCCCCTGAAACGCCGGCTGCTATGTTTCACTTTGCAAAATAATCATTCAGCAGCTATGGACAGCGCTGATAGGGAACCAGTTGCTGGAGTATCATTTTTTCAATTAGTATATTGAGCAGAGCATCTATGGTAAAAATAAGCAATAAAACAAAGTGGAAGATACTATTACAATGTAATGTTCTGTTTGTTTATCATTTCGTCCTTCCCACATTGTCATAGCTTGTGAACAGCAGTGTAGGCTTAGGTAAAGTTAAAAGGTTTAGGTCAATGCAAGTTGCCCCGTCTTACCCAAAGACATTAACCTGCAAATGTCTCAGGCCAGCAGTCCACTGAAATGCCACTGTATTTCAAAACAAAGCTGACACTCCTGCCAGCAAAGGAATAACACTGTCCCAACTGACTATATTTATTACTGTAAATGCCAAGCACCTTGTATTATGTAAATTGAGACTGAAATTTTGTGAACTGGAATATTACTAACATTCATTTGACTTGAATCCATTTAAACTGGAACATTTTGGATTCTTTGTTTCCTTCTTTCTCTCTTTTATTCCAAAGCAAATAAAACAACAGCAACTTTGGCAATTGAATAAAATGTGTGCTTGTTTGTTTGCCTCAATGTTACAAATCAACATGTGTCCAATTTCTGATTGATTTCTTGATCGTAAGGTTTATGAAACATGTTTAAAAATGAAGAGCCTGTGCAGGTTTTTACATTAAATGTAATATTCAGAACTATCTAGTAATGATTTTAAGCCTAAAATTGAGTTAGGCTTTTGTTTCTCAACCAGTGTGCTGACTGGATGGTTGCTCCTAAGACTGTACATGAATGCCAACAAATGACATCCAAAAAAGCAGAGGTTTCTCAAGTGCAGCGCACTTCTCAAGTCCAGTTTTCTTCAGTTGTGAGATAGAGGAGTATCGCTTTATATAAAATTTCTGACCAACATTACCTAAAGGTACTGTACCACCCCACCTTCTGCCTGATACTCATCAGCACGACTATGATAAGGATAATGGGAGTATTCCACCACCAGAGATGGTTACATTCATGCGTACAAGATGAGGGCAGGGAGGCATGGAAGGGTGCTGCACTCCTTGAGAGAATGCAGTCGGCCATTGTTCCATAAAATTTGAGTGAAGGAAAAAGTTAGGTTTTTCTTTTTTTTATTTATGTAAACTGCATATGAGTTAACCTGGAAACTCTGAATGCTGACCAAAGGACTGCAAACCTCCACTACTTAATGCTGCTTTTCTACTATCAACAGGAACTACAATAGAGCCAATGGCCTGGTTTCAGATGTGTTTATAGTGCAATCATGAACTCCAAAAGGAGTCTTTACTTGTGTTGTAATTCTGTTCACCTTTAAGAGAATGGCATTTGTTGATTTACTCACATTATACTTAAGAAAGTAACTACTTTGGGTCTGTCTTTTCTTTTTGCTGCTTTTTATTCTCTTCTCGGTGATGTTTTCTGTACTGTTTTATGATGCTCTTCACGCTTATGCAGCATTTTATTACAGATCAAAGTTTCAAAAATTAATTGAATACTTTTTTATGGTACAGAACACAGAAAAAATTGTTACAATTAACAGGTTTAAAAACACTGTACAAAACAATAATGCTTTCTAAACACGCTTCATGTCCACTGGCTGCCTTTTTGAGGAGTTACCAGAGTAGCACAGATAGATAGATAGATAGATAGATAGATAGATAGATAGATAGATAGATAGATAGATAGATAGATAGATAGATAGATACTTTATATCCCATACACAGCAAGAATCAATCAGTCCCAGAAACATAAGAGCTGTTAATCCACCGCCATACACTTGTATCACTAGAACATCCCTCGTCCACCTTCTCTCTTACACGTGGTCCAGCACCCCCAAATACAAATTTGTTCCCAGCCTTCTGTATACAACTTCAAGGCATAAGATATGCAATCAAGCATAACATAATGACAGATAAAGATAATCTTATTTCAGTTTTATTCATTTAAATTAGATGTAACAAGTGAACAGTAGCACTTTAAACATACAGTAAATCCATGATCAAAAGCAAAAGAGACTTCAGAATAATAAGATTAAAGTATGATGCCCACAAATATGCACTGTGAAAAAAGAGAATGCAAATTTCTACTTCCTGTTTTTATTTACAGTATATATACGGTATACATGAAACTATGCTAACAGGGTCACAGTTTTTAGCTTTGAGAGTTATACAGTTTAGGTATCATCCAAATGTATCTGGCCACCTTACGACTGATGTCTGCTTGTGTATCAAGTCATTAGACTTTAGACACAGAAACTTTAAAACATCACTCAATGTGAATGAAAATTAATAGCCAACAGCACTCACAAATTCTTAAATCCTGTTGATTTTGAGAAAAATAGCTCCAGTAGGCTTTGGTTTATAGAGATAAAGTAGCTGTATGCTGTAGGTATATATAGTACATAAGAAAAACATGGTGATGCGGGTCAAACGTTTTGTGTTTTAATGAATTTACATGTTTTAGGCATCTCTGAGTGTGATTTGACCCCTCTCAGAACAGGATATGAGTCTATGGATACAAATAACAAATGAACAAATCATCATAGGGCCCACTCACACAGGTTCAAAATGGGCTTAACAATCAACCTAAGGAGCCCATCTTTGAGATCGTGCAAGGAAGAATGGAGTACCAGGAGGAAAGCACACACAGCCAGAACGTATAAACTATATAAAATGCACCGGATTCAAACCCAGGATGCTGTTTCCATGAAGTGGTTGTACTACCCACTGTGTCACCGTTCTGCCCAGGAAAGTAATCTCTAAACTCAGTAATACGATTATAATAGGGACATTTCCACTTATGCATAGTTAATACTGTAAAACCGATTATTGGATGAGAGTCAGCCATTTTAGTATTTGCCAGTCAAAACAACACATTGAAATCTGCATACATGATGGGATAAAATTGAGCTGTAACTGCACTTGTGATATGGAAGATGTGAGGACTAAGTGGAGTGACACAACAGGTTGTGTGTATTCATAGTGTTATCTACCAAGAACCACTTGCTTCAAGCTGCCGACAGTGTTCTGCAGAAAGTAAAAAAAGGACCCCCAAATGCTATGTTAATCAGACATTTTATAATCAGTACTAATACTCACAGAAATCTGGGTTTTATGTAAAAAAGACATATCTGGTACTGCTGTGCTATTGTTCATCTTATTCAGATGATCTGACTAACCATGGCCAGTGTGACCTATTTGTAGACATTTTTGTGAATCTGTATGTGCTTAATTTTTCACTACAGGTTTCCACTGCATAGTAACAACACTAATGTACGTGTTAGGAAATTAAAACAAACAATATCTTATGTTCACTTTACTACATACCCCAACACAGAAACACAATACCAATGGCCATTCACAAACATTTCTTAAACACGTGAAAGACCTGCAATGCCGAGTGGTGGTTTAGATAAAGCAGTTTTTTCTTAACTCCAAGGAAAGATGTCAGTTAACGTTTTGAGCAGCATGCTGCACTGATGGGCGTAGGCAGTGATAGATGTCAGAGAGCAGAACACAATTACAACTACAAGCTACTGTATCTCCTTGTCTAGTGATTCTGGGATTGTTCTGACTGTTAGTTTTTTCTGTTTATTTGTGAGAGGGACAATATTATCCAAATAAGATGCAAAATCTAGAACGGGGCTCCTTTACTTTTCAGGAAAAAACAAGCTTCTCACTATAGGCTCTAACAATCTTACTTGAAAGACTGTTTTACATCAATATTCATGTTCTAACTTCTACAGATGCTAAGTGAAGTCCTTTCTCACTGGCTACATCACATCCTGGTACAGCACTTGCACAGCTCAAGAGTATAAAGCACTGCCAACGGCAGCACAAAATATTACCGACACCCACTGCCACTGAAAGACAAACAGTGTTACAAAAGACACCCAAAGGTCATCTTGCACAGTTGCTTTTCTCGCTCCTTCCTTCTGGCAAAACATACAGAACAACTGGCACTCTCACCAGTAGATTCAGGGACACTTTCCATCCACAGGGTGTAAGGCTGCCGAAAAATCAATCATTTTATTTATATTTGTTCCATGCTATGTATACTAGTTTGTGTGAGGGTCTTTTGTTGAATTTGTATTATTGACAGCTGTTCTAAAGATACATGCAAGTAACAATTTCATTGTATTATGTACAGTACGTATTATGTATACATGACAATAAACTTGAACTTGCAGTTAATGTTCTCAAAGTGATTTTTTTAATAATATGATATTCTTAAAGTTTAGTAGTCACTGTAAGTTGTTATTATTGCATGGAGCAGATGACTGGGCAGGACTGCCATGCGAGTGTGTGAGTGAGTGAGTGTGTGAGTGAGTGAGTGAGCGAGTGTGTGAGTAAGCGAGTGTGTGAGTAAGCAAGTGTGTGAGTGTGTGAGTGAGCGAGTGTGTGAGTGAGCAAGTGAGTGAGTGAGCGAGTGTGTGAGTGAGCAAATGCGTGTGAGTTTGGTGGGGTGGTTGTCATCGAGTTTGAACCCTGTAAACGGCACTATATAGCGCCTGACCCGACACAGATTGGACACTGGAGGCACGTGTAAAATAAAATGCTTTTTTATTCTTCTTCAGCTGGAGGGTACGTCTTCCCCGTAATCCCCCCAGCCACAACACAGTCCCAAGCACCAGTAACCACCAGTGCAGCACAATCACAAACACCCCTCCTTGGCGGCACCACCACTCCTCCCTCACAACCTTGTCTTCCTCCACCCGACCCTGGCCGATGAGTGGTGGTCACTGGCTCCTTTTATAGGTCACCTGGAAGTGCTCCAGGTGTTTGATCACCAAGATCTGGCGGCACTTCCAGGTGTGATGAAGCTGCTGTCCATATGGGCTCAGGAGTCCCAAACACAGCACCCCCTGGCGGTACGTGCGGGACCCAACAGGGCTGCCCCCAACTCCAATTTCCAGGGAGCCCTGTGGGAAACTGAGGCACTTCACCATGCCAGGGGGGCGGCCATCTAGCGTCCAGGGGGAGGTATTGCACTGTCTAGGGCTGCTCCCCCTGAATACAGTGTGCAGGGGCGTCCCGACTGGGCATGGACGCCAGGCGCCTGTCACAACCCATATTGATTTGGAGTGTCACTTGTGCTTCAAGAGGCTATACCTAATACCCTAAAAACATAATAGAAAGAAAATGTGAACATGGCAGAACATTAAGGTATGTTCTGGTTAACAGTTTTCAAGGTTTTTGTTTAATAACCACACCAAAGAGCCAGTTATCACATTTTAGTGCATTAAATATTTCAGTAATCATAAATACAATTATAATGGAATTCAGTAATATATATTAATCAGAGGTGTAAAATAACAAAAGTACAACTACTTTATTATTTTACTTAAGCACACTTTCAGATATTTGTTCTTTACTTGAGTAAAATTTATTTACCAGTAAGTCCTTGTTACTCACAGACCAAATTATTATAAATTCAGAGAAGCCGCCTGTTAGGTGTGCTGTCAACTTATGGTATAGCTCAGCATTGCTCGGATACTTCCAATAGAATGTTGTATGTCATTCGAAAATAAAAACAGCAAAAGGGCACCTTGTACTGCTCATTTGGGATGTCATTCCCATGCCTCCCAGTCACTGATGAGACGCAGAGTCTGAATGTGCACTTTCACAAAAGGTATATTTGAAAAAAGCACCTGAAGAAATCTCTGCTTTCAAGAATTTATCTTCATATTTAAAGACGCATGTTTCAGTAAGCTTTACCTTCTTCTCTTAAACTGTTGTACATGGAGCCATCAAGGTCACAAAAAGTAGTGTCTTTTTAATTTTGTGCAAATAAGATTTTACGGGCAATATATTGTGTATCATATGTTGTATGCACAAGATTTTGTAGAAGGTTCTTTTGAGCACAATTACTAAAATTCTAGAGGGATCCTGGCCATAAAGGTTGCTGGTTAACTGGAGAAGACAGACTTATGGGTTCAAGTGAGATCTTATAAAGTTTACGATAGATTGTTGCCCCTTGTTATGTGAGAACTAATAAAAGGGATGTCAACTTTTCTTCAAACAGAGTTAAGTTTTTTTACACAGTGAAAGCTAACAGATCACTGCCAATAAGAATCTACTATGAGCCACAATGCCTAAAGAAGAGAAGGGTGGCTCATTATGTGCATATTCTAGTTATGAATGCAAGGGAGATCATGACTACATTTATATTTTGTCTTAATGAATTACTGGAAAATTACTCCACATCTGTTATTCTGTCTTCCACTGAATTGTAAACTGTGTGACATTTATTTTCTCTGAGCTGTTCTTTTAATTAGTCATTTACACGATTCAGCAAAAAGCATTTAAAATTAACAGAATGGACACAGGTCCTGAGCAATCTTCAGTATAACACTGACTCACAGATTTGTAATTGTCATTTTATTTTGTTGTATTGAAGTTGAATTATTGTAGTTTAATATTAATGAAAGTTAGTTTAATTGCTTATATGTGTTGTTCATAGAATTCATCCATCCATTAACCCGCTATATCCTAACTATAGGGTCATGGGGGTCTGCAGGAGCCAATCCCAGCCAACACAGGGCGCAAGGCAGGAAACAAACCCCAGGCAGGGCGCCAGCCCACCGCAGTGTTCATAGAATTTAAACTGTTAATAGGAGTCTGTTAATAATAATAATATATATTATGAGACAACCAACTGATATACATCTGGTTATATTGGAGAGTTAATAATATGCCTTAAGTTTAATTGTGTTCAATTCTATCATCTACATTAGTGCTTGAGTGGGTAATTTAAAGTTAAAAGTGGGTAACAAATTGAACAAGGCAATCACAGCGTTCTAAAGAGAATTCTTGTTAAAGATAACAAAACAATTCTGAAATTGTTGTAGTACTCTTTAATGTAAAATCTATCTTTACTTCAGTGAAGTATGATAAATGAACATACTCGTATTCTATTCTATTCTAATGAACCTTGCACCTTCTCATTATTATAAAATATACTGTACTTTTAATTTTGGTACCTGAGTACTTTTGAAGGTAGATCCTTTTTAACTTTTATTTTTTAACTGAAACACTTCCTTACTTCTTACTCAAGTATTATTTCTCTGTACTTTTTACAACTCTGGTATTAACAGAGCATATATAATACATGTTTTAACTACATTTTACAATATCATGTAGTTAAAAAGAGCCAAATAGGTCTGCTGTTGGCTGAAATATCTTTCATTAGCAGCAAGTTCCAACTCGACTAAAACTGTTATAAAAACTGCATTTTGTTATTGGTCTATGATTAGTTTAGTTAATATGTATTAAACATAAAAAAATTGAAAGTGATCAATAGAGCTAAAATCAGTTGAAGTTTCCAGCTAACATTGTTGGCTGAACCACAATGAATAGCAGGGTGATAGTAGAAGAGAAATACTGAGTCATTACAATCTACAGGCAATGCAGCCATTGGTTTGTTTTTAACGTAATACTAGGGGCCTTTACCCCCTGCACGCTTTGCTCACCAACCCCGGTTTTTGGTTTTCTGGATACACACTTTTAAGATTTTTTTTTCTTTGAATTGTTGCTATTTCATTAGTTTCACTTTTATTTAGAAGTTATTCAACTTCAGTAAAAACAATATTTGGAATCTTTCGTGTCCCAATATGCTGAATCTTTTAAATGAGGTCAGTGAGACTTGTGTTTAATGACTTTGGACCATAATTCAGGATAGGTTTCTCTGTTTGCAAGTTCAGCACAGACAAAACGATCATCATCAGCAGTTAATAATTTTTCTTGCAAAGTAACCAATAAATGCATGTGAGGTAAACTCTGTTTTTGAAATTCTCTGACTTGCAATATTTACATACTTCTGACATATCACATCTGTCCATATATTCGATCTCTATTTGCCTTTTCGTTATTTCTCTGAGTAATAATTTCTCTTTTTTTGCGCTAATGCGATGTTTACTTTCTTTTTTTGACACTGTCGTTTTTTTCTGCTTTCATATTCTGTATCTTGCTTTACATGTGTATCACGCCTACGTTTCTTTTTTGAGTCTTTCCAATTCCACTGTTTTTATTACCTCTAACCTGCTCTGCATGTGTTTGGCCCCTTTTGTTTTAACCTCTTCATGACGTTTTACTTTGTTTTCTACTCTCTTATATTTGTGACCTCGCTTTGTCCTACTTTTTTTTTAATGACACCTTGTCCGGGTGATTACTTTCCCTTTTTCAAGTAATAATTTCCATTTGTTTCCGCTACGGCGATCTTTACTTTCTTTTTTTTATACTTTTTAATTTTCCTGCTTTCATATTCTTTAACTTTCTCCACATGTGTATCACGGCAACTTTTTTTTGAGCCTTTTGAATTCCACCGCTTTCATAATCTCTTACCAGCTCTGCATGTGTATAGCAATGTTTTTGAACATCTTTATGAAGTTCTACCTTGTCTTTTACTCTTTGTCTTTTAATTCTGATCCTGATTGCACGTGCTTTATTTTCAATTCCACTTCTTCCGGGCTGATAAATACTTTATTTTCTGAATTTGCACCTAGATTATTCTTTTACTTTTTTGCATTTTTTTCTCTTCAATACTTTTGAGTCTCTTTTCTTCATGCTGCTCTTTCTTCTTCGCTTAGTCGTCTACATTTCATTTATAACATATTGTCCTTATACGCTTCATATGCACTGAGAGCCTTGGATCTGTGTGTGCTCAAAGCCTTTGCACGACTGAATGTTTTGCTGCTCGTGGTCTTATTTGATATTGGCTGTAAGTAGGGAATGTCTTGCAAGAATCTCATGTTCTATGTCCCCACGAGACGGTCCTGGGTCAATCTCTTGGTACAAAGTCTCATGTTTAAGATCCCAGCGCAACGCTCTGTGGCCAATCTCTTTCGTCTCATAGGTCTTTTAAGTGTCTTCCATGATCTTCACGTGAAGTTCACGTCTCATCTCCCTAGTGTTTCTCTCCAGGATTTTTTTTTATAATAGAGAGATAACTATGAAAGTATTCTTTATGCACAAAGGCTTACAGAGCCACAATGATGGGTATTTGTTCATCTTCAATTAATTTATAGATAAGTGACTTTTTGCTTTCCTTCCTTTTTTACTTTTACGATTATGAAAGCCATTGAACTTAGCTGGTATGATTCTATCATGCAAGCTGCTGATATGAAGAAAACTTTTCATCCAACACAACACTACTAGCACTACAATAATTTGGATTTAGTTTGTCTCCCGCAGCAGCTATCGGATATGTAAAAAAGGGAAAACATATTGAAGTAAACTCCCTTAAGGTAAATTTGTAAAACTAAATTAATATGTAATTGAGGTTGTATTGCATGCTTCTCTATTTTAAGATTGACAATTTTGAAAATTTGCAAATGACTATTAAATTGGAGTTTTTCAAATTTCAAAAATTTGTACAGACTGCTCTATTTGAGATACTGTATCTAAACAAAAATATAAGTTTCCTGACAAATTTCCATAAATAATAAGTGTCCCAGAATATAAAATCTTCAAAATTTATAACTACAGACTGCTTATATTAAGTTTTGCTCAAACAAACCAGGATAAATTATAAGACAACTTACACTATGGGTAAAAAGTTTTAGAACACTTCAGCTTTTCTAGTTTTTCTTTAAATGTAATCAGTTGAAATGCAATGAATGGCCTAAGAGGGTGACAAGGTAAGCAGTAAATTGCCAGAGGTTTAAATTTAAAGTTTAGGCTAGCAATGACTGAGAAAAGAAAATATCAGAATATTATAAATCAGCCTTCTTCAGGGAACAACTAATAGATTATGACTTACAGATGTTCTGCAGCAAGTAAAGTAAATGAAGCCTTTTGAAGCTAACAATTTGCACCGGTGTCCCAACTTCTGTTGATTACTTAAAACTCCTCTGTCTGTGTTAAAGCAGAGTTGGAACAGACAACAACCTCTAAAGTACTACTTGGACAATATTACACTGTAGAAATGTGTAAATTCCAGTGATAATGGCAAGAAAATGACAATTAACACATGAAATGAGACAGAGCATTATTGCTCTTACTGTAGAAGTGTAGGGCTTTAATTAAGAGAAATTGCAAAAAAAAAAAAAATCAAAGCGCCAGTGAGTATGGTGTCCTACACAATCCAAAGGCAATTGGAAATGGGAAGATACTCTGATAGGGAGAGATCAAAGTCACAAGCCAATCAGAAGACAGATTTCTGAGGGTCACCAGCTTGTGTGACAAGTGCCTCACAGCTTAACAGTGGTTGAAAAAAAAACAAGCCACAGTTTCTACTGTGAAGAGGAGACTTTGTGCTGCAGGTTTGACAGGGAAAGTGACAGTAAGAAAGCCATTCCTTAAAGGACAAAATAGGGCCTTAAATACTGGCTATGGACTACTGTAGACTGGAAGAAAGCCTTATGGACCAATGAAACACAATTTAAAATCTCTGGTTCATTATGCCGAGTGTTTGTGCGCCGTTGAGTTGGTGACAGGACGGCTCCTCAGTGTGTGACACCAACTGTTAAACATGGAGGAGGGAGTGTGATGGTCCTGGGTTCTTTAGCTGGAGGCAGAGTTGGTGGCTTGCACAGTGACTAGCATTCTGAATCGAAAGGGTTACAAAAGTTTGGCTATTGTATCAGAAAAGATGGCTACTTTGTTTAATCCAAATTTTGAATACAATTTTGCACACTTAATAATTTCTTGACTTATTTTTTTATTTACCATTGTTTATTTGTTCTATGCCTTGATTTCATGAAACATTAATACATTAAATTGTGTGCATTTCCATAATAAATACTGAAAAAGCAGAGGTGTCCTAAAACATTTCACCAACAGTATAACTAAAGGAGAAATTCACATTGAAAGTATTCTCTTATATACTTTCTTCCTGTATTGCAGCAGTAATTTTTAATTTTCTTTTTTTGAATATATGTACTTTTTGGCAACTACAAAGTAACTAGTGGTTTACAGAGTTTTTTTTTCACATGTACTATCATACATTACCTCAGCCTCTAAGGAAGCTGTTTAACATTATTCCCAAGGTTTATTTTATTGGTACTGTACATTCAGAAGATACCTCAATTTGAACCTTTTCTACACCATGCGGCTTTGGGTTCATTTTGTTCTGGACATGCTTTGCCTCTGTTGGCATGTCAGAGGGCCAGGACTTCATGAAGTGTGGTCTACCTCACTCGAGGAGATAGATAGATACAGTTAGGCCCATAAATATTTGGACAGAGACAACTTTTTTCTAATTTTGTTTCTGTACTTTACCACAATGAATTTTAAATGAAACAACTCAGATGCAGTTGAAGTGCAGACTTTCAGCTTTAATTCAGTGGGTTGAACAAAAAGACTGCATAAAATGTGAGGCAACTAAAGCAGTTTTTAACACAATCCCTTCATTTCAGGGGCTCAAAAGTAATTGGACAAATTAAATAACTGGAAATAAAATGTTCATTTCTAATACTTGGTTGAAAACCCTTTGCTGGCAATGACAGCCTGAAGTCTTGAGCTCATGGACATCACCAGATGCTGGGTTTCCTCCTTTTTAATGCTCTGCCAGGCCTTTACTGCAGCGGCTTTCAGTCACTTTGTTTGTGGGCCTTTCTGTCCAAAGTTTAGTCTTCAACAAGTGAAATACATTCTCAGTTGGGTTAAGATCAGGTGACTGACTTGGCCATTCAAGAATTTTCCACATCTTTGCTTTAATAAACTCCTGGGTTGCTTTGGCTGTATGTTTTGGGTCATTGTCCATTTGTATCATGAAACGTCGCCCAATCAATTTGACTGCATTTAGCTGGATTTGAGCAGACAGTATGTCTCTGAACACCTCAGAATTTGTTCGGCTGCTTCTGTCCTGTGTCACATCACCAATAAACACAAGTGTCCCAGTGCCACTGGCAGCCATGCACGCCCAAGCCATCACACTGCCTGACTCCACCGTGTTTTACAGATGATGTGGTATGCTTTGGAAAATGAGCTGTTCCACGCCTTCTCCATACTTTTTTCTTGCCATCGTTCTGGTAGAGGTTGATCTTGGTTTCATCTGTCCAAAGAATGTTTCTCCAGAACTGTGCTGGCATTTTTAGATGTTCTTTAGCAAAGTCCAATCTAGCCTTTCTATTCTTGAGGCTTATGAGTGGCTTGTACCTTGCAGTGCACCCTCTGTATTTACTTTCATGCAGTCTTCTCTTTATGGTAGACTTGGATATCGATACGCCTACCCCTGGAGAGTGTTGTTCACTTGGTTGGCTGTTGTGAAGGGGTTTCTCTTCACCATGGAAATGATCCTGCGATCATCCACCACTGTTGTCTTCCGTGGATGTCCAGGGGCCTCATGTATAACGCCGTGCGTAGAACTCGCACTATAACATGGCGTAAGCACAAAAGCCAAAATGTTCTTACACACAGAAAAATCCAGATGCAGGAATCTGTGCGTACTCCAACTTCCACGTTCTTTCGTTACATAAATCCCGATCAGCGTGAAAACTAACGCTCGTGCACGCGCATTATGTAACGCCCCAAATCCTCCCAGAATTACGCCTATTTGAATATGCAAATCAATATAAATCGCCCTTAAGCGCAGCCTTCTGTGAAAAGACAATGGGAAAAGCACGGAGAAAATATAAGAATTTCAGCGAATACCAAGTGGAGGCAAAGGAAAAACATACTATTTGTTCAAATAAACCGTGGTATAATCAACAAAATGAAGTTGATCGAGTGACATAGCGTGTTGGAGAAACTTGAAAGCTCACATTCACAAAATCGCACAGTGCCGGAAATAAAAAAGAAGTCACATATCAAAGTTGCCGTGAAAAGAAGAGTTGTAAGCCCACTGTCTGAGTGTCATATGAAAGCTTATTAGGGTACAGAGAAAAAAGGCACACAGTGGGGAAAAAGCACGAAATGTCAACTTCAATCTCGACATTTCCACTTTAATCACGTAGTTTATTTTGTCATTTAGTAGAACATTATAAACTTCATCTTAAAATCGTTTAATTAACCAGTTTCTCAAAATTACATCGTAATTAAAATAGCACGTTAAATGCTTTGTTTTGTATTTGATCTTCTACTGTATGTGATCTATGTGTGTGAATCACTACTTGCTTCTTAAACTGGCTCTCTTCCTCCAACTGGACACAGAGTCCATTACATTTGTGATATTACAGCTCTCTGAATAACTAAAATACTGAGATGTATACGTGATGTCATTTTCATGATGATAGGAGCTAAAGCACATTATTAAACATGTGTTTCATGAGCCTCGTGCTCATGACAAGCATTTATCTTTTGTCGAAATTTGTCGCTGCGTTTTTAGCTGTGTTGTTATTTTCTCTTTCTGTTTTATATTCAATATATATTGGCGTGGCCGCCCCAAGAGTCCTTGCTTTTCTTTCCCCAAGTAACCGATCGCTACACAATCAGCTCTGTAATAGAAGTTAAGCCATCTGTAAGCTTAGCGATTCTTCAAAACGCTTTAAAGAACATTGAAATATCTTCGTAGTACATGTTTAATTATTCTATCCTTCACGACACTCCCAGTGAAGAATATAGATTATTTAAATGAAGTTAAAGTTTTATGTGTATAATTTAACAAACATATTTTGCTGCATTTCACCTTAAAAATGATATGTCATCATATGTAAATACGCGCTTTATAAAGTGGCCCAGGTTGTGAGATATTATAACTGTAGTGCAAGTTTACAGTGAGGTGATTGTACTTATAAGTACAAACCGTTCTACAAGGAGCAATTGATTGAGTGCATTTAAAGTTCTTGGGATTAAACTGTTTCTGAACCGCGAGGTCCGTACAGGAAAGGCTTTAAAACATTTTGCAGTGGCTGAGGTAGCGTGTCCTTAAAGCTGTATACCGATAATTCTCTTTCCGATCAGCTGCTGCTGTGATTCACACTCAGATACAGTGATATAAATACTCCAAGTCGTGCAGTGAGAGTAATATGGAAAAAGATGATCTGCTGTGGCAACTCCTAACGGGAGGAGCTGAAAGAAGAAGAAGAAGAAGAAGAAGAATTGAGAGTAACAACGCTAAAGCAGTTATGGTATTTGGAATACTATGGCTGTTCCCTGGACCATTATATTGTTACGAGTTAATTACAATCAGATGCATTACACTAATAAACAATATGCGGTTAGTTTCTGTGTATTTATAAAGCCGCGTCATGAAAATAATGAGTGGTCACACAAGAACAGTACCATTGCTTTGACGCTGGGTGCCGCCAGTTTGCAAAACCGAGCGGAGAACTTGCGTACGACAAGGCATGAGGTACCGTGGAAAAGTGCGTGGCTTTACGCCAAGTGTAGGTTTTATACATCGCGATTTGAACGTGGAAAAGTTCTTACGCAACATTTCTGTGCGTACGCACCGTTTATACATGAGGCCCCAGGTCTTTTTGCATTGCTGAGTTCACCAGTGCTTTCTTTCTTTCTCAGGATGTACCAAACTGTAGATTTTGCCCCTCGTTATATTGTAGCAATTTCTTTTTAAAGAAGTAATTTAAATAAATAAATACATAAATAAATAAATATACAAACACTATGATCTGAACACACACACCAGAATAACTAAAAAAGAAGAAAATTTAAAAAGAACTGACTTTTCAGTCACAATCACAGTGAGTTATGTGGTGTATTTTTGTTGGTATAAAGGAGCCCAAGTAGCATTTATTGACACACTTCTGCTGAATAATCTGTTGGCCGAACATCCTCAGTGTTGGTGTGTCAGAGAGAGGATGTGTAGCATTGTTCATAATGGAACTCAGGTTTGTTTTATTTCTGTCTATGCTACTACCTCCAGAATTATTAGAAGTATTAGAAACTATTATAGTATTAATTAATTATAATAATCTAAGTAAATGTGGTATATATATGTTTTTGTTGATTAATCTGTGGAAAGCACCTTGAGTTGGATGTGACTGTTTGACAAGGTGCTATAAAAATTATTATTATTATTGATTCAGTGGGCCCATCTTGAAGTGACATTACCAGCCCAGCACACCACAGCACAGAAAATTGCACTGGTCATCAAAAAGGTTTGGAAGGTGTGAAGGATGTCACTTCCCACATTAAAGGAACACAGCATCCTAAGGACAAAGAGCTTGCTCTGCTCCTTCTTTATTTAGTTCCTCTGTGTTCTGAGGCCAGCCCAACCTATCACTGATGTGGAGACTGGAGTACTTGTATGCGTGCACCAACTCTCCATCCACTCCCTGAATATTGACTGGTTGTTCAGGCTCTTTGGTGTGGCGAATGTCAATAACCAGTTCCTTTGGTTTGCTGTTAAGATGCAGACAATTCTTCGTGCACCAAGAAACAAAATCATCTACCTGACTCCTATACTCTGTCTCATTCCACTTATAACTACACCCAATAAATGCAGAATTAACTTAGAATATCTGCAAGTGACATGTCCTGATGTTACTGAACATTTATAGTTGCATAACTAACCATAGGTTTAAGGTACTTTAAGACTGTAGAGGGGAAGAGGAGTGTTTGGTTGGTTCAGAACCAGTATTGCTGGGTAAATTACACAAGAATGTTAAAATCACTGTTATTTTACTCCCTTTCGCATCTTTTATTAAACATACATTAAATATTTGATTTTTTTCACTCTCACACACATAAATTATTTCTCTACACCCTAACTGATTCTCTGCATGCACGCACCCACCCTACTTAAACTTCCCTGCCTCCCTTTGCCATTGTGCATAAAATTTTCTAGATCCACCATTCCATACATTTCAAAATTGCTAAAAAATTTAAATCCACAAAACCTTTGTAGCAGAACAGATTTTATATATTACCTTTTTATCCTGAGCACTTCTCAAATACTGGACTATGGTTCAATAGCGTTTACGTACTTTTATCAGTTGAAGTACTGGAGAATTGAAACTCTGTGTAAAGGAACGAGTATGATTCCTGTTAAGTTTATCTGGGATTGTTTCTGAATGTTATCAATTTTTATTTCCTTTATTAAAACATTTTATCTTTTTCTGTGGTTTTTTTTGCTACCATTTTGTGGCTGCTAATGTAGCATTTTCAGAGGCACTGGTTCTGTGTCTGCATGTTTAAACAAGGCATTGTGTATATGGAGAAGTGTCAGAACAGTAAATAAATGTCAGAATAATTTGAAAACACACTAAAACAAAAAAAAAGTTTGGTTTTGAATCTCATTATTTTTGACTGGTTAGCATTTTACACTATGTTGTAAACTATGAGTACGATGATTCAATATCTGTCTCAGACTTGCTCTGCGACCTTGAGCGTGCCACTTAACCTACAATTATAACATTTCACCAAGCAAGAAACAAACAGGATTGGAGGTCCACCACAGACATCCCCAATTTATGCTATGTAGGTAAAGGTAACTGCAGCGGGCTGGCGCCCTGCCCGGGGTTTGTTTCCTGCCTTGTGCCCTGTGTTGGCTGGGATTGGCTCCAGCAGACCCCCGTGACCCTATAGTTAGGATATAGCGGGTTGGATAATGGATGGATGGATGGATGGATGAGGTAAAGGTAAAGTATGGAAACAACAAATATTAAATGAAAAGCTTTGTTGTTATGTCACACCAGTGTGCCTCCATCATTCATTGGTCTATACTAGTGAGATTTTACTGTTTCTTTTGGGCAAAATATGTTTGACCATGTGTTCTCAAGTTCTGTTTTGGGACGCTGCTTGTCCTTAATTGTCCATATTTGGATGCAACTAATTCACAAAAAGGTTAATTAAAAAGAAAGTGGTAACAGAAAGTTAAGTGATTATAAAATTAGGAGAGAAGGGGCCAGCTAATTAAACAATTAGATGCAAACCTGTCCCTTTGATTTGTGAGACAAGATGAAATAAAAAACATGCAGCTACAGTAGCACCCCTGGACTGAAAATTGAAACCATTGTTCTAGATATGAGAAGGGGACATGTTACATGTAACTTGGAGGTGGGAATTCTTTCTGGTCATGGCCCTCCTACCTGTACAAGAAGACGACAAACAGTAAGTTGACGGTGCCACCTCTAAGTAGGCCTCTGTAAGGCTGGTGACATATCAGCGAATGCAAGAGCAGCAAACATGAGTAGGTTTCCAAAGGGCAGGGTGCTCTGGCATCCGGCACTTATAAGCCATTGCCTCGCACATACCTCTACCATATCCACCGTACAATCGGTCATCATACCTGTGTCCACTGTAGGTTTTGCGGCTACCTGGTGTGCGGAACTGACCACTACCAGCGCCCCTTCGGACTGCATCCCTCTTTCCTTTACAGTACAGGTGTCACCTACCTGTACTGCCGCATCACATCAGTTCTGCACCACGCCGCCTCTGCCACTCTTGTGGTTCCTTCAGGGGTGCCTCAGCTGTCCTCTCCAGCCACCTAATCGTCTGCTTCAGCAGACTCAGTACCTGTAAGAAAGACTCTACGGGCTGGAACATGTCTTCCAGCTCACAAACAGCTGACAGCAGGTTAATATATTCAGCCAACAGCGAACTCAGGCTTCCCTTGTTGATTTCCGTCAGCCAAAAGCCATTGGTGCCATGCGCTTCCTGCGCAGGTGTCTTCAGGTGTCCTCGGAGATCAGGGTGGAGGTTTGCTGACCCCTTTAGAGGTGGGATCCCGGTACACACCCACTACCCTTTTACCTGCTTTAAGGAGGGCTTCCCAGCACCATTGTCTTTCAGCGAGCAGCAGGCCCAGATCAAAGTTGCTCTCACTTGAGCTCACCCCACTGTCGCCCCATGGATTGACATGCTTAGACCAGCAACACTAATCCATCATTTCATCATCTAGGCGGCAGACACACGAAATAGATCATCCCTGGTAACAGCATCTACCTCTTTGCGAATCCCATCTCCCAGAACTTCCGTCTTCCAAGTGGCCTTCCCCGTTCCCACAAGCCCAGCACAGTCTCACAGCAAGCACAACACAATTTCTCCCTCTTCTTTTCTTTCTCTTTTTCTCCTCCACTCCTTCTGTCAAGCTTCGTCTCCCTCCTCCCAACTGCTTGATGACCTACTTCCGGCAGCACTTCTGGGTGTGGCAGAAAAACTGCCCATAAGGGCTCAGCACACGGATCCCAACAGGGCTGTATCAAACTCCAGCTCCCATGTAGCCCTGCTGGAGTTTGAGGCACCGCTGCAACCCAGCCGAGCTGCCACCTAGCGTTCCAGGGGAGGTAACGTTTTGGACATGCTCGTTTCCACGTCCTTCCAGTGTGGAGGCGTCCCAGCCAGGCAAGGGCCCTGGCCCCTAAACCATATTAAAATAATGGGTTTTTAGCAGTTTTTTTAAAATGCTCCAATGGCCTTGCAAATTTCTATCGGTAAACTATTCCAGAGTTTAGGTGCATAACAGCAGAAGGCTGCCTCACCACTTCTTTTTAGTTTAGCTCTTTGATTCTAAGCAGACACTCTTTTGAAGATCTAAGGTTACGATTTGGAGTGTAAGGTGAGAGGCATTTTGAAAAATAAGATGGAGCAAGATTACTTAAGGGTTTGTAAACCATAAGCAGTATTTTAAAGTAAATTCTAAATGACACAGGTAACCAATGTGGTGACATGAAAACAGTAAAGATGTGCTCGGATTTTCTTTTCCTAGCTGGTATTCTGGCAGCTGCATTCTGCAATAGTTGCAGTCGATTGATGTCTTTTTGGATTGTCCTGAGAGGAGTGCGTTACAGTAATCTAGTCGACAAAAACAAAAGCGTGAACTAATTTTTCAGCATCTTGCAAAGTTATAAGGGATCTAATGTTTTAGATATTTCTTAAGTGAGAAAATGCTGTCCTAGTGATCTGATTAATATGTGATTTAAAATTTAGGTTAAAGTCAATAATTCTCCCTAAATTCTTTACCTCTGTTTTGACTTAAAAGCCGAATGGATCAAGTTTATTTCTAATGTCCTCATTATATCCATTTTTGCCAATCACAAAGATTTTTGTTTTCTCTTTATTTAGTTTGAGAAAAGTACTATTCATCCACTCAGAAACATAATTAAGACATTGGGTCAGTGAACCAAGAGAGTCGGGATCATCAGGCGCTATTGATATTTATATCTGTGTGTCGTCAGCATAGCTGTGATAGCTCATGTTATGCCTTAAAATAATCTGACCTAATGGAAGCATATACAGTAATCCCTCGCTATATCGCGCTTCGACTTTCGCGGCTTCACTCTATCGCGGATTTTAAATGTAAGCACGTCTAAATATATATCACGGATTTTCCGCTGGTTCCCGAATTTCTGCGGACAATGGGTCTTTTAATTTATGGTACATGCTTCCTCAGTTTGTTTGCCCAGTTGATTTCATATAAGGGACGCTATTGGCGGATGGCTTAGAAGCTACCCAATTAGAGCACGTATTACATATTAAGTAAAACTCCTCGATGATATAATATGCTTTGCGCGGTGCTTGATTGTTTGCTTTACTATATCTCTCTCACTCTCTCTGCCTGACGGAGGGGGTGTGAGCAGAGGTGCTGTTTGCACAGAAGCTGTTTGCCTAGTGCAATGCCGCTTTATCGCGGTGCTTCCAAAAGCACACTTATTGATTTTTTGATTGTTTGCTTTAATTTCGCTCTCTCTCTCTCTCTTGGACGTTCTCTGCGCCTGACGGAGGAGATGTGAGCAGAGGGGCTGTTTGCACAGAGGCTGTTTGCTTAGAAGATACTGACGCTCCTCTAAAAAATGCCGCAGCAAACTTAAAAGCACACGTATTGATTTTTTGATTGTTTGCTTTTCTTTGCGAGCGCTCTCTCTCTCGCTGTAATTCTCTGCTCCTGATGCAGACACTCTTTTGAAGAGAAGATATATTTGCATTCTTTTAATTGTGAGAAAGAACTGTCATCTCTGTCTTGTCATGGGGCACAGTTTAAACTTTTGACTAAAGGGTGTTATTTCATGTCTAGAGGGCTCTAGTAATGTTAACAGTGTGGGAGAGTTTATAAGGGCTTAAAATATATAAAAATAACTATACAAACATATGGTTTCTACTTCGTGTATTTTCATCTATCGCGGGGGGCTCTGGAACGCAACCCCCGCGATCGAGGAGGGATTACTGTAGATCGAAAAGAGCAGTGGACCCAGGAGAGATCCTTGTGGAAGACCATATAGAACAGAGGTGGGCAAGTGCGGCTTTCAAGGCCTCATGCAGCCTTCGAGGTCTTTTTTTGTGGCTGTCATGAAGGTATCAGTAAAACAAGTGATTGCGGCCTTTTGGCTTGTTCACACTAGACGAAAATGTTCAATGAAACAAACAAAGTAAACGAAGATTCGTTTGTTCTTCATGTTCATACCTGACGGAATGGTCAATGACAGCTAACGAAATACAGCCAAACTGAATGCAAGTTATGCCAATAGTAGTCAAGCTAGATATTTACTGTGGATAGAGTGCATGTGCACTGTAGATTTTTCTGAGTACAGCTGTAATTATTTACCGCGGTAACTAAAGTGGCCAATCAAATGGCACCGAAAAGGATTAAAGTTCAGCATGCTTAAATTTCAACGAAAGTAGTGGGATCCATCATTTCCTCATCTGATAATTATTGTTGTGTTTTACTGTCCATATAATGCAGTTACCACCGTCAAAGAAATCCAAACATGTAGACGATGAAAATCGACAGTTCCGCAGTGAATGGGAGTTGGATTTCTTCATGTCAAACCAAGGAAACTCCATGATGTGCCTAAGATGCAAGACCCAAAGAAGAACATTAAAGATATCAAATGCAAAACAGCACTATGAGAGTTATAAGTCACACATGAAGTACATCAATTTAAAAGATGAGGCCAGAAAGCAAGCGTATGATTCCTTGAACAAGGGCCATACAAAAGAAACATCAATGTTCGCCAAATTCAAATCATCCTCTCACATTTCGAGTCGCCTTCCAATTGGGTGCCGCTGGAAAACCATATATTGATGTAGAGCTATTCAAATCATGCATGCTTGAAGTTGTTCAGTGTCTTGAACCATCTCAACTTCAAAAATTTAAAGATTTACCTCTATCACGAAGGACAATTGCGCCAAGGTGAGATCACGGTTGACTTAAAAAATCAACTGAACAAAATATGTCAAGAGTACTTTGTATTCTGTAGCGTTGGATGAATCCTGCAATACAACAGATACGGCACAACTGCTTATTTTCATCTGAACAATGTCACCAACATTTGACATCCATAAAGAGTTGTTGTCCCTAATCAGTCTCAAATCAACAACAAAGGCACAAGATATTCTCACAGCATTTAACAACACTTGTGTAGAGAAGAAATTGGATCTAAAGAGACTTGTTGCTGTGTGTACAGATGGAGCTCCTGCAATGGTAGGAACAACAGGCAGTTTTGTGATTTAAACAACAAATTCACTCTGAAAATCCAGAATCTCCCACAGTATTGTCACTGCATTGTATTCTACACCAACAAGCTGTATGTGCCAAGTGTGCAACCTTGAACAACACATTGGAAGACGCCATTGGTATTATGAATTTCATTCAAGCTTGAGCCTTCAATCATCCCCAGTTTAGAGAACTCCTCCAAAATGATGATTCAACTGAGAAACAGGACATTTTATATTACTCAAACGCTCGTTGGTTGTCAAGAGAATCCGTTATAAATAGAATTATGAATTGCAAGGCACTATCAAAGAGTTCTATGCATCCAAAGGAGTGTTTGTAAACTCGATAACATCAACTTTTGCATGAATCTGGCTTTTCTCAGCGATCTTTTGAGTGAACTCAACAGTCTAAATAAGCAACTCCAAGGCAGAAATCAATGTCTGTGAACTCTGGCGGAGTATAAAAAATTTTCAGCGCAAGTTGAAATTGTTTCACGGCAACTTTCAAAAGCAGCAGCTCTCCAAATTCTTTCTGTGTCCGAGTAATTTTGCCAGTAACAACCCATCTGTAAAAATACATTTTGATGAGATGAAGTGCTCGGTTCACTAGTCGCTGAATTTGAGGCTCAATTCTCCGATATCTGCATCGATGACAATGTTTTACGGCTGGTTTCAGAGCCACACCTGATGGAACCTGACAATGTGCCAGAGAAGTTCCAAATAGAAATGTTGGAACTTAGTGAAGATCCAAATGCTCAACACAAGCTATCCCAAAATTCAGTGGATTTGATATTTATTTTGGCGTGATGCTCACATCTACCCCATTCTGCGCGAACATGCTCGACGGATGTTAACATGCTTTGGTAGCACGTACATTTCTGAATGTACATTCTCTCATATGAAGTACATTAAAAATCGATACCACACAGTCCTGACAGATGACCATTTGGAAGGCCAGCTACGTTTAAGAACAACAACTTTTGAACCAAATTTAAATGAATTGTCAACCAACAAACACATTCAAAAAAGTAATTGAAAATTACAGAATTTGTGTTATGGATTATTCTTACACTTTTACACACTTTGGGGTAAGTATAAAGTTTAATAATAAATAATTAATAAAAGCATGCCTATATATGTTGTTAATAACTTCATAATGGTGCGGCCTTGTTCGAGTTAAAGCAGTCGTCAGTGGCCTTAGTGCGAAAAAAGGTTGCCCACCACTGATACAGAATATCATGTGTCTTTGAAGTATAATTACTACAACTAACAAAGAATTTTCTACCTGCCAGTGATCAATGGCATCAAATGCGGCACTCGGATCTAGAAGGATGAGAACAGATAAAGAGCCTCTGTCTGCATTTACCCACAAGTCATTTACTACTTTAACGAGTGCAGTTTCTGTACTGTGATTTGTTCTAAAACCTGACTGAAACTTATCAAGAACAGAATGTTTATACAAGTGGTCATTTAGCTGCGTAATGACTGCCTTTTCTAGGATTTTACTTAAGAAAGGCAGGTTAAAAATACATCTATAATTTTCAAAAACAGAGGAGTCAAGATTATTTTTCTTGAGCAGTGGTTTAACAACAGCAGTCTTAAGACAGTCTGGGAAGACCCCCGTATCTAATGATGAATTTACTATTTCAAGAATACTCTAAGTTAGCACATAAGATACTTCTTTGAAAAAGTTTGCTGGTATTGGGTCAAGGACGCAGGTGGAGGGTCTCAGTTGAGGAATTATTCTATATGGAGAGCCGAGCGTAAATGTAGAAAAACTAAACTGATTATCCACTATGAGATATTGAAGGTTAAAATAACAGAATACAACAACATAGTCCGTCTTGAGAGGCGCTGCTCTTTCCCTAGAATTATAAATAACAATGCTAGTAATCCCAGAGTCTTATTCTCCACAATTGATTGTCTGCTAAACCCAGGTAACTCAATGGAATTCCTCCAAAATACTTCCAGGGAAACTAGTGAGGCTTTTGCTGTATTTTTTAATCAAAAAATTAATGATATTAGAAATAATATAGTACATCTCCCCAATACTGATCCTCTTAAACCCCGGTACTCCATTATAAACAAATTAAATTCTTTCACCAAGATAGATTTACCTGATTTATATAAAATATTCCACCTGCGTCCTTGATCCAATACCAACAAGTTTTTTCAAAGAAGTATCGGTGTGCTAATTGATGAGTCTCGTCATTAGATACGTGGGGTCTTCCCAGAACGTTTTAAGACTGCTGTAGTTAAACCCCTGCTCAAGAAAAATAATCTTGACTCCTCTGCTTTTGAAATTTTTAGACCTATTTCTAACCTGCCTTTCTTAAGTAAAATCCTAGAGAAGGCAGACATTATGCAGCTTAATGACCACCTCAATAAACATGCTATTCTTGATAAGTTTCAGTCGGGTTTCAGAACAAATCATAGTACAGAAACTGCACTCGTTAAAATAGTAAGTGACTTGTGGGTAAATGCAGACAGAGGCCGTTTATCTGTTCTCATCCTCTTAGATCAGAGGGCCGCATTTGATACCATTGATCACAATAGTCTTAGAAATCACCTTAGTCAATGGGTGGGCCTTCAAAGACACATGATATTCTATATGATGCCCTAATTGATTAAAGGCCAGATGTCCACATGACTGTCATCATCAAATTCTCCCATGAGAACCCTGAATACAATGAGGACTGATTGAGGTCATTTCTGTTAGGTAGAATGCCTAGAGGGAGCTGGGTGGTCTCGTGGCCTCAGAACCCCTACAGATTTTATTTTTTTCTCCAGCCGTCTGGAGTTTTTTTTTTGTTTGTTTTTTTCTGTCCTTCCTGGCCATCTGACCTTACTTTTATTCTATGTTAATTAGTGTTCCCTAATTTTAATTCTTATTTTGTCTTTTTTTGTAAAGCACTTTGAGCTACATTGTTTGTATGAAAATGTGCTACATAAATAAATGTTGTTGTTGTTGTATATAGATTTGGTAAATCTATCCTGGTGAAAGAATTACATTTTCTTAACATGGAATACCAGGGTTTAATAGGATCAGTTTTGGGGGTGTACTGTATTACTTCTAATATCATTAATTTTGAGATTAAAAACTATAGCAAAAGCCTCACAAGTTTCACTGGAAGTTTTTTTGAGGCATTCTATTGAGTGACCTGGCTTAAAGCAGACAATCAATTGTAGAGAATAAAACTCTCGGATTACTACCATTGTTATTTAGAATTTTAGACAAATAGCACCACCTCTCAAAGTGGACTATGTTGTTGTATTCTGTTATTTTAGCATTCAATATTTCATAGTGGAAAATCATTTTAGTTTTTCTCCATTTACGCTCAGCTCTCCTCCATATTTACTTTAAATCAGACAGGTCTTCCATGGTGTAACAGTGCTGGAGGATTTTTTAACTGTCTTTTCAGGAGCGACTATGTCAGCAGCAGCTCTCACTTTAACATTAAAATTTACCACCTTACTATTTACATTATTATCACTATTGTAGTAAGCACTACAAATGGACTGGTTGCTTAAAATGTTTGTAAACTTTGAAGCCGCACATGAATCAAAGAAGTATTTTTTAACAATATGCTTCTCATTAACTTTATCTATCAGTAGTTCTATATTAAATAGTAAGAGAAAATGGTCAGATAAACTGATATCCATGATCAAACCAGTCACCACTGCCAGGATATAAATCCAGTCTTCTGGAATGTTGAGGCTGCAATGACTGCGTGAATGTGTCACTTGGAAAATACTTATAAAGGAGACTGGATGGAGTTCTGATGTTTAGTGCAGCTTTCTATCAGAACACAATTTGTTTCAGAACTCCTTTCAGGTGTCATCTATGCTTTAGCAGATCAGAGTGGTAGTTTAGTGAGCAATGAATAATTTACATGACTTTTCATCTTTAAAATTACTCTGACATGCTCATTTCCATCAAGTGCTATATTAAATAATGAAGTATGTGGACATACACAGACAGAATTCTTATTAATTTCATCTTATGACAGAGTTGGCATACCGCAAAAAATAGAGAAAAAAGTGACACCACCAGTTTTAAATTCCTTAAATTAACAGTACACTGTAATGTGTAAATGGGAATGATTGAGAGATCCCAAAATGAACTAAAACAAAAAAAACTTCTGTGCCTTATGAGTCAGGATGAAGGAATGTGTTTTTTTGTTCCCAATGGCAGCAGTGACCATCTGGATGCTGAAAATGTTTTTATTCCTCAGCTAAAACTCTTCTTATTTTGTAGTGCACTTTATTGTACACAACCATTTACATAGCATACCCAGCTTTCAGCTGAACTATTTTGTGAAAATAATATGTCAGTGTAGTTAATGAGATAAATTTCACTAAAAACATCATTGTGTTCAATCATTAAACTACAACTTGCAACAGCTGTAATCAGGGTATTCTGTACCCAGAAGAAAACCAACATGGATATGGGGATAATGTGTAAATTATACACGAACAGTGACCAGGCAATTAGAACCCAGGACACTGTAAGGCATCTGCAAACCCATCACACCATCTGTCATTTAAAACAACACTTAAACATATAAACCAGGTCATGTTAAGTCCAGGCATCTACTGAAAACTGACTTGGTATGGATACTTAATAAATAACTAAGTTGAGAATGAACAGCAAAATCCATCACAATCAATAATGTACTGGAAACAGCGCCATTCACAGAATTTAGTATCATACAATGCTTTCCAGTTTAGAGTTAAAGTGAAAATTTCAGAAGTACAATAAAACTGAAGTGTAAGCAGAAGGAATAATTTGAGACATGAGGAAGAGCCGAGAAAGATGCTGATGTGAAGAACAGAGAATATCACAGAATTAAACCATAGAAATAAACTGAACCAGAAGAAGCAGCCGCACATAGCAGAGTCCATTTTAGAACATGATTGCAGGGAGAATATTTAAGTCAAGTCAAGTTTATTTGTCATGTTTGCATCATACAATGAAATTCATATTTGCTTATCTTCTCAGAACTGTTGACAAAAATACAATATAAAAACTATTTAAAAAATAAACAATTATGCAATCTGTACATATACACTCACCTAAAGGATTATTAGGAACACCATACTAATACGGTGTTTGACCCCCTTTCGCCTCCAGAACTGCCTTAATTCTACATGGGCATTGATTCAACAAGGTGCTGAAAGCATTCTTTAGAAATATTGGCCCATATTGATAGGATAGCATCTTGCAGTTGATGGAGATTTGTGGGATGCACATCCAGGGCACAAAGCTCCTGTTCCACCACATCCCAAAGATGCTCTATTGGGTTGAGATCTGGTGACTGTGGGGGCCATTTTAGTACAGTGAACTCACTGTCATGTTCAAGAAACCAATTTGAAATGATTCAAGCTTTGTGACATGGTGCATTATCCTGCTGGAAGTAGCCATCAGAGGATGGGTACATGGTGGTCATGAAGGGATGGACATGGTCAGAAACAATGCTCAGGTAGCCCGTGGCATTTAAACAATGCCCAATTGGCACTAAGGGGCCTAAAGTGTGCCAAGAAAACATCCCCCACACCATTACACCACCACCACCAGCCTGCACAGTGGTAACAAGGCATGATGGATCCATGTTCTCATTCTGTTTACGCCAAATTCTGACTCTACCATTTGAATGTCTCAACAGAAATCGAGACTCATCAGACCTGGTAACATTTTTCCAGTCTTCAAATGTCCAATTTTGGTGAGCTCGTGCAAATTGTAGCCTCTTTTTCCTATTTGTAGTGGAGATGAGTGGTACCCCGTGGGGTCTTCTGCTGTTGTAGCCCATCCGCTTCAAGGTTGTGCGTGTTGTGGCTTCACAAATGCTTTGCTGCATACCTTGGTTGTAACGAGTGGTTATTTCAGTCAAAGTTGCTCTTCTATCAGCTTGAATCAGTCGACCCATTCTCCTCTGACCTCTAGCATCAACAAGGCATTTTCGCCCACAGGACTGACGCATACTGGATGTTTTTCCCTTTTCACACCATTCTTTGTAAACCCTAGAAATGGTTGTGCGTGAAAATCCCAGTAACTGAGCAGATTGTGAAATACTCAGACCGTCCCGTCTGGCACCAACAACCATGCCACGCTCAGAATTGCTTAAATCACCTTTCTTTCCCATTCTGACATTCAGTTTGGAGTTCAGGAGATTGTCTTGACCAGGACCACACCCCTAAATGCATTGAAGTAACTGCCATGTGATTGGTTGATTAGATAATTGCATTAATGAGAAATTGAACAGGTGTTCCTAATAATCCTTTAGGTGAGTGTAAAAGGCAAAGCCCTCACTGACTCATCACTAATTCTCCCATTTTCCATATAGGTGGGAAGCTGAAATTTCTCATGCTCATTCCTTGCAGTGTACTTACAAAAGTTAGGTATGTTTCATGTCCTATTGCAACACCCAAGGGGGTAAACAGGTGTACCCCCTAAACTGTATATATAGATAGGGGAAACCCCTCCTCACTATTTCTGTGACTTCCAATATACGTAGGAAGCCTAAATTTCCCATGCTCATCCTTTACACTTTACTTACAAACATTAAGTATGTTTAAGCGCCGTGCTCTGTAACAAACTTTCGAAAATAATGTCTTCTTTTTGGCAGTTCTCACCATTATGCCATAAGGAACTTCTGGAACTGACCTCTCCTTTCGGTGGTTTCATTCCTTCTTTCCTTTAACAGACAATTTATTTCATAGCAGAGACGCACAAGGGCTGCCTCTGGTCCCCCTTCCTTTTTCCGCACCTACCACGTGGTTGGCTCCCTTCCTATATATGTTAACGATGTCCCGTGCTCATGTGCCTCCTTATTTGCTTCCTTACTTTCCTCAGCTGTTTGTTGTGCTCACTGCTCCCTTCTTCTTTATTCCACCACTTCAAGTGTGGAAGGACTGCTCATTCTTCTTTCAGTTTACCTCAAAACCTCACCCATACTGATTCCAATTCAAACGCCTCCAATTTCTAGTAATGGTCTGCTTCGCTATGACGATAAATAAGTCACAGGGCCAGACTCTAAAAAAGGTCGCCATTGAATTGACACAAGATTGCTTCTCACATGGCCAACTGCATGCTCAAGAGTAAAGTCAGCAGACAGCTTGGTCATTTTACAGCCCAAGGGCAGAACTACAAACATCGTTTACATAGTGATTCTTACAACCTAAAAATGTGCATTTCTCATACACAACATTTACAATCATAAATTAAACTATTTATAATCATCAAATTCACTCTCAATACTAAAATAAGCCTATGACAACTACATTGACAATCATGTTACGTTATTTTTAAAATGTTTCCTTTTCTTTTTCATAACTTATGTAACACACTACTTCTCCACTCCGAAGCGCAGAAATTTTGCTAGTACTGTATATACTGTGTAGATATTGTCAAGCATGGCTGCCTGTGGATCACCTTTATGATTCAAACAATGTATGTAGTACCACTCCCAAATGAGTAGCTAACAGTCTTGACTCTGTAGCTCCTGGAAGATGCCCCCTGTGGGTGAATGATCTGCCCACAGTGCCTAGAGAAGGCCCCGCCCCTTCTAATCAGCACATTATAAATGAGGCATCTCCAGAAGGTGGTGTCGGATTTGGGCCCAAACTTTTCTGAGGACTGAGTTCCCAATCCAAACTGCTAAAAATGAGCATTATTAGTAGAAGCTTCCCCAGAGATGGGCCTATTTGTTTTTTTTTTATTTCAGTTTATGGGGTGCCATTATGCCCTCATTTTTTTGTATTCTATAATTGAATGTGGTGGCTAAGTTGGATCCCCAACTATTGCCCTGTACTTTACTGATTTACTCAGGCATTTACTATATAAACAGGGCTGGGAAATATACCTTATCTTTTATTTGATTCAACATTTTTTTCAAAAATCAATATGCAAAAGCCCATTCTAAATCCATCCATTATCCAACCCGCTATATCCTAACTACAGGGTCACGGGGGTCTGCTGGAGCCAATCCCAGTCAACACAGGGTGCAAGGCAAGAAACAAACCCCAGGCAGGGCGCCAGCCCACCGAATGGCGCACGCACAAACACACACACTAGGGACAATTTAAAATCGCATGTCTTTGGACTTTGGGAGTAAAACCGGAGCACTCAGAGGCAACCCACGCAGACACAGGGAGAACATGCAAGCTCCACGCAGGGAGGACCCGGGAAGCGAACCCAGGTCTCCTAACTGCGAGGCAGCAGTGCTACCCATTGCGCCACTGTGCCACCCCCATTCTAAATTTTAAATAAAATCTACAAATCTTCCAGCGCTCAGAGTAACAATAGGAAGAGGAAGAACAGGTAGAGTTGGCTCTGCAATGATTTGGTTTTACTCAGCATAACAGTATAAGCAAGTGGAACAACTACAGATAAAACCCATTAATGCATATGAAGAGGCCATCCAGGCACATGTGGCACCTTCAATATGCCTTCCTGCCTCTGGGGAAATGGGCCCTACCTAAATGAAGTCTCATAAAATGGTGACCGTTCCGTTGCATATATGAGTGGGAATAATCAGCTGGTTGAGGGAGATAATAGCTGCCGTGACTTACAGTATTGCAAAACACACTTTCTCCTACTTATTTTTTGCCCTAAAAATATGTATACTTTATCAGTGTTCAGATAATACATTAATACTACTAATTTATATCACCCTAGCAAAATACCCGCGCTTCGCAGCAAAGAAGTAGTGTGTTAAAGAAGTTATGAAAAAGGAAACATTTTAAAAATAACGTAACATGATTGTCAATGTAATAGTTTTGTCACTGTTATGAGTGTTGCTGTCATCAAGGATTTGATTATCATTATTTCTTTCAATCAGGTTCGTATTTGGAGGATGTGTTGTGTTCAAGTTACATTCCGTGTTTGTCTAGTCTATCCCTGACCATCTCATCTTCGTTGTCAATCGTTGTAAAGATAACAGGTTTCATTTCATCGAAGTGATCACTACCCAAATCGGTACTCGTGAATCTAAGATGTTTAACAGGCATTCCCGGTATTAAGTTGTGGATTTGCCTGCGAATATTTAGCTGCAGCGTGTCTATGAGCATAATTTAAACTTAATCTTTACACTTTGCTTTCCTATTGATATGTCTACAAAGGCTTGTTCAGATTCAGAGGGTTGTTCCTTTCCTACTGCATCAATAAACAGCTTGTCTTCCTGTTTATCTGAGACATCACACACTGCATGCACGGGTTTACCTTTCCCAGTCCTGCAAAGTCAGTTCATGTGAGCCGCACGGAGTACATACATCAAAGGTTCTCAGCTGTGCTTGTGCTATCTCGTGCGATCTTGCGATGTCCACGGTTTTATTTAATGTTAGCTCAGACACTCTCGCACTTTTGCTGAGTTTGTGCCAAACACTATTCTATCCCTGAACATCTCATCTTCGTTTGCATAAGCACAGTCCTTCACCAGCAATTTTAACTCCGTTATAAAGTGATCAAAAGTCTTGTTTATACCCTGCGTCTTCTCATTAAACTTGTATCTTGCGAATATTGCATTCGTTGTAGGCATGACAAACGCCAGCAGCAGCGTGTCTATGAACTTAATTTAAACTTAAGGATTACACCGTGCTTTGTTTCCGCAGTAGCTGCACTTATGAATATGATTGTATGCGTCACTCGCTTCATATTCTTTTGCTGCCTTCTCAATTGTGTAATGCGTTTTTTGTTCAGCGTTCTTTGGAGCTCTTGCTTGTTCTCTGTGTACTGCGTTCACAGCCAGTTCACGTTAGCCGCTCGGAGTACATGCATCGAAGGTTCTCAGCAGTGCTTGTGCTATCTCGTGTGATCTTGCGATATCCATGCCGATGTCCTTTATTTAATGTTAGCTCAGACCCGGCACTTAAAAATTTCTCTTGCACTTTTGTCGAGTTTGTGCCAAACACTAGTCTATCCCTGACCATCTCATCTTCGTTTGCATAAGTACAGTCCTTCACCCGTGAATATTTAGCGGCAGCGTGTCTATTGGATTGCTGCTGACAGACGGCCTTATATGGGCAGGCACTCAATTGCGTGGGAGGCGTGACAATGAGGGACGCAACTCTGCCTCACATGGTGACCGAGCTGCAGGCTATGGCTGTATATATTTGTAAGTAGGTTCCAGTTATGACCGTTACATGTAGAATTTCAGCCTTCTACCTACACGAGAAGTTAGAGAATTAGTGATGAGTCAGTGAGGGCTTTGCCTTTTATTAGTATAGATAAGATGTGAGACACCCATTCAGTGCAAGCCTCTACCCACCAAGAGTTACTTGTCTGTTATTTTAGATTGAAAATTAAAATAAAGTTTTACTGGGTAGCTGAAAGAACTCCATATACATCAAAATATCACCAACCTCCTCAGGGTTTCTAGTGTCCCTTTCAGATTCTTCCCTGGCACCAGCCATGTAAATTACAACAGCTACATAGTTGAGAGAAACAATTCAAGAAGCTGTCAAGAACAATGAATGCAAAACAGAAGTTCCCTGGATAAAGGCAGTACTTACTATGGTAGTAAATATTATAAAGCTAGCAAAATATCCGCGCTTCGCAACGGCGAAGTACTGCCTTAAAATTTTTATTAAGAAGAAAATTAAACCTTTTTAAACTGAGGGATAATATACCAATAATTATTTGTTAAGGATCTCTTTGTATACCACATTGTGAGTTCGGCCCTCCGGTTGTAATATGACCAAGCTATGCGCTGAGCTTACTCTTGAGCATGCAACGTACAGTTGGCCATGTGAACAGTAATCTTGTTTCAAATCTCACTGTTTGGATTGCTGCTGTCATAATCGGTTTGAGTTTCATGGTTTGTTTCAATTACAACAGTATTTGTAGGACTTGTGTTGAAGAGACATTCGGCATCTGTCAAGCGTTGTAAGTATACAACTGGTTTCATCGATAACTTCACATCCAGCTTTTGAGAGTTTAAACATTCATAAACATCAACGTGTCCACTACTGAAATCGTCACCTGTCAATCTAAGATGTTTAAGAGGCATTGGCAGTTGTCGAAAGGTGTAAAATATTTGGCCATTTCGGTACACTTGAAAGCGACAACTGAACAATTCAGCGGCAGCCATCAACTCACATGCAGAACCATAGGTTAACGGTTAAGCATTTCACTCTTCTAGTGCTCCTGTGTAGTATAATTATCTCCTGTACCATCATCAGTCCACAGCTTGAACCTGTCCCAGTCATTCAATACATAAGACACAATGTTCCTCCGGATATCAAGAGTGAGCCTGATATGGCCGTGCAATATGTTACAAAGAGAATGGAAATGGTAGGTGCCATCTCCGGGCATGGAAACCACTTGGTAAGTGACAGTTCTTTGATCGATGGTGATCACCTCGATAGACATGTTAATGGGGGTACGGTTGGAATGATAAAGAAAATGGGTACCTGAACAATGTAAAGTAAGTCTAAAATACCTACACAATAACTATAATCATAATAAATGAACAATAAAACAGCAGAGAAGCCGTGGATTAAATAAAAAGGCTGTGGTTATCAGTAGGGAGACGTGAATCCCGTGGCAAAGCAAGGAAGGGAATGTAGAGACTGGAGCGATGGACGGCCTTATATAGGCAGGCAGCCAACAACGTGGGAGGCGTTGGGATGGGGGACCCAACGCCGCCTCACATGGTGACCGAGCTGCTGGCTATGGACGCATATATGTACGTAAGTAGGATTCAGTTAGCGTTGGGAACCCGCATACCAAATTTCTTGAAGATGGGCCCATAAGTAACAAAGACCATTGAAAAGTTCAATATGGCGGCCGACAGTAGCATCATACCACCGAAATAAGTACCAAATTTCAGCCTTCTACCTACACGGGAAGTTGGAGAATTAGTGACGTTGGAAAGTTCAATATGGCGGCTGACAGTGGCGTCATACCCCAAAATAAGTACGTACATTGGTTTCGGTTAGCGCAGGGAAGCCGCCTACCAAATTTCATGAAGATGGGGCCATGAATAAGAAAGTTCAACATGGCGGACGTTGTCGACTGTTATCGACCGTTACACGTAGAATTTCGAAATGAAACCTGCTTAACTTTTGTAAGTAAGCTGTAAGGAATAAGCCTGCCAAATTTCAGCCTTCTACCTACATGGGAAGTTGGAGAATTAGTGATGAGTGTGTGAGTGAGTGAGTGAGTGAGTCAGTGAGGGCTTTGCCTTTTATTAGTATAGATAAATACCCGCACAAATCACACAGACTTTTACAGACAAGAAGTACACATACAGAACTATATCATTTTGAACCATTATAAATTATGTAAATCATAAAATAATATATGTATAATATACCTGGTAGTTCGGGCATCTAGTCAGGATACCCCCTGGACAAGGCCATGGGGCAGACCCAGCACACCCTGTAGGGACTATGTCTCCCAGCTGTCCTGGGACTGCCTCGGGGTCCTCCCGGAGGAGCTGGAGGAGTTGGCCGGGGAGAGGGAGGACTGGGCTTCCCAGCTTAGGCTGCTGCCCCTGCGACTCGACCTCGGATAAGCAATGGATAATGGATGGATGGATGGATGGATAATATATACATAGTACATTAATGTATTTTTGATCAACACAGTAATTAATCAAGTGCTTTGTTTTTTACTTATATAAAACAGTCAAACAGGGAAACACAAAGAGAAACAAAAAATGGTTGAAAGTGTTATTTAAGCTGTTTCTTTGAGGCACAGCTATTTATGAAATTGTTACATTTTTGAAAGAAATTCCTTCGCTAATATTACACATTATTATTGTGAGAAAACATTTACTAGGTTTTGGACTCTGTCTAGAAAACAAGTATATATATCTATATGGTGCCGATGGTCAGTCTGTAAGGCAGTGGTTCCCAATCTTTTCTATGCCCCGCACACCTAGAAAATGTTTGATTTATGCACCTGCTACAAAAGTAATATCATATTTGATGATGAAAAGTGAAATTTGAAAATTTTGAACCACATATGTACCGTGGGTGAACAAACTGAACTAAAAAAAAAGCTTTTAACTTAGTGCTTAAAATTTAAATATAAATTGATTCATTTTCCTTTATACATTTAAATTATCTTGTAAAATGTGTCCCCCATGAAGATCAGACACTCTATTGACGATTGCACTGCTAAGCAATGGAACACAGTCAACAAACTTTCTCCTCTGATAACACCTGCACTGCAACCAGCAGGTGTTGCATCCAAATTCAGTTCCCCTTGTTCAAACAGGAAAAAATATTAATCAAATCTCAAAATCAGTAATGTTTGACGATCAGGTCTTGCACAAAATCAACACAAAAACTCACCCTTTTCTATGGATCATTACAAGGTCCAAATTCCATTCTCTTCAAAAGAATTGTTCGAAATTACGAATGCTCCGCCCACAGCAAGGAGAATACGCCTCGGCTTGTTCACGGGTGGCAATTGCTCGTAATGTTGTATTCTTTTCATATCATAGAACAGCAGCACAAACTAATGAATGACCTACAAATGACGGCACACTGCAAGACACAGATTGTTACAGGATGAAGTTGGACGATGCACCTTACTCAATTTTTGCAAATCGCAACGTAGCCTTTCTCTTTTTCGCAGTTTTTCCTCTCTTTTATATACACAGTTATATACTATATGCATTTGATTTACAACTAGTTTACAATAGTCCTGTACTGTTTGAAAGAAGTGAGAAAAGTGACTGTGCAGGATGGTTGAGGTCTTTAATTAAACTGCCATTCATAAGCAGCAGTTATTGTAGTTGTTCTGAAAAAAAGGCAGCTTGGTGCTTATGTTCTATCGAACCACGCAACCTATCGAAATGTGCTTTTGTTCATTGGCAATATACATTTATTCTAAAATAAGTCAATAAATACATTTCTTAAATAAATACATAAAATTAATTAAAACAGACCCTACTAAAATTATTTCTTGTTAAAGCCACTAGAAGCAAATGTATCCAATGCCTCAATCCAATGCCTTTCCCATTTTAATCTCTGTTTTTTTGTCCAGTATTGTTTTGATTGTAAGCAGAACATAACTGGTATGTGCATCCTTAGAAAATACCATAAAAATGTTATGTTCATTTCGAGGTTTTCACTTTTAAATGTGTAAATATTTGCATATATAGCTTATTTCGACAAGGCAGCACAAATCGACAGAACACTGGTAATATTCTGTGCCACCTTCACAACCCTTCGCACTGTTTTACAAACTTGAACCAAGCAGGTGCCATACCAGTTGTGATGCTGCCTGTAAGGATTGACTCCACTGTGCATCTGTAGACGTTTGCGAAAACAGATGGAGAAATGCAAACTGTCCTCAGATATTTAAGAAAGTAAAGGTGCTGATGAGACTTTTTCAGAAAAGCTCAAATGTGTTTTGCTCACTGTAGTTTATCAGTGATAATCACTTTATGAAATTTAAAGCTGCTCACTCTCCAACAGTACCCTCTCTGGTGTAGACATATATGCGTGTCTGCACATACAAGTCTACCTTCTGCTTTCTGACATTAACAACCACCTCCTTAGTTTTGCTTACATTAAGGGTAAAATTATTGTGCTGGCACTGCTGTGTCAGCAGGTAACCCTTTTCTCTGTAAGCTGTCTCATCATTGTTGGCAATCAGACCTATGATGTCATCAGCAAGTTTAACAATGGAGTTGAAGCTGTGTCTAGGAAAACAAATGTATTAATTCAGTACACTTGTGATGCTCACGCTCCGTCATTTGGGAAATATGTAAAGTAGCCAAATAATGGTTGGCGGACTAAATAAAAAGAAAATACACAGACATGAGGAGACTATGAAAACTGCATACATATGGCAACTGTGGAATCTGAACCCATTAACTACTGTACCTCCAAATATATGGGACTCAAACTAAGATTTAAACTCAGACATGTCATTACACCAACAAGGAGCAATAAAATTAACTTCTGGTACCAGATCTGTTGGTTAAGAATTCAACATGACATATAAGTTATTGTTGGGAAGAAAACTACACCTTTTTATTTTTGTAAATGTAAACTAATTAATAATTACAGATCTACTTTTATGTCATTTACAATTAAGTTTCTTTTAAAATATACATCATTTTTAAAACTGTAAAATATTTTCAGATAAACAGATTTCAGATGCCTGTTGGTGGGCTAAAGCAAACATTCACTCAGATAGTAATGATCATAAACTTTATTGAACAGATTACAGGGGGTCCTCGGGTTACAACGTCTCGACATACAACATTTCGAGTTTACAACGCTTACTCCCATAAAAACTTAAAAAAATCGAGACGTGAGAATGATTAAAGGTAAAGATTATTTTTTACACTCATTTTTTTCTTTTACTACAGTACAGTGTAGAGTACAGTATATTTTTGTCCTTTTCCTTTTTCTGCGGCTTAGTTGTGTTTTTATGTTCTAGATTATGATTTTGCAAATGTGTTAGGATAGGAAAGTGACTTAGGCTAAGGTGTGTTTCGACTTACACCAAAATTCGGGTTACATCACCGTTGTAGGAACGGAACTGTGTTGTAACCCGAAGACCCCCTGTACTTGAGTCAATAATTAAACACTGTATAGCATTAAGTTCAGTGAGTTACAATACCAAAGTAAACTTTACAGTGTTGATGGCTCGAACAGCCGACACACATGTGCACAATACATGACCTGCAGGAATCACACTAAGAATGGTATTTAGGTATTCACTTTGACACACACACAATTAAAAGGCAAATAAAGTGTAAAGTATGTTTTCTCACTTGAACAAAAGGAGTTTCCTTTAGCTCAGCTGGATATGCATGTGCTTTCTGAATCCAAGGCCCCAAAGTCTGCAATGACAGCAGCACTTCCATGCTATACATGAAAATGAGAGCAGTATGGTCCTGAAACATTGTTCTAGGTGGAAAAAATGGCTGCTGTTATGGCAAAAGTAAGTGAATAAACTGTTTCTGACAAAATCAGTGTTACCCTGGCAGTCTTCCAAAAAGGTCATACTGTGCCATAACTATTGACATTATGCCTGTCCCAGAGATTTCTTATCATGTAGCAGGTAAAAATGAGGCAAAGAAGAAGGTGCTGTTTGGCCAAGAGTATTGTTCTTCCTCTGGGTTTTCAGCTTTCTTGCTAAAGAAAAGACAGACGCTTGAGGTGCTGTGCATATACCTTTAAATCATTACACATACAGTATAACACATTTTTTAATTGACTTGAATACTGTAACCGATTTCACTGTTTCATCGGCTCTGAATGACATCATCAGCAGTAGAACGAGATGGCATTCTTATTATTCAAAAAGAAACTTCAGTGCCAGCAACAAGGGGTTCAATACAAGGGTGTGCTGGCCACCGCTGCACAATCACCATTCTAGTGTAGCTAATGTGAACATGTCCCTCTAACGATAGTGGGCTACCTAAAAGACAAATTAAATGAGGAAAAATCCAATTGGTCAGGGCTGGTAATAAACGGTATATCCTACTGACTCTAGGAATAAAATTAAATACACCAAACACAAATGTAGGCGAAAGCCTCAAATATTATTTTATCATTAAATTTGCCAGGAATTCATTTTTGAATTATATTTTATGCAAAATATATTTTTATTTTTGTATTGACTTGTTTTCACTGTTTTGATGATTTCATTCCATCACTGTTTTACTTGAATTTTTCCAATTGGCGCTGCCATTTTGTGGATTAATTTTGATAGGCATCCCAGTATTACCCATTAATAGTCACGTAACACTCCGGTGGCATTACATGTATTATCATCAAATGGAAGTTATAAAAATGACAACTTCCTCAGCAAGATATGCAAACTTTGCTATTTAAAGGGATGACTTCCAAAAACAAAAGTAAATATTTGATATATAAAAATGTGTATTTTTACATATAAAAAGTGAAAGGTTATACAGATTTAGAAACTTTATTTATAATTATTTTTAACTCTGGGTTTCATTTTGTTTTTGGCGTTTTTTCTATGTTCTTAGCAACAGTTGATTATTTATAAGAAAGAGAAAGTTAATGTTAAATTTTTATTTAAGTGTTTGCCTAATTTGATCAATGAATATGGCATCCATTTTTCTGACCATTTTATTAACATTGTATGTACTTTTGTGTGATACTTGGACTGTGGAATTATTTGAATATGCATCACACTACAGAGTGCATTCTATGAAATAAGCTGATACTGCAGAACTTTGGAAAAATGCAGTTACACTATTATTTTTCACGTTCCTAAGAGAGATCCTAGTTAATCTCTGCCACACTCCAAATAAAATTCAGTCACATTAGGTTTCTCCATCTATCCAAATAATCATTATAGAATTTGATCAATTCAGCAAAATTACATTAGGAAAAGGCAAAATGGCGGTGAAGTGGTTTAGCACTGCTGCCTCCTGGAATCACATCTTAAACTTGAATGTCTTGTTGTGAGGTAATTTCAGATTTTCCCCACGGGTTTTCATTTGGGTATACAGTAATCCCTCATTATATCGCGCTTCGACTTTCGCGGCTTCACTCTATTGCGGATTTTAAATGTATATATATCGCAGATTTTTTGCTGGTTCGCGGATTTCTGCGGACAATTGGTCTTTTAATTTATGCTACATGCTTCCTCAGTTTGTTTGCCCAGTTGATTTCATACAAGGGACGCTATTGGCGGATGGCTTAGAAGCTACCTAATCAGAGCATGTATTACATATTAACTAAAACTTCTCGATATAAGATATGCTTCCCACGCGGTGCTCGATCGTTTGCTTTTCTCTCTCTCTCACCCTCTCTGACATTCTCTGTGCCTGACGGAGGGGGTGTGAGCAGAGGTGCTGTTTGCACAGAGGCTGTTTGCCTAGAAGATACGGACACTCCTCTACAAAATGCCGCTTTATCGCGGTGCTTCGGCATACTTAAAAATGCGTATTGATTTTTTGATTGTTTGCTTTTATCTCGCTCTCTCTCTGACATTCTCTGCTCCTGACGGCACTCCTTTGAAAAGAAGATATGTTTGCATTCTTTTAATTGTGAGAAAGAACTGTCATCTCTGTCTTGTCATTGAGCACAATTTAAACTTTTGACTAAAGGGTGTTATTTCATGTCTAGAGGGCTCTAATAATGTTAACATTGTGGGACAGTTTATAAGGGCTTAAAATATATAAAAATAACCATACAAACATATAGTTTCTACTTCGCGGATTTTCATCTATCGCGGGGGGTTCTGGAACGCAACCCCTGCGATCGAGGAGGGATTACTGTATTGCTATATATCACCAAAGATTTGTAGGTATGTTGAATTGACCCTGTGTATGTGTGTGTGTTTAAATGATTGTACCCCAAAGTGGGACTTGCTCCCTGTACAGTGCTGGTTTTAGTGGCTAATGCTACTGGGAATGGATTTGCCTTCAGGCAACCCTACATGAGAATGGCCAGGTTTGAGAATGTTGTACTACATTTGTATAGGAAAAGCCTTATTAATCCTTATTATTACACAATAAATTATAACTAGATATGAGTTTTATTAACTCCATCAATAAACAAGTATCAGCGACTTTACTGCTGTTCTTTTAATGTTAACATAAACAAACATTGACTAATGAAATATGAGGTTTTTCTGTTGAGCAAAAGGCACACATCGTCATTTACATTAAGCACAGCAAAATATACAGTGGATGACATTGATTTTTCAAGCTCACTGCTTCCATAGCCACCTTACTCTACCTAATAACATCTCCTCAGACTATTGGATCAAGAATGACAGACATGTTACATCATTAACTTTCTTCTCATTGCTCTCTTATCGTCCTCACAATCCCATCTCTGTGATCCACCAATACTGTTCTTGTATATGAAATTGTGCAGTACATGTGACAACTACAGTAACTGTTGTTAGGTGAATAATGATGCATTCACATAATGTTGTAAAATCATAGATACAACTTCTCCGACTTGACATAATATTGTCACTTTAGCCTCTAAGTCTGAAAGTTGTGAAAATATCTGTAGACCTCAGATTATCTCACTTCACAACCTTTGAATTTTAACATAAAAAACTATGCCCAGATGGCCACTATGACAACTATTGTCAGTTAAAACAAAACCACAGTTTAAAGAATCAAACATCATTAAGACTTCTAAGACATCTTTCCATATTGCCAGCTTGTTTCTCCCAGTATGCCACCTTGATGTTAATGCATTATAATGATTCACTTTCTGCTATGGAACAGGCAGGAAATATGAGTTTCCAGGGAGGAAATTTCAAATGAATGGCCTATGAAATGGTAGCTCCTAGGGGGGACAATTCACAGAAAATAATACTGCTTAAATTAATGTTCTTGTCGCAACTCTTTTAATAAAGAAATATGTAAAATAGCCAGGTCAGCCAGAAACAGCATATTTGTGTTTCATTGTATTTTTGAAAGATGAAATGCATACATGCTTAACTTGAAAAATTTTTAATTATTTTTGCATCTTTTCAGGGCACCATGTTTGTTTTATATGGACACCACTGTTTTGTATTCATACTATGATGACCGTGAATGAGCGGTGCATAATGTCATTACCACGACAATGCCGTGCACTTCCCGGTAATCTGAGATTTCTGATAGGTTCCAAAAAAAAAAACTGTTTTAGCATGCTCTCTTGTTTAGTTCCTAGTTTCCAAATTCCCACTTTTAATGTTTAACTATGTATTAGTTTTGTGACTTGGCTCTGATGATTTCGAGTTTTAATCACCTGGAGCCTCATGTATAATGCCATGCGTAGAACTCACACTACAACAGGCGTAAGCACAAAAGCGGGAATGTGCATATGCACAGAAAAATCCATATGCATAAATCTGTACGTACGCAAACTTCCACGTTCTTCAGCTACATAAATCCCAGTCACCGAGAAAAGTAACGCAACGTGCACGTGCCTGTTGTCCTGCTACGTCTTCTCCCAGAAATACGCCTCTTTGAATGTGCAAATCAATATAAATAGCCCTTAAGCTCAGCCTTCAGTGAAAAGGCAATGGGAAAAGCACGGGGGAAAATATAAGAATTTCAGAGAATACCAAGTGGAGGCAAAGGAAAAACTTGCTATTTGTTGGTTTAAACAGTGGAATAAACAACAAAATGAAGTTGATCGAGTGACAGAGTGTAAGATAAACTTGAAAGCTCAAGTTCACAAAGTCGCACAGTGGCCGAAATAAAAAAAGAATTTGTCACATATCAAAGTCGCCGTGAAAAGGCAAGTCATAGCCCACCATCTGAGTGTCATATGAAAGCTTATTAGGGAACAGACAAAAAAAAAATAGGCACACAGCGTGAAAAAAAGCACGAAATGTCAACTTTAATCTTGAGATTTCCACTTTAATCATGTAGTTTATTTTGTCATTAAAGTAGAACATCATAAACTTCATCTTAAAATCTTAATTTACTAGTTTCTCAAATCCCATCGTAACTAAAGTAGCACGTTAAATGCTTTGTTTTGTATTTGATTTTCTATGTGCTCTATGTATGTGAATCACTACGTGCTTCTTAAAACGGGCTTTCTCTTCCTCCGACAGGACACAGAATCCATTACATTTGTGATATTACAGCTCTCTGAATAAATAAAATACTGAGATGTATATGCGATATCATTTTCATGATGATAGGAGTTAGTTTATTAAACATGGGAACTCTTTGGCGCAGTGATTATTCATGTTTCACGCAAAATGCTTGCTGCGCCATGTGCGACCTTTGATGAAATACTTTATTATAGCAGTGCTGTCTCTTTCAGACGTACTAACCCCCAATTCCTGTCCTTACTTTTCTTTCTCCAAATACCCAATCGCCATATTATCAGCTCTATAATAGACGTTAAGCCATCTGTAAACTCAGAACACCGATTCTTCAAAACTTTTAAGGAACATTGAAATATCTTCGTAGTATGTGTTTAATTATTCTATCCATCTATCCTTCCAGTGTTGCGCCAGCACAAGCAAGAATACAGCGCGAGGCAGGAACAATCCGTGAACAGAGCGCAAGCTCTTATCTAGCACTGCGGCACCGTGTCCTCACATGTTTAATTATTAACAATATAGATTATTTAAATGAAGTTAAAGTTTTATCTGTATAATATAACTAGCAAAATACCCACGCTTCGCAGCAGCGAAGTACTGCCTTCAAATTTTTATTAAGAAGAAAATTAAACCTTTCTAAATTGAGGGAAAATATACAAATAATTATTTGTTAAGGATCTCTTTGTATACCACATTGTGAGTTCGGCTTTCCGGTTGTAACATGACCAAGCTGTGTGCTGAGCTTACTCTTGAGCATGCAACGTACAGTTGGCCATGTGAACAGTAATCTTGTTTCAAATCTCACAGCTTGGATTGCTGCTGTCATGATCGGTTTGAGTTTCATGGTTTGTTTCAATTACGACGGTATTTGTAGGACTTGTGTTGAAGAGACATTCGGCATCTGTCAAGTGTTGTAAGTATACAACCGGTTTCATCGATAACTTCACATCCAGCTTTTGAGAGTTTAAACATTCATAAACATCAAAGTGTCCACTACTGAAATTGTCACCTGTCAATCTAAGATGTTTAGGAGGCATTGGCGGTTGTGAAAAGGTGTAAAATATTTGGCCATTTCGGTACACTTGAAAGCGACAACCAAACAATTCAGCGGCAGCCATCAACTCACATGCAGATGCATAGGTGAAGGGCTTAAGCATTTCACTTTTCTGGTGCTCCTGTGTAGAATAATTATCTCCTGTACCGTCATCAGTCCACACCTTGAACCTGTCCCAGTCATTCAATACATAAGACACAATGTTCAAGAGTGGGCCTGATATGGCCGTACAATATGTAACAAAGACAATGGAAAAGGTAGGTGGTATCTCCGGGCATGGAAACCACTCGGTAAGTGACAGTTCTTTGATCGATGGTGATCACCTCGATAGACATGTTAATGCGGGTACGGTTGGAATGATAAAGGAAATGGGTACCTGAACAATGTAAAGTAAGTGTAAAATACCTAAACAATAACTATAATCGTAATAAATGAACAATAAAACAGCGGAGAAGCCGTGGATTAAATAAAAAGGCTGTAGTTATCAGCAGGGAGACGTGAATCCCGTGGTGAAGCAAGGAAGGGAATGTAGAGACTGGAGCGACGGACGGCCTTATATAGGCAGGCAGCCAACAACGTGGGAGGGGTTGGGATGGGGACCCAATGCCGCCTCACACGGTGACTGAGCTGCAGGCTATGGACATATATATGTACGTAAGTAGGATTCAGTTAGCGTTGGGAACCCGCATACCAAATTTCTTGAAGATGGGCCCATAAGTAACAAAGGCCGTTGAAAAGTTCAATATGGCGGCCGACAGTGGCATCATACCACCAAAATAAGTACCAAATTTCAGCCTTCTACCTACACGGGATGTTGGAGAATTAGTGACGTTGGAAAGTTCAATATGGCGGCTGACAGTGGCGTCATACCATCGAAATAAGTACGTACATCAGTTTCAGTTAGCGCAGGGAAGCCGCCTACCAAATTTCGTGAAGATGAGGCTATAAATAAGAAAGTTCAACATGGCGGACGTTGTCGACTGTTATCGACCGTTATGTGTAGAATTTCGAAATGAAACCTGCTTAACTTTTGTAAGTAAGCTGTAAGGAATAAGCCTGCCAAATTTCAGCCTTCTACCTACACGGGAAGTTGGAGAATTAGTGATGAGTGAGTCAGTCAGTCAGTGAGTCAGTGAGTGAGTGAGTGAGTCAGTGAGGGCTTTGCCTTTTATTAGTATAGATAAACATATTTTGCTGCATTTCATCTTAAAATGATATCATCATCAAAAGTAAATACGCGGTTTATAAAGTGCAATACAGTGGAACCTCGGTTTGCGAGCATAATTCGTTCCGGAAACGTGCTTGCAACCCAAAACTATTCATATAAAAATGATTAATACAAAATATAAAGTAAAATACATAATACAGATTAACCTGCACTTTACCTTTAAAAAGAATCATGGCTGGTGTGAGTTTCTAAACTCATGTGGGATTCCACCCAACGGGATGACACGCGGAAGAGCGTCCCAAAGCAATCACAGTCTCCCAGCGCTGTAGCACTTCAGCGTATAAGCGCATCCAAAAAGATCGCCGTCAATGGGTCATACAAGGAACATTATAAAGATCCCGCTACAATAAATAACAGCGCTGTTGCTGTTTCAAGCTGAATAAAGCTGGTGTTAAAGTACTGAGGCTCAGCTTCGTGTTTTGGGGAGCAAGATGGGGACTCGCACTTCACAGCGCACACACACACAAGCCAAGTTTCCATCCAGTTTTTTGCGACGTTTTGTTATCTGTTTCCATCCAACTGGCTTTTTATCGATAAAATGGTGTGCGTAATGACGTCATCCCCTCCAAAATGAACTGTCGCATAAGTTTTGTTGTATCGCGAAAAAAATCTGCCCTTGAGCTGTTTCCATACATAATTTTGTGTATGTCGCAAATTATCTACCTTTTGTTTTCCACGTTACACCCCCTCCACTAAACAAAGAAACAAAGAAATGGAGAGATTATTCAGACAGTTTTTTGAAATTTGCCAGCTTACTGTTATTTCAGTTTCACAAATAATTGGAATTGTACATAATATCCGAAGACGACAGCAGAATGAAGCAGTTGCTTGTCTGATAGCCCTAGAGCTCGAAGAAAGTACCCCAGTGCGACAAAACCCACGGGTATGGGAGAGAGACGGAATAAGACCTTCTGGGGGAGGTGGTGGGAGATACTTCACAGAAAATCTCTGGCTGCAACATTTTAGAATGACACGGCCGACGTTTGAGATGTTGTGTGGATTCATCAGTCCTGATGTTGCGCCCATCACAGGTTGTCACCGACCACCGGTTGCAACCCAAAGCGGATTGCCATCGCCCTTTACAAGCTGGCATCCTGCGCCGAGTATAGAGTAGTTGGAGAAACTTTCGGGTTAGTAAAACTACCGTCCATCGATGTGTATATGCTGTGTGCACCGCTATTAAAGAAAAATTAATGCGCCGTTATATCAGACTTCCGACTGTAGCGGAGGCCAATGAAATTGCATACCGCAATTCCTTGGTGCATCTTGTGCCACAGATTTACGGTGCGCTGGATGGCACGCATGTGCCTATTCTTCCCCCGACGGAAGGCTACCGCGATTACATTAATCGCAAAGGGTGGCCATCTATTGTTCTCCAGGCCCTTGTTGATGACAGGTGCATGAAACGAGACATTTGTGTTGGCACTCCTGGAAGTGCCCATGATGCAGCTGTGTTTGCAGCATCGGATCTGTACAGGTGAGCCTACCTTTCAACATCCCTTCTCAGTGCGATAACAACTGAATTAGTACTGTAACCTGCTTTCCTTAAGGTTTTAATTAAAACTGAAATTTGAATTAATACAAAATAACAACGTTTAATCAAAAAACTAAAGTTAATATTAATGAGAGAATTTCTCATATATGCTAAAACATCTGCCATTTAATAATAAGAAAAAAATGTTTAGATAATGAAACACACGGTTTATTAAATATTTTGACTGGCACAGTAAATTACCTTTGCGGTTTTTGTATTATTTAGACATCCTGAGAGACACCCCCAGGCTACAGTTGATGTGGAGGGAGTTCAGGTACCCCTTTTAGTAGCAGGAGACCCAGCCTATCCGCTATTGCATTGGCTCATCACGAGAAATAACAAGTCTCTTCATCAGACCATGCGAACCGCTCCGCTATTCTCGTTTTGATTGCACGTGATGAAAATGTATCATGTGACACATTTATTTGCGTTAAAGCCCTTTTTTCCGACAAAAAGTGTTTCCAATGTAGTTTTTGCGACATCTGAAGTATCGATATGGAATTTATGCGCTAAAGTTAAACGGAAAAATATTATGTCGACATGTACAACATTTTATCGATAATTAGCATTTCCATCAGCTAAAATTTGAAGCGCTAAATATTTTTTCGCAAAAACTCCTTGGATGGAAACCTGGTTACAGTCACAATGCTGTAGTAAACAGTATACGCTCGTATGGATGTTGACTATATGAGTGAGGCACACAGACTCAGACGGAGAATAGGAGACGATTGCCAGAGAGAGAGATGGGCGAGCGAGATAAGGGAGAGAGAGAGAGAGAGAGAGAGGGAGAGCGAGAGAGAGACGCACTGGGCGAGCGAGATAAGGAGAGAGAGAGACGCTGGGCGAGCGAGCGAGATAAGGAGAGAGAGAAGAACCATCAGCTCAGTTGTGATCACATGACGCTCAGCAGACAAAGTGTATCCATACTACTCGTATTGAAAGACATCTCTCGTTTACCAAGTAAAAATTTATTAAAAATTTTTGCTCGTCTTGCAAAACACTTGTAAACCAAGTTACTCGTAAACCGAGGTTCCACTGTATTATAACTGTGGTGCAAGTTTAAAGTGAGGTGATTGTACTAATAAGTACAAACAGTTCTACAAGGAGTACTTGATGGACTAATTGAGTATGTTTAGAGCTCTATGGGATGAAACTGTTTCTGAACCGCGAGGTCCGTACAGGAAAGGCTTTGAAACGTTTGCCGTATGAGAGTAGTTCAATAGACAGCATCGCTGAGGCAGCATGTGCTTGATGCTGTATACCAATAATTCTCTTTCCAGTGAGCTCCTGTAGGTCTTTGATTCCCCACTCAGATACAGTGATATAAATACTCCGAGTGGTGCAGTGACAGTAATATGGTAATAAAAAGGTGATCCGCTGTGGCAACCCCTAACGGGAGCAGCTGAAAGAAGAAGGTGCAGTGAGAGTAACAACGCTAAAGCAGCTATGGTATTTAGAATAGTTTATTCCGTGGACCATTATATTGTTACAGGTTAATTACAATCAGATGCATTAAACTAATAAACAATATGAGGTTAATTTCAGTGTATTTATAAAGCCACGTCAGGGATGTGGATCTGAAAAAGAAAGGGTAACCAAACAGGAACAGTAGCACTGCTTGCGTATGGCAAGCATTTAGCTACCGTGGAAATGTGCGTGGCTTTACGCCAAGTTTAGGTTTTATACATCGCAATTTGAGCGTGGAAACATTCTTACGCATCATTTTAGTGCATACGCACCATTTATACATGAGCCCCCTGGTTACAAACTTAGCTCAGTATACTATATCTCTGCTTCTGGTCCCTTATTCTTTAAATCTGTCTCATCCTTTAGACAGTATACTACTTCTGTGGAGTAGTCATATATGCGAGTAGTGTTTATGGGATTAATCCAAGCAGGAATTCTTATACTAGCATTTTAGCACATAGTTATAAAATATATAAAAGGATTATACATCCTTATAGGATGTTAAAAATCAAGAATAAAACTCAGTTAAAACCAGGGTCATTTCCTTCTCTACAGCAAACTTCGGTGCTTCTCTCTCTCTCGCCTTTCTCACACACCCATCATGAGTGCTAAGCAGGGCTGAGACACCAGCAAGCACAGTCCTCTGTTAAATAACTTTCTTTCCACCCAACTCAGATGGTCACTTCTGAGATGCCCAAAGCCCTGCTCCATTATCCGCCCATCATCCTTATGCATCGCTAGGATGACCCTTGAAGCCAATTCCACCCCTGGAGCACCATTCCTCTCACTTGCCAAGGGGCCTCCTGATCGCCCAGTATCCTGTCCACTGCACTGGCCCAAACTACAGGCCGGTATTCCTTGTTCTATCAAACATCACTCTTCAATCCATTACCTTTTCTCTTTATTTCTCTAATCTCTCTTTTCTCTCTTGACCTTTCTCTGTCTTACTCAGACTCCTTTATATTACATGGGTGTAGGTGCTTTGATTAACAGCTTGCAGAGTGTCAATGAGGAAAACGAATGAATGCCACCTAGACAAGTTATGAGCGCGCAATACTAAACCATAACATCTGTCACTAAATGTTCAGATAATATGCTTACATAATACTTTACTATATACTGAACAGCCAGAATTCATCAGAAGCCATCTGAGTATGCACCATATGTACTTTTGGTATGATTGATAATATTATTCCTTCATTTACACTACACATTTATTTCTCAATAATTAATCCACTAAATTCATAAGCCTTATGATTTCATATTGGTAATATTGTAATGGCATTGACAAGTAACACCAGCCAGGGATAAGTCACCCAAGTATGAGCTGGCATTACATCTCCAGTGTCAATGGCACCTATTTAAATGGTAAGCCTGAAAAGTCGAGTGCTTTTCCAACTGGTGAAGCAAAAGGCAAGCGGTCCTTTTAACGATAGCAAGCCTCCTCAAAATGCTATATAAAGAGCAGAGAATCCATCCATTGTGGCACTAAGCACCAACTCTGTAATATATTTTAGTAATGTTTAAGAACAACCTTTTCATCAGAATTTTCTTATTGGTTGAACAGTGGTACTGTGTTAGCAGTGGCCTTTTTGAAATGAAAATTCTAGTTGGGACATGCAGATCTGAGAGGGAGATGTTGTCAGAAGGGGGTTGAATCATCTTGAGAAGAAGTCCACAAGGTGTATATGTGTGATTGACAAGAAGAGAGAAAGACAGAGATAGAGAGAAAATCAAGCACTTATAGAGCAGAACTTACAAAACTTACTACTCTGGTTAAATTATTTGCTTTCATACTGTACTGACTTGGTAGGAAAGCAGATAACTAGTTTCTTGAGTTAAACTGGGAGATGTGTGCAAAAGGGAAAACAAACGAAAATAAAAATAAAACGAATTGACTGAAAACCGGACAAGAGGCAAAATGTCAATCAAGACATTAAAAATAATCACAAAGAGAATTTAAAAAGGTTTATAAGATTTTATCTGCAGATCGGAAAGGGCTGAGTGCAAAATCTGACCTTTTATTCCACCCCTAAGACAACACCCCTAGAACCCCTAGAAACGTGGGACATGTCCCTGACAATGGTAAACAAAATGGCTTTCATAATGGGGCCAATGAGAGAGATTTCCTCCAGTATACGGTCTTTTGCATGAGGAAATTAATTAAAGCCACAGAATTTTGCAATATACTAGGTTGCTGGTTTCAATGATAATTAAATGCCATTTAAATAATGGCATAAATAATCACAATATGAATGTCTAATCAGCATATTGTGATATAGTACAACAACTAAAGGATAGTACTGAAAGATATCCACTTTAATAAAACCCTTGTGTGCGTCTAGTGTCCGTGTGTGTTTCTTCTGGTGAAGTGCGCATGCGCGGGGCCACACAGCACGTGTTCAGTCTCTTCCTGTGCATTCCCTGTGCAGAGAGAGACAGACACACACACAGGCGCGCACGAGTCACACACACAGGCCCGCGCGAGTCACACACACGCACACACAGACTTGCGCGCATCGCACACGCACACGCACACGCACACGCGACAGACAGACACAGACATATACACACACACACACACAGGCGAGAGACAGACAGACACACACACACACACACAGAGGCGCGCGCTTAAGAGACACACACGCGAGAAACACACACACACAGGGGCACGTGTGCATTGTTGCAATGTTACTTTTCTTGGTTGTTTATTAAATTACAGATTTTTGAAATGTTCATTTTTTACCCTGTGCTTAAAACTCATTAAAAAAAGAGTTTTTAGCGAGCGGGTCATAAGGCTATAGTGCAAATTCTTGCAGTGTTAGTTTTCTCTGTTGTTCAAGGTTTTCTTAGTGTTATTCAATGTTTTTACATTTAGTTTACTATTACCCTGTGCTTTCTATGGTATAGTTAACTATATTTGTTCTTAAAAACTTAAAAATATATATATTTACATACAGTTCATACGGTCTGGAACGGATTAATTGTATTTACATACAATCCTATGGGCGAAATTACTTCGGTTCATGACCAAATTGGGTTACAACCAGAGTTTTGGAACAAATTATGGTCGTGAACCGAGGTTCCACTGTATTACTGTCAGACAAAATTACAGGCATTTTATGGAAATACAAACCAGTATTACTGAGAGAGAAAATTAAAGGCACACAATACAGTGACACATATTACAGCCACATACAAGGTCCCTTGCCATTTAATATAGACTGTTCATACAAATGTTTATGCACTACTGTTCTAGCGCCTGTTATTTTAACGGGCTTAATGTCTAGTCTCAATATAAACATCAAATTCTCAATACTGAAAGCAGAAACAAACAAATATTCATAAATTATAATGGCAAAGTGCTAAATTGTATTATACATAAGTAATTGACATGATTCACAGTAATGACAATTACTCTAAAATAGTGAGATCTGCAAATTCACACATCATAAAAAATCAATCAATGTGTCATTAAAATGTTTCTTGTCTTCAAACCCCAAGTCAGAACATAAGCAAAGGTATGACTACAACACTACAAAGGTTCAATGGTCTGCCCAAGTAACCCAGAAACAAGCTAGTGGTGCCAGACACAAAGAAAATTTCACATGCTCCAAAAAGAAACATTTTTCTACATAAGATATTGCATTGAGCATAACAGGGAAAATTTGAAAACATGATTATGATAACAAATATGAGTTTCCATAAACATTTTAACAACATGCTAAGTTACTGATGCAATTATACTACTTAATTCATTTTTACATAACCCAACCCTCTGCTGGGGTATGGGGGGTAGTCCCTTAATGCACAGATAACACTGGCTATTATTCATTACCAGCAAAATACCCGTGCTTGGCAGCGGAGAAATAGTGTGTTAAAGAAGTTATGAAAAAGGAAACATTTTAAAAATAACGTAACATGATTGTCAATGTAATAGTTTTGTCACTGTTATGAGTGTTGCTGTCATCAAGGATTTGATTATCATTATTTCTTTCAATCAGGTTCGTATTTGGAGGATGTGTTGTGTTCAAGTCAAGGTTATTATAGTTAACGAAAACTAAAATCAAAACTGAAACTATTATTAAAAAAAACATTTTCGTAAACTGAAATAAAATAATTAACAAAACCGAAATGAAAAACTAAAACTAAACGAAACTATTAAAGTAGCTGGAAAAACTAACTGAAATAAAATAATAATTTACTAAAATATTTGTAGTTTTCGTTTTTGAATGAATATTCTTGCCGTTAGTCTTTAACCCTTGTAAGTTTTAACTCTAAAACAGAAAGTCATCCACCACGAGCCGCCCGCATATATTCATCCAGTGAACGGCAGCTGGTGAAGGAGGGCGGCAGTTCACACAGCATTTGCGGTGACAGAGCAAGCTGAGTGCGGGTGCATAAAGCATGTGAAATAGAAAGCGATTTGCGTGCCGCCTTTCTTTGTGCTTTTTGTGTATCAAGATGTAATTCAAATGGCTGAAATCAGAATGTGCTGGTCAATAAAACGTTTACCATAGAAAAATCACAAGTGAGTAACGTTTCAGTTTATTTCTCAGGTGTCTGCTATTTGTTGACAGCAATTCACCTGCCACTTAGCACAGGACAAATCGTTTTACTTTCTCATATACGAAGTATACAGAAAGTATAGTAATCATGAAAAAATTCGACCTTGATATTTTGATGAATCTTGACGTTATAGACTAACAGTGTCCAACAATACTGTTTTTGGAATTGCGTGTGTGCGCGTCTCTGTGCGTGTGTAAACACGTTATCTCAAAAACGTAGATAGATGGATGAAATTCGGCATGTGGTTGTTACACCACAATTGTAGATCTGTATTAACTTTTGGGCCAAATCCATCACCCAGAAGTGGTACTTTATCTGAACACATACTCAACTTTTTTTATTTATACAGCTGCAGAGTCCGATTTATTCAACTTTACTTTTTAATAATTGTTCAATATATTATTAATTTGATTTGTTGTTGATGGTAATGTACATAATATTAAAATATAATCATTGTCTTGCAGTTTACTCCTCAAATATCCATCCCCATATCTGAGTATACAAGAAAGTCAGGGGAGACCACTCCGGATTTTAAAATAAAACAGCGCCGATCGAGAGACTGACTAGGTCTTCATACAAGATCAGCATATTGTTACTGACCAATCACTTTTGCTTTAAAAACATTGTTTAAAAACGAAGCGATACAAACAAAGGTAGGGAGTCTGACAAGTAATGAAAAACTACTAGTGGGTTTTTGTATTTATTCCATATTTATTAATTTATCTTTTTTAGTTCATATTCACAACTCAAAATCCCTAATATTGTGAAAGTAATCCATTAGCAGAATATTTTAAAATATTTGTCTCCCTTTTTCAATGTTTTTCTCTCTCCCAAAATAGATAGTTGAAATATCATATTCTTTTGTTTTAACATCAGCCTTATCATATATATTGCATACCAGGGATTTTTCCTGCCTTGCATCCAAACCTGCCGCGGTAGGCTCCAGGTTTTCTGAAATCCCTCTGGATAAACAGGTTTAGATAATGTATATATTGTTCCTAATCTCAGACGCTGTCTCTGTTGTTTTGTGCCTGTCCATACTCTTATTACCTGCTCTTGCCCTGCTCATTATGGGTTTACTGTTCTTATGGTGGGCTATTCAAGACTCACCACACTAACCTTGACACTACATGCTTATTGTTCTTTGTTTCCCTCAATACAGCTAGGTGGGGTCTGCACACTGATTCAAGTCTAAGAGCCCTGTTCTTCCTAAGCCCATGTGATTTTCATGAGAAAATAAAATTATAAAAGTGTCTAAAATTGTTCATATTCAGTGTCTAGTTTTGATTATGCTTGATTTTATCAGACAAAAATAAAACCAGATAATAAACCAGGCAGTACAGTAAGCTTCCACTAACATTAAACTCATATCCAAATCTGTTAAGTGTACAGTTTTGTCTGATTGTGACATAAATCTAACTCCGTAGGGCTCCATGCCATAATTACTAAAACTAAAACTGAAACTAATATATATAAAAATAAAATAGAAATGTCTTTGTGAAATAAAAACTAAACTAAAACTAAAAATACATGATGAAGGAAAACTAAAACTAAACTGAATTTCCAAGTAAGGTCAGAAAAAATATAGAAATAAAAACTAACATAAAAAGGCAAAACTATAATAACCTTGGTTCAAGTTACATTCCGTGTTTGTCAACCGTTGTAAAGATAACAGGTTTCATTCCTCGAGTGATCACCACCCAAATCGGTACTCGTGAATCTAAGATGTTTAACAGGCATTACCGGTATTAAGTTGTGGATTTGCCTGTGAATATTTAGTGGTAGCGTGTCTATGAACCTAATTTAACCTTTCCCAGTCCTGCAAAGTCAGTTCACGTGAGCCGCTCGGAGTACATGCATCGAAGCCTTTCAGCTGTGCTTGTGCTATCTCGTGCAATCTCGCGATGTCCATGGCTTTATTTAATGTTAGCTCAGACCTGGCATACCAGCAATTTAAACTCCGTTACAGCAATTTAACTCTGTTATAAAGTGATCAAAAGTCTCATTTAAACCCTGCGTCTTCTCGTTAATGTTTGCTCAGACCCAGCACTTAAAAGTTGTATCTCGCGAATATTGTATTCGTCTTAGGCATGACAAACGCCAACAGCTGCGTGTCTATGAACCTAATTTAAAGTTAAGCTTTACACCCTGCCTTCCTATTCATTTGCATAAGCACAGTCCTTCACCAGCAATTTTAACTCCGTTACAACAATTTTAACTGTTATAAAGTGATCAAAAGTCTTGTTTAAACCCTGCGTCTTCTCATTAATGTTTGCTCAGACCCAGAACTTAAAAGTTGTATCTCGCGAATATTGTATTCGTCTTAGGCATGACAAACGCCAGCAGCAGCGTGTCTATGAGCCTAATTTAAAGTTAAACTTTACACCCTGCCTTCCTATTCGTTTGCATAAGCACAGTCCTTTACCAACAATTTTAACTCTGTTACAGCAATTTTAACTCTGTTACAAAGTGATCAAAAGTCTCGTTTATACCCTGCGTCTTCTCATTAAACTTATATCTCGCGAATATCGTATTCGTCGTAGGCATGACAAACGCCAGCAGCAGACAGTCTATGAACTTAATTTATACTTTAGGTTTACACCGTGCTTTGTTTCCAAAGTAGCTGCACTTATGAGTATGCTTGTATGCGTCACTCGCTTCATATTCTTTTGCTGCCTTCTCAATTGTGTAATGCATTTTTTGAACAGGTTTCATTCATCGAAGTGATCGCTACCCAAATCGGTACTCGTGAATCTAAGATGTTTAACAGGCATTCCCGGTATTACGTTGTAGATTTGCCTGCGAATATTTAGCGGCGGCGTGTCTATGAACGTAATTTAAACTTAAGCTTTACACCTAGCTTTCCTATTGATATGTCTACAAAGGCTTGTTCAGCGTCAGAGGGTTATGAATATGCTAAGCACAGTCCTTCACCCACAAATATTTACCTTATATGGTCAGGCACTCAATTACGTGGGGGCGTGATGATGTGGGACGCAACTACGCCTCACACGGCGACTGAGCTGCAGACTATGGCCATATATATGGACGTAAGTAGGTTCCAGTTATGATCGTTATGCGTAGAATTTCAAAATGAAACCTGCCTAACTTTTGTAAGTAAGCTGTAAGGAATGAGCCTGCCAAATTTCAGCCTCCAACCTACACGGGAAGTTGGAGAATTAGTGATGAGTGAGTCAGTGAGTGAGTGAGTGAGTCAGTGAGAACTTTGTCTTTTATTAGTATAGATATTGATTTTGGTAACTTTCATTAATGTATTCTGGTTTGTTAGAGACTTACATATACAATATGTACTACAAGCTGTTTACACATTTTCAAAATGAAAGATAAAGTAACTTAATGTTAGGCCACAAAAACGGTCATTGGTAAAGATGTATTCAGTAAATTTAACATCTATCATGGTCAGCTTCATTTTGATAGTACAAGAAACCCCAGATACAGTGCTTTCACACAGATGCATTTGTTAATAATAACCAAGATGTTTTTTCTCTGTCAAAATGAGTAAATCAGTAAATTGCACCAGTATGTGTTTCATTACTTGAATTAATGTATTGTTTCTAATAATCATAATTCTCCAAAAATACACTCCAGGAATTTATTCTTTAATACTAATAACAACAGCAACAAAACCAACAACAATAATAATAATGCATTTTATTTAAAAGCACCTGTCAAGGTACCAGAGGACACTGTACAAAAATATAAACAACAAACAGTCCAATATACAAACATTATTAATGAGAATAAGAAAAAGCAACATTAAAAATATAGGTTTAAGTTTAAATTTAAAAACAGCCCACTTTGTAATTAGGAATTTAAAATAAGTTTAAATAATTATAAGAATTTTTTAAAAATCTTATAGCGCAAAAGATAGCAAAGTTTGAACAGCAACTTCCACCCAATTTTCAAATGGCATTACTCATCTCCTTTAAAGCAAATGCTGGTGTTCCATTTCATTTAGCCTGCTTGGCTGCATAGGAGGCACCATTACTCTAATACTTTTAACATTTTACCTTTTTCTCTTTCTCAGAGGACTCTCACTCTGCTAGAACAAAGAAAACAAGACTTCTCCTTATGGTGACATACTGTAGCTAGTACAAGACTTTATAAGACGCTATGGCAGGCCAGTCTGTTTTGTTGCTTCCGGTCAGTTCTGTGAGCACACGTGCTTATATATGTGGAACTTTCAGGTCAAGTAGGTATATCAAGAGGGTCAAAAAAAATAAATAAACACATACCAGATAATTCCATTTGTAATACTTGGTCCAGACTCCCTATACTTGAATCAGTATTCATGCTTGATCATGTTAAAAAAAAGTACATTTTTGTACTCTGTGTAGTGGCAATGGAAAAGTAAATTAAACTTTCTTCAACAGAAGATATCAAGAAAGGTCAGTTTTGATTAGTGAATTTGTGAATGGAGGGGTACTTACTGATACACATATACAGTGAGCTTGCTTGTTAACACCTGGTTTATTTTGATGACTACCCTCTTCTAAACTGAGAAAAATTTTCATAATTTGGAGAAATACAAATATATAAAACATATACTAAATAAACAGATGTATTATTACAGATTAACTGCTGTGTTGGGTGCTTGCTTGCAATTTATCATTTTTAGTTATTGTTGTTACTATGCTTTAAAAATTTTACTGTGTTAACCTTTGGGGTTAAAATTGTGTTATCAACTATGATGTCTAAAAATAAAATGGCTATGAGCCTTATGACATTAATCTGCATCCAGCCCTGCAAGCAGGTCCTCCAACCTACAGGGAAAACTTGGTAGTTGGTGGCAGGATTGGCACTCCATCCACAAGTCAAGTCAAGTTGGAGAGCATGCACTGGTACAGTGCGTTGCCGCACCCTCTACACAATGAAACAACTCGGGATCCCAGTTTGCAACCACCCGGGCAGACACGCGGTCCAGTCCCACCCTCTGGAAATGACCCTCTATCTACCAGAGCCAGGTGTTACATGGGCGACTCCTTGGCCTGGTCCAGCCACTCTGGTCCCCAACAATGAGGATCTTACGAGCTGGATCACCCTCGGGGAAACGTGCCACATGGCCGAAGTGCTGTAACTGACACTCCCTCACAATGCAGGTAATGTGCCTCATTCGGGATTCCGTGAGCAACCGCTCATTCGACACCAAGTCAAACCAACAGCACCCAGGGATTTTCCAGAGACACAGCCACCATAAAAAAACTCACACTATTCCAGTGTGGTGCTGAGGTGTCACCTGCTACATTTGGGTCTCAATCCAGATGCTTCATCGTGTGGTGGGTACAGCAAAGCATTATCAGTGCATGCTCCCAACCTCTCTCGCTGTCTCTATGAACCCTTGTGCAGATATATTCATACATACTGCCAAGGTTTTGTTTCCCCTGCTTATCCATGCTGGATTTTTTTTGTGTTAAGAAATGAGATGATTGATGATTATAAAAATGATTGAAGCTTGTACAGAATGTCTAACTGTCAGAAGATAAATAATGCTGTGTATTTTTTTCAAAAAGGTTACATTGAATTTCCTTTTTTAACAATATACTGTATTTGGTGGATTAGTTAAGTATTTGTGTGAGTGTGTGCTTGTGGGATGCAGTTGGGGGTTCAGGCGAACATGTAATAGTGTGCCTTCCCATACATTTTTATGGGTTTGTTTGATCACCAATCTATCATTCTTCAAATCTCTCTTCACTGTCTGTGACTGTACTGTGGCTGACTATCATGCCTTCCTGGACCTCACTTCCTCGATGCCTTTTCTGGCAATAGCAACAAGGCTGCCTTCTACTTAGGGTAAACATTCAAGACCACTGCCAAATTCTCCACATCCAACTTGGCTGGCCCTCAGCCTACATCCAGAATAACCACTCAAAGGCAGAAATCCTCAATAGCTACCACATGCCCTGCTTCCAGCATGACTGCTGCCTCTCAATGCTTGGAACTTACGTTAATACAAGTATATCACTGGTGCACGGAAGTACTCCTGGTGTGGAAGAATGAGATTTCTGTAGAATATATTATGCTAAATGGTCGAGAACATCTTCCAAAAACTGATGATGCATGGCTATATCTGCTAATGTCTGTTTCTGATCAGTCATTTTGGTATGTGTGTGTGTGTGTTTGTTGGTTTAAATGTCCTGTTAAACAACGTCCCCCATGCTTATTTAATGCCAGATGCACAACATAAGGACAAGAGTAGCAACACAACAGGAAGTGAAGATGTAGTATAGATTAATGATACCATCATCTAGTGACACTGGGCTTCAGGCCGAGTTAAAAGAATTGATTAAGTACAATGTTCAGTTCTCTGAAGCAGTCTCGAAAAAATTGTACATTTGAGAGATTAAGAAGCTGGTAAATGACTTCAGAGTGTGCTTACCTCTAACAATGTCTAATGGAAACATCCAAAAGCAACACAAAATTATAGCAGCACAGGCTGGCCAACTGCAGGAAGACACCACCAACCTGTCAGGAAGCAGTGACAATTAAAGTGTTTACATGTGCTTTATTAACCCAATTATTCACAGGAACCTGATTTCTAAATAAAGAAATCACATTATTGCAATCATGTGGCTAGGTAAACTCTTAATCACAGGTTATTGTTAGGAATTTTGTAGTATGGCCTGTTTGTCGCACTGTGACAATCGTCTCCTGCGTTTGCTTTACACACTCATTCTCCAGCCATGGATAAAAGCGTCCACAAAATACATATTCCTTCTCCAGGCTGAAATAATCAATATTTAAGAAATGTCTAAATGTGTGTTGATGCGCTGAACGTACAGTGCTTAACTCAGCAACACAATCGGGAGAGTAGCAGGGTAATAGGTTGAAAGTAACGTGGGTTAAGTATTACGATTACTTTTTAAAGTAATGAGTAACCTAACACAGTTCTCATCATAGTGAAGTAAAAATTGCTGCGTTATTATTATTTCAGCTGCACTGGAGGAAGTCAAGAACCACACGTAGCGGGGCTCAATCACACAGCCATGCGGTTTGCGGCACGCAGTCTGGTAACAGAAACCTATAAATAAAACGTCTATTTGACACATTTATAAAACACAAGAAAATGATCACAGGCGTTATGTTTATTTTTAGATTCACGATAGCCGATGATGATGTTTAACTCATTTTTTCCGCTGTTTGATGGCGTTTGACCGTTTTGATAAAGAACTCCAGACGATTGTTCATATAAACGCGGATTATTAAGAAACCTTTGCCGGGTTTCACTGAATGACATGTGAGTATGCTTACCTGTAATGATGTGTAACGAAAGCGTTTCAGTCCAATGCAGCACAAAATGAAGGCAGCACAGGCTGCTGCGAGACACCAATCTGTTAGGAGGAAAAATCGTATTGTGCTTTACTTTCCAGAGCACAATAAATGAGAATAATCGCATCCAATGTTCTTGAACAAAACGAGACAACCATGAATACAAATTTCTTACAAACTTAAAAATGTATAACAACTTTGTATGCTCTTGCAGTCCCCCCTCTCAGGTGCAAACTATCACACTCTTGTTTAAGAAAAACAAAACAGAGAAGGCAGCGCCTTTCAAGCCAACAAAAGTTTGCTTGGAATATTTTGATTTAAATTAGAATTGCTAAAAAGAAACAAAAATCAGATTAGCTCAGTTTCGCTTTTCTTCTTACCCTACGTCAAAAAACACACGCCCTTCCTTTCCACTTGTCCGAGTACGTATTTAGTTTCAAACTGCCCACACCAACTCAGTCACGTGCAGTGCTCCCGCCTTAATCGATCGCGCGCCTTTTTGTACCAGCTGGAGTCCATGTGCGTTGTGTTTCGCGGTAAATGCAACAACAGCAACATGTATTTATATAGCACATTTTCACACAAATAACGTAGCTCAAAGTGATTCACATGACGAAGAAAGAGAAAAAAGACAACGTGAGAATTAAAATAAGAGAACACTAATTAACATAGAATAAAATTAAGGCCCGATGGCCAGGGAGGACAGAAAAAAACAAAAAGATCTCCAGATGGCTGGAGAAAAAATAAAATCTGCAGGGGTTCCAGACCATGAGACCGCCCAGCCCCCTCTAGGCATTCTACCTAACGTAATTGATCAGTCCTCATTGTATATCAGGGTTCTCATGGAAGGACTTGATGATGACCATCGTGTGGACTTCTGGCCTTTAATCCATCAATGCAGAAACATCATGGTGCTTTAATTAGGTGGAAAACCTTAAAAATAACAGAAGAGAGAGTACGGGTTAGTACGGATTTTGGAGCCACCATGAATAGTAATGAGAATTAATTGAATATACAGAGCATCAGGATTAAACTAAAATGAAGTTATGAGAAAGCCATGTTAAAGTAATATGTTTTAGCAGTTTTTTAAAGTGATCCACTGCATTAGCCTGGTGAATTCCTATTGGCAGGCTATTCCAGATTGTAGGTGTATAACAGCAGAAGGCCACCTCACCACTTCTTTTAAGTTTAGTTCTGGGAATAATAAGCAGACCCTCATTTGAAGATTTAAGGTTACAATTTGGAGTGTAAGGTGTCCGACATTCCAAAATATAAGATGGAGTGAGATTATTTAAGGCTTTGTAAACCATAAGCAGTATTTTAAAGTCAATTTCAAAGTCAAATCAGAGCTACACTGTTCACCCAGTATGTTCTTCTTCTGCGTAGTGTAACGGCCTGTGTAAATAACTACAAGAGAACGCACAACTTTCAGTGCCTCTCTGAGTTTGTTTTTCTTTTCAGTTCTGAACCAATGGAGCACAATTGCATAAGAAGCGCTACTTTGAGTTGCGGAACACACAAGAAGTGCCCAGCTGCAGTCAGGACAGTTTTAGGCCTCTGACAGATCCAAGCACTTCGGACCATAGACATAGAATTACTAGATGCCGTATGACCAGCAGCATTATACATCAATGTCGCTGCCATATTGCGAGTGGCACTGCTGTGGAGTGAAGTAATGGATAAAGATGCCTCACACATCTGCTGCTTGGGATTGTATAAACTGCTGTACGCTCCAAACTAGATCCCAGGGGATTACATTTCATAGGTAAGGCTGAACAATTGTTTTGGTTATATTTGGTTATTAGAAAATCCCATTTTATAATCTTAGCACTCAAGGTCACCTTACAATAAAATTAAACAACATTAGTAAAATTAAAACAAGAGAATAATAAATCAAAAATCAATAATTAGCAAACAAACAAAGATAACTGGCAGTAACAGTGCAAAATTCACAATTGGTGTGTCAGTTTGAAAAGATAAGTTTTGAGGGCAGTTTTAAAATGTGTTATTGAATCGAGCTGACATATATGAGAGGGAAGAGAATTCCCTCTGAGGAGCACTAGGAGAGACACTTGAGCTCCCATAGAACAGAGTTTGATGTGTGGTACGGAAAGTAGAGCTGCAGATGAGGATCCGAGTGAGCGAGAGGAGTGCAAGTCTGTAGGAGATCAGTGAGGTGGTGGAGAGCTTTACATGTTAGCAGTATTTTGTATTGTATTCTGTAGTTAACAGGGAGCCAGTGAAGTTGAGAGAGAATAGATGTAATATGTTCAGTTGATTTAGAACAGGTTATTATCCTGGCAGCAGAATTTTGAAGAAGTTATAAGCAATGGATACGTGTGGGATGCCAGATAGAATAGCATTACAGTAACCTATACGTGAGGTGACTCTGGCATTAACCAATACTTCAGTACTGTGTTGCGTAAGAACAGGATGAAGTCTAGAAATGTTTCGGAGATGGAAGAAGGAAGTCCGAGAAATTTTACTTATATGGGAGGAATTATTTTATAATTATTATTATTATCTATACTAATAAAAGGCAAAGCCCTCACTGACTCACTCACTCACTCGCTCACTGTCTCATCACTAATTCTCCAACTTCCCATGCTTACTTACAAAAGTTGGGCAGGTTTCATTTCAAAATTCTGCGCGTAATGGTCATAACTGGAAGCAATTTTTCTACATATACTGTAATGGAGTTGAGCTCGAAGGCCGTGGGGGCGGAGTTTCGTGTGACATCATCACGCCTCCCACGTAATCACGTGAACTGACTGTCAACGCAGTACGTAGAAAACCAGGAAGATCTCCAAAAAGCGCTGAAGAAAACATGCATTATATAATTCAGAAAGCAGCGAAACAATAAGAAGCGAGCAAGTGACATATACAACCATATTCATGAGTGCGAGTGCGAGTGACGCATACAAGCATACTCATAAGTGCAGCTACTTCGGAAACAAAGCACGGTGTAAACCTAAAGTTTAAATTAAGTTCATAGACAGGCTGCCGCTGGCATTTGTCATGTCCACGGGTAATGTGGGATACAAGTTTAATGAGAGGACGCAGGATATAAACGAGAGTTTTGATCACTTTGTAACTAAGTTAAAATTGCAGGTGAGGGGCTGTGCTTATGCAAATTCCGAGAGACTGTGTTTGTGGGGGATTGACAGTTAAGGCGGGTGGGAGAGTCACGTCATCATCTCCCCTCCCATTCACCTCATTTCGCTCTGAGCTGCGCTCCGCAGCTCACGCAGTGTTACGACTTTGTGACGCTGCCACCAAATACTCAGAGAAAAATCCACAAGTTAATACACACGCTGTGTCTAGAGTTTCTCCACACTGAATCCTCCAGGCACTACTTACAAACGGTTACATTGACAATCGTGTTATTTTTAAAATGTTTCCTTTTCTTAGCACAAGCACAGCTGAGAAGCTTCGATGCATGTGCTCCATAACACGTTAAAAAATAATGCATTTAATCACAAGCAAAGGGTAACTTCTGTCAATGCATGATTTCCTGGTACACCGATTACATTGATCAGCGCTTCCCGATTCATTTTACCCTTGCACCCCCCTGGTTTGAGAAGAAGTATGAAAAAATATGAGGTTAACACAGAAAAACAGATCACCAATTCAGGCTTTATGAATAATCGATTCGCCATCAATAATTGTTTTGGTAAAGCCATACTCAGTGTAATCCTCCTTCCATTTTATAATTTTTCCGCCACTAGCCATGATTAAATGAACGGTAAAAAAGTAAGAGCGAAGCAAGGGTGATTTATTCAGGCAGGCAGGCGACAACTCAATAGCTTGAATTTGGATATAAGTAGGTTCTATTTAGTCGCCAGAAATATCTTTGTTAGGAATGGAAGTTGAATTTAGTCTTTAAATTTCTATGGTAAAGAAAAAGTTATGCAATGATGACTACATTTAACTATATAAAGTCAAAACTTGTATATATAAAGTCATTCGTGAATATATAAAGTCAAAACTTGATTATATAAAGTCACTGTTGGAATAAATAAAGTCAAAACTTTAATATATAAAGTCAGCGCTGGAATATATAAACTCAAAACTTGAATATATAGCCTAAAGTCATTCCCAAATATATAAAGTCAAAACCTGGGTATATATGGAGACAATCCCAACCAACACTGGGCCCAAGGCAGGAACCAATCCTGGGCAGGGCACATGCATCATTTTCAAAACATTAACCGTACAGTGTTTTTTTAATTTATTTTTCTGAATACGTTTTTGTTAACTTAGTTCAGTTCAGAGTCGTTTAAAACAATAGATTTTGACTTTCACTTTATATATTCAGGAGTGAGTCTATATATTCTGATGTTGACTTTATATAATCAGGAATGACTTTATAAATTCCGACGCTGACTTTATATATTCAGGTTTTGACTTTATATAGGCCTATTCCAGCGATGACTTTATATATTCAACTTTTGACTTTATATATTCCAGCGCTGACTATATATATTCTGACGCTGACATTATATATTCAAATTTTGACTTTATATATTCAGAAAAAAGTTTTGACTTTATGTATACCGACGCTGACTTTATATATTCAAGTTTTGACTTTATATATTCTGACGTCGACTTTATATATTCACAAAATCTATTTATTTGCCTGGACAAAACAATTACATTGTCAATCATGTTACGTTATTATTAAAATGTTTCCTTTTTTTTACTTCTCCGCTGCCAAGCGCGGGTATTTTGCTATATATATATATATATATATATATATATATATAGATATTGATAGATAGATAGATAGATAGATAGATAGATAGATAGATATGACAACAACACTCATATCAAAGACAAAACAATTACATTAAGAATCATGTCACGTTATTTTTCCTTTTCTTTTTCATAACTTCTTTAACACACTACTTCTCCGCTGCAAAGCGTGGGTATTCTGCTAGTTATTTAATAATTGCCATTATTAGTGTATAAATGGATATAAATAATTGCATGTAAACGATTCACGAAAATCTTTTGTATGTAAATGATACTGTTTTAAACGTTATTGTTTTTTCATCAGAAAACCCGGTTTCCACGTCTACCTGTATTCGTTTAAATGGCATTTTTGCCACTCGCAATAGGGCGGACGCGCTGACATATCGTGTTGACTGGGCAACACAGTGAATGCGGGCGCCGATTCAATAACACATTTTAAAACTGCCCTCAAAACTTATCTTTTCAAACTGCCATACCAATTGTGAATTTTGCACTGTTACTGCCAGTTACAGTATCTTTGTTTGTTTGCTAATTATTGCTTTTTGATTTATCATTCTCTTGTTTTAATTTTACTAATGTTGTTTAATTTTATTGTAAAATGATCTTGAGTGCTAAGATTATGAAACAGAATTTTCTAATGGCCAAATATAACCAAAACAATTGTTCAGCCTTACTTATGAAATGTAATCCCCCGGGATCTGGTTTGGAGCGTACAGCGGTTTGTACAATCCCAAGCAGCACATGCGTGAGGCATCTTTATTCATTACTTCACCCCACAGCAGTGCCACTCGCAACATGGCGGCGACGTTGACATTCAATGCTGTTGGTCATGTGGCGTCTAGTAATTCTATGTTTATACCGTGTCCCATGGACCGTAAGCTTAATATTTGGAGCTGTTGTCACAGAAACATTGCGCTGCTTGGAGATTGTCTTATATCTTTTGCCTTTAACTTGTCTTTGATTTTCTTTTTGTCCTCAGACAATTCTCTTTTCTTTCTCTGGTCCAGGTTCACTGTGGGACACAAGCCAAACAGCAGAGTGAGTACTTTTTTCCATTTAAATAGGCTGTATGAATAATTGCACCAATGGAGAGACGTATGATAATAATTAAAGAAAACATCTAGTTTAAAGGGCGGCACGGTGGCGCAGTGGTAGCGCTGCTGCCTCGCAGTTAGGAGACCTAGGTTCGCTTCCTGGGTCCTCCCTGCGTGGAGCTTGCATGTTCTCCCCATGTCTGCATGGGTTTCCTCCCACAGTCCAAAGACATGTTGGTTGGGTGGATTGGTGATTCTAAATTGGCCCTAGTGTGGGTGTGTTTGTGTGTGTCCTGCGGTGGGTTGGCACCCTGCCTGGGATTGGATTCCTGCCTTGTGCCCTGGGATTGGCTCCAGCAGACCCCTGTGTTTGGATTCAACGGGTTGGAAAATGGATGAATGGATCTAGTTTGAAAAATCAGTCTAATCCAGTTATTAATGATATTCTCTAGGGGTACCAACAAATGTGTCCAGATCGTTTTAGAATATCTTTGTGGAATAGACAATAGTTTATTTCTTTTCACACTTGTTCTGTCTTACTCAGTGACATATCAAAGGCATTTAGGTATACATGGGACACTTGCCTTTTCTTTAATCTTAATCACTTTTCAGAAAGGAATAAAGCACTTTTTCAATGAGCTGTAAGGGTACCAACACATTTGTCCAAATCTGATGTGTGTGTGTGTGTGTGTGTGTGTGTGTCCTGTGATAAACAGGTGCCGTGTCCAGGTGTTATTCCTGCTTTTTGCCGGTGCTTGCAGGATAGGCTCCTATTTCCCCATGAACCCTGCTGTAGATACGCAGGTTTGGAAGATGAGTGCATGATGGCAATGTTGAACTGACCCCATTGTGTGTGTGTGTTTATTTATTTTCACCTTGTGATAGACTAGCACCCTTCCAGGTGTTATTCATGGGTTGGGTGTAGTGATTGGCTCAAGCTGCCCAGCGATAAGCAGGTTAGAGAGTGGATGGATAGGTGGATGGATGATGTTGCCTATCTGTTGCAGGTGCTTTGGACTGGAATAGACAGCTGCAGAATTCACTAATCTGATTTTCTTTCCAGTGAAGTAGCAGTCAAAGGTGTGGACAAAGTGCAATGCTCTGCGTTTAAGGTGCAACTGAACTTTATTAAAACATGCAAACTCTACTGAGTTTTTTTTAATATTTAGTTTTTTTCTGAAGGGCAGAATACATTTTGTCAGTTTGATCATGGATCTTGTTTTGCTTACATTATAAGAAGACTGTTTTAAAGAAATTAGAAGTGGCATAATTTTAAGTTAACAAGTGTGTTCTATTTTTATTTATCAACAACTGTGAAATGAACCAACACCTAAAGACAAAATAATCACAAAATGTAACAGATAATTTAAAGATTATGATGTACAATCAAGTGTTCATGGTGGCAAATATCAGAGAAAAACGTTGCAAAATCCCAGGAGGACTAATTAACACCATTTAATACTGTATGTCTTGCGAAAAGTGTAAATGATCAAATAATGCAGCTAACAAAAATGCATGAATGTCTGTAGTGATACAATAGGTTATTTTTTGTCATAGCAGCAAATCCATTAGCCTTAAATTATTATTTATTTGCCAGTACTGATATTGAAAGAGAAACTTTACTGCACATGTATTCAGTTTTTCTTCAAGAAATCACATCAATTATTCTCAAGAAAACTGTAATGTTATTGGAGAGTACTCAGTACTGTTATGTGTTTTAATAATCTGCAAGGTAAAATGAAGGACATGCTCATTTCTTTAAATATATGATAACAAATAAAAAACTAATAAAATAAGAATAAACATATTCTGTTTTATTCAGTAATGCAGACTATGGTTTTCAGGAAATGGTTGTGGTCTGCTTCAGAAGCAACGTGGGAAAGTTTCCAGTTCTGTCACATTTGATATGGTAGACATGTTAAAATGGTGGAGAATGTAAAAGACAATTCATTAGTATTTTTAGATCGCCAGCACATATGTTTGCAGCCTTTCATTTCAGTCCATTTATTTTAAGACTTCCTAGTACATCTTCATGTGCAGAGCTATTGAGCAGTAGGACTCCAAAGCAGATGGCCTGTGAGAAATAAATATCTGTAAATCATCTCTGTACTTAATGAAGCACAAATCCAGTATGCAGCCATTTCACTCCTGTCCTATGCTTCCTTTTTCCATCCAGGGCCTTTGCCAGTCCCCCTCTGGTGCAGTCTGCGTGTGTGTATGGGGGGCTGTTTGTTGAAATGCCTATCAGTCTCTTCAAGTATGTAAGTTAAAAGCTTTCTTTCTTTCTTGCAAAGTTGTACCGTGTATCTGTAAGTGCCTTGAGATTATGTTCATTGTGGTAAAATACTATGTAAAAGACAATTTATTTGCTTTTTCTTTTCTGTTACATAGTATGATCATTTAAACAAACTAGAATAGTCCTGAGATTAGAGCCAAAAGATCCCATATGCATAAATCTCAGATATTCATACATAGCTCTTATTATTGAGGTTAAATTTAATTATGATTTTACAATTGATAATTTAATAATAAAGCCGGCCTTCCTCGACATAAAAATGTTGCTGCCTGAAATAAGTTTTTAAAAAGTTTATTGCTTATCATTTTTGACAAAATCTTGTTGTCATTCTGACATATTTCAGTTTCAGCATAGCATTTTCTGGCCAATACTGCAGAACTTTAAGCTCATTTGCTGTTTAATGAGAGCACTTTTTTAACTCAGAAGAAATGAGTGGGTGGTGTGCTGACCCCGGTCTTCCTGTTAGCCTCATGGAGGACGCCAGTTCTCATCGGTCAGTTCTCACGAAGCTTCATCATATCCAGCTGTGCTTCAGTGTGCAGAGTCAAGCTAACGGACTACAGTTGTGACTGGATTGCAGCCAAACTCTGTGTTGGATATCACTGTGTGTGCACATGCAGCATGGCCACTGTCAGGGTTGAGCAGAGACTGCAGTCTTTAAGGAGATGTGCCTCATCACATAGCACACACATATTGTATTTTAACAAACCAGAGAATGCAGGAGATCTTATCCATGCCCCATGTCTCTCCATGTTCCTCCTGGCTACTTTTCTGGCCAGCTTCTCCAGGTGGCTATGCCTCTTCAGGTTGTCTGTCATCATCTAAATACATGTCCCTCCCTGGTCCGAATTTGGGCAGATACAGTATTTTAAAACTGCACTGGGATGAGCTTTAAAACAAAAAAGACATTCTGCACAACGCAAAGTAGCTGATTGTAGAAATACTTGGTACCATTTTATTTTTGATACTATTTTTTAGAACATTTCCGTATAAATAACAACAAATGAGATTATTTGTGACTACATATGATCACTGTTAATGGTTTAAAAATGATTACAGTTTCAGAAATAATTTGTCCATTTATTATTGAACCTAAATAATCCAATTCAAGACATCTGTGTCAGGAGCCTATCTTTCCATCATCAGGCATGAATAGAAAGAAATCCCAGACAAGCTATCTGTTGAGGACACACACCCACATTCACACATGCTGGGTCAGTTTATAGTTGTCATTTACCCAAACCTAAATACGTTTAAGAAGTGAAAGTAAAACTTAAATTAACGTAAAACACAGACACACAAGAATAAAGCAAAAATGTGCAAACTTCACACAAAGTGCTGCTTGGGATTGAAGTCCAGGAGCTGTTAGGCTGTAACTTTTATAAAATGTAGGGAACAAAATATTTTAAAACAGAATGGGCAGGTGAAGTAGGGATTCATGAGATAGGCACAAGACCTTCTTGGGTCGATGAGGATTTAATTATCACCATGCAAATGGTAAAGTCCAACAAAATGATGCCATTACACATTCAGGTTAAATAAATTAAATGAAGTATTACTGTGTGCTAAACAGTGAAACAAGAGTTACTCTTAATTGTAAGTGACTTTGACCTTGTGCTGTGTGGTATACTGGTACTAAAAGAGTACCAAAACACACAGCTTTTAAAATTATTCAGTACCATGCTTTTTTAAATTTTAGTACTAAAAGTAATGTCCGGCATCTCAAGCTCAGTCATTTATAAGCACAATTGGAACGCCAAGGGGACCATCATCCACCCTCAACCCCATTCCTCAATCTAACATACTTATTGTCACACACACACGATTAGGGGGCAGCCAACGGGCCCGATTCAGCATTAAAGAACAAAAGGTGGGGGTTTAGAACAGAGTACTAATGTCTTTCTCCCTTCCTCAACAGAAAAAAAATGAAGTTTAAAGAACGCACTCCACAGGGTAACGTCCGTTCCAGCTCCATTAGATGACTTCACTCCTGGTCCCTTACAAATTATTTAATTTCCGGCTCCTGGTTATAACGTCATCTCCGTCCTTCACCATCAGTGTCATTTCCATCATTACTTAATTCTGTTTCCTGTTCTAATTTTCACTTCCTGCCATGTATGCATAAAAATCCTGTGAAGCTTTGTTTTGGTAGTCAAATGTCCAGTTTATTCAATTTTGACCACAGTTTCAGGATTTCACGATTACTAGGATCCAAAGATATTATATGGGGAATTCCCCAACCCTTAATCTGTGCTATTTGTCTTTTATTTCGTTAAAGAATATAACATCTAACCCAAAACACCAAGGGGACCTTTTCCTCTCTTGCTCTTTACACAAATACATTTATATAAACACACTGAAGACTGCAATGGGGAACAAGTCCTTATAATGATCTGCGGAATGCACTGTAGCAGGAAGACACACCATTGTGCCATGGATCTGGGAGGCGAGTGTATTTGTTGGTTGGCAGGACGAAACAACTGTGAGATGTGGGGGTGGGGGCATCCATTATTTGTTTCTGCATCACTTTGGTACCAGTACTGAGGTCTGAAGCTGGAACTAATACCAAAGGCACAATTTTAGTACTAGTACAACACTAGTGTGAACAGTATGGACAATTCAAGCATCATGAGGGAGAAATAAATTTACTGCGCCTCAGTTTTCATTATAAACAAATCTGCAACAAGAAGGACATTCATTGTCCTCTTTTTGATGATATTTTAAAGATAATTGAAAACAGAATTTTTAGCTTCTTTATCTAATGGGATGTATTAATAACAATGTTATTTAAAACAATGGCCTCACGTAGACCAATACATTTGTAAATAAATCACTGTTGCAGTTTAAAGCGGTTTAATCCTCAGAACAATTGCAACGGCAATAGGCCATTCAGCCCAAAATGGTGTTCCAGTCTCTTCAGGATTTCATTTCCGAAACCAGACCTTATCAATTTCATGTAACAATATTACTAAGACACAAAAAAAATAAATCTACTGCAAAGTTATATTATTAATATCTAACACGCAATATATAACAAATTATATGACACCCCAAATGCCAAGAGTCATCTGCAACAGAGAAGAGATGACTCCAGAATGCTGACCATAATGCCTTTTTCCAGATATCTTCCATTCAATTTCAATATTCTTTTGTCAATTTTAACTTTTCCTTTTTATTTACCAGCTTCAGATATGGTTTTTTTTGTAACTCTGCCTCTTAGTTGAGACTCCTACAGTTGTCTTTTCTTTGAAACAGATGACACTAATATTTGGCATTTATTTAATGAAAAATCGAACTAAGGACCAGTAAGGGATTTGCTTTTCAAACTACAGACTCGGATGTTCTTATCCTCTAATGCAGCTGTGGATCTGAGCCGTGCCCTTTTTTTCTTTCCAGGTTAGATTCAGTTTGTTCTCTTCTCTCAAGGCAGTAATAGCTGCATGCAATAACCTTAGTTTTCTAAATAAATAATACACTAATATTTTGGTGATTTTCGAAACCAGAACTGAACTTTAGGAATGCCAGTGCCTTGGAACCCAGTTAAACAAAATAACAGGTTTCAGTGGTGCTAATAAATTACAAAAGTTTCTCTAATAACCAATTAGTGTTTAAAATAACACTATGATGGTGCTGCTGGAAGATGACATTCCTGTTTTCTCTGTTCAATTGTGTCTGAAGTCTGGGGCTCTGGGGCACCCCTTTTGGTCAAATATATATATATATATATATATATATAGTGACAGATAATGGGCGCTATCGCTCCCTTGAACCCCGTCCAAGATTCCAGAAACCGGATAAAAGTCCAAATGTTGACTTTATTAATTCTCCACAGTGCAGAAAGCACCCTATCCTCCACTATACTCATACAAATCAATAATCACCAATACAAATACAATCCTCCTCTCCCAGACGCGTTGCCACCCTTCCACCCAGCTCAGCTCGCCGTCGGGGAGCTCCCACAGTCCTTTTATATACCCTGACCCAGAAGTGTTCCCAATCCCCAGTCCATGTGATTCTCTATCACTTTCGGGTTAGGTACAAGTCCTTCTTCTTACCCCGGAAGCATGTCGCTCTTCCTATGACGTACTTCTGGGTTATAGGGCACAAATGATTTTTCGGTCCTCCCTGCAGCTCCCTCTTGCGGCCCCTGTGGTATCCAGCAGGGTCGTTTATAAAAACTACATAGTCCATGACTCCCTGCTGGTCTCCGGGGCACCTCCATACTGCAGGGAGGGCTCCATCATGTGGCCTGGGGGTATTGGCTGGGATGACAAGCCGGCCAAAGACCACTATATATGTATATATATATATATATATATATATATGATTAGGCACACCTGATGAAGCCTATACAACCAAAACACTGTGTCTTTTAACTATTTTTTTTTCAGCATGGAAATAACCTTTAACCGTATTGTCCATTATATATATTGTGCTGGATGGCCGGGGCTGTTGCACAGCCGGGGTGCTTCTGCAATGGAAAGAGCCTGATAGAGAGCGTGCTCAGGACATTTTCTCCCCCAAAACGCTAGAGGGCAGACCCCCAAGGTTGCTGCGGCACTACGGACACCCAAAGGGCTTCATGGGAGTTGAAGTTTGCTACAGCCCTGATGAGTCCCATGTGTGTCTTCAAGGGGTGCTGTAGAGACTGGGGGCCCTTTATTGCAGGACAAGTATTGAAAATTTCACTTTTCCTGAATGAGTGGCTTTAATGTTTTTCAAACACCACACATGTCATGGCTGCTAAGCATGAAATTCTCACTGACTAACCATCCACCTTCACACATGCAGGCCATCCGACTTACTTAACAATAAATTGCCCACTTAAGGGCATGTGTAAATAATACCAATTAAGAATCCCTCAAAGGCCAACCCAATGATTTCTCATATCATCACCTAATATAATTTGCAGAAATCTCCCAATGTCAGTTGTGTGAGCAAAACTACAACATTTAGGCTAAAGTTTGTAAAACACTGACCTCACACTAAACAGTATAATATTTATGTGACTGAATTGATGTTACGTGACTTGAGTGGCTACATAAAAAAGCTAAAATAGCTCAATCATTTTGTGGAAATTACATTTCTAAACTGAGCTGTTTGAAAAGTGTAAAAACTGACAGGATTCTCTTTACAGAAGATATTTTTCATCCAAGCCAAGGTGAAAATTGTTCTGCCCAATTACCGCCTGATGCAATTTGTGCAGATTTTGTTTTCCAACAGTGAAGGGTCTGACACACATTTGTGATAGTAAAACTGCAGTGAGGTTGTATTGAGTGTTGGTCAGTTAACTTTGTGCAGCATTCAAAAAGGGCAAAAGTGCAGGAGTCTGCGTCTTTGTATTCTGGCTGTTTCCTCTGCTGTTCTTCAGATTTCCATACAGGTGTTATTTAGGTCCTGAATTTGATTTTACAAGTTGAGTACATTTTGAAAAGTAATAAACAGAAATCAGCACTCAAAACATGTATATCAGAATGAATGGTACCCTTTAATTGGCCTGGTGTTGAAATGGCTTGTGCTTTTACTGCTAGGATTGCTTGAATCACCAAGCAGTCCTTGTAAGGATGTTGCCGTACCTGCTGGGCGAGATAGTCCGGCATGGCGTTAACTAAGCCCTCATATGCCACTTGTTCGACCACCCGGAGGGCTTGGGTGCCTTCTGGTTTTAACCAGCAGCCCATCTTGCCCCAGAACTCAAAAGCCTGGGCCCAGACAGGACGATCTGGGTCGAACTGCCAGTGCCTCCACTCACTCGCCTGCTGGTCTGACGTGATGCCGTAGCAACTGAGGATCTCCGCTTTCAAGAGGTCATAACTCACAGCTTCCTCCTCAGGGAGGTCATGATAGGCCCGCTGCGCTATGCCTTTCAAATACGGCGCCAATATAGATGCCCACTCCATCCGCAGCCATTGGTTCCGAGAGGCTGTCTGCTCTAAGATTTCCAAATATGACTCGATGTCATTCACTTCAGAGAGCAGAACTATAGGAGGAGGCAGAGGCCGTGCGGGTTTCGCTCTTACCGCTTCCGTTATAGCCAGTTGTGCTTTAGTCTCCTCCAATTCACGCTTCGTCGCCGCCTGTTCAACCTGAGGAGTCTGGAGCTGTGTTGCCAAACTGTTCAGTACGGCGTTCAGGTCCTGTCCTTCTGACATTTTGGACGTTTAATCCTGCCGACTACGCCACTGTAAAATAAACAAAACACACAGCATAAAGGTTTTTGGTTGTCCGGCCCCGTATACTGTACAGTTTGTAAAATACGTCAGTGATTCATTCAAAGAATGCAACAGACAACAACATGATGAATGGGGGGAACATTTATGGAGAGGGACCAGAAATGGATAGATGGAATGCTGGGAAGAAAACGAGGTGGTAGATGGGAGCCGTGATGTCATCTGAAAGAGACAGAAAGAGGGGAAAAGAACGTGGAAGTACGTGTTAAGATGTCTGGGTCGATTCATGGCGGCGTGGCTTCTTTCTTTCTGTGGGAAAAAAGAGAAAGAGGTTAGTACCCCGCTTTTCCTGTTTGGCCGGAGTTTTCGTGCTGCATTTCAGGTCTTTACGCGGCTCCCTATGCGCACGTGCGTTACACTACATATTTTTAGTCTGTTAAGAATGAAAGCTTATCCTATTTTCAGGACACGGATTGGCTCTCTGATAAAGAAAGTGGGATCAAGAAGCACTAATCTACATCAACTATTATCAGGAAAGGTAGCTTGAGTGGGAGATTACAATCAATACTACTTTTAATGAATTGAACTTTATAGCACTCTTATAGTGCAAAAGCATAGAGCAAATATGATCATCACAGTTAAATCAATTCATCAAAAGACAGACCAGGTGAAGCACTGACATTTACACTGTGGCTCTTTAACCTCTATATTCTGTTTAACCTTTTAACTTGTTCAGCTCACAGAAATTGTAAGAGGATTTGCAACCAAAATTTAGACCAGAATTTTTAGCAGATGAGGAAGAATGAAATCATCCAGCATGTATACTAAGATGAGAGTTTTCATTGCCATCACTTAAACGTTAAAGAGTGTAATTTACCAAACAGACTCTGTAATTTGCAAACATAAAATTGAAAGCTTTAAATTACTGTACCCAATATAGTCGAGGTGCATTTTAAACCCCCTCTGTGTTTTATTTACACATTCATGACATCTTCTGCATGCTTAGAGACAGTTTTAGAAATGTTTTTTTAATATACAGTATATATATAGATTGTTACCAGGTTAGTGATGTATATGGAGCAGAATCCTGAAGTAGCAAAATTAAAACCAGATAACTCAGAAACAGCAAAAACTAATGGCAGTGAGCATGCTTGCACTTTGCAGGTGCCGGCACATTAGTCTGACATTTTATAACCCAGGATGCTATTATGCACTATAAATAAGAATACAGCTGTCCAGTATGGTGGCATAGGACAGTGTTTCCCAACCTCGGTCCTGGGGGCACACTGTGGCTGCAGGTTTTTGTTTCAATCAGCTTTTGTTTTTAATTGGACTCCTGGGCTAATTAAGTGATGTTTTATTTCCCAAGTTCTGTGTTTTGGGAACAATATAGAAATTAGAAAACTAAGTTTGGTAAAAAAAAAATCTCTATATATATATATATATATATATATATATATATTAAAATGTACCAAGCAGTTATATGGGAATAAAGTATTTTTTTTCTTTTTAACAATATTTTCATCTTGATTTTCATTCTACTTTTCAAGGTGTTCTAATTGTTTAATTAATCGATTATTTACTACTTAGTGGGTCTGATGCTAAAGTAGTTGCAGCCTTTGATTTTTCAGTGTTGTTTGCCAGCGTGTCTGCTCTGCTCATTTTGAATTGTCATTAATAAGATACAACGAAGGGGAAAAACTGCACATAGAAAGGGCAAAATATAATGAAATCAACAAAAGAGAGTTAAGCATTTAAATCTAGAGCAAAAGCAGAAATATTTCTAAATGTCTTATAAATGTAAAAATCAGGCCGCTCTGCTTTTCTGAATGTAGATAAAAGAAAAATAATACCAGCTAATTAAATGAGATCAGTGTTATCATGTGTTGTCACTGATTAGGAATCTGGTTGGAACAAACACCTCCTGCCACAGTGTGCCCTCAGGACCGAGGTTGGGAAACACTGGCATAGGAGGTAGCATGAATTCCTTGTACCCCATTTTAAAATTTCTCCCAAATGTGGTAAGGTTTCCTCTGATTTGCTTTGCCTAATCATCATGCCTTGTGATATACTACTGAGGTAGGTTTCTACTCTCTTTAGATGAAGAGTGGCTTCAGAAAATGGAAACAGTATCAGTCTTATGCTTGGGTATTTTTGATTATGTCATGAATTGAGTTGCAAGGCATGAAAGGATGACAATGGACAGACACAGTTCCCAGCAAACCCTCTAAACACAAAGTTATAGATGACATGAATTCTAGAGTGGCAATATCTGATCCTCCAAAGAAAGGAATATCTTTAGATTATGGAAGGTTGCCATGACAGGAGCATATGTCCTACCCAATGGAGGACAGTACAATATGTAACTCAGACACTTAATCAATAGTCATACTAATTTATATTGTCACTTCAAATGTTAGGATTGACAGGAGAACCATTATAACCCCCTAGCCCACTGGTCAGCAGCCCAATGTTTCTGACTGAAAGCAGGTGGAGTGTCTTATCAGTCTTGAAAATCCTAGCCTTTGAAGTCTAGAAATAATTGTGGTTTTATTGGGAGGTGACTCAGATGGGATTATAAAACCACATCATTTCAGGGAGTTTCTTGAGTCTGGATTTGGGACATAAGCTGGGACATGCTCTCACCTGGCTTAGTCTAAAAACAAAATGAAAGTGGAAGTAAATTGAGTGTTTTAATTGCTGTACTTTAAGGCGGACAAATGGGTTACATACTTCACCTGACAAACTAAACCCTCTCTGTTTATTTTGTAATTTTGTTTTTTCTCTGTAGTAATCTCCTCCTTGATTTCATTTTGTGAAAAAAAAATGCTAAACCTTTGTGAGTGGTATTTAACATATGATCATCCACAGGGTGGTTGTTTGCAGAATATACAGTGGAACCTCGGTTTGCGAGCATAATTCGTTCCGGAAACGTCCTCGCAATCCAAAGCACTCGTATATCAAAGCGAATTCCCCCATAAGAAATAAAGGAAACTCAGATGATTCATTCCACAACCCAAAACTATTCATATAAAAATGATTAATACAAAATATAAAGTAAAATACATAATACAAATTAACCTACACTTTACCTTTAAAAAGAATCATAGCTGGTGTGAGTGAGTTTCTAAACTCTTATGGGATTCCATCCAATGGGACGACACGCGGAAGAGTGTCCCAAAGCAATCGCAATCTCCCAGCGTTGTAGCAGTTCGCTGTATAAGTGCATCCAAAAAGATCGCAGACATGCTATAAGCGCCTGCCGTCGATGGGTGATACAAGGAACATTATAAAGATCCCGCTACAATAAATAACAGCGCTTTTGCTGTTTCAAGCTGAATAAAGCAGGTATTGTTAAAGTACTGAGACTCAGCTTTGTGTTTTTCTGGCACAAGATGGGGACTCACACTTCGCAGCACACACATGCGCGCGCGCACACACACACATGCAGTCACAATGCTGTAGTAAACAGTATACGCTCATACGGCTGTTGACTATATGAGTGAGGCACGCAGACTCAGACGGAGAATAGGAGACGATTGCCCTCAAGAGAAGAGAGAGAGAAAGAGAGCGAGATAAGGAGAGAGAGAGATACGGGCCAGCGAGAGAGATAAGGAGAGAGAGAGACAAAATTTATTAAAAATTTTTGCTTGTCTTGCAAAACACTCGTAAACCAAGTTACTCGTAAACTGAGGTTCCACTGTTCTCTGATTACTTGAAATACCGACAGATATGAATTGTGCAAGGTATTACTCGTACATACATTACATTACCAAACCCATTTAAGTCCAATCAGAATTGTAATTAGTCAGAGCCAATCCTGAAAAAATGGGTATAAAGTATAAAACAGAACAGAGTGTCATTCCATCGATTGGCCCACACATATATCCATTCTCACACTCATACAAGGTCATTTTAGAGTCACCAATCAACCTAATCTGCACATCTCTAGGAATATGGAGCCTCACAGATTCAGGAAGAATGTATAAACTCCGCACAGACAAGGATAAGGGCATAGGATTTGAACCCTAAGTGGTAGATCTGCAAGAACACAGCACTACCCACTGTGCCACTCCATATGACTAACAGCATGAGTGCCCATTTATTAGAAGCACTGCCTAATTTTGATTCTACCCACAGTTTCTGTCTTCATCAAATCACAATGTTGAAAATGTAGGACAGAGATATCAGCTCATGTTACCGTACTTATTGCAAATTAGCTGTAGGTGGGTCTATACTTTCAGTACCTTACTTCATCACATCCCACAGATGCTAAAGTGGATCTGGGGAAGGGGGAAACTGCTTTATTTATTAGAGTTCACTGTCATGTTCCTGTAACTAACCCAGGACTTTCCTAGCCCTTTCTCATGGAGCTTCATTACTGCCCTGCTGAAAAAGTGTACTTGAGAGGGGCACACTGCTGCCATGAAGGGGAACAAATGATGGGCTATGATTTTGAATATTCTTTAGTACATCTTCAGATGTTATCTGTTTGTGTCAAGGGAACCAATATTTTCAGAAAAAAACACCCCATACCTCAGTGTCCATATTTCATTGTTGATACATAACAGGGTAGATTCATATACCTGAGAAATTTTCCAAGGTTCTGGTACTCCCTTTAGAGTGAATCAGCAGGAAACAAGAGTAACACTAATAACCTACATTCAAAGCCCTTAAATCATTAGCCTTGCCCAGGGTCGGCTGTCCCATATAGGAAAACTAGTTGGTTTTTGGGGGGAGGCATTTTGTTAATTATAACAGAGGTAGCCAGAGGCATCGGGAGGGGGTGATTTCAGGTGATCTTTGGCACTCTGACATGCATGTACAATTTGCATGAAACTTGATAGGTGACAACCCGTGCGCCCTTATATCTGCATTAATTTGTACAGTGTAAAAGGCGCTATATAGCGCCCGACCCGGCACAGACCACGCAGAGGCAACGTGTACAAAACACTCAGGCTTTATTATTTTTCTTCAGCTGTGTGACACGTCTTCCCCGTGCCACACAGCCCAAACACAGTCCCAAAAGCACAAAGCCACAAAACTCACTTCTCCACCTTCTCTTCCACCACTCCTCCGCAAGCTTAGTCCTCCTCCTCCCAACCCTGGCTCTCCGAGTGGTGGTGGCTGGGGCCTTTTATAGCCCACCCGGAAGCATTCCAGGTGATTAACCACCTGGTCCTAATTGAACTTCCGGGTGGGGCTGAAAGCTCGTCCAGCCGGGCTGTGGGAAGCAGGCATCTCCCCCTAGCGGCCATGCCGGGCCCCAACCAAGCTGTGGAGGACTCCATCTCCCATGGAGCCCTGCGGGCGGTTGGGGAATCACCGTCGGCCAGGGAGGCTGCCACCAAGCGTCCCGGGGGAGGTATTGGACTGCCCATGGCGACTCCCCCGGAACAGAAGCAGCAGGGGCGTCCCTGCCGGGCATGGGACCCGGCTGTCCGTCACAACAGCATTTGCCAACAATTTGTTTGAGATTCACATTGTAACTGTTGTCTACTGCACCAAAAAAGCTAAAGCTAGTACTGGCCTTGCCTATCGTACTACAGTAATCCCTCCTCGATCGCGGGGGTAGCGTTCCATAACCCCCCGCGATAGATGAAAATCCACAAAGTAGAAACCATATGTTTGTATGGCTATTTTTATATATTTTAAGCCCTTATAAACTCTCCCACACTGTTAACATTATTAGAGCCCTCTAGACATGAAATAACACCCTTTAGTCAAAAGTTTAAACTGTGCTCCATGACAAGACAGAGATGACAGTTCTTTCTCACAATTAAAAGAATGCAAATATATCTTCTTTTCAGGAGCAGAGAATTTCAGAGAGAGAAAGAGAGCGCGAGAGAAAAGCAAACAATCAAAAAATCAATACGCGCTTTTGGGCTTTTAAATATGAGGAGCGTCCGTATCCTCTAGGCAAACAGCCCCTCTACTCACTTCCTCTCCGTCTTGCGCAGAGAATGTCAGAGAGAGTGAGAGAGACAGAGAAAAGCAAACAATCAAGCACTGCGCGGGAAGCATATCGTATATCATTGAGGTGTTTTAGGTAATACGTAATACATGCTCTGATTGGGTAGCTTCTAAGCCATCCGCCAATAGCATCCCTTGTATGAAATCAACTGGGCAAACAAACTGAGGAAGCATGTACCATAAATTAAAAGACCCATTGTCCGCAGAAATCCGCGAACCAGCAAAAAATCCGTGATATATATTTAGATATGCTTACATTTAAAATCCGCGATAGAGTGAAGCCGCGAAAGTCAAAGCGCGATATAGTGAGGGATCACTGTACTGAATTTGAGATGCTCAAGATCCGTGAGTACTTACCCACCATACTGTAGCTTTATTGCACATATGACTAAGCAGTCAGTTATGCATACCTAATAATCTAGACATTCCACAAATGGATTGGAAATTATATTTCTCTTTTACCATCTGTCTGTTGTCAAACCATTTAACCTTAGTTGGGTTATGGAAGGAGAGAGTTTATTTTGGCAGGGTGCAATGCAAGAAGCAGTCTATAACTCCGCTTGCAGGAACATCCCCATGCAGGGCTTATTAAGGGTCACCAGTTCATTTAACCCTCACACCACTGGGGTATTTAAGGAAAAGTGGAGCATTACGTGCACATACGAACAGGTAATCCACCTAAAGCTAAGCATGTTTGGGCCCAGACAGTATTTGGATGGGAGACCAACCAGAAAAAACTTGGGCTGCTGCTGAAAGAAGTTTAAGTAGTAAGAAAAGCTCAATATAAATGAAATGAATCACTACTACTACTATTATCATTATTATTACTCTGAGAAAAATGAGCATGGGAATGGAGCGAACATGCAGACTCCACACACAAACAAGGAGCTATTAATTATTCAAACCCATGTCTCTGAAGCAGTGAAGCAGCAGAATTTACTATTATGACTCTGTTACACTTCCAATGATCATACAGTATATGCATGTAAAATCAATATGAGAAAAAAAACAGTGTATATCTTTTGTTTTACAACAGTATGAATGTTTGCATTCACCTTACACACTGCTTGTTCTTGCTTGCTTTATTTTCTCCCATTATGCTTATAAATGTAGGGGTTTTGAGCCAATGATTATATTTTTGCCTTATCTTTTGCCAGGATCTTCAAGTTTTCCATTGCCATCCCTCTCTTTCTGGCTGATTCTTTAACCTTTTCTTTTCATACCTTTCAAGGTTTTCCTATTGGTCTTTTCCCTTCACCCTTCATTTCAAAGACCTGTTTGGAATGTCTTATTTTACTCATCCTTATTAAATGTCCATACCACTGCTTTATTTTTATGGTTTTCACAAGTGGCTGCATTTCCAGTTCTTTGTGGATTGTTTTATTTCTTATCCTGTCTCTTTTTCTTTTACCTATCACTTGTCTTAAATACTTCACTTCAGCTGCTTTTATTTTAGATCTTTATTTATCTGTTATTGTCCAGGATTCTGCAGTGTATACTGTTGTTGGTATATGGTTTTATCTAGATGCACTTTTTCCTTTGTACTTATGGGTTGTTAATGTGACAGTATACTTCACTTGCCTTGTTTAGTCAAATTCTGTTTCTGAGTTCTTCATCTATCTTTCTACTTTCGCTTATGATTGCTCCCAGGTACTCACCCACTGGCGTATTTTGTAGTTGTTTTCCATCATTCTGGATCCACATTTGTCATTTCTCTTCTCGTTCTTCCCTTGGTATTTTCATTACTTTACTTTTCTCAGCATTTATTATAATATGTTGTTCTTAAAGTTCAATTTACTAATTCCTTTTGTGGTCTCTTTTTCTCTTAAAGCTCTATGGATTCTTGTCAGCATTTTCTGTTTCCAGAACTTGTACTCATCATTTATTCATATATTTTCCTTATACCCACTTATTACAATATACAGCCTCAGATGGCTGGAGCCAATCCTTGCCACAAAGTGCACAACCAGTCAATTGCAGGGCTCATACTGGTTTGATTTTCAGAGGCTAGTTCACCTACACAGCATGTGTTTGGAATTCAGGAACAAAACACATATGGATACACAGGGAGAACCTGCTAGTTCTGTAGACAGAGTAAGACTGGAACAAAGACTCCTGCTAAAAATTAAACAATGAATGCACGTCAGTAGTCTATCATTGTAATGCTTCGATTCCTGTAACCAATGGTCAAGTAGTGTAAAAGTAAACGACTGTTCAATTGGTTCCATGCTGTTATAAACTGATATGCCGATAGGGGAAGTCTTGCGCCCCCAAATGTTACGTAGGTGAGTAAGTGACAGGTACTGTCGGGTGTGTCTTCTCATAGACAGCACATGGAATTTACTGCCACTGCGTTTTTGAGGAAGACATTTGTTACGTCTGCTGTAAAACTATGTGTGGCTAACGGATATAAGAGGTGTTCCTCTATGATTAAAACGTCTCTTACGCGGGTTGGAACACGCTGCGGATATGTCATTCAGATTCTTACAACTGAATTTGACGATTACCTCGTATAAATGCCCAGTGTTTTTATTCTATTTATGTATGGTTTATGAAGGACTGTAAAATTGGCCTGTGGGTTACTACAACAAGCTATATACTTGATTAATGAATAATAGCATATCCTCCAGTTTTTAGAACCCGTTTATTCCCATGAATTTCGCTTCTGGCTATCATAGTGAAACCCACTCTGCGGCGCCAGACCATCGTAGTGGACACACCCACACTCTGAAACAATTTGGAATAGCCAATTAAATTATGCACGCCTTTAGATGGGAGAGGAAACAAAACAGTATTGACACAGGGAGAAAGGGCAACCTCCACCATGGGTTTAAGTTTAAAATTTATTTAAATACTTACCATTTTAACAGTTAAATGAAAGGTAGGCATTGCGAATACAGAATCACAGTCAAAGAGAGACTAAATTGTTCCGCTGCAGTTTTAATTGAGAGAGTGTGTTCTTAGACGGATTGTAATCTTCTCATACCACCTATCCAATCCATTAAATGTGAAGGGGAGGATATGAAAAAAAATAGTTTCTGGTGGATTAGCATTTCTGTGAGTTCTTGCACAGAGCTCGCCCTGTCAAAGATATGCATCCGCTCTTCTTCATCCTGTAATATGAAAGGAGACAAATTTGGGAAATTAATGGCTTGGTCGATGGTCAATATACCAAGAGAAAATAAATTTTTAGCGTAACGCTGCGAGCTCATGAAATGTATGGATTGATAAAAAAAAATAAATAAATAACGGCGGGGTGGTGGACAGTGGTCACGCTTCATTCTGTTGCCCCAGTCCTGTCTAACTTTAATAGAGGAAAACGGATCGACGGGCAGTCATTATTACGTGCCCTTGCAGCTGAGATTCATTTAATTGCATTTCCCCGAAAATCGCTCAGTTTTCATTTAAGAAGCTTTGTTTCTTGTATTAATGCTTGTGGTCTAATCTTGCCATACTTTCCCAAGTTTAAAAAAATTCCCAGGGGAACACTTAATGAGAATTTAAGAAGTTTGGTTTTGGCAGCAGATATATATATATATTTTTTTCCCAGAGTAAAAGTGCCTCGATTAAAATAATGAGCTAAACATTGTTTGGTGTTTATATGATGAGCGAGGTGTCATTAGGTGGAGTAGATGCCTTCCGCTCGTTCATGCTCTGTGGGTATGTGCGTTTTATACGGTAGTTTAATGTTAAACATACAGAATACTATTTCTGATAATTGTAATAGAAGATCGTTTAAAATTTATTCTACATCCTAATGGGAGAATGCAGCGCGGATTTTCATAAAGTAAAGTCGACAAGACCTGAAGCTTTGTGTGTCCGCGAAAGTTGGGGGTGCAGCTAGGAGAGTAAGTAGCCGTATCGGTGACGTGACGAAGGGCTGTGCTTCAGGGAAAAACAGTCAGCCCCTAGAATCAAGGCTTGTTCTCACAGCTGGACTAGACAAGACAGGACTATACGGGCGACTGCTTGTGGATTGTTTCATCGCCGAGATTAAACAAAACCAAGGAAGAGCAGCGAGGACACTGGACTAAACTACCCCTCCGTCTTGTCATGGAGAAACATAAAGGTACCGATCTCAGTTTTCTTTCTTTTTTTCTTTCTTGGTCATCTGCATGCATTTGAACGAGCTCGCATTTTATACGGGAAGCTGTCTCAAGTTTGGATGTCAGTACCAATCGATCAAGGAAATGGACTGTTTGCTAGTTGCGGTGTTTTGTCTAAAGTTGGATTCCGGAGAGCAGCATGAAACTCGGCAGATGTTCGAATGGCCTTCTTTGCAATGGCATCTTTTTGCTTGTTCTCCAGCAGAACTTGGCGCACACCCCTTTCGCATAGCAGAACAACTCTTAGTAAAGTAGCATAACAAACGAGAGATCCGGTGGGGACAAATGAGCTGCTGGGCTAGATCTAGGAATGGATAAATAAACGAAAAGTAACTAGTAAGGGGAAGAGAGAGAGAGAGTACTTAATGAAATATCTTATGACGGGTGATATATTAGATAACTAAAAGAGAGCTCAATGGAAGTAAAAATCACAACACTAGGCAGGTTCATGATAGGTGTTTCATTAGGTAGAAAACATAAATGAGGAATGCCTAATGACAGATTTATGATAGACATTTTCTTTCATATCTAATTTAGTGTTTGTATTAAATAATGATGAATGGCTTCATGGACGATACAGTACTACATACTACAGATAAGCATGAAAAATGTTACATTAGGTAAAAAAAGAAATGCTTAAAAGTAGATTCAGAAAGGCACTAGATAGAATCATGAACTAAGGCATGGCAGATACAGTATATAGATAAGGACTGCCTAATAATATATTGCTAAATTTATGAAATGCACCGAATCAAGCTCACTCTTAAAAACAAAAATGCTAGTGTTGTTCTTCAGAGCAATGCCATAGGGAAACATTTTTGGTTCCCAAAAGACTCATCTATATGAAGTTTGTAAAAAGACTCTTAATTTATTTAGATCTGTAACATGCTCCATACTGTAAATAACTATGACTGGGTGGTAACAGATTTGTAAAACACCAATCGGTTCCTGATTTTGGAAGGATTCACACTGCAATGCAGTAATACAAGCTAAGTCCAAGTTTTCTTAATCTGTTAGTGTCCTGCTCTGAATCCTACCATTGACTTTGAAGCACAAAGAACCAGCTTCAAATGCAGAGAACCCAGAATGGAATGGTGCTTTGTCAAGCAAAGGTTCTATGATGAATCACACAACCCAGTAAAGAACATAAAGTGACATTAAAGAACCAGGATTTTTAATAGTGATAGACGGATAGTGAAAGTGTTAATGAATATAAACAATAGCACTACTAAAGGCACAAACAAGCTCTTTTTTTTCTTGTGTCGAAACCCTGCTGTGTTTCAATGGGGAACTGTCTTATTTCTGAGTTCCCTTTTAGGAGGAGGAGGCTGCATCACTGTTGGAGATGTTGTAAGTGTGAACTGATGATAAGCATGCTTCATTTAGGACAAAGCTCACTCTGTTCACACCTTTCCTCTTTATCAAAGATACAGATACTGTTATCATGAGTGATCAGAAGCCTCCATTGTATGAGAGAAAAATAAATTGTTATGTAAATTAGAAAGATTAATATATTTTTAGTTATCGTTTCTTGGCAGTTGTCACTTCCACAATTGAATTAAGATTTATTAATATGTAATCAATTTGGATTGAAAGTGCTTAGTGCATTCACTCCGTTAAAAAAAAAAAACAAAAAAAAAAACAAGCAATAATTTCATTAATTAACTTTGTCCTCCACCTTTTCAAGTGTGAACACAGTGTTGTAGTTCTGTATTTCGCTAATGAACAGCAGTGGCAAAAATTGCTGGATTTGTTTGTGCAAAAAATTTGGTGGAAATGCTAGCAACCCTTCAAAATGTGTTATAAAGTTTGGTGTGGGTGCTTTTGCTTTGGAGGAAGCTGTGATTTGGTGATGTTTTTGAATGCAGTCTGTAGAGGTAAGACATATACATGAAATAAATCTGAATGTGTAAGAATTTGCACTGGCTTGCACTGTTTCTCAGAACTTTTGTGATTTATTTTAGGACACTTGTCAATAGTTTAAGTGGACTGTCTAACATAACATCTCATTTTCAGTTCAGGGTGGTGGGGTGCTGGAGCCTATCCCAGCAGCACTAGGCACAATCCAGGAGACCGCAATGGACAGGGTGCCAGGCCATTATAGAATTCACTCATGCATAATCTCGCACTCATACAGAACTAATTTGAAATTGCCAATCAGTTGAGCGTGCATTTAGTTAGGTATGTGGGATGAAAATAAGGCTACCAGAAGGAAAGGTAACTAACACGTGGGGAAAATGTGCAAACTACACTGATAAAATGACCAAGAAAGGGATCTGTTCCTGGCACACCATATCCATAAGGCAGCAGCACTGCTTACTACATCAATTTGCTGCCCTCTTCGGGATTAATGTGGAGCAGAGATGATGGACAAATTATTTAAGTATCTAAATACAAAGATGATGCTGTAGATAAAATAAAAAGTTTTTGGTTAAGCCATAAATATATATTGTAGCTCATAATTAGGTATGTCTATACCTTAAGTAATTAGGAGAAATATTGTTGAAAAATGAACACACAGTAAAAAAAGGAAAAATGGAAGTAATGAGAAATAGAAAAAATAAACCCAAACTTGCAAACTGACTTTGGAGGGTGTAATAAAGTTTGAAAAAACAGAATGATCTGTTAAAGGTGGAGTATAATTCACAAGATTACAAGATGCTGTATTTCCAAGAGCGCTTTGTTGAACAGAAGTTTGCCTTGTTCATTTGACAAATGGATGACCATGGAGGTATTTTACACAGAACAATCACATTTGGTTCATTCATTCATTCATTCATTCATTCACTCATTGTACAAGAATGCAAAGTTGGTCTTTGCAACAGTTTCCACAAGGCAGGAGCCAAACCCAGATGAGACATAATCCACACTGTAATGTGGTGATATAGTGGTTAGTGCTGTCGCCTCGCTGCTCTGGCCTCCTGGGTTCAGATCTCACCTCACTCACTGCGTGTGTGTGGTATGCACTTTCTCCCTGTCTCTGTTACTCTCATTTATCTCACATACCAGTGACCTACTGTATTACTTTAATTTAGTTAACTGTAAGTTGACCCGTTGTCTGAGTTTTTTGATTTTTGCCCTGAGTACACTGGCACACCATCCAGTTGACTGAATTCAGGCTGTTTTCCCAATTTGTTGCCAGGATAGGCCACCAGCCATATGAAAAAAATTAAAGGAAGGATGGGTAGATTTTAGGTACCCTGAGGCCTCTTTCTGGTGGATTTCAACATGCATGTATATAAATGTACAGTATGTGAGAGATAATGTATGACTGCTAGCATATAAAGAACGCTGAGGAGACAGCTCAGGACTCACAGCCAAGCATTAACTTCCTTTATTAATTTCCTGGCGGCTCTAAGCACCTTTGTAAATCCATCAGAAGGCACACATACCCAAAGTCACTCACATCAGGCCAGGTCTCCACTGACCTGCATATGTTTGGTATGTTGGTGGGAGAATCTCCTTCGGGGTACTCCTGTGACACACATCTTACTTTACACAGGAATTGGAAGGCATAACTTGCTTTTTAATCCACTAAAGACAGCAATCTACAGTACAGCTCATGAAGGGGAGAGGCTTTATTATTTGTAAATGTCGACATCTCGACCTTTGACAGATAGCACAGTTGCTCAACCCTATACTCTTATCTTGGTACAACTGCAGTATAACTGCAAGGGGGAAAAATGTCGAGTTGTAATAGTCAGGTATTTTACCTGCTCAAGTCTACGGTTACCATTTACACAATGCGGCTTCATTCCTCACTGAAGTGCGGAATAAATTAGATATTACACTCGATCTAGCCTCTCTCTAGTTTTAAATAATTACTGAAGAAAACAAACCGTTGTGGATTAATTCTTTTTCTTAGTTGGATCAAGGCAATTTGGTTGCCATTAGCACTTTTTATTGAAGAACAGCAGTCAAAAGAAATTCAAATACAACCAAGAGAAAGAGTCCGATTGGCGCAAGGCAAGTCCATTTCCTACGCACAAAAGCCGATATGTGTGGCGAAAGTGTCTGCGCTCGGCATTTTTTCTCTGCTCGTCTCTAATCTGACACACGAGCTGAGAGACTCTGCAGTTAGGTTTTATCAGCTCCTTTGGTGCAAGTCTGCAAGTAACATCGTTAATCTCTAACTAAGCGTCATTACGTTTGGGAGGGGACCGCTCCGGCACTTGCATTCAAAAGTATTGGGAAACAGCTAGATTATTTTAGCTGTCAATTGGATTGACTGACACTCCCTAAAACAAAGATATACTGCGTGGATTACAGCATGGCCAATGCCTGCGATACTGAAGGGACAGGCCAGTGATGGCCAGGGCGCTCTGATTCGGGAGAGGTGGTGAACATCAAAATTGTTGAAATATTACTCAAAATAGTAAGATTGGGAGAGAGTGGGAAAGAAGCCCTCCCCTGGTTTTAAATATCAGCCTGCCCTTTGTATAAATAAGATAGTAGTGGGGTAGTGAGCTGCAGCATATGGAGATACGCGGTTACCCAGGACGGGTGGCCAGCCCAAGGCATGTTTAGTGTCACCAGTCGGATGTGTGTTAAATCTTGATAAGCTTTTTTCTTTCAAATAGAAACTGAATGGAAAACAAGTTAAAAGACAAACCTCTGCACTTTTAAGTGAATGTGCCTAGTCGGTTGTCATTTTGCTATCTTTATCAGTAGGTGTATTAGTACAAAAGTGGCCTTAAAATTTCAAGTCAAATATTCATGTGATTAATAACCAGGATAAAGTAAAAAGGTCTACTCGAAAAGGGGAACAATAAAGGGAACCTGGCTTAAATATTAAATACATTTTTAAATGCACCTTCCAGGGTTGCTTCCTGCCTTAAACTAAGTCTCCATGACTCTAAACTGGATTAATCCAGTTTAATAATGGATGTAGTGTAGTGTAGTTAGGTGACTGGTAAGTGTAGACTGTTACTGTAAATGGCCACTGGACCTGGCCGAATCGTTATTGTTCTTCACATTCTTAGCTCATTCTTCATTTCATATTAATGGTCCATTCGCCATCATCTTGTATGCTTATTAATATTTCACTAACATTCAGTAATTTCTCTCCATTGTAATGCACATTTATCGATTGCTCCACATGCTCCGAAGGCAAATCCACATAGAATCCACTATTTGGCGAGATCAGAGCCTACGACTACTCTGAAAATTGCAGCTGACAAAGTTATAATAAAATGAAGTATTACATAATAAAATACATAGACACTAATGTATAGTCATTATCAGACAGATTTAGAACACACTAACTGTATAAGTGAGTTGGAAAACAAATGGGCTGATCTCAGCAGTTACAGTAAATACAACCATAAATTCCCAAGCTAAACTTTTAGCTGTTCAAGGTGTATTAGAATCTACTAACTTAGGATAAAATGTTATTTCATTTCATATCTTAATATAAATATATATGTCGGCCACTGTATGTGTCTTGTTATCGATTCACGCTTCATCAAGGCTCAAACTCTCACTTGCACCTTCCACTCCAACCCCGACTTGAATAAGTGGGTCACAAATGGAAGACTGGAGACGTTTGTCATCAAATTGCTTTGGTAGTTGTAGTAATACTGCGCCTCTGCTGTTTATGGGTGATAATACTCTCTTTGCTTCATCAGACTGTGATCTCCAGTACACACCACAATGTCTTTCAACCAAGGGTATTATGTTTGGGATAAAAATTAGAAAATTCATATCTGGATTTGTGGTCATTGCCAGAAAAGTGTGGCTTGGTATTTGCAGATTAGTAAGGGCACGGCCGTCTCCGTGGACTCTTGGTGTAAGTTCACTAATTGGTGCAGAAAATGGAAGCTATGTCTTTATATTCAACTTTCAATTTACATCCTGAACCTTTGTGATAGGTAGGAGCCCTGGCATGTCAGAAAAACAATGACATCACTAAGTGCAAGCATCTAAAATTTATTTCCTTCACAAGGCTGCTAGATTCATCTTGAATGGTAATTGAGGAACACAGAAGTTTTCAGGATTGAACAAGAGTGGATGGTGTGGGATAGAGAGTGTGGCGGATGGCTGGGGATCCTGCCCAGCCGGGACACCTAGAAGGACCAGGAGAGGGACAATACCTCCTTTAGGCCACGAAAGTGCTGCCACTCGGGTTTGCATCGGGGCCATGGGATCAGAGCTTAGAAGCTCAACCCTGATGGGGCCCGTGACCACCGCCAGGGAGTTCCCGGATGATTACAGAAGTGCTCCAGAAGAATTCAGTCACACCCGGAGTGTTTCTGGGTGCTCATGCAGCACTTCTGCCACACCAGGAAGTGCTGCCGGAAGATCAATACAGAGCACATCTGGGGCATTATAAAAGGGTTCACCTCACTCCATTAGAGTCTGGAGGAAGAGGATGAAACTTAGGAGTGGCAGAAGAATTGGGAGAGACAAAAGGAAAGAAGGGACTGTGAGCAGTTTGTGGCCGTTTAATACATTGTGTGGTGGTGTAAAGGCAAGATGGAAAATAAAGGTGTGTTTTTTGGGCATCTGGTGTCTGTCTGTCTGTTCGCGGGCTGAACTTCCATAAGAGAGAAGACCAAGACAGACTCTGGAGAAGTGAAGATTAGGGATAGCGTAGTCTAGTCTGTTCAGCTAAGTGTGTTTGAAAGACAATGTGTACTGTATGGAGGTGAGCACCTACTTAGGGGGAGATCCCACTTTGCACCCAACTGCGATCTGTAACAGTCATGTTTACTGCTAAGGATGTCCATTAATGTTTAGACATGGTTTAACTGCAATTCTCTAGACAAATGACATGATTTCCAAACATTTTCCTAAAGTTCATTTCCTCTTCTGGGAGAGCCCCTTTCAGCAGTTAGCAAATATTAGTTGTTTTGGAAAAAGAGCAGCAGAGATTGGACTAGGGACAATGATCTTGACACTCGGCCATGGCAGCTGCCTCCTGAGTGATGCTTTTATGGTGCAGGTGACATTCTGTATACTGCAGCAGAAGATTAGAAATGTTTGAACTGCCAGCAAAGTCCTATATGTTAGAGTCAGGAAGTGAAAGACAGTAAAAGTAAATGAAAAGGATTTTTTATCCGGTACTCTCATTTGCCTCATTTAGTGTTCACTCAGTGACAGCTTTCTGTAGTTCAATAAAGTGAAAGCGTAGTTAAAACACAGCAGGTTTTGTAATCCAGCATCTCTCACATTTTAAGAGTCTCTAGTCTTTTATTCCCCTGGGGGTATAGCTTGCTGAGTTTACAGACGTTTAGTCTACCTGGAGAGCGGGGTGCTTGGCTCAAAGACCATGAGTTCCAGGGCTGCTGCTTTCATGTAGATGCCTCTCTGTTCACATGTTCCACCCTTAAAATTTGTCCAACTTTGGTTTTATGTAGCTATTTGGGTCATTTATTTACAGGAAGGAGCAATCTTTTTTTATTACAGTAAGGACATTAAAACAAGTTGTTTCTAATTCCTTAAGTACTGCTACTGTATTTAGACAGAGACCTGTGACTAGTGGATGTGCTACACTAGTTTAGTGTGCCTGGGATAGCTGACTGCTAAGCGATGAACTGTAGACATAGTTTAACTTGATAGCCTCATAAATGTGAAGCATCAAGTAGCCCTTCTGATGTCGGCTTACAACTCTGAGTCATTTCATGTCATTTGTTGTATGTATTGTTGCTCACTTCCCCTCTGATTTATTCACTTATTAGGATAGCTGCTGCTGTTTTGGTTTGTTCCCTCATTTTCAAAACCCCTCACCCCTTTGGTGTGAAAACTAAGTAGACAAATAAAATAGACCTTAGACTTCCTACTGTTTCTGGTCACAAAGGAATTTCAATCTATCCATTAGTCCATCCATTAGTTTCTTGGCTGTGCTTATTCTGGTCCTAGGTCGTGAAGGGTCATGTAATGCAAGGTAAGAAGCCATCCTGGGACCACAGGTTCAACAAGCTTTAGTAAATATACTATATGTACCCACATGCATCACAATCAGTCACACAGTCACAGGCATTTTAGCAGGGGCTCATAGGTAGGCAAACATATCTGAGAGGATTCATGTTCAAGATGACTGAAGCAAGGAAAGAATGGATGGCGATTAAGGATGAACAAATATACAGATGCATGTATTAATTGATAAAGGGGCACACATGTAAATGAATAGGTGCATGGATAGATAAAAATTATTGTCAAGTTTTACAGACTTCACTATGTAGCAAAACCAGAATCAATCAAGAAAACTCGCATAACCTTCTAGGAAAATGTGAAAACTCAACACATTTTGCACCCCAACACAGTTTTGTGCACAAGCCCAGGCACGATGTCCACCCTGACATGAGAAGTTTTGTGAAATATTTCACTGCTGTTATTCCTCCAAATCTGACTTGTCTATCTGATGTGCTCTTTTGTTAGTTGTTAGGCCATCCAATTAAAGACATGCAAAGATGTACAAGTAATTCGTATACTGCTGTTTAAACAGACTTGAATAATCCATCTTAGGTTTATGGCAAACCAAAGCATGTCCCAGTGGCAGCAGGATGCAAAGCTGGAACCAAAAAACATAAATATAAAACAGTAAAATGAACATTTAGCAACATATAATAACACTTAACATTGATGTTAGCACACATACCTATAAATGATAGTAGATTGCTAAAAGTAAAATTTTAAATATGCTTTATTGGAATCCTGGAAATGTAAGTTAAGCTAACATTTAACATCAAAGGTTTCAATATGAAAAAAATCTAATGGACAGCATTTCTATACAAAGTAAGCCTGGCTGACCAAGCTCTGATGGCTGGCCATTCCCACTATGAGTTTCATGCAATGCTCATTAAGTATATAGCCACAGAACAGTTTAATACTGTGCTTGTCACCACTGATGCTGTTTTGTCTCCGCTTCTGTACCATCACGTTTCATGGAAATGGATGCTGTCAAAGTGGAATTTGCATGTGCCCCCCATGGGTTTTCTTCTAGATAACTCCACCTTTTCCAAACACCTCCAAAGACACACTAGGGTGACAGGGGATTTCAAATTATATCTGTCTGGGCCCTGTGATGCATTGATGTCCTGTCCAAGGTTTGTTCCTGCCTTGTACCCAGTGCAGCGTGGGATAGGCTCCTTGTGGCCCTCAACTGGATTAAGGGAGTTTGACAATTGTAATATTATGTTGTGCGTTGTTAGATAACTAACAGACATTTTTCCAGGAAGAACAGCTGAACAAGCAGCACTTTTCTGCACCAAAGTAATGGGTTTTCAGCCTCTGAATTAACAATGAAGCCAATAGGGCTGATCATTCCAAAGGCTCTGCCTCCTACAAGAGGATCAGCTGCATTTTTCTTAACAAGCCTTAAAAATCATCCAGTATTTTATTTTAAACCCCCTGTTGAAATCATGTACGCACTAAGCAGGACTTTGTACTGAGAAGTACGATAAGAAATTAAGGTCAGTTGATTATTCTTTTTATTTTTCTTTGTACATACAATAGGTATATTCATACAGGGAGAATGTATTGTGACTGAGTCAGAATTTTGACTTCAAGTTTTGAAAGGATGTACACATGTTGTACAGTACATTGCGAAACATGATTTGAGCTATTTCAGAGGGATTTCTGTCTATCAGTCTGTCTTACAAGGTGTGAGGCCTTAGGTAAGATAACTCACACGCATAACTCTCATTCCAAACAAAACTTGGCATAGTTATTAGATTCAGAATATGCTTGAAGCCCACTGATTTTACTCAAAAATTATAGATTTTATTCTATAGAAATAATGATTTGAGTTTTTTAATGTACATTTGTTTCACAAGTTGAGCAAAATTGTTGAAGCAGATTTTTACATTTTATTCCACAAAATAAATATTGGCCAGTGACCACTGTACACAAGACAGGGTCAAAATCAGTCTCAGGCAAAATATAATCTGTAACAAAAATCCTAACAACAATACAGACTGTATTATAGGAAATCAGAAAGGCTGTCCCTGTAATGAGGATAACACAAAACAATTATTGGCCATTGGCCATCAGTGAAGGGTTGCATGATGAGACCATCCATAATGTGTTCTCATCAATTCAATAGCAAACATGCCCCTTCAGTTTCAGTTGGTTTAAAATTCTTGTTCTTCTTATTCTTTCCATATTCTGATTTACAGTTTTTAGTCCACTAAGCAACCTTTCTTTTTAGGGATGCCATTAGATGTATCCACCCATAACTGGCAAATGCATATTGTGCACAAAGGTGCAAAAGAGTGTTTTGAGGCCCCTTACCTCATCTTCCATGACACTGTTGTGGAGCAGTCCCTTCTAAAATGCCCATGATTTTGTTACTCAAATTGACTCTTTTACGTTTTTTGGACAGGTGAAGAGGTTTTATTCACAATTGTGGGGAGTATAAACTTGGGTTGATTTAGTGCAGCGACCTTAAATAATTAAAGAGCAGTGCAGTGTTTCTTGGGTCCTTGGCAGTCGCCATGGGTATGGTTTTGTGTAGCCTTTGCTCCATTTTACATCTTTGAGAGCTGAGCCAGTAAAGTGGAGAAGCATCCTGTGTGCCCAAATGCAGTTGAACCTATTTGCGCCCTATGTGTAGCCATCAATCCATGATCCACTGCCTCTCTTTAGGTAAGTAAGTGGAGTGATGACATCTTGTGGCAGGCAGACACCCCACATGTGGCAGTCAAAACCTGTAGTGCCCCCTGGATATGGTTTGCTTAGTTTAAACCGGGTTGTTTCTTTACTTTTTCTGGCATGATTTTATTTATAGGAAACAATTTTAACTTTGCAGCATATTTAGCTTTTCAAATTTTGTTGCGCAATTTTTTCATTACCATCAAATTAGACCATGTGTTTATATTTATTGGATTCCTTCAATCCACCCTCAAGCAAAAATCATTTTAATCTTTTTTTTGTGGCTGTTGGTTGTTTTGTTTTTTGTTCATTTTTCCATTGGGTAAGTGGGAATGCAAGTCATTGCAACCCTAAGGCTCACCTCCCTGTGCTTTAACATCATTTATGGAATGATCTAAAAAAAGATTTGAACAGGAAAAAATGAACTGTGCGCTTTAGCTTAGTGAGAGTTTTGCATGATAAGACGATATGGTGGTGTGCCCCCTTGCAGAGAAAGTCAGACAGCTGATACAAGGCACAGACCGGATTATATCATAACATTTCATAATATTTCTTAACCCATTTCATCCGACTCATGGTTGCCTATTCTGGTGGCCATCAGACTGAACTCCAGTCCATCACAAGTCCCCCTTACTCAGAGACAGTTTAGACTTACCAATTAACCCAAGATGCATGCCAGCGGAATGCAGCATTATTTAGTGCCATACGCCACCCTTGTCCACACACATCCACGCTGTTATAGTGTCTGTTTGTTACCCCCTTCAGCTGTTCCACATGTGAATATTTAGTCTTATTGTGTCTCCTCTTTAGATCATCCTGTCACAAGGACCTCATCAAAGAATGTCTCTATACAAAATGACAACTTTTTAATTTCACTAATGTAAATTATAATTTAATTTCAATGGTAGTAGGTGAAGCACAACAACACCTCTACTTTCTGAGAAGGGTAAGGAGAGCTAACCTCCCTCAGAAGCTGTTGGTCAACTTTTACAGATGCACTATAGGGAGCATCTTGACTAACTGAATGGCAGCCTGGTACAACAGCTGCACCAAAGCCCCCAAACAAGATCTGCAGTGCGTCATCAAAACAGCACAGGACATTGTTGGTACTGAACTGCCATCACTTGAACATCTATACAAGACTCACTTTGTGAGAAGGGCTAAAAACACCATCGAGGACATCACTCATCCTGGATATAACTTGTTTAAGCTGCTCACATTAGGCAGGTGCTTCAGGTTACACTCACAAATAGACTAAAAAAAGAGCTTTTTCCCAACTGCCATAAACTTGTTGAACTCTTATATCTTCTCAGTCTGAGATCATTTCTTATACTGTTTGCCTTTTGGATTTTAAGTGCCCCTTTGGGGTTGTTAAAAAAGTAATTCCATTGTGTTACACAATGAAAATAAACTACCTGATTGGTTGATTGAAGTGAATTATACTTAATAGAGATCCAGTTTTGCAGGTATTGAGATCCTGCAAATCTGGATCTCATGCTGTATAATCAGCAGGAGACAAAGTGTGCAGATAAGAGGACAAAGCCCTGGAAGGAATGAGGTAATCGGTGAAGTCCCTCAGGGGTCTGTCTTAGGTCTGATACTTTTTCTAATTTATACAAAGTATTAATGACTTGGATTTTGGTATAGTTTGTAAACTTGTGAAATTGACAGATGATAATAAAATTGGAGGAATGGCAGATGCTGAGGAGGCAGCAAAAACAATTCAAGAAGACTTGGACAGGCTTCAGAACTAGACGCACACTTGGAAAATGGAGCTCAATGTAGAAAAGTGAAAAGTGCTACATATGGGCAAAAGGAACGTCAGTTATAAATACAAGATGGGAGACGCTGTTTTAAAGGAGTCAAACTCTGAAAAGAATTTCCTGGCATTTCGTGTTTACACTGGCATTTTCATTATCTAAGCAATGGACAGACGCAATTAAAAAGACAAAATGTTAGGTTATATCATAAAACTGTTGAATTTAAATCAAGCAACATCATGCTCAGATTATAGCACTACTGAGACAGCATCTGGAGTATTGTGCACTATAAGAAAAACACAGCAGCACTTGAAGCTGTGCAGAGGAGAACAACCAAGTTCATCCCAGGACTGAAGGACTGTGACAGACTCTGAGAATTAATCTTGTTTAGTCTCGAGCAGAGATGACTGCAGGGGGACTTAATCCAGATCTTCAAAATTCATGAAGGCATTGATAAGGTAAAGCCAGCAGAATTCTTTCAACTAAATGATGAATCACATACTTGAGGACAAGAGACAAAATTATGGGGGGGTGCATTTAAGACAGAAGCTAAGAAGAACTTCTTTACTCAAGGAGTTGTGGGAATCTACAGTAGAACAAATTACTGAGACATGTAGCTCAAGTAGAAACTTTGACAGCCTTTAAAACCTGATGGACTGAATGGTCTCCTCAAGTTTGTGAAATTTCTAATGTTCTTACAGTATGTTCTAATACTTAAGAGCAACTGGTGCCAAAGATGACCATGCAAGAGTTCATCTGAATATGGCTAATTCTGGGGTTGATTCCAGTGTTGTGCCCAGTGCGGTGAGATGGACACCAGCTTCTTGCGCCTTTGAAACTGGTTAGAAAATAATTGGGTGGAAAAAAGAGACACTTTATCAGCTACACAATTTAGAAACATTTGTATTGTTCCCCTCAGCTTTGTTCTTGGTCCATTTCTTACTATTAGATGTCCCAGCCTTTCTACATTTTTTTCACCATACCAGATTTTTCATTGCTCATTAATCTAACAAAGAAACTTCTTATTTCATGACTGTGGTTTCTATCCTTATGAACTTTGAGTCCAGGAAGACATCCTCTTTAGCAGTCAGTTTGTCTTTGTATTCCATCTCCATTAGAACAGTGAGGTCAGCTGACAAAAATCCAATTAACTTTACATGAAATACCACAGGAAGAAACAGGAATAAGCCCACTAGTGAAGGGAGCAGGGGTTGAGAGTGATGGAAGGTTGCAGGTCATGCAGGTTTCCAACCCTAAGGTAAAGCTGCAAGTAAATCAAACGCACTGTGTACAAAGAGTACCTTTTGCGATCTGATAAAAGACCGTGGTCATGTGTCATCTTTTCAAAATTTGTTTTGGTGTAATTTATTGTGCACTAAATGACATGTTTAAGTTTTATACTTGGAATTGTACTTTTAATTTGTCAAATGTGTTCTCTGAATAGGACTCTATAAAAGAAAAAGAGACTGACCGGCAAGCTTTATAAATTTACAATCTGGAAAATTGTCTCCATATTCTCAGTTTAAATATACCCTCACATGGTGGCATATTTGCTGAGTCTGCACCTTGAGTATTCATTCAAATTCCACTTAAATTCTTTTGAATTTTGATGAATCGTTGCTTTATTGTATTCCCTGTGTTTATCTCACTCTTTTTACTTTGTTATAAACATTTCTCTTGAATATATGGGAATCTTCATATGAAAGGCACTATATCAAATAAAGATTGATTGAATGGAACTGGCTGAATAAACTCTGGAGTCTGGTGATTAGATGAGCATCATGGCCTCACTATCTCTTACATTTCTAAGGAGGTAGTGAGTAGAATTGTGCCCCTCTGAGTTTTGTCCACCAGACTGTGATGAGATTTTCTCAGTGTGATATTTTTAGTATATGTTTTCAATGCTCTCCCCTTATTTGCTTTTATTTTACCCCCTCCAACCACAGACATGATCACTCTGATTAGAGATGATGTGTGTGAGTGCAAAAGGTTGACCAGCTAAATTTAGACAGACAGAATCTGGTTATTCAACAAGCCAAAAACGTGATAAACGCTGACACGAAAAGCAATGAGTGAAAATGATGTGATTTTAGAATTTCTAAGAAAGCTGTGCTCCCTGACTAAATGTGTAAAATAACCAAGAACTTTATTGTGCCACCTTGGTGACATTTGTAAGACTGCTTTGGTACTGGTCAGTTAGTAAAGCTTCTTCCCATCCATTTTCTTAACCAGCTTATGCCACCAGGATGTTAGCTGTATAGACTACACATTCTCTCCATGCTCTTGTGGCTTTCTCTCCCACAGAGACATGCAAGTTAGGTTAGGTGTAGTAAGTTAGTTCATGTTTGCAGATATACATTGCAGATTATTTGACTAGTTATTACCTATATGTTGATTGACAATTTTCCAATAGATAAATAGAGAAAGGCACTTTATATTAGATAGATAGATAAAGGCACTATCTACTTGATAGATAGAGTATCTATCTATCTATCTATCTATCTATCTATCTATCTATCTATCTAATAAATTTAAAAAGTAATACATATTTATTTATTTAATGAGCTTCTGTAAAAAAGCCAAATTTCCACCAAAGACAAATAAAGTTTTATCTATTTGTCTCTGTAAAAAAACCTCTCACTGTTCCACACCATTCGAACGAGTGTGGTGCTGAGGTATCACCTGTTATACGGCTGCACTCTGGTCCTAATTTGGGATTCTGAGTTTGTTCGTCATGTGCTGTTTGCAATGATGCGTTGTATCAGTGCACGCTCTCAACCTCCTAAGTGTGCTGGGAAGCAAACCCAGTTCCTTAGAACTGTGAGTTAGCATATAAAGGCCATCACAAACTTCTTCCAAATGCCATACTTTAAGCCAGTTTAAAAAAATGAATCAAATGCTAAAGTAACTGATTTCCGCATCCAACCATCCATCTGCCAAATGTGCTTATTCCATTGCAGGGTCACTTATACCATCATCACTGATGCAGTCAGATTGGTTCAGTCCTCTTCAGGAAGTGTAGAATTAAAAGGCATTATGGCCTCCAGGCTAAGCATTGGGGAGGTGCTTCAAACCCCTCTGCTGTCTTACCATGTTCTCCTACAGAAGGCATTGTTGTAATCTTCTTGCCTTGGAAGGAAAGGAAGCAGCAGGGACGGTTTTATTTGTAGGTTTCTTTGGATAAAGCGTAATATAACCCTTTCACAATGACTCCAGAGTGCTTAAAATCAAACCGTTGAGTTTAGTTTTGTCTCTGCAACTTGAGTTTCAACGACTTTGCAGTAATTACTCTTCAGTCACTCACTTGTTTGTCAAGGGTGTAAATACCCATCGGATATGAGTGAGTGTTCACAGGCAGAAAGTCAGGATCTTTGATGGTCTCTCTAGTATAGGGCCTAGCCCAAACAATTTGGGAGAACAAAAGACGAGTATGTTATCAACAGGAGAAAAAGGAGGGCCGGTGACACCTCTACTGTTGTCTCAGTGTGATGTTCGTCATTAAAGCATAAGACAAAGCAGTGGGGCTGAAGGAATGCGCTGCTCAGACGCCCTGTTTGCATCTCCTGGGAGTGGGGGGTGGACTGCGTGCATTTTTGTCTTCCACATCCTCTGCCTACTTTCCTGTTCCAGAGGTGAGGGCTACCCACATAAATCATCAGAAGATTAATTTCAATCCCTGCCCCCATCTCCTTGGCTAGCCTGCAGTATAGCCTTTTGAAAAGTTAGCTCTTATCCCACGGCCTTGCAGTGACAGATGAGATGCACACTCAAAGACTTATATTGTTACTCTGACATTACAAGAATTTCTTTTAATTGGAATTGAGCAGGCATTTTATGTTACTGTATCTTCAGCTGAAGGGGTCATGTCCATAGCTAGGCCATAAAAGCTTTACATATTACACATGACCTTTCTATAAATGACTAATCATTGCAGACAAGTAATGGTAAGTTAAAAAAAAAAAAAAAACATTTTATCAGTCATACTCCATTTCTTTATTGTCCTTTTATAGATGGGCTGCAGTCCCAATCATTTTATATTCATGCATCTTTGGGGTAGCTGGGAGTTGGAGCCTAACCCAGAAAAAGTAAGTGGAAGGCAAGGACCAATCCTAGATGAGATGTCGGACTGCAGTGAGGAACACTGTTTTGTACAAACATTGCCACACTCATTCAGACTCAACGGTGGGCCTTTGGACCGTGAAGAAGGAATGCTCTCCTTGGACTGAACAGCTCCATATTATATGTATATACAGTATGTGTAATATCTTTGAATATGTATTGTAAAAGAATATAAGTACAAAAAGAATTGGTTGGGGATCCAGGGGATACCCCTGTCTGTTGGAAAAGAAATGAAAGCATGAAAGAAGTCAACATCATGGCTCCTCCTCCATGTATTGATAAAAAAAATACCTTTTAGAGTTGGAGTTCCATCCTTTTAAAACCAGATCCAAAAATGAACAATGTCTGCCACTGAGGTGGTGATTTAAGTACTGTGATAACCAGAAGAGGCGAGGCTTGTCGCCTTAGTACCGGAGGTGATGTTATTCATCTTCCAGTGCTGCCTTATCGTTGCATTTTATTCCATAAAAGCATGTAAACAGTGTTGCATTTTATGGCATGAAAAATTAACATTTTCATTAAATCTCTGAGACAAATAATAATAGTAATGATTAATAAAAATAATATGAAATGAACAATAATAACAAAAATAATAAGAACAGTAATAATGCTACTAAAGATGCCAAAACAGTATATAATCTCAAAATGAGTCCTTTGTGTGGCAAATCTTTAAGCATGGTGAAAGACACAATCCAACGTCGGAGGACAATAATAGCGTGTTTCTTTTTGGATTTTCTTTCCAGTTTTATGAGTTTTTGAACACCACACTGCACAGTGTAAACAAGCGCTATATAGCGCCCGACCCTGCACAGACTACGCAGAGGCACGTGTTCACACTCAAAGGGCTTTATTTTTGTTTCTTCAGCCGTGGGCACACGTCTTCCCCGTGTCCCACAGGCCCAACAGAGTTCAAGCACCCAAAACTCACACAAACCAACCGCTTCCTGGCACCACCACTCCTCCCAGGCAACCTCGTCCTCTTCCTCCCGATTCTGGCCTCGAGTGGAGGTGGCTGGCCCGTTTTATACCCCACCCGGAAGAGTTCCAGGTGGCTGACCACCTGGTCCTAATTGCCCCTCCGGGTGGGGCTGAGAATTCAAGCAGCTGGGCTGCGGAGTCCATACAGCTCCCCCTGGCGGCCACCCGAGCCCCCAACCAGGCTGTGGAGGACTCCATCTCCCATGGAGCCCTGCGGGTGGTTGGGGAATCACTGTCCGCCATGTAGGCTGCCACCAAGCGCCCCGGGGGAGGTACTGAGCTGTCCGTAGTGGCTCCCCCGGAATATACACAGCAGGGGCGACCCGGCTGTCCGTCACAACAGGTACGGATTGGATTATGTTTTTTTTTTTTTTCTCTTTGAGGTACAGTATATAATCAATAAAATATCTACCAATAAGGCGTTCTGGATTGATTCTCGATGTGCTTGGTCGACTGTGTCTCTTTAGAGGTAGTGTGGGCGGTGGATGTGCAATGATTTGTTCTACACACAGACATGTAACGTTTGCATGAGATACAGTTTCTCCAATTTTTTATTTGTGCTCTGCCTCACCCAGTGTGGTATAGCAGGTCTGTGGCTGGAGCCTGTTTTAAAAAATAATGAATTAGTTGTCTGACTTGATCTCCATGGGTATATATGCTTGCACAGCTAAGGGAGGTTGCTGAAGTAACTTGAGGGCGCTGTATGTCTTGATTGCCTGATCAGATTTCAGCTGTTCGTGATTGAGGTGATGTGCCCACGGAGACATATATGGGAGAGCCGACATGAGAAAAAGGAAAAAAGGCAAATGGAGGAAGGAGGGAGTTTGAAAAAAGAAGAAGAGGCAGAGATAGAGAGCATCCGTGCTGAACTGAGTATGGCAGGAGGTCAGGTGAGGGTCTCGGGGTGTAGGAGCTGGAGGCTATGGAAGGGGAGCTCCTGCTGAGTGTTTGCCTGGGAGTAGGAGTGGCCTGATATGCAGTGCCAAGGGACTGGCAGAGGAAGACGTATGTGGCTCAGCATGGCTCTTCAGGATTGCCAAAGGCTGGGCAATCAATCAATCAATCAACATTTATTTATATAGCACATTTTCATACAAAAAAATGTAGCTCAAAGTGCTTTACAAAATGAAGAATAGAAAAATAGAAGACACAATAAAAAATAAACATAAGTCAACATTAATTAACATAGAATAAGTAAGGTCCGATGGCCAGGGTGGACAGAAAAAACAAAAAGACCAAGAGACCAACCAGAGACCGCCCAGTCCCTCTGGGCAATGGGGACCTGTGCCAGGATTTGAAGGTTGACTTCACCTGTCAGCAGATTAGTGAAGGAAACATTGGGGCTCTTTTTTTCTTTCTTCATTGATTGTCTCTGCTTTTAACCTCTGATTTTAATGAGTTTATTTACTGAAACTTTTTGAAACTGCTTTTATGTATTATTTATCTAGTGGAGTTTTTGTGCACTTTTGTACTTTTATGCACCTAACCCTTACCATGTTTGTGTGTTGTGTCCTCTTCTGCTGGCACATCCCTTGGGTACATTATTGGCAGTAGTGGGAGCATGAGGCTCCCTGGAAGGACCCGGTAGCGTGAGGCCGACCTGCACTGTCACATCCAGGTCATGTTCAATACAACGAATTGCCACAGGGCTATGCCTCCACCAGACTAGACTGTGCAAGTTGCAAAATGGCAAATTTATCAGTTAAGTGCGAAACAAAGCACAGCGAGAGAAAGGATGTGAAGTGTTTTAAGTTGGGAGTACATTGCTTTGTATTTGCCTGCAGTTTCCATTGGGGCTTCTATACGTTATTTACATTGTTCTAATTAAATGCACTTCTTTACCTTGAGATCAGTGCTGACAATCTTCTTGGCTCTTCAACAATAAGAAATTTCAAATAAAGCCACACAAGACACCTCCCCCATTGTTTCTCCCTCATACCCGTGCTGGGACCCATTTTGTTTGTGGGTTTGGCGGTCTGCTCACCTTACATGGTGGTCCCTTTCCCAGTCACTCTTTCCCTTTTGTTTTCCTCATCTTCATTTCTTCAATGCCTCTGCAACTCAAGTTCCAATTCTGCTGGTCAAAGAAACAGTCTGTTAAAGCTCTCCCAGTGAGGAAACATTTCCATGGTCTGGGAGACAGCGTGTCAAGACAAAAGATACTTTTCAAGTTATGCACTCCATATTTATAAAAGGAGGGACATGCATATGAAAATCTATAAAATGTGGGAAAATACTTCCCAGTCCAATTCAAGTAAGTATTGCCCCATGTCTTTCAGAAACCTTTTATCTTTGTGTCATTGAGAGCTCAACATGAATGCATGTGCCAAATGTTTGTGTTTCATTTCAGAAGATAACGTAGGTTTGTTATTGAACTATTATTCTCCACTTCCACTTTGCATGCTAAAATAGATGGATGGATATAATCCTCACCTGCGCATTTCCAAGAAGTACAAACATTGCCAAAACCCACCCTAAAAGCCTTAAACACACATTATTCTTCCACAAGACTGCAGAACTCCATGGTCTGCACAGTCTTCTTCTCATATTTTATTGCAATAGTTTACAGCTGTTTTATATTTTCTGGGGTTCTTTTTTTGGAATGGGGACATTGTTAACATGCAGCTTTCATCTTGGACATGTAGTCTAGAAGTGACATGGGTTGCAGTTGAATGATCAGTTTCCTGTTTTCTTACTCAAAGTTGCTTTGAAAGCTTGCATATTGTAATCTTTTTAGTTAGCCAATAAAAAGGTGTCATTTTGCTTGACTTTTCACTTCACTCATAGACTAATAGTGAAAGATGTATTGTCCAGACTTTTGCAATCATGGAAAAATCTACATAACAAGTAACGTTTTTTATGATTTAATTTTCTAAACCACCTATTCCTATTTAGATGTTGCATGGTGCTGAAGCCAATAGGGACCATTTCTGCATGAGGTGCCAGTTTATCCCAGGACATACTTACTCAGTAAAACTAACAACGATACCGCAAGTCTTTGCAATGTGTCAAGAAGACTGGAGTATCCTGAGAACATCCCACACGGATATGGCAGAAAAGTTACACACAGACAGCAACCAGGCCATGATTTACAGGCAGGCAGCCTTCTTAAGATGTGCTGCATTAGTTCTTACCACTGGGTCACATTGGCTTCATTTGTTTTCTTAAAGTGTTGAAATGTGTTCAATTTTTCCTGAAAATGTCAGAATTCAGTTGTTTGTTGTAACACTGTATGTTGATAAAATGTTGATTATATTTCACTGCACAAGCTAAAAAGATGATTGCTTTTGGCCAAATCACCTAGGGGTACCAAAAAGGCTATCATTATCTTTAAAAAGGCAAAATGGGATTCCAGTAGAAGGAAAAATATTGTTAAATCTGTTACCTGTGTGAGTGGGAGTCCGAATTGACCTTTTAATTACAGCATAATAAAAGTTAAAGTTATCAGGGTTCTTATACAGTATATGGCAAGTGTCTCTGAAATGTTTTAGTTTCCCATCATGATGTCAGAAGTAGTCTGTCAGACAGAGTTTCTGACACTTGGAAGAAGTCCAATAAACTAAATTTTTTCACGGTCTTAACCGTGTGCTTACCTGGTCTCCCTCAAGACTTTCATGGGCCAAGGTGACCAGCCTGGGAAAATTTCAGGAGTCCCTGACATGTCCTGAATTGCTGTCACTTTACAGTACCTGTAACAGCGAAAAGATTGACCCTATGAAGCACCTAGATTTGCCTGAGCCTTTTTAATGGCAAACCCCCTCCCCCCCCCCCCAGTGCTACTTGGCTAGAGAAGAAGGAAGTAGAGAAAACCATGCCAATGTGAAAACATTACTTAGGTTATTGAGTGAGGACAATCCAATGGGTTTTTTTTAGATTTGGAAAATGTAACTAAAGGTAATTTCCAAAGCGTCTCATTTTATCTTGTGACTCGTATAACACTTTGAAGGAATTAATAAATAAACCGGCCTGATTCATGGATTTTTTTTTTAGTAATCACTTTTGAAAACCATTATTCTGCAATTTTTCCTCTGCCTGATTATGATAGAAATGACAAACTTTTATTGCAGTGTTATCTAAAATTGTAAATCTGTATGTTTGCGTTCATCCATTTTGAGACCCATTTATACAGTTCAGGGTTGTTTGAGGCTCATCTGTGGACGGATGACCTAACTCTGCACAGCTTTGGGATGAGGGAGGTGAGAAAAAATGATGCTATAAGAGTGCCTGTCAAATAGTATAAAGAGCACGCAACACGTATTTCACCCTAATTGGAGTTAATTAGGTGTTGGGTGAAGTTAGAGTCAAGAAGAGAATGGAAAAGGGTTCAGAAGGCAGGAGGAAGAGCAGAGAAAAAGGTTTTTAAGTTGAGTTGACCCCCTATTTTATGTGCCTTTCTGTACTGTTGCCCTTTTGATTGTAAGATAGCCCCCATCAGGCCCCCATCTATATATGTATATAGATTTGATATATACATCTATATGTATCTTTATCTATCTTTGTGTGTGTGTGTGTGTGTGTATATATATATATATATATATATATATATATATATATATATATATATATAATATTTTGTGGAGGCTGGCCTGGACGCAGACACGTCACCCACAAACACGGTTATTTACACAGTTCAGGGTGCACCACAAACCCCCAAAGTCCCCAAAGTCCTGGCCACACAATGCCTTTCTTTAGACTCCTCCTTCTCTCTTCTCCAGCTCAGTCCACTCCACTTCCGACTCTCGCGCTGAACGAAGGGAGGCGGCCCCTTTTATCATCACCCGGATGTGCTCCAGGTGGGTTCCAGCAATCTCTCACTGACACGCCCCCGTGTGGCGGAATTGCCGGCTGCATCCCCGAAAGCACTCTGGGTGTCCCTGTTCCTCTTCCCCAGCACTTCCTGGTGTGCCGGAAGTGCTGAGGTCCAGGGCTCCAAAGGCATGGGGGCACACCCTGGCGGTGACCACGGGCCCCTACAGGGTGGCACTTCAAAGCTCTGTACCCGTGGCCCCCAAAGGAACCAGGGTGGTCACCCCCAGATGGTCTGGGGAAGTCGCAAGCATTATCTATATATATAATTCACTGAGGCAAGACGACCATGGAAAGCTGGCGTGGATTCTCTAAGCCGCCGACAAATTAGACACCTATGGCGCACGCAGGAAGGAGCCACACCCACCAACTCCAAGACCATTGGATACGACAACAACTCGCAGAGCCACGGCCACCAACTCAGACGCGACGACACAGAAAAAATGGCGTCATTTATATTCGTCTGTCGTAGAGGCAACATGCAGCTCCGACCCACGCTGACTGTTAATAGAGGCATTTTTCTCGCGGAGGTGAATCGCCATATGCAGCGTGTAAAACGGGGATCCTTAAAACATTCCTTTACAACTGAGGTTAAAACACAATAAAGTAAGCAGTCTTTTAAAAAATGAGTTTTCGGTTACAACGCACGATGCGTGCACCCTGGCAAACTGTTTTACACGCTACATACAGCAATTCGCATCCGCGACAAACATGCGTCTTCTTAGATGCTCCTGCACTTTGTACACACCCCCCTCCCACCTTGCTACTACCGTGGTCGGGTGTCTTGGTGGATTATATATAGAAAGGCATCCAAAACCGCACAGAGCAATGAAAAGTCTACGTGAGTCACAGGTGCATCTGGACTGTACAAAGACGACAACAACTCGAGTGACGAGTTGAAGGTGAGCACATGAGCAAGCAGTGCATACTGAACAAGAAATCAGCAGACTAGCATGACGGAGGGAGCGGAGTGGATGTCCTTCTCCTCTCCTCCCGTTCCACCCTTAGCGCCACACGGACGATTGTGTGTTGGTTCGATCCGTGCATTGGTTAAAACCCAATGAAGGAAGCAGTCTTTAAAAACCAATAAGCCCTTTGCCTCTGTTTCATTACCGTCTCACCTGCTTCACCAATGCAGGCCCTGCAACAGGGCAGCCAACCGGGTAACCAAAGTCTTTGGGTTCAGGGAGGAGTATGGTTACAAAACTGAAACTTAAAGGAATTGACGGAAGGGCACCACCAGGTGTGAAGCCTTTCACTTCATTTGACTCAACACAGGAAACCTCACCCGGCCCGGACACGGAGAGGATTGACAGATTGATAGCTCTTTCGATTCTGTGGGTGGTGGTGCATGGCAGTTCTTAGTTGGTGGAGCGATTTGGCTGATTATTTCCGAAAAAGAACGAGACTCCCACTTGCCAAATAGTTACACGACCCAATAGCGGTCGGCGTCCAAATTCTTAGACGGACAAGTGGCTTTCAGCCACGTGAGATTGAGCATTAACAGGTCTGTGATGCACTTGTATGTCCGGTACTGCACGCGCGCTACACTGAATGGATCAACGTGTGTCTACCCGGCACGGGGAGCCGTGCGTAAGCCGTTGAACCCCATTCGTGATGGAGACCGTGGCTTGCAATTGTTCCCCACGAGCGAAATTCCCAGTACGTGCGGGTCATACGCTCGCACTGATTACGTCCCTACCCTTTGTAAACCCCACCCCCCACCCCCAATGGTCGGGTGACTTGGTGGATTATATATAAAAAAGCAGCCGGAGCCACAAAGAACAATGAAAAATCAACGTGGAAACCGACTGAGGCGATGTTTGGAAAATTAACAGTCAACGTGACTCACAGGTGCGTGTGGACTGTACACAGACAAAAGCGACTCAGGTAGGGAGTTTGGGGCGGGCACATAAGCGGGCAGTGCGTACTGAACGAGCGCCGTTCAACCCCGTCCTTCGCTTTGGAAGGAGAAGGCGCGATGGCGCTCCTCCGGTTTTCAGTCACGGACAATTGTATGTTGGTTCGTAGCGTGCATTGTTGCAATGTTACTTTTCTTGGTGGTTTATTAAATTACGGATTTTTCAAATGTTTATTTTTTATTCTGTGTTTAAAAATCATTTAAACAGCGGCCTGATTATGTGGCGTATGCTACGCCGTGGGTTGGCTAGTTGGTATTAAAGCCATTAATCTTATGCTCTGTAAAGGGAGAAAAAGAAAATGTGTTTGTACACAGCGCCAACCTGTGGAGTGGTGGGGTATTACCATTACCAGTGCCCTCAGACTGTCCCCTCTGTGCATGTGTATGACAATATACTATTTACATATATATATAATACTGTGTGTGTGTGTTTGTATATGTTGTGGCAGGAAGCTGGGGGCCAGACCCAGCTGGGACGCTTGGAAGGACCGGGAAGTGGTATATCGCCCTGGATGATGAGGGGACCACGGGGATGGAGCACAGAGGCTCAAACCCAGTATCCTGGAACCCGGGAGATCGACACTTCCGCCACACCTGGGAAGGTGGAGGAAGGACCTTCCAGGGACACCCGGAGTGCTTCCGGGTGCTAGTGCAGCACTTCCACCACACCAGGAAGTGCTGCTGGAAGGTCATCAGGAAGCACCTGGAGCACATCCAGGTGAATATAAAAGCTGGAGGAGGACGAAACTCCAGTGATAAAAGGAAGAAAGGCGGCCCTCGGACACCCTTGTAAGGGTGTTGTGGTGCTGGAGCACTGTGTGTGTGTGGGACTTGTGTTTGGGGACACTAGTTTAAACAAAGCATGTGTTTTTAAGAACTGTTGGTGTCTGTTTGGTTGTGTCCGGGCTGAACATCTCACAATGTGTGTGTGTGTGTATATGCATATATATAAGATATATATATATATATATATATATATATATATATATATATATATAGATATATAGATATATATATAGATATATATATATATATATATAGATATATATATATATATATATATATAGAGATATATATATATATATAGATATAGATATAGATATATATATAGAGATGAGAAAAACATTTTCATTGTAATATAAGTAGGGTATACAATTAATTGCCTGCAAAGCCAAACTGATTGCTGTCCAGCGACTGAATTTTTTTAAATCATGAATGTAAAAGAATTAAAGCGGCAGGATCTGCACAAACTTTTTTGTGTTTTGCCAGCATGTCTGGACTGGTGTCCCATCCAAGGTTAATTCCTGCCTTGCGTCCAGTGCTTCCAGAATAAGCACTAGCTTCTCTCAACACTAAGTTATATGAGAAAGATGGAGAGTGGGTCAATGGATGAAGACTCTGTCTTGTTCTGCTGGCTTATAAGTGTTCAGCATTATTAGATCTGACTGGTCTCCTTTTCTCGGCGTGCTGCCATTGTTGCAACCATATCAAATCTGTCTTTTTAGGAGTTACTTTCAGCTAGTGCGCTTTAAAGTCAGACATCATAAAACACAAAGTGCATGGAAATGCAAGAAAAAAAAGCTGCATGTTAGGTGAAAAAATAATTTCTTTCCCTTCATGAAAATAAATTTAAAATCCTCAGAACTTAAAGGAAAAAAAATAGTATAAAAAAAGTTAAATTTCTAAGGAGGTAGATTTTTTAAACCATTTCTTAAGAATGTAAAATCATATATCTTTGTTTGTGTGGTTTATGATTTCCGACATTGACTTTAAAGTTGTTTCTTTAGAACTGAATAACATTTTAGGAGTAAAATCCTTAATGTCTTTCTAGGAACAGCAAGGTAACTTATGATTGTCAGGTCCACATTAAAAGATCACATAGATCTGCTTCCAACCAGCATGTTTTTATTTTTCTCTTTTGTGTTGACTCCTAATATTTTGGCGTTAGATGTCAGATCTTCCTTAAATGACCACCTGGGTCTGCTTTTTCCCAGCTCATTCTTCTTTGTTCTCTTTTATGTTGTCTTAATATTTTGTAATGCATTTTGCATTTATGCTTTAATGTGTTTTGACTCTTTTGTAGCTGTTAAGGCTCATTTTTCTCTTTGGAGGTGTTATTTGTTTAATAATATGAAGGGGGCTCTATGGGAAGGCTGTCGTGTTTCTGTTTCATCTTTTATTGCAATTGAAAAGTGATGGACTGATTATTGCTGACACTTCTAAAATGTATAGTACATGTAAAGGGACACTCCAGTTTACAGGTGTCCAGTATTAAAAAAATGAAAACAATTCAAAGTGCTGCTCATTGGCAGAGAATGCTACCATTGTCATGTGTCCTGCAGGTCATCAGAAAAAGGCCTGACTTAGGCAAATGTTCAGTAATGTACTTTTAAATCACTCCTGACAGGAACGACAAAACCTCACTCATTTAGAAACCTCACTCTGGGCTGACCTAGCTTTAGCTATTCCATTAATCAAGGATCTTAGTAAGATTGCAGAATATCAGCTCTGCCCTCTAGTCTGCCCTGGATTTATCAGCTGCTGTCATTTCTCCAGCAAAATGTTTTTTTTCCCAGGAGCAAAACCCGGTATTCCCAGGAAGATAGTGTGCTGTTATTTACTTTTGGTTCATGAAACTTTTGAAGAAACCTGTTCTCATTTAATAGTTGTTTTCTTGTCTCATTTGAATGCATTGTTTCAGTCCTGTCAAATCCTGGCACTAATGGACCTTACCATGAAAGAGTGTGTACAATCAAATAGATGCTTCTTTTAAACCCAGCTAGAAATAAGGCAGATCTCAGAAAATGAATGAGTGATTTGGGCAGCCATTGGACCACCATCAGAAATGGAAGGCAGATAGTGGGAGTACGTTCCTCTTGAGTTGGTTGGTGCATATAAAGCCAGCCATAATGGAGAGAGTGCAACCCAAACAAAAATACAAGCCATCTGTAAAACTTGTGTGCATTTATAAAAGAAAAAACAGGCATATAAATGTAATAGTAGCAGGTTCAGCAAAATATTCATATCTTGGCATTATTCAAAATTCCAATAGATTAGTAAATACTGACATAATGTATTTGTATGTACTTCTACTCTGTGAAAATGCTTGTTAACACTCTGCTTCTCAAATGGGCTCAAAGGCAGGTATTCACCTCATTGGCTTGAACCAATAAACAGAGCGACATCTATCTTTCCTTCTCTTTCTCATTCACTCACGGCTTTTTCTTTTCCTCTATCCCTGCTTTAAACAATTGGTCTTATATATCCATACATACTATCATGACCTGCATTTTATTTTTACGATGTTCCTGGAATTTTGAAATATTATTCAGATAGTGTTTTTGGAGTTTTAGAGGTGAAAGAATTCATTGGCCACATCTAATTTTGGTTTACATACATTTTTGACATGGTAAAAATGAAATGTGTTTTCCAAATGATTTCAGGTTGATTTTGTTATGGGTGGCTGTGACGGTGCAGGTCGGCTCCTTGCTCCCTCGTTATTTTTGGGAGACTCTTGAACCCAATACGTCGATACTCATGGCCCAGTATGAACTGAGCAGATGAGGACAAACACACCAAGCAAGGGGATGGTGAAAAGTGCACATGTTTTTGCTAAAAAGAAGTCAAAACAAGTGTTCAAAAATTGCAATGCTTCATCAATAATAAATAATCCAACAAAAATGAAGGTGAGGTGGAGGCTAGAATTCAATAAATAGAAAGATCCATTAAAAACAAGGTTAAGGCCTTGTTCACACGGGCGTTAAAATCGAGCGTTTTTTTTGCGTTCGTAGCGTCCGGTGAGCATGGATCAAGCACCGAGTGTTTTCTACACGTAGGAGTCAATGAAAGTGTTCACACGGGCTTTGGTGACGTGCGTTTGTCCGGCAGCGCGTTTATACGGCATAAAAAAAACGTTGCATGCAGCTTTTTCTTGCCGCTCAAAACCCAACGAACGCAAGGAAACCGCTTCTAGTTTGTTTTCTGCGCGTTTATTTTACGCTTCGGAGGACCGGATATATCCCATGATATTAATATTTTTATGTTTTCATATACAACATATATATTTTCATATATGCTTATTTTATTTTATTGTCTCATGTAATTTGTAAACCATGAACCTATTAATTTATGTTCTAATATAATATTTGATAACGATTATGTAGGGGGTCAATCCATGGCGGGAGGGGGGTGGCATTTCAGTGCATAACACCGGTGTAAGCGCACACTCGACTACTGTTTCCTTACCTCAAAGTGACAAGTAGTGTTTCTTCGGGGCTAACACCAAGTCGCATATTGTTGATCGGCGTGCAATGTGGCATTGCACCAGCTGCAGCAGACAATCAAAAGTGGAAACCGACATCCGACAGTAATTAAAAAACTTGCGTGGAAATTTTCGCATTTCTTCATAAAGCACAAAAAAACTTCCTTTAACCCGACGTTGTGCAGTCAGAGGATGAACCCAGTAGCGGCGGCGATTTTTCTCTCCCTACGTCGCCAGATTACGAGTATTTTAAAACAAGAAGATTAATATCTAACATAGCAAAATGGTCCATATTGAAAGGAGGCACCTCAAATAAAACGACAAGGGCTTTCATATCCAGTTCCCGACACTGCCTCCACAGGTTAACACACAAACTACAATTTGGGCTGCAGGCTGGCGTTAGACAGAGACAAACGAACGCCGGTGTAGAAGTCAATCGATCGCCACCACAAAATGCAACATAAACGTCTAGGACGTTCAGAGCAAGTTCTTTTATCCAAAAACTTAATGCCCGTGTGAACAAGGCCTAAAATCAACTAATTCTTCTTGCTCACTGGCGGCTCTCCTGCTTATCCTATATGGGCCTTGCAGCAGAGGAGTCGCTGTACCGAAAGATACAGTTGCCATCCCATGGCTATGGTAAGGCTCCCTCTCTGACCTAGGCTTGGCTCCCCAATGGCCATGGTGCTCACATTGGAGCTCTCTTCCCAAGCCTTCTCGAACCCTGCTGCCTTCCTGGTCGTCTGTGCTGAGCCATTCACACTCCTGGGGCCTCATGTATAACGCCGTGCGTAGAACTCGCACTATAACATGGCGTAAGCACAAAAGCCGAAATGTGCTTACGCACAGAAAAATCCAGATGCAGGAATCTGTGCGTACTCTAACTTCCACGTTCTTCCGCTACATAAATCCCGATCAGCGTGAAAACTAACGCTCGTGCACGCGCATTATGTAACGCCCCAAATCCTCCCAGAATTACGCCTATTTGAATATGCAAATCAATATAAATCGCCCTTAAGCGCAGCCTTCTGTGAAAAGACAATGGGAAAAGCACGGGGAAAATATAAGAATTTCAGCGAATACCAAGTGGAGGCAAAGGAAAAACATACTATTTGTTCAAATAAACCGTGGTATGATCAACAAAAGGAAGTTGATCGAGTGACATAGCATGTTGGAGAAACTTGAAAGCTCACGTTCACAAAGTCGCACAGTGCTGGAAATAAAAAAGAAGTCACATATCAAAGTCGCAATGAAAAGGCGAGTTGTAGCCCACTGTCTGAGTGTCATATGAAAGCTTATTAGGGTACAGAGAAAAAAAGGCACACGGTGGGGAAAAAGCACAAAATGTCAACTTCAATCTCGACATTTCCACTTTAATCACGTAGTTTATTTTGTCATTAAAGTAGAACATCATAAACTTCATCTTAATATCGTTTAATTAACCAGTTTCTCAAATCACATCATAATTAAAGTATAGCATGTTAAATACTTTGTTTTGTATTTGATCTTCTTTGTGCCTATGTGTGTGAATCACTACTTGCTTCTTAAACCGGCTCTCTTCCTCCGACAGGACACAGAATTCATTACATTCGTATATCGGATATTACAGCTCTCTAAATAACTAAAATACTGAGATGTATATGTGATATCATTCTCATGATGATAGGAGTTAAAGCATGTTATTAAATATGGGTTTCACTTCGATGAAATAATTTGTATTGCAGCAGTACTCGGGGGCGGCTCTAGGCTTGTGGTGGCACTGGGCAGAGGAAGAATCGGTGGCTCCTTCGCCTGCCAATGTCAGTAAGGTAGCTTATGCACAGTGGATGGCCACGTCCGTTGCAGACACTGCATAGCCGCCTTGTGCTCATGACACATTTAACTTTTGCCGAAATTTGTTGTTGCGTTTTTATCTGTGTTGTTATTTTCTCTTTCTGTTTTATATTCAACTAGCAAAATACCCACGCTTCGCAGAGGAGAAGTAGTGTGTTAAAGAAGCAATGAAAAAGAAAAGGAAACATTTTGAAAATAACGTAACATGATTGTCAATGTAATTGTTTTGTCACTGTTGTGAGTGATGAGTGTTGCTGTCATATATATATATATATATATGTATATATATATATATAAATATATATATATATATTTACACACACACATAAACATATATATATACATATCTATACATATACACATATATATACACACACACATATATACATACATATATATATCTACATATATACACACATACATACATACACACACATATATATACATATACATACATATCTACATATATACACACACAGCTATTTCAGTATCAGTGCAATACGCTGCTTGTTAAAACGGATAACTCCGCTCTTACGTGCAAGTCTGCATGGATATTATGAACTATCGTATTTGTTCAAGTTCTATTTAAATTTTAAATAGAAGGAATTTTTATTTAGTCGACAGAAATATCTTTGGTAGGAATGGTAAAACAGACAGGAATATTATTCCTGAATAAATCAACTCAAACCTTAAACAACTTATAATATTTTGCTCTCCATAAAAATATATCCTGTCTAAATTATACAAGTTAGAAATAAAGTAAACGTTAAAAGAACAAACATTCAAATTTCTTTACTCTTATGTAATTTTATATAAAAATAAACTTAGATTTTAAATATCCCAAAAGATTTTGCTCTCCATAAAAATATATCCTGTCAAAATTATACAAATTCAAATATGAACATGCTGCATAACAAAACCTGGAAATATAAATAAAATGTGTTCCTTTCAGCAATAACAAATCAAATCATTCAGTTGTCTTTGCTCATATGTCATTTTAGAGCTGGACGCCTGGCATCTTTTTTGGCAACAAGTTCGTTTCTGTTTGGTGTGAGGTTCTGTGTTGTGGAGATTCTCAGGATGGATTGCAGGTGCTCATCAGTGAGGCGACTCCTGTGTGCTGTTTTGTTAGTCTTTATCACTGAGAAGAGCTTCTCACACAGATATGTGCTACCAAACATGCACAAGGTTCGAGCCGCATGTAGACGGACTTTTTTTGTTCTTCAAAGTCACCAAAGCGCTGCAAACTCAGTGCGCTCAGTTTATCAGCAAAGTGCGTATTTGGGAACACCGTAGTGACGACTTGGTTTAACATTACTTGGCAACAGGGAAAGTGGGGCAAGTTGCATTTGTGTCTCCCATAAAAGCAGCTTCACTTGAAATCACTTTGTGATTGTGCACGGTTAAAACGTCCGCTGAAGTGTCAGATTCTTATTTAATTCTTCTGCTTTCTGTATCTTCTGCATTGTATTCAGGTCTTTCAGGTTACCCTGATGTTTTGTCTCATAGTGCCGTCTTAGATTAAATTCTGTAATTACAGCCACATTAGCTCCACAAATGAGACACACGGGTTCAGTAAACATATACTCAGCCTCCCATCGGTTTTAAAGGCTCTATTTTCAGAATCAACTTTTCTCTTCAGCATCGTGTGAGCTAGCTTCGCAATAACTTGCAGCATCATAAGCTAGACTTGATTAACGCGTAAGTGTTAGCAAGGCAGCTGAAGCGCTGCATTATGGGATCTGTAGTTTATTGTGTTACCAGCGCTTCATATACCGGGCCATTAATAACAATAATACAGTATATAAAATGATCTCGGGCGGATATAATTACACGCGGGCGGATGTGGCCCGACCCTTGAGTTTGACACATATGGACTAAATAGAACTTGAAAAGATATATTTTTTCAAATGTGATCGCGCAATTCAGATAGAGTTGACGCGCACTACAGCCTGCATGCCTCAATAAGTCATCCTCCCCTCGCTCTTACTTTTTTACCGTTCATCTAATGAATACACTGAGTATGGCTTTACCAAAACAATCATTGATGGCGAATAAAGTATCCATTATTCGAGTATGTAGATCGGGATATATATATACATATATATATACCCGCGTATCGCAGCTGAAAAGTAGTGTGTTAAAAAAGCTATGAAAAAGAAAAGGGAACATTTTAAAAATAACGTAACATGACTGTCAATATACAGTATTTGTTTTGTGAGTGTTACTGAGTGTTGCTGTCATCAAGGATTTGATTATCATTATTTCTTTCAATCAGGTTCGTATTTGTAGGATGTGTTGTGTTCAAGTTACATTCCGTGTTTGTCAATCGTTGTAAAGATGACAGGTTTCATTCATCGATTCGTTTCTTACTGCATCAATAAACAGCTCGTCTTCTTCTTTATCTGAGACCTGACACACTGCATGCACGGGTTTTTTACACTGTCTTCCTTTAGCGGGACATTGACTTTTTCCACGTGTGCTTTGTTTCCGCAGTAGCTGGATTTATGAATATGCTTATCAGACGCTTCATATTTTTGCTGCCTTTTCAATTGTGTAATTCGGTTTTGTTCAGCCTCTTTGGAACTGTTGCTTTTTATCTGTGCACTGCGTCAGTTCACGTGAGCCGCTCGGTGTACATGCATCGAAGGTTCCCAGCTGTGCTGGTGCCATCTCGTGCTATGTCCATGGCTGTATTTAATGTTACCTTAGTCCTGGCACTTAAAACTTTCTCTCGCAGTTTCGCTGAGTTTGTGTCAAACACCACCCTGACCATCTCATCTTCCTCTCCATAAGCACAGTCCTTCACCCGTGAATATTTAGTGGAGTTTGCTATTGGATTGCCGCTGACGGACGGCCTTATATGGGCAGGCACTAAATTACAAACGCCAGCGGCAGCCTGTCTATGAACTTAATTTAAAGTGTAGGTTTACATCGTGCTTTGTTTCCAAGTAGCAGAACTCATGAATATGGTTGTATATGTCACTCGCTCGCTTCTTATTGTTTCGCTGCCTTCTCAATTATATAATGCATGTTTTCTTCAGCGCTTTTTGGAGCTCTTCCTGGTTTTCTATGTACTGCGTGATTACGTGGGAGGCGTGATGATGTCACACTAAACCGCCCCACGGCGTTCAAGCTCATCTCCATTACAGTAAATGGAGAAAACAGCTTCCAGTTATGACCATTACGCGTAGAATTTCGATATAAAACCTGCCCAACTTTTGTAAGGAAGCTGTAAGGAATGAACCTGCCAAATTTCAGCCTTCCACCCACACGGGAAGTTGGAGAATTAGTGATGAGTGAGTGAGTGAGTGAGTGAGTGAGGGCCTTTGCCTTTTATTAGTATAGATATATATTGGCGTAGCCACCACTGCAGTCCTTGCTTTTCTTTCCCCAAGTAATCGATCGCTACACAATCAGCTCTGTAATAGAAGTTAAGCCATCTGTAAGCTTAGAGTGCCGATTCTTCAAAACGTTTAAGGAACATTGAAATATCTTCGTAGTACATGTTTAATTATTCTATCCTTCACGACACTCCCAGTGAAGAATATACTGTAGATTATTTAAATAAAGTTAAAGTTTTATCTGTATAATTTAATAAACATATTTTGCTGCATTTCACCTTAAAAATTATATCGTCATCATATGTAAATACGCGCTTTATAAAGTGGTGCAGGTTGTGCGATATTATAACTGTAGTCCAAGTTTTCAGTGGGGTAATTGTACTTATAAGTACAAACAGTTCTACAAGGTGCAATTGATTGATTGTGCAATTCTTGGGATGAAACTGTTTCTGAACCGCGAGGTCTGTACAGGAAAGGCTTTAAAACGTTTTGCAGTGGCTGAGACAGCATGTCCTTGAAGCTGTATACCGATAATTCTCTTTCCAATCAGCTGCTGCTGTGATTCACACTCAGATACAGTGATATAAATACTCTGAGTGGTGCAGTGAGAGTAATATGGAAAAAGATGATCCGCTGTGGCAACTCCTAACGGGAGGAGCTAAAAGAAGAAGAAGAAGAAGGAGAAGTGAGAGTAACAACGCTAAAGCAGTTATGGTATTTGGAATACTATGGCTATTCCCTGGACCATTATATTGTTACAAGTTAATTACAATCGGATGCGTTACACTAATAAACAATATGCGGTTAGTTTCAGTGTATTTATAAAGCCGCGTCAGAAAAATAAAGAGTAACCACACAGGAACAGTAGCACTGCTTTGACGCTGCGTGCCGCCAGTCTGCAAAACCGAGCAGAGAACTTGCGTACAACAAGGTATGAGGTACCGTGTAAAAGTGCGTGGCTTTACGCCAAGTGTAGGTTTTATACATCGCGATTTGAACGTGGAAAAGTTCTTACGCAACATTTCTGTGTGTACGCACCGTTTATACATGAGGCTCCTGGTCTCTCCCGCTCTTCAACCCTGCTCAGCCGGAGTGACCCATTTGAACTGCCCCTGAGTGTTGGGGACACACTACTCTCCAGGGGCTCTCTTCCCAGCTGCCTGCCTTCTCTCCCTCAAGCCGGCTCCGTCCACCTCCTACCTTCTTCTGTCTCTTTCTCTCTATAACCTCTATTCATTTCTTTTAAGCTTTAATTTTTCTCCCTCGCACTCGTGCTTCCCTTTTTAAACAGGGAAGTGGCACAGCTGCAGCAATCAGCATCTCCCAGCATCACGGGCGATCCTGTCCCTGTTCACTAAGTGCAGGGGCCTCTGCTCTCACATCACTCACAGGAACCGCTCTCTCTATGCTACCACACCAAACACACACACACAAAGACGCAAACGCAGCAATTATTTATTTAAAAGATGCCAGTCAGCCGCGAACATCACTTTAGCACAGTGGCAGGATTTTGTGCCATCGTTATCAGGCCATTGCCAGGAGTGTATGACAAGGGACATCATTAAAGCGACAGGTTAAAGGTCAGAGTTATGTAATTTATAAAACTGTTAACTAGTTTACTTCTTTAAAAATCTAACGTTTATTCTGTATAAAACAATTCTGTAAAACTTGTATGAAGAGATCTGTAAGAAGCTGGTGTGGCATTTAAGTGATACAGGAGATCTCAATTCTTAACCTGGGCAGAAACTAGATTAGCCAGTCAGTTAATTGTAAATGGTTATATGTGGCCTTAAATCTTGAACATTGTTTGTTTGTTTTATTATTATTATTTTATTTCAGGAATTGTTTCCTCTGAATTATATGAAATTATTTTTTTAGTTGGTTGGCTGTTGGTTAGCTGTAATTACAGTTTTTTTCAGTTGTATCTCCTATAATACCAGTACTACATACAATACAATTTATTTCTTGTATAGAAATTACACAAGGAGTGCTGCAATGACCTTTAACAGGCCCTGTTTTTTTAACAGCCCCCCAGCCTTCATTCCTTTAGAAAACCAGAAAAAACTCCTAAAAAACATTGTAGGGAAAAAAAATGGAAGAAATCTTGGGAAAGGCAATTCGGAGAGAAACCCCCTACCAGGTAGGCTGGGTATGCAGTGGTTGTCAAAAATGGGGATAATACAACACAATACAAAGAACAGAACACAAGTATTCCTCAATACAATACAAAACTACAATAGTAATATTACAGATATTACAATATGTACTGTAATGTAATGTACAATATTACAGTAAGTACAGAGCAATATGCAAGAGTAGATGGTATGACATAATAGGATTCCAATTTGTTCAGAGTACTGGAGACCTCGGTCATCAAGCTGCAAACTGGCCATTCCACAGCTGGGTCAGCCAATCTGATGAAAGGACCCCTCTACCTGATGATTCCAGTGCCCCTCCATCAGAGATGACTTTATCTTAGGCAGGTAAACAACTTGGCATTAGGGCAGTGGCACCAAGTGCCACATTTAAGTACTGAGAACAGAAACCGAATAGGTAAGGGTTAGAAACAAATTATAACTATCATATTATTTATGTTTTAGTGCTAATGACTGATAAAGAAGATGCAGTATGCACAGTTAATCAGCAGCTCTAGTCAGGGCGTGCCAAACTGAAGTAGTGAGTCTTCTAGTGGGATTTAAAAGCTGAAACGGAAGCGACATCTGTTATAGAAGCAGGCAGACCATTCCACAGTTTAGGGGCTCTGTAACTAAAAGCTCGACCTCCCACTGTTATTTTATTAATCCTTGGAATCAGAAGCAGACCGGCATCTTGAGATCTTAATGTGCGCTCTGGTTTGTAAGTAATGATAAATTCAGATAAGTAAGCTGGACTTGGTCTTTGTATGATAAAAGTAGGATTTTGAAATCTGCCCTAAACTTAACTGGGAACCAGTGTAAGGACTTAAGAACTGGACAAAGCACACTCATGTTACCATTGCTTGCACATTGAACAACTCCACAGAATTAGAAGTAAACCCTATATAACTGTTTAAGTCATGCAGGCTGCAGTATTAGTGCCACATGTTACAGGAGACCACCACATAAAATGCAAAATCCTACAAACACATTCTAAAATTGTAGATAAAATCCAGTTAGCAGTGTTATTGACTGATGATAATTGGCAAAAACTGAATTGAAAAATGTTCGTTCTTAGTTGAAGATGCTGGGCTTATTTTTTGCCCAAGGATTATACTTTTCAGTAATATTTTGCAGTATGCATACATGGCTAAAGCAAGTTATCTGGCAAGCATGTGATTGACTTTTGGGATGTGCAGGACATCATCTTGGTTTTGTTTTTTGTTTTGTGAATAGAACTCTTGTGATTGGAGATCAAACGTAGAGCCCTGATGTATTTATTATAGAAAGGTACTTCATGTAAAAACGTGCACAATGCAATGAAGACATGACAGAAAAAAATCATATCTGAAATATGGGACTAATAAAGATTTTTTTAAGAGTAAATGGAGACATGTGAATTTCGACTGATATTCAGGGCTGAAAATATGGAACATCTAACCATCCTCAGTTAAATTAAAGACAAGAGAAGCAATATATAACATTTAAACCCATGTCACCCTGAACCATGAAAGGAGGTCACCTAAAGATACCCTAATGAACATCACAGTCAAGAACAAAAATAGAATCAACTTGTTCAAGGTAAGTGGCAGTAAAAAAATTGGCAACTGAATGAAGACATTGATAAAATAGTCATTGCAACAGTAGTCAGATCACTTTGATGAAAGGTTAATACACTCAGGGCAGTAAATTAGGTTAGATTAGATCAGATTAGATTAGATCAACTTTATTAATACCAAAGGTAATTTTAAAATGCAGTACTTTAATTTGTAAAGTAAGTAGATAATGGAAATGGCATATTAAGAAAATTAATAAGTAGGAGGAAGACTCTGAGTCTAAGGATCTGTGCTGGTATCCGGAACATTGCCGGTTCGAATCCCCATTAATGGCAAAAGCAACCCTACTCTGCTGGGCCCTTGAACAAGGCCCTTAACCTGCAATTACTCCAGGGGCGCTGTACAATGGCTGACCCTGCGCTCTGACCCCAAGGCGTATGCGAAAACTAACAAATTCCTAATGCAAGAAATTGTATAAGGTGAAAATAAAGAACAACAAAAATAAAACAAGACAGAGATGAGTTCTAAGAAAAGAAAATAAAACCTTTTACAGGCGATTTAACTGATGTAAGGCAAAGGAAGATCAGGCAAGAGAAGAACTAACAAGCCTGACACTCAGACAGATATATGAATGGAGAAGACCAAAAGGGAGTGAAACAAGGTGCAGTTTATTAAAGATACAGTAAAACACCTCTAGTGTAAACTAGTTTAGGACAACTGCTGTGTACAAAAGAAGAAATTAAAGAATATATGAAAGAAACACAAGTACATCCACCGGAAGGAAGAGCTAGTGAAAAACCAAATACTAAAAAAGGTAGATGTACCAAAAGAGGAACTAAAAGTCAGTGAGCCTTCTTGTAAATAATATAAAGAACTGATGAAAAAAGTTTGAGCCAAGTCAACACCAAGTCAAAGTGGGTCCTGTACAAGGTACTGTATATAGCAACTGCCCAAAGCCGCTTGGACAGCCATGCAAGCTATTCTGAAAGATAAACAAGAAGGGCGCAATACCATTAAGTTGGATGAGAGCAGGGGGCTGATATGCTCCAAAAGAGAGGGTTTCCTCACCCATCAGGCAGTTTTGAATGATCTTTCTTCTGAATTAGGATTACTGATTTTCTTCTCAGCATTAGCCAGATGATTGGCAACTTATATGGCTAAAAAATGAGTATTAAACAAATGCATCTGTACTCAGTGGTGGTGGCAGCATCACTCAGTGGTGATGCTTCTTTGCAATAGGGTAAAGGAATGCAGCAAAATAAAGGGAAATTCTGGAGAAGAACCAAATGCTTCCTGCAAGAAACCTGTGTTTTGGGAAAAAAATGATATTCTAGCAAGACAACAACCCCAAGCATAAAGCCAAATCTATATAGGAATATCTTGAAAATGACAATGTTAATGTCCTGGATTGGTCAAGTCAGAATCCAGCTCTCAATCCAGTTGACAATGTGCTGCTGAAGTTATAAACATCTGTTCACTCAAAGAGCTTGGGTAGTTTTACAAGGAAAACTGGAGAAAAATGGCAGCGTCCAGATGTACCTAGCAGATAAAGAGAGACCTGTGCACAGAGACTCAAAGCTGTCATGTTCTGTTGATCAATTTTAAACAGTCAAAATAAATCAATTGTGATTCAGTGTTGTACAACAGTAAAATGTGAAATCTTCCATGGGGGGATACAATTTAAAGAAACTTTAAATGAACCAATAGAGATAATGATCATATTTTAAAAGGAAGAGACACCATCAGAAAGATCTTCAAGGCTCAGTTGTAACACTTTGCTTTCCATAACTCTTCTTTTTTGTTTCATTTCTGAAGAGCGTGTATTGTCCTAGGACCTTCATGGGCCATCTTTGGTTTTTCTTATGGCATCAGACCTTATGGCATTCAGTATCAATCATCTTTGAGCTGACTTTATTTATAGCAGATAACAAGATGAAACTTTACTTCTGTTTTTTGGGTAGTGTAATAGTGAAATAGCTCTTATCGCTTTCCTTTTCGTGTGATATTATTTCTTTTGCAGAATTCATTGTCTTTTAATTAGAGTTTTAGCATTATTATTATTTTTTCCTTAAAAGGTTTATATTGTTATTTTATTTTTATTTTTTTTTGGGGAGAGAGTTGCACCATCCTGGGTATGACGTTAACCTTCATCCAGCCCTGAAAGCAGGTCATCCAACTTGCAGGGAGATCTTACTACTTACATATATCATATTATTTAAATAATTTTGATTTGAATTAAAACTTAAATTACAAACTCTGTTTGTCAAATTCATATTATCTTGTTCTGTACCAGTAATAGATGTGTGCTTTCTTGTTGAAATTATTGTGAGGTAATACATGGAGGCCACAGGAAATTTGATCTGTTTGATACTGTCTTGCCTAAAGCAAAACAGTTTTCCATAGCACCATTTTAGTGCATCATTTTTGTTTTGATAAGGTACATGAAGACCACTTGGAAGCTTCCAGGTGGTCCTTTCATCAAAACCAGTGAGCCTACACAGCATATTTTCGGTTATACTAACATGTAATAATAGCAGTAATAGTCTCTGCAGTCCCTCTGTTGGAAGGCAGAAGGTGATGTGACACGAAGCAGAAGGTAGCCTCCTAAAGCGTTTGTCTCCTTTACCCCGACCCTCCACCCACGGTAGAGTTTGTGTTATGTAGTTCTGTGATTGAAAAAGTAGTAGACACTTTGCACTAGCCACCCATCCCAAGAATGCAATGGGTCTACAGTGTTATGGCGCCAGTAACATGCAGACCGTCAGAAGATGTATGTTTTAAAATGTATAATGAAATCAGTGCAGTAGAACCCCGAATATCCAAGGTATTGTGGACTGATGATACCTCAGGTAGCTGAAAACTCAAATAAAATGGGTGGCCGCTGTGCACAGAATGTGGGAGCTGACAGAGAGAGAGATAGATCAGCTGACATCACCAAGGAAGCGCACCGCTCGCAGTGTTCAGAGACAGGCTCTGCACAGCTGATGGATCGAGGTCCCCATTTAGCTCACATGGTAAAGTTCTTGCTTCTGAGTCAGAGAATGCAGGTTTGCAGCTCACCACTGGCAGTTCATCACAGTGCTTTGAAATGCATAAACACAAAAAGCCCAAGTGAGCAGAACAGTAGAGCTTATGTACACAGTCAACGCTGGCGACACACTGAGTATAGTCGAGAAGTGCAAGTTGGGAAGGAGTGAGCGAGTCACACCCATAGTCCCACACTCCCCAGCTCCCCAGCCGCTCACTTGCTAAGGTTAAGGTTAAAGTATAGTATTCACACGCTTGGTACTGTATTCAACTACAAAGTTTCTAGGAAATATAAGAAGAGTACACTTACAAGTTCTCCTCAGATAACGTAGAATCTCGGTAAATTGAGGTGCAGATAACGAGATTTTAGAAAATATGTTAGATAATATATATCTGCCAGCTTTATGGGTTTATCATATATTTAAGAGGGCATTTCTTTTATGCCTACTTCATGTTTCTCACAACAAATGTTTGTAGTCATAACACGTTTTATAAAACCTTATTCATGCAGAATTTCAGACATATTTTTGAGAAACTGGCATAACTCTAATTATAAAAAAACAATACTTGATTAATCGAATTCCAGTTCAAAACTTCACATGGATGCATTGAGCACAAGGCAGGGTGGTCTGCTGGTCCATTGCAGGACCCACACAAACCTTCACTGACACCAGGCCAATTTAGCAATCTGTGAAAGCTCCATACAGAACATGACTAGGACTGCAGAATCTGTGAAGCAGCAGTGCTAACCACTGCACCACCCTGCTGACCCTTTAGTTGACCACTGAGTCTGATGAGTCTCATTAAAGCAAAGTCAGCTAAGCACAACTTTAAATCCACACTGATCAATTGAAAATATACAGCTGTAATATTCTTTTAATATTCTTATTTTGCTTACAGTTTTTAAGTATGTAGACTAGGCTTGATAACTGCTACTAATAAACCCATTGTTTTTCTAAATCTTTTTTTCCAGTAATCAGTGCCAGTGCTCGGTTATTTTGTACCATAGGCCAAGCTTATTTGTGCGCCAACCAACAGTTCGGTAGCTAACCCATGCGGCTAGGTCAACCACACCCCCCCTTATGATATGCGTCCTAGGTGAATGCCTAATTCATCTTAATGGTGCCAGTAATAACAGAAACTCATGTAGCCAAACCTGTAAGGGGTGCCCGTCCATTTTATAAAGACACCCAAACACATACCTAGAGCTGATGTTCCAATTTTGAGTTTCTATTTACCATAAGAATGGGCTAGGACTGTGTGGAGAATTTTCAGTTCCCAGGAAGAAATCTGTACAAATACATCACAGGCTAACTTCAGTTACTAATATTTTTTGGTATTTGGTATGCTGTATTAATCTAATTGGTCACAATCAAACAGTTACACTTCAGTAAGCTGTTTCACTAAACCCATTTCTAAAAGCTGCAAAGACATTAACAGATTTTTGCTCCAACTTCACAATTTTCATCCTTTTCCTGTTTAAAATTTGTGGAGAGACACTTGGGATGTATTGTATATCCTATATATCCTAACTGTCAATTTTGTGTTAACCTTTAGATATGCCAGTTCTAAAGCAGTATCACCATTTTTTTTATCACATTTTAACCTTGGAATAAAACGTAGTACATTCCAAAATCTGGAATTTGTTTTGCCATCTTTGAAAAAATATGTCTAGTATTTATAATGAGTTGGTAACCATGTGGAAGAAGTGAATTTTCTATCGCAAAAGACAGTCCCCAAACATTCAGTCATGTCTTTGAGTCAAAGAAAAGAGAATGAAGCAAATCTCAAGTGTGCTCAAAATGAGCCCCTGTGCTGTTTTGGAGGAATGTGCTGACATTTGCTGATGCAGCTGAGTTTGTTAAAAGACCTCCTCTGTTCCTTCTAAGATAAAAGGTTAAACAGAGTTCCAAGCCTGTAAATCTCTGGAGTTTGTGATCAAGTGTACCTCAAGCACTATAGCAGATTAACTGGAGACAATCAATAAAGCATGGAACTCTTTTTACTCTCAAGAAAAATTGCATTCATTCCAGAAATAAAATTGAAGAGATAACACAGTAATCAGCGTAATTACACACCGATGTACAGAATGATTTGTGCTCACAATGCATTCCCAAAGAAAGGTGAACTTCATAAGATTGTGCAATCATGGCACAGTGACATAGAATTAATTATGTTTAGTTACACTAATATCTAGATATCACCTTCTCTACCTTATGAATACAATGGATGTTTGCATATTTTAAAACACAATCAGTGCTCTGTCTTTTTGGAGCAAGAGTGGATGGTGGCTCAGAGGTTAGAATGTTTTAACTCTAAACTGGATTAAGCTAGATTGGGATGAGTTGATGAATTAATGAAAGAATGCTTTTCGCTTTGTATTGCTTTAGGCCCAATTCTGTGCCACCAGAATAATTTATGACAGGTCTGTTTAATATAGCTTCAGTGTTCCCTAATATTAACAACATTTCTCAACACTTCTGCAATATCACAATGCAGGCATTTTGTCATGTCTTTTTCTATATTGTTTTCGTGGAGGCAGCCATATTGTTGTTAGCAACAGCACTCCTGATTTGCCAGCAGCATCACATGTGATGCCATTGTGAGGTCAGCTGTAAAGAGGAGAAGACAAAGATAAAGATTTCGGGCTACACCACAATCCCTTATATTGTAAAGGCAACAAAATAAACGTAGTGTTTCAGCATAAAAACATCCCTAAGGATGCAAGTCTCAGATTAGACTATCCAAGATGGTGACCCTTCCAGTGAAATGCCAGCCAGGCAGGAAGAGGCAGATCCAGGTGGACGGACACCAGAAGTGACGTCAGAGGTGGGGAGATTGTCAATCATCCGGTTGAGGAAGAGAAGAGAAGTTAGAATACAGTGCCACCCTGTGGATGGTAAGGAATAACCACCACCAGAGCCTTTAAGGACTGTTTCATTTATGTTAGGTAGAATGCCCAGAGGGGACTGGGCGGTCTCATGGTCTGGAATCCCTACAGATTTTATTTTTTCTCCAGCCGTCTGGAGTTTTTTTGTCTTTTCTGTCCCCCCTGGCCATTGAACCTTACTCTTATTCGATGTTAATTAATGTTGATTTATTTTGTTTTATAATTGTGTCTTTCATTTTTCTATTCTTTAATATGTAAAGCACTTTGAGCTACTGTTTGTATGAAAATGTGCTATATAAATAAATGTTGTTGTTGTTGTTTAAGGTGTCCCCAAGGGGCGCGTGTGTGACAGAGTATAAAAGAAAACAACACACATTGTGCTGTGTCTGAGCTTTGGATTCAAAGGATAAAAAGCAATCATGATAACAGATTTAGGATTTTAGGAACTTTCGCTTTGCTGTTTTAGGTTTTGAATGTTCTCTTTAGTTTTCGTTCTGTCTACTTTGTATACTAGTACAGTATTTATTTGGTTTTGATCTTAACCTAAATATCTAACCATCTCTTTTGATTCCCCTTTTCAGTTTAGTCTTCATCTTCTGGCCCATTACATATATTTGCTGTTTGGGTAAACTGTATTCAAAACAACCTAGTCCCTTTTCAGTAACGTATCACAGGTTCATAAATTTGTTCTGTTATCTTCTATCAGATGGGTTTCTCCTAAGCAATCAACAATGAGGAAATACAACTGTCTCGTATAGCCTGCGTCTTCCATAAGCATCGATATCGGCTGTCCTAGGTTCACGTCTATCTTCAACACTCCAATTCATGATTAGGCTACTCAGATATTTAAAAAGCAGAATTTAGTAAACTAAATAAATATTCCTTTAGGTTGGAATGTTGCTAAAGTGCTGCCTTCTGTATTCTTCTCATATAATTGATTAAGTCTGTTACATGTCCCTATTTAATCTTGCCAGCCATGGCAAATGACTGCTTGTTCTGACACCAATGCAGTATATTTACCCTGCACCCTACACAGGTCATTCCGTCATTTACCTCAAACCAGAACCTCACACAAAGAACTAAAAGAAAGGCCATTTACTTTTGGATGCTACTCTCTCCTTGAGTGAAATATCATACCCTGTATTGTAGAATAAAAAGAGATAAGGACATAATAAAGGGTTTTGGTCCACCTAGGCACCCCATTTAATAATGTTGAGAATAAAAAGAAAAAGAAGAGCAAAGAGCAACAAAAATTTGCTGAGTGTCTATCATCTGCTTCTTGTCTATAGTAGCTGGCTCTTTTGAGATTTAAGGTCCAATTATAAGTTTCTCATGTCGGAGGTGCATCCCGTTTTGATGTGGGTTCATTAATGAAAGAATGCTTACTTCTGATATCGTTTTACTGGGGTGGAAAAGGTGGGACCTCTGAGCGAAACTCAAAAGTGATGTCTGAAGTCATCTCTGGACTTATCATCCAGTCTGTGGGTGAAAGCGAAGAAGGCATTAGTGGCTGCAAGACGTTAGAGTAGGTGTCACCTAGTCAGAGCCTTGTAGATGCTCCCTATGTTAATTTTATAAGCATTGTATTTCTCTTAATATTTTCATATATTTCAAGATTCAAGATTACATAAAGTAATGTATCTAAATTATTTTTACAAAATGTATTTTCATAAAATATGTACAGTCGACCCTTGGCATACGACCGGCTTGACATGCGAACAACTTGATTTAAGACCAAAATTTTTGTTTTGATTTACAACCAACATCTTGTGTTACGACCCGAATGCAGTCATGTGTATCCGCTTGTGCGATTGTAAACAAACAGCCGAGAGCGTTCGTAAGCGTCATTCGGAGCCCAGATACATGTGTTTGTGGATGTAATTTTGGTCATTGCAGTGATTTACCTATATATATATATATATATATATATATATATATATATATATATATAATTAACTAAGACTATGGCAAGCAAAACGCATAATTGCTAAGGAAGGAAGAGAAGCGTAACGAAGGTAAGGAAAGCGATTGTTAAGGGATCTTAGCTAGCGGGCTGGCGCGGCACATGATGATGTCATCATGCTGAGTCAGCACCGGCTTGCTTTGGAGTGTATTATTACAGCAGTTCACAACACGGCCAGCTTTGAACTGAGTACTCGACTACTGTCATTATTAACTTAAGAAACAGCGATCACAATCGAAACGAAGAAGGAAATTGTGCGGAAATATGAGAGTGGCGTTCGTGACCGATCTCGCTAATATGTACAGCATGTCGAAATCCACCATCTCGACAATTTTACAAAGAAAAGATTTGCATAAGGAGGCTCCTTCTAAACAATAACCACCTTCTGTTTCATTCTCCTCCTCCTCCCTTCCTGCAGCCCAAAGATGTCAAATTAAATGGTAAGTACAGTATGAAATTGTTGTTTCTGGTAGGCTAGGCACTTTTTATAACTTTTTGGTTAGTACATTAGAAAAATTATTGGTGTTTTGTTAAATTATGAGCATTATACAACCCTTTTTTATTATGAAAAGGTTAAGCAAGTGTTGCTGTGGGAGGTTCGGAGCGCATTATGGGTATTTTCATTATTTCTTACTGAAAAAATAGTCTTGACTTACAACCAACTTGAGTTACAACCAGCACTCGCGAACGAATTGAGTTCGTAAGTCAAGGGTCCACTGTATATAATAATTGTATTTCTTGCATATACAATTCATTCTAGTTATTGAATACAGAGCCTAATAGATTTTTCATGGTGTTCATATTATTAATAATGGATTTGGGTACCATGCAGAACTAGCTAGCGTATCACAGATTTTGATAATGATAGAAATTGTTCTCCTGATTGTTTAATATTTAAAAAAAAAAAATCAGATTAAAAAAAACAAGCAAAGGGAAAATTTGTAATTAAATTCAACTTCAAGTTAACACCTTCCTTTCAGTGTCAGTACTGTTAATGAAAGTACAGTATGTGAACCCGGCAATTAGTAAAATGAGTGATATGAGACACCCCTAGTTCAGCTCCACTGTATGGAGAGGTCAGGTCAGGTTGGAAAGCGTGTGCTGGTACAGCATGTTGCCATACCCACCACATGACAAAACAGTTGGGAACCCCTCAAGGCAGAGATGTGGTCTAGTCCCACCCCCCAGAAATGGACACCTATCTGCAACACCAGGCGTTATGTGGGTGTCCCCTTGGACTTGTCCAGCCACTCGGGTACTCAACAATGAGGATCCTGTGATCCGGATATCCTTGGGCAATCGTACCATATGCCCATAGTGCTGTAACTGACGAAACCTCACCATGCAGGTAATGTGCCTCATTCGGGACTCCATAAGCAACCGCTCATTCAACACAAAGGCAAACTAGCGGCACCCAAGGCCTCTCCGTAGAGACACAGTACTAAAAGAGTCCAGTCTTTGTCTCTGGTCACTGGATAGCATCCATGTCTCACAACCATATAGCAAAACACAAAGCTGATGTATGGAGAGCTTACATGGAAACCTCCTGTTACTAAAGGGAGCTCCTCAAGGGCACCAGCAGACCTTTGAATGGTAGCTGCATAACCTGGGAACATTACCGAAGTGTTCTCTGGACATTTACCTAACTCCACGTTTAAAAGCCCCACTGGGGAGCTTGCAGTTGAGATGTAGCCTGTGAAAATCAGAGCAGAAGGAAAGTATTCATCATTGAATAAATGGACCAACTACCTCATGGAGTAGTCAGGTACTATCGTTGTCCAAAAAGGACAAAATGACAGTTTTTGTTATTTTACCCCGTATATTGTATATTGTTCTTTTTTCCTGGTTTCTGTTAATAATTTGATTACTTTAGCTTCTCTGGTAGTTATATATTTGGGAATGGCTTTCAAGTTTTACCTAAAGTCCACACAAGTTGATTTTGAAGAAATTGCCTTCTTCCTATAAAGATGGCTTTAACAGGATCCTTAGTGACAGGGTGTTACTGATAATCTGTTTTTGGTCAAAACCTTGATGTTGCCAGGCAGTTAACTTTTAAATGTTGCCTTCTTTGGGCAAAAAGAAAAGAAAATCTTTCTAGTTATTGGTCCAGACTCCTTACAAATGGTCCAGTAGAGATCTTATCTCTCTCTCTCTCTCTCTCTCTCTCTCTCTCTCTGTCTCGGAGCAAATAATATGAAATAAAAAAGTGCTTGACACATTTTCCTGTGTTTATAGAACTGTGCAGGAAACTCAGTGCTTTCTAATATCCTATCCAGGAAATCATTTACTGCCTGATCATTTTCCTTTAGTGTGAAACTTCCACTTGTAGCACACATCCAAGAATAGACTTTTATGTTTGCCTTCTCTTATCTGTCCAATCAGCCATCAATTTATCTGTCCAAACAGTTGGCATTGGGGTCTGAGGAAAAGAATTGCAGGCTTCCTTGTCTTTCCCAGCGAATTAGCAAGGACAAAGCAACGAGTACATTCATCCCACTCTTCATTTTCAAACTCACTTATGTTGCTCGGCTGTGATTGAATTTCCAGGGAGCTGATGCCTATTCTGGCAGTTAGTTTTAAGTGTAAAACAGGAACCAACCCTGGACTGGATGCAAGTGAAAAGTTTTGTAAATCATAAAGTGTACAGTTCAGCCTTCATTGTTCAGTTACAAACATACAAAATGTTAACAAATCACAAATAATAAGTACATGTCAAAGTTCTATGACAGTGACGGGGAAAAATAATCCATCTTGTGGCAAACTCTTACTCTGAGGTCCAATTGAGTTGGCATAGCCTCATTTAATGATTGTAATAAGGACAGAAGAGTCACAAAAAAGTTTGGGGATGGTCATCCTGTATTCTTGAAAAAAACTGTTGAAAAAAGAAAGCAAAATAAGTACATCTTTACAGACAGGAGTCCAAAACTGAACTAACTAACTAACATAGGTATAAATATAGTGGCAGCAGGAAGAGGAGGGTTCAGGGGAGGCCGGAACTGGAGGTGATGTCTTCTGCAGGAGTGTTCTGGAGAAATGACTTCATTAGTGGGTGGGTTTCGGGGACTGGAAATGAGGTCATTGATTGGCAGGTTCTTCGGCTGGTCTGCAGAGGAACAAGAGGTGAAAGCATCAGATGACAGCACCAACCCCTGATCCAGCTGTGACATAACATTATTTGAGCCAGTAAACTGACTCCCAGGTGCACGTGTGTGATATTTACAGTAAATTTCAAGCCCAATCTGACAGTCGAGTCCAAAACTGTGATGATGCCATTGGCAGAACCTCTTGTTTAGGGACTGTGTCTCAGAGCCTGGAGAAGTCACTTGGACAAATGCTCCAATCTAAATAGTAACCTCAGAGACTAAGGATTATGGGTTTCAGAGGTACTGGGGATCACAGGGAAAGATATGAGAGTCAAGAGGTGGTCTAGTTAGTCAGATCTTCATGTGCTCTGTGCTAGTAATGTGTCAAAATGTTATTAGCATTTTACTTTTTAAAGTATTCCAAGTTGTAAAAATTCTTCAAACTTCACAAGGTAAAGCTTACCTTGGTCAGGGCGTCCCATCAGATTTGGTATTAGAACAGAAGTACTAATATTACTGATTAAAACATGCAGCAAAGGTCAACTGTAAGCCATGTGACAGCATTTAACTACTTATTGCTTGTTTGGCTGCCATTTTCACTGTTAGTAGGGCCAGGCTCAGACACGTAGCCACTGGAAAGCCTGCCACTCTGATTCATCTTAGTTTACGCAATTACTCCAAAGTACAGTAGTTATGCATTTTACTTTAATCTCAAATACATGTTTTAAAATTAATTTTATATATCATAAAGTGGCATAAAAGTATTGCAATTCAAAATGGCTTAGCAGTCGAGATAATTCTGTTTATATGTTTGAGAGATGAAGAAAGTATGTAACTGCATTCAGCATGGGGGTCACAACTGTTATTTAGAAATGAGCATGGTTTAACTTAATAAAATGGAAATATCCCAAAGCTCTTTCAGGGGAAAACATTTTTCATTACTATTTTATCCAATTACACAGTTACTTTGCAAATTAAAGTACATGATTTGTGCATGCAGTAAGTTGCAGTTGCTTTAACTTATAGTGGCACATATTAGTTTGAGGACATTAGTAATGACACAGATTCATTCCTTCTTTTTAACAGTACAGTACATATTGCCATCCTCTGATTGTAACACATATGGCAACAATAGTTCATCAAACGAATGATTTCCTACCCAGCTTTTCCAGGTCAGGTGTGTGAGGTGAGGGAGAATTAGAGACGAAGCAGCAGTAGACCTTGGATGGGATACCACAATTGCATGCATCCACACATACTCACATGAGGTCGATCAGATAATTTATCTTTGCTTGTCTTTGGGATGCAGGAGGTAAACCAAAAAATCCAGCAGAAACTCAACATGGGCAATTCTAGCTAAAATTATAGCAAATAATAATCAAGGTCAGGTTCAAAATTAGTGGCCATCTCTGTACCTGTTATTAGTCTACAATGGTGACAAAAGAAAGAAACATTGTGCTGTCTAAGTTCAGAAAAATGCATGTAAACAGATGTATTAGATTTGTGTATTGAGAAGTGTGTTGGGATGATGTTTATTATAGAAAAACATTATATAAAATAAAGGGTGGTTGTGTATATATATTGTGATGCCACCAGGGGACGTACCACCACCTTAACCCAGACAAAGACAAGCAGGACACAGGTTCAACACACAACACCCGTTTTTTTCATAATAAAAGTGCACAAACCACCAACACCACCATACACAGTCCAAAACCTTCCTTGCCGCCAGTCCTTTCGATCTCCACTTATCCTCAGGCTTTTTTCACTCCTTCCTCACAACTCTGGCCTCTGAATTGTGAGACTGGCCCCTTTTTATAGGGCACCTGGAAGGCCTAACAAGCTTCGTCCTTCTGGGTGTGGTGGAAGTGTGGCCAAATAAGGCCCTGGAATGGTACATGCGCCCCCTGGCAGTGGTCACAGGTTCCAACATTGTTGAGGTCCCATGGTCACAACCCGTGGCCCTGCAGGAAACCAGGGAGGCTGTCCTCTGTTGACCCAGGGGAGAAACTGTCTCAAAAATACTCTCTCCCCTGGTCCTTCCCAACACTGGGCGTCCCAGCCTGGACAAGAGTTCTGGCTGCCCACCACAATATGTAAAGTAGCCATCCCCTGTGGCTCTGCCCGCATAGAAGTGAAACAAGACAGCGAGTAGGGCCTTGCCCGGCTCCCTATTCCTGACGTCACGCTTTCCCCTCCCCTCTCCCCGCAGCCTGTGTCTCGGATTAGCATGAACATATCGCTCCTGCAAGTTAACTATGATTCTTGGAGCAATGAGAGAAGTCGCCAAATCATGTTCATGCTTATGTTCATCAAATTCTAGAAAAAAAGCCATATCTAAATCCATTAAATAGTTCTTTTGTTCGCTAGCTAAGGAGATGTAAGATATGCCCGAGGCTAGTGCATGAGTGAAGAGGGGTCTGGCCCCCTCCCATCAGCCCGCTGCGTCTCTCTCGGATTTACGCAAATAAATCGGTACCGCAAGCAATTTCTCAGTTTTTTTATTTTTAATAAATTTGCAAAAACCTCAAGTAAACTTTTTTCACGTTGTCATTATGGGGTGTTGTGTGTAGAATTCTGAGGAAAAAAATTTATTTAATCCATTTTGGAATAAGGCTGTAACATAACAAAATGTGGAAAAAGTGATGCGCTGTGAATACTTTCCGGATGCACTGTATATAGAGAAGTACAACACATACTAATTCAATTCTTTCACTACATGACCTTAAGCAAGCACTTGAACTTGCTGTACTAAAATTCAAGATTAAAATAAAACATAAAATAGGCCCTTTCAATAAAAAGAGTTAATTTTGCAGTCAAGAGATCATGGTTTTGCCTGCTGGTTCCTCCCTGCAGGGAGAGTGCTTTGAGCAGTGAGAAAAGCACTATAAAAATGCAAAGCATAATAATAAATTCATAAGTGTCTTTGTTTTGAGTTGTATTTTTAAAATAAGTTATGTGAAATTAATATTGCATGATAAATATTTGAGTGGCATAGCAGTTTGTTAAAATGTCTCACAACTCTGATAACCTTGGTTTGATTCCTGGCTGGGTCATCCTCTGTGTGAAAGGTGCACATTCTCCCTTGCTTCATGTGTACCTCCCCTGTTCCTTTCCATATCTGAAACACTTACAGTAAGATTGGCCAGTTAAATTTGTCACATTTTGAATGAGTTTAGTCTGGTCCAGAATGGGATCCTTATTTATGACCAAAGCAGCTGGCATAAGCTCCAGCATCTCACAATCCATTACTAGAATAATAAGCTTAAGAAAATGATTGAACGATTAATTTAGTGTCTCACAGCTCTAAAGTTCCAAGTTTGATTTCAGCTGCAGATACTGTTTGTGTTGAGTTTTGATGTTTCATCACATATGCAGGAGCTTTCAGTCAAAAAAGACAGTGAGTACAACAGAAGACATTATTAGCTACAAAGGACTGCAGCTGCTGAGTAGTCTTATGACCTGTGGATAAAAGCTGCCCCTTAATGTCGTGGTGTGAGTACCAATGGTTCGGAATTGTTTGCCAGGACAAAGAAAAGAGAACAGTGGTCCATGCAGGATGGCTGACGTCTTTAACGTTTGCTATTCTAATGAAGCATCTTGTACTGTGTGAGGCCTGGACAGAAAGCAGGTGGGAGTTGGTGAGATTCTGAGCCTCCATTTACCCTCTTTATACTTTGTGGAACTGAGCTGTACAGGTGCCGTACCAGGACCAGTAAAGATGGACTCAACTGTACATAAATAGTGCATCGATGGGGACGTCACATATTTCCAAAGAGGAAGTGAAGACATTTGTAAATCTTCTTAATGATGGCTAAGATGTGTTGTGTCCACTTCAGGTGGCAGGGCTGTCCTAACAGCACCATAGGCCACTGGGTAAAGTAGTGCACTGAGGCCCCTGTTTTGGTAGGGAAACAGAAACATACTGTACATAGGCATCAGAAACATATATGCTCCTGGAGACACCGGTCAGTGCCTATTGTCCCTATGCGTTAAGATGGCCCAGCATAGAAGAAGTGGTATTTTCTTGTGTACAGATTACAGAATAATTCTTAGTTTGCACAAGCTGATGTGTGAGGTGCTGTGCAGGTCATCATTAATGTTCAGTCCCTAATGTTTAAAGATGATGATCCTTTTTTAATCATCCTCTCCATTCTAGATGGCAGTGTGGACTGCCTTCTGTTTCCTGAAGTCAATGACCAGCTCCTTAGCTTTGCTGCCATTAATGCAGCGATTGTTCTCGTGGCACAAATGTGTGAGAAGGCATAACTGGACTAAACTCAGATTGGAACATATTCAAGATGTACGACTCGCTGAGATTATTAAATGATATTAGATGCTTTCATTCATGACTTCCTTCCCATTGTATTGTAATGCTTACATTGGCTGTGTGAAATGCAATAGCTGTGTTTTATAAAAAAAAATAATTTATTTCTTTAGTTTAGTTTATTGCTTTGGTTTTATTCCTGCTTCCTCATAGAAACCTAGATGTTGGATACGTCTGGGCCAAGCCATTATCTACAGGTTAAGATATTTGATGGTTTGAAATATGCCCACAATAAGTAAGTTTGGGGTTAGGTTTGTTTGTGAGAGTGACCTGTGATGGGCTGGTGCCTAGTCTGGGGCAGAGATGGGCACAGAGCTCACCTGACCCTGATTGGGAGAAGCAAGTTCTGAAAATGATTGGAGTGGACGCTTTATTGATCATTAGTATAAAGGTTAGCAATGCTATCATTTTTTTTTCAATTCAGTTGAAATTATTCTTATTAAGTACATTTCCACTTATAAACCTAGTGGTCTATATAATAATTACAAATGTAGCATGAAAAAATGAAATGCAGCATACAGTACATACAGGGCAGTTTTAAGTCCAAATTCTGAAAAAAATCATTGCTATAGATTTGTCTGTTCTCCCTCTGACCATGTGGGTTTTATCTTCCAGACAGCTTGAGTAATTCCACTTACAGTAGGGCTGCTGTTGTTTTGGCAATTATTAGAAATATTATTTTTTACTTGACCCACTGTTTATGGGAAATTATGTGGACAGGTATATTGCAACTTGTCTGTGTTCTGAGTGAGCTGATGCCACATTTTTAAGTGATGGCCCTTCCTCGATTCACTTTTATAGCACCAACTAGTAAGCACGACAATGGCCCACAGATTTTTTTGTTTCTACTTGGGCTGTCATTAATGCCAGCTGCCTCACTGCAACAGATTTTCTCTCAGTTTTAAATGTAGCTCCATTGGCTGAAGCTGCCTGTGAGGTTTGCTGCTGTCACCTACTTGGATATTTGCCGGTTTGGTTTGGCTGTGTGTACACAACTGCAGGCCATGCACTTAACAAAAGGTATTTTTGCCTTATTGATGACGTTTCCACAATGCCGGCTTATTGGACTGCAAGTTTATGTTGGAAGGAGACTGTCTTCAGCATCTGGTCCTACTTTTCCCAGTAGACAGCACAGAGTTGTTGGATCAAGTATAGAGGGAAGGCTGAAACCCCATGCTGTATTTAACACGGCTTTGTCGTTTTTATAGGGGGCTTGATTAAACTTTACTTACTAGGGGCTTCTCATTGAAAGTCTTTGAAGTCCTTGCTGGATGAAAACGTTCAACTCTAATGAGCCTCGAGCCGGCGAAATGCCACAGCACAAACTGTAGTGAAAATAAACACTCTTCTGTCTGAAAAGAGAGAATCTGAGTGGCACCTCCAAATAAAACAGCAAAAACTTACACAAATAAAAAAGAGCTGAGAAGCCGTTCAGTTGAAAATTGATAGATTTTAGTCTGCATTCAAAGCCGAGGCCTCGCCCATGACTTGTCACATAACCAGGCTTGCCTTTGTGATTTGAGAAGGCAGTGCAAAGCGGAAACTGTGTGCGTGAAGAACAGGAATTCAGTCCAATTCGGTGTATCACAGAGGGCATAGAAACATCAAAAGACGTGTCAGTCAGTCATTTTCTAACCTGCTTGGTCCTGAAGAGGGTCACAGGGGTCTGCTGGAGCCTACTCCAGCTAGCATAGGGCGCAAGGTTAGGAACAAACCCTGGACAAGGCACCAGTCCATCACAGGGTACACACACACCACACTCCCACACACCAAGCACACAGTAGGCCAATTTAGGATTGCTAATTCACCTAACTGGCATGGCTTTGGACTGTGGGAGGAAACCAGTGCATGAAAGAAATACTGTAGGTGAAACGTCAGAAATGTCTTCTTAGAAGCTCTGTTTTATTTTTAGTACTTCATGTTTGTGATTTTAGCTTATATAGGGTAGGGAAAGTCTTGAGTAAGGGGACTCTATATGTCCCAAGCATGTACATCATGAAATGGCTCAGTCGGCTGGACACTCGCCTCCTCACTGACTGTTCATCTCAGCGACAGAAGAAGAGGACCTGGAAAGAATTTACATTTCAAAGGCTATGTGGCAAATTCATTGTAATGCAGTTACTGTTGATCTAAATCAGTGCTTCCCAAACTACATTCTGGGGACCTACTGTGGCTGCAAGGTGTTTGTTCCAACCAACTTCTGTTTTTAATTGGACTCCTAGCCCCATTAAGTGAGCTGTAATTTCTCAGTTTCTGTGTTTTGGAGTCAATGGAGAAATAAAACTAAATGTGGTACATTTTTATTAAAATGTACTAAGAACTTATAAGGGGATAGTTTTTAACTTTTTAACAATTTTCAGCCTGATTTTAATTCTGCTTTTCAATGTGTTCTGATTATCTACTAATTAGTTTGCCTGACACTAAAGTTATTGCAGTCTTTCATCTTTCAGTGTTGTTCACCTGGCAGTCAGTTCTGTTTGTTTTAATTATCATTATAAGGATATAATGAAGGGGGCAAACTGCAGAAAAAATAACAAAACAATAGGACAACAACAAAAGAGAAGTAAGCATTTAAAGCAAAAGTAGAAATATTTCTAAATCTACTCTCTCTATATAAAATGCTAAGCCTAAAAGTGCAACGATTTTATGTGACAGTTTTTTGTCACACTTTAAATCAGGCTTATTTTAAAACCTCCATATATATATATATATATATGTGGTATCATTCTTTTCAGAATTTATTGAACTTTAATGTGATTTTTTTTTTTAGATCTTCAGATTCTTATTCTGTTTTTAAATTATAAACTAAAAAATATGAAAAAGTCACATCCTGCGAGACAAGACTTTTTGTCAAAAGATTTAACTACACACGGGGCCGGAAATAAAACACAAAGAGTAGGGCAGCTGCTGTATAGGCTTTTAAATGTTCAAAGCGCCACATGAGAAGTAGATCACGTGGCGCAGCGGCAAACTAGCAGCTGATCGAGCAAAGAGGAGGTAAAAAAAATTGTATTTGTTTCCCATTGTATCACCGTTTAAGAGGGGGTTTCGGAGGAGCGACCGTGTCTCCTTGGGGTGCATTCAGACCTCCTCTTCACAAAGCGAGCAGCAGAGACGCAAAGTGGCTGGTGTGTAGCGCAGGCCAAGGGGGTTGAAGAGCGCAGCGAGCAGGGAAAGAACCCCCAGTTATATTATACATGTAAAAGTCATACTGCTGTGCTTTTCTAAAGACAGAATTATAGAAGGGAAAAAGACCATCTAAGTAAATGAGATCAATTATTATCACTAATTGTGAATTTGGCTGGAATAAAAACGTGTAGCCATAGTGGGTCCTCAGGACCGCGTTTGGGAACCTTGATTTAAATCATATCTGTGGGACAGAAAATAGCTGTGATAATTTAAACATTGGAGTTCTACAAATATAAAACATGAGTTATTAGGAAATCTTGGAAGCCCTCACCCTCACGGACTTCTGAATATCCTCAGATAGGATGTTGAGTTTCAAGAGGATGTTGGCTTCAACTGTACAGTGCACTTGTGATGCCTTGTCTGGAATATTGTATGAAGTTTTGTTCTCATTGTTAAAGGAATAATATAACTACTATTTCCTGGATGCTATAACATTTATAAAAGAGAATGCTACTATTTCAGCATCTATGCTCAGTAAGGAGGCTGATGACAGGGAATGTAAAGGAGGCCCTTAGTCTTTATCAGGTTACATCACAATACACAACTTCCATTTAACTAATAGGCAGACTTCTAAGTATGGGTTACACACACACACAAAGTATTTCAAAATACTAACTGCGTCCAGAAAGTATTTTAAAATAGGATTTATCTGATAGACCATCTCACAAACAACACTAGAGTAAACCAAGAGAAGTGCATCTAGACTGATTCCAGGACCATTAGGTATGAGCAACAAAGGAAAAAATGAGAGGGCTAAATCTTTTCAGTTTACGTAAATGGAAATTAAGAGAAGGCCTGATTTGAGTTCTTTAAATTATCAGACTCCGCTATTTAGGAAAATGTCAGCATTTGATTAGTTAGGAATTCTTCAATGAGAACTTGGAGATTTAGATGAAAGTTGTTCATGAGTAAATTTACATGCACAGTTACGGCACTATGGCCATGAGGCGCGTTTCCCCGAGAGTGATCCGGCTCAAGATCCTCATTGTTGGGGGACTCGAGTGGCTGGACCAGGCCAAGGGGTCACCCACATAACACCTGGCTGAGGCAGATAGAGGGTCATTTCCGGAGGGCGGTACTGGACCGCGTGTCTGCCTGGGGGGTTGCAAACCGGGATCCCAACCTGTTTCGCCATGTAGTGAGTGTAGCAATGCACTGTACCAGTGCATGCTCCCCAACTTGACTTGACTTGACTTCTAAAAAGCATGTCTTTACATAGGGAAGTGTGGATCCTTGGAAAGCAGCTGGATATTTAGCACTAACACCTTAAAGACCTTCTTATTTCTACGTAACACCTTAAAAAAATTGAGAAATTGATGTGCCACTTTATGTGAATGGCCTGTTTTCAACTAAACATGTCCTTAGGTTCCCATACTTAGGGTCATCTCACACCCATTTATGTTCTTCAGTCCCTCTTTACTACAGTCCTGCTCTCTACTTGCTTTTGGACTGGTCCAGACTATGGCAGTGTGTGATTGAGCAGATGTATGGTTTCTTTCTATCAAGCCGCTGATTGACCAATATTCGGCAAGCAAAGAATCAGAGTACTGTACTTATATGTTCCTTACTGGTATCCTGTCCATGTAACCAGCTGAATCTCCTGACTCAAGTGCCTGCAGTCCATTACCAAAAATGTTTTATGGCTCTGGCTCTGGCTCTGAAGTGAAGCCGTGTCCATAGCTAATGAAGCCATGAGACACCTGATATCCTCAGGAGGCAGATGTGTCGCATTTAAGCGCATAGTTTGCACATTTATTTCAGGGAAGGCTTAATCAAAAATAATACATCACCTAAATACATCAGGGTGGTGGTGAAAGTTGGTGGGTGCTGATATGGCTCTCCATGACACATTTGGGTAAACAATGGGTAAAACTCAGAGGCTGATTTTAGTTTATTTTGTATTTCATATTTGGGACTTGAATTTGTAAGGTTGTAGTAAAACCAAAGCCATCTTTGAAAAGTTAACTTTGCATGTCAGCTATGCTTTGGCGAAAGTATAAGTAGAATCAAATGGGGAAGACTCTGTGGTCTGCTCAAGCAAGAATTGACCAACTTAATCTTAACGATAGCCATTATACTTGCAACATGGGTGACTGTTAACTTTATCCTGGGACCATAAAGGTGAAAGTGAAATCATCATATTAAAAGAGTGCTTGCTTTTTGCAGAATTCAGGCAATTAGATTAGAAAAAAGGAAAAGTGCTGAAACATCTCATAGTGGAAATGTATGGCTGATCACTCAAAGACCTGACATAGAGAGACAGTCATACTGGAGACAGTGCTGTGACCTAATCAAAGGCTTGATCTCAGTTCTTTCAAGAATAAATGTCTCATTAGCAGCAACCTCCAGTTAACTTAAGGAAACTTGTATGACCTAGAACAGAAGAAAGGATCATCACGACAGTTTTTGTGTTGTAAGGTTTCTAAACTCTTTTGGTACTCCTCCCAACGGGATGACTAACCGAAGAGCTTCCCGAAGCACAATCGCCGCACCTGTGGAAGACAGCCTATCAGTTCCTGGGGCAACCGCGGGCTCCCAGTGCTTTAGCAGCTCACAGCTAGAGCAGATCCAAGTCGATCACGGTCGCATTGTAAGCGCCTGCCATCGATGGGTGATGCAAGGAACAATATAAATACAGGCAACGGTATTACTTGGCCACTAACATGACCATGACCCTGCCTGACTGCTGTGTCTGTGTATAGGAGAGTGGTAGATCCTGCTACAATAAATAACCATGCTGTTCCTGTTTCAAGCAAATAAAAGCTGGTTTTGCTAAAGTACTGAGACTTCGCCTCGAGTTTTGGGGTGCAAGACAGGGACTCACTCGTCACAGTGTGTAAACACATCCTAAAGAGGACTGTAAGATCTGTCGATCTTACAAAGGGTGAATGCTAATAGAATCTATTCTTCAATATTTTTATTAAGAGTTAATTCAACAAAAATGTTTTAATTTTCATTCACTTTCATATTAGAGTTTTTTAGTTGTATAATGAAGAAGATTCAATTAAATGTTATAGGATTCCATAGGGAATATGAATTCATTAAGGGATATGAATGAATTTTGTTTATAGCAGCTGCAGATAGATAGATAGATAGAAGCAACATTATATAATAAATAGATAAATGTACGTATATGATCTCAAAGGTGAAATCTACAGTATTTGCTTCAGCAACAACATAGAGCTTAAAGATGTAGTGCAAAAAATTCAAAAAGAAGAGGAGCCACAGCTATCCACACAATATTCCCAGTACACATTAATTGTATAGTGTCTCTAAAAAATATTATCCTTTGCCTATGTGCCTGTAGGTAGCTATGGTAAAGATGCGGATAACTGAAAGAGGCATTTTTTAGTCTGATGGATGCATCCAAAAATGATCCCTGTTAGAACGTCTAAGTGATCTAAGATAACACCTCATGGAGGAAATGAACAGCATTAGTCATGATGGCTTCTAATTTTGCCACCATCAGCTATTCCACCACATTTTCTAGCAAATCTGCTATTTCTTATACTCGTTAAGAGCTGAGGCCCAGAGGACATGGAACAGTACCAATATCATTATTAAAATGAACAAACCCAACACCTCTGACATCTGTGCCTTTACCTGCTTCATTTCGTTATTGTTTTACTGCTTATTTACATTTGATTTGTGTTTAATTTTGGATATTCTATACTTTACTGACTGTCCGTTATGAACTGTTGCCAACACAGAAGCTTTGGTTTTGTGCATAGATCCCTGTCACGAATAATTTTGAGGTTAAATTGAATCATAGAATGTGGTCATTAAATACATGTAAATATTAAAATGAATGAGCTTTATGCAAAGATGGATTGAATTTCCAAACCTGTTTTTTTTTTCTTTTCACTACTTACTACTGTCTAGCCCCTCAGACATGAAGAGTGAAGGAGTAATGTATAAAATTGCAGCCCAGTAGTTAACAGGCCATGGGTTCCTGATGTGACAACTAAAAGATTTGATCTACCCGGGATCCAAGTGTAGAAATGCTGCACATCATGATTAAGCTCACCACTAAAGAAACTATGTAAAGTAAAGGCTGCTTGTTTAATTTATACTTTGTGCACAAGTCTTTGACGTTACTCTTGAAGCAGCTGTTGAAGTGTGAATTTGTTTTGTGGTGGTAGGAACAAGAGGAGACATTCACCCTGCTCCAGTACTCAAGGAGTTAATGAACAACTGAGAAAGCTGCCTGAGGTTTCTAAACTGAGCATGGCTATAGGCTTTTCCACATAAGGTTTTACCTTTGCCTACAAGACACTATACAGTACATTCATTAGACGGTAGCATGCCAGTAAATGCATAGGGAGCCACAACGCAATTATCGGGAAGGTTTTGTAAATGCTGCCAGCTGTTCCTTAAGAGGGTTCATTAGCTTCTCATTAATCTTACCATCTCTTTTCTTATATCCTTGTTGTCTGGAATAGCTCTTGTGGACATATTTTTTCCTGAACAATCCTGAACTACTCCCCATTTGTGATGTAAGATAGATAGATTTTGAAAATGCTGATCAGAGGTGCACGTTTTATATAAAAAGGCATTATTGAATGCATTCTTCATGTTTATATCCCATGTTCTGACATTCCATGGCCCACACAGGCTGGACCTTGTAGTGATTCATCTTTCTCGGTTGTGATTTTAAACAAATGCTATCAGAGCTGAAAAGCAGAGAGGGGTTATTGCGTCACTTTCACCTATGATATACATCTGTCAGCTAGAAGATTTTGTAACAGGAATCCAAGAGTTTAGCCCTGGGAAGATAAATTTCATTTGGCATCTCTTATAAACTCCATATAGGCCGCTAGACTTACTCTCTATGCTCTGCAGCTGGACCCCCACATTTTACAACCAGACATCACCCCTCAATCTGCTCTTTCCTGTACCCTACAAGGCACCTCAGCAAGGAAGTGAACCTGCACCTGCACCAGTACAAGTACTTGGATCCACACTCGGGCTGCACACTTTATACCCAAAGAGTGCCTATCCAGACAATTAGACTGCACTTCTATTACACGTGAAATTATCCATGGAGGCACATGAACCTACACTTAACCTGCATCTCCATTGCTCTCAGAAGGGTACAAGGCCTAGTCTTTCTACTGCCCACTTATAACGCAAAGTCCACTGTTATTGCATACCCAACAGGGCTCATCTACTGGTTTCTGTCATGGACTTGCACAGTCAAAGACACTTGAACAGACAGATGAGCAGGTGTTCCCCCAGTAGCTGTACAACAAGAAGAGGGAGTAGTTGGACTGTAGAAGGTTAGACTTGAGGTTAGTCTGTGAGGCTATGGAGCAACAGTGAGCAGTGGCTGCTAAAGGTTTACAGTAAGCACTGAAGTTCATTGTATTATCCCTGGAGCCATCTTGTGGGAACAGGTTCCAGGTACATCTTAACCTTACAGAGATCACCTATTTTCTTCTACAGGATCCTCTCTTTCACAACTAAAAATGTTTCTCGTATTTGTAGAATAACACCCCAGATTCTGGGGTTTCTTTTTGTGTCCGAGTCACCTTTAATTTGAACTCTCACATTCTTCAGCCTCACCCAGATGGCACCGAAGCCCTCCACCAGAGTGCTGATTCTGCACTTGGTTACACAATTACCCTTAAGCTGTTTTAATGACTGCTTCTCTGCTTTAAAACCATTTACAAAAACAATGATTTCCACCTTAAGTACAAAGACAAACAAACCTTCTGGACTGCTTTTTGCTGGGTTGGATTCTGACATCATGGGTTAAATTCAGCAAAATAAAAAAGAAAACAAACCCTTTGAGGCCTTCCTTGTAGGCTGACTGGCATTCTTCATGTCTAGCTCAAACCTTCCTTGTCCTTTGTGGAGTTCTTTTTGTATAACATTCTTGTTTCTCTGAGTGAAGACATCCAAAGGCTACCATGGGATCAAATAAGTGTGATCACGGCTTTGTCTTGCTGCTTTCTCAAGGGCGCTGAGCTGATTGTAAGAAAGAAGCTAACATTATATGATGTAGTGTAGTGGAGGCTTTGGACTTTAAACCCTGAGGTTGTGGGTTCCAACCCCACTACAGACACTGTTTGACCATAAGCAAGTCACTTGACCTGGCTGTGCTCCAATTAAAAAAGCAAAAGAAATGTAACCAATTGTATCGTAACTGGTGTAAGTCGACTTACAATTGAGAGAAACTTTACATATATTCAAATTGTAACATAGTTGGAATTGCATTCACTACTGGAACACTGGTTTGTGTGTTTAAGTACTAATGAAGAATCCATCCATCCATCTACCTATCTATCCATTTTATGGACCCTCTACTGTAGTTTAGGGCTATGGAGTGTTAAGCACAAGTGCTACATTCAGATTCACCTCACCCACATAAAGTCTTGACCAAAAGGTTGTGAGCTTGCACCTTAAAGTAGTGTTCTGTCTGTGGAGGCTGATGAAGAGAAGTGTACCCACAAGCACTGCCAATCCCACATGCACTCCTCAACATACAAGCAGCTTGTCTATTCTCTGGCTCTCTATCTTCTTACTTCAAACCCCCTTTAACCTTTGCAGACTTTGGCATGCCACATGGGGTCTGTTTCAACCCAACACAGACACAGTTTATTTTCCATTTTTTTAAAGTCTACCCATTTTCTGCAAGTTTTGTTGCTTTTATTGAAGGAATGGCAGATTTGTCACACAAATTCAGATATTTTGTCTGCTCAATTGACATCTGTAGGTTGCTCCAGTCATTGAGGAAGTGTTTGTCATGTCTATGTTTATTTACTACTACTAATAATAATACATTTTATTTATATAGCGCCTTTCCCATGCTCAAGGCACTTCACAGAATATAACAAAGAACGGCAGGGTATACAGTATATAGCATTGTACAAACCAAATAAATAAATAAAGAAGATTAAGACAGTGAATTCAGAGAAAAGCCTAACAGACAACATAATTGATGATCTGGCACACACATACAGGTTACATGAGCGTCTTGACATAGAGGTTAGCTGAGAGAAGGGTAATAAAATCAGGCAGAGCTAAAAGCCTTCCTGAACACATGAGTTTTGAGTTGTTTTTTAAAAGAATTCATGGAGCCAGCTGACCTGATTAATTTCGATAGGTCATTCCAGAGTCTTGGCGCTATACACCTGAAGGCCCTGTCACCCATGGAGTGTAGATTAGTGTGGGGCACAACAAGATTACCAGAATCGGATGACCTTAGTGGGCGGACAGGCACATAGGGATGGAGAAGATCACTGATAACCCTAACCCTAACTCTACAGAGCAGTGAAACAGAACAAACTTTAAAAATCAATAAAAAAAATGTAAAAAATGTCATTCTGGCCAAGTAAGGTAGGTATGCTCCAGTGTCAAACATTGGCACTGTATCTGATCGTGTTCAGCTCTGGGAGAAACATCCCCCGCATGGGGAGAAAAGCACATGACCGTGATATCTCTGGCAATCTGCAGCTACCCTCTAACACACACTTAGCTCTGATCTCTCTCTTCAGACATTACTCCTTAACAATCTGTAGATGATAATGTCTTCTGAACAAACGGGTATCGCTAGCTAAGCGGAGGCAAGGCATGCTCCAACAAGTGGCGAAAGGCAGACTGACTCAAATAGAGGCTGGCAAGTGAATGAGGAGGGATCCATTCCCTCTCCCCTCGGCCAGCGGCATCTCTCTGAAATAAATTGGTACCACAAGCCAAGTATGATACTCAGCAAGATGAGACCCGTTAAGTAGTTGTCTCGTAAAAAGCGGACAGACATACAGACAGGTAGACAGACATTGGATTGTATATATAGATATAGATATTTGACATACAAATCACAGTGGTAAACATTCCATGCACATTTCTTGAAGTCCCCACAGGCTTATTGGTATCTTCTGAAATCTTCATTTCATGTCATTGAAATGAGCCACTAGACTGGACATCCTGGCCCTTTCTTGAGCACACATTTTAGCCTTGTAACTGAGGCTACCGAGACAGACTTCTGTTTCCCATGATCCTTACTGAAATTGTTTAATGAAAATGCATGTACAGTAATACAAATTATTATTGTTATTGGGTGAAATGTGTTCACTGCACAAATCAATTTAAATTATCATCTTTGTTTTAAATTTCATATGAAAGAAATCATGTTAGTTTGCCAACACAAAGCCATATTTTGGCATTGATGAAGGGCGATGTCCCCCCCAGGCTCTCATCTCATTGCTATTCTGTTCATCCAGCCTTCAGGGTTAAAGTTTTATATAAACATCTGGTTTAAAATTGAGTATAAAAAAGCTCTTATCCCAGCTTTCCACACTAATAGAGACTAGAACATTTAGTCAGAATTAAGTATATCTGAACAAAAAGAAGCCATTGAACCCAGGGTACAATAGTTTGTTGGTTCTATTCACCCGTCCCTTAAATTATGTACTTGTTTTATTAGGTGAATCTGATTTTTGTCAGTTTTGCTATTTATCCATTAATTCTCTCTAGTTCAGGGTCAGGCAGGACCAGTGCACATGCAGTCTGTTGCAGGGCCGACTCACAGCAGACTAACTTAGACTTGCCATTTGACCTTACCTGTATATTTCTGAGATATTACAACTAGCATGCATGGAAAAACAATGAGATACCAGAAGAATACACAAACTCCATGAAAACAGTGCTCAGAACAGGATTTGAACTGAAGACGCTGGAGCTGCAAAGCAGCAGTGACCACTGCATCACCCTGTTTACGCTGTTAATAAAAATAAGAATTATTCCTCCCACACCGCAGACTTATAAACTTGTTATGAAAGAGTGCGGATGTTTGAGTGAGTGTGGCCTTCATTGGGCTTATGCCTTATTTAGAGTTAGTTTCTGCCTTGAGGCTGATGTGGCCAACAGAGGCTCCAGGTCACCCTGACAGTGCAATCAAAAACAGTGGCAAATTGTTAGCTGTTTTTCATTTGTGTACATCATTTGCCCTGACCACAGTGACCTTTTAGGTGCGAAAAGTAACACTACAATAGCCCCTGTCTGTCTGTGTGTCTGTCCACAAGAAAAAAACTCCGCTCCCTGTGGATCAATTGTGTTAAAATTTTGTGTACTTATTCTTCAAGGAAATTTGCCAGGACTTTTCCATTTTCACTGAGATATCTCGAATACAGTTCGCTGTACACATTTTTGAAATTTCAGAATCCCTCGTTGAAAAGCGTTGGTGAATTTGCAAACTTGACTTTCTTTAAACAAAGAAACATCCTGTGTGAATTTTAACTATGAATTAGCTTACTGTTTCAGTTTTACTTTGAAAGCGGTTCCTTCAGCTTGTATGCTTTTTATACTTTTTTAACTCATTCAACAGCTGACAGCTAAACAGTGAAACAACAGCAGTCCTGCAAAGGCTGAAGCTATTAGTTCTAACTGCAGGAAATTGGATGGGGTGGGGTCAGATGTAGGCGGGGCTGGGTGAATGAGTAGTGCCATATAAGAATGATATGGTATGATGTTAAATGTGTGTTTACCTATCCAATTTACTTACAATAATGGTCTTACTTTTTCAGTATGGTAGCAATGATATGGTCTATTCATCACCTTACATGGTAAGCCTCGTCCCTTACTGTACCAGAATGCAGTGGTAGGTCTCATGATATGCTAGCAGTTTTGTCCTCCACCCCATCGTGCACTTATCTCTGCAGCTGCATGACATCTTTTGCAAACCTCAGTCACAGCAGCTCACTTCTCTGCACTCTTTGAAGTGCGTACATGACATGATGTTCATGTCCATAAAAGGCCAGTTACTAATTGATACATTAATGTATTCATTATTTCCTGGCTGCACTGTGGAGCAGTGGTTAGTCTCCAGGTTGTGAACCTCATGCCCAATTGTTAGCTGTATAGACTCTACACATTCTCTCCATGCTCTTGTGACTTTCTCTCTCATAGAGACATGCAAGTTTGGTTAGGTGTAATAAGTTCATGTTTGCAGATATACATTGCAGATTTTTTGACTAGTTATTACCTATATGTTGTTTGACAATTTTCTGATAGATAGATAAAGGCAGTTTATACTAGATAGATAAAGGCACTTATCTATCTCTCTCTCTATATAGTATATAGTGCCTTTATCTACCATGTTTCTATCAATCTGGTATAGAATGCCTTTATCTATCTATCTATCTATCTATCTATCTATCTATCTATCTATCTATCTATCTATCTATCTATCTATCTATCTATCTATCTATCTATCTATCTATCTATCTATCTAGTATAGAGAGATAGATGAGGAGTGGCAATTAATAGAAAGATTAATGTAGAGATTGATTACTGGCACCCTATGACACATGCTCACACAGTCTGCCTTTGTTTCTCCTATTCTTTATATTTCTAAGGCCCTACCCGTCCAAATGCTACAGCTGATAGAAATTGCCAAAACCCATGAGGGTTTAGCATTTACAGTTCAACACGTCACAGTAAGTGGTTAAAAAAGAGTACTTCCCCACAGGGTTGATCGGAGTTCCTGTCCGTGGGGGCACATTTTCTCAAAATGTAATGTAAACGAAAGGCACACAACTCACATTCTTCCCCAAACTTTTTTTTCTTTTTCCCTGTAGTTTATTTGAAATAAAGAATTAATAAAGTGCAGCTTGAGATATCTGTTACTCAGCCTGTTTAGAGTTACATCTTTTACCCACATTGCCTGCAAGCCGAGTAAACTATATATGGGAATTTAATTAAAGTAAATGATGGAAAATTAAGCTTGGTAACCCACTCTTCATTACGGACAGGGTTTCTCCTGCTTCCCCTAATCTCTGAGCTGCTAAGTGAGGTCAAGCCAAAAACTCCAGAAAAATAGGATTCCCAGAGTGGGAGCATCTGGTTTTGTTTAAAGTGTGACCGCTATCATGGCTTTCAGAAATATAAGCCACAAATATTACTTTCTGAACCGTATTTGCATTGTTTTGTCTTATTATTTTAGTTAAAACAAAAAAAGAAAAGAGAAAAGTATCAGTGTTACTGGCACCTTAGATGAGACATATCTGAGCACAGTTAGGTGTCTGCTTGCATTCAGATGGGTGGGCTTCCCTCTAGAGTACCACTTCCTCTACATTATGCATTCTCATTGGATGTGGTGGGCCGTGGTGGAGTTAGGGGTTTGGAAAGCTGCCAGCCATATCTGGTTAAGGATAATTAGGCATATAATGTTAGATAGCCGTTGGGTAGCTGTTTTATTAACCAGTTTCTACAGATCACAGTTTTGTTCTTTTTAATTTGTTTACTTTTTTGGCAGTGTGAATTTGTTTCTTTGCCATGCTGGAAATGGTGGCTTTTGCTTTACCACCCTCTGTGATGGCTTTTCATGTTTCTTCCTGATGTTAACAGAACAGACTTCCATTCAGACTGGTATACCTGTGAAGCCTGAGGATACTGGACTGTATACTATTGTAAACAGTCAGTTGGTGTCTGTTGCTTGTTGGGGCAAGGGGGTGGGGGTGGGGGGATACTCAGGCATGGCAAAAGTGTGCTGTTCATCACTCCCTGAGTTCAATAAAACATAACATTATTAGACATGCACACACCAATTCAGGGATGCGGGGGTCCACAGCCTCGCCTGGTGACATTAGGGACTAGGCAAGAACCAACTCCAGTTCACAGCATGACAGACTTACAATCACATCCAGGCTCACTCTTTCTGGGGCAATACCAACAAAGTACAAGCATACTGAAGTTTTGTATTATATGTAGATTTAGCAGGTGGCATGTTGGCACAGTAGTTGGCATAGTTTCTACAACTGACTCTATAGTTTAGTGTAAAGTGCGTATGCCCTGCAATGAGCTGCCATTCACAGTTGGTTCCTTCTGGCACACTGTCAGGATAGGCTCTTGGCCCTCTAGGAGGGGAACGGGCATTCTAGTCCTAAAGAGAAGAAGCCATTACCTGGCTGGGTGGTGAGCAAAACAATGCAGATGGATTGGCCAGTGGAACAAATAAATAACTTTGTACCCACCTGGTGTAAATTAATGGATTGGACCAGCAATAGGCAGGAGTCGGGAACAGTTCAATTCCCCATATGATAGGTGACAGTGGTCCTCTCACAGGAACAAAGTCAGGACACTTGTGTGGATGCTTGGGAGATGAGTCCAGAAGTGCAGTCTTGTTGAGGTCCTTGGGTATCATTAGAAGAAGCTGTCGGGGAGGAACTCCCTACTTTTTATATGGTGCAGAATTGCTTCCTGGAAGACCTGGCATAGCCGCTGTTTCAATTCAGTTGAGTCAGAGTTGGGAGGCAGCAAGCAACACTCAATGGAGGTAGAGAGGAGAAAGAATTGGTGCTTTATTGTTCATTTATTATATAACTAGCCATCCCCCGCGGCTTCGCCCGTGTAGTAATGGAATAGGACAGTGAGGAAGGCCTGGCCCAGCTCTCTACTCCTGACATCCCCTTGGCCCAAAGCCTCTATCTCGGATTAGCGTGAATATATTGCTGCTGCAAGTGAACTATGATCCTTACCGCAATGAAAAAAGTCACAAAATCAACCGGAATGTTCAAGCAAATTATAGAAAAAACACGATCTAAATCCATTAAGTAGTTCTCTCGTTCACTAACTAAGCAGAGTTACGGTTACGCCCCGAGGCAGACGAGTTAGTGAGGAGGGCCCCACCCCCCTTCCTGCAACCCGATGAGTCTCTCTCAGATTTGAACTAATAAATCAGTACCACAAGCGAACTATGACACTTAGTGCATTGAGAACGTCGCAAAATCAACGGAATGTTCAAGGAAATTACAGAAAAGAGCGCAATCTAAATCCATTAAGTAGTTCCCTCGTGAAAAGCGGACAAACATACAAACAGGTCTAAAACTATAAGAAATTTCGTGCTTGGACAACACAATTTTTAAACCCGTTTCTTAGAGAGCATCTATGGGCCAAGGGTAACTTACATTCCTAATTTCAAGTTCCAAGTCCTCATGGTTTGGGAGATTTTGTGATGAGTGAGTCAGTGGTATTTGGCTTTTTATATATACCTGTATATATGTGTATATATATATATATATATATATATATATATATACACATTGTGGTGCATTGCTGTAAAGAGGTTTGTGAAAAGTGGCTTTTTGTGGAATCATACAATGTCTGCTGTGTTACTGTGTCTGTGGTGTGGGGCTTTCTGGCACCCCCTTCTGGTTCCAGCCCTTATGCCTGAACACTTTTATCGACAGAGATTGATTAGGCTGGAATATATAAACCACTTTTTATTTTTTAATTTTGTGCAGTTATCCTGATTACAGAAATTTGACAGAGTAGAACATGTGACAAATATTTTCAAAGATGCTGGTACCAGATTATAATTTAACCAAAATTATGGTTAAATCTCCTGTGCAAGCAGTTTATAGACATTTCTTATCCAGTCTAAAGGAGCATGAGACAATCTTCCAGTAAAAATGAGTTAAACTCCCCAAATACAGGAGAGCAATGCTTGGAGAGACTCACTCAAGAAGACACAAAGCTGTAATTGCTACCAAAGGGAATTAAGTCTAAAGAGAAAATTCAGCTTTTAATTTCTAATACTAAAAATGGCAAATTTATCCATTAAAAGTTAATTTATACCACAGCAAGAGGTGCTGAAAGTGAAGGGGCCTGGAAACTCTCTGAGTTCTCTGTACACAGTATACTGTATTTCTTCTATTATTCTATTAAAGTATAGAATGCGTGCTATAGGCACATAACAATTTGCTTTACTTTCTTGCAAAAACACTTAACATTTCAGCCCAGATGGAGGGCCGTGGGAGTTGCTCAAATGTAGTGACACCATAATGGAGATAACGCTCCCTTGTCACCCTCATTAGCTCTGGCAGTACCTTGGAAATGCCATCTGTGTGCCCTGCACCGCGTTACATTCCATGCCAACAATCTTGGGAGCTCTTTCTTGCTGGTTTTGTTTTGCCTTCTTTTCTCCTTTTCTTTTCTTTTTTTTACACAGCAACAGCCTTCTTGACTGATGATGCATGTCAGAAACATATTTTTTTTTTGCCACAACACAATTACCAAAACACAATGTCTGCTTGCTAATGAGGACAATTTCCTTTAGACATCCATCCAAGGGTGACTCTTGAAGTAAACACAGACAGATGAGCTTTCAAGAAACATTAATGGGAACAAAGCCCAGGCCTCCTACAAGCCTCAGCAGGTACATTGTAAAGCCACAGGTAAATGTTGCGCTGAATGCCAAAGATTTCAGATAATGATATCCACCCAGACTCTTCAGACCCTTCGTAATATGAATTCTTTCTTAGTTATGTAATTGGCTATCAATGTGAGGTCTGTGGCTTAACAATTTGTGTCGATTACCATGTTGTGGATGGCTTTATGGATGCTAAGCCCTTCTCTTGAGGTTTCATGCCCTGCTCAGACATCCAGTCTAACCAAGACTGAGTGTCTGGGCCAGTGGTGGTCATTCTGGATTTTGAAGCACAACAATTTCGTTTCAGCCCTCTCTAATTTCTAATACATGCTGAAACCTCTCTTTAGCTGCAAAGACTTGAGAAATTTCTTTTGGGTCCCATTGCTTCAAATCTGAATTATGTGTGCCACAATAACTCAGAACATTGAATACCTAAATTAAAAATTATATACAGGAAATAAAGACTATTTATAATTGCACAAACACACAAGAGTGCAACAAATCCTGGCTAACCAGATAGGGACAATCCTATAACTATAAGGTGAAACCCCTCAAACACTTCCCCACCAGCTGAAACACACACTGTCTCAAACACAGAGTAGCTTTCCTAATATTTCTGACAGTCCTAGTAGCCATCTTATGAGAGCCTCTCTGGCAGCCCCAGACATCATCAGCTGGAGGGTCAGACATCCTTTGTGGGCCCAGTAATCCCTTTACTCCGTAACATACAACAAGGGCTTAATGGTTCTGCATAGAAGCTCTCTGCTACCTCCTGATCATTTTATGGAAACTCTTTCTTATTTTATTAAGAATATAAGAGATGTTGTGCTACGAACAGGTCATTCAGCTCAGCATAGCTAACCAATCTGTGTTTGTTTAATTATTTCAAAGTGGAGATTTGAAGTTGTCCAGACTACTGCTATGGTATCTTCCTCCTTGTATCTGTGGTTCGCTATACTAAAGAGAGTAGTTTATGCCATTTGTGAAGTTTTCACCTGTGCCCCTGCATTCTCACCTAAGAGCTCATTTTGAAGATGCAGCTGTTGTGGTGTGAACGTTTGCATACAAGTTGATAAATATTTTGTATGTCTTTATTTGTAACCAAGGCAAAGCAATTTAATATTAGTATTTCATTAGTGAGAAGCATTCATGTTTACCCCATAGGACTAGATAGATAGATAGATACTTTATTAATCCCAAGGGGAAATTCACATAATCCAGCAGCAGTATACTGATACAAAGAAACAATATTAAATTAAATAGTAATAAAAATGAAAAAAATAAAAATAAAATTAATGTTAGCATTTACTCCCCCAGGTGGAATTGAAGAGTCACATAGTGTGGGGGAGGAACGATCTCCTCAGTCTGTCAGTGGAGCAGGACAGTGACAAAAGTCTGTCACTGAAGCTACTCCTCTGTCTGGAGATGACACTGTTCAGTGGATGCAGTGGATTATTCATGATTGACAGGAGTTTGCTTAGTGCCCGCCGCTCTGCTACAGATGTTAAACTGTCCAACTTTAATCCTACAATGGAGCCTGCCTTCTTAACAAGTTTGTCCAGGCGTGAGGCGTCTTTCATCTTTATGCTGCCACCCCAGCACACCACCGCGTAGAAGAGGGCACTCGCCACAACCGTCTGGTAGAACATCTGCAGCATCTTACTGCAGATGTTGAAGGATGCCAACCTTCTCAGAAAGTATAGTCGGCTCTGACCTTTCTTACATAGAGCATCAGTATTGGCAGTCCAGTCCAATTTGTCATCCAGCTGCACTCCCAGATATTTAAAGGTCTGCACCCTCTGCACACAGTCACCTCTGATGATCACAGGGTCCATGAGGGGCCTGGGCCTCCTAAAATCCACCACCAGCTCCTTGGTCTTGCTGGTGTTAAGGTGTAAGTGGTTTGAGTCGCACCATTTAACAAAGTCTTTGATTAACTTTCTGTACTCCTCCTCCTGCCCACTCCTGATGCAGCCCACAATAGCAGTGTCATCAGCGAACTTTTGCACGTGGCAGGACTCGAGTCATATTGGAAGTCTGATGTATATAGATTGAACAGGACCGGAGAAAGTACAGTCCCCTCGGCGCCCTGTATTGCTGAACACAATGTCAGACCTGCAGTTCCCAAGACGACATATTGAGGTCTGTCTGTAAGATAGTCCACAATCCATGCCACCAGGTGTGAGTCTACTCCCATCTCAGTCAGCTTGTCTCTAAGGAGCAGAGGTTGGATGGTGTTGAAGGCGCTAGAGAAGTCCAAAACATAATTCTTACAGCACCACTGCCTCTGTCCAGGTGGGAGAGGGATCGGTGAAGCATATAGATGATGGCATCCTCCGCTCCCACCTTCTCCTGGTATGCGAACTGCAGAGGGTCGAGGGCATGGCGGACCTGTGGCCTCAGGTGGTGAAGCAGCAGAAGCTCCATGGTCTTCATCAGATGTGACGTCAGAGCAACAGGCCGGAAGTCATTAAGCTCACTAGGACGTGATACCTTTGGGACAGGAGTGATACAAGATGTTTTCCAAAGCCTTGGAACTCTCCCCTGTTCCAGGCTCAGGTTGAAGATGCGCTGTAGAGGACTCCCCACCATCGATACACCATCTGGACCCGCTGCTTTGCTGGCACAAAGTCTTTTCAGCTCTCTGCTCACCTGGGCTGCTGTAATTGTGGGTGGGGATGTCTCACCTATGCTGGTATCAGCAGAAGGATGGTTGGAGGATGCAGTACTCCGAGGTGAGAGTGGGTTACTGTGATCAAACCTATTAAAGAAGTTGTTCATTTGGTTTGCTCTCTCCACGTCTGTCTCGATGGCGGCACCCGCTTCGAGCTGCAGCCAGTGATAATCTTCATCCCATCCCACACTTCCTTCATGCTGTTGTTCTGCAACTTCTGCTCCAGCTTTCTCCTGTACTGCTCTTTGCGCCCTGAGCTGGACTCGAGTTCCTTCTGCACGCACTTGAGCTCATGCTGATCACCACCTTTAAAAGCCCTTTTCTTCTGGTTCAAAAGGCCCTTGATGTCACTTGTAACCCATGGCTTGTTGTTAGCATAGCAGCATACTGTTCTTACTGGAACTACAATGTCCATACAGAAGTTGATGTAATCAGTTGTGCATTCAACAGCCTCTTCAATGTTCTCACTATGTGACCCAAGCAATATATCCCAGTCTGTAGTTCCAAAGCAGTCTCTCAGAGCCTGCTCTGCCTCAGGGGACCACTTCCTGAATGAGCGTGTAGTTGTAGGTAGCGCCTCACTCTTGGTTTGTATTGAGGCTGAAGCAGAACCAGGTTATGATCTGCTTTCCCAAGCGCAGGCAGCGGGGTGGCGCTGTATGCGTCTTTAACGTTTGCATACAGTAGGTCGATAGTCCTGTTTCCCCGAGTGTTACAATCCACATACTGGGAGAAGGCAGGTAATGTTTTGTCCAGCGTTACATGGTTAAAGTCTCCAGCGATTAGCACAAGTGCCTCAGGGTGCTGCGTTTGTAACTTAGCAACTGCGGAATGGATGATGTCACTCGCCATCTCCGTGTTCGCTTGAGGGGGGATGTAAACAATAACAGCAATCACGTGTCCAAACTCTCTGGGCAAGTAATAGGGGCGTAGACTTACGGCCAACAGTTCGATGTCCCTGCAGCAAGTGGAGATTTTAACGTTTACATGTCCTGAGTTGCACCACTTTGTATTGACATAGAGAGCGAGTCCTCCTCCTTTCTTCTTTCCGCAGGTACTTGCATCTCTGTCCGCTCTAACTGTGCTAAACCCGGGTAGCTCCACGTTAGCATCTGGGATGATAGACGTTAGCCACGTTTCACTAAAACACAGCAAGCTGCATTCTCTGTAGGTTTTGACATTTTTCACCAGCACAGCCAGTTCGTCGATCAGTCAGGGTAGTAAATTTTTACAACATTGGGGAAGTGCCTCAAACAAGTTTGGCAAATATTTCTCTGCAGTTTTCTCTCAGTCAACCCCCACAGGAAAGCCAGACTACCTATGTGGCAAGCTTCACCTTAACACTTTGTTTTGGGGGCAGGTGTGAAGGTATTCTATGCCCCATTGGTCTGAAGTATGGCTGTTTGGAATTGGCCTGTATCAAAAGCCTTTAAGTACCGTGACGCCCTACTGGCTCTAGGGGTTGGACAGAAAACCTGCTTGCTTTACTCTCCTCTCTCTCTCTTACCAAACTGATGAAAGACATTCTCACACACCATGAACTGAAAAGGACAACACATTGAAGAGCACAGCTTGGCAGCCATATTTAAACAGGCATGCGGCCTGTTCTGAAGAAAGTTGACCAAAACTAAAGACTTAACTAGAGACATTTTAAGTAATTAAAAAGTCTGTGTGCCACCTGAAACTACACATCAACATTTATCAGGTTGTTTGGTTGCCATTATTCAAATGTACTTTGCATATTGGTATTATTTATGAATATTATCAATAATACATTATTTAAAGTGTACCTTAACTCCTGCTTGTTTTTTACTACACCTAATTCCCTGAGGTTATAAATGTAGAAGGGAAAATGGGAAGAGTTATATGGTACAATACCTTATAAACAGTGGTAAGTCTGTGAGATTTGAGGCATTCTAACAAGGGCTACATATTAATAATATAAAAGGGGAAAGTACAGTAATATATTACTCTACCAAGACAAAACAGCAGCTAATAGCTGCCATTCTAATTCTCTTCATAATTTTATTTTTTTGTCCTCAATGACCATTTACCCACACCCTCCAATCGCTAGGGTGGGCTCCTCATTTGAAGCACTGACTCTGTCAGGGTGTGATCTCCTGTCATATGGCAACATCTTGTCATCTTGGCAACCTATCACACTTTGTTCTGTACATGGAAAGTGCCATACAGTAGTGTTCACTATAGAAAGATCCTATAGGATATGAAGGTTGTTTTCTTGTTTACAACTGACTGGTGTTTCAAGTGACTGGTCTAGGTATTTTGGTTAAAGGGAAGTTTTCAGCAGAGTGAAGGCCTGTCAGGCAACAGTAACTAAGAGGTCTAGCTTTGTCTGTCAAGTCGGACTTGCAGTGTGCAAACACAAGGTTAAAAATCGATTAGACTTATGTGTCCTGGCTTCCAATCATGTGCCCTGCTATTCAGTAGTGTAAAGACACTTGAAGGCTGGTGTCCATTTAAATTCAAGTCTCAAGTGTCAAGTGGGGGTATTTGGTCACCCCCATTATCAACTCTAAATTGAGTCCAGTGTGAATGAGCATAGTTGTCTATGTGTGTGTGCCTTGTAACAGACCAGGGTTAGTTCCTGCCTAGCTACTGGGGTATGATTGTGAAGAACAGGGTTAGGGTTCTGTGGCATTGCAGAGTTTTTAGTAATAAAGACAGTGCAGCTCAGGCAATGAAGTGTGCAGGTGTGTGCTGCTACATCCTGCGGCCGAGAAACTGTCTGATTGCGCGTTAATCTGCAGACGTGATCAGCTCAGCCGGTTTCCTCATTGATACTCCATGGGTCACTAGTGAAAGTACCGGCAACTCATACATTATTAAGGAGCCTGAGTAGGGCAGTGGAAAAAAATATTGAAATAGGTGAAAGGAAATCAAGAAAGGGTATATAAAGAGAAGAATGAGAAAGAAGAGGAGGGAGAACAATTTAGAGAAAGGAGAAAAACCAGGAGTAAGATTGGGAGAGTGGGCCAGGAGGCAAGGTGGTCAGCAAGATGGGGAGTGAGGGGAACGGGGCTTCAGGGGCAGGTCACTCCTTCTGAGCATCCAGAGAGAAAGAGTGGGAGAAGGGCTTCAAAAGGAAACTGGGATTTGGGCATCCCAGCAGGTGACCGACTGAGGTGGTTAGGTGGAAATCGGTGTTGATGGATGATCATGCTTGCTGATGTCTCAGCCCACTGATGAGACACAATGTGTGAGCCAGGGAGACAAGAGAGCAGGTTACAGGAGAATAAAGAGAAAAGCATCCCAATTTTAACCCTTGTTTGGATTATTTCTTTATTTATTTATGCAATGAATATAACTACCACTTGAGCATGTGGATTATTTATGGAATATTTATTGAATTATATATTTAATTGCAGAATTGAAACTGCACTTTATTTATTGGATGTCACACTAGCACTTTGCACCAATTTGCTTGTTTGTGTCCTTACTGCATTAGTCCGTCCTGGTTATAACTATCGGTGGCCTCAGCTACTGGCAAAGTGGGGCCTCTCAAAGACCTGACATACCAATTGCTCAGTGTCACTGCCAATCCCATAGCATACACTGTTACATTAAAGCTGAGATGTTTGTTTTTTTCTGGTTGTCTCCATATTATAATGATGCTTTCATATTGACTGTCATGTCTACATCACCATCCTTATGCCTCTACCAATGTCTGAGTTCATGTGTGTTGTACTGCAGCCTGCTATCTAGTTCAGGGTAAGCAGCTTCCTTGATTGGTTCTATCTTTCTTTTGTCCCTGGTTAGGATTCAGCGTGTATTAGAAATTGATAGATGAGCATATTCAGATGAAGTGTCTTGTCAGCAGTGAGATATGGTCTGATTATCCCTTACACCAACAGGGTATTGCACCAAAGCAGTTCAACACCAAAATCGGAATCTTGCTTCCCTTGTCCTTCAAAAGTGAATAAATCAAAATGACAGCAGATACCACTTGATTCTTCAAAGTTATCACTGTCTGAATCAGTCAAAAGTTGCTTAACAACAGATTCCCCAAATGGTCCAAAAGCATTTTTAACATATCTCCCTCATGTAGCAGAGGATGAGAGAAGATGGCCTAATGAGGGAATTGCCATCATTGGACCTCATTGAGTACCACCTTTAGTCCACTAAATATTCAGTCCACCACGCTTGTAACATACAGTATTGAGTATCAGTCCATATCTGTAACTTTGGTGAGAATAAAAAAGTGATGATAATGAGTAATGACCTTTTGGTATCCAAAAATCAACAGTTAGCTCAGAGAAAGGAAATCATCCAACTGTCTCTTTTCTTGAAACATTGCTGAATGAATACATTTTCCTTAATTTGTGGTGCGCCCCTGGCATTCTTAATGCATTCTCAGACATAAGCTGCACCAACAAAACAGCAGTCTGTGGAGCTGAGCTGGCCAGAATTGCCTGTTCTCATCAAACATTTTATTTATGTGTTCTTTATTCCAGCCATGAGATATGGCGACGGCTGTAACGGTAACACTGCCAGACTCTCAGTCTTATCGTTGGAGCGCAAAGCATTGTCAGTCATCCTGAAAAACAGCACTTGTGGCTTGTGAAATCGGATTCCAGCCTTCCACTCAACCCATTTTCTTTCACACAAATTATAAGGACCTTGTCATAACACAGGCATGAATTATATTTATAATATGTTACTGAAGCACAAGAAAACTGCAAACATGATTTTCAGGAAATCCAATGTTAGAAAGAGGCAAAATGGTAATAGAACTGTCAAATATGGTGGGAGTGCCAGTTGAAATAAACTTTGGGCTTTTTTCACAGAAAACACATTCAGTATGGGCAAAGCACACATTAACCAAAGTAGAACTCAACCGAACAATTCAGTATACTGTATATTAACTCTTATTTGCCTCATTATGTTTCAAGATCACGAATAGCAATATAACATGAATGGCACAGTGGTTAGCCCTGCTGCCTTACAGTTCCAAGAAACTGGATTTGAACAGGTGTAGGAGGAGAACGGGCATCCCAGCCAGGAAGGTGGATCATTTATTACCCAGGTGGGAGGCCAGCATGGAACAACAAGCAAATTGGCCAGCAGGATGGAGAAATGCCAGGCCAGTATGATTTAACAGATGGACTGGAAGTGATTCCTGGAAGACATGGCATGGCAACGGAAGCATTCCTGGGCCCGTAAAAATGAGCTCACTGCCTCCCAACTCTGACTCCCTGATGTGAGGCAGCAACCTTCAGCGAAGGACAAGAGGAGGAAGATTTGTGTATTCATTGTATAATTGTGGCTTATTTCTGGAAAGGTGATTGTGGATAAGTCTATTGTAGAAATACATTATCTTATTTTATTTTAAAACATGTTAGGTATTACTGTATCTTGGGTTTGGCACTCCCTTGTAGTCACACAGGGTATGATGTTTTGTTAAATTATGTAGTGTATGTGCTACTGGGAATATAAGTTGCTTTGTCGTTTGAGTGTGCCTTGAGTGACCTAATTTGCCATTATGTTCTTTATTTTGTTCACCTTAAAAGAATGCCTCAAATCCCATACTTTTATTACCACTGTGTCAGGAATGACTGCTACTAAAGTTCAAGATGTCCCATTTTCTTTTACAATCTACAACGCCATTCAAATACATAGCTTACCAGAGTGGGCAGAAGAGAAAAGTTAGACATTTATTTATATATAATAGATAATATGCCCAGAATAATAAGTAAAAAAATGAGTGTGGAAACAATACCAAAACAACTGAAGTCGATGCTTGCTACCAGGTAGTACCCTGTATTTTGTTTTAGTCTGCCTTGGTCTTTGGTTCCACGTGGGCTTTGAATAGAAACATTGTTTCTTTGTTAGTTCTGTCTCACAAATCAATAGGATAAACTGACTCACTACTTATTATCACTACTTATTAACAATTCTGTTCAGCCATAAACCCTGTCCTGTTTCCATTCCAGTTTAGGTTTTGTTCCTGAATGGGAAAGGGACATCATAAATTCTGCTTACTTATCCCTTCCATTCCAGGCTATAGCAGTTAGTTAATGACCTCTTATGTCAATCCACCTGTATTCCCCCAAGCTAGCCAAGCAGTCAGTTTCTGAGATTTTATCATTACAGTACTAGTTTTAACCACGGGAACAGTTCGGGATTCCCCAGGAAGAGCTAGAAGAAGTGGCCGGGGAGAGGGAAGTCTGGGCATCTCTGCTCAAGCTGCTGCCCCCGCAACCCAACCGCGGATAAGCGGAAGAGGATGGATGGATGAATGGATGGATAGTTTTAACCTGTACTAAATTCAGAAGTATTATTTTTCTAAGTACGGTAATGCACTCACTTACGGCCATATGCTGGTCACAAAGTGTACAGGTCATTGCATTTGAGACTCGGTGAGTCTGGTGTGGGTCACTGGAATGCATACTTTAACAGCTGGTACAGAGTAGCACAGACTGATATTCATATCTTGGCATCCACATGCTGGGTCCATGTAAAGTAGTGTTTCTCAATCACTGGGTCATGCCACAAGTAGATTACAGATTGCTGTTGCTGGCTCATGCGTGGGTCATGGTAGCTCACCTAGCCAGTGTATCTAAACCACTGGGCCATGACCCTAGTTGTCTCTGTTGAGTCAGCTGCCATCATTGATTCGTGACTGGACAGCAGTGGGTAATCTAAGAAATTGACAGTCCTGCACAATATGTTTCCCCATTTCTAAATGAGTTTTTTTTCACCAAGAGAGATATCCTGTAGCACTCTTTTCACGTAAGGGTGCAATTTGCATTACTGCTAGTGGGTCGTCAATGAATTTAAAACAGGAAAACTGGGTTACGGGACCATAAGGGTTGAGAAACACCAGTGTAAGGAAGGCAGTGTGGCCCAAAAGCATACAAATTAACCACATGCGCCTGGTTTTGAGTATTTCTGTTATTATTGTTAATAGCAAAAAAAAATCTTGTTTTCAGTTAATCTCTTGAAGTGTTTATCTGCCGTTATATTTGACATACCATTCTCAAACCTTCTTGACCCAGTTAGGATTGTGGGTGGTCAGAGTCTATCCAGGAAGTATTGGAGGCAAATCAGAAAACAAGCTTAAATGGAGAATCAGTCCAGCGCAGGGCACACTTGCTCACACACACATCTCACACAGGGCCAATTTATCATTTATAATTAAGCTAAATCTGTGAAAGGAAAACTGAAGTGGAGCTATGTATTATATTATATTATATTATATTATATTATATTATATTATATTATATTATATTATATTGGTTCAGAACACGAGAACCGCAATTATGATGTCTTCTTTGTGAAGTTAGGATGAACTTGGGCTCCAAGGCTATGAGGCAGCAATGCACCAAACGCAGTACTGTTACACCCACATGTGTATTTGTTTGTCTGTGTGTTTCTGTGCCATTCCTACATTTTTTTCATGTTCAGTTATATGACCATCTAAATGAGAAGTATCAGGACACATTGGCCCTGGTGGGCAATGGTATTTGTGGGAGGCGTTGTAACATTTGAAGATGATCAAGACAAAAATAGAAACAAGTAATTAAAGGTGTATCAGAGAAGAGAACATTTGTCTGAGCAACCATAATGTGCCTCTGTACATGCCTGATGTTGTTCTGTTGTTCATTGTCTGTTTTTTTATTCTTTAATGCTGAATTTAGCTTCATTCTGATGGGCCTTGGCCTATTACTGTATGTCATCCTGTGGTAAACTCTGGGGTTAAGCAGTGGCTTTTTCTACTGCTATTTTGCACACTCTGTCTGAGCATACTGTATCTCTGTATTTCACTCTTGTCATGAATCAAGTGGCTACATAAATGTTAGCTTACCAACAATGGCAGACTTTGCTAGAAAAAATGCAGGAGCTGGTGAGTTAGACATCAGTGGCTAAGCTGTTCAATAGCATCCAGCTTTTTTAGAATAATATCCTTTATTTCCGCATGCCTGGATGCCATTCTTTTAAGTGCTGCATTGTTCTCACCCATTGGTGCCACATAATTTGGTGAATCACAAGAGACCTACGTGAAGCTGTTCAGACCCTGCTACACATGGCTTCATTGAATCGTCTTTGTTGCAGGTGAGCCGTTTAAGTGAGTCATACAAAAAGACTGCAGCGGTCTGAAGTGCCTGTGACTTGCCTGTGAGGCGTGGATCTTTTTAAGCTACACAAAGACCAGGAAACAAGCTAAAGGCAGTGAGCTCTACAGTAAAAATGAGCATAATCAGTTGTGCTCCTGGCCATCCTACTTTTAATTCCATTATAGAATATCTTCTCCAGGTCTAGTTTCATTACTGTATTCATTGTTAAATTCACGCCTTACCCCTTTTATAAACTCCAATAAAGTTCCCAGTTCTGATTTCAAATGTTTGTTTTTAATATCTCATCCTACAAAGAAAACTTTGGGCACCAGGGCTCTGCTTATTATTAATTTGTCAAACCTAAGATCCCAGTTGCGTTCAGTACCCCCACCATAACTTGTATTTTCAACCCCCTATTTTATTTTTGCTCATATTAGGCAACATTAATAAAAATAATATTTTCAAGGCTGGGGGTTCTCCCTTTTATTGAAAATCAGTTGAATGAGCACATCTTAGGGATGTGGGTTGAAGCTGAAATACTGTGTAAAAGCGCATACCGACTTGTTAAGAGCATTTAAATTCCACACAGACACTGAATGGGCCACAAATTAGACACACACTCCATAAAGATGTGAAGCAGCAATGCTAAGTACTGTTCTACCTGATTACTAAAAAAGAAGTGTTGTTCTCACATTATCACATCGAGCTTTTGTGGCAGAATTGCATGGCAGGGTCCCTGAAAAATATGCATGGTCCCTATTAACCTGCTATGGCATCTTTAGCTTTTTCTTTCCAATTAACAATCTAAGTAGAAGCTGGCAAAATTTGGCTTTTTAAATAAAGGTGGACATTTTTTCACTTAGATGATATGCTACACATTTCTTTCATCCTGATTAAATGACTACTATATATGTGTGTGGGTGTGTGAAATACCTAATGGTTGGCACTATAAATAGAGTTGTTGTACCATTACGTGTCAAGCATGTATTCAGAGCCAGCTCTAACATATAGTTGAAGCAGGTGGTCGTCTAGGCTGTCAAAGGCTTTTTTTGCAAAATTTTGACAACTGTAATAGACAAGGGGTGGCTTCTGGCTCTCCTGGGCATCCAGCTCCTGATTTTCCCTGATTGTTCATTGTCATCCCCAAAAGATAGATAAACAGATAGATAGATAAAGGCACTATATGATACTCTATATACAGTATATATATAGAGAGATACTGTGTGTGTGTATATATATATATATATATATATATATTGTGTATATATATATATATATATATATATATATATATATATATATATACTGTGTATATAAATATATATATATATGGTTGAAATAGTTTTACTGTCAAATAATGCAAAGAGTGCGCGACACGTGTTTCTCACCAACCACAAGCGTTACCTGGTAGGTAACCACCCATACAGTCAGATTGTGATTCAGACTACGAATGACTTTAATATATATATATATATATATATATATATATATATATATAATACTGTATATATTATATATTCATGGCATTCATAGTCTGAATCACAATCTTATTGTATGGGTGATTACCTATCAGGTAACGCTTGCGGTTGGTCAGCAAGTCGGTTAACATCCGCCATGGTGCCCTCTTTCACGTGTCGCGTACTCTTTGCATTATTTGACAGTAAACTATTTTAACCATTCTATATGTGTTTTAACCTTTCTATATGTGTGTATATATATATATATATATATATAAAATAGAGAGAGAGAAAATCAGACAATATAATAGATACATAGACTGATTTCTCTGTATGAAATAACTGCCTCTTCACTTCACTTCTCTGTATTTCAAGTTTTTCTTCACTTGTTCATTCAGCTAAGCCAATATTCTGGCTAAAGTTCAGAGATTCCTGGGATGATGCAGAATGAATAGCCACACTGTTAATCAAAGGTCCGAAAGCAGCCCACTCAAGTGCACCGGGGTGAGGACAAGCGCCACTGCCTTCAGCCAATGAGACGCTTGCTTGTTTCCCATGCCCTTAATTGCCCTGGAGGCTCTGCATTCTTTCACAAAGGGTCCTTCACGCTCATTCAGCATGCTGCACAAAATGTTGTCCTCCATGTGTTTGACACAGAGCCCCCAAATGTGAGCAATATGTTAATTTGTTCAGGGGGGTGGAGGCGAACATAACAAGATCAAATCCAAAGCACGACCCTGCAAGTGATATGCATGTAATAGCTGCAAGGCCACAACACTTGGTGACCTATGTGGTTTTATAGGTACTCTGAACCTATAAGAGTATCCACATGTGTAATTTCAGCTGGAAAGTCCTTCGTTCTAAAAAAAAAAAGACGGTGAGGATTTAGATAAACGTTTGAGAGTATTGGCCAGTCCTGTAGCTTAGTGGCTGATTTGTTGCACTCTTAACCACAAGGCCGCTGGTTCAGTCTTCTCTTCTGACTGTCAGAGTGAGTTGCTTAGCCTGTCAGTGCTCCTGTTCCATAAATATGGATACTGACGTGCCGCCCCTTGATGCAATTGTGCTGTGCCCTTTTAGATTATTAAGTATTTTGGAATAAAAGCATCAATTAAATAAATGCAGTTCTTCCTTGAGGTGCAATTGAAACACAATTGAATATAATGAGCCCCACCACTTCAGGAAGGGAAAGACTTCTGTTATTTTTCTCTCGGTTCATTCTCTCCTTTATCTCAGCAAGTAGTTGCCCATTCTCACCTTGCACAGTGAAGTACCTCACAGTTACAGCCCATAATATAATCTGTGAAACAAGTCATAGAATACATTGGAGATGAAGACCAAAGAAGCCACATCAGACATGCAGGAAGGTGTTTTCTGGACCCCAACAGAGAGCAGCCTGCAAGAGCAGATCATGATTGTGTTTTGCTGTACATTCAGCCACCATACTGACTTCTGAGTAAATGAGAAAGTTAACAGACACAGAAACACAGATAGGTCCGTCTTTAATCAGTTTCCACTTCGACAACAAGACCATGCAGATTTATATTGGCTTGTGTCTGCTTCAATGGTGTGATTGGGTGGGTTTGTACGGAGGTTTTCATTTAGATGGTTTTGAAGTATCTGAGTTTTCACCTCAATTATGGGGTTGCATAGATTTATGCAAGGCATGCTATCTGCTTCAGGAAAATAAAACAAAGGTGGGTTTAAATGAGAGCATGCAGTCAGTCCCCAGTGTCCACTTCAGTGATATGGCTGAGTAAATACATAGAGAGGGTACGGTCTATGGGCTCTCAATTGTCAGAAAGTCCCCTTCGATAGCACAACTCAGCAAGTTCATACAGGGCTATGTATAGTCAGTCAATCTGAAAGTGTCTGGGTGGCCACTTCAACATGACTGAGTCATTCTATAGAGGATTATGCAATCAGTCAGCCCTTAACTGTCAGAAAATGCACTTTGACAACAGGAATGAGTGGGTTTATCCTTGGGCATGCAGTCAGTCAATGTGTAGGTGTCTGGGTGTAAACTTCAACAATATGGCCGGGTTATTTGCACTGGGGTTGGCACTTAGTTGGTGTTTAATAGTTCGACTGTTCACTTCAATGACGTAACATGGCTTGGTTGTTTTATTCAGCTGTGTGCAGTCAGTCATCCCTTAACTCCATGCATGTCTGCCTTAACAGAATGTCCAAGGAGGTTTATTATATATTGATTTAACTTCATTCCTCACTACATACACCACATCAACAAAATAATTGAGCTTGTTAATATGGGATGTTGAAATTAAAAGCTTAAATTAAAAACTAAATTAAAAGATTTTAAACTTCTCGATATGCACCTCAACAATATGATAGAACAGGTTTATTAACTCTTAAGCATTCTCATGTCTGCTTCAGTGATGTCATGAGAAGGTTTCCCACAGTTGGGTTCGGGAGCTTTTAGATTCAGACATTTTGAGAATGCAGTATTGTCTTTAAAATGGATTGCAGAATGAAGGGGATGCCAATACAGCAAAGCCAGTTGAAGACGGACACTCTAGGACTCATTCAGCAGTGTTCTACTGTATTCCAAATGTGATGGGTCCTGAACAGCCCGCTCACAAACTTGGGTTTATATGTCACCTCTGCTACAAACCTAAACAGGACCATATTACTTCAGGCCACCTCAGCAATCCATTCTTTTGTTCATTTGCCCATGGTGGGTGGTATCTATTCAGGCCTTGTTTGGGTCAATTTTAATATTTGTTTTTGCATCAGGAGGTACTGCCAAGGTAACACTGTCTCCAGGTGAAACTGCATTTTTGATTTCCAAATTCAGTTAAAGGACATTGACTACATTCCAGGCCCCAGCTATACATGATGACATGACCACCCCTGAGTGTCCTCTGCTTAGGCCATATACTGGAGACCCCTCATACCCGCCACATCACGTAATTAAGGATCTGGGTGGTCCATAAGCAGTTCATTCCCACTTTGCACGATCTAATCTGCTGTAGTTTCATAGTTAAAATGACCTTCTGCACTTCTCTTGTATTCCATCTTATGTCAGATATGATGTTACAGGCACATTGGTGTGTTCAGATCCAGTTACTTTATTTAAATTGGCCTAATATTCCATGATCACAAGCTCAGTTAACAAATGTAACATTTAACATTAGCCCAGATGCAAAAAGCAAAGCTCAGGCTGCTATGAAGAGTGACGCCAAGGCTGGACATAGGAGGGGATAGAAGTAGTGGCCAAGATCTGGGAAAGCGTCAAGTGTTTTGAGTTGTGCCGAGACCTCACAAGGAGCTTTTCTGTTTTACTGTAATTCATCTGTACAAAGGTTTTGACATTAAAAGGCTGACATCACTCAGCTTTTCCAGACTTGAAGGTTGTCCAGGAATGATCATCACATACATATAGCTAGGATTCATCAGGCCTTGTGTGGATTCTGGGTCATGGTGGGGTAAAAAGGCCATCCAAATTGTACAAAGAGAAGCAGACCAAACACAGAGCCCTCAGTGTCAACTCAAAGTCTACACAAGTAAATCGGGACACACTAGGAAGGATGAAGTGTGGCTTTTCTATGCTGGGAATTGTTTAATGGACGTCATAGAGCGTGTGCACTTTGCACAAACTAAAAGCTTGTAAAGAGGACTATTAGAAGGCCGTTTTACTTATTTGCTCCTCCACATCCATTGGCAAAACCAAATTAATTCAGGTCAAGACAGTGGGGTGTATTTCTGTCACAGGACAGGATGCTGCACTCACCTAAACTGAAAAGGCCAATTTACATTTAACAATCAAATCAATACAAACTTTTTTAGATGTGGGAGGGAAAAAATCGGAGCATTAAAGCCCACAAAGACATGGGGAGAACATGCAAAGCTTTAAGTGTCGATCCAGCATTCAGACGCAGGATGATGGTGCCTTGAGGCAGCACTGTTAATCAACACACCGCCGTGCTGATTACCTACAAAACTAAGAGGGTACAAATACAATAAGTGGAAGAGGCCTTCATTACAAGGCCATCACATGTGCTGCGACGTCTGACTTGAACCGTCATACCAACTTTTACTGGAGTTCTAATCGTATTTACAGATATTTAGTGTATGCTGTTATTATTGTGTATATCAAAAAGATTAAGGACTGCTTAATTAGTTTATAATATCAGCCAACTCACCATCAAGCCTGCAGATAAAGACCACCAGTATCCTTCTCCTTTTGATGGCTTTTCCAAGAGCCAGACATTATTGTTACCACAAAAGCAAACCAGTCTGTTACCTGATTAAAGTCCTCTCAAGTCTGGTTTTAAAACGCAATATATATCTACTGTATATATATAAAATCCAACATCTGTCTGTCTGTCCATTTTCACAAGAGAACTACTTAACAGATTTTAATCTGTTTTTTTTTCTATAATTTGATTGAACATTCTGTTTGATTTTTGCAACTTCTCTCATCACGCTAAGTATCATAGTTTACTTGCAGGAATGATTTATTTGCGCGAATCCAAGAAACAGAAGCTTCGGGACGAGGGGAGAGGGAAGCGTGATGTCAAGAGTGGGGAGCCGGGCATGGCCCTCTTCACTCATGCGCCACCCTCTGTTTGAGTCAGTCTACCTCTGGTGATGTGTTACAATGTACCTTGCCTCCACTTAGCTAGCTATACCTGTTTGTTTACTGGTTTTTAAAGTTTGTTCTGTTTCTCTGCTACGTGGGCAGAGCCGTGGGAGCCACCTAGCTAATGAATAAACATAAAATTTTAAACTTATTTTAGAACAATTTAGCTTTGAGAAGGCCATGGCCTACCCTGGAAACACTGGATTTAAATCAGGAAACAAGGCCAGGTGGGGTGCCAGCCTATCATAGGGTCCACTCAGGCAGGTACAATAGTTACATTTTGACAAATCTCCCACACCCTGTAAAGCACAAGCCTGCAGCTTCTGCATCTTTGGCAGTTTTTATTCACAACTCAGAAGGAGATCAGGTTCTTTAAACATTTTCCATTCATATGAGGGACTTGAAAACAATCCTACTGTAATCACCATCCTATGACTTAGAGCATCAGCACAATCTCTGAACGATTTTCATCTTCTGTTTGATATGACCCTCCATACCATGGCTTAGAGTAAGGGAAGGGAAAGATAAAAGGGCTCAAAATGTCCTGCCTGTTAAACCAGGACATCCTGTCAGGGCCGTCTTACCAGCATCATAGGCCTCCGGGCAAAGTAATGTGCTGGGCCCCTGTCTTGAGAGCAAAACAGAAACATACATAAGCATCGGAAATATTGTGGGCCCCTATGCTCCTGGTGTTCCCAGCCACTGCCTATTGTATCCACACGTTAAGACGGCCCTGCGCTGACTTCATTTGTACCAGCACATTTTTAAATTAGAAAAAGAGATCATATATAACATTTAAATTTGCATTTTGTACTGTGATCGAAGTCTTTTTTTTTCTGAGGCTTGTAACTTTTAATATGTTTAACTAGTTTGAGACTTCATATAATACTTAATTTAGAGTGCTTCATTCAGATGTCTGCTTCTGGAATCTACCATTTATCTAAAGCTGATTGGTAAAAATGAAAACATATTCAAATGTCTTATGTAAATGAACCTACTAATTAAAGGAAACTTTCTATTTGATTTCTTTAATCTGCCATGATTCTTTGAACAAGGCATGTGGGGGCTCCACCTGTTGCTGTAAATATAGGATGTCCATGTTTAAAGTTCATATATATGAGGAGGAGTCAAGCTAAAGTTAGAAAATGAAGCGAACCTTAACAAACTGATAGATATTTTATTAATCACCAAGGGGAAATTCACATATTCCAGCAGCAGCATATTGATAAAAAGAATATTAATTAAAGAGTGCTAAAAATGCAGTGCAAGTTAAAAAATGCAAGGTGGAGAGTGCGAGGCAGGTATAATAGTTTATAATTTTGTGTAGTGTTAACATTTAGCCCCCCAGGGTGGAACTGAAGAGTCACATAGTGTGAGGGAGGAACGATTTCCTCAGTCTGTCAGTGGAGCAGGACAGTGACAGCAGTCTGTCGCTAAAGCTGCTCCTCTGTCTGGAGATGATACTGTTCAGTGGATTCTCCATGATTGACAGGAGTCTGCTCAGTGCCCGTCGCTCTGCCACAGATGTTAAACTGTCCAGCTCCGCGCCTACATATGATGCTGTCAAATGATGCTGTCATTTCTCATTGGCGTCTCCACCCTTCTCAATCCACTTGTGCCACCTGCCTGGATGTGCCTCGATTTCCGCAGAATAAAAGGTTTTGTCTTGTCCTCACAACCACTCGTGCACTGCTTTCTTCACGCTGTCATCTGTCTTGAATCGACGACCACCCAGATGTTTTTTTAGCGGTCCAAAAAGGTGGAAATCACACGGTGTCAAATTAGAAGGATGTGGCAATACCTCAAACTTTAGTTTCTCTAGACAAGCCTTGGTGGTGTTAGCAGTGTGTGGGCGGGTTGGCATTGTCTTGCAGCAAAGGGACTCCTTGAGACAGCAGGCCCTGCTGCTAGGATCGAATAGCAGGCTTTGCATTGGTCTCCAGCAGGTCACAGTAACTTGCACTAGTGACTGTAGTAGCCCTTGGCATGTGGTGTTCGACAATAACTCGGATGCACGAGTGGCTACGAGGACAAGACAAAACCTTTTATTCTGCTGGAATCGAGGCACTTCCAGGCAGGTGGCACAAGTGCATTGAGAAGGGTGGAGACTCCATTGTGAAATGACATTATCAGTTTTGTTTAGGTTCATTCCATTTTCTAATAAATCCTATTTTCCAACTTTAGCTTGCTTCCCCCTCGCATAATGATGGCTCACAACTGTGCTTTATTTACTGAGTATTTTCCACAGTATTTATTTGTTATGCTGCTCGCTGCACTTGGCATAAACTGATCCACAGGCAGAAGGAATTGCGGGAAGTAGCACAACTGTTTTTGGCAGGAAGCGACTGAAGGACCTTTGGCAGTCTCAGAAGAGAAATTGCTTTGTTCTCCTTTACTCTTTAACAGGAGGCTCCCGCAATGTTAATCCAATCAGTCCTGCCACAGGCACAACTAATCGACATCGCTTAATTAAAAGAACAGCACAAATTCAAAGTCCAAATTACATAAACAGGAGTGACTATGAAAAATATGAAAAAGAGTTTCTTACTAGTTAACTAGTTCTGCAGGAAGTACATACAATAAAGTATATGTCTTTGGCAAAAAGAGTCAAGTGTGTATGCATAATTGCAGACGTTATGCATAAGGGTGCATCAAAAAATGTTAATAATAGCACAATCGTGTGTCATTGTCACACTCTAGCCACCAAAGTGCTACTTTAAAGACTGATTATGTCAGGCACATTGAACCCTGAACTGGATGATTGACTGGTAGGCCTTATAGGCCTGGAATCAATCTGATTGCTTAGCACTTTTTATGGAGGTTTTGCATTGAAGATAGATGGGCAAGTGGGACTGACAATATATAAACTATAGAAAACACAAGGGTGGTAACAAAGTGGATGGTGTAAAAACTGGGATTCAAATTGAGGTCCTGTGAGGCAACAACACTGACTACAATGTCACTAACCACTGTGCCACCCAGTGTGCCGTCAGTACATTGAAATTTGTATTCAAATTTTCTCTCTCAGCAAGTCTAAGAATATCAATAATAATAATTTGAACAGATTTAATATCTAGTTAGTGGCCCCTTGATGCAGTAGATTGGGCTCCTGCTTCATGGATTCATCTAGCCTCAGTTTTAATTAGGCATCCGGTTGTTGTCCATGTGCTTTATACATTTTCTCCATGTTTGTGTGTGTATTCTGGTTTCTTCCATATCACCAAAGACTTGCTACCTAGATAAGTGCAGGTTAGCCCTGTATGAGTTTTTGTGTGAATGTGTCTGTTAGTGGGCCCTGCAATAAACTAATGTACCAGGGACACTTTTAGCCATCAACCCAGTACTGCCCTCCATGACCCTGCATTAGATTAAGTCGCTTTGAGAATTCTACACTTCAGAACAGTATGTTTAAGCCTGGCCAGTACTTGGATGGGAGTCCATCTATGAAAAGCTTGGGTTGCTGTTGGAAGAGGTGTTGGTGAGGCCTGAAGGGGACTGCTCTGAATATGGATCACAGTACCCCAGTGCAGTGATGGGGATAGTGTGCTGTAAAAACTGGCACTGTCCTTCAGATATGACATAAAACTGATCCCAGGGCCTCTTTCAAAAAGAGTGGAATGCTTCCTGATATCCTGGTTAAATTGCCCACTGTGGCCTCATCCATTGTGGCCCCCTAATACTCCATGTAATCATCTCTCTTACCCCTTTACTACCTAGCAGTTAATGTGTTTTGAGTATGCTGGTGAAAAAATGGCCACCATAGCATCATCCAGGAGGATGCTACGCATGGGTGGTGGTTGAAGTGGTTTCCCACAGTTTATGTAAAGCGCTATGAGTAGGTTAGAAAGCTAGGTCAATGTAATTACTTAATTCGTTATGTTAAGTTAAATATGGAGGGTGACTGCATTACCATCATATATGATCCAATAGAGTACAGACAAGCAGTAAAACTTACAGCAATTCAGACAAAACTATTGATGAGTTACCAGTCTGAAGTATAACACCTCACTGGGCACCCAGTGCACTGCTGGCCGGAGTTTGACATTGAGGCTTGGGTGGCCAGATGAACCATATAAAATTACTGCTATATATTTAAATCATATTCCAAAACGCATATCTTAAAATTGTACATAGTATACAGTTACAATATAACCATATCACACTTACAAGTTCCATTAATGATATCGAAATGACAGAAAACTTGCATCAGATGCTTACTGGGATAAGCTCCAGCTTCCCTGTGTTCCTTCTCTGGATATGTGAGTTTAGATTTTTTTAAAACCTGGCAGGATCTAATCAGTAACATTTCAGAATAAGCACTTATACTGGGGAGAAGGACATCTTTCCCTCTTTACTACTCTCAAAGTGTTACTCTGGCTGTTGGCCCTTCTCTTTTTCTCATGGGTGGGGGATGAACTGAATTTATTTTGTTAAGTTTAACTTGATTGGATGGAATGTTAAATACTTTTAATAAATTTAATAAAAGATTAAAAAAAAGAAAATGGATGGATTGATAGGAAGTAAGAGCACTTTTAATATTTGATTTACTTTTACTGTTTTTGTTTATTACATGTTTTGTTATGGTGGTATGTGTCATGTGAAGTTAAGGTTTGCTCAGACTGCCGCATCACTGCCATGGCACATTCATGATGCTGGACCTTGCAGTCATTTAAAATAGTTACGCGAGGAAGAGCAGCTGTCTGATTTATAAAAGAGGAAAATACAGAATATACAATGACATTTACATATTTGGCTGACGACTTCATCCAAGACAACTTATGACATTTATGACACAATTTGTCACATTTCTTTGTGTTTTTCCAATTGGAGCGCAGTCAGGTCATGTGACTTTCTCAGGGTCACACAGTGTCAATAGTGGGATTTGAACCCACAGCCTCAGGGTTTGAAGTCCAAAGCCTTAACTGATGTACCACACTGCACCACCAAGTAACCTCCCTCAAGCTGAATTAGAAAAAATGAAGTAATTCAAAATGTATATTGCATAGAATGTTCTCTCTGTTTTAAGAGGAGGGTGACATTAAATTACCATATTTGATAATTATTAATATACCAGTAATGGCGCACTGCACGATAACTTGCAGTGAATTCACTTGACTTGAGCATCCCTAGTTTTCATCCTCTTTCTCTGTACGTTTAGCATTCGTTTGCTCAGAGGTTGATGTGCTTGCTGCTTCCTGAGCAGCTCTTCTTTTCTTCACCCTAGCAGCCCGCTTCTTCTCTTCTTTCATCGGCATCTTTTCACGTTAAAACTGATTTGTCAGTGTTTGTGTTGCAGTTACTTAGTACATTGTCTTTAATTGTTTACTTAAGCTGGCACTTAAGTCTTCAATCTGCCTCAAAAATTATTTAAGATATGAAGAAGTAGGGAAAGTGACGGCGAAGGTGGTAGGGATGAAAATGGCGCCAGTACGCATGCACTGCACACCCACTGTGCTGGCGCTGCAGAGAGCTGATTCTACAATAAAATAAAATAAAAAGAGGGATAACCTTAAAGGTCCATCATCACCCCGAAAGCAGGTAGTAGACGTCATGTAGTATATGCGTACCAAATTTCAGGTCAATAGGTTAAATGGTTTGCGAGCTACATGTGATTTAAAATCCTGGACAGACAAGCAAACAGCCAGGGTAGTGTAGTATATATAAAGATTAACATTATCCGTGGTCTTAAAGAGGAAATTATTAAGGAAAAAAACAACCCTTTATTGGATATTTATTTAAGTAACACAGTATGTCCATTGGTATGGGCTAGGCTCCCCCATAAAGACTACCTATGTCTACTCTACATGCTGTACAATCGAGACTCAAGCAATTCAGACATTTTCAGTTGTGTCAGGCCATCACAGGGCACAACGTCACACACCGTCCCACACAGGCCAGTTTCGAGTCAGTAATCAACCAGACTTACGTAGAAGTCTTTAGGATACAATAAAATACAATTTAATCATTGTACAACCCAAAATCACACAAGGAGTGCTGTAATAGGCTTTAATAGGCCCTGCCTTTTGACAGCCCCCCAACCTTGACTCTTTAAGAAGACAAGGAAAAACTCCCAAAAAAACCCTTGTAGGGAAAAAAATGGAAGAAGCTTGGGAAAGGCAGTTCAAAGAGAGACCCCTTACTAGGTAGGTTGAGCGTGCAGTGGGTGTCAAAAAAAGGAGTAAAAACAACACAATACACAGAACAGAACACAAGTAATCCTCAATAAAATATACTAGTGCAACAGAAATATTATAAATACAGAGCAGAATTCAACAGTAGATGATATCATAATACAATTTGGGTTTGTTCAGAGTCCTGGAGCCATCAAGCTGACTCCCCCTATTGGCCATTCCACAGCTGAGTCAGCACTGAGCCAGCCAAGCCGATGAAAGGACCCCTCTACCCGATGATTTCTGCAATCCCCCGTCAGAGATGACTTTACCTTAGGCAGGCAAAACAACTTGGCAGTTGGGCAGTGGCACCAAGTGCCACATTTGCGTACCAAGATAAGTTAAGGTTAGTAACAAATTAGAACTATCATATTACCTATGTTTTAATGCTAATGACTAACAACAGAGATGCTGTCTGTACAGTTAATCAGCAGCTCTAGTCAGGGTATGCTAAACTGAAATAGTGAGTCTTCAGCCGAGATTTGAAAGCTGACACCGAATGGGGCATCTCTTACAGTAGCAGGCAGACCATTCCACAAGATGAACAAGGAAAACTAAAGTATTCCCATGAACACTCCACACAGACAGCAAGCAGGCCAGGATTTGAAAACAATAAGAACTGCTTTGCCAACAGGCAGCCCAGGTTTAATAATGTGATAGCACTCACTGTCAAAGTTGAAAGCTTTTAAATCTCATTGTGTTTTTATTTTCCTTAAAGCTGCTTAAAGTTTCTCATGGGACAACCTGAAATTCCTGTGAGCAAAATGTTTTTCTTTTGCTTTTTATCAGCTGTGTTTTTCGAAATACAACTTCAACCGACGACCTTTTCCTGCCCTTGGATATGACTTGAGCAGATTCTCAGGCACTCCCCAGTTTGGTGCCTCAGCTCTAACAAACATGGCTTGACCGTGTCAGGCGGCGTATCCCATCAAAAACAAACAAGACATACTTTGATTGTGTGTTCAGAATTCAACAGTGTCCTTTAAAACAGAGCAAAATCCACACCTTAGGGACGTGCATATACTGTATACCGTATTCTGAAAACACCTCTGTCTTTGTATGGCACAAATGAGTAATAGTGAGTGACGGCAAATATCAGCACATTTTTTCCACACTTTTATTAAGGCCTCCACTGGGTGTTGCTCTCCAGTTTTATCTTTCTTAACTTCTTCCACCCTTCCTTTACCAAAAGATAATGTCACCCCAAATGAAGTGTTAAATCTTGCACAACTGTATCTACAATTTCATTCTTTACAGCGCATTTCTTTAAGAGTATGTGACACTTCACACAGCTGGCTAAGTTTTCCTTTGCTGATCACATTGGTTCAGCTCCATGATGGCTTATAAATGTCTAGAAAGTTATTTCGTAGTTAAACAACCACTGTTTGCAATTCTGGTGCAAAAGTAAACTCCTGGTGATAAGACTGTGTGGCCTGGCCAGCTTCCCATCCCAAGCATGTACTGTAGTTTTGAATCCCACCGCTGATTCACAATTTGACTCAAGTGCGTCATTCAACCTTTTTGGATTACTGAACCTTTAACTACAGTATGACTGCCTGAAGTACCTGCTCCAAGTAGAAGTGTGAAATGGGACCTGTGTGGGAAGCTGTCCGATTGGTCCCTGTGATGGCCTGACATGACTAAAAAAATGCCACAAAGGCTTGATGCACAATGCTACCATGTTTGCTTTTATCTAAAACAAATTATGTGTCTTCGCTACTTAAGTTTTGTAGGGTGGAATGGGTAGGAGTGATTTGTGACAGATGGGTATCAGCAAGAGTGAAAGGGATGATCTACAGGACGGTAGTGAGACCAGCTATGTTACATGGGTTGGAGACGGTGGCACTGACCAGAAAGAAGGAGACAGAGCTGGAGGTGGCAGAGTTAAAGATGCTAAGATTTGCATTGAGTGTGACGAGGATGGATAGGATTAGAAATGAGGACATTAGAGGGTCAGCTCAAGTTAGGAGACAAAGTCAGAGAGGTAAGATTGCATTGGTGTGGACATGTGCAGAGGAGAGATGCTGGGTATATTGGGAAAAGGATGTTAAAGGTAAGAGGAAAAGAGGAAGGCCTAAGAGGAGGTTTATGGATGTGGTGAGAGAGGACATGCAGGTGATGGATGTAATAGAACAAGATGAAGAGGGCAGGAAGAGATGGAAAAAGATGATCCGCTGTAGCAACCCCTAACAGAGGAGGAGGAAGAAGAAGAAGAACTCAAACTCTTTTTTCATTGCATGACAGTTGTGCCTTTTACTTTATTGCTCCAGTGTCATCAGAATGATGTCTATGATGGGTTAACTGGACACTGTTAATTATTATGAGTGAGTGTGCCCACCAAGTGTCCAGGCATATTTTCTGCCTTGAGCTCAATGCTACTTCCTAACAGCTTTTGTGTTACCAATGAGCTCCATTACCTTGAATTACAACCAATTCCTGCATTTGTTGCAATCTTATTTTAAGCTAAACCTGCTAATATTTGACAGTTTTTATCTTTAATGTGTCTAAAAGTTTCCAACAGGGCTTTTTATGAGTATTAAAATACGAGATTCTCCATTTTGTCACTTAAATCATGTTTTGCTTTTAATTACTGTATATAAGTAGAATTGTCACTAGAGAAGCTGTTCTTCTTCATCATTTATTGTGATTCACACGTAAGTTAACTCTTCATTCATATTGTAGAGGTGGTGATCAAAATTATTTGATGGGAATTGAACGCAAGAAGTGAGACAAATGAGACAAATCCGTTCACTCCATCAGACTGTGGTTAGCCGAGTGCCAATTTTGTTGTAATGTCTCACGCAGACCATTTTTAAAAGCTGCTGAGGTTTGTGTCACATCTCCATTTATTTTCTGTTGCGACACAGGAGTTACTTTCATGTCATATGATTTACTTATTTACTTCTCTGTGACCTTCCCATTCTGTTAAATATACAGTGGATTCAGAAAGAACTGAGACACCTTCACTTTCTGCTGCAGATATAAATTTAAATTATTAAGTATTCCATTTTGGTCCATCAGTCTACACCCAATAACCCAGAAAACACATTTTTGTAAAGATTTGTAAATTTACTAAGAATCAAAAACTGAAATCTCTCATTTCTCTAAGTGTTCAAACCCTTTGCTGTGGCACTCCAAATTCTGCTCAGGTGTATCCTGCTTGCTTAAATTCTTCTTCAGATGTGTTTAGAACTTGACTGGAGTCCTCTTGTGGCAGACTGAATTGATTGGACATCATTTAAACAGGCACACACCTGTGTATGTAGTGTCCCACGATGCGCCCTTCACGTCAGGACAAAAACCAAGCCATGAAGTCCAAGGAACTCTCTGCAGACCTCCGTGATGAAATGTTGGTGAGGCACAGATCAGGTCAAGGATGTAAAACCATTTCTGAAGCTTTGAGTGTATATAGGAGCACAGTGGCATCAATATGTTGGAGTTTAAGTTTGGACCCACCAGAGCTCTTCCCAGAGTTGTCCGTCTGGCCCAACAGGGTTATTTGCCACACAGGGGCTCAGTCAGGGAAGTAGACAAGAACCCAATGGTCACTCTAACAGAACTTTGGAAGTCATCTGCTAAGATGGGACAACCATTCTAAACGGCACTCAATCTATCAGGTGCCTATGGCAACCTGTTTGGAGTTTGCCAAATGGCATGTAAAGGACTCTTTAAATTCACTGGTCTGATGACACAAAAATTGAGCTCTTTAGGATGAATTTGAAACACGATGTTTGGCAAAGACTAGGCCGTGTGCATCATCTGCCTAATACAATCCCTACGGTGATATACAGTGTTGGCATCTTCGTGCTATGCTTCTACTTGTCAGTGACAGGAACAGGAAGACTGGTCAAAATTGAGGGACGGATGAAATTAGCCAAATACAGAGAGGACCTTAAAGAAAACCTGATCCACAGTCCACCAGCCTCATACTGGGGTGACAATTCACTTTTCAGCACGAAAATAACTCGGGGCACACAGCGAAGACAACACTAGAGTGACATCAAAGCAAGACCCTGAGTGACTTCGAGTTGCCGGCCAAAGCCCACACTTAAACGCCATAGGACAGAGGCTCTTACACTCGGTCCTGGGGCCCACTGTGGCTACCTGTTTCTGTTCCAACCAACTTCTGTTTTTGATTAGATTAGCAGCCTAATTAAGTGTGCTGTTTATTCCCAGTTTTTGTGTCTTGGGGTCAAATGTAGAAATGACAAAACAAAGTTTTTGAGATCTATATTAAAATGTATTAAGCCATTATTTTGAGATAATGTGGCTTTCATCATTCAGTGTTGTTTTTCTGGGTGTGTGCTCTGTGTGTTTTTAATTATCATTATTAGGATACAGTCAAAGGATCAAACTACACAGAAAATGATAGGAAAACAACAAAAGAAAGTTCAGCATTTAAGTCTCCAGCAAAAATCCAAATATTTGTAAATGTCTTATAAATGTAAAAATCATACTGCTGTGTTTTCTAAATGAAGAATAAGAAAAGAGAAAAATGGATCAGCTAATTAAATGACATAAATTTTTATCAATTATTATAACTGCTTCTTAATCTGGTTGGAACAAAAACCTGCAGCCATGACTGGGTTTGGGGACCACTGGCATAAAACCTCTGTGGAGAGACCTAAAGATGGCAGTTTAGAGACACTTCCTAAACAGTCTAACGGAGCTTGAGAGGACCTGCCATGAAGAATGGGATAAACTGCCCAAATCCAGATGTGCAAAGCTTGTAGAGACTTACCCAAGAAGACTCAAAGCTGTAACTGATACCAAAGGGTCTTCTACAAAGTACTGAATTAATTGTCTGAATAATTATATGAATGACAGATTTCAGTTTTTGATTTTAAATGAATTTACAGAACTTTAAGAATACATGTTTTCACTTTGTCATTATGGTTATTTAGTGCAAATTAATGGGCAAAAATGGGAAATTTATCCATTTATAATATAATGTATAATGCAATAAAGTGGGTAGAAAGTCAAGGGGTCTGCATAATTTCTGAATATACTGTAACTGTATATTATCTTGATGTCATGAACAATAGACAACTACACTGCCGTATTTCTCCCATTTGCAGCTTTTATTTTGCGCACCATATTGGAATGAGAATTATGCATAGCTGTTTCTGGCAAATTTCTGATAATCATAGCATTAATGTTTTTTTACTGGTGAGTGTATTTAAAACTATCACCCAGGGCTGGGACTGGCTCCAGCAGACCCCCCTGACCCTGTGTTAGTATACAGCAGGTTGGACAATGGCATTACTATCACCCAGTGGCCTATTGCAGTTGCCCATGTGGTGGACATCCTTGGAAATGCCTTGCCTTTCAACAGTTGACATTCCTTTTAAAAATGAAATAATTTCAGATTTTAAGGATAGTGAACTGTTCTGTAAAATAAAGAATAGGCAGGTTTGCCCAGTGGTTGAGTCGCATACTAACTTTCAAGCGGTTGACCTGGTAACATCTCTACCACACCTACAGTATACGTCCTCTTTCAACGTATCAGCTATGGGGATTAGGAGATCAACTGACAATGGTTCCCAGTCAGGCTTCCGCCTTTGGCCACAAGAGATTTCCATTAAAGATGTCAAATGTTTCAGCACTCCTACATCCTAATCACCAATTGTACCGCAACCAGAAAGTCGTAAGTAGCTAATAAATGTAGATCTGTCAGCAGATACAGCTCAGTCGTTGAACTGCATGAATCCTGAGACATGCAGAATGAGCAAGCAGAGGTACGATTTAAAAATGGAAGATTTGTGGATTAAAGTTTTAATCCTTATTCACTACACCAGACTGAAGATAAACTGCTGACAAATGGGCTAATCAGATAAACTACTGCAGGGACATCTTGAATTTTAACTTCCATCCATCTATCCATCCATGGTCAGAAAAAGTTGATGGGGTTTTGAGGCTATCCTGGCATCCACAGGCACCATACAGAAACCAGCCCTGCACAGCGTGTCAGTTGTATTTTATGTTGTTATTCTTGTACCGTCAAAGCACAGAAGACAATGTTTCTTAATTTTTATTTAAATGGTTTGTGACACCTTGGACACAGAGCATCTGATCTGGAGGTTCAGTTAGGTTTGGAAGTCCTTGCAATATAATTAAATGCAGGCCACTTTCAACTGGTGTTTCTTCATGTCGAGCTTCCTGGACAATTTTACAATCACTTTTAGTAGTAAATACTTCCATGCCTCTTTTGCAGTGTGGGGATAAGACAGAAAAAACTAAAAGTCATCAGATGGGCAGCCGTCTTCTTTGACGTTTTATTGATTGGCTCAAGACATCTCCAGAGGGTTTAACAGTGTCACCTGTGTGCCAAAGTGGACAAGCAGGATCTTCTCCAACCCAATGGTTGATAATTTTAGGAGCAGACAATGCACCATAGGTGGCTCTAATTATGAAGCTAATTCTGCTTACTTCCATTTCCCAGATATTTGCCTACACATACGTTGTTATTTTCAGCGTTTTCTTGTAGCGTGTCTGATAGTCCTTTTTATTGTTCCACGCACAGATCTTGTTGATGTAATCTGAGATAGTTGAGACGCGCGCCCTCTGTTTTAACATACGCATCTACGACATACTGTTGGAATAGTTTGCCACTGGAGTGCAAAATACTAAATGTATTCCTCATTGCTAAGCTGTATGCGTAAAATTGACATTGAGTAAGCCTTATTCGCTTGGCGGTTCTTTTATCGGGAACATGTTGTAAATCTTTTGTGCCAGCCAATGTCTCCATAAGGGAATAAAAGTGGGTAAACCATAGGATCGGAATTCATATTAAGCGTGGAAATCTGTTTACAGGAGTTGCCTATGGGATAGATGCAAATCGATTTCATGCATGTGTTTGTATGATTTAGTGAAGGCATTGATGGTTCTGAGCATGAAATCTAGCTGGAGAATTACATTTTCGCCTAATGCAGAGTTTGCTTTATCTTGTAAGCGTACTTCAGTAGCTTGTCGAGAAATACCATGTTGGCTGCATGGGGGCGGGACTGGTTTTGAAGAGGAGCCGCCGGCAGCTTGGGGAAGGATTTGGGAGTGGACGAATAGGAATCGAGAAATGCTGTGATGGCTGTGTGTGGGCGGGACCGGTTTTGCAGTGGAAGCAGGACTTACCAGAAAAGAAATATATATATAAGAGATTATCATGAACCATTTGGAGAAGCACTTTTCTTGCCCTATATGATGATGATAATATGCTTTATTAATGCACTTTCTCCTTAACTTCTACCAGTATGTGATTCATTATTTAAAGGCAAGACCAATTAGATACAGGAGCCAACATAAGGGTAACCATTTAAGGAGATATGTAATCGAGGAGACCCATCCCTTTTATAACCACTCGAGTCTCTGTTTTTAAAAGTCTTTGTTTTGTGCTGTCTACATCACAAAGTCAAGTCTGTTTTCAGAGGTATATGGCTATAGAGATGACTTGAGGTAATGTGGATGAAAGGTTCCCTCTCCTGTTACTCTTGGCTTTAAGAAATGTTTTTGACATACACCATGGGTTATAAAGTTAGAAAGGCCGTTTGACGTACCTTACTGAAAGACAAAATCCATGGGTTTTAAGTTATTTAAGTCCAAGCAGACTACGTTACTGCTCTTCAGCTATAATAAGGTTAATAAAATCTGTATATTGTCATTTAGACACTCAAGAGTGTGGCATATAAGGCCCACTTGGTGTCCAAGGCAAGCTGAGCAGCATTACCTACCAGTTTTGAGAACTGTACCAATAAAATGGTTTAAATCTCTTGGAAAATGAGGTTGGCAGTAGAGGAGCATCAGAGGATCAGTGTTGCCAAATGTGCAGAGTACAGTATAATCCTTACTTACATGTGATAATGTCACTCTTCAGCGCCATGATCAATAAGTACTGCTAGCTTACCTTGAAACTATCCTCTTACAATACTCACTTTGGGTGCAGAGTGGATTGCTGATTAGTAATTGAGAATTAGAAAACCCCTCATTTGAACTGTGGAGCTGCTGTCTCGATTTCAACTCTAATCTTACTGTGGCATATTAGTTGATGCGTTGGGCTTTGAGAAGGAAACTAGAGCAGTGAGGGGAGGTGTGCAAAAAGGTCACACTTTTCTACATACCATATAAACTTGCATATAAGTCGGGTCCGACTTATATGCCCATTCAAGAATATGACACTTAAATTAATTAATTAATCTTCTTACCTCCTCCAATCTTGCACCAGTTTCTCAGACACATCGAATTTTGTTTGTAGCAGCGCAGTTACCAATTTCTTTTGCCACTTCATTGACTTTTAATTTAAAACCAGCTTCATATTTTCTGATATGATAAAGGTGTATGGGGGTGTGAGATATAAAAAAAACACAAAACAGTGCAGCCGTTGCATTGGAATAGTTTGGGTATTACCGTGTGGTCACCTAGGCACAATACATAGAAAAAAAGGCAGTGTGCTCTGTGGTTACTCTGCCAGGTGGGTGTTAGCATATCATAATCCCTTGGACTAATAGCATGACTTTTCTGCATTTGACTTATACAACCTAACATTATAAAATGCCAGAAATTATACGGTAAAATCAAGCCCCGACATATCCGTGGGAGAACTTAAACGCGAGTATATATGGTACTATTTTCTTTAACTTTCTTTGTATGTTTCTCGAAATGAACTTTCATGCCCACCATGTGGAGTCACAAACTATTCCTTATGTCAGCCTTTGCTGAATATAGAATTCTTATTTAGCAAGATGCCTAGCCTTGCGTGTTAAATATTAGAAGCACTATACTCTGCAGATGTGTCTGCCAACATCATACGTAACTGTTGTAGTGGTCTGGAATGGCACTCAGTACAATGAGTATAATGTGCCTTATTAATACCCAGACTGCTGTTTTTATTATTTGTGCATTTTCCTCTTTTGCTGACAACAACTGGCAGATTACTTTTCCTTTCACATTCCCAATCTAGCCTGCCTGATGTTGGCTTCTTCCTTGGACTTAATTGTGCCAGTCTGGTCTTGGTTGGTTCATTCAAGTGATTGTAAAAAAGCTTAGCCAAAAAGCAGCTGAACTTCGATTCTCATAAAAGCTAACCATTTTACACCGATGGGCCACAACATTAAAAGCATCTGCCTAATATTGTGTAGGCCACCCTTGTGCCGCCAGACAGCTCTGACCTGTTGAGGCATGGACTCCATAAGGCCTTTGAAGGTGTCCTGTGGTATCTGGTACCAAGATGTTAGCAGCTGGTCCTTTAAGTCCTCTAAGTTGTGATGTGTGGCTACCATTGATGAGACTTGTTTCTCCTCCCAAACCCTCAGATGCTCTAAGGGATTGAGATCTGGGGAATTTGGTGACCAAGTCAACACCTTGAACTCTGTCATGTTCCTCAAACCATTCCTGAACATCGTTTGCACAATGGTAAGGCACATTGTTCTGTTGAAAGAGCCCACTGACTTCATAAAATACCATTGCCATGAAGTTGTGTACATGGTCTACAACAATCTTTAGGAAGATGTTATGTCTCAAAGTAACATCCACATGAATGCCAGGGTTTCCTGGCTGAACATTGCCCAGAGTATTACACTACCTTCTTCCCATAGTACATTCTGCTTCCATCTCTTTCCCAGGTAAACAACACGCATGCACCTGGCCGTCCACATGATCTAAAAGAAAATGTGATTCATCAGACCAGGCCACCTTCTTCCATTGGTCCAGTTCTGACACTCACATGCCCATTGTAGGTGCTTTCTACCTTGGACGTGCTGCCAGAATAAGCTTGTTGGGAACCTGGAGTCCTAAAAAGGGGCCAGTCCCTACCATTCAAGCCTGAGGAGGAATGGAGGTGACAGGATAGGTGGAAGAAGGACTGTTGGGCTCTGTGGTTTGCCTTGTGTGCTATGCAAATAATTTATGTAGATAAACCAGGTGTTGTGTGATAAACACATCTCTCTGCCTGTCTGTGTCAGATTAGGGTGGCTGAATGCGCCCTGGGTTCTCACAGTACTAACCACTGCATACCGGGAACTCCCCACAAGCCCTGATGTTTTGGAGATGTCACTCAGATCCTTACAATACTTGCTTCTAACACTTCACCTTCAAGATCTGACTGTTCACTTGCCTCCTAATACATCCCAGCCCTTGACCGGTGCCACTATAACAAGACAATTAACGTTATTCGCTTCACCTGTCAGTGGTTTTAATGTTGTGGCTGGTTGGTGTATATTTTAAGAGAACCAGAGAGGGTAGTGAAAGTTTTTTGCTGTAGAAATGTTGCTTTCGGAAAGCATATACCATGAGAACTCAGTCCCGAAAAATGCAACTATCTCCAGTTTACTGCCATCAAGACTGGTGGGTGTAAGTCTCAATAACTGTTATTGTCTCAGATACAAAGAAGAAACCTAAAAACATCTGAACTAAAACTAGAGTTTAAGACACTCCACAGGGAAGGCATGTTGTAGATGTGTGTACAGAGCTATACCAAGTGGTAGTTTCCAATTGTTTCTCTAATACTGATGATTTGATAATTTCTAGACATTTCTGAAGTTAACTTTGTGCCAGAAACAAAGTTGCAAATATCGTGTCCTTTCTCCAACAACAATAACTAGTTTCTTACCCGATCTGATATCCCAGTTAGCACATCACAAATGCCTCTGCTGATGGACTAGCAGGCAAACTAAATGCACTTAGGTCAGGAAATTAAATTTGCTTTACTATCATCAGCCACTACTCAACTAAACTTATACAGTTACTTCAATAAAAAAAAAACAACTTTATTTTACCTAGTTCTTTTCTATGATGGACATAATCAAACACTTAACAGTACAAAGTTATATTATACAGTAGCTAGCTAAGTATTTGTTACATTGTGAGCCCAGGCAGGTTATGTGTCTGGGTCAGGGAGATACAATGATCAGAAGCAGAAAACTGCATGCAGTTTATAAGTCACGACACCACATGGGCTACAAGTGAGCTCAAGTCTGTGTTAACTGCATGGCAGACGGCTTTCTCCTTGGATGGCCCCACAATTCATGTCTTGGTTCTTGACAGCCTATATACTAATAACAGGAGGAGACCTACAGTATGCAGATGTGACAGGCATGGAAGAGACTACAGTATATTAAACGGTTTAATGTGACAGTAGTGAAAAGTCAGTATTTTTATTAATGCTACATTTAGTTTCAAACCAACTTAATCCAATTCAACATCATACACTCCAGAGTGTTTCCTGATACCCCACATGGAGATGCCAATTAACCTATCATGGACACTTCTTGGATTAAGGGTGGAAAACTGGAGTACCTGGATAAGACCTGCTGAGACCCACGAGAACATGCAGACTGCACATAGACTGCGATTATACTTGTAATTAAACCCAGCATTATTGAGGCAGGGTTACTAACCAATGTGCTTCCTATCAATATTCCAATTATTTTCTTTTACCAGCTTCAAAATGTGTAATATATTGATGATGCCAGAGAACTTTAGGTCCAATTACATTATTTAGAACTGCACAGCTACTAGAAGTTTATTATTATAACCAAACTACTTGGTACTGTTAAAAAAAGATGCAATGCTGCTGAATCATTCTGCTAGAGAAAGTAGCACTGAGCGCCCAGCAGCTCTGCTCAAGTGAGTCACACTGCAAGAGGAACTGCACTTGCAAAAGCCAAAAATGGCTCAGATATTTTTGTTCGCTTTATTTATTTGGTAACTTTTATTAAAGTGTCAAGAGTACTGCGTATCATAAGCGTCTGTTTCTTGTGAATCTTTTTGCTGCCCGACTGAAAAACAATGACTGTTGATTGTGAAGATATGCACAGCAAGATAAAAGTTCTTTGGTTTGAGTAGTGAAAAAATTCCTACACTGTATAAATGTAATGAATTATTATTATTATTCAAAATAAATGTGCTGAAATATTTTATATAGTTTTCACTTGAGTTGATGCCATGGTTAGTGCTTCTGCCTCATTACTTCTTGGATCAAATCCTGGCCTGGTTATTATCTTCTTCCAGTTTGTACATTTTCCTTGTAACCACTAGCTCTTTATCTGAGTACTCCACTTTCCTCTGACATCCCAAACACAAAGTTAAATTGATTTGCACTACAATTAGATCCAGGATAGGTAACTGCTTTACACACAATGTTACTGGGTTCAAATATGACTATAACATCAGATTATATAAGTATAGTAATGTGGAGGAAATATAACACATGTATGTGAATTTGCAATTTGGCTATTATAGAAGTAAAATCCACCCAGACTTGGGAGGGTAATATGTAGACTCCACACTGAAACCAACGTAACATGGGATTTGGACCCCAAATCTCATGATAGTACCATAGATGCTCATCAAAAGGTTCACATAGCCCATCAAAAGAGCACAGGCAGTTGAAAACCTTGGCATTGTGCACAGAACAGTTTTCCTTTCTAGGCCTTGTCTTTGAAGCGCTGCTGATCTACATTGTAGTCAGTTGAAAGTCTTTCTGTCAAACAGGAGTATCAGCATGTGTTACCAAGCCACTGAATGTAATTCAGAATGAAGTTGCATGTCTGGCATTCAATCAGCGGAGGTGGGCACATGTCACTCCTCTTTTCATATTGCTACATTGGGTCCCAGTAGAAGCCTGTATTAAGTTCATATCCTTGATGCTAGCCTACAGAGTAGTCAGCATATTGGCACCTATACTGTATATGGAGACACTTGTGAAGTCCTTCTCAACTACTCATGTCTGTTGATGAACAGTGTCTGGTGAACAACATCTGCATGGCATCAAATCACAATCCAGACTCTTCATGTGTAGCTCTTAGCCGATGCTCACTTCTACAGTAGTCGGATTTTTGACTCCCTCAATGTGTTTAAGAAGCATTTGAACTCGGTTCTTTGCTGAACTTCTGTCTAACTGAGCAGTTAGGTTTTGTAACCTAGGAATTGTAACATGCTTCCTTTTTGTTCTGTGCTCTACACTTGTGATGATCAATTTTGTAACCTTGTCCTGTAGCACTTGATTCCCAAACAGACTCCCAGAATGATATTTACTCAGTAGTGCTGAACTCTTTTGCAAGACACTTTGGTTTTGTAATTTACTTTGGATAAAACTGTCTGCTTAGGAAAGAAAGGTTAATATGATGTAAAAGTAAACAGCACCCAAGTAGAACTCATTTCTCTTCTCTTTTTTGCTCTCCAGTGTTGGATCAGCTGCTTGTTGAACTGGAAGAATTCTTAAAGATTTTGGACAAGGAGAATCTGAGCAGCACTGCAATTGTCAAAAAATGTCTTCTCTCCGAGCTCCTACAGAAACATGTCAAATCTGATGGTTAGTACCATTAACTACAAAGAGGACTATTTCATTTATGTTAGGTAGAATGCCCAAAGGGGACTGGGTGGTCCCGTGGCCTGGAAACCCTGCAGATTTTTTTTTTTCTGTTTTTTTTGTCCACCCTGGCCATCGGACCTTACTCCTTTTCTATGTTATCTAATGTTGTTTTATTTTAATTTCTTATTTTGTCTTTTATTTTTCTTTTCTTCAGTATGTAAAGCACTTTGAGCTACTTTTTGTATGAAAATGTGCTAAATAAATAAATATTGTTGTTGTGGTTGTACCCATTCTGTGTACCATGTGCTGGTTTTGTGAGGTGGTTAAAGTTGTCTTGTTAGGTAAGATGAGTACACGTTTTTTCTTTGATTTCCTACTAGCGTTTTGTCTTCCTGAGTTTAACACACACTTGTATTTAACAACAGGCAAAATAAATCAGATAAACTGTCGTAAGGTTATATCCTTTTGATAAATTAAAAAAAAACAAACTACATAGCAGTTTAGACCACTGTAGAATCTGTCTTTGTGTGATATACAAATAAAAGAGGACAGCTAAGCAAAAGAAAGATATGGCAGCAGTGGATATAATACATTAAATCCCTGAAACAATTCCAATCTTTTAGTAAAGTTGACTCCTGGGCCACGTCCGTCACAAGTTTTTAGTTTTCTGCACAGCTGCTGCATAGAGCTGAACATGTAGGTCACAACGTGCAACATCTATGGTGTTACCAGTGACATAATCAGTGCTGAGTTCCAAGGAAATGAAGATTTCCAAATATCTGCTTGTAGCTGAGAATTTTCCATCTTGCAAATTCAAACTACAAGGCCTGGTCACAGTATAGTCCGTAGGCAGTCCAAGTGTGTGTTTTTACACTGCCTCCCATTGGTTTCCTAAAAACCTTACACCTTTCTAATTTTGTTCTCCACAGGCAGCGATGAGGAGTACATCTACATGAATAAAGTCGTAATGTGTGGGCAGAATCAAGAAAAACATGTATTTGATGGAGGTAAGAATATGTACTGTACATGAATAAATGATGAAATCCAGATGTCTCTTAAAAAAAAAAGAAAAGGTTTCATTTGACAATACAACGAATAGACCGACAAATACATAACCAACAATCCTTACCTGGAGATCAGTGTGCACAAATTTCAAATGTAAAGCCTATGCTAGAGACGGGATGGGAAATGGGCAGAAGAAACAAAAGCCCCAGTGGAACTCATTGGAGAGGATACAGTCACCCAGTGATTAGAATCCTTTTTGCTGTTGTTAGAGGTGTCATCTGGGTAATTTTCAGGGTCCGAAACTCTAGTATGAATCTGTCAATCTAGTGACTCAACTGGAATCTGCTGAACACTAATTTAGAGTTGTGAGGTGGGGTCCTGCCTAGTTACATTTTTTTTTTTTAAAGTTGCGTTTTTTTTAATTATATTATATGCCTCGTGCTCAGTGCTACTATCTCCTGCATTGTACTTGTAATGTTCATGTACTGTATGCTCAGGAACCTTATACCTGAAGCTAGTGTTTAGTATGTAGTTGTCCAATTACAGGAAAAACCTCTTCCCTCCTGTAATGCAATGGAAATGTCAATAGCAAAGACACTTCCATTTTAAACAGCATGTGTACCATGAAGAGATATTACTCCTTAGTGTATTTAACAAAGACATTTGTTGCTGGTGGGTTTTACGTACAGGTTGGAACTTACCATGTGAACAGTCGCCAAAAAGTAAAATACTGCTGATCCTGACAGGACATTTTCATTCTCAATTGCTGCCTCCCTAACACCTGTCAAGCTATGACTGCCTCGTCCATTAAATCAAACAAGAGGATTGATAGGTTAAAAAATTGAATTGGAACAGCAAATAGTTTACAAAAACCAGAGCATTAAGTACATCATTTTGAAAACCACAGCCACATTTGTATTAAAACACTGAGAGGGCACGTACAAACAAACTATGAAAGAGACCAGTCCTTAAAAGCACACGGATTTTGGTATCTAAAAGCAATACTGCACTGGTTGGATACCACTCATGACCAAAGTGCTAAACGAATTATAGTAAAAACCACATCCATTTCAAAAGAAAAATATAAAGAAAATATAGTATTCACAAGTGATGGCCCCATCATGACCAGAGTGTGAAATGGTTGATTGTGTGAAGTTTAGTTGAAAGAAAAAATTGTAAAGACTGATGTCTTTTTTCCCATGACTTGAGCAACAAGCAGTTATAACAAACATGAACATTTTAAATACATAATTCAGAAGAGGAGGCACACCAATGAGTAGTGCTGCTTCAGGGTTCAAATCATACCTGGATGTTGTCAGTGTGGAGTCTGCATGTTACTGTTGTAACATTAGACCATTAGAACAATCTGGACGAGAACAGGCCATTCAGCCCAACAAAGCTCACCAGTCCCATCCACTTAATTCTTCTAAAATAACATCAAGTCAAGTTTTGAAAGTCCATAAAGTCTTACTATCTACCACATTACTTGGTGGTTTATTCAATGTGTCTGTGGTCCTCGGTGTAAAGAAAATATTCCAAATGTTTGTGTGAAATTTACCCTGAACAAGTTTCCAACTGTGTCCCCGTGTTCTTGATGAACTCATTTTAAAATAACAGTCTCGATCCACTGTACTAATTCCCTTCATAATTTTAAACACTTCAATCATGTCACCCCATAATTTTCTTTTTCTTTTACTGAAAAGGCTCAGCTGTTTTAATCTTTCCTCATAATTCATCTCCTGTAGCCCTGGAATCAGTCTGGTCGCTCTTCTTTGGACCTTTTCTAGTGCTACTTTGTCCTTTTTGTAGCCTGGAGACCAAAACTCTACACAGTACTCCAGATAAGGCCTCACTAGTGAATTATAAAGCTTGAGCAGAACCTCCTTAGACTTGTACTCCACATGTCAAGGTGCTACATAACCTGACATTCAGTTAGCCTTCTTAATGGCTTCTGAACACTGTCTGACAGTTGATAGTGTCGAGTCCACTATGACTAATAGATCCTTCTTATAAGGTGTACTTTTGATTTTCAAACATCCCATTGTGTATTCAAACCTAACATTTTTACTTCCTACATGTAGTATTTACATTTACTGATATTAAAAATGTTATCTGCCACTAATCTGCCCAAGCCTGTATGCTTTCCATGTCCCTCCGTAATGATTCAACGGAATCCAGATTACTGCCGCTCCACCTAGCTTGGTATCATCAGCTTGCTATGTATATTTCTATCCAGCTTTGTGTGTGTTCCTCTGTTTTAACCCCACATCCTCAGTGACATGTAGATTAGGTTAAATGGCATCTCTTAAGTGGCCCCAATGTGTGCACTGCAATCAACTGATGCCCTGTCTTGGGTTGTTTTTCTGCTTTGTATCTGGTGCTGCCAGGCTGCCATGAAAGATTCTCATTCCCCACAACCATGAATTAGGTAAGGCACCTTGGTGAAAACTCTGTTACCATGTCATCCCAAGATCATTACAAAGACCATAACAATTCTGATGGCACAATACTGAGAAATGGTGCCAACAGTTTCAAGAAATCATAATTATAAAATTATGCAAGGAGGCACGACACCCCTCGTGAATGTACGTTCCATGCAAACTAAATGTAAAAAAAAGTCCATTTTGAATGGAAGTTCTAGAAACAGCTCATCTGGCATGAATGGGGCATCTCAAGATAAGCTATGAAAAACACATATATTATACAATCACATAGAGTGAAACCCCAAGATCCATGACTTAAGCATCAACTAAGCAGTCATGAAAAGCCCACCCACTTTAAAGTAAAAATGCCAAGACAGGATGTCCATATGCCCTGTAGCCAAAGGGGCAGCATGAAAACTGAAACCCATTTGAACTGCCCCCTCTGGCCTAGTCATGGATCATTGGACAATGTGAGGTTTATTTGCCACTCCTCCTGCCAACACACCCAGCATTCAGTTGTATAAGATATGTCACTGTGGGAATATTTGTAAGCCATTGAAGGACAAGATCTTAATCGAAGTGCAGGTCTCAGGCTAACATATTAACCATGTTTTGATTAGTTTAAAGTTATTAATCCTATTACATTTCTGAAATTAAACCATCACTTTTTAGTGACAGGCTGGTAAGACCTTAATTATGTAACTAACAACAAAATCGCGCATCTCATTGTTCCCATTGACAATGTTGATTACTGGATCAAAACACTGCAATTAAACAAAGTGAATCAAATGTAGAATGGAGATGAGTGACAACAGCAGTTAATGCATGAGTGTACTAAACTTGTAATATACATATAATTAAATGAAGGAACAGCAAATTAAAAGTGAAAGAGAGAGAAGTGGCAAACTGTACGTGATTTGAATATTATGCTTGAGCGACCCTCACAGCTGAAAGTTACTGAAAGTATCCGCCACTGTAATGGCCAGCCCTGACACAGACAGATGCAGGACACAAGTTCAGAACACACAGGATTTTTATTTCCTTTTTCATCCTTTGTGGAGGACATCTTCCCTGTTCCCACGAGTACACAACACAGTCCCAAACACAATACTGCACAATAGTAATTCTTTTCTCTTCCACTCCTCTCTGGCAAGCTTCATCTCCCTTCTGCCGACTCTGGCTCCCACAGTAGTGGCTGCTGGCTCCTTTTATAATGCTCCCGGAAGTGGTCCAGGTGCTTGAAGACCTAATTCCAGCAGCACATCCGGGTGTGGCGGAAGAGCTGCTCTGTAGGGCTGTGCAGTGCCCACGGATCCCAACAGGGGTGCACCAAATTCCAACTCCCATGAAGCCCTGTGGGAGTGCTAAGCACCGTTGAAACCCAGGGGGGGGCTGCCATCTAGTGTTCCGGGGGAGGTACTGTCCTGACCAGACTTGCTGCCCCAGTGAAGAGGCTTCCTGGCCGTCTGTGACACACAAAGCAGACTAACTTTCACTGAGGGGTATGCATCAAGACTTATGGAAGTTCTAAAATTTGCCAGAAAGGATGCCAAAAGGAGAGGGAAAATGTTCCAAATCCCTGGCCACTATACAAAATGTTTAATAATTAAATTTTTTATTCCATCAAATTACAGCAATAATAAAACATTTTCAAAAATGTTATGTTTAAAAGAAAATATATCAAAATAAAAATTTCCACAAGCTAAATTTAAAAACAAATGTGCAAATTTCAGAAAGCAATTTTAAAAATGCAGTCAGTTAAGAAAATGTAAAAATCCACAATACTAAAACTATATCCAAGAAAAAAGCAAAAAGTAAAAAAAAAAAGGGGGAAAGGAGAAAAACCTGAAGGTCAGAAGACTGCAAACAAAAGAAATGCCACTGCATTGAAGTACCGACTGAAGCGACATTGACGACTGATATTTATTTTGGATTAAGCAAAGATGGAACGAAATCAAAGTGAAGCTTCATCTGCTCTGACAATTAACAATTCTTTCTACCAAAGAGAAGTCTGAAAAGTTCCTGAGATTTCAACTGTACTGCAGCTAAGAGCATGTATAAGCAATGAGCTTGGGACATTTTATAGGAAGAGTCTGGATACTAAAGAGGACCCCCTTGTACAAGTGAAAGAAGCATAGATTTCCTGAGCTGTCAAAAATAGTTTATGAAGTAGCGGTGCCACCAGCACTCGCTCTGAGCGCATGTTCAGTATGGCTGAGAACATTACTGCTCCAGAAAGATCTGCAATGAAGTTAAACAACATAAATATGCTGGTCTTTCCACCATGGAACCTCTGTCATTTGCCTTATTTTTTTTTGAAATGTTTGTTTTTTTGTTAGGATTAATTCTATAGCAGTTACAGCTTCTAGTCATATTTTTGTTTGTTTTTTGTCACAAATAGGCTAGATTTTGCAGTAAATTGTTATTTAAATATAAATGTGTACTGTTTGTTTAAATAACAAATTGCACCATATTACTAAATAGAAAACGCATGTTATATTTCCAGATATCCTATAAGCTACTGTTAATAGTGAAGTAATTTGCATCCCTCAAATAAAGAAATACACGTTCAAATGAAAATAAAAAAAAATCACATAATTTTTAAATAAGTACATTTAAATATTTGTCCAAATGGAAAAAAATGGACCCTAATAGAACATTACGCACCTAGTTCCTTCAGAAATTGCCAGTAGACCTTTTCCGCCGCAAGAACTTTGTTCTCAAGAACCAATGAGTTCCTGTATGATGCCAGCCTTGGGCTACTTGTGGTCAATGTCCACTTTCGTGTGTTGTGTTCCCATAGCATAGCAGGACCTGTAACCTTTATATAAAATACATGACCTGCATAGAAGAGTGATGAGGTGCGAAGTGTGGTGAATTCAGGAGCTCACTGGGGGCACCCCTACCTTATTGTTTCAATGCAGTGTATGTATAGGGTGGTCCAGATCTAATTATGCAATTTTCATTATGCTATAAATTTATTAAGTTTATTACATAGAAAACTTGCAGACCATCAAGAAGTGTGTGAACTGACGTCATGAAGAATCGTCTTCGCGCTGAACTGGAATCGCCCCCACATAAATCAAAGTCATCCAGACGATCTGGATCTGCATAATTAGATCTGGACCACCCTGTATGGTGGCTATGAAGAGTGATGCGGTGTGAAGTGAGGTGCATTTGGGTGTTCACAGAGCAGGGAACTCCCTCCTTATTGCTTCAATGTGGTGCATGGCATAGAACCCCATAGAGGCAGCTATGAAGTAGGATGCGGTGCGAAGTGTGGCATTCTGTCTTCACCAATAACTCTACAAAGTCCAAACTACCAGCAGATTTGTAAATGTGCCACTGCTTGTGGTCAACCAATCAAAACAATTCATCACCCGAGCCCCAGTTCCTGGTTGAATGAAAAGTACATAACCTGGAGTTGGAGCTTACAAAAGTTAAAAAAGTTCTAGGAACTACAAATGGCCCAAGCTCCTGTGGTGGGAATGCTATAAAAGTTACTGAGTTTCTAAAAACGTTCCCAGTTCCTGAAAAAACAGTTCCTGTGGTGGGAAAGTACGTTTTGTTAGTTATTCAAAAATGATAAACAACCTACTGTCACAACTGGCAACAGAAAGGAGAAATAGTGTATTTAAAGAAAATAAGTTGACAGAAAGCCAATGTTTTAAATAAAAAAAAGGCACAGATGAAAAAAAACAAACAAAGTCCAGGGTAAGATCCACGATAGGACATCTCACTGGAACAGAGAAATGGTTAGAGCTGGGTTATGGAAATGTAAAAGCTCAGATGTCCTCATAAGTTTATGGTGTGTGAGAAATTCTTATTACTTCCAAGTTAAACAAACTATTTACATGCAAACACCAAAACGCATGGCAATGAGGCCAACCTGTGACAACTAAAATGTTGAATTGATTTCCAACTGTGCCAAAGCCTCACTAAACATCTCTTTGTGAGGATTCACTTAGAAATACAGTAATTCTCGTTTCAATACCTTTCCTCAAAGCATTTTCCATCTTTTGTAACTCAGAAGTGCATGCTTTGTGTCTGAAGATAACAAAGGTTTCTCAAGGGTGTGAAACTGGGCAAAAGCAGGAAACTGGTGTATCTCTGCAGACTCTTTGTGTTTTTCCTTCTTGCAGCTCTGTATCTTGTGAAGGCCATTATCCAAATGTCAGATCTACAGTACTAAAACAGCTGCATCCTGGAACTCCTACAATGTCAAATAAAGCTGGTCCCTAATATCTCAATACCCCATCGTTTCAATTGAATTATTAGGACTATAAGCAATGGAGGTTTAAGAAGTATGAAATGTGGTGTTTTATATTGATATGTAGAATTTACAACAGAAAACATCTAAGGTGTTTAGGTTTGTGTCTAACAGTGCAAGAATAGATTTATGCCTTCAGACCACAAGCCGGCCTGACCACAACTGTGAACACAGACACCAGTAAGCCTTCCTGTCTCAGCTACACTACAAATACGCCGGCCGTCAAAGATACACAGATAATGCCACTGCTGTCTTTTTTCCATTTAAATTCGGAAAGGGATAACACAATCAAAGAAACCGACAGATTCCTTCCCAGTTCCTAGTATTCTGTTCAGTTTGGTTTTTTTAGGTGTGTCTGCCTATCCGTCTGTTTGTCCATATGAAACAACTCTGAAATGTGGCACAATTTTTCTTCAAGGAAATTTGTTCAGACAGTTCAGTTTCCATTGAGAGATCGCAATACTGTATACATTTTAGAAATTTCAAAATCTTCCATTGTAAAGCATTAGAGAATTTGTGCACTTGTCTATTTAAAAACAGAAACATTCCGTGTGATTTCAATTACAGGTTGGTTTACTGTTTCAAAGTTACCTTGAGAGGGGTCATGTCAACCCGTTTATTTTGTATATTTTCTTTTACTCCCCTGAAATTTGTTGCTGATGGCAAAACAGATCCCCACTCTAAGGTAGTCAAAAGCTGGGAGAGGAGCACATGAGAGCAAACTACATCTCTGGCACCAGTTCACTGCCAGAGGTAAGTTACTGTATATACTTGTGGATAAGTTCTCTCACAGATTAGTCGGGACTTGATTTTACAGTATCATTTCTGGTATATTATAATGTCGTCGTATAAGTCAAATACGGAAAACTCACGCTATTGGTACAAGGGATCATGACATGCTAACACCCACCCGAGAGAGTAACCACGGAGCACACTGCCTTTTTTTACTATGTGGGTGCGGCAATGCGCTGTATCAGCGTGTCCTGCTAACCTCTCTCTCTCTCTCTATTGTGCCTACGTGACCACACAGTAATACCCAAACTATTCCGAAGCAACGTTTGCACTGATTTGTGTTTTTTTTTTTTGTATCTCACACCCTCATGCACCTTTAGTGTAAGAGCATCCCTTAACAACAATGGAGCGTTCAATCAGAAGAAAATATGAAGCTGGTTTTAAACTAAACGTCGTTGAAGTAGCAAAAGAAATTGGTAACTTCGCTACTGCAACACAATTTGATGCGTCTGAGAAACTGATGCAAGATTTGAGGCGGCAGGAAGATGTTAAAAAAAATATACTACTAATAAATTAAGAGTCACATTTTTGAACGGCCATATAAGTCGGGGTCTGATTTTATGATCGATTTTTCTGGTTTCAAGACCCAATTTATAAGTGAGCATACACGGTAACTGTTTAAAAAAAAAAAAAAAAGTTACCTAGTTGGAGATGAATCACAGAGAACATGGATAATAGTAAAAATAAATATACTTAGTATTTGTGTTATACTAAAAACACATTATGATGATTCACTGCTTTTCTGACACTGTAATTTACCATCATGGTCTGAGGCCGCCAATAATTTTACTTTAAGACTTCGACAGATTTTAACTCTCCACTGGGTACTTCTTTGAAATGTGTTGCATTTAAGACATTTGAACACAGGATGTAAGCCCAGGATGCTGGATTCATGAGTGAACAGTTGGCAACCCTGTGACACTGTGCAACCCATGGGCAAAAAGTCAGTAGGTAAATGTGCAAAGCTGCTTCAGACTATGTCTGTATGTAAGACCAGACTGCCAGACATGCACTTTATCAATGAAGCTCTTATTTTTTCATTATATGTTATACTAGCTGTGTAAGCCTGTGCTGTAAAAAGCCCAGGGTCCTAGAAACTATTGAAATCGTCAGAAAAAAATGAAATGTAGAGATGTTAGGTAATTGAAAGGAACTACTCTGAGCATCTCTCTCCTAGCAGGATTTGTTTTGCCGATGTGCTCACATCGCTTGTACATTAGCGGCAGGAGGAAAAGTAAAAGGGATACCGTTTTACCGATGTTAGCAGAAAAGCAACTGTCTTTCTTCTGAGGTTTTGTTGTGCCGATGTGCCCACCTTGCTTGTGTTATTTGTGGCTAAGTGGGTTTTCTGTTTCCTCTGAAGCGGAGTCCTTACCCTGACTCCACCTCTCACTTCCAGGCCAGACAGACACACACACACAATTCCAAGCATAGACATTTATATATAAGATGAACACAATACAGTAAGATTCTTACTTGCGTGTCACAAACAACGTGTGAATACAACAGCATTCCAAAGAAGGCCTCTTCACTACAAACCGGGGGGGTGCTTACGTCTCACATCATGAAGACCTTTGAGTTTCTGATCTTGGACTATCCGAGTCCTCTTGTGGTAGACCACCTGGACCCACTACAGTTTGCCTAGCGGACAAAGATTGGAGTGCAGGATGGAATTATCTGTGTTCTGAGCAAGGCATTTTCTTACCTGGACAAAGCTGGCAGCACTGTGAGGATTATGTTTTTTTTTATTTCTCCACCGTCTTCAGTACCATCCAGCCATCTCTGTTAAGGATATAAACACTGAGATATACAGGTGGGTGAGCCTATGGTGTCCTGGATAGACCACATTTTGTGAGACTCATGGGCTTTATTTCTGATATGGATGTGAGTAACGCATCTTCACTCTGTACACCTCTGACTATAAATGTAACAGCAGGTCATGTCACTTGCAGAAATTCTCAGATGATTTTGCAATTATGGGGTTTATTCACAAGGGGAATAAGACAGAGTATAGGAGTCAGGTGTAGAATTTTATTTTTTGGTGCAAAGAGAATTCTCTTAACATCAGCAAAACTGAGGAACTGATTATTGACTTCCATTGCAAATATCTGGTCACTATTCAGGAAGTGGATGTGGAGGTAGTGTAGTCCTACAAGTACTTGGGGGTCCACATCGATGACAGGTTGGGCTGGTCTCTTAACACAGAGGAACTATACATGTGGTGTGCTGGCCTGGTAATATCACTTCAAAAGAGGCCCATCAAATCAACAGTCTAATTAAAAGGGGAGGCTCTGTTATGGGATGCAGTCTGGACCTCTTGGAAGTAGTAACAAAGGAAAGAACTAAAACAAAACCGAGTGCCATTATGAACAATGCTGCACATCCTCTCTCTGATACACTAACACTGAGGACTTTCAGCCAGTGAATTATTCAGCAGAAGTGTGTCTAGAAAAGTTACTGAGGCTGCTTTATACCAACAGCAATACACTGGGATATACATAGGGACTGCCAAGTCAGAAGTGTTCTTCATTTTTAATTTTATTCCTTTTCATTCATTCTGGTGTGTGTGTTCAGACCAAAGTGTGTATGTATAATTATTTATTTATTTATTTTTTATCTATTTATTTATTTTAAACTTTCTGTAAAAAGCCAGATTTCCCTCTGGGAACAAGTAAAGATCTATCTATCTATCTATCCATCCATCCATCCATCCATCCATCCATCTATCCATCTATCTATCCATCTAACCAACAATACATCAGTACACTCATGTTGCTGTGAATGGCTGATGGTGGGGTTAGAGTCTGCCTTGGCAGCACAGGGTGCATGGAAGAAGCCAATCCTGGATGTGGCACCAATCCAGTAATGGGCACACACAGGATTAACTTAGAGTTGTCAATCAATATGTTAGATGTTTTTTAATACAAGAGGATTTTGGGAATAAAAACAAGGTAAGCAGACACAGAATGTTTAAAGTACATATAGTGTGTGACCAGGCAACAGCTTGAACCAAGGGCATTGTAACAGTAAGTACTACATCACAATGCTGCCCTGTTTTCCTTATTTATAATTTAAAATAATAAGGATCAGTAGAAATTTGTTTTTACCTTCACATTATAGCGTTCCTTTGAGTTAATCAGTGACACAATATCCCATTAAAAAGATTATAAAAACATATAAAATAAATGACAAGATTCTTTAGGGTAACACAATGAAATCTAAAAAGTTTCACTACACATTATTACATGAGTGGCAATTTAAACTCTGCAGATGAAGTCCCTACTTGAGAATATAAATATTGAATTTACTAGAGTAAATAGTGATAATTTGCAAGACAGAAAGAATAAAAGTTTCTCCATGAAATCTTCAGTTAATCATAGTACTTCACCTGTTACCACTAAAGCATAAAAGAGCCTCTTACAGAAAGAAAAAACATCCCAAGAGTGGTTTGAGGCAGACATGATCCCAACTCCTGGAGTTTTTCTGAGGGCCGCTGTGAACGAGACTACGGGCAAAGCCAACACAAACTGTAGGTCACCGCGGGCTGGAAAGTAGGGGCGAGACAAAGAATTGTACGCGATTGGCTGAAGGAAACAAAGGATTGAGCGTGATTGGCTGAGGGAAAGTCTTCAAAAGGGAAATTTCACTTGAATGGGTGGGCCACAGTATCATTATTGCGGTGCTGCTGGGTAAAATAATGTGAAGGATGGGCAATAAAGAAGATGAGGTGTAAAAAATATTTTCAGCAAGGCTGGTGTGAGTCAGGTTTTTGTATTTTATGTCCAATAGGCTGTTTTTATTCCTGGTAAATGTACTCCAATGTTATATAGTCTGAATATAAAACAAGAAAGGGTGCCGAGGATCTTGTGTACGTCTGTAGTATCAGGAAATTCATATTTGTGGTTGTGGCTCTGTAAAAGAGGTTTTAGTAACTTTGGCAGACTGTGCTGAGGGATTGTAATCCTTTTTGAGTCCTTGTGGTGTATTTTATAATAACATTTTTTACAAAACCCATCCAATTTCCAAACCCTTCTGCATGTTTGAGGGCCAGATTACAGGCTAGGCACTATAGCTTACAAAAAAGGAGCCCACAAAAACAGCATGTTATTCTCTATGGCAGCAGTTGCATCTAATCGTATAGAAGACACTAACAAATCTTGAAACATTTGCTAAAAAAATGTGTTTAGGGCAAGTCTCATCAGCTGGTCCCATTCATTAATCAACCACTTTATGCTTCTATAATACATATTTATATATATGATTGAAGGGGTGCAAGCAAACCACTGGCATGGACTTTTGCACTCAGAGAAGATGAATGGTGTTCTGCTCCCATGTGATCATAAAACTGATTAGTTACAAGCAATAGGACAATTTATAGTGACAGACTCCTGGACATGGTTGTGTGCACTCTGGAGTAGGTTTTCTCCAGGGACTGCTGCATGCATCACTGCCTCAGTTCTGCCCAATCGCTCTGTCCCTGCCTCTGAGAAGCCCTCCTAAGATATGGTGCTGCCACCACCATGTTTCGCCATAGGGATGGTATTAGGCAGATGATGAGCAGTGCCTGCTCTTCACCAGACATAATGCTTGGAGTTCTGCCCAGACAGTTCAGTTTTTCTTCTCATTGGAGCAGCGAATCTTTCTTTTTTCGCATGCTCTCAGAGAACTTTAAATGGCATTTGGCAATATCCTGATATCCTGATTGATGGAGTGTTGCTGAGATGATCATCCTTTTGGGAGGTTCTCACATCTCAGTAGAGGACTTCTGCCGCTCTGATAGAGTGAATGTTTTTGGTCACCTCCCTGATTGAGGCCCTTCTTGCCTGGTTACTCAGTTTGATTGGACGGCCAACTCTAGGAAGAGTCGTGGAAGTTCCAAACTTCTTGCAATGAAAAGCCTTGAGACCACTGTGCTTCTGGGAAAAGTTAAAGCTTTACAAAGCATTATAAACCCTTGCCTTAATCTATGCCTCACACGGTTTGATCATGGCAGTCTCCAAATAGTTCCCTGGACTTCATGGCTTGGTTTTTGTTCTGATATGCAGTGTAACTTCAGTTTGTCAAAGGTGAACTCTAATCATGTTCTGGACGCTCCAAAGGATAATTACAGTCAAAAAGGGCACATCTGGCCACAATTTGGAGAAATTTGGAAAGCAAAAGAAATGTAACCAGTCATATCTCAAATGTTGTAAGCCACTTTGGATAAAGGCATTGGCCAAATAAATAAATGTAAGTATCAGTACTTTGCAATGTTGAAGCAAATTCAAGTGATGTCTTATTACTATTTGCAGAGGGTCTGTTATGGATGACTATTTCAGCCATAATTATGTGCAATCCAACGTGTTAACTACACTGAAAGCAATACATCTGCAAGTGGGCTATTTAATTTTGTCATGGTTTAATTATGTCATTATTAAAAACATCAACCAAACGACGAATTGCTTTTCACCACGGCACAAAATGTTATTGTCAGTTTAAAATGCAATACAAAAGCACATTACATTTTAATTCGTGTTCATAGATCGCATGTCATAACTAAAAACAAAGCAGACGTATTGCGGTTCACTTAGTGGCAGTTCCGTGTGTATTGCATTTCGATTTGAGGCCTCACTTTAATTGTGCCACAACTGAAAGTAATAAAATGACCAATCAGCGTCAAAAGATGGGACAAGGGGCGTCAACAGTTGGGAAAAGAGGCGTTCCATCACAAGTGCGTTATACTGGAAAGAAGGTGAACAGCTGGGGACCCAACGTCTCATCGAACAGGTGGAAGCTGGCGATCTAAATCACAATTTCATTCTCATGCATGTTGAAAGAAAGGGAAACTACATAATATCTGGTTATTAAAGAGGGAAGAATAAAAAGGTATGAAGAAACCAAGCTCTGTGATGGTAACAGGTGTTTCTCTGTATTCAGTTAAGATCGCTTACAGCCCACATCTCAAAAATGTAATTACACTGCTTAATTGAACATGTATAAAAACACTAAGCAATAAGAATAAACTTTTTCAGTGAGACCTAAAACATACTTTCGCCATTTCGGATAACCACCCTGCCGTCCACATTGAATAAACTTACCTTACCAGTCTCCAGACTGCAGAACAGTTTAGAAGTGCAACCCCTCTTTCTCCAGCTGTTGGCACCCATTGACCCACCTTTTGACGCTGATTGGTCTTTTGATTACTTTTCGTTGTAGCATCGCTAAAGCATATGGGAGGCATTTTCTACAAAAAAGAAAATGAAAACTAAAATTGTAAAATGAAAAAGCAATCTCTCTTTTTCAATTTCATTTTCAAAGTCTGTGTGCAAGAATGCTGCAAAAATGAGAATTAAAATGAAATAACTCCATATGCAATTTCATTTTCGACTGATAGAACGCTTCTCACTTCGACTGTGTTTAATTCACGTGATTTTGATCTTCACAGCAACACCGTCTCACAAAATCCGAAGACCTCACATAATTGTAGTTCTGAAGTAATTTAAGCGTGGTTTCAATTCGGAATGCAATACACGTGGAGCTGCTGCTAATGCAGTACGTCTGCTTTGCTTGAAGTTACAACATGCGATCCATGAGCATGAATTAAATTGCAATACGCTTTTGTACTGCATTTTAAACTGCAAGTCGCAGTGAAAAGCGATCAATCGTTTGGGTCAGGGGTGTCTAACTCTGGTCCTGGTGGGCCGCAGTGGTTGTAGGTTTTCATTCGAACCCTCTTCTTAATTAGTGAGCCATTTTTGCTGCTGATTAACTTGTTTTGCCTTAGTTTTTATTGACGTGACTCAGACCCCTTAGTTGTTTCTTTTTCCTTAATGAGCAGCCAAACAATAATGAGACACAAAACAAGCCGCCACATGCAGTGGTGTAGCTAGCTTGCTGAAGTCCCCTGTGCAGCATCCTGAGGTGAGCCCCTCCTGTCTAGCATAGTAAGTTAGTAATTTATTTGCAACTTGATCCTAGGGGCCGGCTGGGCAGTGGTGTTACGCTGGTGACAAACAAACCGGCTCTGTAAATTAAATTTGTAATAACTTTTTAAATCGCTTTATTACAGCCGCTGTAAGTTAGCAAAAATTAAATAAATTGTGAGAATGAGATGTGGGAGCTGTGGGTAGTAGTACTAGTACATAAATATATGTAAAATGTGGACCCACTTACTTTTCCAAGACAGCTTTATGAAAGAAGATGATTAAAATGTAACGTAAGCTAGAAAGTAGAAACTTTTCTGTGCTATAAAATTAAACAATTTCAATTGGTTACAAATTGAAATGACAAGACTGGCTGACAGGATACGACTACACAATCAACCCGTTTTGTGCTGAGTGCCAAGTGCTGAGAAAATGGATATCATAAAGTGGTGATGCTCACAAATCCTCACGGTAGTGACACTAATGCACAGTCAGCCATACTAAGGTACACAATATAACAGATTACAGATTTGTTAAACTTTTAAAGCTTACAAAAATAGAACTGACTGACAAGTCACAAATCATATTACTTATAATATCACTTCTTCTTCTTCTTCTTCTTCTTTCGTCTGCTCCCAGTTAGGGGTTGCCTTGGAGGGTACCTTAAAATACTTGTTTGCATGCCTTCTGTTGCACAAATGTCCCAACAATGTTTGACACGTCAAGTTGTCTGGCTCGCTCGTTTTTGAAAGAGAGTACAGGCAAGCCACTAAGTCTGTCTTGCTACGTGGTGCTTGTGAGGTCATTTTTGATGGGTTTTAACTTTGAGAACGATCGTTCACATGCAGCAACAGTCACTGGTATAGTCAGCAGTAACATGTAAGCCGTGCAAACATCACTGGAAGTTGACAACAGTTCACAGTGATCTATCAGCAACAGTTCGGCTACTTCGAAAACAGTCGACTTAGTTGACAGGGTGGATTGAAAACATGCACGAAATGACAATAATTGAGCGGAAAATGTTGGTGAAACGGTGCTATAGCATTCAACGAGAAGATCGGCAGCAGCATATAATTCGTTGTCAGCCATCAACGTCAGAGTTGATCTTAACAAGACATTGAACGTTGGAGCCACTGCATCGAGACTGTGAAACTGCTATTTTAGTTAAGTTGTTTAAAAATTTTTTAAAAATCTATAGAGCCCCGTGTGGGCCCCCAAGCTCATAGGCCCTTGTGCTTTACACAATCTGCATAATCTAATTTTTCAGCTAACCTGAAAATAAAGAAAGTTGAAGGTCTCGGTTATGTTGGTCTGCTCAGGTCACCAAAACATCTTGACGGTAGTCTTAGAAAAAAACAGAAAATCAGCAGTCTGCTGTGGCAGAATGAGAGCAGCAACAAGTCATGATATTCAATAACGGCTTTAATTAACAGCAAGAATTGGTTTCTCATTAAGAAACTGGTTGGAGTGAAATTGGCTGGAGTTTGACGTTCCAATTTAGCTGGGTATCTGTTGGCTCGTTTCACATCTCATTTCTCTTTGGCTGCTATTTAATTAAGCAACGAATCAATTCAGGGGACTAAAACACGGCTATTAAAATGAAGGGAAAAGGAGATAATTAACAATGAGAACAGCTCGCTGATTAGGAAAGGGGTTAAAATGAAAACCTGCAGCCACTGTTGGACACCCCTGGTTTGGGAGATATGTTTTTAATTATGACATGATAAAACCGTGCCAAAGCCAAATGTTCTACTTGCGTATGGATTGCATTTCCACATATTTAATACGTTGGATTGAGTTTAATTTTGGCACAAATAATATTCCATGGTCTATAAATTATTCAGTTTTGTTAAGCATTAAATATTTTTTGAAAAAGGTACCTGAAGATGAGTTCAAACCTCTTTAACTCTCATAGTGCGGCCAAGTTTCTTTTTCAATATGTAAACACTGAAAACATACTACAGTGTTTGTTAGCCTTATATTTACAGATAAACACTTACGTCATTATTTTTTTTATGTATTTCTAGATAAATGTGTTTTTTTGATTTTTTTTTTTTTGTTTCTTTCGCATAAACATACCACAGCAGAAGATATCTGATGTTCGTCAGTCTGCACACACACCTCTCCAGGGTTCAACAAACTCGTTCTGGGGATCTGTTTAGCCATCAGCAATGACTTTTGGGTGTCTAAAACAGAAAAATATACCAAAAAATACTTAGTTAAAGTGACCCATCTCAAAATAAATTTAAATTAAATTCTAAACTAATGTGTAATTGAGGTTGTACAGAATGTTCATTTTAAGGTAGAAGAGTTTGAAAATTTGCCAGTGCTTCCAATTAGAGATTTTGAAATTTCAAACATTTGAACCATTTGCTTTATTTAAGAAATCTAAATACAAACTGAACTCTCCTGACAAATTTCCTTGAAGAACAAATGAGGCAAATTTCAACAAAATTGGCCCACCAAGAGCCGAGTCGTATCATGCAGACAGACAGTCAGACATTGCGATCACAGTGGGTTCTTTTTACTTTATAGACAAATGCATTTCAAATGGTAGAGGCTTAAAAAAGGAACGGTTAGCGACGCAACGTTTTGTGACGCTAACTTACTCTCAGTTGGGTAAATGCTTGATTTTCAGAGTGTTTGAGTGGCATGATCATGTTAGTTATATTGGTATACAATTTTTTTCCTGTTTGTACAGTCTAATTATTTAAAATGCATTTTTATGTCTTTTGACCAGATGGCCTTGATGACTCTTTTGGAGAAAGAAGCTTGGAGAAGCATCTACCAGCCCCTCAGAAGAGCCTACCTGATCTTCCCCATCCCAAAACAGTATGTCAATTTAGTCTTGTTATTCCATACCAGTGATTTGACATTATACCTGAGTATTGTTTTAGTTTGAATAAAATTTTGAAATTCATTAACCTGGATGATTACTTAAATTGTTATGTACAGTACAGTATGTTGTATACATGTCACAGTGGTTAGTGATGTTTCCTCCCATCCTGGGTTCAAGTCTTGTCCATGTAGTCCCCACGACTCCAGCATCCCAAAGACTTGAGAGATGTTAGACTGTCTGTCAGCTCTACATTTGCACAGTGGGAGTGTGAGGGTCAGCGTGTGCACAACTTGGTCCTGCAGTCGACAGGGGCCTTGTCAAACGGTGGTACCTGATTAGGGCCTCACTCAACTCTAAGACAGATTGAGACTTTTATGTGATGTTGTTCATGATTGAAAAAGGACTAGCATTTATGTTTCAAAATGTACATTTTCATGTTGATTTGATACTTTCAAAGAAACAAGACAAAAAGTCTTCTTTGAAAGAACAATTCTGTACTGCTGTACTATTATGGTAAGATTGTCATGGAAGGAATTTAAATTGCAATATTAAAATGAAAAAGGAGTGTGATAAAATTGCAACCAGTGCTAAAATTTCAGAAAAAGAATGTAATTCAGCAATTCACACCGCATAATTTAAGTAAAAATGGTTCACTGTACATGTGTATGTAGACTAAAATTGAGTTAAATGTACCCAGCGTGAGAGCCAATCTGTGAGTAACTGCATCATTAAGTCAGACATTTTGGAAAAGCCTTAATGGGAAAAAAATTTAGTATATCCCTCCTAACACCTAATAGCAATACCAGAGGGGATAAAACTGTTCTATGAAAAATCTGCCATAATACCAAATACCACATTACTTAAGACTTATTTTGCTCAGCTGGAAGAAACTCAGACCACCTTCTAGAATTCCTTACTAGGCTCTTTTCAAGAATGGATTCGTCTAATTCTAAAGTGAGCATTCTGTGCTGCGTGTCTTGTTGTTTGATTGGGTTTTATTGAGTTTCAGGGAACGTCCACTGAACATTCTGTTGTACTTGCTATGTTAATTTCATTTCACTGGGTTGTGTGTTTACGTCCTTGTAAATGGAAGTTTGGTGATGGGGTCAAAAATTTGATGTTGAGTTGATTTTAGCATGATGACTGTATGTATGTCTGTGGAAAATCAAAAATAGATTTTCATGCCTTAAAATTACAATAGTTGTCAAATAAAATGTGTGTTTTTCTGAATTGTGTAGCATTCCTGGATGAATAAATCCTAGCAAAAGATATACAATTTAGAACAACTGGTTATTGAGATATCCACCTGAGGCATATGTACAATGATAACTTCTTTATCAATCTTTTTCAAACCAGTTGCATTGTACTTGTAGTCTGATTCATTTAGACATGGGATCGGGCCTATTGATTTGTAAAAAGTTTTCAGGAGTTGTCCCTGGTGAGGTGTTCCGGGCACGTCCAACCGGGAGGAGGCCCCAGGGAAGACCCAGGACACGCTGTAGGGACTATGTCTCCCGGCTGGCCTGGGAACGCCTCGGGATTCCCCCGGAAGAGCTAGAAGAAGTGGCCGAGGAGAGGGAAGTCTGGGCATCTCTGCTCAAGCTGCTGCCTCTGCGACACGACCTCAGATAAGCGGAATAGGATGGATGGATGGATGGTAATTTATATCATTTTAAATATAAATATAGAAGGCTTATGGAAGCAACCACAAGTGCATGCATGCACACAGGTATGCACACACACACTCAAAATATGTATAAGTAAAGATAGCTGACAGCTTGTTCACCCTAGCAGTGGACATGCTGAGTGATGAAGAGAAAGAAATTAACACACACACAGATCTGTTATGGCTGACATGCACAGAGACATCAAGCCACCACGTACCAATCTGACTGATTATGCAGCCTGTATACATCAAATTGACCAAAAATTATTTAGGTTTAAATTAAAAATTGTTCAAAGTTGTTCACTTCATTCTATTTTCTGTTCATTTTACCCAACATCTATTTCTGTACACAACACATTTGATGTAAGTTAATGTATTTGATCGTATACAGGGTGGTCCAGATCTAATTATGCAGATCCAGATCGTCTGGATGACTTTGATTTATGTGGGGACGATTCCAGTTCGGCGTGAAGACGATTCTTCGTGTCGTCAGTTCACACACTTCTAGATGGTCCAGGATTTTTCGGGTGATTTTCTATGTAATAAATAAGTTATAGTGTAATGAAAATTGCATAATTAGATCTGGACCACCCTATATTATTGCATAGTACAATCAGTTGTATTTTATTGTGAGTGATTTCCTGCAGTGTTACTATTACATGGAAGTACTCTAAGGACCATTCCATACTGAATTTTATTTAGCTTTATGTAAAAAAAAAAAAAAAGCATATCCTGCAATGTGTCAAAGCAGCAGTGTGTGTAGTTTACTTGCATGTGGGGAAAGAAACATCCCCAGAGAACGAGAGAATGAATGAGAAAAGAAAAACAACAAGAAAGGAACAATTTTGCCTCCCAGGTAGTGTCTGTCCATTTTCTAACCTGCCTTTACAGATCCAGGTCACGCCACCCAAAGCCACATAATAATTACCCTAAATGACTGTCTTTTTCTGGAGGGGCAGTCAGTACCATGATTGCAGTAAGAGGGAATTTCCAGGTTATGCTAACCTATCTGGAAACTGTAGTGCGTGTTGTACTACAATTATTAAACAGACAAAAACCAAACACATTGCCTAGGCCACACATTCACCCAAGTGTTTTTGAACGTCTGTTGTTCAGATTTCACTGCAAGCCAGCAGAATTCTTGAAAACTGGGAGCTAGACAGGGTTGTGAGTGCAGGTAAAAAATAAAACTGAGTCAATAGTGACAATTACAGCTAGATACCTGAATTTGTGTTAATTAGTAGAAATGATTCAAGTGTAGCACGTCACGTAGCAATCGCAGACACACTTGATCCGGGGGTCAGAGTTTATTTCTGCTGCACTGGGCACAAAGCAAGAAAAAATCCTGAACAGGGTGCCAGTCCATCACAGGGCACACATATGTTCTAGGTTGCCTGATGTGACTCTGACACCTAGCAGTATCTGCCCAAAAAGTAGAATTCACACCATCTTGTTTACAGTATCCAAGAAGTCTTTAATCTCCAAAGTTAATTGGTGATTCCATTTTGGCTCTGCGTGAATGTGTGCATGAGCTGGCCTGTTGATGGGCTGTTTCCTACCTCCATAGAGAGAGTGCCTGACCATCCAAAACCTGAACCACATTAAGCAGGTTTGAGAATATTATCTTCATATCTTACTTTTGACAAGTTTTTGCATATCATTTTATTCCTCTGTTCATCATAAGTAACAGCTGTGCTGCTTTTGCATATTTTCTTCGTTCGGATTTCTGTGTTTTGTTTCCTTCATTGCCAAATCCATCTTCTCTTGTCCTTAAACGGCAGCAGCTGGAGCGGAAGAGCCTCTGGTTTGTCCTACTTCCGCTGATCCCTTTTTGTGCCCTTAATAGTCTAATGTTGCGTTCCTCTCAAAATGGCAAACATGTTTTGAGTAGGAAATAGTTATGAACATGACCTAAATACAGTAACTTCACAAAACAAACTACTTGAATATCATTCTAGGCCGTCTCCTACATCTGACCTTTCAAAGCCTCTCAGTGCAGCTCTCCACTGAAAGACTGAAGTGTGCATACAACACGATCTGGAAGTGTCTGTATTTCTCTTTGAGGAGGATATGATGTCATGTGAAAAGCAGAATCAGATGTGAAGAAAATGGAGACAACGACAATATGCCTGTCTAGAGTAGAGTGTATACACTCATACAGCACACACCAAAGACTTAATAATGTCAGAGAGCAGGAAACAGCATCTCTACTAAAACATAAATCATCTTACAATTTAGGTTTAAAGAAAAAAACTAGATAAACTTGAGCCAGCTAGCCTCTATCTATCTATCTATCTATCTATCTATCTATCTATCTATCTATCTATCTATCTATCTATCTATCTATCTATCTATCTATCTATCTATCTATCTATACTAGCTGTGTAAGCCTGTGCTGTAAAAAGCCCAGGCTCATAGAAACTATTGAAATTGTCAGAAAAAAATTGAAATGCAGAGTTGGTGGTTTCATTTTGCAGACGCGCTCGCACCCCTCTATCAGCGGCTAAGTGAGTTTCTCATTTGTCTTTCCTCGGTGCTTTCACTTTGGAGATGGAGCAGTCTTTCTTTCAGCTTCATGCTGTAGCCTCGCACTTCTTTAATCTTCCGCCTTGTTAACTTAGGGCTGCCATGCTGGCTCTTTGAGCTTCATGCTGTAGCCTCGCACTTCCGGGCCGGACAGTCAGACACACGCACTTCCACATGTAGACGTTTATATATAAGTGTTCTTTCAGCTGCACCCATTAGGGGTCGCCACAGCGGATAATCTTCTTCCATATCTTTCTGTCCTCTGTATCTTGTTCTGTTACACCCATCACCTGCATGTCCTCTCTCACCACATCCATAAACCTTCGCTTAGGCCTTCCTCTTTTCCTCTTCCCTGGCAGCTCTATCCTTAGCATCCTTCTCCCAATATACCCAGCATCTCTCCTCTGCACATGTCCAAACCAACGCAATCTCGTCTCTCTGACTTTGTCTCCCAACCATCCAACTTGAGCTGACCCTCTAATGTACTCATTTCTAATCCTATCCATCCTCGTCACACCCAATGCAAATCTTAGCATCTTTAACTCTGCCACCTCAAGCTCTGTCTCCTGCTTTCTGGTCAGTGCCACTGTCTCCAACCCATATACTGTAACATAGCTGGTCTCACTACCGTCCTGTAGACCTTCCCTTTCACTCTTGCTGATACCCGTCTGTCACAAATTACTCCTGTCACTCTTCTCCACCCATTCCACCCTGCCTGCAGTCTCTTTTTCACCTCTCTTCCACAATCCCCATTACGCTGTGCTGCTGATCCCAAGTATTTAAACTCATCCACCTTCACCAACTCTACTTCCTTGCATCCTCACCATTCCACTGACCTCCCTCTCATTTACACACATGTATTCTGTCTTGTTCCTACTGACCTTCATTCTTCTCCTATCTACATCATATCTCCACCTCTCCAGGGTCTCCTCAACCTGCTCCCTACTATCGCTACAGATCACAATGTCATCAGCAAACATCATAGTCCACAGGGACTCCTGTCTAATCTCGTCTGTCAACCTGTCCATCACCATTGCAAATAAGAAAGGGCTCAGAGCTGATCCCTGATGTAATCCCACCTCCATCTTGAATGCAACGTCACTACTACCGCAGACCTCACCACTGTCACACTTTCCTCGTACATATCCTGTACAACTCTTACATACTTCTCTGCCACTCCCGACTTCCTCAAACAATACCACAGCTCCTCTCGAGGCACCCTGTCACATTCGTCTTTTTGGACCTGGAGAAAGCATGTAACTCCTTCTGGCCTTCTCTAAACTTCTCTATCAACACCCTCAGAGCAAACATCGCATCTGTGATAGATAGATAGATACTTTATTAATCCCAAGGTGAAATTCACATACTCCAGCAGCAGCATACTGATTAAAAACGATATTAAATTAAAGAGTGATAAAAATGCAGGTAAAACAGACAATAACTTTGTATAATTTTAACGTTTAAAAGGGTTGGAATTGAAGAGTCGCATAGTGTGGGGGAGGAACGATCTCCTCATTCTGTCAGTGGAGCAGGATAGTGACAGCAGTCTGTTGCTGAAGCTGCTTCTCTGTCTGGAAGATGATACTGTTCAGTGGATGCAAGTGGATTCTCCATGATTGACAGGAGCCTGCTTAGCACCCGTTGCTCTGCTACGGATGTCAAACTGTCCAGCTCTGTGCCTACAATAGAGCCTGCCTTCCTCACCAGTTTGTCCAGGCATGGTGTTCTTTCTTGGCATGAAACCATACTGCTGCTCACTAATTATCACCTCATTTCTTAACCTAGCTTCCACTACTTTCCCATAACTTCATGCTGTGGCTCATCAATTTTATTCCTCTGTAGTTACTACAGTCCTGCACATCCCCCTTATTCTTAAATATCACCACCAGTACACTTCTTCTCCACTCCTCAGGTATCCTCTCAGATTCCAAGATTCCATTAAACAATCTGGTTAAAAACTCCACTGCCATCTCTCCTAAACACCTTCATGTTTCCACAGGTATGTCATCAGGACGGACGGTTTTTCCATTCTTCATCCTCTTCATAGCTGTCCTTACTTACACCTTGCTAATCCATTACACTTCCTGATTCATGATCTCCACACTATCCAACCTCTTCTCTCTCTCGTTCTCTTCATTCATCACCCTCTCAAAGTACTCTTACCATCAGCTTGTTTCCATCTTTATCCTTTATCACCCTAACCTGCTGCACATCTTTTCCAGTTCAGTCCCTTAGTCTAGCCAATCGGTACAGGTCCTTTTCTCTCTCCTTAGTGTCCAACCTCTCATACAATTCATCATACACCTTTTCTTTGGCCTTCGCCACCGCTCTCTTCACCTTGTGTCTTATCTCCTTGTACTCTTGTCTAGTTTCTGCATCTCTCTGACTATCCCACTTCTTCCTCTGTATACTCTCCTGTACTTCCCCATTCCACCACCAGGTTTCCTTTTCCTCCTTCCTCTGTCCAGATGTCACGCCAAGCACCCTTCTTGCTGTCACCCTTACTACATCTGTAGTTTCCCAGCTGTCTGATAATTCTTCACTAGCACCCAGTGCCTGTCTCACCTTGTCCCTAAACTCAACCTTGCAGTCTTCCTTTTTCAAATTCCACCATTTGATCCTTGGCTCTGCCCTCACTCTCTTCCTCTTTTTGATCTCCAACGTCATCCTACAGACCACCATCCTATGCTGCTTAACTACACTTTCCCCTGCCACCACTTTGCAGTCTTCAATCTCCTTCAGATCAACTCTTCTGCATAGGATGTAATCTACCTATGTGCATCTTCCTCCACTCTTATATGTAACTCTATGTTTCTCCCTCTTCTTAAAATACGTATTCACCACAGCCATGTCCATCCTTTTGGCAAAACCCACTATCCCCTGACCTTCTTCATTCCTATCCTTGACACCATACCTACCCATCACCTCCTCGTCTCCTCTGTTCCCTTCACCAACATGTCCACTGAAATCCTCTCTAATCACCACTTTCTGTTCCTTGGGTACACTGTTCATCACTTCCTGCAACTCACTCCAAAGATCTTCTTTCTCATCCATTGCACAACCAACTTGCGGTGCATATGCACTAACAAGATTCATCATCACACCTCCAATTTCCAGCTTTATAATCATTACTCTGCCTGGCACTCTTTTCACATCCAAAACACTCTTGACGTATTGTTCCTTCAGAATAACTCCTACCCCATTTCTCTTTCTATCCACACCATGATAGAACAATATGAAACCACTTCCGATCCACCTGGCCTTACTCCCCTTCCATTTAGTCTCTTGCATGCGTAATATATCAACCTTCCTTCTCTCCATCATATCTGCTAACTCTCTCCATTTACCAGTCATACTGCCAACATGCAAAGTTCCTACCCTCAGTTCCACTCTCTTTACCTTCCTCCTCTCCTCTTTCCTCTGGAAACGTCTCTCCTCTTTTTCTCCTTCTTTGGCCAACAGTAGCCCAATTTCTGCCAGCACCCCATTGGCTAAAAGTACTGGTGTCGTTCATTGTTAACCTGGGGCTTGACCGATCAGGTTTATACACATATATAAGGATAAAAGATAAGTGTCTATGTATTGGTGTATCTGACTATGTCATGCTGCATCACAAATGTTAGCACTGCTTTTACGAATCCCATACCAAATGGCATGGGATTGTTTTTGTCATTCCAACAGGTGGTACATCACAAATATTTATAGTAATGCATTTTGTTACTACATGCAATATAAAACAGATACATGGTGCATGGCAAACGTTAATGCTAAGGTCCACATTGATAACTTAGTAATACGCTCATAGATAAATATATCACCAGTGATGACTTTAGGTACAGTATGTCATATTAAGGTGAGATGGATACTTATCACTTCAGTTATGTTTTATATTTGTAATTAATTTAGATAACTTTGCAAAGATCTGTTTACTCTTTGACATTAAGAATCTTTTTCTGTTAATCAATGCCAAAAAAGCCAAATGAAATCCATTGTGATTCAAAGTTGTATAAGAGTGAAGAGTCAAAAACTTCCAAGGGGGGTAAATACATTTTATAGGCACTATATATACATATTGTAAAAGATAGGGGGTGTCACTGAGCCCCAAACCCTGGACACAACTAACACAAACACAGTCACAGGTTGAAATACAGTGATTATATTCTTTTCAGTACCTTTACAGACCCTTCTAGAATCCTCTGTATAACAAAGCACAGCACACAATAAATATTTTTCCTCCTTCTCCATACTACTCCTCTCCCCTCAAGTATTTTCCTCTGCCATCCAACTCCAACTTGCTTGAATGGGGTCAAGCGATTTCTTTTTTTCTGTGACCGGGAGCACTTCTGGTACTAGAGCATAGCCCACTGGAAGCACTTCCAGGTCAAATGGACGCCTCTGAATGTAGGGATGACTTATCGTGGCAGCTCTCACTCGCAATCCCCATGGAACCCAACAAGGCTGTCCCACAAGACTGTAGGTCCCAGCGTATTAGGGGATAAATGATCCAAATATTGTTCTCTGCCCCTGTTTTTCCATTATATTGACCTTCCAGCTGGGTGTAGGTTCCTGTTTACTCCCAGCTAAAATGCTTATCTGTACCTTTTCCTTTATTACGGCGTCCTGGCCGAGCAAGGAATTATCCTTCATCCTCTTCAGGATTCCTGTCTATCCACTACAGTGTCAGAATATATATAAAATATATAAATATGTACAGTATATATATTATATATGTATAACGTGTTGTCAATTCGCTTAGAATCAAATGCATAGAATCAATTCCAAATTGGTTAACAGCGAGTCACAAGAATTTTCTTTCAGTGACTGTGCCTCTCATTTCTTTGACTTTTGCTTCGGTGTTAACATTCATTTGTCTTGCTTTCTGTGCTTCTCCTGTTTGTTTTTCACCTTTTCTAGTGATGCTTATTTTCCTAAGCTGTGACCATAAAATGTTTCCTGTGATATGTACGTCTTGTGTTTCTTACCTTCTTCTTTCTTAGCTGATTTTTCTGATCAAGGTGTCTGTGAGTGTTCATCTACCCTGATAGCAATGGCAACAAGATGAGAAACCTGTAACGGAATCCGATTCATCTGAAGCCTACTCTACAATCTTATCAGCAAGGAAAGGCAACTAACGTGCCCCACAAATACTCAGGGTGAAAATGCAAACCCCAGTTGTACCAAGAAGGGTCTTGCTGCAGACCTCCAGTGGCAGAGCGCAGACACACAACCCTGCAATGCCATAAACAGGCCTGTGGCTGGAGGTATGAAGCGAAGTGTCCTGGCACAGCACGATATGCGCATGTAGAAGTGGATATAGTTGTTTAGTATAATAAAGTGCTTGCATTTCTCTGAAGAAGACTAATATTACAAATTAACAAGTGTACGACTTCAGTACCAAAAGTACACTGCATATACATTTATCCAGCCATACTATCGAAAAGTGTGCTATCACAACTTAATACATATGCTATAATATTATGGTCACACAATAATACAGTTTAAAGCTTGCATTGTTAAGTTTGGTGATATAATATTTTATATATATTTTATATCTGCATGTGATGTCATTCCTGAGCCTGTGGCTGCTGTGGCTGCTTCAGCCACTGGGGGGTCTACCACTGGAGGTTGGCAGGCAGATTCTATTGGCTGTAACACCTCCTTCATATTCTCTCATTCTTTTATTATAATACACACTAATGCTGCAGCTCTGCACCTTGGCATGGGCACTACTGCCCACATAATTTGACACACAGAGACTAACCTGTTAGGTGAAGCCTCTTCCTTAAACTGCCCTATCAGGGCTTTCAGAGTGAGCCCCCAAATAAATGTTCTGATTTTTTTGCCCTGTCTTGAGTACAGTATACATGATTTGGATTATATTATAATCTTACATTCATGCAGAAAAATGTGTCTAAGCAGATTTAAATCAATTGCTTGTTTCATAGTACTTTGGAATGAAAAGCTGGTTAACCTGTACAGAAGACTAAAAATCTACAATAATTCTAAAGTAAGAACCTGCGTCTCTGCACACTTCCACTGTTGTGCCTTAATACCTCTACCATTAAAAAAGATTAGTCACAGCAGCGGAAACATCCTGTGGGCGTAAATCACTAAAACCATGATGAACTTCTAGGGGGAAGCTGATTAACTCCTGCCGAATTCCCCATGCTAGCGTGAACAAGTTGAGACAGAGTGGTCTTCTCACAATACACTTTTGGTTTCCATGTTTGTATTTTTTATTTTTACTAGAAGTACCAAATTGTGGGATATTTGAACATAGAATTACATAGAGTAGAATGCGGTGCAGATGGAAGCATACGTAATATTTTGCTCCACACGCTGACCTAGGCTGGCATGTACACTCGAAGGTAACGACAGAACTGTTGTGTGGATTTACTGGGAGCACCCCGTGGTTTTGGCACTGTTATGTTTATCAGTTTCTTGCTTGTGAAAATATAAGGTTCTATTTTTTTTACTGCACAGTAACTCTAGATATTTTATTACATTCTGCTTTATGTTACAATAAAATGAGAAATGACTCTATTCAATTTCTACTGGGGTAGGAGCTCCGCCAAGGTTGGTATAGGCATGAGAAAAGTCCAAGAAACACCCATAAACGTAATGGGAGGCTTTCTCTAAAGGTATATAGGAGTAAGTAAAAGTAACTTCAAGGTTGTCCAATCCCAGCCAAAGGTACCTGGCATCCCTAAGGAAGAGAAGGAAGGCAGGGTCCACCAATCTTACAGAGTTTAGTTTAACTTGGGGAATTGGAGCCAACTGGGAGTACTTACCACTCTGGTCCCACAGATGTATCCAAAACATTTGCAGCAGCTATAGAAAGTCTCTTTATTTTTATTTGTGTTAGAATAGATCTTGTTATTTATCTCCAAGTCACCAAGCGCTATGGACTAGCAGTTACACAAGCCACAGCACTAACCCGACTGTTCAGAACAAGTGGCCCGAAGCTCACCCAATCAAATACAAGCAACTTTAGTTTAACTCCCACTGCATTAACAAATGATTGACTAGCCGAGTAACAAATTCAGGTGCTCTGCCCAACTCCGCCTGCAATTCAAGTCAGGAGTGTGCCTTTAAGTTTTGCAACATTTGCTGTAACCTCGCTAAAGTCAGATGTATAATATATATACGTCTGGAGACAACCATAAGTGACCTTTACTTAAAACTGGGTTGGAACAATTAGATGATTCATTGAGTGCCACATTTCTAAACCAATCTGAAGCCTCATTAATGTGGAGTACAAAGTAGGGGGCGGGGATTTTGAACTGCAAAGAACGGTGATGTTCTTGTTTAAACTGGACCAACAGACAGCCAGCTTCTGTTTATGATGAACCATCTTCAGTCAAAGTCTCCTAAAAGACTCGTTTGAGAGTTAAGTCAGGCTCTGTGAGACTGCATCATCTGCAACCATTGTTTGAGTTTTGATGCAGTGGTCCCCGCTTGGCACGTGCCATTTGGGGCCAAGCACATACCCAGCTGATTGAAGGGAAAACTCTTTTATCCGAGTTACGTGGAAGGCATTAGTACACAAAGATTATACAGTAACAGCGTTAAAATATAATGTAAAAATATTAACAGTAATTTTTAAAATAAAATAACATTCAAAATGGTGTGACAATTGCACTTAAGTTTGTCCTATTGCCCTATGGTGCTTGGGAGCTTAGTATTATCTTCATGGGGAATCCCTTTGCCTTGCGCATATCAGACATTAATGCTGATTCTATAAGTCAATCTGTATTTCATATAGTACTTATTACATAAACTCACAAGGTGCTTTACAGAGTAACACATTATAACAATGCAATTACAATATAAATAGCAGTATTGACTAGCAGAATTTAACGATACACAAAGGTCACTCACTAAATAATTCATTAATTCAAACTTCCACCTAAACCAATCAAATAATTCAACCACAGTTCATTGTTAAGTTAACAATCTGCAAGTTAGTTACTCTAACCGCAGCAGAATTAGGTTAACATAACATTTTTGAGATTTTCAGTCCTGTTTTAAATGGTATCTGCTAAACAGGTTTGCTAATCCAAATGACTTAATGTTGAATGAACAAAATTTAGTTGTGTTGATTGCATATTCTCTTGCATTATGCAGTAAAATCCTGTCTATGAAGTAAACTTAAACAGCAGTTTAGCTTTTAGAAACTTTATCTCCATATATACATCCATCATCCTAGCCCACTTTTTAAGGGCAGGGTCAGAGGGCAGCTGCAGCACCTCCCAGCATTCATCGGATGCCATGCTGGAACAACACCCGCACGGGGCACCAGTCCATCTCAGGGTGAGCACACACTTTAGGGCCAATTTAACATCATTATCTCTCCTACGCTGCTTGTCTTTGGACTGTGGGAGGAAACCGGAGCACCCGGAGGAGAACCACATAAGCAAGAGGAGAACAAGCAAACTCGACGCAGGAAGCACCTGAGATATGGACCTCAGTTTCTTTACTGTGAAGCAGCAATGCTACCATATCACCTCCAATTGCCCCAAATCAAAAAGTAAAATTTCTGAGTAACAGATTACACCAAACAGTATAATAATCAGGATTTTATTTTTCAAAGGGCTTCGGTTGTAGAAAAAATGCAGAATGTTGGGGTGTTGAGGTGATATCATTTAAATGCACATTAATTTGCACAGCGGCAGAGAATTGTAACCACTCAGAAGCCTTATGAGAGCTGCTCTGTCCCATGTAAAATGTATGAGGAATGCTAGTTGTAACCTGTATTCAATCAATCAATCATTCAATCAATCAATCAATCAATCAACATTTATTTATATAGCACATATTCATACAAAAAAAATTAGGCTCAAAGTGCTTTACAAAATGAATAGAAAAATAGAAGACACAATAAAAGATAAACATAAGTCAGCATTAATTAACATAGAATAAGAGTAAGGTCCGATGGCCAGGGTGGACAGAAAAACAAAAAACTCTGTAGGGTTCCAGACCAAGAGACCGCCCAGTCCCTCTGGGCAATCTACCTAACATAAGTCAAACAGTCCTCTTTGTATTTAGGGTTTTCATAGAAGGACCTGATGATGATGGTCACGTAGACTTCTGGCTTTCAGTCCATCAATGTTGGTGCATCATGATGCCACCACAAAGAAACCGGAAAAAGAAACAGAAGAGAGAGTAGGGGTCAGTATGGATTTTGGAGCCACTGTGAATATTGTCACAAACATCTCGAACAGACTTGAGAGGGCCAACACGTACAACACCTTAATTGTAGTAATTAAATGTAATATTTGCAGCCTGTTTAAAAAATCATTTGGATAAAATGCAGCTTTGTGCCTTTGTAGAGTCATGAAGAACCTTTGGCTCATTGTTTTTAGTTTTCTAGGAATCCATCGCTCATGGAAGGTCAAACCTTCTTCGAAATTGAATAACATCAAGTTAACATTAGGAGCTTTTTATTTGACATTTTATCGGGAATTTTCCTTCTTCTCTCCCCCATAAAAAAGTTTAACAGAACGCTCCTGAAAGGATATACATGGCGATTGCCAGCTTACTGAGTCAAGGAGTAAGTTGGCATGAATGGTAACACAGCCACAGTTCCAAGGTGAAAGGGTGAAGGTACATTTTAATGGAGCCAATTATTTTTGGTTTTTTAGTTGTGTAAAATTCATTTAGAAGCATCATAGAATTTAGTTTTTACTTTGATTTTAAGAATGTTTCTGCTTATTAAGTGAAAAAGCAAGTCAATCACTTTAAAGGAGTATTCACTTTTTTTACCTCAGGAAATATTTGTAAGTGTGGTAAAATGAGTCCATTGTATTAACTGATTAATTTATTTCATTGTTTTAATTGATTTTTTTGTGCAACCTGTTTTAATTTAGACAGGTGTGAGGTGCGCACATGAAATTGTGTTTTGATTTAATTGTTTAATGAATATTTATGGTGAAGTGGCACAGTAATCGGCGGGCACCAACTTTGGGTTGAATGGAATTGAAGGGAGTGGGTTAGCACAGGAAAGAGCGAGTAGTTTTTGTAGCAGAAAGAGTGATTGCATGTGGGAGAGGTAACTGGACAGAGGACAGGAAGGGCAGCATTGGTAATGTGGACGACCAAGACATAGCAGGACCAAGGGCTGCATAGAGGTTCCAGGTTGTGGCTGTGATGGAGAAGCTGGCAGAAGGTGCAATGGACCAGGATGTGGCAGCATATGGGGACGAACAGGCTTCTAGGCAGCTGTGGCCACTGAATGTGATGTCAGTTTGGGTCTGTATGGTGGATTGGGATGCGGTGGGCTACGTCGTTGCAGACTCCTGATGATTTGGAATGAGAACGCAAAGAGTTTTACCTCTTTGGGATTTTAACTTGCTTATTCAGATTAGATTTATTTATTCAACACCAGCACACATTGGTTTGTTTTATGCCACTATTTTATTGGATTTATTTATAGAACAATCTGTTCATTTTCGGACCTGCACAGTTTTGCATACTTTTTGCGCTATTAATTCTCCTTCCTTTGACATTCTTTTGATTAAATGGTCTTTCTTGTTTGCTCACTTGCCCTGGTCCATCTCTTTTTATGACTCTCAATGTCCCAGAATTGAGGCTTATGCCAGTGCAAGTCCAAGGCATCACAGGAGGTAATAGGAATCCACACTTTCCAGCACAATTATTAAGTTATTTCATCCTTAGACCTTGTAGCACTTATAATGCTACTCATCGCTCTGTAATCAAACAGTGTGAATAGACTTGAAAAATCTCCACCTTCACAGTCACGTTCAGCAGTGTCAACGCATGTGTGGTGGTGCAGGTCTCAGGAGTTGTAGAGCAGTAACCATCAGACCGCCATGCTGCTCTGCTTCATTTTAAAGTTTACCTCTTCAGAAAAATTACAGAGAAATTTACCAAGCAATATTATTAAATAAACACAAATGTTCATTGAAAAGGAGACACTAAAGAGAATACATCAGCAAATGAATGAAGCTGCCCCTCTTTTAGTTTCCCCCCTTCCTCTGTGGGAGTCGGGCGCTCAGCTGTCACCCTCCGCATTCTCAGCTGTTGCGCCGCTGACGGGTACCGAATGTTCATTCTTCTTAATATTCCCTGCTTAACGGTTGCTGGCAGCCACTTGGTGGATCCGAGCTTAGAGCTGAGCGTCTTCATTTCGTTTCCATGCTCATTGAAAAAGTGCTTATCCGAGAAAGGCAGCTGTGGCTTACTGATTATTGTTACCATAACTATGGCTTCATTTCCAGCCAGTAGTAGTGGGTGTTTTAGTCTAATTTGAAAACTATCAATTTTCTAAACAATTACTGTTATTTGGGTTAAAAATAATATTTTGGACTTCTTTAATTATTTTGTTCTGTGTGGTCAGTCTGGTGGGAGTTTAATGAAAAACAGCCATTCTGACATCAGCTTGAAATCTGAGAAGGGCCTTTTAAATTCATTTGAATTCCAATTAAAGAATTGCCCCTTTAGTGTTTAACTGTTTACAAGTGTTTGTTTTGAAATAAAGTTGTTTTAGGCCATTAAGAACATAACCCGTCTACCGTTTTCTGTGCCCTCTTTCTGCCTTGTTAATTGAAACAAGTTTGTTTAAGATGCCAGTCCATTGCAAACCCCAGGGCAACATAGACCAGCATACCAATCTACCTAACCACACGTCTTTGTGCTGTTTAAGGAAGCGCAGGGAGGACATGAAGACGCTACACTGAATACAAGCAGCAGATAAGAACTGGGATGCTCTAATGAGATGTGTCATTCTGCCATGCTGCCCTTTAAAGGGCACGATCTGCCAAACTAAGGGCCTTCAGTCAGCCTTCTTTGACACTCTGGCCTAGAGCCTAAAGCTGATGTCACATTACGCATCTCCTAGTCGTGCAACTTCTATGTCAGACTTGCCAACAGCAGTTACTGATCTAATCACTGGACCATGTTCATTTAAATGACTGAAAATCGTAGGGCATGTCAAATTTAGAGGCCTGCCTTTCTACTTTTTGTGCTACCTGACAGAGCCTGTGTTGTATGAAGAGTTAACTGGTACAGCGTGATCAGCTGCAATCTTTGTCCTTTTTGTTCTCTTTTTTCCATTCTGTTGTATTATGTAAAACATGAGACATCACAAAGGCGAGATTCTCTTCCGTTTGTCAGGTCCAAAACACCCATGTTCCCTTTCCTCGACACTGCATTCTCTGCATTTTATGGTTAGATGACCATTCATTGGATGTCCGCTCTCATGCACACAGAGCCCCCCCACTACGATTAAAGGCAAACTTTGATTTTGTCAGACTGAGTCATGGACTAGTCAGAGTGAGTTGTGGGGAATGTCAGATTAGGTGACTGACTTCACTGGAGCAGGACAGTATGGTGAAGCACATCCGTGGTCCATGGCGGTGTATGATTTTAATAAAAACAGTATGGCTCAGGTTTGGGGGTGTGGGTGCATGCTGGTGGAAACTGTATGTGGCCGGGGGGCATCCAGAGACAAAATTGGCCGATAGCTTGTTCACATGTAAACGTCAGCAGCCCAGTCCTTTACAGTCCCGTTTAAGTCAAGCATGTGCACCGACAAAGAATGTAAGGCATCAGAGTAGGACAGACAGGAGGAAAAAGAAACACAAGAAAATGAGAGGAAATTCAGATGGAAAGTTTGGGGTGGGCAAGAAGGAAAAATCAGGACAGGTGGCCCCGCAGTAAGTGAGGGGAACGGCACACCATTGGGGGGCAATCAAAGGCTTCAAGGGCCATCCCAAGGACATGAGGGATCGTGATGGGACAACCAAACTGGGCTTTGGACATCCCTGCAGGATACCAGCTGAGTGGAAAGCCTAAAGATGGTTGGCCAGCATCTCCGTCTGCTGAGCAAACCAGTGGGTGAACAGAGAAGACGGGAATAAGAGTCGCACTGGAGGCTCAGAGAGAGACATACAGGCCGATTTTAGACTTCATTTTAACATTCTTCCATAAAGACACTTGTTTTTATGGATTATTTATTTAATGAAGACTTTCCCTCTTTGAATACGTTTGGACTTTATTTGACTGCCAGTAATAAATTTGCATCATCTTATTGTTTGCGTCCTCATCACAGTGGTCCATCCTCAGTACATGACCATCAATGTCCAGGAATTGGAAAATACCAAGGCTGCTCGTACCCAGGCAGCAAATTGTTGGCTTCTTACAAATTCTTTTCTTCTTGAATTCTGATGTAAATTTGTAAGATTTTTTTTAATTGATGAATATGTATAGGCCTGCGGTGGGCTGGTGCCCTGCCCGGGGTTTGTTTCCTGCCTTGCGCCCTGTGTTGGCTGGGATTGGCTCCAGCAGGCCCACGTGACCCTGTAGTTAGGATATAGCGGGTTGGATAATGGAAGGATGGATACGTATAGGCTTTTAGATGGACAGAGTCTCAGCTTTTTATAATAAGATTATTATACTCCTAGTGTCCATTAAGTTGCCGTACAGTTGAAGTGTGTATTTTTCAATAACGTCTCACAAATCTGAAATTTTGTAGTGTTACATTGAAAAACAGCTCTATTGTCGTATTGCTATATCCTTTATAACACGTGTCTAATTGATATTAATGATTAAAGATAGGAGTGAATAAGTGATGTCGAGTCAGAGTGAATCCTGGTAACATTAAGCACAAGGCAGGATGAAGCTCAGGAGAGGATGGCTCTTATAAAAATATCTCTAAGCCAAGCAGCAATTGACGCTGAAAATCTATGAGGAAGCCAAAGGCAAGGCAATGCCGCATGCTATCTATATTCAGTTGGTGGAGTATTTTGAGCCATGCCCAGCTCTGGCCAAGACACAGTGATTTCCATGGCTCCAATTCAGCAGTCAGACAAGCAGAGTGGGTGACTCGCAACAAAACTAAAAACAAGAGGCTTCCTGTTTCCGAACACATCTGCTGGAATGTAACTCAATGGGGTTCTTGTTTCTTTTTATTCAAGTGCCTGAACAACAGGACGGTTAGACAGTGCATGAAAGAGACAGAGACGAATAATCTTACAAGCAGTTCATAAAAGTGGATGGTCTGAAAAGAAACGAAAATAAAAGAACAGACCTCTGCATGGGGTGTAAAGCTAAATTTTTGAAAGCACCTAACCAAAGTAAACAGCAGGCTTGGCGAGGTGATGGTATATTTGGACCACAACAAAGGAAAAGGAATCAACCACATTTGTATGGGGCCTGAAAAATAGAAAAAGATACTTTATTAGATGCTTTTAAATCGACTCACGGTCAGGAATGATGTGCATAGACAAGAAAACAAACGGGCAGCCCAGCCAATGTGTGGGCAGAGCGCCCACAGAAGATCACAGGAAATGAGTCTTCCTCCGCAGCCCCTTGGACCTCGGTTTCTTTTAAACTCTAAGATGTCCAGTAGTTATGTGTTGTGTTACAGTTTTTTTTACAATTGATAACAAGCGTTTACCTATACTTAAGAGTTTTGATCAAGTCTCTTAACACAGCAACACAACTACATCACACAATTAGCCAAATAGGTCATTTTCTGCTCAGAGCCACATTTTGTTCATTAAACGCCAACTCTGCATTTCAAAATGCAAAAACTCAGAGACCAAGCAATGGCAGTCAAGCTGGTGCTTTCCACATTAGTTGTTCTCTTCAGTTCTGGTCTGAATTTCTTTCAGCTTTATTGCATTGTCAGCAATGACCATGCCTACAATAGCATTCTCTTGGAATTCACTAAGGAGCTTTCCTCTTCCCCCAGAGGGAGGAAGATGTTGCATCCTTTAGAGGAACAAAAATGCAACATACTGTATGTATTAGCAGTGGGACTGATGGCCTACAGTTACTGTATGACATTGCAACAGTAATGACAGAAGAAGCTCTTTTGAAATGCATTACTTAATTACCTGTTGACTTGATGAAAATTCTGGAGAATGGAAGTCATAGTTGCCTGTCTGAGATTAAACTGGACTCTTTCACTATCCTCTCTCAGTGATAGACCATGGTTTATCACAAGGTCTACAATGATGGCTCTTTTAAGTGCCACCACACATTCATACTCCTCTCCATCTACCTCTCCTTCTCCCTTGTCCCACTCCAACTAGTTCTAACCCATGTCCAGCTATTCCTTTTCCTTGTACAGACATTATTTTTTCTCTCTATGCTCCTCTATGTTCTTCTGTATGCACATTGAACAAAATTAGTCTAATAATCCCTTTTGTGTGTCCATATAATTGAAAGAACTTCAACACCTGGCTAAGTCTCCGACTGAGATTAGGATCAGTTGTGGTTGGTCTATTGTATATACTTAAATTAGCTATTTCTCAATGACCTGTTCATTCAAAAATGCTTATTGGCTCTTTCAATAGAGCTTTGAGATGCCGCTGTTGTTGCAGAAGTAGAGGTTTTATACTTCAGGTTGGCCCTTACAATTAACAGGATTGTGATTAGTGGATCTGCCTATTTGTGGGTTTGTCATTAAGAATTAAATTGAAATTATTTAGCGAGTTTTGTGACCTGTTGCAGAAAACCATAGAAAATGATGAAGCGCCACTACCTTCAATAACTGGACTGCAAATCCCATCAGCTCCAGGAGTACTACATCACTGGGCAGCTTCCATGGTTGCCATGAAAAAATGTTATTAGAAAAAGGGCCACCGTGGAACCATGGATGTGGTGCGTCAGACAGGAGTAAAAATGACAATGTGTACTTTCAATCTCAAGTGCTGATTTGGTCCTGCAGTAATGCCAGATTGGTCCTTACACCGCTGAGTGCTTTGTTTTGCTTTTGATGTCCTCCATCAACAACAGCAGAAGGGAAACAGGTGAATGAAAGACCAGGACACTAATTTTAAAAGCAATCCATAACAAGCCAGCAAATCACAATTGGATTACAATTCCACCCATTGGATTACAGTTTTCTCTGGATTTATGTTCTCGTCCTGTGCCTGCTTGTTTGTGTAACCTTGTCTGGGTTGGAAAACATCTTTGTCTGGGAGCATTCACAACTGTTGCAAATCTTCACATATATCAGCATCATGGTTGGACAAAACTTTACATAACTTTCAGGAGGCTGTTCACAGTGGAGTTCATTTCATAATTACACCACCATCATCTGCATCTGCGAAAACGAACTGTGTCATGCGTGTTTATTATGTTGTGCTTAGTGTTTTATCTTTTATATCTGTAATATTAATCATTTTTGTTGGTTACTACCATAAATATACACGTGCATTTATTATAGTAGGTAAAATTTAGTATAAAGTTACAGTTCACTGAAGAACTGCTCAACTAGATAGATAGATAGATACTTTATTAATCCCAAGGGGAAATTCACATAATCCAGCAGCAGCATACTGATACAAAAAACAATATTAAATTAAATAGTAATAAAAATGCAGGTAAAAACAGACAATATCATTGTATAATGTTAACGTTTACCTCCCTGGGTGGAATTGAAGAGTCGCATAGTGTGGGGGAGGAATGATCTCCTCAGTCTGTCAGTGGAGCAGGACAGTGACAAAAGTCTGCCGCTGAAGCTGCTACTCTTTCTGGAGATGATCCTGTTCAGTGGATGCAGTGGATTCTCCATGATTGACGGGAGCCTGCTCAGCGCCCCTCGCTCTGCCACAGATGTTAACCTGTCCAGCTCCGTGCCTACAATAGAGCCTGCCTTCCTCACCAGTTTGTCCAGGCGTTAGACATCCTTCTTCTTTATGCTGCCTCCCCAGCACACCACCGCGTAGAAGAGGGCACTCACCATAACTGTCTGGTAGAACATCTGCAGCATCTTATTGCAGATGTTGAAGGATGCCAGCCTTCTAAGGAAGTATAGTCGGCTCTGACCTTTCTTACACAGAGCATCAGTATTGGCAGTCCAGCCCAATTTATCATCCAGCTGCACTCCCAAGTATTTATAGGTCTGCACCCTCTGCACACAGTCACCTCTGATGATCACGGGGTCCATGAGGGGCCTGGGCCTCCTAAAATCCACCACCAGTTCCTTCGTCTTGCTGGTGTCCAGGTGTAAGTGGTTTGAGTTACACCATTTAACAAAGTCCTTCACAAGGCAAAATAATGGCAGAAATGAGATGAATGTGTTTTGTAAATGTTGATATGTGTAGAATTTTGCAAAAAAAGGTAATAAGCTCATCAATGTGCATCTGACTAGGTGAGCATTACTTAAGGCTTGGCCAAAAGAGCGACTGATTCAATATTTGAGTTTTGGGCCTTTGGCGGTTTTGTTCTCAGAATCCGGTTTAGCAAATCAGAAAAACTGCAACCTTACTGGGCTTTTTCTTTGTTTGCTTTTTAATTGTTTAACCTATTATTATTATTATTCACTCTTTCTCTCACTCTATACCAGGGGTGGCCAACTCCTATCCTGGACAGCCACAGTGGCTTCAGGTTGTCATTCTAACCATTTTCTTAATTAGTGACTCATTTTTGCTACTAATTAACTTAATTTAACTTATCTCCTATTTAACACTCAGACCCTTTAAATCAGAGCTGAGCAACATCTGTCCTGGAGGGCCGCAGTGGCTTCAGGTTTTTCTTCTAACCCAAATGCTTCATGAGATATGATTTATTACTGATGAAGCGCTTATTACTCATGTGACACTTTTCTGGTTCATTTTAGTTGTCTTGCTTGTTAAGATTTTGAACCCTTAATTGCGTTTTATTTTGGTATTAAACAGCTGCATTCATTGTTTTAACTGCTCCTTATTAGCAATAAGATGCAAATGACAAAGGAACCAGCAGTTCTACATCTAGCTTGTCTCCATCTCCAACAGAGTGTATTCATCATTCACTATTTGGTTTAATTAAAAAGTCAGAAGGAAGCTGCATAGAAAGTGAAGAACTGAAAATTACTTATCCATTTTAGGCTTCAAATCACTTGGATGTTATACAGTATGTATCATTAGAAAGAAAAAGAAAATCTTTGATTTAAGAATAAACTGATATGGTAGAGCTAAACACTAAGAAGCCATGAAACTAAATAAGAACTGTTATTGGTGAGGATAGGCTTCTAACTAAGCAACTGAGTTGGAACAAAAACCTGCAGCCACTGCGGCTGTCAAGGATCAGAGTTTGCCAGCCCTGCTCTGTACATCTGGAGTCAAAGGGGTAGCAATGGTGAAGGGAAGCTCCCCTTAATTATAATGTCTGACGTCTGATTTAACATTAAAGTGATCAGAATTGATCTCAGCCTGAACTCGGGTCCACTGGTGACCAGCAAGAAGATTAATGCTTCGAGAATGCGTTGAGGTTGTGCATGGTTGCTAAAAATTGTTCACACAGTAAAACTTTGGCCATTTCCCAAAAAAGATAAACAAATATTGTAGGTCATCCAGTTCTGATCAGAATTTTCTTTTGCTAAATGTAGAGACGGTTTACCGCAAAGCAAGACTTCCCAAAAATGAGCCTGATGTCTTATTAATATCTTCAGCTGGGGAAAAACAAATAAATAGTTTTCAGATGTAGCCAGAAATTTAGAAATTTTTGCAACTTTGGGAAAACTCTATAAATTTTTAAAAAGTATTTGAATAGTTTGTTGAAGTCAGCAGTTCTGGAAATGTTCCTGATTACTCAGCTCTTTAGGTGTGTGAAGCAATTTGTTGTTTTCCTGGAGGGGTGCAAAAAATTAAATACACCATAGCCTCATTTGGTGAAAATGATCTCCAGCACATTGTACATCTGAAAGCGAACTGTGCCCAGGTCTCTGCATGTGGAAAACACTTCATCAGCAGATGCCACTGCTATCGCAGCTGAAATGACGTAGGCAAAAGATGTTAAAAAAAAAACTGGGAACAAAGCAGAAAAGATGGAGTGCCCGTCTATCGTAGAATACACTCACTCACTAGCACTATCACATTTATATATGGATTTTGGAAATATTCAAAGATATATTAAAGTTTAAAGATTCAAATTGAATTGAAAATGTTAATGAAATAAAATGCACCCTTTAGCATAGTGTATGCATTTCACTAGACAGATACTTTGTAGATAAAGGGACAATATGATAGATAGAGATAGATAGATAGATAGATAGATAGAGACACAATATAAATACATAGATAAATAGATAGATGCACTATATAGATAGATAATGGCACTATATAAATAGATAGATAGGTAAAGGTACTATATACAGTGGGTACGGAAAGTATTCAGACCCCCTCCAATTTTTCACTCTTTGTTATATTGCAGCCATTTGCTAAAATCATTTAAATAAATTTTTTCCTCATTAATGTACATACAGCACCCCATATTGACAGACAAAAAAAGAATTTTTGAAATTGTTGCAGATTTATTAAAAAAGAAAAACTGAAATATCACATGGTCCTAAGTATTCAGACCCTTTGCTGTGACACTCATATATTTAACTCAGGTGCTTTCCATTTCTTCTGATCATCCTTGAGATCACCTTCATTTGAGTCCAGCTGTGTTTGATTATACTGATTGGACTTGATTAGGAAAGCCACACACCTGTCTATATAAGACCTTACAGCTCACAATGCATGTCAGAGCAAATGAGAATCATGAGGTCAAAGGAACTGCCTGAAGAGCTCAGAGACAGAATTGTGGCAAGGCACAGATCTGGCCAAGGTTACAAAAAAATTTCTGCTGCATTTAAGGTTCCCAAGAGCACAGTGGCCTCCATATTCCATATAAATGGAAGACGTTTGGGATGACCAGAACCCTTCCTAGAGCTGGCCGTCCGGCCAAGCTGAGCTACCAGGGGAGAAGAGCCTTGGTGAGAGAGGTAAAGAAGAACCCAAAGATCACTTTGGCTGAGTTCCAGAGATGCAGTCAGGAGATGGGAGAAAGTTGTAAAAAGTCAACTATCACTGCAGCCCTCATCCAGGCAGGGCTTTATGGCAGAGTGGCCTGTCGGAAGCCTCTCCTCAGTGCAAGACACATGACAGCCCGCATGGAGTTTGCTAAAAGACACCTGAAGGACTCTGAGATGGTGAGAAATAAGATTCTCTGGTCTGATGAGACCAAGATAGAACTTTTTGGCCTTAATTCTAAGCGGTATTAGGCACTGCTCATCACTTGTCCAATACAGTCCCCACAGTGAAGCATGGCGGTGGCAGCATCATGCTGTGGGGGTGTTTTTTAGCTGCAGGGACAGGACGACAGGTTGCAATCGAGGGAAAGATGAATGTAGCCAAGTACAGGGATATCCTGGACAAAAAACCTTCTCCAGAGTGCTAAGGACCTCAGACTGGGCCGAAGGTTTACCTTCCAACAAGACAATGACCCTAAGCACACAGCTAAAATAACGAAGGAGTGGCTTCACAACAACTCTGTGACTGTTCTTGAATGGCCCAGCCAGAGCCCTGACTTAAACCCAAATGAGCATCTCTGGAGAGACCTTAAAATGGCTGTCCACCAACGTTTACCATCCAACCTGACAGAACTGGAGAGGATCTGCAAGGAGGAATGGCAGAGGATCCCCAAATCCAGATGTGAAAAACTTGTTGCATCTTTCCCAAGAAGACTCATGGCTGTATTAGCTCAAAAGGGTGCTTCTACTAAATACTGAGCAAAGGGTCTGAATACTTAGGACCATGGGATATTTCAGTTTTTCTTTTTTAATAAATCTGCAACAATTTCAAAAATTCTTTTTGTCTGTCAATATGGGGTGCTGTGTGTACATTAATGAGGGAAAAAATTAATTTAAATGATTTTAGCAAATGGCTGCAATATAACAAAGAGTGAAAAATTGAAGGGGGTCTGAATACTTTCCGTACCCACTCTAAATAGATAGAGAGATAAAGGCACTATATAAATAGATAGATAGGTAAAGGTACTATATAAATAGATACACTATATAATAGATAGATAGATAGTAAAGGCACTATATAAATACATAGATAAATAGATAGAGGCACTTTATAAATAGATAAATAGATACATAGATAAAGGCACTATGTAAATACATTGATAAATAGATAGAGGCACTATATAAATAGATAAAGGCACTATATAGACAGACAGATAGACAGACTATTCACCTCAGTGTGGGATGGACATACAATTAAGAATCCATTAGGTCCTAACTGGCCCCGCATGTGTTGATTAACACTAAATAACTCAATTCAAGTCAGCAGACCACTCTGATATTGCCATATAAAGTACCACCTCATACTGTCGTGACTGTGAGTGACGATGACTGTTTCATCGTGTGCAGTGGCAGTGCTGAGTGGCAGGATGTGCCCCACTTGCAGTGCTCACAGGGTCTCAGTCCCGGAGTCCTCGTATGGCTCTTGCCCTAAAGGGTCTGCTCCTGAGGACCTTTGCAGTGTAGACTTTTTTGCATTCACAGCTCGCCACTGGCAGTTAGCACAGTGCAGATGACTGGACTGGGATGGATTGTGGTCTGATTCCACAATAAAACAGTAATGATTGATTGATACGAATCTGTAGCTGTTTGTACTAAAAAGAATGGCTACAAGTAAGAATAGTCTTTTTTTTTCTAAAATATGATTTCAGGACAGCATGAGAGTCTATCAATGGTGTTTCTACATCAGAGGTTCAAAAAAATCTGTTTATCGTTTCTAGCCATGAAGTGTTTCATTTATCTTTACAGTCTTGCATCTTTGCATTAGGCTACTCTGTTTTCTAAGTACTTTGCATAGTGTTATGTGTATTGTGCAAAATAACATTTTAAATAAATAAAACAAGCAAAGCACTTAAACATTGCTGTTCCTTCATACGCCTTGCTTTAGAAATATAAACGCACACACGCTGGCTAGTTCCAGACCTCTCAGAAACCCTGCCTCCTTTCCTGTGATAACACTTTCATGTCTAAATGGCATCAGCCCTGCAAATTGCCAGGTTGGCCTGGTACCGTAGATGTGAATGAGTGAGTCCAGCAAATTTCTTAGATTGTTAACCCAAGAATTGACCAAGTTGCATATGTGTTTTTTGTAATATTTGTGAATAAAATGGAGCATCAAAAGACTAGACAGCCATGAAATGAAATACTTTTCAGGTGCAAGCAGATTCAAATTCAGCAAACATACAAATGTGAAAATTTGAAAATGTCAGTGTTTTCATCTAATGAGATATTCTTAAGACAGACATGCCATCTTGAAGAGTTGTATTATTGTGAGTTTCGACCCAGGCGTCTGGCCCAGCTCTCCTTTTTTCGGTTTGACTACTAGGGGTTTGTGTCTTTTACTAATACAAGACTTGGGTATAATGTTCTGCACATGTCGCAGTTCTGTTCTCTTTAGTTAGTATGCCCTTGCTAATAAATTAGCGACTACTTTATGTAAACTTCACTGCCCGAGCTTGTATTGAGTTGGTCGGTGAGCTCATTTCTGCAGGTCTTTGCCGAAAGCCAACTGGATAAAGATCAATAAGCGTGTAAATGGACCTTTTGGTTAACCAGAGTCCTTGTTTAGTCCATATATTTGAGGTTACGGTTTTACATTTTGTATATTTCAGTCATGTTTGTCCATTTTTCCTTCACAAACTTTAAGCTGTAACTGACAACCCTGTAAACAGAAGAACGCTGAGATCTTAAATGTGGTCTTTAGACCAGTGGTTCTCGACCTGTGGTACATCTGAGCGAACGCAGAAAGAGGGAGAAAAAAAAACAACTTCATTTTTAGCATCTTTATCTATTTATGGACTTGGTTTAGAAATAAAAAAAATACCCAATTCATGCTTGGTTTGAGGGTATTAAACTAGCGCCATACATGGCTGCAATAAATAGTCGCATTGACCCTCTGATTGTAATGAAAATGTCTTCAGTTGTGCGTTGCATCCATTTTATAGCCAACCTATCCAGCTCGGGATCAGTGGGAGCAGGAGCCTTTCTGGGCTGCACTAGGACCACTGGGTGGGGCGGGCGCTACTCCACACGAATCACTGCTCCATATGTTCATTCCAAAAGTGTTTCAAAGTGTCCACATTACCCGGACATCAGTGTGTAAGTGCAAATTGAGGAGATGCACAGTTTGTCAACTGGCCAGAGTACAAGAATTAATCAGTGGGCTGATAGTGTTGTTTCCATGTATGTTAATCAGTTTCTACTTTGTTTTCTGTGTGTTTTCATTCTGGATTTAGTCATTTGTAAAATCCGTACTTTATCCATGAACTTCCCACAGCGATCTGCGCCTTTACTCTGTGAACAGCGCTGTAAAAAAATAAACTGCATTGAATTTGTGGCACCACTGAAACAGCATACTTCATTGCTGACAACAAGTCATTTGCGTCATTTGAAATCAAATGATTGTTCATTAGTATAAGAATTTAAACAGAGCTGATTCTTGGATGGGACGGCACGGTGGCACAGTGGGTAATCGCTGCTACCTCGCAGTTAGGAGACCCGGGTTCACTTCTCGCTTCCTCCCTGCATGGAGTTTACATATTCTCCCTGTGTCTGCGTGGGTTTCCTCCGGGTACTCCGGTTTCCTTCCAAAGACATGCAGGTTAGGCGCATTGGCGATCCTAAATTGTCCCTAGTTTGTGCTTGGTGTGTGTGTGTGTGTGTGTGCACCCTGCCTGGGATTTGTTCCCTGTTTCGTGCCCTGTGTTGGCTGGGATTGGCTCCAGCAGACCCCTGTGACCGTAGTTAGGATGATGGATGGATGATTCTTGGATTTTTGCTGCCCTAGGCGAAGTTGTAAATGGAGGCAGGCCTGGGGACAGCAAAGTATTTAGGACCTCAAATTCACGATCTGAGAATGTCGAGTTATAGCAAAGTCCAAAAAAAACGCTCTTTGCCATTTCAGAAATTTAAACCGGAAACAGGCTGTATTTAGCAGTGTAAATTTATTGCTTTTTAATGTTTCACTAAAGAAACCAGAAACAAACACTTGCTAAAACTATAGTGAGGGTGCTATAGTTATCTATTTAAACCACCAGCTAAATGTGTGCTTTTTGATGATGGTATTATTCTATAAATATACTTTCTTTTTTTAACTAAGACATTACCATAACATATACATGTCATTTAAATTAATAAAGAAAACTGAAAACAGCATAATGACAGCATTCAGTGAAATTGAGAATATAATGAGTATCTTTAAATAGGAATCTTTACCCACAATTCTTATTTTCCATATGCTTGTGTATGCAAATAATGCAATCTATCTAGCCCAAAAAAATGTATAACTGCTTTAGCATGCCCAGAGCAAATCTAACAAATGTGGTGAGTAACAGAGGACGATATTTTTAAAGTACGTCAATATGGGAGACGATCTTAGTTTGGGTCAAATCAGCTTTTAGCAAGTCATTCAAGACCTACAGTCCTGTTGCCATCTTGATCGTTTAGTTTTATTTCACCATCTTTTCTGTGCGACAGTTTGAGGGTTATTATTATTGACATCATCATCATCATTGTTGTTGTTGTTCGTGTTTTTGTTGGACTGTGTAGGTCGTCAGACGTTAAGACCAAACATTGCTAGTAGGCGAAAATAATATCAAACAATATAATTGGGCCTTCACTGTGAGTCTGAGCATTCGTAGGTCGGTATTGTTTAAATGAAATGTCGCATCACCTAGGGCCATTTCTGGGCAATAGATTGTGCTGAGCACAGTGCAGACAGTGCAGGCGCTGCTGAGGTGCACACCATAAACCTTTTTCTTTGTGTTCCAGTCCAGTCCATTTTTTATAACAAAATAAAGGTAGGAATCTCTACATGAGGATACGGTAATGCGTCCTGAACACTAGCGGATGTCCTAGACGTTTGCCTAGACTGCCTATGCCAAGAGAGTGTGCCAAAAGCACAAGCAACACATCTTTGGACGGCACAAGATTGCGTGCAATGCCATCTGATTACTGCCATCCAGCTCAGTGGCCAGTTCTCAGCTAAGTAACTGCACAGTCAGGTCAACTACGTGCGGCAAGTAGAAAACAACAGAGTAAAGGCTGTTTTAGAGGAATTCTGAAGTAATACTAATCCTATATGGGCAACTAATACAACGAAAAAGACATTTTATTCCACATGCTGATGCCAGTAGAACATTTTATTCCACATGCTGATGCCAGTAGACAAAGATTGTCTGACAAACCTGATTTCAAAAAGTGTGTATTGTCGAAGGCGCAGGATAGTGTTGGTGGTCAGATGGTGTAAGGAGCGTTTTCCTGGTGCCCAGTAATCTATTAAAATCAGATAAGCATCCTTTGAATAGCACAGTGCATCAACTTGTTGTTCTGGCCCCAGTCCACCTTTTTTTTCCAATGTATAATTTCAGCAGACTAGTAGATCATTCTGTCTCAAACTGGTTCCATGAACATGTTTTCAGTCTACTCCACTGTCCTGCACATTCCCCACATTTCAAACCAAGAGGACACTTTTGAGACAAGATGGAACAGGAGGTTCACATTATGAACGTGTGGCAGAAAAATCAGGAAGAATTGTGCGGTGCTCTTGAAGGGGCCAAAACCAAGGAAGGTTAGAATCCATGCCTTGAACATTTCGGGCTTCTCAGGAGGCACTATAGGTACTGAATTGGTGAGACGGATATATTTGCCAATTGGTATATGTCTTATTAGACATGCTAGCTGCGCTACCTGTCTAAGACGGTTTGAAATCTAAATAATCGACGTAGATTTCGGCGTTAATGTTTGACCATCTATTGGAAAGTATTTTTTAATGCAGGTCGTTAAAGAAGGCGTTGCTTTTGTCATTCCAGCAGGCAAACAAAAATTTGCAGTAATGAACAACAAAACATTAGCACTGCTTTTACAAATCCCGTACCAAATGGCATATAACAGAGACATAGCAACTAGACAGGCACACAGACACTTGTCCTCTTATGAAAGTGGATACTGATTGGGTTGATTTCATTTTATTATTATAATTATCACTGTGCTGTCTCAATAAGAGTCTGCTTCATTTAGAATGCAATGTTTTTATGTTTAATTAAAGGCTTCAAATTTTTACTTTGTAACTAGATCATTTCATGTGATATCGCTGACCTGTATTGGGAATGTCCCATCAGCAAGGATCACATGAATATTTCATTCTAAGTGTTCAGGCCTTTTATTCTGAGGTGGTAGAAACCAACATTAAACAATGACTGAGTGTAGTACTTCAGGCTAGAGCCTTGTCCAAAAATACAAGCACAAACTTTGCAGATTATACTGCACTCGTGTTTTTATTACACTTTCATACGCATTGGCTAGGGTCCAAGATAAGAAGACTGTGAGAAAACTGAGCTGCACGTTAAGATGAGCCTTTGGTGTGAAACCCTGCATAACATACCTGCTTTGGTGAACGGAGATAAAGAATAAAATTCAAAGAAATGGAACAGGCAAGTAAGAGAGAGAGAGCGAGCAGGTGAGAAAACGCAAGAGCCTCAGAATGTTAAGAAACAATTGTTTCTTCTACTGCTGGGACTGTTCACAAAACTCTTAATGGGTATTCAAGCTCTCCCAGCTATTAATATGGCTCACCCACGTGCCTGCTTCTTAAGCCAGTACTACCAGAAACGGTCCCTCATCTCCTCTTTGATTTTTCTTTCTCTCTCTTTAATGATGCTGGCCCCTCTTTCTCCCCCTTTCTCTCTCTTTAATGATGCTGGCCCCTCTTCCTCCCCCAATGATGTGTCACAAGAGCTCACCTTCAGCTGGAAACTCAAAGTCCTTCTCATTCAACAGGGCTGAACTTTTTCTCCTACAGGAAGACAAGAATATAACTCCCTCTAGTGGCTCCTGGTGCCCTTATAACCCTGAGCCTTTGCTTACCCTAAAGGCCTTGTCACATTAGGTGACTTTTCCATCGATGTTCATTTGGTGTCGTCTTCATGTAGGAGGCAGTCGGTGACGCTCAACCAGGAAGGCTGATCATGCAATGTGACGGAGCTAGTGACTCATTCCACCTACCCTAGCTAGGCTCTGTGTGCCTATGAGAGCTGACAACCATTGAATGTTCATCTGGAAGTACAATGCATCCATCCAATGTAGTGATGAGGAATGGGGGTGTTAAAAACTTTGCATCTGATGTTTTGTGTTTTATGTACCATAACAAAATGAAGAAAAGTGAAAGGGGCAGAGATTGCATCTGAACTTGCATTAGTCCTTTGTACAGCACCAACTCCGTCAGGCAGCCCGCTACTGATTGTCACAAAAATGGGCGGAAAGTCGGCATGTAATTGGTAAATGGGATGCAGCCAGCGATTTCAGTTGTGTAAATTGACAAGGCCTGGTGAGGAGATCCGCAAATGTGGTCAGCAAGTCTGACGTGCCCAACGTCTAAAGGTCACATAACGTTACTTTGGTTTAAAAGGTTCAGTGTCAGGGTCTCATTAGTTATTGTTCTGGTTTGTTTTATTTTTCAGTTGTCATTGTTTTTCCTGTTATTATTCATGGAAAACTGCTCTGAAAATATTCTGATTCATTTTGCCTCATATTTCAAACTTCTGCTGTTGTTATTTTGGTTGATATACATTTTTCTTAGTTTTGTGATGTCATTGAAGCCCCATATTGTTAACGTTTTTTTCTTGGCAGATGTCACAATTGTGCATTATTTTCATGGGTGATGCCATGGCATTGATGGCAACAATGGCCTTTGCCATGTTTTTGGGCTTATTGGTCATGGAATGCATGACGTTAGCTCACCACCACTATTAAAGATGGTGTTCTGCACAAACTCATATCCACACTTTAGATCAACAAAAAGAAATAAGGCAGAGCAACTCAAGAATATTACAAATACAGCATAATATCAATTTGGTTAGAAATTCTGAATTGTGTTTTGGCTTTAGCATTAGGCTCTTGTGATCAACGTGTTCCAGACATGTGGCTACATAATGTCTACTCTGTGGGCTTAACCTAAAGACACAACTCTTTATCTCTACTGCTTTAAACAGTCGTAAGTCCATTTGGATAAAAAACTTAACAGCTGTGCTGCCTCACAGTATATATAAATTAGGGGAAAGCCCCCCTGGCGCCTTTGGCGCCCAACCCCCAGTTGCGGCCAGAAGATTAGTAAAATCTGTCAATGTACAAAAGAAAAATGGTTACTTATTGGAGTCAAAATCACGAAATTCTATAAATATATAAAAGAAAAATTAATTATGTAACAGAGTAAAAATCATGAAATGAGAATAAAATATTTACTCTCTTACCGATTGTAGTATTTCCGTTAAACTGAGGTCCACTATGCTTAATGCATGACTTTCTTGATATAGTATTTAGTAATTTAAAAACAAAATAACAATCTGAAAATCTAACAACATCACATTAAAGTTCGATAAATTCTGAAAAGAATGAAACCGAATATATATATATATATATATATATATATATATATATATATATATATATATATATAGGTTTTAAAATAAGCTGATTTAAAGTGTGACAAAAAACGTGACATAAAATCGTTGCACTTTTAGGTTTAGGATTTTCTATATATATATATATATATATATATATATATATATATATATATATATATATATATATATATATATATATATATATATATATATATATACTGTGGTGGGTTGGCACCCTGCCCAGGATTGTTCCCTGCCTTGTGCCCTGTGTTGGCTGGGATTGGCTCCAGCAGACCCCTGTGACCCTGCGTTCGGATTCAGCGGTTGGATAATGGATGGATGGATATATATATATATATATATATATATATATATATATATATATATATAGAGAGAGAGAGAGAGAGAGAGAGAGAGAGAGAGAGAGAGAGAGAGAGAGAGAGAGAGAGAGAGAGAGAGAGAGAGAGAGAGAGAGAGAGAGAGAGAGGATAAATATATAAATCAAATTTAATATTGTTATTATTATTAGAGGATCAAACAGTCAGTTAGTAGTGCCCAATGCACAAAACAAAAATCAACGTTCTTAAATGAAAGGTGTAAATCAAAAGCCATACGTTTTACAAGATTTGTAAGTAATCGCTCAAAGAATCCTAATCTCAGACAACCAGAGAGCACACACCAACCTGTTTATTCGGTCACACCAGTGGTCACACATTCTCAGGAATTCTGAGAGTGATTGTCATACCAGCAGGCAATCATTAGAAAATGACGGCACCCATAGTAAACAAAATAGCATCGTGGGATAACACAAACTAAATTTCAGTTTCTAGGAAACATCTTAAATAGAAAAAACAATGTTGACAATAGGTTCCTCAGCTTAACTCATTTAGGGCAGATGTCGACTACTGTCAAAAGGTGGGGTTGACAGTGGTAATCAACTGTAAATGGTGACAAACCCCACCGTTATGTTTTAGTTGGACTCTGCTAGAAGGACATGTTAGCTTCATTGGTTTCAATGACTTCCTGTGCTCGTGTGAGTAGCAAGGAGCAAACAAAGGCAAAAATGGCATCTCCATCTGACAAGAGATCAATGTGAATGTGTAAAGCAAAATTCTCCATGGACGACATTTTGCATATTATCACTGAATTGGACAAGTGAACGAAAATGAATGTAAGGTACCAGCAATTAGCTGATCGGTCCCCAGCTGATTGCAGTGCTGAAAAGGTTCGTATTGCTGACACACCTACGGTGACAATCGCTTGGGTAGTCCGCCACTTACAATGACAAGCGGTACAAACCAGACTGCGATGCACTGCAACTGCCATGCAAGACAGCCTGGCAGCCAGCCTACCACCCATTCCTGGTGAACTGGCGGCCATGAACTGCGGCCACGGCAGGCTGCAAGAGATGTTTTATGTTGATTTCTGTGTGAAACAGTTGTTTTCTGTGCTTTTCCTAAAACTGTTTTTTGGAAAAAATATTCAGCCTTCAAAGAGTTAAAAAACCCAGAATAGACGCTTACTTTGTGGTTCTCAACCTTTTTGGCATCAGGACCCAGTTTAACTGTTGTTGGGGGGTTGCCATGGTAAAACAAGCATGATTTGAGAAGAAGTATAATATCAAAGAGCTAATGACAAATAATATCCTGAATTAATAAAAATAATCACATAAATTAATAAGAAGATATGATTATTGCATTTATTATTGTATGAATAGCACACAGATACAGCAGGGGATTAATTGTGAGCCAGTTAGCTGCAGAAATTACATTTTCTTATTTACACTTGTGACCCAGCGACGGTGACAGTCACAGCCCAAAGTTTGAGAGACCAGTGGAAATTAAGGGGGTGTGCATTCAGGACCGAAGCCAGGAAGCACTTCTTGGTGCAAGGAGTTGTGGGACTCTGGAGCAAACTCCTGAGACATGCAGTTAATACAGAAGCAGTGACAACTTTTAAGAAGGACCTGGATGAGATACTGGGACATCTTAGCTATTAGCTAAACAAATGAGTCTGATGGACTGAATGGTCTCCTCACATTTGTCAAATTCTTTGTTCTTATAACAACATACATCCTTACTCCTCTTTCTTTCTCTTTACTTTCTCGTATACAAAGTATAGGGAAAGTATTGTAATCGTCCAAAAATTTGATGTTGAGCTTTTGATGAATCTCGACATTTTAGACCTCCCTGACTGTCATGAAGTACAGGAAATGTAATGGAATCCTCCAAAAATTCCATATCGCGATTTTGATGTATCTCAAAGTTTTAGACCTCCCTGAGTCCAAAAATACCATTTTTGGAATTACTGTATATCTGTGTGTCTGTCTGTGTGTATGTAAACATGATAACTTGAGTACGCTTTCACTTGGGTCAACCAAATTTTGCATACAAGTGTTAGGTACAAAACGTAGATTTCTATCAACTGTTGAGATATTTCTGCTAAATGGAAGTGGTACTTTACCTTTTATTCATACAGATGCAGAGTCCGATTTATTTAGCTTTACTTTTATAATAATTGTTTAATATATTACTTGTTGTTGATGGTTCCTTAATGTACATAATATAAAAATATAATCATTGTCTTGTGGTTTACTCCTCAAATATCTGTCCCTATATCTCCATATACTAGAAAGTCTAGAGGAGACCACTCCCCATTTTTTTGTTTTGCTTTGGTTCTTCTTAGGTCGTTTGCCTGTCCTATGCCACCTTTTCATACCTGCTAACCTCTCAAAGTTGTAACAGCACAAAATAAAAACACTTCACACCAGTACATTTTTTCTTGTAGTTTACCACAGAGGAGCTCCCCAGAAGTATCCAGCTGTTGCTTCTTCTTGTAGAAGCACACAAATCAAAGTTAAGTACCTTGTACACACTGACAAATTCTCTTGCAGTTCATTCTGGCTACAAATATAATGTTTGGAAATGTGTTTATTTTATGTCATCAACACATCACAACCTGCATGTCCGCATGGCCGTTCTCTTCATAAACTCAGAGCATATGTTTGGACCTTCTGCTCACAACTTTCAGAGCTCAGCCTTTTAATTATAGAAATGCTGACCCGGCCATTTCATAGCACCCTGCTAACCCAACCACACCCTGTGCACTGTGAGCGAGGTGGAGGGAACAAGTCGGGGGGTGTCAGTAATAAATAAAATGAAAGGTACTCATTAATAGAAGACTTAATCCACGTGATGGCTCTCTCTCCGGAGAGGAAGATTTACTTGACACCCTATCGATTCTGGCGGCTCCAGGTTGATTAGTTGAGGTGGGAGGCTGTTCCGCAGAAAACTAAGGTAGATTTGATAGTATAGGAAATATTTTCCTTCGGTAACGGGAGAAGTCAAATGTGGAATCACAACCAAGATGAAGTATAATACTAGAGCAGGAATCTGAAGTATTCCAAAGCCAGGCACATGGGAAAGTAAAAGGTGTCCAAAGATAAAAGCAACGTTGAGAGATGTCAACTGGCAGGACCCCCTTGTAATTCCAGATGAGAGCCTCCTTGGCACCCTGATGAAGTTTTCAAGGTGACCAGTGCACAATCGGCTCAACGGTGAGCCATAAAACTACAAATGACAGATCCTTAAGAGAAAACAGTGGACAGGAAGGCGTCCAGTTGGGAAGAGTGAGCCAACTTTGTTTTTGTTTCACTTTAAAACAACGTCTGCAATGTGGGAGCGTAGGCCTTTCCCAGCCTTCATCTGTTTATGATGCAGAGGAGTTTTTGGCGGCAGTGACGGGGATTTTCCACACGCTGAAGTCCTTTCAAACAGTGCCTCTTTATCTTTATTTATGCCTGTCTCCTTATTCACTTCCTCTTAATGCTAAATAGAACAACAGGCCTTGCCTAAAAACAGCCAGTATCTGTGCTTATTAAGAAACTATTAGAAGCCATTGCATAAAAGAAGATGTAAATCTGTGAAACTGATTAATGAGGTTCTCTGGTGTACTCCCATCTTCAAAACATGTCACTGTCTGGCTAATTGGTGACTGGAACCTGGAACCGTGCGGATGAGCCTTGAGACTGGCACCCTCTCCAGTTCTGGTTCTCTCTTGCACCCGGTGATGCCAAGACAGGGTCTGCTGTCCTGTTATCCTCATACGTTGATTAGATAATGGGTTGATGAATGATAGACTCTCTCTAGCCCATTCTGATTCATGTGATATAGAAGTGCATTAGTCAATTTGTGTAGACATCATGTCAATAAATATGGTGGCAAGACTGTTGGACTCTCCTTAACATGATTACACAGATTATGATTATGAGTCTCAACGGTGCTTAAGGAGAGGCTAATCATCAAAGTCCAAGAGACGGGGGCTCAAGATGCGGCAGGCAGAAGGGGTTACAATAGCAAGTGTTGTTGCAAAGACGCCTTTCATCGTGTGCTATTGTAGTGAATGTACCGTGGCTGGCGTGCACCTTAAACTGAAACTGTAAATATCGATAAACATTTACCAAAGAGGTTTTTTAAAGTTACAGAATATACCTTAAGAATCTATTTTAATATGATTAGCAGGTAATCCTATACCTGTGGACTTGAACACTTAAGCACTTTGAGCTGCATTTTTTTGTATGAAAATGTGCTATATAAATAAATGTTGTTGTTGAACAGGCAGGTTTATGGTGACAAACTACTTATCTTTGAATGAATTACATTTACTTCTATGGCACATTTTCATAAATGGCATGGAGCTCAAAGTAGTTTACAAGATGTCCAAAGGAAAAGGTACAATTAAAGAAAAACAAATTAGATTAGTTAAGAATAATAATGGGCGGCACGGTAGTGCAGTGGTAGCGCTGCTGCCTCGCAGTTAGGAGACCTCGGTTCACTTCCCAGGCCCTCCCTGCGTGGAGTTTGCATGTTCTCCCCGTGTCTGCCTGGGTTTCCTCCCACAGTCCAAAGACATGCAGGTCAGGTGCATTGGCGATTCTAAATTGTCCCGTGTGTGTGCTTGGTGTGTGTGTCCTGCGGTGGGTTGGCACCCTGCCCGGGATTGGTTCCTGCCTTGCGCCCTGTGTTGGCTGGGATTGGCTCCAGCAGACCCCCGTGACCCAGTCTTCGGATTCAATGGGTTGGAAAATGGATGGATGGAAGAATAATAATGAATAAATAACGTCCAAAGTCTCTGAAGATGCATCCAATGATAAGGTCAACAGAGAACAGAAAAAATAAATAAAACTCCATTTAAGCTGGAGAAAAAAAAACACACAAAATCTACAGGGGTTCCAAGGCCACCCAGCCCTCCCTGAGCATTCAACCTAACATAAATGTGCTTCAGTTGCTCCTCATTGTCTTCATCCCAGAGGACTTGATGCAGCGGGTCTCATGAGCAGTTGGAGTCTTCACTTTCATTTCATTCAGACATCACCGGCAGCTGCACAGTGACAGACTGGCCATCTAGATCTGCGAAGAGGATTACTTATGGTCTGCTTTATGTGTTGTATTTACCACATTTTTTTTAACACCATTAGGACTTACCTGGAACAGGGTCTCTCTGAGTTGCCTTTCTCAAGATTTCTTCCAATTTTTGTTTTAATTACAAGCGTTTTTTTGTTTTTTTTAATTCTTGTCTTCTTAGGGTGCCAAGGCTGGGCAAAAAACATGGCCTGTTAAAGCCCATTGCGGCACTCCCTGTGTGACTTTGCAGGAAATAAATAGTTTTTGCCTCGATCGGTTGGTGGTGGTGTTGTTTTTCAGAAAAGCAAGAAAAGAAGGCAGGGAATAATAGAGATTAATGAAGATTGTAGATCCATGAAGAATATGATCATTCTATGCATGTACTGTACATTCTATTAAGAACAGAACTAAAATGTAGCAACAAAAAACCTAAATTAAAAAGTGCTTTTTTAGGAGTTTTTTTTGAAATGATCTACAGTGTTCTATTGGAAAGCATTCCAGATTTTTGGAACACCACATCTTTTATGCTTAGGTCTTGTAACAATAAGCAGACCACCATTAGAAGATCTAAAATTACGACTGAGAATGTAGGGGCAAAAATACGAGGTGAGACACAAAAATAACCGGACTGGGCTTGAAGATTTCCTGGTGAACGTTCTGGAGGTCGGACAAACGTGAATCATAGGACTATATCCGCTCCTACACGCCCTCTCAAACCGCCGACCGGCTCGGTATATCCTGTGAATAGCCCAGTCAGTATTTGCACAACAATCACTACACGAGTTGCAGCTATAATGTCAGCTGAAAAAAATGAACAGCGAATCAACATCAAATTTCTTGCAAAAGTGAACAAAACGGCCACAGAAACTTATGAAATGATAAAAACAGTGTGAGGTGATAACAGTTTATCTTACACACAAGTTTTTGAGTGGCACAAACATTTCAAGGAAGGACAAGAAAATGTGGAAGACGTTCAACGCCCAGGTTGCCCATGCTCATCTCGGACGGATGAAAATATCAAAACGGTGACTCGGATTGTTCGAAATGATCGTACTGCTTGACTGACAAAGACATTCCTGTCCTCGATCATCCTCCCTATTCACCCAATTTAGCTCCCTGTGATTTTTACTTGCCCCTGAAAATCAAAAGTGACCTGAAGGGAACACATTTTACTTCAATGGATGAAGTGCAGACAGAAACGGCAAGCCTGTTGAAGAGCCTCAAGCAAGATGACTCCCAGCACTATTTCAATCAATGGAAGATACGTTTGGAGTGGTGTAGAGATCAGGAGGGGGAGTATAGAGAAGGTGACAATGTTTAGAATGCTGTAATTCATCAATAAATTTATATTTTTTTCCAATTTGGTTATTTTTGTGTCTTGCCTCGTATAGGAAAGAATGACATTTTTTTAAGGCTTTATATACAATTAATAGTATTTTAAAATCAAGTCTAAATAACACAAGTAACCAATGTAACGACGCTAAAGCTGGTCAGATGTGCTCAGATTTTCATTTCCTAGATTTGTGCCACTGCTTTCTGAACTAACCACAGTTGATTGACATCTTTCTTAGGTAAATCCTGCTAGGAGTACATTACAGTAATCTAGTTGACTAAAAACTGAAGTGTGAAATAATTTGTCAGCATCTTGCAATGTTATGAGAGGTCTAACTTTTGCAGAAGAATGCAGTCCTATAATTTGGTTTAGATGAGAAGTCTATTATTACACCTAAATTCTTTACATTTGCCTTGCTTTTTAATGATAAGGGATATCCTGTTTGTTTCTAAGACCTTCACTATTTCCATTTTTACCAACCAATAAGATTTTTCAGATTCAGAAACACAAGTAACACATTGGATCAGAGAGCCCAGCACGTCAAGGTTATCAGATGCTATGGATTAAGTAAAGGTGCGTGTCATCTGCATTTTGCTTAAAGTGAAATGCATATTAGATGTGCAAGCTGTACCAGCAGCCTCAGAATTTACCTCAAATAAAGACTGGGATGTCCTTTTTGACAGGCAGTTTGTAAGAAGTAGCTAAGATGTTGGGTAATTCAGTGCCTAAGCTCTGTGGTCTGCAGAAAGAGTAGAGCTAATGTCTGTGTCGGTCAGTGTACTTCCACAATGTGTGTGGATTTGGTCTCCATATTATAAGAAAAAGATAACCACACTGGAGCAAGTTCAGAGAAAAGCAATCTGATGAATTCTAGGCCTGAAAGATTTTACTTTAGCTAAAGCTAAAAGAGGCTTAAGAAAGAACAGGATTAAACTGTTTAAAATATGTAGGGAAAATGGCAGCTTTAACATCGGCTCTTTAAAGAGAGCACAGGGGTACAGGTGAATGCTGGGCAAGAATACGTTTAACAAAAATTTTAAATAAGTAGAATGCGCAATTCATGGTCTTTAATGCATCAGTTTTCTGAGCCTACTATTACTCTAAATTGACAGCAAGAAGCCAGCAACCTATGAAGTGCAGGAAACAACCCTTGACCAGATACCAGCCCATTGCAGGGCACACTCATGTAGAAGCCCACAAAGAGGCCGTTTAGAGTCAGCAATCAACCTAACAATTACATCTTCAGGATATGGGAGGGTGGTGGAGTATTAGAGAAGACCCACTTCGACACAGGGGAGGAGTGCACAGTCCGCCAGCACAGTGGCTGGGCCAGATTTGAAGCCAGTGGGCCACCCATGCAAGTCTACCTGTATGCTTCCTATATAATGACTTATTGATTGATCTATTGTTGTTTACTAAATATATATTCATCAATATGAAGACGGATCTGCGGTGGGCTGGCTCCCTGTCCGGGGTTTGTTTTCTTCCTGGCGCCCTGTGTTGGCTGGGAGTAGCTCCAGCAGAACCCCGTGACCCTGTAGTTAGGCTATAGTGGGTTGGATGATTGATTGAATAGATGGATGAAGACCTGTAAATTTAAATCTTGATTTACCAGTCGATCTTCTGTACTTCCCTACCCTCATCGATGGTCATGAGCTTTGGGTAACCGAATGAACTTTTGGGATGACCGAAAGAATGAGACTGAGGGTACAAACGTCCGAAAAGAGCTTCCTTCACAGGGTTCTTGACTCTCTCCTTTAGAGATAGAGTGAGTAACGCAGACATCCAGGCAAGACTCGGAGTAGAGCCGCAGACCCTCCGCATCAAGAGCAGCCAACTGAGGTGGTTCAGGTATCTTATACAGATGCTTACCTGTTGAGGTTTTACGTTTTACGAGCACAACTAGCTGGGAGGAGAACCCAAGGAAGACCCAGGAGGGCTTATATCTCCAAGATGGCCTGGGAACCCCTTGGGATCCCATAGTATGAGTTGGCAAGTGTGGCTGGGAAAGGAACGTATGGGCCTCACTGCTAAGACTGTTGGCCCCGCGTTTGGATAAGCAGAGGAATATGAATGAATGAATGAATGAATGAAGATCAGTAATACTGTACTACTTTAAAGAGGAAACAGAGGCAGCATGTTGTTAAAATAATCCTACAGTTCTAGAACAAGATAAGGCTTAAACAATTGCAAGTCATTTTTCCTCAAACAGCTACACACACAACCATCTCAAATCTATAATTTGAATCCTTTATTTTAAGAGGGCAAATTCAAAGAAACAGTCAGCAATGGGTTTGGGGGGGATATCATTCACTGTCAGCATATTGCTCCTGTCACTAAAAGAAGTAGATTTCTTTGTTGGTTAGGAGGTGCTGTACCTTCTCACATCGTAAGTCCATAGAGTCAGATACTTAGATGGAAAAGGAGGGAAAGAGTAAGAAGTGGAAAGAAAGAAAATGGAGTGCTGCTTTTTACTCAGTAGGTGAGGCAACCACACAGATACACAATAATTTTAGTACATTATATTTCCCTTTTGTTCATCCCTCCCTTTACGTTTATTAATTTAATAAATCAAACATTTCTGTATATTTTGGCATTTGCTCTGGGTAGGAGTGCCAATACAATAGCTGCCACTTTTAGCTATCTTTAACACATTGTACACGGTGTGGTGTAATGGTTAAGACTTTGGACTTCAGGCGCAAATCCCACTACTGACACTGTGTGACCACCAGCTGGTCACTTCACCTGCCTGTGTTCCAATTGGAGAAACAAAAGAAATGTAGGCAGTTGTAACTCATATATTGGAAGTTGTCTTGGATAAAGAAATCAGCCAAACAAGTACATTAAAAGATGTGATTCTGACCTTTATGACATCTTCTTTATCTGCAATTAAGTTTCCTGATTAACTTTCTTTCTGGCTATATTTAGGTTATTTAACTATAAACTTTAATTTTAGAACCCATGGGTTCTCAGAAACAAGCAAAAAAGAAGCAGATTTGTTTTTTACACTTACTGTATGAAACTTATGCCAAGCCCAGAAAGGTTACACTGCTTGATCAATATAAGATCTAAGAGAAACTGCAGGACGCTAGCGACCCCCTTCAGCATCATGTGACTGAACGAAGGCTGTCTGCACAAACTGTAATTATGAAAGCTGTGAGGACATGTTAGAGGCTGCGTTTTCTTTGGCGTACAGTGTCTTCTCCAAGAGTCAGAGAGAAGTTGCTGAGTATCAGCTTTTAGCAAACTCTGAATGACGTAACAGGCAAGGAACAGCTTAAAGCAATAAACGCAGGTTTAATGCCGAGTTCACATGCTGTGGGGCACATGGGAAAAGCAAACTTCCCAGTGGGAAATTCCGTGTTAATGCCCTTTGAAGTGGTAGCCCCAAGTGGGACAATTAGAAGAAAGCAATGCTACCCAACTTAGTCAAGTTGTGAGGTAGAGTTAACTGTTCAGTTCTTTCAATAATATAAAATAAAAACATGACTACCCGATCAGGCAGAAATGCTGTTTTTGTGGTCACACTGTATTTGCAGTAATGTGATGCAAACTTAATGTGTTTAGTTAGCTTTTTACTTTCGCAAATTAAATTTCAGCTAGTCCTTAATTGTTTATTCAGTGGGTCAAGTAGCCAATCAGCACTGACCTCGTGGTTCTCCCAAAATGCCAAGCTTTATTGTGTAACTAGAATAAGTAGGTTTGGCGAGACATCTCAACTCTGAAGATTCCTACAGCACACAAACTCAGAAGAATCCGTGTATTATGACGCTCTCGGGGTACTAGGGTTAATTTGCATACCATTTTTGCATTCATTTTGACTTTTTGTTTTTATTCGGTTCATTTTGCTTTATGTTTAGGTGTTAATAGCATTACATCAGGACAGGTCAGTTTGGGGCACTTGCACTGGCACAGCACGTTGCTACATTCACCACACGACAAAATAGCTTGGGTTCCTGGTGGGCAACCCCTCCAGGCAGACACACGGTCCAGTACCACCCTCTGGAAATGACCATCTATCTGCCGCAGCCAGATGTTATGGGGGTGTCCCCTTGGCCTGGTCAGCCACTTGGCTCCCCAACAATGAGGATCTTACGAGCCGGATCACCCTCAGGGAATCGCGCCACATGGCTGTAGTGCCGTAACTGATGCTCCCTCACAATGCAGGTAATGTGCCTCATTCGGGACTCCATGAGCAACCGCTCATTCAACACAAAGTCAAACCAATGGTACCCAAGGATTCTCTGAAGAGACACAGTACCAAAGGAGTCCAGTCTTTGTCTCAGGTCACTGGATAGCGTCCACGTCTCGCAACCATATAGCAAGACAGGAAGCACCAGGACTCTAAAGACTTGGACCTTGGACTTGGAGAGCCACAGACCACTTACCAGCGACCACAAGACCCATCTCAGTCTGTCTACTGACTGCATAGGAAGAGTCACCAGAGACATGAATGTACTGTGTGTAAACCTCTTGACTCGGCTGACATTCTCACCACGGACAGACGCACTGCTGATGGATGTGCCCAAGAGGTCATTAAAGGCCTCACATCCTAAAACATTTAAAAATGTTTTCTTATATTGAGTCCATCCTGAGCTCATCTGTAACTGTCTGCTTTGGTGGTGTCTCTTCAGTCTAAGGCCAATCTGCAGCACATCATCACAACCTGGGGAAAGATCGTGGACTGTCACTTGCCTGTCGTTCAAGTCCTGTATGAGTCCAGCGTAAGGAAAAGGGCCTCAAAGATCATTGCTGATCCAGCTTACCCAGAACATCACATATTCTGAAGAATTACCTCCAGCAAATGCCTTCGTGCAGTGAAAACTAAAACACGTCACCTTAACAGTTTTTTTCCACATGCAGGTATTCTGACAAATCAAGTCTGAGCTTCTTCTCAGTTTCTATGTATACCTGCACACTGGACTGCCTGGACATTTTAATCCTCTTTTATCTTTTTATTTTTTGTATTTCTCTTGTGTGCCACATCAACAAAGTGAATCCTGATCTGATTCTGATTCTGAATGTGACAATCAGATATCCATACATCTGAATGTTATTTTTGTTGGCAGTGCCAATCGAAGCTCATTTGGAGACTTAGACAGGGTTGATGGACATCAGCCCTCGTTGTCCATAGCAGGTAGTAGGTATTATTAAACATTGATAAGTCCAGAGAACACACATCTTCAGCATAGCATGCACCTCTTGGTGTACGGCATGTGCGCACTTTTACTTTCATAAACAGCCCCCAGTGCGTAACAGAGCCCACTCGTCATCATTATAGTTTGATGACTGTGTGGGTAGGGGGCTCCCTTCAGATGACGCCACTCTGGGCAGCCACCTATTGTTTGTCCCCTAATGGATTGACTGGCTCTGCTGTTAGGTAGGAAATACACCACTCATTTAAGCAATTTTATTGGCTTCAATTACAAAGGCTGCCACCTTTTGGGTAATCAATGGGTAATCTTTAAAAAGAAACAAAGACATCTGTTGCCTATGCGTGATATTTGGGCAAGGGAGCTCTTCTACGTCTTTAAATTAACATCACTAATTCAGGGAAGACAAGGCACTCTTTCTGCTGTCATTCACTTTGAAAATGTACTGCAAAACCACAAAGGTATTTCCAGTACTTTTGGAGACACGTCTCACCTAGCAGGGCAAGGCAAGACTGCGAGACAAGTCTGTGGGTAGGGGAGTAAGGAAGACGTGAGAAAAGTCTGCTGCATGGCTCAAGTAATAAAAGAAACAAAAGGAGACATTCTACCTTGTCAGTGCAATCAGCAAACTGCACCGTTAAGCTTCAGTTTTGTTGCACAGGAGAACATGAGATCATCGAAGGACCAAAAGCACACTCTCATCAGACGTCTGGCCCAGAGTTGTTTGCACATGTGTAACGTGCTCTTTGCTGAGAGATGCAGAAACTTGTCTATAATTAAATCCCAATTGAAACTGAAACAAGTGCATCACTGTCTGTCTGAAGTGCTGCCAGCTCAGTGCATATCAAGTACGAGGAGCCATGGCCGATACAATCTCGATTTCACGTGTTCTGAGCACACTGTGGGACTGCGTAAACTCGGCCATCGGTGCACTTGATGGTCCTCCATGTCAGCCTCCTGCTATAAAGTTTTCTTAATGCTGGCTTTAAATCCGGCCTTGTTTTAACTCCAAGTCCACAATCCAGAAATGTGCTGTAGCGAGAAGTGACAAGAGAAGTGTAACATTCAGGTGTTCTATTCATTAGTTTGACTTGACTTTTTTTCGTGTTCATTTTATAATTTTAACCACAGCATAATAAAAGCATTTAGTGTAGTGTTTAGCACTGAAAGTCCACAGCTCAACACCACTGCCTGTGTTACATCTGAATATTCCACCCTCTGTTTCTGTGGTTGTGTGTTTTGTTTTTTATCGAGTACTTTGATTCCCCTTCCACTTCCACGACTGACCGCCACATTGTACTCAGCAATGCTGGGATAGGCGTTGAGATCCATGACCCTGAGCGAGTGTGAGAATGTATGAATGTGAGCTCTTCACATGGTCTCCAAGTGAAATAAATTACAAAGTCGCACATATCAGAGTTGCAGGCCCACTTCAGAATTTGGCACCAAGAGACCAGGACACTATTTAGCAGCCATGTTTTACTTATGCGATGGACTGACGCCTTGTCCAGGGGATTGCTATGCCTTGAGTCCTGTGCTTGCTGGGATAGGCTCAAGCTCCCTGCAGCCCTGCTCAGGATTTAGCAGGCTTCGAAAATGGTGTGGGATGATATCTGACCAATGCGGAAAACGTTATTTTCAAAAACTACAATGCATTAAAGCTGATTAGGAATCGAAAACAAATAAGCATACTCCTCCAGAACATATGAATAAATATGTAAGGGGACAGCATGAATATAGGAAATGTTGATAGGGGCATCAGATTTGACCCCCAGGCTTTACATACCGTACAGTTAATCTGCCAGCAGAGGGATATTCAGTGAAGCATTCAGGTAAGTTCTTGGTTCTATTAAACTTTTGCTGTTTGATCTTTGGCTCTGTCACCTTTTGTATTTGTCTCTGGTCTTTGTCTCAGTCTATACTGTCTAATATTTCCAGTAAAATTTAAATATCTTTCGATGTGTGGATAAATACAAGCTAAATCTCTGTGTGAATATAACACAAAATCATATACAGTATATGTTTCTGTAACTGTTTGAAGAATAAATCACAGAGATGTACTGATCACTGATTATTTCTGGGCACAGTGCGCCATATCTCTGACTCTGACTTTGGCTTGTCTGCAGTGTCTTCCAGTGGGATATTGAATTATTTCCAAGTCTCTGTGACTGGACAATAAAGCCATTTAATCCAGCAGCCCACATTATCTGTCTAGCCAGCGTATGTAGCAGAGTTCTATTGGAGAGAGCCTGATGTGAACAAGATGTCCCCTTGCATGTAGAAGTCCAATTATTCGAGGTTCACCATTGAATCAACTCACTAAGATGGCTCTCTTATCACACTCTGCATGGAATGTGGATCTAAGTTCACGTTCAAGGAGCACAATGAACTGTCAGAAGGCCGGTCCTAATTTCTGTCATGCAGCTCTTGTGGCTGTTCTCTCTAGAGCTTTCTTTCTCAATCTTCTCATGAAAATCCACATAGAAGAGCCGCATGTTCACTCCATCCATTCATCCATCCGTCTATCCATCCATGTGTGATTCTCAACTAGCCCGGTCACAGTTGCACTATATAATAAACAGTTTGGCTTTGCCTGCTCTACCTGGAATCCGTCAGTTCATCCTTCACTCCTTCATTGTCATTCTTGTCTGCTGTTTGTACTGTGACATGTCAGATTAGTGGAGGTCCTTGCCATCAAGTTATTTTGCAGTTGCGCCTTTAAGTTCTCTCTGGTGTCTATCACTACTCAATTTGCTGATATGATACTTTATGCTTTACTCAGGTGTGATAGTTGATGTCATATTATTATCTGATTTGGTTTATAAAGTGATTTGTGATGGTGCCAACTGCTAATGACGCTGCATATGTGAGGAACAGAAGGCAAGAGCTAAACATGTTGCATTTTGGTCAGACATGGAAGTAAGGATTTCATTGTATTTTGTACAATTAACTTGAACATGGAACTGGGCAGCATCATTTCCTCTTACTTTTCAAATTTTAATAATACCTTTCAGATTCTAATAATACTTTACCTGTTGACATTTAATGGTTTTATTTGAGAAAGTGCAGATAAAGGGCACAGTGACGCACAGATTCATAATTCTGGGTTTTTGCTCTTCTTCTTTCCTCTGGGTTTTTTCCTACATCCCAAATATGCGTGTGATAATTTGTGGACTTCTGCATGAATATGTCTGGCCATGGACAGGTGTCTGATTAGTTAGTCAAGATCTGAGCATAGCTCCTATTGTTTCAGCATCCTTTTCTATTTATTTCCGGTTTAAACATTTTAAATCATTACTACATTTATAATTTCTTGTTGAGTATTCTTGCCAATGATATTACCAACCTTTCCCTTCTGTGTTTTTGTTGCTGTGACATAATGCCATTTCAAGGTGTTGTGACATCGTAGCAGCCATTTTGTTTAACACTAGAATTACCAGAGCCTACGAAAAAACTTGTAGATCTGGCCCACCTTAAATCTGTTCGCACCTCTCTGCCAACATCTTTTGTCCTGTAAATGTGCCAATAAAGACAAGCAGCAAGCAGCCTGCTATTCCATCCCCTCACCATCGCAGAATGTTTACTAAGTTCTCCCAGCTCATGCCTTGATTGATTATGTGGGAGTGAAGTGCTGGAGTTTTAGAGTGGAAATAATAGATCGTTATTTGGAAGACGTGCATTTCATGTGTGTTCTGTTTTTACAGTTATCTATGTAAACACATTGTTAAAACAGAAACGTTTTTCATATTTTAGTAGTAAATGACAAAATGTTGGCATAAACTATATAATGTATAAAGCCTGAGGTCCAAAGATCAAATAAACACTTTCACAAAGGGTTCAAGGAAAAGACAACAGCTTCCATATTTGGAATTATTCATTTTATGACCTGTATAGTACATTTCGGAAAACATTGTGGCACTGATGCAACATTATTCATATTCATTCGCATGACATCTTGCAGTTGTAATCAGTGACCGTGTGTTTTTTTATTTTTTCCTCGATCTTGCCAGTCTCCATGTTGCTGTATTTTGTTTCTTTTGTATTCCAGGACATGCAGAGGAAAGAATAGTACAGAGAGATTAGTTCAGCGCTATATGCAACAGGTACACACGTCGTAAATGTAGGAAGGACAGTCCTTGTGTGTGTGTGAACTGTTAGCATTTGAATTTGATGATTGCATATAGCACTAAACTGACCTCTCTGTACTGCTCTTTCCTCTGCTCGATAGCACTTGGAGAGTGCATATCTTCAACTGTGTGAATCGGGAAACAAGAAACGACAGATGCTACGTAATCAGATGATGGTTGTCTCCCTATGTAGCGAGACTTAACTTCTTGGGAAAGAATATTAATTTGGAAAATATGTGGCATGTCACACTTTTTAAAAAAATGCGCATGCTCTTCTGCGATGATGTGAACGTGGGTCTTAAACAGAGTTAAAGATTACATGCATTACACAAATGCAGAAAAGAACACTGATAGTGTGGGGAGCAGTATTCCTTATTTAACATGTCAAAATAAACATTTAAAACCTCCTAAAAACTTTTTAGTCAGTTTTGTGTTTTGCAGTTGCAAAATCACCTGCAAATAGAATTTTAGAATCAATTTCACAACACTGTTTACATATCAAAATTTACTTGATTTGCTCATCCTAACTCTGATCACCTGGGTCCAGGTTCCTGCCCTGGCTCGGCTGTCTGCTGCCCTATTTCATCTGGGAATATCAGCTTTTTCCCCACAGTCCACATACTGTACATGCTGTTAAAAGTAAACCCTGTGTGCTTCTGAGTGTATCTATGAAAGACGGAGAGGGTAGTTTGATGGTTCCTTTCTTGCACCTGATACAATTTGACTATGAAATTCCCAAAAATGTTTCAAAGAATGGATGGGAGTACAGACTGTCCTTAGAAGATGCTTTTCTTCCCTTTCCCCTTTCTGTATCCTCCAAGTTACTGTTCATGTTAGCACACAGCTGTGATGGCTGGAGGGTCAAAGCACATTCAGTCTGATAACTGTTTCATCTTTCTTTATTACAGTGTATTGACAGAGATCCATATCCACTGCCCAAGCCACCATCACCAGAGGGCTACTATGAAGAGGCTCAACCATATGACATGGCGGCTAATGGTAAATTATGCTCTGGAGTCTTTCCTTTGTCTTGACAGAGGGTGCAGATTTAATGCTTAGACTGAATTCCTCATTGTTTTTTTGAGAAAAATTGTCATAATACTTATCAAATGTAATGCTAATTTATGTTATGGTGATTTGGTTTCTCTCAGTTTTGATGTACTAAGTTTTACATGCTTTAATGTTTACTGATGTGTTGTGAGAGCAGCAGTCTACATGGGGCTCACAGTGTACATAGCTGCACTGCACAATGTCACTTATGGCAGTCTGAGTCTACAGTGGTGACTACTGGAAAACAGATGGATGACGTAAAACACAAATGATCTGGGGCCTCATGCATAACACTATGTGTAAAATTCACCCTAAAACACTAAAATGCACTAAAACATGGTGTACGGACAAAAGCAGAAATGTGCGTATGCACAAAAAAATCCAGATGCGTAAATCTTTGCGTTTGCCAACTTCCACGTTCTTCCACTCCATAAATCCTGGTCATCGTGAAAAGTAATGCACGTGCAAGCACCTGCTGCCACTACCCAAACTCCTCCCAAAATTACGCCTCTTTGAATATGTAAATCAATATAAATAGCCCTTAAGCTCAACGTTCTGTGAAAAGGCAATGGCAAAAGCACAGGGAAAATAGAAGAATTTCAGCGAATACCAAGTGAAGGCAAGGAAAAACTTACTATTTGTTGGTTTAAGCAGTGATATAAACAAGGAAGTTGATCGAGAGTGTCGGAGAAACTTGAAAGCTCAAGTTCACAAAGTCGTACAGTGCCCGAAATAAAAAAGATGTCAGATATTAAAGTCGCCGTGAAAAGGCGAGTCGTAGCCCACCGTCTGATCATATGAAAGCTTATTAGGGTACAGAGAAAAGAAAAAAAATAGGGACACTGAGAAAAAAGCTCGAAATGTCAACTTTAATCTCAAACTTTCCACTTTAATCAGGTACTTTATTTTGTCATAAACTTTATTTTTAAATCATTTAATTTACTTGCTTCTCAAATCCCATCGTAACTATAGTAGCACATTGGATGCTTTGTTTTGTATGTGCTTCTATCTGCTCTATGTGTATGAATCACTATGTGCTTCTTAAATGACTGGACACAGAATCCATGACATTCATGATATTACAGCTCTCTGAATAATTAAAATACTGAGATGTATACTTGGTATCATTTTCATGATGATAGGAGTTAAAGCATGTTATTAAACATGGGAACACGGTGGCGCAGTGATAGTGACAAGCTGGCACCCTGTCCAGAAATTGTTCCTGCATCCCGCAAGATGCCTGCTGCGTCGTGCGAGACCTTCGATGAAATAATTTATTGCAGCAGTACTGTCTCTTTCAAATGAACTAACCCCAAATTCCTGTCCTTCCTTTTCTTTCTCCAAGTAACCAATCTCCACACAATCAACTCTGTAATAGATGTTAAGCCATCTGTAAGCTTAGAATGCAGATTCTTCAAAACTTTTAAGAAACAATGAAATATTTTCATAGTACATGTTTAATTGATCCATCCATCTATCCATCCAGTGTCACGCCAGCCCCAGCAAGAATACAGCGCGTGGCAGGAACAATCTGTGAACGGAGCACCAGATCGTCTCTAGCGCTGCGCCACTGTGTCCTCACATGTTTAATTATTAACAATATAGATTATTTAAATGATGTTAACATTTTATCTGTATAATGTAATAAACATATTTTTCTGCATTTCATCTTACAAATGATATCGTCATCATATGTAAATACGCGCTTTATAAAGTGGATCAGGTTTTGCGATATTATAACTGTACTGCAGGTTTACAGTGAGGTGATTGTACTAATAAGTACAAACAGTTCTACAAGGAGCACTTGATGGACTGATTGAGTGTGTTTATAGTTCTTGGGATTAAACTTTCTGAACCGCGATGTCCGTACAGGAAAGGCTCTGAAGCGTTTGCCGTTTGAGAGCAGTTCAATAGACAGCATGGCTGAGGCACCATGTGCTTGATGCTGTATACCGATAATTCTCTTTCCGATCAGATTGCACACCCAGATACACTGGGATAAATAGTCTGAATAGTGCATTGAGAGGAACAACAATAAAGCAGCTATGGTAATAGTTTGGCCATTCTGTGGACCATTATATTGTTACAGGTTAATTACAATCAGATGCCTTAAACTAATAAACAGTATGCAGTTAGTTTCAGTGTATATGATAAGGCCGCGTCAGTGATGTACTGTAGATCTAAAAAAGAAAGGGAAACCACACTGGAAGAAAAGCACTGCTTTGACACTGGGTGCCACCAGTTTGCAAAACCGAGCGGAGAACTTGTGTATGCCATGCATTGAGCTAGGATGAAAATGTGCGTGGCTTTACGCCAAATTTTGGTTTTATACATCGCAATTTGAGTGTGGAAACGGGAGTACGCATCATTTTTGTGCGTACGCACCATTTATACATGAGGCCCCTGGAGTTTATATTTTAAATTTATAGTTTTTTGCATGGACATGGTATTGCAATTGTTAGTACTGGTGCCTCATGGTCCACAGTTCTGGGTGAGAATCTCAGCTCTTCTACCATCTAGATATATAGATCGAACTTTATTTGTCCTTAGAGGGAAATTTGGCATTTTTACAGAATCTCTTTAAATAAATAAATACATAAATAGGTAGATAAATACATATACAGTATATGCACACACACACCAGAATGACTATAAAGGAAGACAAGTCCCCGTCACCATGAGGCATTATGCAGGTGTATTGCTGTTGGTATGAAGGAGCCCCATTAGTGTTTCTTGACACACTTTTGCTGAGTAATTAGTTGGCTGAACGTCCTCAGTGTTAGTGTGTTAGAGAGAGGATGTGCAGCTTTGTTCATAATGACACTCGGTTTTCTTTTACTTCTGTCCTTCACTACAGCCTTCAGGGGGTTCAGAGTGTGTCCCATAACTATAGCTTATTGATTCAGTGGGCCTCTTTTGAAGTGATGTTACCAGCCCAGTACACCACAGCATAGAAAATCACACTGCCAATCACAGAGTCACAGAAGATGCGAAGGATGTCACTTACTACATTAAAATAATGCAGTCTACCAAGGAAAAAGAGCCTGCTCTGCCCATAGTTCCTGTATGTGCTGAGACCAGTCCAACCTGTCATTAATGTGGACCCCCAAGTATTTACAGAATACACCTCTACATTCACTCATTGAATAGTGACCGGGCAGAGAGACTCTTTGGTGTAGCAAAAGTCAATAGCCAGTTTCTTGGTTTTGGTATTATTAAAGTGCAGACTCTTTGCATCAAGAATTAAAGTTCTCCACCTGACTCCTCTCCTCTGTCTCGTCCACTTTATTAATACACCCATAAGTGCAGAATTCCCTGAGAATTTCTGCAAGTGACATGACCTGGTGTTATATTTCTAGTCTGAGGTACCACAATGTTGGTCAGCACAGACCTTAAGAACTCAAGAACTGACTCCATCTGGTCCCGGCGGGCAATCCTGTGCGTAGTTTCCTCGGTTGTTTCCTTACTTGATCTTCAGTTATGGACAGTCCACACTAATCATTAGAGGTGGACTTGTCACTGGCCATTCCAGATGACGTGGTAGAAGTTGTTGATGTAGTAGGGATGATGTGGAGAGACAGGTCATTGGAAAAAGGTGGCACTGAGAGGGTACATCTATTAAAAAATTGGTTGTTAGCTTTGTCTACATCCCCTTCTAGCACCTGAGCCCTGGATTGCTTGAATCCCATAATTATAACCAGTCCATTCCAGACATCCTTCATGTTTTTCTGAGTGAATTAGTTTTCTATTTTAGCTTTGTAAGCTTCCTTTCCTTCACTCATCTTTTTCTTTAACACTCGCTGTATGCCGTTCAGAGCCTCTTTGTCACCAGATTTGAATGCTCTCTTTTTCTCGTTTAAAAGACCTTAATAATCCAGGGCCTGTTGTTGGACAAACAACACACTGTCTGTGTGGGTACCACTGTGTTGACACAGAAATTAATATAGTCTGTGGTGTAGAAACAGAGTCCCTCAGTGCTCATGTGGAAGCAGTCATTCAGAGCCATTTTAGGCTCCAGGCTCCACTTTCTCACCACTCTGGTAACCGGTTTGTATCTGGGAATAATACGAATCAGGCTGTGGTCAGATTTGCCTAAAGGTACCAGCAGATTACACTTAAGCACATTTGTAACATATGAATACAGCAGGCCCAGCTTGTTATTTACTTGAGTAGAACTGGTCGCAAACTGATAGAAATCTGTTGTAGTTATTTCCAAAGGCACATGGTTGAAGTCACCACATAGTATAGCGGCAGGATTGGAGTGACTCATTTTTAAAGTGTTGGTGACAGAATGAATCATTTCTGTTGCTAGGTCCCCATTTGCGAGGGAGGAATATAAACATTAATAAGGATGATGTCATTTCCCCTGGGCAAATAACATGGACGAATTCTGACCGCCAGAATTTCAATGTCTGAAATACAACCTATAATTTAAATCTGTGTGGAGTTTGCATGTTTCCTTATATCCACATTTATTTACTTGCATCACCATGGCATTCTCCCATATCCCAGAGATGTGTCATGCTAGGTTTAGCAAGTTTGATTATGGATGGATGGATGGACAATTCTTAGAAAATGTCAAGTCCACTTGGCTGTAACCCTGCTCTGTAACTGTTATTGCCACCCAAAGCCAGAAAACTCTGATTAGGCAGAGGAAGCACTTTCAAGACACCCTCAAGTGCTACCTTACAAAATGACACATCAGTAAGCTAGTTGGGGGACTCTAGACCACACATTCACTTTGGGACTGCATTCACCAAGCAGCAGTTGACTATGAGATCATCAACATCCTCAATGAAATGGACAAAAGATGGTAGCAGAAGGAGAGGCAGGAGAAACCAGAAGGGCTGAACCCGATTGGCTCCCGCATGTAATCTCCTATTTTCACCTTCCCTTAGGCTTTGGCTCAAGCACTGGAGCCCCTAAGCCGTTTAAAGTCATCACACAAATATAATGGCACTTGTTATTCTTCTTTTGGTGATCATCAATGTTCATTGTGAAAGAGTTTTGGCCCCAACATTTTCAGTGAAACTGTAGTGGGGTTACATGAATGAAGATGACTTATTGTGTTTTGTGCCGAGTCATGTCTTTCATAGCGTTGTCCTGTTTGTGTAGTCTATTGTGCGTCTGTGTAAATGTTGTCCCCTGGAAACAAAGGGGGAAGGAGAAAGCTGCAGGACCGTGAACCCTCAAGGTAACTTTCCTGTCCTCCCATCAAGTTCTACCTGGGTTATTTCCTATAAAACAAGAGGAGAGAAGGAGAAAAATAAAAAACACAACACGACACAGAAACGCATCAAGAAACAGAGAAACGCTGGTCCGGGTCGTCACACACCTTTCCACAGCTTACTGCTCTCAATGCCGGACCTGTAACGATCTCACCATTTTCACAAAACCCCGGGGTTCGGTAGTAACAGGACACGCCAAGGACCTTATGGTGAGACCGTTTCTTTTTATTTCGGGAAAGGAGCAAACAATCAAGTGCTTTCATATCGCAGTTACCGCTGGACAGTTTCTAACCGGTTCAAGTTCATTATCATTAATCACTCTCTGAACACTTTCCTGGACTTTACGTGTTTTGTGTTTCGTGTGCATCATATCTGTTTTATGTTCAGTGTAAGGTCAAGGGAGGGTTTATGCTGTATATTTATTGCTGCACCATTTATTATAATATTCCGCCGTTCACTCATGGGCTTGTGTGTGTTAGGAGAGGGGAAGGTGAGATACTTAGATATATTATATAATATACTGCTCAAAAGAATTAAAGGAACACTTTTTAATCAGAGTATAGCATCAAGTCAATAAAACTTATGGGATATTAATCTGGTCAGTTAAGTAGCACAGGGGGTTGTTAATCAGTTTCAGCTGCTGTGGTGTTAATGAAATGAGATGACCCCCAAAACAGGAATGGTTTAACAGGTGGAGGCCACTGACATTTTTCCCTCCTCATTTTTTCTGACTATTTTTTTCACTAGTTTTGCATTTCGCTATGGTCAGTGTAACTACTGGTAGCACGAGGTGATACCTGGACCCTACAGAGGTTGCACAGGAAATCCAACTTCTCCAGGATGGCACATAAATGTGTGTCATTGCCAGAAGGTTTGCTGTGTCTCCCAGCACTGTCTCAAGGGCATGGAGGAGATTCCAGGAGACAAGCAGTTACTCTAGGAGAGCTGGACAGGACCATAGAAGGTCCTTAACCCATCAGCAGGACTGGTATCTGCTCCTTTGGACAAGGACAAACAAGATGAGCATTTCCAGAGCTATACAAAATGACCTCCAGCAGGCCACTGGTGTGAATGTCTCTGACCAAACAATCAGAAACAGACTTCTTGAGGGTGGTCTGAGGGCCCAACGTCCTCTAGAGGGCCCTGTGCTCACAACCCAGTGCAGTGGAGCATTTACCATAGAATACCATAATTGTCAGGTCCACCAATGGTACCCTGTGTTTTTTACAGATGAGAGCAGGTTCACCCTGAGCACATGTGACAGACGTTGAAGGGTCTGCAGAAGCCATGGAGAATGTTATGCTGTCTGTAACATCATTCGGCATGACCAGTTTGGTGGTGGGTCAGTGATGGTCTGGAGAGGCATATCCATGGAGCGACTCACAGACCTCTACAAGCTAGACAAAGACACCTTGACTGCCATTAGGTATCAGGATGAAATCCTTGAACCCATTGTCAGACCCTACGCTGGTGCAGTAGGTCCTGGTTTCCTCCTAATGCACGACAATACCCGGCCTCATGTGGCAAGAGAATGCAGGCAGTACCTGGAGGATGAAGGAATTGAAACAATTGAATGGCCTTCACGATCCCCTGACTTAAACCCAATAAAACATCTGTGAGACATTATGTTTCGGTCCATTAGGCACCGCCAGGTTGCTCCTCAGACTGTACAACAGCTCAGGGATGCCCTCATACAGATTTGGGAGGAAATGCCACAAGACACCATCCGTCGTCTCATTAGGAGCATGCCACGACGTTGTCAAGCATGCATACAAGCTCATGGGGGCCACACAAGATACTGAAAAGCATTTTGAGTAGCAGAAATTAAGTTTTTGAAAAATGGATTAGCCTGCCACATCTTCATTTCACTCTGATTTTAGGGTGTCTACACAATTGAGCCGTCTGTAGGCAGAAAACTTTTATTTCCATTAAAAGACTTGGCATCCTTTTGTTCCAAAGACATTGCCCTGTCGTTATTTGTATAGACATCCAACTTCATATTGAGATCTGATGTATCTAATGTGTTTCTTTAAAGTGTTCCTTTAATTTTTGTGAGCAGTGTATATATATATATATATATATATATATATATATATATATATTCACTTTAATAACTTACCTACTTGTCTGTTTGATCACTGAGTGGGGAAGTAATTGGAAGAAGTACGTCTTGTCTAAGTCTAATGCTCCTCAGGTTGCCAGGCCATAGGTCTTGGCGGGTGTAGTTGCTGGTGCGGATGATTGGGACGTCCGTTACAAAACATTAAAGGATAAGTTCAGTATTTTTTCAAATCAAAGTTGTTTCTTCACAAACATGGTGTATATACATTTGCAATGTGAAATTGTGTTGCAAAATCCATCGAGGTCTATACATTTTTAAACATATCTTGCCCACACTAGCATTTTACTTTGGAGTTAACACGGCATGGGTATGGCGAGAAAACAAAAGCCTTAAAACTTACCAAATTCAACCATTTTTCAAACCAAGGCAGTTGTTGGTGATTACACACACATTGTAAAATAGCTTATAGATGTTATTTTTAAACAGGAAAAAAATATAATGAAATTCAGCTGTTTTAAAAGAAAACCAGCTTTGTGGTCTACCTTCATAGTCTTCGGCTAACCTTTCCCCCCCAGGGTGGTTTCCACCAAATCGCAGTAAACAGTTTGTGCTAATTGGTTGGTTTTGTTTTGACTTACTTCTGTATTTATTAGTAAATTCACACAAATAAATAGAAATTGAATTCTTATCTCGAGAAACATAGAACCAGGAATACGCAATAGAATTATTATTTCCAGATCCCTTTTGCTGTCACAAGCATGTGTTGGAAACATGGAAGGCATGTTTCTTGTATCGAAACTCAACTAAGTTTTATGCTATTATTTTCAAGAGATGCTTGATGCCTGCTGCTAGTCATTTAGTCCAGCAATTATAAAAAAAAATATACATAAACAGTTTGTAAACGATAGCCCGGCCACAGACAGACACGACTCCAGATGTCCACATCACACACGGTTTATTTTGTGACACAATTCCCCACATACAAAGCCAACTACAGTGCACAACCACCACCCTAAACTCAGTGCTTTCCACTTTTCAGCCGCCTCCACTCCTCTCTCGCAAGCTCTGTCTTCCTCCTCCCGACTCCGGCTCCTTAAAGGGAATGAGGCAGCCCCTTTTTTCACGCCCCAGATGTGTTCGGTGATGGTCCTCCGGCAGCACTTCCTAGTGTGGCAGAAGAGCTGCCCTTGCACCCGGAAGCACTCCAGGTGTACACAATTCCTGATTTGGCAGCACTTTCTGGTGTGGCGGAAGTGCTGTCCTCCAGGGCTCTAGGACCGTCCAGGTGCCCCCTGGTGGTGGCCACAGGTCCCCACAGGGTTGAGCTCCCCAGCTTCATTTCCATGGCCCTACTGGAATCCAGGGGGGCTGTCCTCTTGCATCCAGGGAAAAACAGTGCCCCTCCCACAGTCCGACCCTCTTCCAGGCATCCCGGTGGGGCAAGATCCCTGATCGTCTGCCACAAGTTTTAATGCATAAAGGTGTTGCGTCAGCCATATGTACTTAATAAGTAAATAATAATGTCTTTTCTTGTACCTGTGATGGACTGGTAGCTGGTCTGGGGCCGTTTTATGCCTTGTGCCCACCGCTGCTGGCCATGAATGGGATAAAGTGCGTTTAAGAATGTTATGTTAGGTTACGTTATGTTACGTTGGTTCACTTTTTGTGTTTTAAGATTTATGTGCTCAGGTTCACTGAAGAGCACACAAGATGTTAAGCACAGAACAAAATGAAAGGAAAGAAACTGTCTCACTGTCAGTTTAATATAATTAGTGTATAGATGCTTGTATGGTCTCTTAATTTTTACTTATTGCTTTATAGGGTAAGTATGAAAGTGTGAAGTAATGATAAAGTGAACCTTACTGTAAAGAACAGTATAAATAGAAAACTTGTCCATTTTGCTGTGATTCCATCCTTCAGACCAGACACGCTGGACCTTCTGTTACTTCCAGCATGCCTGAGTGGCCTTTACCTGCTCTTTATGGACACCTAGAGCCTGGTCTTTGTGATTACCATTCTGTCACCTCTTCGTCTGGTGTCAGTCCACTCAGTCCTTGTGAAGAAACTCCCTATAGCAGGAGAAAGAGGAACACCGTCAAGCTTACAAAGCCGCACAGGAGAGAGTTTGATGTGTGACTCCCATGGTCAGCCTGCTCCTGTACTTCAGTACTTTAGTTACCAGCTAGGCCAGCAAACTGAGCAGGACACGTGGCAGCAAATGCTAATGTGTGTTTTCTAACTCGTCTATCATCCATTTCTTCCTCTGTGTCTCCCTTCCCTCCGATCATCTCTTGCTCTCCTTTCTCTTTGTCTTTCCTGTAGATGTCGGTTGTTTCCACAGACTAATCATCTCTGGGACTCGGACTCATATTGAGGCAGCAGAGGGGGTCATTTATGCTACAATCAGCCGGGGTACCTCTCCTTTACTTTTGAAGTGCATGCATTTTTTGTGTAACAATCCATGAAGGGGAAGCAGCCATTGACTGATGTAGACAGTTTTCCAAAATGGCACACTGGTTTGCCAGCATGTAGACTTTTATTGTTAATAACTGGCAGGTCTAGAAGTCTCATTTCTCTGTTGCATTATAGAACAGTGGGTTTCCTGTACCAGTCCTATCTACGACTGAAGCCCACTGAACATCTGTTTATGCAGGATGAAGGTGAGGAGATGTTGCTCTTTGTAATAACGCTTTTCCAGTAACACACGTTGTTTTCACCATGTATGAAAGCAGGCCGTCACTTTAAATCTACATCAATGGCCACTGTAGTGCAGGGTGACTCGCTGCTCAAGTGAGACTCCTTCAACTAGCTCCCAACTTACCTGCAGCTGCCCACACTGTGCCATTTTCTGCTTCTTGTAGCTAAAAGGCCTTTATCTGGAGGATTGACGACATTTCTTAAGTAACTTAAGTGGTTGACTGTCTGCTAGCTACTTCCTCCAGTTAATCACATAGTAAGACCATCGCTGTGCCACATGGAGCACTCTAAGTGTGCAGACTGATTTGAATGCAGTGTCCTTCTCGGGCACCAGTGTTCTAAAGCCCAAAGCCCTGAACTTGAAAGGACAATGTCCCAGGTTGAAATGTGACTTCTGCACTCTTTTGCTAGGCTTTCTGTACCACTTTTCATGACACATGGCATCATACAATTTGTTAGCAGTCATTGGGCAGAGTTACAGGCTGGCACAGCACAGCTCCACAATCCTAGCTGGATTCTGAGTCCACGTACCATCTGCATGGAGTTTACTCTTCCACCCCACCATGTCTGTTGGCTTTTTTTTTTGTTCAGGTATTCCAGCTTTTTTTCTCCTAAGTTGGCCCAGTGTGGCTGAGTGGGGCCCCGTGGTGGACTGGCATCCCTTCCAGGGCTGATTTGTGTGATAGCCAGTGGCCCCCACAGACCTGACCCAGATTAAAAAAACAAATGGATAGATGAAGGTGTTCTAACAACTGGTGGACAGGCGGGTGAATTGTCATTCTACACACTTCTCTGTTTCCCTGCATGCCAAATGTTAAACTCAGTAAAGTTTGTATGTATTTGTTTTCTGCTGCAGACCACCACTGACCTCCTGCCTTCTGTAACTTCAAATGTGAACATACTGTATTCAAATTTGTCATAGTGGTGGTGTGTAGTATGAAAGGTGCTACATAAGATCTTGACAGAGAAGTTCAAGCTGGATATCTATTTTATTATTATTATTATTTAAATTATTATTATTATTTTAATTATTATTATTGGGTCTCCCAGATGCTAGGGTCTACCCTATGAGATGGTACAGAATTGACCATAACACACTTGTTGTCAACGTGAGCATGAATATCGGGGGTCCTGTCCATTTTAACAAGTATTTTCTATAATTGTGGTAACCCATTTTTTTATAATCTTTATAGATGATGGAGATGCAGTCAGCAGTTCCTATGAGTCATACGATGAAGAGGAGGTGACCAAAGGGAAATCAATGACCCACCAGTGGCCGTCCACCGAGGCCTCCATTGAGCTTATGAAAGATGCCCGAATTTGTGCTTTCCTGTGGAGAAAGAAGTGGTTAGGCCAGTGGGCCAAGCAGCTGTGCGTCATCAGGGAGAACCGACTACTGGTAAGGGAGCCGCGTCGTGCAGGAGTTAATGGCCAACCGCCAGTGAGTTCACTCTCAATAGTTCTGTAGCAAAACAACACTGAATGTTGTAATCTCGTTTGTCAGGTTAAAGGATAAGTTTGGCATTTTTAAATTTCTTCATAAACATGGTATATTTGCAATTTGTCGCATGAATCTGTGTTCTAAAATTAATCACATTATATAAATTTTAAAAAATTATCTTGCCCTCAGTGGTACTTGGCAATGGAGGCAATGGGGCATGCAAGAAAAGCTTATAAACTTACCAAATACATCCAGGTTTCAAGCCAAGACAGTTATCGACTTTTAACTCACGCCTTCCAAACAGGGATCAAAAATACGAAAACAAAGGGATCTGTAAATAATTATTTTATCGCATATTCCTGGTACTATTATTCTTGTAGTAAGGTTTTGTTTTCAATACGCTTGTGAGAGTTCACACATACGTAAATATGGAAAAAAATTCAGACAAAACCAACCACTTAGCACAAAACGTTTACAGTGAGTACATTTTTTGAGATAACCACATCCCCTGGAGAGTGAAAGGTTGTTGATCAAGAAAACTAAATGCTGAACTATCGGGCACGGCTGGTCCTCTTTTACAATGGCTGAATCTCGTAATATCGGTGTTTTTTTGTTCACAAATGACAAGAGTAAACCATTTTACAATGTTTGTGTGATCACAAGGTGCAGATGATTATTCGACAACTGTCTTGGCTAGAAAATGGACACATTTGGTAAGTTTTAGGCTTTTCTCTGTGTCTCGTATTACCCACAGAGTGGTCTTCTATTATAATGGCTGAATCTTATAATATTGGTCTTCTTTTGTTTTCTTCAAAAATTACTTGTATAAACCATCTTACAATGTGTGTGTAATCACAATACTCGACAACTGTATTTGGTAAGTTTTTAAGCTTTTCCTCCATGCCCCATAGCCTCCAATGTAAATCGTAAGTGTGGGCAAGATATTTTTTAATTTACAGGGAGTGCTTACCTGTAGAACACAATTTTGCAGGCATATACATATGTGCCATGTTTGTGAAGAAATAACTTTCACTTGAGAAATACCAAACCTATCCTTTAAGTGCCTTTTGCTTAGGCATACTGGCTGTTTAAAATGAAGGCTTGATCGATAAACTAAAAATCCTTACAACTTAACCGTATTTGTTCAGTCACCGAACAGTTATGTGTATCTGAAGGGATGCAGAATGAAAACACTGCAATCTGAGCCACCATCCAGGATACCATTATAGCAGAATTGAGTGTCACATAAGTTGGCTTACAGTGACAAGCTTCACTGGTGCAGTCAGTCCTACTGTAAATTACACATACAGTTGGGATTGGATGATTTCAACAAGACCAAGCTTTACACTTTATTCAGATTTTTCTGTACTCAACTCTATCTGTGCGTGGCTGTTGTTAGTTGGTGGAGGGATTTGTCCGGTTAATTCCGGTAACGAACAAGACTCCCTCCTGCTAAATAGTTACGCGACCCCCGAGCAGTCGGTGTCCAACTTTTTAGAGGGACAAGTGGCTTTCAGCCACATGAGATCGAGCAATGACAGGTCTGTGATGCCCATAGGTGTCTGTGCATCTCCTGATTGGAACAATGTGTGTCTATCCGGCACTAAGAGGCGTGGGAAAGCCATAGAACCCCATTTGTGATGCAATTGCTCCCCACAAATGAGGAATTTCCAGTAAGTGCGGGTCATAAGCTCGCACTGATTAAGTCCCTGCCCTTTGTACACATCGGCCGTCACTACTACCAATTCGATGGCTTAGTGAGGTCCTCGGATCGGCCCTGCGGCCTTTAGCAGAGTGCCAAGAAGACGATCAAACTTGACTATCTAAAGGAAGTAAAAGTCGTAATAAGGTTTCCGTAGGTGAACCTGCGGGAAGGATCATTACCTTTCAATGATTTTGGAAGGGCAGTGACTTCATCATTTCACACACAAGTAGAAGGACAGGGGTATTCTTTTTCTACAGTAAGCAATGGAAAGCGTGGCAGGGCGTCGATGTTAGGAATGGGATGGCTATTTTACGTGGGCACTTTAAAGATTAAAGTGCATTATTAACATCTTTCTAATTGACAGGGTAAGGCGACACACATTTTTAATTATTAAAGCAGACTGCCAAATATTCATTGTAAACACTGCACGTTTTCTCATATAAATAAAATAAATAAGAAATGGATAAATGTGTAAAATTCTGTGACATTAAAGAAAATTACCAGTGGAATCGACATAATGACATTCTCACATTCCCCTGTTTCCAAACCGCACAAAAAGTAACAATAAATATTAAATTCAAGTGACATTTATCATGTATCAAACCTTCCAGTCCAATCTTTATCCCAGCTTCCTGTTGAGATTTATCTCTTTACTACGACCTAAAGGGAGTCCAAATCACTGAGCCTGTCCTGTCAATAAGCCTGGTGATTCAGCGGGCCTCTCTTGAAGTGATGTTAGCAGCACAACACACCTTAGAAAATATCAGTCCTGATTAAAATAAATTTGAACGTGTTTTGATTTTTGCCTTTAAGTCAAATCTCTTCTGTCTCTGTTGCTTCTAAGATTCAATTATTATACTTCACCTCTGTTAAACTTGATCTTTGGTGACATGCATAAGAAAGTGGCCTCTATTGTTCTCCATTTGACAGTGCTACAAAAGTTCAAAGGACCAGAATCCTCAGCTAGACGTGAATCTGGTTGGCAGCAGTGTCATCTACAAGGAGAAGCAAATGAAGAAGAAAGAGCACAAGCTGAAGATCATCCCACTGAGTGGAGACGTGATCGTCTTGGGGCTCCAGAGCCGCGAACAGACAGAGCAGTGGCTGAAGGTACCGTACCGTAGAAACTCCTCTGTTATTTAATCAATGCATGCATCTTCAATTCTGTAGAGCATCTTCTACAATAAAAACCAACAGTGCAAAGGTAACGTAACAACCTAACATAACATTCTCATACCTGCTCAATCCAAGTCAGGGTCTTAGGGAGTCGAAGTACTGACTACAAGGCAAGAAAGAGCCTGAGACAGGGCGCCAGTCCATTACAAGGACCCCTCAAGCAGACACTCCCACTCAAACTGGAGTCGAGATTTACCCGTCTTGCTTTCAGTTGTGGGAGGAAAGCCCAAGGATCAGGAGACATTGCAACACAGGAAGAGCAAGCAAATCGAGTGAGTGCAGGATATGAAAATGCATCTGGGAGGCAGATAGGACAACAACACATGGCTAATATCATCACCCTGGTCATTCTGTAACACACACATGAACCTACTGAGCCATCACTTCTAATTTTCTCTCTTTAAGATTTGTGTTTTTCTCATTCATACCACATTTAGAATGGGAGACACAATCAAGGGGGGAAACTGCTTGAATGCCTTAACAGTTCTTAACAGCCTTGAGCTTCAACATCAAAGCAAGAGCTTTCTGGGAGTGCCAGTAGTCTGGAGCCCACCAACCAGTCCTCTGTGTGTCTGCCAGGCCTGTGTGGGTGTTATGGACTGCTGTCATTTGCACCTCTTTTGAAAGGCACAACAGCTGGATTCTTTGAGGACAAGTGGAACTGAAAGCTCACATCAATCAGGCAGATTTCATGTGAGGGGCTTGTATGGTGGGAGCCCTGAGCTGAATAGAGTGTGGGTGTCTTGCCTGAAATACGAGGAAGTGAGTCTACAGAGGGCAGGGGAGGAGGCAGGGTGGCGCTTTGTCCATTGTAATGCAGGTGGGCTTTGAAGTGCACGTCACGTGGTGCTCAAATAACGACGGCATGCCGTTTGTGGCATTTAGTGAGGGGAACATCACTCGCCTGTGCAGCAATCGGGTTGGTAGTCTCCTATACAGAGGTGCAAGAAAAGGCTTCGTCCTGAATGGACTAACAGAGCTATAGAACAACTTTTATAGTACTACAAAATAAATCTCTAAAATCAAGGAATGGATGATGTGGTCAGATCTGCTGCTCCACATCGCCTGGTCCATATCCTGGCCAGTGTGCATGTTCTCCCAGCATCTATACTGGCTTTCCCCCTGGCATTCTGGTTTACATCTCACCTCCCAAGGGTGTGCAGCTTACTTTAAGAGGTGACTCAAAACTGGCTTAGTGTGGGGCGCGCTTGGCTGTGCCACACCATCCAGGGTTGGCTCCAGATTGGCAGCTGCAATAAACTGTAATTTCTGAAAAGATGAATACAGAAAAGGTTAAGGGGGCAGTAAAAAATAAATGAAGAATCTCTGAATGATGTGGCGGCCGCATGCCATTGGAATTTTCTCAGTTACCATATTTTGATGTCTCACCTTTTCCTTTGGTTGTATCCAAGTGCAGTCCTTCCTGAGCATTTTGGAGAAACACAAAGTCTCTGTTCCTCGATTTCATGCTGTAGATTTAGCATTGCAGCATTCAAATCTAACACCCCATAGAGTCTGCATGTTCTCTGTGTGTCTGTGGGGGTTTTCCGGTAGAGGCCACCATTTTCCTTAGACTTTCACCAAGATGTTGCGACCACAAGGGGGCACCAGTGACCCCCCCCCAAACCCAAGATACAGCAAAGCACGAGACGTTATGCTAATAAACTATTTTGATTCTTGCAAGGCACGTCTCTCAATCCTCTTTCCAGCAAATCTGCCACATTTACTAATTAATAAACAATAATCTTCCTCCTTACTACGTCCTACTAAGTGTTGACTGACTCATTGATGATCCTGTGATGCTTCTGCTGCTATGCTGTGTCTCCCTGGAAGCACTTCCAGGTTGTAAAGAAAGTAGGGAGGTTCCCTGCAACAGGACCCCAGGGAACCCAACAGGCCTGCACTTGTGGACTCCAACTCCCAAGCACCCCTGCGGGTGTCCCCACTTGGCTGCCACATGAGGACCACTGCCACCTGCCATATGGGGGATGGGACTGCTCCCAGGTTCTGGCTTCCACTGGTCCATCCATTAGTTTAAATAACACAAAGTTATTTTATTCATTTATTTTTTTTGTTCCACTGGCCGATCCATCTGCGTCATCATGTTGGCCTCCCATCCAGGTAATGCATTATTCTCCATTCTGGCCAGGATGTCTGTTCTCCTCCTACAGTGTGTAAGGAGCACATTTCATAGGCTTAATATATGACCTGTGACTGCTATTACTTTATTTACATTTATTTATTTGGTTTAAACGCCCTTCAAGCCAAGCTGCTCAGAAATCACAAGTTACCAGTAGTGCTGTCTCTCCATTTCCATTTTGACGAGTTAAGTGAGGCGCTCAGGGTCACACAGCCGCTACACTGCAGCCAGCAGAGAGGACTGAACAGAAATACTTGGTGTATGGTTTACAGTCTACCATCTGATAAGTTGTTCTTGCATTTATTTTAAATAACAAAGAGAATAGTTCTTGTAATTTGGACTGCTACCCAGCAGCCATCTATTGAAATACACGCTGCCTCATTTCATCAGCTCCATAGTGATATCCAAACACAAACACTCCCTCCATTCCATTATGCTGCACAACATCCCTACAGACGGAAACATTAGGCAGTGCCGCAAGCTCACAGGTCACTAGTAAGAGCACAGAACAAAGGGGAACATCTGAGGGAGATGATCAAACGTCTCTGTGCAACCCAGAAGGAATCAAAAGGTTGTTTTGTGACTAAAACAATCCCCCATTGATTCTTCTTTGTGCCTTGCTCAGTGGAAGCCCCCATTCAACGTTCGCTTTTCTACTTGAGGCTCCCTGTTGTCTGTGAAAAGAGCCCACATGTAATTAAAAGCTTAGGCCAAAGCTGTGAGCCATGTTATAACAAATTGCCTTCATGTGGCACAAAAAAAGAGCAAATTGTGCCACAGTGCACCGCCTTGCTCTTCTCTGGGTTTTTGTGTTTGGCCCCTCTGATTATTTGATAGATTTTTCTATTCTTCCACCCAGAGCCCCCTGCTTCTTTATGTATATTTTATATACAGCAATGCCCCGACTTGCAGCTCCATTTGAGACCAGCCATTTGGCTGTATGAGTGTGCAGGTCATTGCAGTTGAGGCTCTGGGTGTCTGGTGTGGGTCATCACTACACACACTTTAACTGCCATTATAGAGAAGTGCAAACCGATCTTCGAGTCTCAATGGCTGCACACCTTGTCCAATCGGGGATGGTGGTGCGGGGTGCGTGCATAACAATTAGCCATGTGGAGTGGCACCAATTGAAACAAACCTTAAAGGGCCCTCCAGGAACCAGAAAACATGTGAGATCCTGTAAAATAATAATTATGAAAGATTTATTACAGTTTACAAGGTGGATCTATCTTCTTGATGGAAGAAAAAAGTACAAACCATGCGCGAAGATCGGAAACAAAAGGGCTTATGCCCTTCTACGGCCCTCTAAAGCTCTCTTCACCCATCTCCTGGTATCTCCTCCATGCTCTTGAGACTGTGCTGGGAGACCCATCAAACATTATTGTGATGACATGTATGGATGTGCCATCTTGGAGGAGCTGGGCCACCTGTGCAACCTGATTCAGCTGCAGGTAGCGCCTCATGGTACCAGTAGTGACAAGGACAATAGAAAACGCAAAACTAGAGAGGAATCAGCCAGGAAAGATAAGGAGAGAGCAATTGTCTATGGCCACCACCTGCCAAACCATTCCCTTTTTGGGGTTTGCTTTGCTGTTGTCACTTTCATTTGCACCCAAGCAGGTGAAGTTGATTCACAGTCGCTTATGCTTCCTAACTGGCCAGACTGATATCTCTGAAGCTGAACTGACTTGGTGTTTGACTGTGATGATTTAGCGTTCCCATCATTTTTCTTGAGCAGTGTACTATCTACATTAGGCCCACCCATTGCATGGATTTTCATGGTTTGGTTATTAAGGCATGAATAATGTAGTGGTACGGTGGTCTGCACTGCTGCCTTAAAGCTTCTGTATCATGGAACACAATCAGGGTCCTCTCACTGTCTCCTCAGTTATTCCCATAAAGATGTGTGTGTGTGTTGGGTTAATTTAGCACTCTAATTTTGAGCAGAATGAGTGTGTGTAAGTGTGGGGGTGAAAGAATCTGCCCTGAGATAGACTGGCACTTCATTAAGAGAGACTCCCTTCCGTCTTCCCAATGATCAGCTTTCACTTTAGGCTTATTTTAGTGTTTGTAGTTCATATTTGCATGTCTCTCTCAGACACTGATATATCATTGTCAAAAAGAGAACAAAAAATACAGAATCCTAGATTGAGCCCAACATTACACACACACACACACACACACACATACATATATATATATATATATATATATATATACTAGCTGGAGTACCCGCCGTTGCCCGGGAATCTATAACCGGTAAATTTACCAAATGAAAGAAACAGAACAAAGTTTTGTGATTGAAATTTTATTGTAATAGGTAATATAAGTGGTTATTCCAGAGCCTTTGGATATAGTATATTTTTTGTTTTGCCTCATGGTGCGAAAATTAAAAAATTCTGAGGATTGCCCACTCTAGAACATGATACATAGTGTGGCCTTGAGTGCTATTAATTGTCATAGCAAAAGCCAAATGAACAGGAAATTGTTGTAGTTTAAAATCAAAGGGTAAATCATTCGGAATTAGTGGAATTGTTGGTATATAAACATCGTCACGTCGTGCGCAACGCCCTTAAAATAGACTTTTTTTCTGGCATCGGAAGTGTACTTTCTAATTCTACGTCTTTTTTTCGGTGGCATGGGTATAATAGTGAAAAGCAGGACAATTATAATGTGTTACATGGTATTACTTATGGAATAAGCACCACAGTGAGATGAATGCACGTTATTTACAATACGTCGCAGAGCGAACAAATAGCACCAGTCCGTCAGAAAGACCAAGACTGAAATCATAATGTGAGTCGGAAAGCGAGCAAATAGCACCACAAATACGGAAAGCCAGTAACGCGCAGTGGGTCTGTCACGTTTTACATTCATGCGGCTGTTCCCCTTCACCTGATGAAAGCAGTCAGCCTTCTCATACTTGGACACTTCCGCCATCTGTTGGCAATTTAAAGAAACATTGGTAAAGAGCGACGAACAGGGACCAAACGTGCCACTAGATGGCACCGCCGTTAACGTCTGTTGCAATGTGCAGCCATCTTGTCGATGATAAGTACTGGCACCTGTGCCGAATGTTGTGTCATTGAAAAGTTGCCCTGCTCTTCACCACGAACATTTGTCCGAACCAAACATACCCCATGACCTCCTCCTGGTCACAAAGGAGCCCTATCCCCAGTTTGGTGGCGATCAGAGGCCCGGTGCAGATTTGTATAAAGGACAAACAAATAGCACCAGTCAGTCAGAAAAACCAGCACTGAAATCGTATTGTGTTGGCAGACAGCCTGCCTTCCCATTCTTCAAATGTTTCATCCACTCCTGCATCAGCAGCCCTTCTCCTGTTGGCAGACAGCCTGGATTCCCTTTCTTGAGATGACTCATAAGCTCTTGAAGTAGCAGCTGTAATTGTTTGGCACGCCAAATGGGATTGCATGGGACGTGTGCCGAACGTTATGTCGGTGAAAAGGTGCCCTGCGCTTCACCACGATCATTTTTCCCAACCAAACATACCCCATGACCACCTCCTGGTCACAAAGGAGCTCCATCCCCAGTTTGGTGGAGATCGGACGCTCGGTCCAGATTTGTATAAAGGACAAACAAACATACACACATACATCGACTCAGCTTTATATATTAGATATATATATATAGCGTATATACCCGCAGATAAGTTCTCCCCTGGATAAGTTAGGACTTGCTTTTACTGTATAATTTCTGGTATTTTATAATGTCGGTCATATAAGTTGAATGCAGAAAACTCACGCTATTGGTCCAAGAGATTATGATATGCTAATGCCCACCTGAGAGAGTAGCCACGGAGCACACTGCCTTTTTTTCCTATGTGGTTACAGCAATGCGATGTATCAGCGTGTGTTCCTAACCCTAACCTCTCTCACTCTCTAATGAGCCTACGTGACCACTCGGTAATGCCAAACTATTCCGAAGCAACATTTGCACTGATTTGTGTTTTTTTTTGTATCTGAAACCCTTATGCACCTTTATTGTAAGAGCATCCCTTACCTACGATGGAGCATTCGATCAGTAGAAAATATGAAGCTGGTTTTAAATTAAACGTCGTTGAAGCAGCGAAAGAAATTGGTAACTGCGCTGCTGCAACAAAATTCGATGCATCTGTGAAATTAATTCAGGATTGGAGGAGGCAAGAAGACGTAAAAAAAAAAATTTAAGTGTCACATTTTTGAATGGCCGTATATGTTGGGGTCTGATTTTATGATCGATTTTTCAGGTTTCAAGACCTGACTTTTACATGAGTATATATGGTATATATAAAGTTTGGCTTTGCTGTGATTGGTCAGTTTAGCTTTCGAAACAGGAAGCGCAAGTGTGAGACACACGAGGAGGAGAAAAGACATAAGAGCCACACCGAGAGAGTCACTTTCAAGGACAGGGAAGTATAACGCCAGACAAGAACAGAGGACAGAGTCTTGAAAATAATGACAGTTTGAGAAGCAGGCATTACAAGAACACACTTGGCAGAGGGGACGTCGGTCAAGACAGATTCAAACACACACACAAATAAAGGAAAGGTGCTAAAGGCTTATGTAGGCCAAGAGATAACAAATATTCTTAAATTATTCTATTACTTGTCTGGAAGGTAGCATGCCGAGTATAAACATATACAGTGTATCTCTCCAAGAAGACACAGTTTTTCTGCATGGGTGGTTGTTGAGTAAAAAAGTGACCCTAAATCAACTGCCGCGATTGCCAGTCGTCCTGTAAAATCTGTTAGAATGGAGGAGTAGGAAAAGTGACTCTGTGCCTATAAGAAGGTGGAGACAACAGGGCTCTCCTCAGCCAATTTGAGGAATCCAAGGGTTTGTTGATGAACAGCAGAAATCTCGCTTCAGGTCATCAGTGATGGTGAGCCTAGAAAACTTAAACTACTTCATCTTCGTCAATATACATACAATGGAAGTCTATGAGCAGTGTCTTGGTTTTGAAGGCATCATTTTGGGAAATTATTGTCCTGGCATCACTGTGTCAAAAAGGAAATCGCATCTCTGGGAGTCATCTTACCATGGTTGGTGATCAGGCATACAATGGTAATGTTATTAGCAAATTAAACGACGGAGCTGGAACAGGAGGCTCAGCATACTACACTGTGAGGTGCCTGCGTCTGAGGAACACTTTAGAGGAGGTGATGCTACCGATCTGTATGGTACACACCAGATGGCGCAAAGTCCCAGGTCTTAGGAGCATGTTGATCAGCTATGGTGGTACAACAGTGTGACATAAAAAACTAAAATGCCCAAAAATAAATGAGTTGGATGTGCACAACTGACAAAAAATACTAGGATGTCTCATAAAATTAAAACTATAAAGCCAACAGCTTTCTGGTTTTTCACAGACCAAGTGGAACATGACATCCTCAGATCTGCTTAATAGAGTGAAGAGTCACGGTGGGCTACAATACTGGACCAGTCCATCACAAAGCCCACTCACTCTGACCGATTTAGAATCACCAGTTACTCTAACTGGCATATCCAGAGTACCCAAAGCCCACACTGAACGATAACCGCTGTGCCACCATTCCATCCCCTGTTTGAGTTTACTTTTGTGACTTTGTATTAACTTTGGGTTTTGGTATTGTAATATATTTTTAGATGATTCCCTTCATTTATAGACAACTGATGACATAGTCTGATCTGTATCCTAGGGTGAGGTCAGCATATTCTGGAATTGCTGATATGATATTTTGTTATGTTATTTTTATTATTTATTGTTCTATATTTCACCTTATACAACTTCTTGTATTAGGAATGTGTTAGTTTTTGGATACCCCTTGGGGTCAGAGTGCAGGGTCAGCTGTTAGTTTGAAGATCTGCGTCATATTCTGCTGGCATATTAAGCGCAGCACAGACTTTACTGTGGAATCCATGGAGAGGATGGACAGCTAGTTGGCCGAGGTCTCCAGGACTGTGGCAATCACCTTACAATATCAATGTGCCTGAATTTACGCAGGTTTGATGTCAATCGGCCTCTCCTGATCCTGGGCCACCTGATACCAGTAACACCTTGCTGTATTCCTGTGGGCTTATCATGAGGCTGGGGGCCTTGCTGAGCTGAGATTTTAACCCGCACTTCTGTCGCTCTGTCTGTAGGTCATTCAGGAGATCAGTATAAAGATAATGGACTTCCAAGAAGTAACACCTTACGGTTTAGACTCGCCTCGTGTGAATTCTGCAAAGGTAAGTGTTGTTCCCACATTCCTGATTTCAGTGCTGTTGTGAATCTGTGTGCCTTTCATAATCATAGTAATCAGATAGGTCCTCCATGTATGAATTAGTTGGACTAGCAGGTATGTCCTGGGCACAGCTATCTCGATACAAATGGTCTTCATCGCATTCAAAATCAAGCTGATATGTGGCAAGTCAGGTTGACGTAAATTGTAATGCAAAACCAGTTTTAGACAAAATGGTGCAGGTGGAGATTACAGTTCTGGAGTGTGCTGCAGTGTCTCATTGGACTCCTCATCACTCACGTGTACCAGCAACTGAAAGCGATGGTGTGTCCAGTAATCGGAGTGAAGTAAAGGCCTAGAGAGGCTCTGCTGCAATGCACGTGTAAGGCCACATTACAAACCCTCGTCCTCTTATCACGGGGCTAGAAAGGAGCGGCCACACTTGGTTGAGCAAAAATGTTATCAGAACAAATGATGGAAAACAATCTGCTCATTCCAAGCAGATGGAGACAAAGAAAGGGGAAGATGGAGGAATTCAAAATTATCAAGAATAACTGGAAAGAGCCCAGGAGACTGCTAGAGATAAGAACGAAAGGAGAGCGACAGGGTGGAGAGGACTGAGGCAGGGATGTCCCCCTTTGCCCGACTTATCAGCAACTGTAAAGAATTGCTTAATGGGTGCCACAAAGTGTGTGATAAAACTGAAAAGGCTATGAGGGTCACTGGGAGATGCAGCCGTGCCCAGGGTTTTCAAAGGATGAAGGACCAGCTAAATGGAGTCTTAGACGAAGAGTGGAAGGAAAGTGAGCATCAGGACAACATGACATGGCCGAAGGGTCTGAATTTTTGGCATTGTGACCTGCTGTACGATTCTGAACACCTCAGACAAACACGAAGAAGAGCAATGTGAAAAGAAGTATAGAGAAACGTCAAGAGGACTATGGCGGAGAGGGTAGGGAGGCCTGGGCCATGAGAAGAGAAGATTGTGAAAGACTGAATGTCTTTAATCACAGCTCTTCATGGGGTGAACAAGCTGGACTGAATACAAACAGAAATTAGTCCTTTAAACAGCTTGATGATTTGGTCGGACATCTTCTGAGAGGAGAGCTGGAGTTGAACAGGGGGCTTCCGAATAACACAAACTCCTCATTCTGAGTGGCTGGTGGACCCTCGTCACTAAACAAACTGAAGTGACACTACAGGAGGTCATCGTGGGGCTGTGCAGGCTGCAGGCCTCCTCTCATTGTCCAGCATGCTCACTCATTTCTGGATTCATCTCAAATGCTGCGGTATGCTGGGAGAGTGGCTTGTTCACACCTAAGCCTCCTGCCTTCTGCCGTATTTAAAAACCAACTCTGTTCTCCGATTTCGCTTCGACTTAGGGGGAGAACTGCCATGGTATAGATTTAATGTTACTGTGTATGTAAGAGGGTTCCAAGTCTTTAATATTAAATCGAATAACATCCATGTGAGCTGCAGAAACAGATTGTGTATTGGTCGATTTTGTAAAATATTCCACAGTTCTTGACTCTCATTCAGTTTGTAAAACACTTTCACCCTGTTGACATCTCTGTGCCCTTTTAGAAACTGACCAGCGATGACTGGTGAGCTGCTGGTGTTCATGAGCGCCACATGCACTTCACTAATCCCACCTTTGTGTGTCCGCCAGAGGGGGATTCTCTCCAAAAATGCTGCCGCCTTAAATGCTTGTTTTGTTGCCAAAGTGTTGTATCTTCTGAATTCTTTTCGATTGTGGTAACACTTTTCCTGGAATTTATTTCTTCGTTTCTGGAAAAACATCTGACCTTTTTTTTTTTTTTTGGTGGATGCCCCCATTTTGAGCTTTACTTGATAAGAGGGCTCTTAAGAAGGTCTCGTTATTTGAGGCCATCAGCACAATGCTTCTTAAACTGTCATTGAAGCTCCATCCTTGTACACGTTTGAGGAAAAGCTCTCTGACGTGACTCCTGCCTCCTAGTTAATTTAAACTTTAGGTCTCTCTTGGACAAAGAGCTTTACGCACTGGTGACGGTACTGACCTCGGCTAATTGTCTGGTTTATGTTTAGTCTCTCATCTCCTGCTTCTGTTCCTGAAGCGCTCTTTAAATGCTGCGAGCCTTTCCTCAGTGTTCTGTCAGTCATCCGTGAGGACAGAAGACCCCCACGTGTTCCCATAGTTCACTACAGGGTGCCTGCAGCCCACCTGAGAGCATGTCGTACAAAGTGTCCACGTTTCTAACGTCATTTATCTGTGGCCAGGCTGACCAGAACGAGAGGAACTCCATGGCATCAGAGAGCGGAAGCAGCACAGACAGCCACACAGAGACCCCCGAGACAAAGGATGGTGAGCCTGCACTCTTTTTGTTTAAGCTTTATTGGAAAATAGTTTCTTCTCATCCAAATTGATTTTACTGTTTAAAAGAAGCAATGAAGGCAGTAGAAAAAAATAAATGTAAGCTTTGGACTGCGGGGACTGTTTACAGGAATGTTCAGAATAGAATAGAAAGCATTTCATCAATTTATTAATTCAGTGCCTGTTATATAATATAAGCTGTGGGTTAGGTTTGCTCCAAATCTGTCTGTCTGTCTGTCTGTCTATCTGTCTATCTATTATATAGTGCCTCTATCTATCTATCTATCTATCTATCTATCTATCTATCTATCTATCTATCTATCTATCTATCTATCTCTCATATAGTGCCTCTATCTATCTATCTATCTATCTATCTATCTATCTATCTATCTATCTATCTATCTATCTAGATTATTTTCAAGTTGTTTGTCACAAGTGCACCATACAATGATCTTCTTACTTGTCTTTGTCCTCAGACAATAACACAAAACCAAGAAAGACCCCCAATCCCAATAACCACATGTGTGCCTAAACATATTGCCTTTTTATGGTGTCTTTAGTTAGAGGTGCCAGATTTGAGTTGTCTCAAGATGCCTACTCCAGTTCTTCTAGCCAGACATTAAATGAGTGTGAAGGCCGTGAGGAGGTCCATGTGCCAGTGTATTGACAGAATGTCCGCTTCATGAGTCCTGTCTGACAGACATGAAGAACTAACTCTTTCAGAGGCGCCCGTCCACCACTGGCCGTGTTGACTTAAAGATAAAGTCAGCAAGTCTGTGTGATGTGGGGAGACACTGGAGCACCTAGAGAACGCACACAGAACGTGTAAAATCCGCACAGACAGAGCACGGGCCATGAGCTGTCAGATAGAGACAACAACAACAACAACAACATTAATTAATTTATATAGCACATTTTAATACAAAAAGTAACTCAAAGTGCATTACATAATGAAGAAAAGAAAATAAAAGACAAAATAAGAAATTAAAATAAGACAACATTAGTTAACATAGAAAAGGAGTAAGGTCCGATGGCCAGGGTGGACAGAAAAAACAAAAACTCCAGACGGCTGGAGAAAAAAATAAAATCTGCAGGGGTTCCAGGCCATGGGACCACCCAGTCCCCTCTGGGCATTCTACCTAACATAAATGAAACAGTCCTCTTTGTAGTTAGGGTTCTCACGACGTCACTTGATGTTGATGGTCATACAGACTTATGGCTTTTAATTCATCCATCATTGTTGGAACATCACGGTGCTTTGAGTAGATGCGCCACCACCAAAAGGACACCGGAAAAGGAAACAGAAGAGTGAGTAGGGGTTAGTACAGATTTTAGAGCCACCATGAATGGTTATTATGAAGAATTGAACATACAGAGTATCAGGATTAACTTAAATTGAAGTTATAAAAAGGCCATGTTAAAGTAATGTGTTTTTAGCGGTTTTCAGGGGGGCTAATCTTTGTTCCACCATGTCACCCATCATGATGCTAAGTGTTCCAGCAGCACATGAATCATAAAATGCCATTCTTGAATATTATAACACAATCATCCTCCTCTTATATTATAAAGCTAGTTATTGTGCAGTATTTAATTGCATGATTTTATTTATTTTATCTTCCTGTAATCTGGGATTATAAATACTGCTACCTGACAGGTACAGCAATGTGGATTTAATCCCAGCCCGCTCCGTGTCCTTGTGTCGTCTTCCCGTTCTTCTCATTTCTGAGTCAGTTTTCCTCCAGACCCTCACACGTTACAAAGATATGCCTGATAGGCAGATAACTTCAGTAAAATCTGTCCTCTGTGTGTGTGTCTGTGTGTGTGTGTGTCTCCTGGACTTGAAACCGCAGTGTGCTGTGACCTTAAGCCAGCTGTTAAAGGACATGCAGGTAACCGGGGTGGCTTTCAGTGCAGAGATGGCGCCTTGTACAATAAAGGTGTTGGTTTTAACCCAATTCTGCTGGGTAGACCCTGGCACCTCACCACCTACCCTTAAATAGGAAAGCAAGTTATGACAGATGTATGGATGGGTCGGGAGGAAAGGGGACTACAAGCCACAAAACAAGGCCTCCATTTACATGGAGGTAAGAGAACAAAACATCAGCAGTGGGAAAATAACCAATAATTAATAAAAATATCAATCAAAACAGGTCGAGCCAATGGCTTCTAGGCTTATTTCTCTTAATTTTGGTGTAACCTGAGTTTTATGTCATTTTCTTTTTAATTAGTTAAGAAAAAATATGGAGCAGGACTGAAACTGAGCAACTTGATGAATATTGGCAAAAAGAAACCATCAGCACTTGACAGTCCGGAGAAGTCTGTGGACACGTCTGGTAAGAACCCAAGGAGCGGCCATGGCCTCTCAGTCACAAAACAGGAAACGTCTTTAACTGCCTCAGTGACCTCAGCTACACACACACACACACACATATATATATATATATATATATTGTGGAGCCGACCGGACACAGACAGGCGGACATGTTGTTAATCAACCACCACACGTTTATTTACAACAATTACAAATGGTCACTCAGACCCAGTTCGTGCACAATACCCCAAACACACAGTCCTGGCCACAAATGCCTTCTTCTCGGGCCGCCTCCACTCTCCTCTCGTGCCTCGTCCTACTTCCACCCAACTCCAGCCTCGAATGAAGGGAGACGGCCCCTTTTATCCATTCCCCGGATGAGCTCCAGGTGTTTCTGACACTCCCCCATTGGCCACGCCCCAGTGTGGCGGAAGTGCCGGCTGTTCTCCCGGCACCTCTCCGGGTGTCCTTTTAAGTCTTCCCCCCAGCACTTCCTGGTGTGGCGGAAGTGCTGAGGTAACAGGTCCCCAAGGCATTGGGGCGCCTCCTGGCAGTGACCACGGGCCCCTGCAGGGTGGGGCTTCCATGCCCTCAACCCGTGGCCCCCAAAGCAACCAGGAAGGCGGCCCCCACCTGATCCAGGGTGGGCGCAGACCCACATCCGGTCCCTCACGGCGTCCCGGCCGGGTCGTGGCCCCTGGCATCCCTGACAATATATAAACACTCCGTGTGTGGGTGTGTATAAATATATACATACACTACATGGCCAAACATATTGGGACGCCTGCCATTACATACACATGAACTTTAATGACATCCCATTCTTAATACATAGGCTTTAATATGGAGTTGGCCCACCCTTTATAGCTATAACAGCTTCAGCTCTTTTGGGAAGGCTTTTCACAAGGTTTAGGGGTGTGTTTATAGGAATTTCTGACCATTCTTCCTGGATAGTATTTGTGAGGTCAGGCACTGATGTTGGATGAGAAGGCCTGGCTCACAGTCTCCACTCTAATTTATCCCAAAGGTGTTCTGTCAGGTTGAGGTCAGGGCTCTGTGCAGGCCAGTCAAGTTCATCCACACCAAACTCACTCAACCATTTCTTTATAGACCTTGCATTGTGCAGTTGTGCGCAGTAATGTTGGAACAGGAAGGGGTCATCTCCAAACTGTTCCCACAAAGCTGGGAGCATGAAATTCTCCAAAATGGCTTTGTACGCTGAAGCATTAAGAGTTCCTTTCACTGGAACTAAGGGGCCGAGCCAAACCCCTGAAAAACAACCCCAAACCATAATCCCCCCTACACCAAACTTCATACAATGCAGTCACACAAGTACCATTTTCCTGGCAACAGTCAAACCCAGACTCGTCCTTCAGATTGCGTGATTCATCACTCCAGAGGACACGTCTGCACTGCTCTAGAGTCCAGTGGTGGTGTGCTTTACATCACTGCATTCAACGCTTTGAATTGCATTTGGTGTTGTAAGACTTGCAGCTGCTCAGCCAAGGAAGCCTATTCCATGAAGCTCTCTCTCTACAAACTATTCTTGAACTTTTGGAGGTCTATAGCTATTGACACTGCAGAAAGCTGGCAACTTCTGCACACTGTGCACCTCACCATGCGCTGTCCCCGCTCTGTGATTTTACGTGGCCTTTCACTTTGTGGCTGAGGTGCTGTTGTTCCCAATTGCTTCAGCTTTGTTATAATACCACTAACAGCTGACCGTGGAATATATAGTAGCGAGGAAATTTCAAGAATGGACTTATTGCACATGTGGCATCCTATCACGGTACCATGCTTGAATTCACTGAGCTCCTGAGAGTGACCCATTCTTTCACAAATGATTGTAGAAGCAGTCTGCATCCCTAGGTGCTTGATTTTATGCACCTGTAGCCATGAAACACCTGAATTCAATGATTTGGAGGGGGTCCCAATACTTTTGGCAATATAGTGTATTTATAAATATATGGTGCCTATTAAAAGTATTTTAGCCCACTGGAAGTTTTTTATTATTATGCTACATTTAATTGCAGTGGACTTCATTTGGATTTTTTGACACTCTTTAATGTCAATGTGAAAACAGGTCTCTTCAAAGTGATCCAAATAAGTTAAACATATAAAATTGAAAATAATTGATGGCATTGTCGGGCAACCGGTGCAATTTTCGAAAACGTTTGTAAAATATTTAAAATTGCTAGTGTTTTTGAACTTTTGGTTGATTAAAAAGATAATGTTTAAAAAATATATTGTATGTTGGAAAAACAGATAACGGAACACTTACGGAAATGAAGTCTAAGAAACGCGAGAGACTTCAAATGATCGACAAGGAAATGCGCGTCTGTCTTTCAAAAATTGATCCTCGCATCAATCTCATACTGTATGTGCTGTAAAACAATCTCAACGTTCACATTAATTAAATTTAAGATTTGTCCTTTGATTCCTTTATTAATAAAATGTCTTCCAAACTTGTAAAATGAACTGTTTTTATTGGCGATTGTCCATAGATTGTGTCGTCACGACTTTATTTATGGGCAGTCCCTCAGGTGCGCCGCGAAAGAAAATTTTTGGACTTAGTGCGTCACAACTCGAAAAAGGTTGCCTTTCACTGCTCTATCTGGAAAAAAATCACGTGCAAACAATGCTAATTTAGTCCAATCACCAAAGGTAAAGATGTCTCCTAAAGATCAGATTATTAGTATTCAATGCGGAAGGAGCCACAGAAAGACAGAGGAGGCCCATGGGTGACACAGAGTCGGGGAGTCGAGCGCCAGATAGACGTTGACCAGGCCCAGGTTTGAGTCCAGTCCCATTATGCCCACGCAGAGCTGGAAACTTACCTGTGTGCCAGTTCTCCTATATCAGGGCAAAATGGCCGGCCATCGCATCACATGACCACACCCTCCACATCCGCCATGGCCAGATTAGATCTGAGGAGGAAAGAAAGATCAGCTAAGAAGCAAAAATGAAAAAGTCAATGGGAACGTGCGTGAAATACGGCACAGGAGGAACTGGCGTGTGTCAGTGGAACAGGAAATTAAACTCCTTCTGTATTATTATTGGATAGCATGAACATTGAACCAGCCATTTTTGGAGCCCTGTCCTCCCATAGTAGGGGCACTCAGTCCTGGCCAATTATCCTACCATAGCATCTTGTCCACAATTATGTTATTTTCTAGAAATTCTATCCATCCATATTACATTGCATTTGCATATTAACAGGTTTGGATCATACCACATTAATCAAGTTCTTGCATTTTTTGAAGTGGAAAAACTGTACAAGGGCTCCACCTCATTTTTCCCATAGTTGATATTATTAGTGAAGGGAGATGTTGGTGCCGCTCTGCTCAAGTAAAAGATGGAGTCGTTTCCATGCCGCCTGCTCCTTTGCCCCGATGTCCACTAGTGTGTCACTTTGTCTTCCAGGCTACCTGAATGTGTTGGTCAACAGCCAGTGGAGGTCACGCTGGTGCTTCATCAAGAATGGTCATCTTTACTTCTATAACGACAAAAGCAAAAATAAAACGGCTCACCAACCTCTAAGCCTGGAGGGCTGCATCGTCCTTCCTGATCCGAGCCCTGAGCACCTTTACTCCTTCAGAATCATGCATGATGGCGAAGAGATGGCAACTCTGGAGGTGAGAACCATTTTCTTGTGTGTACTTGTCACTTGGAGATCTCTGGGAGGATTTCTTAGCAGGGTCTTTGTAGGCATGGCTGATGTTTTAGACCTATGAGAAGTGCTGATGTTTCATTTGAATTTAAGTAAACGTGAGCTGTGGCGCCTTCTCCTAGATGGCACACTGGGCTCCACTTCTGAGACGTCACTGTTGGTGATGAGAACAGAGTGAAGAATCAGTTGAAGCAGTCCTGCAGTGGAATGGACATTTTTGTGTTAGCTGCATCTAATCTAGTGGTCCATCTTGTATTGCTAAGTGTCAGTGAACTTGATGCTCTGGATCTTACTGCTCTGCAGTAACCACACCGATATCAGGGGGCCGCAGTGCTGCCGTGAGACTGGCTTCAAGTCCATCCACGCCAAGTGGAGTTTGTCCGTTCCTGCACTGTCTGCATCCGTTCTTAGGTTAATGGCTGACTCTGCATTGGCCGAGTGTGAGTGTCCACCTGACCCAGTGGCGGCCAGTGAAACAAATTGGGACACAGTTTTCAGGGGAACAAGCTGAACAGCACTTATATAGATAGACTGATAGATAGATACTTTAATAATCCCAAGGGGAAATTCACATGTATCTATTGTATTGTTCTTTCAGATCTATCTACCTATTGTATAGTGCCTTTCACATCTGTTTATTATATAGTCCTGTCCTTCTCGGACAGGTCTCAACTATCTGAGGAGGTTGTCTGTCTCAGGTTCAAAACCAGGTGTGTTACACTATTATTTCAATTGCACATCTTGGTAGCTCTCACAGTGCACCTTTGTGCCACGGCACACTTGTTGAAAAACACTGCTCACTGTGATTGTGGCTGCTTGCATTTTTCAGAAGGATGTTTTAGATCTCGTACTCTCATCATTGTCCACAATGTTTTGACACTTTGAAAGAGCAAACAGGGAAAGCAAAAAAGGCATTACTTACACCATATCAAGTTAGCCAACTGCATTTGTCATAACAAGAGCAGAAAAGGTCTGTGTGTAAGCTATCCTCAATCACTTGTCTGCTGCTGAATTCTTAAGTTAAGCCAGTCTGGTCCAAGCTCCTTTATTTTCTTTGTTTCTTCAAGTAAACAATTTATTTCTGAAATTTTGCTTGAAGTTGCCATTTCCATAAAGTCACGCTCACTTGTCTGTAGTTAATTTAATGGCAGGTGTGAACTGTGAACTTGAAATAATGCGTTGACGATTGTCCAATCATGTTAGATTAAAAAAAAAAAACAATACTAATTCACTGCCAATAAATGTGCGAGTGTCCAGGGTACAGAGAGCTTCGTCCCGAGAAAAATCTCAAAAGCAACCAACTAAAGGGCAGCCTCAGGTCACCTGCTTGCCAAAAGGTCAAAGGCTTACATAGACTCTCATTTGACAGGCATGTTTCAATTGGAAAATATAAGTATTTACACAGAAATGAAACAAGTACAAGTTGGAACCAACTTTTAATGGATGCTGACATGCGCTGACGCCATGATTCATGATTATTTCACCTTACCTAATTAATTTAGGTAGATTTTTTAAAATATATGGGGTCAGCGCTCCAGCACTCCACATTACAAAGCGCCACTGGCCGGACCACTGCCCTGTCTAGCGTTGGTTCCTTCATTGTACCCAGCGCTGCTGAGACAGGACCTGGCACCTCTTTGGACTGCCAGTTGGACCAAGTGGGCTTGTTTATAGACCAGCTGACTTGCCACCACTAGTGACCACGCTTCATCTGTAATCCGTGACTTTCCAAGAAATCCCAGCCATTCATGAACGCAGGGTCAGAAGTTAACATCTCAGACACACAGCCAGCTAGCTAGGACAGGGGGTTAAATGGTCATTATTGTCACATGTTCATTCTTACCTGCACGTGCTACTCAACATACAGCGCATCTCCGGCACCATCAATGGCGAGTTCAGCTACCTTACCTTAAAACGTCTGACTTTCTCACCTGAAAAAATCTCACCTACTTGTTTGTCATACCTCGGCAGAGAGACATACCAAATGTTAAAGAGTCTTTTCAATAAATATACAGTTCCAGATAACAGAAACATCCAAAGCACACTGATAAACTATCGTTCAGATAATCGGTAAAAGGTGTGGGGCTCAAATACACACTGTGGTGGGCGGAGGGACCGAGAACAAGCCACACACGAGGGGCACGTCCAACATTGTGAAATAGTCCTACCTGAAGGAGTGACAGGACAGCCACCGCACCTTTGCAAGGTCATGGAGGGCTAAGGCCAATCAATCATCAGCCCTGGACAGGAGACCACCTCCTTTTACGGCAGACTCCTCCTCGTTTACTGTGTCAACTGTTAGCCCAACACATGTTTGGCATGTAGGAGTTAAGTGAATAACTGGGCAAAAAACACACAGCCAGAAGGACGGAGAAGAAGCGAACGCCATCCAGAGAGTGACTGAGCTGGGCCTTGAACCCTCAGTCAGTGCCATTGAGACGCTTTACTGACTCAAAGTTCGTTTACATATCATATGTGCTTTAAGCCTGGCATTAGGGAAACAAATAAAAAGTAGTCCTGCATTGGGCCATCTTTATGTGCTGCAGCTCCATGCTTGACGGCAGCAGTAAGAGGAATCACAATGACCCCCGGAAAACCCGTGTGGATACAAGGGGGACATGCAAAGCTCACTCAGATTGTGGCTGGACAAGGAATTGAAGTCGACACTCTGAAGCTGTTCTGCCACAACACTAATGCCATTGTCAAAATATATAAAAAATATATACGTAAATGTGTGTGTGTGTCATATTTCAGAAAGATTAGGTTTTCTACAAACCCTCTCTGGGCAGAAGGGCCATCACCTTCAAGAAAACAGCACAAAACAGGTGAAATGACAAGACTAAGAGCGGCCCCACGGTTACGTCAAACACTGTTACTGGTATGTGTGGACTGCGTAAACTTACACGCAAATTTAATAAAAATAATGTTAACATACACCGGATTTTCTCATTACAGTACTCATCTAAAATTTTTGCAAGATAACACGCAGGCTTTATCAAAATTTAACGATATAATCTATTAAAATAGTGCAATTCATAATTCATGACAATACGACAACAATGCAAAATGCGATGCGTGTCATACGGAAATGAGCAGGGCCTCTTCTAGAAAAGAACCCAAACTGCAGGTCTACTCTGAGTCTGTCATAGTCATAACTCACAGTGATGTCATGTCAGCCGGTTATCATCAGTGATGTTTTTGTGTATTAATATTCAGACTATGGAATGTTTTCAAAGACGTACATGTACGGAATTTGACCTTGAAGAGGGATTTTAAAAGGGTTCCTCTTAGAAGCATCTCAAATATATATACTGGAGAATATAACTTGACAAATCCACTTAAACAGGACACGTGGACCTCAAAAGCGGGGCCTCCTTAGGTGCCACACTTGCCACCCCCAAACACGACCTTGAGGGGCACAGTCCTGGGCCAGTAAAAGGCCTTTTATTGGTATAAAGTGTGTACCTTTTACGGGCTTCGTTTTTTCAATTGCTCAGCACAAACACAACTTTTCCTTTTCCGATTCTTTGTGTTCTCCTCCACTCCTCCTAGTCGAGTTTTGCCTATCCTCTCTTTTCCAGCTCTAACTCCCAAGGCCAAGTGGGGGGCCTCTCTTTTAAAGCCAGACCCAAGAGTACTTCCGGTGCTAAATCTACGCCCGCGGGAAGCACTGTCGGCTCAAACAAGATCACAACAGTCCTTGTGTTGTCAAAATCCTACAACTCCCCTGGTAGCCCCCGCAGGATCCGACAGGGCAGCCTAATAGGACCACAACTCCTGTGCTGCCCTGTGGTGATCCATAGTGGGCCACGCTGGGCAGAATGTTGCCTCCACGAGTACGGGGGGGACACTCTACCCATAGCAGGTAGTCCCTCACTGTCTTGTCCTTCCAGACTCCCAAACCCATCCAGTCTCTCCTTCCTTCCGGTGTAGCATGGGAGTATTGCGGCCCCTTTTGTTGACCTGTGTTTTTCAGGGCCTCATGGCCAGGCTAAGGAGCAGGGTCCATCCCAACTGGGTAACTGATTCTTCCCTCACACTATGCATTTAAAGCTCAGGAACCCTATGGCAGACCGCTTCGCTAGCTGGGGTGGTCTCTACTTTCACTCCTTTACTGGACACAGCTAGACAAGGAAAGGACAATTCAGGCTCTCGGCTCTGCTAATAGCAATCAGATATAGTTATCAATTTAAGCTTTCACTTAAAAAGTTTATATTAATTTGCATCAAAACCAATGGTAGCAAATATAAGCAATACAAAGATTAATATAACCAGAGCAAAATCTTCATGGCATTCCAGGTGGGAGATACAAATAAACGTCTATTCTTAATCAAGAAGAAAAGAAAGCAGAGAAAGAGCTCTTGTCCAGGTGTTCAGCATGTACGAGACAGAACTCCATGAAAGTGTCCATATTCGATTTTACAGAGTAGAGGTAGAGAGAAGGGCTCCTTGCCAGTGTCCCAGTTTTACCAGGCAGTGACTGAGCTGAGCTCTTTACAAAAGTGTCAGAAAAGCAGCAACCGATCAAAAAGAGCCATGAAAGTGTCCATGTCAGCACATGAACTCTCTTTGGAAAAGGTCTGATGAGAGGCGGCCGCTCCCTCCCTGTCTTCTTCTCCAATTTTAGTGTGCACCCCTGACATTTTTTTTTCTACTGGACATTTTACAGTCTCTCAAAACACAGGAAATGACACAGAGTCATTATCACCAAGCTCAAGGCTGATTCCTATGGGAATCAAAAAGCTGCACACAGACTGGTTCTGTAAAATATTCGGAGGTCCTGCTTCACTTTCTAATTACACAAAAAGCTCTGAATCCTACTTTGCCTTTCAGCTTTCCCAGAATGCACTTCACTGTAATCTGCCAGCTGAAATGGTGAATGTATCTGCCACACTACAAAAAGAAGATGAAAAGTCATTCCAGTGAAAAGCAAAATTGATTCAGAAGATCACAGGAGGGTTAGGACTCATTAACCTTAAACAGCACTAAAAGGACCACCCTCACCGATGCAGAGAGCTAATTAGTTACAAGAAGTCCATTATAATTTACATCTGCTCTTTGATTAAAAGAACGGACATGTTGGCAGGAGTCCAACAGACTCGATTTCCAGTACCAATAATGAATTCTGGCCAGGGCTCTGCGCAGCTCCATATCAATTCCTCCACACAAGGAGACCTGAACACCAAGCGTCTTCAGAAACCCCATAACTAACTTGACATCACCGGCATGAAGGATGGTAGAAAATGACTTGGCGTTCATATTTTAGAGTTCGTTATTCCTAAAAGAACTTTATCTCTCCTTTCACGCTCATGTGTTTCAGAGCAAGCGCAGTGTGCACAAACATTGAAAGGTCTGAGTATCCGATGACGAAGTTTACATCCGGATTTAGAGGGCACAGTCTTCTAGGCAAAAAACAAGGAGCTAAGGTGGATAAAGATAAAAAAAAAAAAAAAGATCAGTGACCAAATATAAAACAAAGAATATGAATTGAACAAGCAAAAAAATCTAAAATGTAGAAACAGTAGAGAAGGTCGTCACACCTCAGGCTAAGATTCACTCAAAACAGGCCCTGAATATTCTGTTGTAACTCCAGTTAAGATGAAGCAATCTGAACCAAAAAAATTTGCTATATACCTTGACGTATGTGTAATCGACTGCATTACGTGTGATGCTGGATGTCGTTTCCGTTTTGTGCCAGACACATTTCGATGCAGCGCTTCATGTTCCTGAATGTATCGGCAAGCGTCTCAAGGGGAATAGCAGCAATTTCACGTTGGAGGCTTGTTCCGATAGACTTTTCATTTGAGCATACCCCAAAGGAAGTGGTCTGGTGGTATCAGATTAGGTGACCGTAGTGGCCAAAGCCCTTTTGTAACGACCCTGCTGCTGAAGAAGCACTCAGTTTCTGCGTTGCTCCATCTTGCTGGAACTAACCTTCCATTAACTCACGATCATCCAGTTGATTCTGACATCGCTTAAATGAATTGGTGACCCAATAGGTTTGCACTATGAAGAGGCGCTGCTCAACACTGTACACCATCATCCTGATGAGAAGTCGAGTATGGGCGGTATGAATCCAGAAGTTGTAAATAGAAGTTAAACGTCGTGATGGCTGTCCGGCGCCTACCTAATCGCTCCTACGCAGGGGCATCCCGGCTTGTTCGAAGCTCCATATACAGTATTGAGGAGCACGTTGCACGTTGTGTTGTTCAGATTGATTCGTCCTAGCGAGAGTTACTACAGAATGTCTGGGGCCTCTTTCAAGTGAATCTCCCTGTATGTTTTCATTTAAGAAAGACGTTTTCACACAAAAACCATCTCTGCCCATAATAGCCTTTTGAAACTGTTCATCTCCGTCCACACTAAAACGAAAACGAAAATACATATGATATCGAAATTCACCTTCACTGGGCATATGTGCATTGGTGGAAAAATCCTTGAAGTGATGGTTGCACCAGCAGCCACAGGATTTATGGCAAAACAGTAGCAACCATTAAATTATTTGCCTTTTGTGGATGTATGCAGGGGCGGCATGGTGGCGCAGTGGGTAGCGCTGCTGCCTCGCAGTTAGGAGACCTGGGTTTGCTTCCCGGGTCCTCCCTGTATGGAGTTTGCATGTTCTCCCCATGTCTGCGTGGGTTTCCTCCCACAGTCCAAAGACATGCAGGTTGGGTAAACTGGCGATTCTAAATTGTCCCGTGTGTGTACTTGGTGTGTGGGTGTGTGCATGTGCCCTGCGGTGGGCTGGCACCCTGCCTGGGGTTTGCTTCCTGCTTTGTGCCCTGTGTTGGCTGGGATTGGCTCCAGCAGACCCCCGTGACCCTGTAGTTGGGCTATATAGCGGGTTGGATAATGGATGGATGTATGCAGCCTCTACACTGTACAAAACCCCATTTAGCTGCATACAGGTAAGCAACACAACACACCTGTCTGTGTCTGCTGTGTTGGAACACGCGTTTCTTCAATGATGGGTAACCAATCAGAGCATGAGACATGTTAATGAGCAGGAGCCAATCAGGTGAGAGCCACATGATCAGCACAAACAAATCAGAGGGCATTTTCAAAAGTCTGCTGTATGTCTTTGCTGTCCACATTGTAATGCTGTGCTAAGCTGGCTCTGGGGAGCATTTTCAAAAAGTCTCCCTTTTGAGGTCAGAAATGCTAAGAATGAATGGCGATTAATGTTTGCAGTTTTAAACAAAAACGTAGTAGCGTGGACGTAATCTTTGATGCAAATGTCAGATATACCAGAGAGTAAGAATCAAAAGAATTCCTTGTGAACACTTGGACTCGGAGAATTCCTGGGAATCCACCAGAAGGGACTAAACGCAAGAACAAACTGAAGGGCACAGGAGACGAAGTTGAGCACAGGATGGGTGTGGCCAAAAAATATCAAAATGGGTGTGTCTGGGGGGGGGTCACGTGATCCAGGGTGGATACACAATGAGATGCTTTCCTGTTAATTGTGTCGGATGGCTGGGGGGTGGTACCCAGCCAGGGCACCCAGGAGGACCGGAGGAGGGCTTACGCCTCCTCCAGACCACGAGGGGGAGACCACCCTGGTTGTGTTGGGGGATACGGGTAGAGGGCTTGGAAGCTCAACCTTGTAGGGGCCTGTGGCCACCGCCAGGGGGCGCCCCAGGACCTCAGCACTTCCGCCACACCAGGAAGTGCTGGGGGGAAGAAGACTGGGGACACCCAGAGGGCTTCCGGGTGCGCAGCCGGCACTTCCTCCATACAGGAGCGTGTCCGCAGAGGAGTGCTGTGAAGCAGCTGGAGCCCATCCGGGTTGGTATAAAAGGGGCCGCCTCCCTACATTCAGAGACAAGAGTCGGGTGGAAGAGGACTGGAGTCTGGAGAGAGGAATGGAGGCGGCCAGAAGAAAGGCACTAGACTGTGAGGCCTGGGAATCGGTGCTGGAGGCACTGGGTTGTGCACTAAACTAAACTGTAAATATTTTGTATAATAAACGTGTGTGTTGGGTGACATAACGATGTCCGTCTGTCTGTGTCCGGGCCTCGTTCCACATTATGGTTACCACTTTTGGAAGTCAGGCTTTTAGAGCTGCCATTCCTCAGCCTGCCCACCTCTTATGTTTCTCCCACTACTTCTGCCTTCCTCTTTATTGTGACAAGTGAGTCGTCTATTTCTGATACACTGGTGGCTTCGCTGGTCAGTGTGTTAATTCGTAGCTCCAGGCATCGCTGCGTGTACATCTGCACAGAAGAAAGGCTTATTCTCTTTTATTTCTTTTGAGGCCGTCTTGCAGTGGTTATGACGGATTACAGTGGGCTGCCATGATAGCCCGGCCTGTTTATCATTAAAACTGGCCTTTCTTTCAGTATTATAATGGGGTCCTTTTCAACACGGTTCAGTTACGGCCAGCCAGTACAAAATGACCTACATATTCAATACTTTGTCTTGTTTGTGTCAAACATATTTTGTAAAATCTCCAGCTCTTCTCTTAGGCTAACAGCACAATAAACACATTTACTGTTTCTGTCAGAAATTCCCCCGAGCAGCTGCATATGCCAGTGCCAGTGCCCGTGCCCGGTGGTGTGACTTGTCTTGTTGGTGTCTCCTCATCCATTGGACTTGGCTGTTCTTGTTCTTTTATTCGCTTTATACAGCTCAAGCCCCCCAGGAATCAGTCCTACCTTTGGCCTGCTGCTGAGTGGTGTGTCCATGAATGTGCTGCATACGGACACGGTGTCTCCAGTTTCTGAGGGTCCGGAGTTTAAACCTGCGGTTTTCATGTTCTTCTCAGGTTCATGTGGGCCTCCACAGGGACTGCTCTGTGCCGTGTGTGTTGCACTCATCCTGTATGCCTTTTGCTAGGTGGTACAGCCTTGAATGCCCCCCAAAGCCGAGAACACATCAGAAATGAAAGCTTTTAAAATGGACTTGATTAAAAAAAAAGCAAACAGTTGTCTTCAGTTTGGGGTATTGAAACAAAGCAGAAAGCTGTGAAAAGCACCACCAAGAACTGAGAGAGAGTAGGTGGGCTAACACGCCACTGGGAACGACTGCCTCCTCCACAGAGGAGCTCACAATGGCTGAACTCGCAATGAAGGTTTGGGGCAGCTACCCCCGTATAGTTTTCCTGGCTGCAAAATGGCTTAAGTTTTAGTACAATGTGTACGGATTCAAGTCCAAAGTAAAACTGCTCAAGTACGGAGGATGAGGGGGTTTTTATAGTTGATTCCCAGGAAGTGACGTCCTCGGGGCCAGGACAGGCAGGATTTCTCATATTTGGTCTGCAGAGAGAAAAGTGAGAGGTTTAGTGCAACCCACCGCCCCCTGGCCTGGCATGGAATTGGTGTTTTCTGGTCCTTTTGGTTGACTCCCAAGTACACGTGTATGACAGCCGTGTCCACCCAGGCGTTCATTGGAGAGGTGAATCCTAACAATGAAATTGTTCTTCAGGGGGTGCATTGGAATGATCAGGAGGTCACCAGGCCGTTACGCAGGTAGGCTGGGTGGAAAACGTCAGTGGTAAAGAGCCCATGGGTACAGTTGATTCACTCTGCATTGACATGGTGGGCACCGATATGAGGCCCTAAAGATGACCCCAGCCCAGTGCAGCCCCCCAGGTTCGTCACTTTAAATAGTGAAACACCCCCGAATGTACAGCACGGTAGGAGTGCAGGCAACAATCAGCCTGAGGGACGAACTGTGGGGACACGAAAATGAAGGTACTCCGCCTTGGGGGTCCGCTTCTTCATTTACACAGCATTCAGCATCCTGTGTTTTAATTTCCTCACAAGATTGAAGTCCTGATCTCCAAGTGTCTTGTAATGGAAAGGAAAAGCAAGCGCTGTAACATTATAATGATATTAATAAGTAAAAAACTATATATTGTCCATCCATCCAGTTTCCAACCCGCTGAATCTGAACACAGGGTCATGGGGGTCTGCTGGAGCCAATCCCAGCCAACACAGCTGGTTGTGCGTTTGAGTGCAAAGTTTATTAAATACGCGGACTTACCGAATACAGAGTGAACATCACTGAGAAGGCGAAGCTTAAACAGTTAATTTAACAAAAAAAAATAAAAATAAGTAAACTTCCGCAGGCAGAGACTTCATGTCAGGCGCCGTTCTTCTTTACGATGGCCTCTCACTTCGTTGTTCTTGCTGATTACACACACAGTCAGAGTCTGTGAATATCACATGTGCACCTGTCAGGGGTCTTAGTTATATTTTAAGATGAGGTTTACTTTTATTTAGTATGTTCTGCTAAACAGAATCACACAAAGGAGCGTCGGACAATCCACTTGTAACTAACTAATGTGCAGTCCTGCCCTCTGCTGGGCACAGTTTGGATAGCAAGTCAGTTTCTGCAACGAGTGCCTAAGAGTCTAACATTTCCTGACTTAGAGCAGCTCCCAGAATTCACTTTCTGCTGTTACTGGAATCCTGGTAAATGATTAAGGACTGACACAGTAAGAAAAGTAGCTCGGCTCACCAGTAGGCTCTTTCTCCATACGTCGTTCTGTCCATCAGCAGCCACTGGAATGGCACGGCAGCTGAGCACATGGAGCGCAAACACAAGCATAAGGCGTATCTGTTACCTCAGTTTCAATCTGTTTTTTATTAGCTCCTCTATACACACTATACAAGTAATATTATGGTATATTATGGTTAAAAGATTATATATATGGGGGGGCAAAAGTAGGTTTGCAGTTGTTCACATGGAAAAAAAGATATGCAAGTTATGATTATTAGAATAGCTTTAACTCAATCGCTTTAAGAAGAAGAAGACAAAGAATACAAATAAATGAAATAATGAATTAATAATACAAGAATAAACTCTCAAGTGTAGACCTACTTTTGCCCACCCCTCCATATATACAGTATATATACACTAGCTGGGCTACCCACCTAAGACATTAGCGTCGACCTCAGCGCTAACATTCACAGCGCACCAGCTATTGGAATGCATTTGGTAATTTTGTAACATTTTATTACTACAAATGTTTGTGATGTGCCATTTGTTGGAATTACAACAACAGCAACATTTATTTATATAGCACATTTTCATACAAAAAATGTAACTCAAAGTGCTTTACAAAATGAAGAACAGAAAAATCGAAGACACAATAAAAAATAAAAATAAGTCAACATTAATTAACATAGAATAAGTAAAGTCCGATGGCCAGGGTGGACAGAAAAAACAAACAAAAAACTGCAGACGGCCGGAGAGAAAAAAAAAATAAAATCTGTAGGGATTCCAGACCATTAGACTGCCCAGTCCCCTCTGGGCAATGAAACAGAAACATAGCCACCGGACAGACGCGCAGATAGACACGCAGACTTTTGTTCTTTTATTAAGGTAGATATATTCTGTGCCACAGAAAACTGGGGTTGACTGGCACACCGGCCGTGGTGGATGGCTCCTTACCTGGCCAAGAAGCCGAAATACAGGAAGGGAATGGATGGATGGATGGGAATCATGACTCGGTTGATTAGTAGTACCTTTCCCATTCTGGCCATTATGAGGGAAGGGCAGAGGCTTTGTGTTCCCCCAGTACACTAGGTGACAGCGTCCCTCTGGTATGGTGGCCATTTGGACACCCACAGGGTAACATGGGAGTTGTAGTTTTGCTAGGCTGCCCTGTTGGGGTTTTCGAGTGCCACTAGGATTATGGAGAGGTTCCACCAGACCCAGAAGGGCTTCCAGTAGTCCAGGGTTTGTGTTGAAAAGCACCTGTTCTCCTTCATCCAGCAGTCAGAGTCGAGAGGAGGTTGGCAAAGCTTGCTCGGAGGAGAGTGGAGGTGGAAAAGGAGACGAACGACATGAAACAAAATGGAACTGTGACTGATTTACAGTAGCTGGTAAAAATAAAAACTTCTTTCCTTGAACACATGACTGTGTGGTTTGATTGACTCATAAGAGTGACCTGTAGGGGGGGATCCTGCACCACAAACACTTGGATACAACGGCTCTCCAACATGAGTTTGGGTCAAACGTGGCTTTTTATTCTTCACGAGTACCTGTCCCGGGTTTTATCTTCTCAATTCCAGTGCCGTCCAATGCACTACAATGGCCCCTTTCCTTCTCTTCTCAACTCCTCTCCAGGAGAGCAGTCTCCAACCATCCATCCATTATGAAGGCCATCTGGTGGAGTAAAGGAACACCATCCATCCCAGTCTGACCTCACCTTATATGTTTTATCTTTCAGCCAAGGTCCTAGTAAGACTTGGCTCCTCAAGAGACAGTTCATACTTTTAACAATGCAGTGCACAAGACTTGGCACAAGTCTCGATTGCTTTAGCGCCCCCTTCCCTTTTAGTCATTTCGACTCACAGATACTCAACCATTTCATCAAGCAGGTGGGGTCCCTTTGCTCATTTTGGCCTACAGATTTACCGTGGTGTCCTTGAGATTTGGTGAAAATGGCATCACAGACTCCTGGGTTTGCACCCAGAATGTATGGTTGGCATTTCATTCAGCATAAACAAAAATTATTTTAAAAACCCACAGTAATAGCAAAATTAGAAGTTAAATGAATGAAGGAGCTTTGATACAAAACAATATGAAGCACTCACCTCAGGTAATAAATAACATGCGAGTGTCCAGCCCTGACCAGCAGGCTTGTCTTAATAATGGAAGGTGAGATGTTCCTCAGATCAGCTGCCCAACAGTTGCAGGCTTTGCCTCCTCCACTAGTTTCATTCATCCTCTGGATGTTAAGCAGGCTGGTATCTCAAGATGGCAGGGGACACCCTAAAATAAAGGCACTGCTGTGTCTGGGACTGATGGCAGTGTTTCTCAGCTTTTCTGGCATCGCAAGCCACTTTTTTGCCCTCACAACCCAACAACGGGCGGCAGATCCCCTTGGTGAATTGAGCACAAAAGTGTTAGGGCGGGTCGAGCGCGATCATTGAAGTAGCAACCCACTACGACCAACTACCATGATAAACTCACAGCCCACCAGCAGAACCCGTGACCCACCTTAGGCTGAGAAACACTGAGGTTAGGTGCAGCTAATCCATGTGTATGTGAGATGGAAGGTTTTAACAATGGCGCTGAACTCAACTGTGTAGTGATTTAAGAGTTGGGGTACACAATCTTTATTTGGTGTGACTAATCCGATGGTTCCAATTCAGAATCGTGACACACCGATCACCAAAATATTGGGTAGTAGCAGGAAGTGCCAGTCCATCAGAAGACACAGTGGTGTCCACCTCCACGCTCACTGTCTCTGGGCCAGCTTAGCATCTCCTATTAACGTAACTCCCAACCTTGGGATGTGGAAGGAAGCCTATACATCTTCAGAGAAAGCCCACCTATAAAGGGAGAACAACTGAACTGCACTGGGCTGGCACTGAAACTCAAAACTGTGGCAGTGTAAGGCAGCAGTGTTAGCCACTGTCCCACCATACTGCCCTCCTTGGTCAGCCTCAAAGTTATCTGACTTAAAGGACATTTACAAATATCTTTTGTGGACACCAGGAGGCACTCCAGCTCCTCGAACACCCAGCACAAGCAGGCATGAACACAAGTTAAAGGCCCAAAGAGTCTCTCTTTTTGGGAAACTCTTCTTTTTAAGCGTTTCTCACCTCCACAGCCATAAGTACGACAAACACTATACAGCACCCAATAACTCCTTGTCTTTCTCTGTCTTCCTCCACCTCCTTCACTCCTCGATGCCTGCTTTGTTGGCCTTCCTCTTGACTCTGGCTGTTCCTTGGGAGGCAAGCAGCGCCTTTTACCTTTCACTCCGGAGTACATCTGGTCTTCTGTACATGTGATCTGCAAGCACTTCTGGGTGACACAGAAACCCCATGACACAGCACCCCCTGGTGACACCCACGGAACCCAATAGGACTGAGTGAAGGAACTCCATGTCCCATGCTGTCCAATGGGGGGTCTGAGACACGGCTGCCATCTAGCGCTTCGGGGGAGATAATGCTGGCTGTCCCTCACACTGTGTAACAGACATTTTATCCAAGTGACTTTCTAATCAGTTTTGAATTAAGAAATACACAAAGGAAGCACACCAACTGACTTGTAAGGCAAACCCCACATATCCATCACAAAAGAGCAGCAGCTTCAGCTTCCTGCAAATTACAGAAAAGAGCTCAAGATTTTGACGATTTTGGCCCCGACTTTCTCACGCAGCACTGAATGCCTTCTTTTGTGTTTTAGGCCAAGTCTTCAGATGAGATGGGCCACTGGCTGGGGATTCTGCTGTCAGAGTCTGGAACAAAGATTGACCCTGAGGACCTCACCTACGACTACGTGGACTCTCATCGCATATCAGCGATTGTCAATGCTGCCAAGGCATCTTTATAGTAAGCGTTTTGTCTCTTCCTCTTCACATGACTGCAGGGATGGTTTCATTTGAATATGCTCGGCCTAACCACATGTACGACAAGGCTGACGAGAAAATGAGTGAAGCAGGTTGTGTGAAACGTCCTCTGCACTTGAGAGACGTCATTTGAATAGTTGGGGGCTTCATCAGTTTCCTAGATGATCCTAACGATGTATGTGGTAAATTACTTTACATTGTCCGCCCTAACATAGACTGGCAGCCCACCCAATGAGCAGCCATGTTTACGTGTTTCGGATTGCCTTAATCTCAACATTATAAGCATTAATTATGCACAGTATGCCCACCGTTCAGTACTGGACCATCAGGACCACACAGAAGAATGTTTTTTTTTATTTCATTTAATGTTTTGAATTATGAGTGTTGTTATTTTTAGTTGTTTTCAGGGTATCATTAGAGAACATCTGGTTCATTATATTATTATTTTTGATTTATTAGTCAAGTTGATTTCATTTTTATCATTATTTTTAATGTGCGCCTCCGTATTGTCGACTTGTTACAAGAGCTAATGGCGGTGGAGAGCGTGACGTCAGCACACCGCCATTTTGAAAGATGGCAGCTCAGCTTCCAGTGGATCAATTTTGCTGACGTCTGGCACATTTATTCTTTAAGAACATTATTGTCGAGAAACTTCAGATATCTCAAATCAAATACCAGAAATTTCAAAAACTCTCTTTGAAAGGCATCGGTGAATTTTCTGTGCGATGCCAATTACAGATTATTTTACGTAAACTTGCCTTGAATACTGTAGAACTTTGAGACACGAACGTCTCCAGACTCGGAACAATTCAGAATGAACGGGTCGTTTTGATTTTTTTTTTTTTGCCAATAAACAAAAACTCAGAACACGGATATCCTGATAAAATGGATCAAGACGCGGCTGTGAGTAGCCGAGACAAAGCCACAGGGGCCTATGTACGCTGCACATGCCTAGGACTCAGCCTCAGTATCGCCGCAGAATTGTAAAGACGGGGGGGTGGGCATTCCTGCTGAAAATAATTACCATGGGACCCTAAGAAAGGTAGCAGTGAGAGTAGCAAAAGGGAAGAGGAAGCTTGTATGTGTTACAATTGAGCTAAAAAAGGAAATAATAGCGAAACATGAAAGTGGTTCACAGAAGAGTATGGGAAGGCCAAGTCGACAATAAGCACATTTTTGAAAAATAAAGACGCAATTAAAGGTGCTACTGTTGCAAAAGGTGTCAAAACATTATTGAAACAGAGTTGGACAATTATTTTATGTGTTTATATCTTCTGTGCATTGATTTCAATGGTTTTAAAATGATTTTTATCATTAGTTATGTATAAATAAGCAATCATTTGGGAGTTTGGATCAGATCAGTCCTATTTGCATTATTTCTTATGGGAAAATTCAATTTGCAACTCAGCCAGCCTTCTGGAACGGATCGAATTCATGTTCCAAGGTACCACTGTATTTAGCATATTTGACCTCTCTCACTTGTCCAGTGGCCACTCCTGATAGCAAACAGTCGACGATCTTCAGGGTCGTGCGTGAGGCTTGTAAATTTGGTGACTGCCGTTGGTTTGACCCTCCGTCCTGTCAGCTCATTTCTCCTGCTGGCTGAAATCGGGGTGGAGAAGCTGCGTGATCTTCATGACTATTAAAGTAAAATAGCAGGAAGCTTCACTTATCAGGAATGAATAACTGGATGAGCAAACGTGGCTCGGTGACGTGTTATGCATATTGTTGCGGCTGTGAAGACGCTCAGATTCACACTGTATGAAAACGGTGATTTGTTATTTTATTTAGGGATGTTAGGAACGTACTTAGCCTTGAACCGACTCACACACACTTACCTACAGAGACATTAAAAAGGCAGAATATTATAGTAAAGAAGACAAACAATCATTAAGTAACTTATGCATGTGAAAAAGCCTCCCCATTAGCCGCAACGGTGATAATAACACAGAACAAAACACTAAGTACAAAAAGTTCAACGATAAACACTCCAATACAAGGTCCAATCTGAGTCCAGACACAGATTAGAGATGAAAAATTAACAGAAGTCCCAAGTGAACAGCTTTCCAGTCTAATATGTTATGTTTTGTCCTACCGTGATGGTTAAGAACTGCAGACACTGGGAGCAGCCCACATATAAACTGTGATTAGACAGCACGAACATCGGGCACGGGACACAAACACAAATTCAGATACTGGGGTGAACCATTGAGGCACAAAAGACAGACGATTGAGACTTTCCGTCTTCTTCTGGCCCACTTTTAAAGTCCGTGCCATGTCTTATTCCCAACAGCAACCCCAGTGGCAACACCTGAGGCTGACCAATGGTGAATACTACCGGGGATGCTGGGACTTGTAGTTAGTTTAAGGAGCGGTGAATATTCAAGGGCTCAGGATGTATGTGACACTAAAAACAACCTCACAGCTTGGCTGCTCCTACCATTACAAACCCATGTCCTGGTGGAACTTCTGAAAGCCATTAACTTCTGGATTTCCACTTCTATCAACTGTGATAGTTTTAAATGACATGAACCTCCGCTCAGCTGTTTTGGACTGATGCTTGTTTGCCTACCAGACTCCCCCGATCCCAACCACTCCACCAAATATTTTTTTGAGATGTCGTGTAGCCTGGGTTTTAGGTTGGTTCATCTTCGTTTTACACACAAACTTTCATTAAGGTCGGCTCAGCTGTTTGGGACTGCTGCTCAGTATTTGAGTTTCCTCCAATCACAGCCCTGCCGTAAAGCTCATATTTGAAGTTGGACCAAAATTTCATGAAAATCAACTTGGCCGCTTTTTGTTCGATTGGTGAACAAACAGATAGATAAACTAACGAGATACGAACTGAGGGTCCACAGTGTGCAAAACCATCAGACCAAGCTAACAAATTCGACAGACAGACGGCGTTATGATTTCTTTTATACAGGTTAGAAAATCTCCTTTGTCTGAATTTTACTCACCATAGGAAATGCAAACATCTGCTTTTCGCCAACAAATATCCCAATGACAAAACGACTTTAGTGTTGTATGAAATGGTAGTTTCTTTTGAATCGAATAGAATGTTGTTTTTCGTGGTTTGATGTTCAAGAATTTTGGACTTCACGATTGTCGAGTAGTCAGAGCAGCCCAACTGGGTTTACTGTTTTTTCAGTCTCTGTCCACATATTTAAAAATAAAATGGGTCATTTCATGTACCTGTTGTGTACATCAAGATGCGTATTGCTGAAATGTTTAGTGAATGCCCAGTAGTTATTGGTGCAGCGCGTTCATCTTTGGGTTTGTTTCACGCATCTGGCCTCCTGACCTGCTGGTCTCGGCCTTCATCTTACTCGACGACTAAGTACTGCCCGTCCAGCTTTAGCCATATTGAATGTAGCTTTCAGCTCTCTTGTTAACTGTAAGGGTGGCACGCCTTCATTTTTGTGAACTGTAGATTGCTTTACTTGTTCTAACAAATATTAAACACAACTTAGCTGTTCTACAAGCATGTGAAGCCTGTGATATCCAGTGGACTAAAATGTTTGAGATGTTTCACTAACTATTCTAAAATAGCCCTGCGTGTACGTGAACAGGCCCATCCTGGGTTGGCTGTTCTGCAGACGCCAAGAACACGTCCCCCACAACATTGAATTGTGCAAGGCAGGAGCAGATAGATGGATATTCACTAAATAGAATGGAGGGATCCATCAATTATTGAAATGGCCCCACTTGTGAAATAGAGGGGCATATCAGGCTATCCTAAAGACCCCTTGTGCAGCAGGGCCCCTCTTCATAAATGAGTTAGTTCAGCTGTCATGGCCTCTCTGAGACCATAGAAGTGACGGCCATTTGCTTAGTGAACACATGAAATGAACTGCCAGCTAGGTGGGCTGATGGGCTTTTGGCTATCACCGATCTTCCGACATTGTCATTTCCATCTTTTTCCATTGTGGGGTTATTTTTGTTCCAACTGTTGAATCAACAAAATAGAGTGCAGTTAAAAATGAATTAAATAAAAGCAGACACACGCCGGCCCACTTTTATAATGTGGTGTCCAGTGAAGATGAAGAGTTTAAGTGGCAGGGCCTGAGGTCACGTCCTGAGCTATTGGAGAGTCACACAAGCTGAGCTGCTCATTTGAGAGTCGTATGGAGTAGCCAAGCGAGAAAAGGCTAAAAATCAGGCCAGAAGAAAACGGTTCATGCCAAACCTGCATAGCCTGCTGCACATTCTACAAAACACACGGCTTTAGGTTTCCCCGGATTCTCTATCCGGATATCATTTGTAGGCCCAGAACTTCATTGTTAGGTGCCCTATACTGCATTTATATGGGAGGCTTTACTTACAGTAGATATTCATAATTATTTTTTCTTCATGCCAGGGAAATTAGATTTGGAACTAAAGAAAGGTCGAGATCACCGTCACTGACAGCCATCTGCTGGACGTCTTTTATTACAACAAGCCTGCACTGTGACTAGACTGACTAATCCAGGGGTCACCAGCTCTGGTCCTGGAGAGCCGTAGTGGCTGCAGGTTTTCATGCTAACCCTTGTCTCAATTAGTTGCTGCTAATTAACTTCTCTTCCCATCATTTTAATTGACTTGCAATTTAAGGCTCTGATCCTTTACTTGTTTCTTTTTTCTTTAATTAGCAGCTAAGTTAATAATGAAATACAAAATGAGCCAACACAAGACCAGCTAACCTGAGTCTGTCATGAAATATCTGAACATAAAGAAAGGTGAAGGTCTCAATGATGTCGATCTGCTCAAATCCACAACACATTTCGATGGGGCTCTTGGAAAAGACATCAACCAGAATAAGAGCACCATGGGATTAAATAACGGGTTTAATTAACAATAAGAATCGGCTTCTAATGAGGAAAATGGCTGGAGGGAAATTGTTAGGAAATTGAGGCCCTGACTTAGCTGGTCATCTTTTGGCTTGCTTCACATCTCCCATTTTAGGATAAAAAATGAAGCAATTCAGAGGACTGAATCTTAAGAAAAAACAAGTCAATTAAAATGAAGTGAAAAGAAGTCAATTGACAGCAGAAGTGATTGGTCACTAATGAAGAAAAGGCCCGCACAGGGCCTCAGGATTGCAGTTGGACACCCCGGACTAACCTAACAAAGCAGTGTCCCTCCATACGTTAGGCTCATTTAAATCGCACAGACAAGAAGCCTTTCAGTTAACACCAATCAGCATACAGATAAATGGTAAGCTCTTCTAGCCCACCTGTACTATGTTTTGATATTATCTCAAGGTCCCAAAATGTTTAACGTATTAGATGTCTTTGGCACGCACATTTCACTTCTTATTTGTAAATTCGTAAAACAATAAAATATATTTGATTCAGATTATCTCACCGTTCCCTTGGTAACTGTTCAGGAGTCGACCACTAGAGGATGTCTTAGTCAAACAGTCTGAAGCACTTTACAGCAGTATGTTTTTTCCTTTGCAGGGCACACCGTCAGCGTGTCTCTCCAAGTATGGCACGTGTTCTTCACAAACAGCCTCTCATTACACTACTGGGCGATCACACGGCTTCAGAGCTCAATTTGATAATCGAAGGTTGCCTGTTGAAACTGACGTGTAACCCTTCCACATTCACTGTGTTAACGGCCTTCCTTCACAAAGTACTGACAGCCTACAAAAGCTCAGGAGGCAGCCACTGGAGTCTGGAGTTGGACCCGAGGTGGTGACCTCAGAACACCCAGTGCACTGCTTGCTGGTTGTAAACCTGACACACAGCCAAGTCCTCCCCATGTCACCTTCCGGCTGTCCCAGAGACACGCTATACAGTTCTTAGTGAACATTCATTTAGGTCAGAGCTGTTGGTTTGGTTGTGAGTGTCCATCATTGTAGTGTGCGCAAGAGTGGAACCACCACTGGACTGCTGCTGCGAGGGTAGGCCCTGGCCTCCTGAATAAGTGCATTTAGAAAGTTATTAATAGGATTATTAGAGATACTGAGATGTTTAGTGAGTTTCATTCAGCTCACAAGTCTGTCAGGTGGGTTCTCATTAAGATGTGAATGGCGTTACTCCTTATGCCAGCTGCAGTCTTCCTAACTCTACTGTTTGTCCTCCCTTGCTTCACAGCCTTATGCAGAGGAGATATTCAGAGCCCAACGCTTATACAGACAACCTGCCTGCCGTCACCTGCAATCCTGATGACATCTATGATGACGTGGACACGCCGCCTGAGATGGTAAAGAGGTGGTGGCCACTGAATGGGTGCGAGTGTTTAGCTCTGCTGCCTCATGACTCTAGAGTCCCGGGTCAAATTTCAGCCCTGTTTTGGTTTTTTTTTTTTTTTAAACCTTGGGGACCCTCCTAATGTCTGTCTTTGTTGGGCTGGGTGGGCACCTCCTCCATGGCTTGACACCTGATCCGGCTGAGATGGGCTCCTGCCTCCCTCAGCTCTCTGTTGGAATGAATGTTTCATTAATAGAATGACAGGCTCTTCTGAAGACACATTTGTTTTTCCTCCATCTAGTTTCACCCCTATGTAGTTCCTTCTCTAGCTGTCCAATTGAATAGATATGGCAGGTGACAATCACAATGTGCTCATCTCATAACCTGAAGAATAAAAAATAAAAACACCAGTGCTGTGAAGAAGCAGCAAGGAGAGAGAGCATATGGTGCCCTCTGCTGGACAAAATAAAAAAAACACAAATTTAATTCACCTAAACAAATAAATGAGCTGCTCAGAAAAATCCCCAGTCCTCCTCACATTTTTTTTGTGACCAAAGTCCAAATTACCAAATATAAAATGTCTGTTTAAATGTGGTGATGGATTAATATATTTGGGTTTCAGTTGGCTGTTAACTCTTCACAGTGACGTCAAGCCTCCTGGATGTGGTCAGCTCCTGGTTTTCTTGCCACAGTGCAGACCCAAAACAGTTTTATTGTTATTAACAACCCAGTGGCACAGTGGTTGGTCTACTGCTACGCAGCTTCACATTTCACACTTGGTCACCCATCTCTCTGCCTCTGTTGGTTTTCCTCTGTTCTCCAAGACCTGCTGGTTAGTTTGACTGGTGACTTCAAATGTGCCCAGTGTGACCAAGTAGTCCCAGTGATGAACTGGCAGCCTCCAGCTACAGAGGAGGAGCTCCAGTCCACCAGCCCTGAATGGTTCTGCTTTGGTATTTCTCCTCAAGTTCACTTTAACTCTGATTAAGCAGCTCACACACTCCATCACCAACAGCAGAGAGTCGTTACGTTCCCACAACGGGTGCAGAGCAATGCACATGGAGTTGGGGGTCTTTTGTGTGGGGCTCACGATGCGGGTGGCACACTGAGCATTACCCAGGCCAGCACTAACTACAGGGCTCTCATTGTCCCCTTGGCAGGAGAACCTCCATGCAGCGTACAACCCTGAAGACGACCCCGACCGCATTTACCTGGACCTCATTCCTGTGGAATCGTATGTGGCCGACTCCCCCGGAAGGCAGTCTCCTGTCAGCACCTCACATATGGACAGCGACTCACCTCAGACGTCAGCGAACACGGGTTCAAGACAGCTGGAAGTCAGTCAGGTGAGGAGACAGAGACCAAAGCGGTAAATGTGTCTGTGTAACACCTCAATGTCCAGGGTGTTTTAGGGTCCGGGATTATTGGGGGATCGATGGGGGGCAGCTGGTCTGCTCTAAGTTAAAATTCTGACCCTGCTGAGAACTGCACTTTTTGTCTCACACCTCTCCAGTTTGGGGTCATGCAAAACACGTGAAACTTCAGCTGACCTGCTAAAAGGAATGAGCACCAACATATCACCAGGGCACACCTACTGTGGGCTTACAATGTTGAAAGCAACATGGATATGCCAGCTTATGGCAGGGGGAACTGAAAACGTCAAGAGTCCCATGGCCAATACTTGGGACCCCCCCAAAAACACACACACACCTACCTCTACCTCTGTGGCATGGCCATTGTGACAACCTCAGGTCTCAGGTGTGCCTACCAAATTTCATTGTTCTCTTTCCATGAAGATGGGGAGCTGTGGGCTCATTTGGGTGGAGTGCCCATCGACTTGAACTTCATAGTGTTGGCTTTGCAAGGATTTACCGTGAAAAGCAGCTACAAAAGGAGGACTCCTGTGCCAGTGTTGACCATTCTGAACATTAGACCTTGTGAGGACAGGCTAGAAGACATGTCTAGACCCCAGAAATGAAGGCCTGGTCAGGCCTAGTCAAGTCTGGATGATGAGAACAACCCTGTATCATGGGCCAAAGAACTTGGTCAGCCTTTATTCGGCCCTGGGAAACAAAGTGGTATCTGTAGGTTTTATCCAAAGTCACAACATTTCATTATCAAGATGACAAACTTGTTTAAAGTGAAGCACAATGTAGAAGACATAGTTTGGTAGGTGCAGTCACTGAGCTTGTAGTCCTTGGCAGGGACATAAACCGTCCAGTCCACCTAGAAGGCCCAGGTCTGCTGTCTGAGGCCTTAACTCCTACTGGCTATTTATTTCTTTTTTGATTGTTCTTAACAGGCCTTCAATCCAAGTGGAGATGCAGAGGCATCCCAAATAAAGAGCAACACAAGGACTCACTCTGCATCTTATAAAGCCGATGTCGATCAGCCTTCAGTGAAGACGGTGATCAAAATTCAGACGCAGAACCAGAAGATCTCGTTCCCCTGTACAGATTTACAGAGTAAACCTCTACAAACACCACTGGAGTTGAGGACCCCATTGGAAGGCCAAGAAAAGCCAAAACTGCCATTGCAGGGTAAGAATTTAACAGGTGCATGGATACTGGAAGACATTTTCATTGCCTCCATTACTTAAAGTAATTATTATTTGGCTTATGACATTGCAGTAGCTAAGGTGACTTATAACATTTGAGATACACTTGGTTACATTTCTTCTGGTTTTCTAGTTTGAGCGCAGGCAGGGCATGTGACTTGCTCAGTGTCAGTAATGGGATTTGAACCCACCACCTCAGAGTTTGCAGTCCAAAGCCTTAAACACTATGCTACACTGCCTGTCATTTTCAGCACTGGAACATGAATCTGAATTGTGTGACCATCAGAAGCACTGGTAGCAATTCAGAAAACAACCAAAATGGCTGATGTGGTCACACCTGTCATTTTAAATCAAGGAGGCTTGGCCTCTTTTTCTGAAGGGACACGTTAGTTGCCAAACCAATTGTATCATTAGAAGCCATACCTTGCTGAAAGCTTTTGAATTCTAAGGGTTGCCAGTCATTTTCTAACTCACATAGTTCTGAACAGGGTCACAGGGGTCTGCTGGAGCTCATCCCAGCTAGCACAGGGTGCAAGGCAGGAACAAACCCTGGACAGGTCACCAGGCTGCTGCAGCGCAAACACATACACCCACATACCAGGGCCAATTTAGCACTGCCAGTTCACCTAACCTGCATGTCTTTGGACTGTGAGAGGAAACTGGAGGAAACTCAGGAAGACACGGGGAGAACATGCAAACTACACTCTGGGATGTCAACTGTGGTCTGCTTACTGCGAAGCGGCAGCGCGACTGCTGCACCACCATGCCACCCTTTCTAGTGGTTTCTAGTGCTTTTATTGTACCATGTTAGGTTGTCTCAAATTGTAGGACACTCAAATGATTTGTACCATCTGTCATTAGAACATTAGAACACTCTAGATGAGAACAGGCCATTCAGCCCACAAAGCTCGCCAGTCCTATCCACTTCATTCTTCTAAATTAACATCAAGTCGAGTTTTGAAAGTCCCTAATGTCTTACTGTCTACCACACAACTTGGTAGCTTATTCCAAGTGTCTATTGTTCTTTGTGTAAAGAAAAACTTCCTAATGTTTGTGTGAAATTTACCCTTAACAAGTTTCCAACGGTGTCCCCGTGTTCTTGATGAGCTCATTTTAAAATACAAGTCTCGATTCACTGTACTAATTGCTTTCATGATTTTAAACACTTCAATCATGTCACCTCTTAATCTTCTTTTGCTTAAACTGTAAAGGCTCAGCTCTTTTAATCTTTCCTCATAATTCAACCCCTGTAGACCTGGAATCAGCCTAGTCGCTCTTCTCTGGACCTTTTCTAGTGCTGCTATGTCCTTTTTGTAGCCTGGAGACCAAAACTGCACACAGTACTCAAGATGAGGCCTCACCAGTGCATTATAAAGGTTGAGCATAACCTCCTTGGACTTGTACTCCACACATCGTGCTATATAACCTAACATTCTGTTAGCCTTCTTAATGGCTTCTGAACACTGTTGGGAAGTTGATAGCTTAGAGTCCACTATGACTCCTAAATCCTTCTCATAAGGTGTACTCTCGATTTTCCGACCGCCCATTGTGTAACATTTTTACTTCCTATGTGTAATACTTTACATTTACTGACATTAAATTTCATCTGCCACAAATCTGCCCAAGCCTGTTTGATAGCAAAGTCCCTCTGTAATGATTTAACAAATTCCAAATTATCTGCTAATCCACCTATCTTGGTATCATCTTCAAACTTAACCAGCTTGTTACTTATATTCCTATCTAAATCATTTATACATATTAAAAATACCAGCGGCCCCACCACTGACCCCTGTGAAACACCACTCTTAACATCGGCCAGTTCTTATTGACTGTCCATTCTCAGTCTTTTACTATTGTGCCTTAATAAACAGACACGTCATGAACAACACACACAGGTGTAAATGAAGTTAGATGGTGAGCTGCTGGCTTCTTTGTCTTTGGGTAGCTGGCTAAGAAAAGAAGAAGCTGTTAAAACAGAGGATGTAGCAGTGTGGGGCTAAAAGAAGACATTAAGTGTTGGGAATCCTGACAATGGTGTAAGCTAAAGTGAAGCACAAAACCGCCTTGTGACCATTAAGAAGTCCCGAGGCAGTAGCTGACTTCTAGTTAAGAAACTGGGCAGGGAATGAAAACCTGCAGCCACAGATGCACCCCCACCAAGGAGGACTAAACTAAAGGACCACCACTTTGATTAAAACAAATTTAAGTTGCAGGTGACACGTTTGAATTTTCAGCCATCTGATGATACATAGCAGATTATTTCAAAATCAAACCGCTAAGCAGAAGGTTATGAGGAGTCCTCTTAAAAATTCTTGGATGGGAACCATTGGACAACAATTGTTAGTTGATCTCATCTAGCAAAGGGGCACTCATAAACCAGGGAATTACAACACAGCCTTTGGGTTTTGAATTAGGAAACCATGTGGTGACCGTGTTTACTGCTTTGCCTGTGAATTTAGACATTTTTAGTAGAACATCCATTCATCCATCCATCCATTCTCTTCCGCTTATCCGAGGTCGGGTCACGGGGGCAGCAGCTTAAGCAGAGAGGCCCAGACTTCCCTCTGCCCGGCCACTTCTTCCAGCTCTTCCGGGAGAATCCCAAGGCGTTCCCAGGCCAGCCGGAGACATAGTCCCTCCAGTGTGTCCTGGGTCTTCCCCGGGGCCTCCTCCCGGTTGGACGTGCCCGGAACACCTCACCAGGGAGGCGTCCAGGAGGCATCCTGATCAGATGCCCAAGCCACCTCATCTGACTCCTCTCGATGCGGAGGAGCAGCGGCTCTACTCTGAGCCCCTCCCGGATGACTGAGCTTCTCACCCTATCTTTAAGGGAAAGCCCAGACACCCTGCGGAGGAAACTCATTTCAGCCGCTTGTATTCGCGATCTCGTTCTTTCGGTCACTACCCATAGCTCATGACCAGAGGTGAGGGTAGGAGCGTAGATCGACTGGTAAATTGAGAGCTTTGCCTTACGGCTCAGCTCCTTTTTCACCACGACAGACCGATGCAGAGCCCGCATCACTGCGGATGCCGCACCGATCCGCCTGTCGATCTCACGCTCCATTCTTCCCTCACTCGTGAACAAGACCCCGAGATACTTGAACTCCTCCACTTGGGGCAGGATCTCTCCTCCAACCCTGAGAGGGCACTCCACCCTTTTCCGGCTGAAAACAATTACCGATATATCTGACCCTGCTACTAAATCAGCTACTTAAAATAATCATCCACTGCTCTTAACATATTTTGTGCCCCCTGCACTCATGCTTTAGAGTTAGGTTAGGGTTTTGAGGTGGGTATTTGCTTGGTATGCTTACCTAAGGGTGAAGATAACATGCTCAGATACTCCTCAACCTACATGGTGTTCTGCAGGTGTACTCATCAGACACAAGGCAGGGACCAAGCCGGAATGGGGGATTGGTTGGGGGCACTGCTCATTCACACAGGCCAATTTCAACCTTCTTCTTCATCTCCATGGGGTCGATGTGCTTACTTAACCTTCTCCATACAGCTCAGTCCTGCACCTCCTCCTCAGTCAGACCCTTTTCCTTCAGATCTTCTTTTAGTTTATTATTCCATCTCTGCATTGACCTCCCTTGTTTTCTCTTCCCCTGTACCTCCAATCCTATCACTCTTTTGCAGACATATCCATTTATCCATTGTCTGTCCTCAACACATGTCCATACTACTTTTTTTAGATATACTTTTCTCAGCTGTACTTTCTTAGATATCACTCCCACTTTTGTTGTACCTCTGATTGTCTCATTTCTTATTCTGTCCGTCTCTTCTAAAATATCCATCTCAACATACTCATTTGTGTCACATGTAACTTTTTCTCCTGCACTCCCTTTGCTGCTCATGTCTCAGCTCCATTCATCATTGCCTGTCTTACGACCGTCTTAAACACCTTACCTTTATCATTTGCCTTAATTCTTCGATCACACAATACTCCTGATACCTTCTTCCAACTGTTCCATCTACACTTTACTCTGTGCTTATCTCTGCATATGATTTTCCATCTTGGACTACCACTGATGCTAGATATTTAAATGTATACATTCTCATCAGTAGCTCTCCCGGTAAGGTTAACTTCTGAATTCTGATCATCAATAAACTTCATATATACCATCTTCTTTCTATTTATCTTCAGTCCTCTTTCTTCTTCTCCATTTTTCCAAAATCCTCCCCTTTCCCTTCCTCTTTTCTGGTGCTACACAACATAACCCCATCAGCAAAAAGCCTACACTAGGGGGATTGGTCTGTTATCCCATCACTCAACACATCCATATCCAGATCAAAGAGGTAAGGACTTCAAGAACCAACCACGCATATCTCTGGGATGTGTGACGAAAGCTTGAATACCTGCAGACTCGAGTAGACACAAGAAATTCAAGCAAACTCAATGCAGACAAAGACAAGATGTGGAGTGACTGCTAAATGCTGCACCACTCTGCCTCCCTCAAAATCTTAACACTTCAGGTGGAAACGTGCCACCTACCTACTGAGCCAGACCTGTGCTTTTATTATTCGGATCACAGTGTTTGTGTTTTGGGAAATCTTTAGAGCTATCAGTAACAATATTGGCATCACGAGATGCAAAATGGAGATTCCACTTCATGCTTTTGTAATTTTCAAAATCCATGTGACATCCTGTATGAAATGGAAAAAAAGAGCATAAAAACAAATGTATTAAAACTGTTACTTGCATTTTGGGAACAAGGGCAAGTTTTAGTTTAGCTTGGTCATTAAATTTGAAAACATGAAGTGGCACAATTTAAAGTTAAGATATAAATAATGACAGAAGAGTGAAAGAAAGTGCCAACAAAGCATGTGCTCCTTTGGTTTGTATCTTCATCTGGATTTTTGTGTTTTTCCTGTGGTTACACTAGTTATCCCCATTTCTTTGAGTTCATTTACAGTCATATGAAAACGTTTGGGAACCCCTCTCAGCCTGCATAATAATTTACTCTAGTTTCAACAAAAAAGATAACATTGTTATGTCTTTCATTTCTTAGGAACATCTGAGTACTGGAGTGTTTTCCGAACAAAGATTTTTAGTGAAGCAGTATTTAGTTGTATGAAATGAAATCAAATGTGAAAAACTGGCTGTGCAAAAATTTGAGTACCCTTGAAATTTTGCTGATTTGAGTGCATGTAACTGCTCAATACTCATTACCTGCAACACCAAATTGGTTGGATTAGCTTGTTAAGCCTTGAACTTCATAGACAGGTGTGTCCAATCATGACAAAAGGTATTTAAGGTGGTCAATTGCAAGTTGTGCTTCACTTTGACTCCCCTCTGGAGAGTGACAGTATGGGATCCTCAAAGCAACTCTCAAAAGATCTGAAAACAAAGATTGTTCAGTTCAGGTTTAGGGGAAGGCTACAAAAAGCTATCTCAGAGATTTAAACTGTCAGTTTCGACTGTAAGGAATGGAATCAGGAAATGGAAGGTCACAGGCACAGTTGCTGTTAAACCCAGCAGGTCTGGCAGGCCAAGAAAAATACAAGAGTGGCATATGCGCAGGATTGTGAGACTGGTTACAGACAACCCACAGATCACCTCCAAAGACCTGCAAGAACATCTTGCTGCAGATGATGTATTTGTACATCGTTCTACAATTCAGCACAATTTGTACAAAGAACATCTGTATGGCAGGGTGATGAGAAAGAAGCCCTTTCTGCACTCACGGCACAAACCGAGTCGCTTGTTGTATGCAAATACTCATTTAGACAAGCAAGATTCATTTTGGAACAAAGTGCTTTGGACTGATGAGACAAAAATTGAGTTATTTGGTCATAACAAAAAGCATTTTGCATGGCGGAAGAAGAACAACACATTCCAAGAAAAATACCTGTTACCTACTGTCAAATTTGGTGGAGGTTCCATCATGCTGTGTGGCTGTGTGGCTAGTTCAGGGACTGGGGCCCTTGTTAAAGTCGAGGGTCAGATGAATTCAACCAAATATCAACAAAGTCTTCAGGATAATGTTCAAGCATCAGTCACAAAGTTGAAGTTACGCAGAGGCTGGATATCCCAACAAGACAATGACCCAAAACACAGATCGAAACCTACAAAGGCATTCATGCAGAGGGAGAAGTACAATATTCTGGAATGGCCGTCACAGTCCCCTGACTTGAATATCATCGAAAATCTATGGGATGATTTGAAGCAGGCTGTCCATGTTCGGCAGCCATCAAATTTAACTGAACTGGAGAGATTTTGTATGGAAGAATGGTCAAAAACACCTCCATCCAGAATCCAGACACTCAGCAAAGGTTATAGGAGGCGTCTAGAGGCTGTTATATTTATAATACGAGGCTCAATTAAGTACTGATGTAATATCTCTGTTGGAGTGCCCAAATTTATGCACCTAATTTTGTTATAATGCATATTGCATATTTTCTGTTAATCCAATAAACTTAATGTCACTGCTGAAATACTGCAGTTTCCATAAGGCATGTCATATATTAAAAGGAAGTTGCTACTTTGAAAACTCAGCCAATGATAAACAAAAATCCAAAGAATTAAGAGGGGTTCCCAAACTTTTTCATATGACTGTATACTGTTATTATATTGCTGGAGGTTAGGGGTTCAGTGTGGTGCTGAGGTGTCACCAGTTGCACCCGGCTGGTTTGCCATTTAATCAGTGGATGTCCCTAACCTCCTCCTGCCTTGTTGTTGATGCCACAGGTCCCTGTTGCTAGCCATGAGAACCAACACAATTTCATATGCCAGAGTGTTACCATTGCAGTGTATGCCCCCAATCCCCCCAAGAGTCGCAGTACAAAGAAAGTGAGGAGGACAGATGACCACCGATGCCTTCCTGGTGGCCCCTCACCATTACAACAAAAGTGTGATAGTTAAACCCCTCAAACAGAAAACAAGAAAACATTTAACTTTGGTTTGGTGAAGACCCGTTTTGAATTTTGGTTAACACTTTGGCTGTGGGATTAGGAAAATGAAAGACAGTGCCTTATCTGATTTAGTTATAAATTCAATGTGAAGATCAGAATTGAAGTTTGGAGCATCGCTGTGGTTGTTTTGGCTTGTCTTCTTTAGAATGGCCACTCAAACACCTCAAAAGTGCATTTGAACAAAATATATATGCATACTTAACATAAAGCCATACCATATAATTTTCTAAGCCCACTTAATCCTAAATAGGGTCACGGGGTGGGCTGAGACTTTCCCAGTTAAAATTAGGCATAATGCAGGAACAGACCCGGGGCAGGGTGCCAGTCTAACCTAGATTGAACACTCACACCCACACTCACACACATTCACACCCTCATTCACACGCACTCGGGTCGATCTAGCATTACCAGTCCACCCAACCTGCAAGTCCTTGGACTTTGCACAGCACCTCGAAAAAACCCACGCATAGATGGGGAAAAATATGCAAACTCCACGCAGAGAGGACCTGAGACATGAACCCTGGCTTCGGTACTGCGAGGCAGCAGCACTACTACTGCATCACCCTTAGCGTAAAGCACTGATGTAAATAAATTAAGCAAACAAAACTTGACAGGCTTGGCCCGAGAGCCATTTTGTTAGGCCCTCTAGAATTGTGTCAATGAGAGGCGAAGCACCCACCACTGAGCCTCTTCGTCAGTCTTTCTCCCCTTCACTATAGCATTTTAGTAAGGGGTGGGAGAATTCAGGCACCACGTTGTGTTTCCCAGGCAGCCAGGAGTGCAGCACAGAACTCTGGGCCCTATACATGAGCAGTCTTTGTGGGCCCCTTCCTCTCAATCTATGTCTGTCACACATCCTTTTCATTCCAGGCTTCGAGGCTCCCCCACCCAGTGAGCCCTTGGTAAACATTACCCTTTGTACCCCCACTATGACGCCCATGAGGCAGCACACAGTTGCCTACCCACTTGCACTGTCTAAGAACAAATGTAGCAATTTTTGAGCTCAGACAGCACAATTTGCCTAGAGAATGAGTGCACCATGCCAGGGAAAAATGTTATCACTTATCACATTTAATCACATATCAGAACAACATTTCTTGGCTAAAAGTACCTCTTCTAAAAGAGCACTGCAAGTCACCCGTGGTTTCACATAGCACACTGGTAGTAGAGGAACAGACAAGTATTACAGCCAGAACTACGGCGGTGTAAGTAGGGGTCTTGTTGACTTTGTTTCATCGGTTTGTTGCCCCTCAGTAAATGCACTAGCCATTCAATGAACATTTAAACAGATGCTTGATTACACTAAGGTATAATGCAGTTTTAATAGTTTGTTCATTAAACTAAACCTTAGAATCTGTAGATTCTGAGAAGCATTTTTTTTAACAACCTTACCTAATCCAACCTAAGAAATGACAGCGTTTTTAAGATAATACTTAATATTTACTCATACTTCATATTTTTACTCATATTACTAATGTTCCATAGAATAATTAATCAACAAAATACTACGCTGTTCCACAATCTTTTGTAAGGCCACATACCATTCTGTGTGGTCAAATTTGATTGTAAATGATTCAATGCAAGGTATGCTGTATATGTACACGTGCATATGGTTACTGCTGTTGTCTGAGATGTAAACCATACTGCAGTATACTTTTAAATTCACACAGGACAGTCCCATGTCAGATGCTGCTTTCAATCCTGGCAACCCAGAGCAGGAAAACGCATGAAGAAGAGTACATATGTCCTATCAGCATTCACCTTTAAAATGGAACTTGAACCCAAACAAACCCTAATGTATGTGTTTACGATCTGTCCGTTTCTAGCACCTATTGAGTCAAAACTGGGCAAGAGCAGAGCAGAAGCAGACACCCGACGTTTCTCCGAAGAAAAAGTAAGACTTGAGAGAGAGAAGGACCAACTCCGTAATATGCTGGCACAACTGAGGAAGCAGAGGCGTGAAATAAAAGACAGCATTGCAGCATCGAAAGGTACTGAGGCCTTACTGGTCTGCTTTAGGTATGCTAATGTCTTCTGGAACAAGTTCTCGAGGCCTTTGCTTGGTTTTCTTCAGTAGACAAACTGTATGTTAAATCGCTTTGGTTTTGTAATCTTGCTTAAAAATGGTAATTCATCATTTAAAGAAAAAAAAAAAGATATATACATACAGTAATCCATTTTTTTTCTTTTCTTTTAAATACAGAAAGCCCAGATCTGGCAATTCTAGAAGAGAAGCTGCGAGAAATTGATGAGGAGTGCAAGCAGATGGAGAGCCAGAGAGTTGACCTTGAACTTGAGCTGGTGGAAGTAAAAGGAAATTTAAGGAAAGCAGAGTCAGGCCCTGTAACTCTGGGCACCGCAGTTGACAGTGTTCTGCTCGAGTCCACCAGCTTAAGCGTAAGTCTAATCAGCTTACTGCTGCCCCCGTTTTGAGTCGGGGTGTTTATGCACATTTGGAGCTATGAGGCAGCAGTACTAACCACTTTGTAACAAATAACACCTACAAAGGGTGACCTGATACACTGCTACACCTAAAAAGGTCGAGGGAAAAGGACTGAAAAAAGTCCAACACCCTCACAAGTACTATCATTACTTATTCCCACTCTTCTATAAATCATCTACAAATCATTCTACAATCCTCCGATAAAAGAACAAGAAAACTAAAGTTTAAACTGCTGCAATAAGATATTAAAGAACAAAATGATCTCCACACATACCACAAATCCATTAACATAAATCAGCAGTAAACCTACAGAAAAAGACAAATGTTCAAACAAATCAAGAAAAACAGTCCAGCTTTGAAATGAATTTAGTTATGCTAACTTGTTATGTCTGGTCATCACCAAGTCTTTCCCATTTCTTTTTCTTTGACACCACTTCCTTTCTGACTCTGTTGTTCCTCCGGAAATTGGAGCAGTAAGTGTCGCCACCAATGTCTTACCATAGTCACAAACATTAACGTACATCGCAGTACACTGCTTAGCTGGCATTGACAAGTTGCAAGGACAGTTGACCAAGAAAGCATTTTGAACCTCCTTTTTCACCCACAATGGATTTTGGGTGATATGTCATTCTGAATACAAAAGCAATGATTATAAACAATAAGCCAAACCATATCTGTTAGGAATCATTTGTTGTGATTTACATATTTTAAGTGACATGCATAAGCCCAAGCCAGTGTTTGAGCCTAAAGAATGCAAATGGCTCCCGAGTTTGTGAAACTGTTATCACCTTTAACTGCTTAAGTGATTCTTTTTCATGCCAGTGACCCAAGATCATCTATGTGAGAGCAGACGTTTCCATTCTGGACTAGGAATAGTGAGGATGAGTTCCTTGGTCTTGTTATCCAAGTGATTTTTATATTTCCTAACTCTTTATTTCTCTAAGGTGAGGACAGCATTATCTACATCACCTCAGCCAGCAGTGGCTTCAAGCAATGGTGAAACAGGACCTGTAAACTCTGCTTCAGCACTTAAGAACAGGCCACTGTCCATCATGGTGTCTGCTAAAGGGAACGTCTTACAAAAAGCAAAGGTAAGACTCCTGTGAGAGGAGTTGCTGGTATGGGTGGGCGATGTCGCTTTAAAATATTATCAGGGCGTTTTAGTTTTTAGTTTTAAGCAGTATTAAATTAAAAGTGTTTGGTCAAAATAATCATTTGTAGTTGCTGCTCTGGCTGTTACGGTACTCACTGGGCCTCGTAGTCCGACTGTCTGACTGCGGAGGAGGCAGGCTGTGGTGACAATCAGACTGACTGATCTTCATTGTCTACAGAAATAACAATTCACAAAACCCACCATTTATTTTCACAATAACTGTTTCCTCAACCCATTTCCAATAAAAATAAGGATATATTAAAAACAACATTAGGCAAATACATAAACAAAACTGTGGTAGATCCTACTTAACAAGACATACATCAGCTTATAGTGTGTATGTAACTATACAGCCTGAAACTTCACCGGCTACAGGGACAAAGAGGAGCCACGAGAGAAGGTGAGGTTTTTTTTTTAAACAAAACACATGGACTTGGTTGGGATGTTCTTTTAGAAACCATGAAAAACCTTGACTTCTTAACGCCATTACCTCTAAGTGTTTGACTATTCTACAGTGTTGCTTACTTAAGCTGCAGTTTTGATATGATGGCTACCCAAAGATGAAGCTTATGAGCAACCACAGGGTTCGAATTTCATTTATGTTGGCTATACCCCCAATATAACAACAAGACAGGAACACTTTAAAGCCTGGGGAAAATTTCAGTGTACAGTTTATACAAAATGAAATGGAATACATCAGTGGTTCCCAAACTCTGTCCTGGGGACCCCACTGTGGCTGCAGGGTTTTGTTCCACCCAGATTCACAATCAGTGATAACTATCGAAAACAACTGATCTCATTTAATTAGCCAGTCTTTTTCACTCTTCTCTTAGTCTGCATTCAGAAAAAACACAACAGTATGGTTTTTTCGTTTATAAGACATTCAGAATTTTTTTTTTTGTTTCTAAAGCTATAAATGCTTAACTCTCTTTTGTTGTTTTCCTATTATTCTCCCCTTTTACTGTGCAGTTTGCTCCTTTCATTTAACCCTAATAGTGACAATTAACAACCAGCAAAGCAGACACCCAGGATGATGAACACAGCAATGACTTCGGTGTCAGACCCACTAATCAGTAAATAATCAATTAAATAACCAGAACGAATATTAGGTTGAAAATACTGTTAACGATTTAAAAAAACTACATATTCCCCATATAACTGCTTATTGCATTTTAATAAAAATGTACCTAACTTAGTTTGTCATTTCTACATTGACTCCAAAACACAGAAACAGGGAAATAATAATTCAATTCAATAGGCTAAGAGTCCAATGAAAAATGGAAGTTGGTTGGAACAAAAACCTGCAGCCACAGTGGACTCCTGAGTTTGGGACTGACTGGAATACGTGATTTACTTGACCATATGCACATCCTTGTACTAACTTTACTCACTGGCATTTTCTGTCCAGTAACTAAAATATAATACTGCTGAAAAGCAACACCAATAAAGAATTCAAACATTATTATTTTTATAGCAGTGACACACACATTTGTGAATAAAAACTGTTTAAAGCTGCTTTTGTTACAATATACTTTTCAAATCAGATTTGTCAGAAAATCTCTTGGGCAGTTTTGTGACATTTGCTGTTGTGAGATTTGTGCTTGCATCACTATATGATGGAGATCTTAGCTGGTTAACGCTGAACTAATGAGTGATATTTAATGGAGAAGTCAAATTCAGATGTGTAGACAAATCATAAATTTCCTCTCAGAGGCTGCACTGATGGGCAGGGACACACAGACATTTATTGGTGAATCAGCACTCAGCGTGTGCCTCTAAACCAATGAAAGTATTGCTTTTTCAATCAATCTTACGAAAATTTTAAATAGTTGTAAGTTTGCCGTTTTTCTTGTAGAATTCCAAAAAAGGAAAAAAAAATATTGGGTTGTTTGAAGCTTCAAGGTTTAATATTTTCACTGGCCTGTGTTTGCTCCTTTTAGGTGCAGTGCACCCTCAAGTGCTCTAAGAGAATATGCTGCAGTCACGGCATTAATGATTGCTTCTGTCTCAGTGCAAGTGCATACAACAATTTTTGGAAGCTTGCAATGCTTTCTTTAACAAAGCAGATGTACAATCCATTGATCTGCATATATATACTAGCTGTGTAAGTCCATGCTGTAAAAAGCCCAGGCTCCTAGAACCTATTGAAATCATCAGAAAAAAAATGCAGAGTCGATGTTTTCGTTTTGCGGATGTGCTCGCACCCCTTGTCTACCAGCAGCTAAGTGAGTTTCTTGTTCATCTTTCCTCGGCGGTTTCACTTTGGAGATGGAGTTGCTTTCTTTCAGCTTCCTGCTGTAGCCTTGCACTTTTTTCTTGTTAACTTGGGGCCACCTTGCCAGCTCTTTGAGCTTCATGCTGTAGCCTCGCACTTCCAGGCCAAACAGTCAGACACACACACTTCCACAGGTAGATGTTTATATATAAGATATATATATATACAGTGGTGTGAAAAACTATTTGCCCCCTTCCTGATTTCTTATTCTTTTGCATGTTTGTCACACAAAATGTTTCTGATCATCAAACACATTTAACCATTAGTCAAATATAAAACAAGTAAACACAAAATGCAGTTTTTAAATGATGGTTTTTATTATTTAGGGAGAAAAAAAATCCAAACTTACATGGCCCTGTGTGAAAAAGTAATTGCCCCCTGAACCTAATAACTGGTTGGGCCACCCTTAGCAGCAATAACTGCAATCAAGCGTTTGATAACTTGCAATGAGTCTTTTCAGCGCTCTGGAGGAATTTTGGCCCACTCATCTTTGCAGAATTGTTGTAATTCAGCTTTATTTGAGGGTTTTCTAGCATGAACCGCCTTTTTAAGGTCATGCCATAGCATCTCAATTGGATTCAGGTCAGGACTTTGACTAGGCCACTCCAAAGTCTTCATTTTGTTTTTCTTCAGCCATTCAGAGGTGGATTTGCTGGTGTGTTTTGGGTCATTGTCCTGTTGCAGCACCCAAGATCGCTTCAGCTTGAGTTGACGAACAGATGGCCGGACATTCTCCTTCAGGATTTTTGGTAGACAGTAGAATTCATGGTTCCATCTATCACAGCAAGCCTTCCAGGTCCTGAAGCAGCAAAACAACCCCAGACCATCACACTACCACCACCATATTTTACTGTTGGTATGATGTTCTTTTTCTGAAATGCTGTGTTCCTTTTACGCCAGATGTAACGGGACATTTGCCTTCCAAAAAGTTCAACTTTTGTCTCATCAGTCCACAAGGTATTTTCCCAAAAGTCTTGGCAATCATTGAGATGTTTCTTAGCAAAATTGAGACGAGCCCTAATGTTCTTTTTGTTTAACAGTGGTTTGCGTCTTGGAAATCTGCCATGCAGGCCGTTTTTGCCCAGTCTCTTTCTTATGGTGGAGTCGTGAACACTGACCTTAATTGAGGCAAGTGAGGCCTGCAGTTCTTTAGACGTTGTCCTGGGGTCTTTTGTGACCTCTCGGATGAGTCGTCTCTGCGCTCTTGGGGTAATTTTGGTCGGCCGGCCACTCCTGGGAAGGTTCACCACTGTTCCATGTTTTTGCCATTTGTGGATAATGGCTCTCACTGTGGTTCGCTGGAGCCCCAAAGCTTTAGAAATGGCTTTATAACCTTTACCAGACTGATAGATCTCAATAACTTCTCTTCTCATTTGTTCCTGAATTTCTTTGGATCTTAGCATGATGTCTAGCTTTTGAGGTGTTTTTGGTCTACTTCTCTGTGTCAGGCAGCTCCTATTGAAGTGATTTCTTGATTGAAACAAGTGTGGCAGTAATCAGGCCTGGGGGTGGCTACGGAAATTAAACTCAGGTGTGATACACCACAGTTAGGTTCTTTTTGAACAAGGGGGCAATTACTTATTCACACAGGGCCATGTAGGTTTGGATTTTTTTTCTCCCTAAATAATAAAAACCATCATTTAAAAACTGCATTTTGTGTTTACTTGTGTTATATTTGACTAGTGGTTAAATGTGTTTGATGATCAGAAACATTTTGTGTGACAAACATGCAAAAGAATAAGAAATCAGGAAGGGGGCAAATAGTTTTTCACACCACTGTATATGTTTTATTGCATTGTAAAGTTGTTTTAGGTAAGCTACAGGAGTAACTTCATATCAGGTATCAGCTGCCAGGGACGAAGGACTGCTATTACACAGAAACTTTCTTTAATAAGTCAAGATAACACAGAAAATTGTATTAGAAACGTAAACCAAGAACATGTCAAGGCATACACCTTCCTATATAAACAGGTTCACACTGATTCATGAGTGTGAATGTAAGCAGTTGCTTACCAAGTTGTCCTTTGGTATTGTGCAGATGGCATGATGCCACTTCACCCATTCCTGGATATTATTTATTTCAGTTAGTTCAACAAAATGGGAAAACATCCTTGCCAGTGTGAGTCAGTGTGAGCAGAGAAAATACAGTTGAACCAAGGCAAAAAATATGACGTGGAAGTGTGAGATTATAGCTCCTTATCTTTGAATGTTCCCAGTGTTCATCCCTTTGTACTCTTTGGTCTTCACGGTAACTTCTAGTCCAGAAGTCATTGTTCTTTGCCTTCCAATTCAAAGCCCTGAACTTACTGGTAGAAGGTGGCTGTTTAAATCCTATACGGGACACTTTCAGACCACTACACAAACATTGTGGGTAGGAGGCGGGGGTGGAATGGTCAAAAAATTCATATCACAGAATTATTATAAGTTTTAAAGGTTTTGGTACATACTGGTACAATGCATTTGTATATATTTTTCTGACTGACACAGGCGTTTTAATAAATTACAAAACTATTACTGATTAATTCTTATCTATAGACGTGCTTGTTAATGATCTGCTACTCAAACTGAGTCAACAGCAGGTATTCACCTCTCTGCTCTGAACCAATGAAAGGGCAGCCTCATTCATTTTGGCATGGCTTCCTCAGTCCTCTCTTCCTGTTTCAAATCTCTGGTTCTAAACATTCATACACTTTCAAACGCATGTAATCTAATGTCACCACAAAGCATGAACTGCACATCGCTCGGCTCCCTTATGGCACATAATTCACATACAAGTCCGTACACAAAGCCACTACCCTTAAGACACTAAGACCAGCATACAAATCAAATTTTCTGTTTCTTTTCACTTGTACTAGTTTACATGTTTTGAGAGAGTGGGTTTGCAAGGTTTTCATTAATTTGTAGTACACCTTTAAAAACATTTTTCTTGAAATCCATATCACCAGCTGAATTTTTTACAATATTCCGGACCAACTTGTTTATCGCCTACTCCTAACTGTAGAGCTAACACACAATAAAAGCATAAAAAGAAAGTGTCTGAACAGCTGGGGCATCCTCATTTAGTGCCACGGAGGGTTTTGTGACTTTAGAATCTAATCAATGAAACCTAATTGGATTTAAATACCTAAGTAACACTTCTTTTTTTCTTTTCTACATTTCACAGGAATGGGAAAAGAAGGCTGCCAGTTAGACACTGGTATTTTTGTATTACAGACGTTTTTTAACCTCATAACCAAGTCTACCCAAAAACAGTACTGAAGACAACAGCGTCTTCCCAGCAGCAGGTGTTTTATTATTATTAGTGTTAAACTACAATGCAGTGCATCCTAACAGGAGGAACACAAGAATCATGTGCAGTATGGGCCAGTCTACACAGACGTTTTACTGGTTTGCTCTTCTGGACGAGAACACCAACAAGGTTTCATAAAGGATCTGGGAAACTCCACTTCTGACAACATTTTATATACCAAGTGTGTATGGAGGGATGAAACTAAGTGAAGAGAGCACCACAAGGCGCTGTACAGGTAGGCTAGCACCTGAACGATAAGACATTTGTCTAGGTTTACCTCCATTTCCTGGGCCTGGTACCAAGTACAAACACAATTCCATATTTCGTCTCTACCTGACATGTTTGCCTGCCTAGATTGACCTTGGACAGCATGCTATGTCAGACTTCAAAAGCGTGGAGGTAATACAACAGTAATGACGAGAACTGTGACAATGAAGATCTGAGCTGTATGATCACCATTACACTCAAAGTAAAACTGATCCATCAGCCTTCACACGGTAGTTAGTTCTTCAAAATCTATAAGAGAGATAAGACATCTGCTGTTAAACCTTTCTGACATACCTGTAAAAAAAAAAAAACAACAAACAAGGAAATATTATTGAAAGAGTAGAAAAATGACAAAAATTGTACATTACATTGTAAAATTAGGTCTACTCACATTAACAATCATTTATAGGGAATTACCACGCAAAAGAACCAAGAACATGGAAAATAAAGTCTACTTGTGTTGTCCTTAACGTAAAAGTGTGAAAAGCGTGGCTGACTTGTGTAGCACATCAAGGTTGTCAGATAATAAAGAATACAATACAGTATTCTCTGCTAAAAACTACCACTGAATGTACATTTTTTATCGATTAACCATTTTTACTTCCAGTTTAAAAAAAAAAAAAAATTTATTTGTATAGTTTTTTAACTTAATGTATAAAAAGTAAACATGAGGTTCACAATTGTTACACATGAGACACAAACAACCATTAAATGGCCATCACTGTGACATATGCAAGACGCAGACTTAGTAGTATTTTATTTAAATAGAAATGAACCGGCCAATCAATGCCATAATGTGCTCTCAGATATCAGCGCCTGTGACTACTGTGGAGCCGAGCCGAGTGCTTTGTCCTTCGTCTGAGTATGTGACACAAGCTCAACGCTTAATGTATGTTGCCTCACAGCCATATAATAAGTGCCCACCTGGCGCTGGTGTCAGGTGGTATGTACAGCCAAGCAAGTCAAATGGTCAAGTACCATCTAATTCTAAAAGTGGTACTTCTTCCACCAACAGTGAAAACAGCAACATCAGTATAGTATGGAGGTGAGGGAGCAGATCCATGGAAATGCTGTGTAAGTTCTACAGAAAGGTTGATTGAAGCTTACCCACTTTAAGAAAGAAAGCAAATCAATAAAAATAGGAAACAGAAAGTGCTTTATCCAGAAATCTGTCATATATTTACCACACTTGTTTCAAATCCAAATGTTACGACAACAGTTGGACTCTATTATGATGTTAAAAATTCTGGGACAGAAAATTAGGACACCAAGTTTTTAAAGAATAATACATTTTCATTGTGCTTTCCTTAAAAGTGGTGAGATATGAAAAAAGAGAAAGCTACTGGAACTGCTTGTATGTACTGTGTGATGTATACAGTATGACTCTGTAAATACATATCAGCCAAACAATAAACATATATAGAGATGATGTGGGCATACGGTAGTATATACCATAGACAATGGTGAAACTCAAATAAACATATCAATACTTTAAACCAGGTGGTGTTGTGTTTTATTTTTAAACATTTTAATAGCCAGATGGTAAAGAAATTGAGGAATTGTCTATGAATTTGGAGTATCCCATTAAACATGGTGAAATTAGGATGATTTGTATTAATTTGAGTTGCAAAACTACAAAAAAAATACCTTAGAGTCACTGGAGTTCCTTAGTTTTTAATATCTCTTTTCAGTGTAATAAAAGCTGGATTATTATTATTATTGTTCAGTAAGCACACTATTGTGATAACTTTCCATATACCACTAGTATGTAGTCTTGTCTTAACTAACTTTCTGGCCACTTTACAATGGAAACAAGTTGAAAACTGGGAAAAACAAATTTATTCAGTAAGGAACTACTTAGGGCTTTCTCAATTTACACACTTCACATTGGTGCTAATCACAAGACCATTAAACTCTCTAAGTACCTTACCAACCTGTTTATTTCCTAGTATTAGGAGGTCTGTTGGTTTATATTTCATTTTCCTTTAAGAGGTCAAATGTGTTGCACTAAAATATTGCCCTGCATCAATTGCCTTTAGAATATAAGAATCTTCTTAACTTAGTTGGATTTTTGACATTTAATTTTGGTTTGTGCCGCCTTAACCCAATGTCGTACTACACAACTTCTAGTTGTTGGGTATGCCAGACTGGCCAACTTTAGTTAAGGATCTTGTTTCCAGACCATGTCAGTTTATATGACTGAAAATCACTGAGCATATCATATTTAGGGACTGCCTACCAAACTTCTAATGCGTATCCCATCTTGTAACAGTCAATATTGATGGAGCCAGTGCTATACAATGGGTTAATAGCTAACGGCAAGTTCAGCCTTAATCTCATGCTGGTTTTTCTCTTTTCTATTCTGAGGCAAGGTGGAAAACTGTTCTGTGGACAGACAAATCGAAATTTGACATTCACTATGGAATGGTCAGCTTCCACATCTGGAAAAGCACCATCACTGCTGAAAGGTATATACAGGTTTTAGAGAAATGTATGCCCCCATCCAGACGATGTCTTGTTCAGGGAAGGCCTTGCATATTTCAGCAAGACAACGCTAAACCACATACTACAACTATTAGAACTGCATGGTTTCATAGTACAAGAGTCTGGGTGCTGAACTGGCCTGCCTACAGTCCTGAACTTTTACTAATTGAAAACATGAAATGAAAAATATGATGAAGATGACCCAGGACTGTTGAGCAGTAAAAAGCACAGGGTGCCAGTGATGGACCTGCCAATTCTGGTATTCTATGGCAAATGCCAATCGAGCTTTACGGTGCCGGTCAGTGAGCACAGGGTCCACTAGAGGACGTCGGGCCCTCAGGCCACCCTCATGAAGTCTGTTTCTGATTGTTTGGTCAGAGACATTCACACCAGTGGCCTGCTGGAGGTCATTTTGTAGGGCTCTGGCAGAGCTCATCCTGTTCCTCCATGCCCAAAGGAGCAACCCATACTGCTGATGGGTTAAGGACCTTCAACGGCCATTTCCAGCTCTTCTAGAGTAACTGCCGGTCTCCTGGAATTTCCTCCATGCCCGTGAGACTGTGCTGGGAGACACAGGAAACCTTCTGGCAAAGGCACGTATTGATGTGCCATCTAGGAGAAGTTGGACTACCTGTGCAACCTCTGTAAGATCCAGGTATCGCCTCATGTTATCTGACTGTAGCCAAATCCAAAACTCGTGAAAAAACAGAAAACATGAGGAGGGAAAAAATGTCAGTGGCCTCCACCTGTTAAACCATTCCTGTTTTGGGGGTTATCTCATTGTTGCCCCTCTAAAGCAACTGTTAATTTCATTAAAACTAAAGCAGCTGAAACTGATTAACAACCCCCTCTGCTACTTAACTGACTAGATCTACATCCCAGAAGTTTCATTGATGTGATGCTAGACTCTGATTAAAATGTGTTCCTTTCATTTTTTTGAACAATATAAAACACACATTACTTACAAACATGCAATACAAGGTCAACATCCCCACAAAAAGAAAAACAGGAAAATAGAAAAGCCTATTAGCAGGTTTATAAAAACATTTTGAATGCAAATATTAATTTAAAAATTTAAGCTTAAATAACTTGACTGAAAAAATAAGTCTTCTGTCAAATGTACATCATACGCGTTACATATAATAGTCTATTGAGATTAATTTACCACCAGAAGTACACCTCTGTAGTCTTAACTCCAGCCACTACATTTTACCTGCATTCAGGAACCTGAAAGGAAAAAAGAAATTGCAGAATACCAAAATAAAACTTCACAGCAATGAAGGTGTGTACATAATTAATATCTATAAACTTTACAATTTATGGTAATTGCTTTACTGAAGCGAGACTTCTTTATAATAGCCTTCATTGTGCTACTTTCCAGTTAGTTTATAAAAGTTCACATTTTTTATAAGACAATAGAACCTTAACAAATAATTTTCCATGGTCTGTTATTTCTCTTGTATTATTTTATTTTAATAGCTTCAAAAATACCTGGATATTGGAACGAGTCTAATGTAATTCATTTAGTTTTTCTTGCATAGAGAGTAAGGTCTACTGTCAATCAGTGAAATGTATTTAAGCTGGACCCAGAGAATCAGAGTAACAAAACTAATATATTTTAAAATATTGCATTCTCAGTGACAAACTAGGTACACCAGGATCAACACATGCTTGATATACAGAATATCTTGTCTACAACAAAGCTTAAAATGTAATTGCATTAAAAAATCCTTGAAAACAGGAAATACATTTATTACAAACAATAACTTGGGATATGAAATTTAACAGCAAATGAATAAAAACAAAATGATTTATTAAATAAGAATTTGTTTGCTCTTACATGTTACATCTCTGTGGTCAGCAGCACACACAGGAGTGGCCAAGAGAGAGCTCTGTCACACGCTAATTAGTCATATATCAGCCTCTGCTCAAGGGGGGATTTCCCTTTTAGTTCTGGAGGCCAGAAGTCTGAAATAGTAAATTCAAGTTCCAACTTTGCCAAGAACGACATGATAGAGAGTGGAGGCATCAACCCCAAATGATTCCTTGTCAATAACCTCACAGAATATTTTATCCAATGGAATCTCTCTCTTTTTCAGAATTCAATTATTACCTCCAAAAACTACAGTAAAACACACATTTATTTTATGTATTACAATTTTAACATGGTTACACTGAAAAGCAGCTAAGTAAAAAAATATCCCACCATTTCAAAGAATCCCAATATTTACATAGTGTGATTAGAATTAAAAGAAATGTTGGCGCCTTAAATACTGAGTAGGTTTTTTTTCTCAACAGGGGAAGATTAAATAAGAAGAATGAAAAGTAAAGAGTATCCTCAACAGTATAGTCCATTGCATTAATGGCTGAATATATATATAATATTTAATACTTATTATCTCCACATATAAACAAATGTGTTAAGTGCAGATAGAAGCTTTGACAATATGTATGTTCAAAAACACATTAGCCCAAATCATATTTGCTTCCATTAAATTATTAAAATAATCCATAAAATAAGTTCCATCACCAAGAAGCTCAGGCACCATGAGGATTGTGTCCTCCAATACTAATAAGGTAAGTACCAGTTAATTTGTTCGCCTATTAAACAGTTAGGTTTTAGTACTTTACACTTCCATTTCTTTTTCTGAGTCGCACTTTCTTCAGATGATGAAGGCCACTGTGTTTCCTCTGGCGTCTACGATTTGTTAACAAGCCAGCTGGCCTTGGCAAATCTCCACGGCCAGTAGTTCTAGTGTTTCCTAAAGGAAATAAAAAAGCTATTAAGGCAACTAAATTAAAAATGTATTGAATAATTTTGATTTTCTTTATTTTTTTACATCTTCATTTTTGTATAATTTTTACCAGTAAGATGGTAGCAATGCAAATAATTCTGGGAAAACATGGCAATATTTCATATAGTGTTTTCAGAATGGCTGTATATGGTATATAAAATCATCCATGATTACATGTGTTTGAAGGGCAGGTTGAAAATCACACTCAGTAGAACTTTTGCATCCATGCTGAATTTTGTTTTTTGCTTATCAGGGTATATATTGTATACATATATTTAGGGTAAGATACAATATCTTTGGTGTAATTTTTGAATGAATCACATACAGTATATAAATATCTATAATATCTGTAACTGTAGCACTCGATTTGTGTGTGCACTATCACCAAAACATTAATAATTTTACAAGTTCATTTGTCTTGTAAAAATCATTTGATGGCCTCTGAAAAGCTAGTTACAGTTTAATAACATTGTCTGGTATTTAAAGAAAAAAATAAATGCAAACTTACTATACTCGCAGTGCGGCCCATCCCAGCCTTGACACTCACAGCGGTAGCTCCCCCTCAGCAAAATGCAGATGCCATCATTCATACATGGATTGGGTCTGCACAGATTTATTGGCCGTTTTGCTTCTAAAAAAAAATAATTGTGACAAAATTATCATTTTAATATTTAGGGCAGACTTTATTATTTATTTATTGATTTTTTACTAAAACTTCATTATGATCTTGAACTGGATTAAGAAGGTTCAATAAAGGATGGAAATATGTTAAAATTTGTCAGTAACCATCACAAAAAGAAGAAATATCACATTAAACACTAGAATCTCAAAACTCTTTGAAAGTTTAATAGGAAAACAATGCAGTTATTGCACACTGCCAGAATTAACTTTACCATAAGTAAATTAGTTATCTGGGGAAAAATATCTTTTAATAACACTGTCAAACTATAAAAAGACAGTATTTTATGGTTGCAAGTAGTATCACAAAAAATGTAAACAGCTGAACCCCAGTCAGACTGCAGCAACTGAGGCATGATAAAGTAGCATCAGCTGTTGGTACGGATTAGAACCAAATGGAAGCAGAAATGCAGCTGTCTGCTGTAATTTAGTAAGGTACTCATTTCACAGCTTTAAAGTCTTTCCAATATGAGCAGTTATGATTTAGTGGCACCTAATTCAGAAAGCAAAAAAAATCTGTGACAGATATTTATTTAATGAATTAAGTGAAAATGTTAGCAAACAGTTTTAGTGCTTTTTATCCATATTTAGTAGTTAATATGCTAGTAAGTAGAAGAACCCAGCTGACAATCATTGGCAATGGAAGAGGGCTACAGTCCTCTTCTTTTTATAAAATTTATTGTACTTTCACCACCGCAGGGTGTATGGAAATTTTAGTAACATGCACTCAAATGAACAAAGTTCTATTGTTTCAGAATAACTATATGCTCATATGGGTACACAGACCTCTGGCTAGAGAGAACATAAGATAGCAGAATAGTATTTTTGTCCAGAATTTGCTTTAATGTGCATCATTTTCCACACAGCACAAACAGAAAGGACTGGTAATAATTCCATCATATTTGCATTAAAAAATATAAGGAATGTATGCCTTGACCATTAGAGAGAACCTTTCTTTATCTGTGTTCGTCCCTTCAACTTAATTTGTAAAAAAATATTTCAGTACTTCTCAAGTAAATAATGTCAAAAATAAGTTCACTACCACTCATTAAAGCCAACATCCTCTGTAAAGAAGCATGGAAGGGAATTACTGTTTTATTCTTCCATTAAAACAGTCAGTAAACAGGAGTATATTAATATAAAAGCTATTTCTGGAAAGTACTGTTAGCACTGTTTATTTTACAAACCTGGTCACCGGAATCACTTGTGCAGGTGACAGTAGTGCCAGACAAAATAGTTTTGTGAATTTATTCAGACTGCTTGCATATCTCCACAGTGGGCACTTTAAGGGGGTGCCAGAGAATACAATTTTATTCATCCTGCAACATGCTTTTATTGACTCAATCTAATAGCATTTTTATTTTTTCTATATAACTGTTTTTATTTAATGAAAGTCCTAATTTGTAAAACAGTGAACATGACTGAGATATGTGATTAGCAGCTGTTGTAAGAATGATAAAGATGAAGATTTATTTTTTTATGCACTAACCCCGACCCTAGAGCTCATTCACAAAAACTAATGTGTGCTGTCACCAAGTCATAATGTAAATTTTAAAGATCCAGTAGTTAGTAAACTGGAACTAACATGTTGCAGTAAACATAGGCTACTTGCTGCAAGGATTAGATAAATGTGTTGAAACAAGCTGTCTGATGAGTGTCTCTTATAATATTTAATGATTTAAAGAATAGATTATAACTTTATTTTCAATCAAATATTTAACAAATATAACTAAGGAGTCAAAAATACATTATATTTTACCTTCACAAACTTTTTGAACAATGAGGTCTTCATAATACTTAAGATCTTCATAAGATGGTACTGGAATCAAGTACTTCTCAGAGCCAGCAATCTTAACCAGAGTGTCTTTCTGGGCATCTCCAATTCCAATCACAATTAGTCCAATTCCATTATTCCGAATTTTCTGCGCTGGTACTACTGCATCCTCACCCCCTGCCCCATCTGTTATTACTACTACAACTTTGTTAACTCCAGGCCTAGCCCCCTTCTGCACTGTCATCACATCATCATGAATGTGAAGAAGAGCACTTCCAGTAGATACACTGCCACCTATGTATGTCACTTGACTAATGGCTTGCAAAACACTAGAACCTGACTCATAGGTGTCTAGGGCAAAGACAGTATGTGGATGGCTACTGTATGTAACAAGTCCAATCTGAGTGACATCACGGTTTATGTCAAACTGAACAGATGTGCTTTTAACAAAGTCCCTCAGTCGAACAAAATTATCTTTTCCCACACCAGCAGATGCATCCAGTCCAAACACAAGATCCAGAGGCTGGCCAAGACACCCTGCAAGAGAAGCAGATATAAAGAATATTTCAGTACACATTACAAATAAAAAACAAATAAGTGTATATGATTTGTAGTTACTTTTTCCTTGAAATGTAACTTTACTTTTTCATCTAATTCCTTTCAAAAGTGAAAGCACACAAAGAAATTTATATACAGTATATGGAAAACAGAATCCACATCAGTCCACCAAGACCCTGCCTAGATCACATCTCCCTAAATTAATCAGCTGGACAAGCAGGACAGTGGTCCAGGATCTCATCAAAGGCTAACAGTACCCTTGAAAGAGTTACAAAATTGTATAATTATATAATTTACAATTCATAGCCAAATATTTCTGTCTGTTATATCACTGTGGCAAGAAATTGAAAAAAAAATGGAAAACATACAGCAAAACATTTAATTTTCAGTGACTCTCTACTGTCCCGCATCATGATGGTAGTTATCATGCCATGAGTTTACTTCTCATCAAACGGGGGTAAGATAATTTACTAGAATTAAAGGGAAAATGAAAATTCTAAAGGAAAGTGCAGGAGATGAATGAAATTTCTTTCTGTTTATTAAATCTGTAAAACTAAAAATAATCCAAGTCTAACTATAATGTGACTAAAGAAGAAAAGCTTAAAGGACAACTTCAGTATTTTTAAAGTCAAAAAATGTTATTTTTTTACAGTCATGGTATTTAGTAATAATAATAATTTTCCACACAGTAGTGTTTTTTTTTTTTATAAATTTTAAAAATATTTTGAATGTTCTTTCAGACTATGGTGCGCTGGCGCCCTGCACAGGGTTTGCTTCCTGCCTTGCACCCTGTGTTGGCTGGGATTGGCTCCAGCAGACCCCCGTGACCCTATAGTTAGGATATAGCGGGTTGGCTAATGGATGGATGGATGTTTTTTCAGATCACAATGGGGCTAAAGGGTACAAGGGTCCATAAGTGATAGAAAAAGACTTAAAATGTACCAGGTACATCCACTTTGAAGCAACAAAGCTTTCGATTAAAAAAACTGTCCCTTCCCTTTTTTTAAGGCATCTTTTGAAAACAGAAGGAAACTAGAAATAATTATTTTATCAGATTCTTGGAACTATTTTTCTTTACATAATAATACAATACATGTCTGCTCACACCCACTGTCGTGGGTACAGTTTAGATGTAAATAAGGAAGTTGATTAGCATGGACACAAACATGTGTCTGCAGCTGTTTTAACTTTTGATAAAATGGTTCTGAAATGTGCATATCCAGGGTGTAAACATAATTTTTTTTTAAAAAGTGTTTGCAGTTTCCAAAACAAAGTGTTTGCAGTTTCCTCCTTATGGTAACCACGATACCTTAAAGTTATAACTTGTAGGTCTGCAAGTTAGAAACGCTCATTTATCTGTGGCCAACTGCTTGCAGCTTAATAGGAAAGGAAAATGTGTTCATGATCACCTTTTACTGAAGTCAACTTCTCTTCCAAAAATATTTTTTGTGAGTAATTTCACTGCAATTGCTACTGAAGGTTGATATGTACAGCCATAGAATAATAACAATGGCAATATAATTCAAAATCAAACTGAATACTGTATAGATGAGTAGCTCTTATGTAGGATTTATGTTGCTGCTTCACAGATCTAGCATCCTGGGTTTAAATCAAGTGTCTGGTCATTGTCCATATAAATAATAATAATAATCTTCATTCGGTTACTTGGATCTCTCACACATTAATGCTAAGTAAGCATTTAACATGGCAAATAATAAGATTAATAAGCAAACTTACTCTAAGGAAAGCTGCTCATTTGGTTCTTCAGGTTTTGATTGTTTCTTCCAGATGAATTTTGGTAAATGTCTCCAATACTCTTTGATTGATTACTGCTGAAAATTTATCTTCATCAGTAACATATACTACAGCCTTGCATATAACAAAGGAAACTCATTAACTGACACATCTAAGTTTTAAGCAAAACGTCTCACTCCCTGCAATAGAGGCACTCTTCCTCGGTGGCCATTAATTCACATTTTCCATATGTGCACCACCAATTGCCATTTGTCAGTTGAAATGCCATATCTTCCAGGAGAAATATTTTGCTCAGTGACTCTCCAGTTCTGTTCTCCTGTCTGTTCTTTCTTTTTCAATCTGTTGAATCTCCTCATCATGATAATCCGGCTCATTCTAATATGGTTCAGCACTTGTGCTAAATGTACCATCATCTTCGTAATCAGACATATTGGAAATTTAAAAAGATAACTTAATTTTGTATAAATCCTTAAATAAATGTACGTGAAAGACTGTGATTCTCAAAATTAAAATAGTGTGTCCAGCATTCACAAAACAAGCTAGAGGAAACTATGCTGCTGGAGAGGTGATAGTTTGCTGGGGAAGGAGAGACAATTGGCAAGATGAGGTGCAGAGCTGGTTTTCTTTTTAAAATGTCAAATCTCACAAATAGATTGTTTTCTTTTCTTATTTCTTTCTAAAGTGACAGGGATAGAGTGCTTTGCAATATTTATGCAAACTCGAGAGGATTAATACCTGATAACATTCTTGCCTTAAAATACGGATGTGTTTCTGTGTTTGAACCAAAGTGCCAGCCCCATTGTAAGTTGCAAGAACAGACAAGGTATTTTTAAAATTTATAAGAAATGATTCCATTTAAAATAGAAATTTAAAAAATTGCATTCTATATGGGAAATGAATATATTCCATGTTTGTGAATAAATAACTTTTACTTGAAAAATACCAAATTTAGCTGTTATTTTCTTGAGCTGCTAATGGAAATCTTGTGAATGTCTGTCTTTTTACCAATCCTCCACGATTGTAACAGAATTCTAATGTAAGTCAGTGAAGAAAAAGTAAAAACTAGAAAACTCAAGTAGGCCTAATTCAGTAAATACTAGTCTCAACTTTGGACATCTAAACAACAAATATGTATAGTTTGAGTGTTATAAGTTTTAATTATTGCATAAACAAATATTTTATTGATGTGCAATAAACAAAATAACTAATTCTTTTGCACTTGTCTTGGTTTGTGAACAAACATACCTGTACAATGACATCAAATAACAAATCTTTTCGAAGTATGCACAGGGCATGCTACATTTTACATTGCATTCCACAACAGACCAGAGTTATCATCTTAACTTCACTGAAATAGCTGCTGTCTTCAGGAAATAGTCCATCAGTAAACTGTTTCAGCAAAATGGTCATGACGATCATTGACTAGCCATTGACTGACTTGGTAGATAACACCAAACACCAGTCATTGATCGATTTAATCAGACTGAGTGACTATGACCGTCTCAGTACACTGACTGATTGAATGAACGAGTATTTTCCCTAGTGGACCGGAGAAGCGTTGCAAGTTTGGTCATAAACTGCAGAAAAGAGACTCACAGTGTAGCAGTGCTACTATTAGTTAAAACTACATCTCCCAGCAGTCCCTGCAGAGGCCATTGGGGTTAAAGGTTGTCAGAGGGGTTTAAAAGGAGAGCAGGTGTCCAAGGGAAAAAAAAGTGTTTTTTGTTGTTGTAGCTTGTGTTCCGTTTACCGGTTGGACTGCCTTCTGTTGATTAAGCCGTATGTAGTCTTTGAGTCCTGGATTGTTTCGTTGTTGGGGTCTGGATCGTCTTCTGTCTACCTGTGTGCTGAGGGCTGATAGTGGATTCACTGGCTTCCCCACAAGAAAAGGAGCACTCCTGAACCATCCATCCGTCTTCACCTTTACAGTGTCTATCAGTAGGACTGTTTTTTCATTCCCTTTCAGTGTGCAGATCTCTGGACTTACTATCGTCATCATCTTTCATTGCATCCGGTGTTGTTTTTCATGGACTTTGCTGTATGGAGTTGTTTGTGTTTATATGTTTAATGTAATATCACCGTAGAGGTACAGGGGCAGTATTATTGTTTTTATTTATATTACTTAATTTCATTATATTCTTTAATTGTTGTTAGTTCCTAGTGTGCTTTATTTTGTCTGTGTTTGTGAGCGTGTGCGGGTCGGGCCAAGCCCAGGGATCTCCTCAAAAAATAAAGTGAATCTTAGTGGCACCGGACCGCTACAACAGTACAGTACACTGAACTAGTTCACCGAAAGAATCAGTTTGTGTACTGAATGGTGGAACGAACTACAGACAAGAGACTCACAGTACACTGAATTTCAGTTCAGTTCACTGATGATATATGTATGAGAGTTTGTAACATAGAATGGGATATAAAAGAAGGAAACTGTGGGAGATTAATCCAAAATTGAAATCAATTTTATTCAGTCATATTTCAATGTTCTCACAGTTTTATTGTGATGTGCACCATTCTAAGGTTCTCTTTGGACAATTGTTTTTTTTCCTATTTATTGTCAAAATTCAATAATGAGAATGATGATGATTATTATTATTATAATATGCGAATTACTTATTTTGTTGTTTGCTTTTTATATTGTTTGGTGTTTAAAGTTGTTACGTTGTTAAGATACTATTGTAGACTTTAAAGTAGAATATAGTTTGTTGTTGTTTTTGAAGTGAATGAGTCAGTGACTCAAAGATTCAAATCATTTTGGTGAACTGATGAAATGAATCGAATAACTATAAAGAATCGTTTTTCACATCACTAATATTTTTACTGAACTAAATATATCATCTGCTAAGTCACCAAATATACACTCACACTTTATATAATCTAAACACACAGTTCTATAAACAGGTCATCTCCTATCAAGAATATTAATTTGTTTCAAACCATGTACGTATTGCATACAAACCATGTAATGTATTACATATTACTTATCAGGTGATGAATGTGAGCATTTAGCAGGATTAGCAAGGGACACCTAGGACAGTAATGTCTATTCTGTTGCATTTTTAAAGAACATTGTGCTTTGTGGGCAACAGTAATTGATGTTAATGCTTCCAGTGTTCAGACTTTGAATCATGCATCAGGCCATTGTCTCGATGCAGTTTACACATTCTCTCCATGTCTGCTTAGGTTTTCCTTCAGTTACTCCAGTTTTTCTTCGTGTTAACATGTTCCCAAAGACATGCATGTTATATTACTTGGCTCAGTGTGTTGTATTTGATCTCAAATTAGATTAACAGGCTTTGAGAATGTTAAGGTAAGCTTGTTTCCTAACTAAAACTATAAATGTCAGTATAATGACCAAGTATAGAAACTTGTTTCATACATAATTGAGTTCTCACATTAATATTTCTTATTAAAAGTAAAACCAGAGTTTCCTGAACACTCATTGCGTAGCAGTATTCCACTGACTTTAGTACCTGTGAAAATCCAAATGTGGTCATCTATAATGACTGCAATTGCAATTTATGCCTGGAGGAAGGTCATCTTCTCATATTTTCTTTTATATTTCTTTGTATTTTCACATATTTCAGTGAATCTGTCTAAACACTGAACAGGACAGGAGTAACTCAGTTGCCATTAAAGAATATTGAGATCATAATTTGCTATTTTCATATATATTGTATATTTGTATAATACTAAAATGCCAAATCTGAACATGGCCATATTATGTAAGAAAGGTCAACAAATAATAAAAGATGTTTAATAATGTTTAATATTGTTTAAAATGTGGATATGTGGATATGAATACTATGTAAAAACAGCAATAAACCTTGGATGACCATTCATGTGTAAATGTTTCTAACACAAAGCAGTTTTCCATGATCTGGTGAGGAAAAAACTGAAAGGAATTTAAAATTCAAAAAACATTTCAATAAACTATACTATCAGAGATTAATGAGAAAATCTTTACAATAAGTAAACACTGTAAAAAGGCAATGGACCTCTTAACTGTTTATTTCTGCAAATGTTCAGCTATGGTAGATCCTCCATATAATAATCTTCAAGTTTCACTGTTTATGCTCTGACCCTTTTCTAAATCAATGCACGGCTACTCTCCTACATCACTTTCTATCAAACTGTATCAAAATGAACACAAAAACTATTTTGCCTGAAACGAAAACTCACTTTCATGACATTAATTAAAAAATACAATGTTAATTTATTCTGTCTTAGTTTTTAGTTTCAGTATTCTCAGAATGGGTGCAGATCAATTGAGAGTCACTGATAAATTTACAACAAAATACAAATAAAATACAAATTAAATTAAATTAATAAGGCTTACCTTGGCTATCAACACTGCAGATTTTGCTTCCCAGTTCTGGAAGTTTGTTGAAGAGATCTTGGGGATTTGAATAAGTAATTGTTCTCTGAGGATTTCCAGTTATTTCATTCAGATCAGCTTTAAGGAAGGTGCCGCCCAAAGCAATAAGAAAGTACTCCCGATCCCGAGCATACTTAGCAGCATCAGATACAGAATCCTGAGATTTGGAATCTGTCAAAAGGACTACCACCCTTGGTAAATCATCCTGAACATCTGCAAAAACTGGATTGCTCTTGAAACCAAACTGAGTCACATAACGAAGAGCTTTACCAGTTTTGGTTCCACCTCCAATAAATGACATGCTGTCTGCAACTTGCAGAAGTTCAGAAATGTTTCTGTATTCTCCGATTTTCATTTCTATTTGGACACTCTCGCTGTATTGAGCTAAACCCACATTAACTGGAGAATCTGAAGACAAGGCAGATTGAATGAAACGTTTTAAGAAGGATTTGAAACGAAGAAATCCCTCCAGAGTGACAGAAGATGAACTTTCTACCAGGAACAGTATATCAACACTGCAGGCAAGGCTCATCTTCAGTACTATAAAAGACAAAAGATACATCTGACAATAAACAAATTATTACAGAAATAAAGCAGGCAATGTAAACTTTCCACCATGATAGTATCCAACAAAAATGACATTTTACTTTCTAACCTCCAATAATTAGAGCACTGTGTTTAAGTCATTTTTTGTATTTCAAAGCCAAATGTAACCCTGCGGATGGATGGATACTTTATTAATCCCAAGGGGAAATTCACATAATCCAGCAGCAGTATACTGATACAAAGAAACAATATTAAATTAAATAGTGATAAAAATGAAAAAAATTAAAATAAAATTAATGTTAGCATTTACTCCCCCGGGTGGAATTGAAGAGTCGCATAGTGTGGGGGAGGAACGATCTCCTCAGTCTGTCAGTGGAGCAGGACAGTGACAAAAGTCTGTCACTGAAGCTACTCCTCTGTCTGGAGATGACACTGTTAAGTGGATGCAGTGGATTATTCATGATTGACAGGAGTTTGCTTAGTGCCCGTCGCTCTGCCACAGATGTTAAACTGTCCAACTTTAATCCTACAATAGGGCCTGCCTTCTTAACAAGTTTGTCCAGGCGTGAGGCGTCTTTCATCTTTATGCTGCCACCCCAGCACACCACCGCGTAGAAGAGGGCACTCGCCACAACCGTCTGGTAGAACATCTGCAGCATCTTACTGCAGATGTTGAAGGATGCCAACCATCTCAGAAAGTATAGTCTGCTCTGACCTTTCTTACATAGAGTATCAGTATTGGCAGTCCAGTCCAATTTGTCATCCAGCTGCACTCCCAGATATTTAAAGGTCTGCACCCTCTGCACACAGTCACCTCTGATGATCACAGGGTCCATGAGGGGCCTAGGCCTCCAAAAATCCACCACCAGCTCCTTGGTCTTGCTGGTGTTAAGGTGTAAGTGGTTTGAGTCGCACCATTTAACAAAGTCTTTGATTAACTTTCTGTACTCCTCCTCCTGCCCACTCCTGATGCAGCCCACAATAGCAGTGTCATCAGCGAACTTTTGCACGTGGCAGGACTCCGAGTCATATTGGAAGTCTGATGTATATAGATTGAACAGGACCGGAGAAAGTACAGTCCCCTGCGACGCCCTGTATTGCTGAACACAATGTCAGACCTGCAGTTCCCAAGACGCACATATTGAGGTCTGTCTGTAAGATAGTCCACAATCCATGCCACCAGGTGTGAGTCTACTCCCATCTCAGTCAGCTTGTCTCTAAGGAGCAGAGGTTGGATGGTGTTGAAGGCGCTAGAGAAGTCCAAAAACATAATTCTTACAGCACCACTGCCTCTTTCCAGGTGGGAGAGGGATCGGTGTAGCATATAGATGATGGCATCCTCCGCTCCCACCTTCTCCTGGTATGCGAACTGCAGAGGGTCGAGGGCGTGACGGACCTTTGGCCTCAGGTGGTGAAGCAGCAGCCGCTCCATGGTCTTCATCAGATGTGACGTCAGAGCAACAGGCCGGAAGTCATTCAGCTCACTAGGACATGATACCTTTGGGACAGGGGTGATACAAGATGTTTTCCAAAGCCTTGGGACTCTCCCCTGTTCCAGGCTCAGGTTGAAGATGTGCTGTAGAGGACTCCCCAGTTCCAACGCACATGCCTTCAGCAGTCGTGGCGATACACCATCTGGACCCGCTGCTTTGCTGGCACGAGGTCTTTTCAGCTCTCTGCTCACCTGGGCTGCTGTAATTATGGGTGGCTGCGTTTGTAACTTAGCAACTGCGGAATGGATGATGTCACTCGCCATACAGTTCGTTCTTTCATTTATTCTTTCTAGCTACCCATTTTACATTTTTTTCACAACCATTTTAAATCTTTCAAGGTCATAAGTCTTTAGTTCTTTCCAAAAAGCCTGGTGTCATTCTAACTTTAAAAGATACATATTTGGAAATGTATGAAACAGTTATTTGTATTATTGATAAAGTATTATTGTAAATGTGTTTTCAGGTGACTATAAGTTGGAAGGGGACATGGCAACTTCAAATTTATACAGAACAAGGTATAGTCTACAGAAAACCTCCATGGGTGCAAGGACACAGCACCTTCACTCATCAGTGTGGGAGGACATTAACTATTAAAGGGTAGTAGACCCTGTTTTCAACAATCATGTCAAAGAAACAGAAACTCCAGAGGCAGAGTATAAAAGACTAAATGACAGAAATGTAGCCAAACAATGTCCCAAACCAGGGAACCTGGTAATGCCAGAGAGGAATGACAACAATCCAGTGCTCTCCTGTCCTGACACCAAGGGGTAACACATGGCCTTGGCTGGGGTGAGTACAGCAGTGTTGTCAACACGAAAAATGCAGCTAAATAGATACTTTGGAGGAATGTAATAGCTTCTGACGTATACTAGAGACTGTGATGTAGTGAATGCCGGTACCTTAATGTATCCTTGTTGCTAGACTTAGTTTAACCAGGAAGGGGCTTTAATTCCTTCCCACCTAAACGCTTCATGTTTGATTACTTAGAACTTAATCCCTCCTTTGTATACTATCTAAACCAATAAAAGGATCTGATCAAATTTACTATAAGTATGAAATAACAGCAGATGGTACCAAATATTTTCCAAATTTTATGGTACTTGTTGTAATCCATATACATCAAATAATCACTTTAAAAAGGAATTTCATACCACAGTTGCTGTCGCCACCAAATCCCACTGGGCAGACACAACGATACTTTTCTAATCCTTCTGGAATACAAGTGCCTCCATTATGACAGGGCTGAGAGTCACAAGGATCTAAAAATGATGAAAAAAGAGCGTCTACAACAATTTTCCATTTCCCTTAAGGTTTTTAATATACCTTGTTATCAAGGTGCTTAAGAACCTATTGTTTACCCAAGAAAAGAAAAATTAAATTCCTATTCATAATAGAAATGCAACGTATAGTATGAGCATAATTAAAGAACATCATAACCACAAAGCAATGTATCTTCAAAAAAACAAAAAATTTGGCATTCCTGAATTGTTTGCAAGAGAATGTAAATACCATACACATTAATATTTCTAAGACACTCAAAGTACTTTGCAAGACAGAAAGTAACACACACTGTCATCCTAATAAGTGACTGAAATAATTCTTATGGAAAGCATTTGTTTCATGTTTACAAAGATAGGAAGACACAATACAATAAAACTTCAATTGAAGACATTGTATTACATTAAAACTGCTTAATTTAGTCTTTCAAGTAAAATTGTAACATCATCAGAGGAAATTCACCAGTCACAGCATAAAAAATGCAAAAGCTTTCATTTATAACCATTTTGTGTTGTCAGTTTTACTAAGGAAATAGAAATAATAGGGCTAAATCACAGGAATACCTGGACATATTGTTCTGTAACAGGTGCTCTGGTGTTTTCTGTAAACTCTGTTCCAACTATTAAAAAAGAAACAAATAAAATATATAGACTTCAGTGGTATTCTATTGGTTATAGCATTCTTCTCTTTTGCTGGTCTAATGTTATTCACATTGTATCCAGTGTATTATGTTTGAAGAAAAAATATTAACAATAAGACAAATATAATTCAAAGACTCACAATATGTCTAATTTTCTGAATGCATTTAAAAGTATTCAGACTCTTGACCAATTCTAATTTTACTGAATAACAAATCCGAAGATGAATTTATTTGTATCTGTGATACTTTTATTTGAAAGCTCTGAAAAATTAGTTTTCTTTTTTAAATGTAACATTGTTTTATATCAGAATAACAATCTTGGAAAAAATGCATATGCTGTTTGGTTAAATATTCAATATCTGCATAAGCCCTAAATTTAAACATGTAAAAAACAACTGCTTATTGAAAACACCATTGCCTTGTAACTGCTCTCTGCCAGTGAATTACTACAATAATTGCCTCATTCTCTGGTTAAAAACCCTGCAGTTGAGGGATTGGTTTTTAAGCTGTGAAATCTGAAGGACAGCTGTGAACATTTTGACTAAAAACATTCCAGATAAGTTAGGAAATATGCATAAATTAGGAAAAAGGTATAAAACAATATCCAATTGTCAGAATGTCTCTATGGGGACTACTTGTTCTGTCAACAGGAAGTGGAAGCTAACTTAATCCACCGAGATGCTCCATAGAAAAGCTGTTCTTTGAAATAAGAAGGAAGCTTGTGACAGGAGCCACAGAGAGCCAACAATCATACAAAGTTCAGTAACTGAGACTGGTATAAAGGTTCAGGAGCTCTGTGTACACATTATAGAGCTCTGTATGGAAGGGTGGCAGAAAAAAAAAAACATTCTACAAAAACAACCATATGAAAGCATGTTTGCAGAAAAGCACGAGAGTTACCCAGTGGGGTAAATATGTTATGAGTTTTAGATCTGCAGTTCAAGTGGAAGATTTTATGGTCAGAAGAGACTAAGAGCTTTCTTAGCTGCTGTTCAAGGAGATGTGTGTAGGGCAAATGTTAACACTGCTCATACCTCAAAAACACACTGAAGTGCAGTATGGCGGTGGTATCATTATTCTAAGGGGTTGCTTTCCATCAACAGGGACCCAGTTTCTTTTTCTTTATTCCTGAAACTATGGTGGCTTAAAGTACATTGACTGAAGAAGTTCAGGGCAGGAGTTTTAGGAAGATGCAACTATGATGCAACTATGCAAATATTCCAAAATCCAAAAAAAATTAAAATCTAAAATACATCTGGTTCCAGGCATTTCAGATTAGGGATGTTCAAACTGTATCATACAATTTCAGTAAAGGAGTTATTATACAATAAAGGTATATAAATAGTCATGGGTTTGAATATTTTATGTAAAGCACCATATATATTGCCGGTAATACATATTGCAGGGCTTTAACATGTTCTGATCCTTAAAACAAGTCCAGTCTAATATCCCTAAAAAGACTCAACAAGTACTTCACAAAAGAAAGTATATAATCATTCATATTAAAGTCCACAAAATATAATTTTGCCATAAACATAATAAAACTGGGAAATATAAGCAAATACTTAGTGTATAATTCAAACAATTAAAAAGGTTTCAATTAGACCGTGTGAAAAAACAGTGTACTGGGCAATTGATTAAATCAATCAATCTCTACTTTAAGCAGGACCAATATAATAAGAAAAACTTCAAATAATAGAATATGCATAGCATCTTGAAAATTGTACAACAGGTTGAGAGATTCAAGGTCCATTAAGTAAAAATGTATTTAAATTCTGATTTGCTTTTGAAGATCATAGATCAGCAAAGGCTTTTGTTTTTATCACTGGGTTACCATAAAATAAATCATACCTCTTAAATAATAACCCCCAGTACCCTCTATTAAAGAAATTAAAATACTATTTTGTTATACTAATTCTGGATATTGTTCAAATGAGGGCTACTGACTATAGGGTAAAGTAAATAAAAATTCTTCAGTTAAGATTGGAACGGATGCCTCCATCCCCCCACTAATTAAAAATGTCTTTGACTATACGTGCTGCTCATAGAAAATATATTTAGAAAAAATAAAACCTATAACTATATCTTTCCTTAAAGCAAAATGACAGTTTTGAGTAGATGAACAATAACAGTTGCATATGAATATAGAAAACAGCTGAACATTGCCAGCTGGTGAGGATGATAAAGAAGACAGAAACAAGGTACTATCACATTTACCTAAGATCTAAATATTAGTCTTACTGAATCAGCATGACACCAGCGTATCATTAAAAACACATATCACAACAATATCCAGCTTAAGAAAATAGGAAACCCGAGGTAATTTCTAAATATAAAGAATACTAAGAAGGTAATTCATGCATTTGTATCTATCTGTATTGACTACTGCAATCCATTATTCACAGGGAGTAACTTTTTGTATTTAAGATACTTCACCAACAAATGAGGAGGAGAGTTGGGACTTCAATTCAAAAACTCATTCCCATGAGGCTTTAGGTTTCCTGTTTTTGATGTTCACTGATAATTCCAGAAGTAACTATTTAACAACATTTTAACCAAAAAGCAAGTATTTTACATATTTCACGGATTAGTCTGGATGACTGATGTGTGATAACTGGATAACTGTCATGTGGATTATGTGGTGCAAGTAACATGAAATTTTCTTTTGTTTTCTTCATGGATTTTTTTTACATCGTTTTGTCGTTGCTGTTACTAATGGATTCAATTATGTCATAAATTTTTTTAACTCCACTGTGCATGATAAGTACATGGGTAAGTAACATATTTAAAAAACTAAATTTTAGGCAGTGTATTATTTTAATAATTGAAAACTGCTATGCAATAGAGCAGTGCTCTAGAGTACAGTTGCTTATGTTTATTTAACAAGGACAACACCAGCAGGTTAGATGAATTGCTGTGGTTTACTCAGCTGATTCAAAAAAGTTTTACCTAATCGCTCACAGTCTACTTCATTAGCTATTATAGGAATGTTTCCCTGTGAACAGAATATTGTTTTTAGTATTCCTTCAATACAACATTCAACAGTTAAACTATATTTGTTACAAGCAGAGCACATGTTTTATAAGGGTCACAGAACCCAAAGAAAATGATAACTTAAGGCAATGTTGTGGTATACAATCCAAAGCACTAGCCATTATACACTTTTTAAAATATTTAGTCTCGAAGAAATATAATGACAAGCCTTATTGCATATAATGACAAGCATGTTAACATTCAAACAGCAGCATAATTTTCTTATACCTAGTGAATTACTGAATAAATTAGTTGTACAACAGCATTCATTAATCCTACAAGCAAAACCAAAAGCAAAGATACCAATTCATGTGATGCTTATTTTATAAATATGAGTGTCTATTTTCTCAATGTTATATGGGTTGAAGGCACAATTTTAGACTACACATGGGTTTTTGAAGCACAAATGATAAAATACAGTACATATAGCAAAGGATGCATTTTTTAGTTATTATAGAACACATACTGACCTGTAATATGGGCATAATGATGTATATGGAGATGTTTTGCCTTGGGATCCTTTCCAGCACATGAAGTTCCCCTTAAACTCTTTCACTGTCTCCAAAGTTTTACGCTCACAGGGCCTGGACTCAATTTTGCACCCTTTAAGAAATTTAGATGAATTTATTTCACTGAATTATTTTTAAATTTAATATTATAAATCAGGGAAGTAAATATGCTTAGTTTTGTACTGTTTACTAAGGAATTCATGAGTTTCTGATCAGATGTACAAAAAGGACTTGTAATCGTTTTTTTTATTATTATTATTTTCTTGCTGTCTCAGATGGTGTAGTTTTTAAAGGTACATGCATGTGATCACTCTAGGTAGTGCGGTATTATCAGCAACAGTAATAAATGATATCAAATGACATGTTACTGTCTCAACCTGTAAGTATTATTTACTGGATCCACTTTAGTCTGATTGATGCTAACTCCCCACATTCCCAAAATGTTTACTCAAATGTTTCAATCCTGTCAAGAAATGGTCTTTTCCAAAGCAATACCTGTGAGTTATCTGTAAAAACAGTATAAAAGTAATAGTGCAAAATTATTTTTTCTTATACTTGCACAGGGACAGTATTGCTTGTGTGCAACACAATGAGCAAAAAAAAACAAAACAGGTTAAATTAGGCAAAAGAACACAGACATTAGACAGTAAATAAATTAAAAACTGATCATTTCAAGCAGTAATACCCATTTACAACATTAGTAATGTCTTGGCTATATCTTTAAATCAAATTAATGGTTCCTTGATAAAAAAACATGAATTTCACTAAAAACATGAAACTTTCTGTGTGATCTTAAACTTGATTGTCAGTGCATGTTTCAAAATTATAATTACACATACTGTACTTTTATATAATACTATAAGAAAATATCAATTCTCCTACCAGGGGGTATTGCCGAACAGACTGTAGAAGAGGTGAGAGTGGTGTAAAGACCATTCACAGCATCATCAAAACGTTCAGCAAACAAAACATGTTGGTCTGAAGGTTTACTGGCAAGTGTGTGAAGCTCCTCCCATCTATAATATCAGTTATACCAAAGAATTATTTCAGACAAAGGTTTGCTTAGAATACACATAGCAAATAGTGTACCACTAGCACAGTTAGTTTCATTATGCAAATTTATAAGTACTGCACAAACAAATAAAATGTAAAAAAAAAATGAATTGATGCTAAATGGCACATTCAGTTGTTTGCATAAGCAGCACAGTGAGGATTAATGCAAAGAGAATTACTTCATTTCTGTTGTGGTTTCTCCCTTATTACTTACTTAAGTTCAATCTAGTTCAATTTAAGTTATTCTTAAAAGGATATGTACAAGTTATTCTTAAAAAGGATATGTACATCTATACACTTAGTATGCTATACACTAATTACTTGTATATAGTGTACTATACCATAATTTCACAATAGATACAGAATATAATTATAGCATAGTTAAAAACCGCATGCAACAAAAATACAAATAATAATCTGAAAATAAAATTAACACTTGTACAAATGATATGCTGTATATGCAGTAAAGAAACATTACTTACTCAGATAATAAACATACATATGAAGGCACAGACATAAGTAGTCTACAGTGCCACTTCAGCATGCTCGACAAAATTAGGGGAAGCATATCGACCCTGTATGTTAAACATGGTGACTTTCCTTCTTATTACCTTACTAAATCTTACAGTACATCTGTTCTAACACTACAACTTGCAAGTGAAATAGATGCCTGCTTTGCCAGTTTCAAATTCAATGCGAAATTTGAAAATTCTATTAGTCAACTTCATTGATGTATATTACAGCATAATATTTAATTTTTTAAATCTTCAGTCAATTGGTGTCAATGCCAATATTGATATAATTAATTAACAAAACTTTGGCATTATATTGTGCCAATATGAAGTTGGTGTTCATTTCACAGAACTGGAATATTCTGGGCATTAATAGAATATTTTTCTGCCAGTAGCGCATTTTTGTGGAACTAATTGTGTGATAGCTGCACAAAGTTCTAGATAGACAGACGAAACTTAAGTTCTGTAGGTTTACCAACCCATCCTGTTAACATCGCTGAAGATATGTTTCTTTCCAGCATTAGAGGGCTACAACCGTAAGAGAAGGTTAGTTTAGATCATTTTGCTCTTGGCTAAAACAGACACAGAAAGAGAAAATATGTTATACTGCACCAGTTTTCAGCTCTCTGGGAAAACAGAAGGGCTGAGAAGTGTGAAAAAATTAAATTATATGCTACAAAAGCATAAGCTGCATACTTCTACATGTTAAATAAATATGTATTTACTGTAAAGAGTTTTCAGCCTATAAAAAAGTTAAAATGAATACCAGCTGGCATATGAACATACAGAACTTATATTCTATAAGGTGAAGCCTAGGTAGTTCACTAGAGAACGTTTTTTTAAGTGAAGAAGAGAATGTATGAAAATTGTCAAACAAAAACTAACATAAAATATTATGAAAAATGTGCATAACCTTGGATACTTTATTCCAACTGCAAATATTGTAATTCTCTTCTCTTTTAGATGATCAGCTGGTATCTGGACTGGTCCTTGAGATTTGCCATCACTAAAAATAATAAGAATCTTAGGAACTGTGGAGTTTCTTCCACCTGGGAATCCCTTACGCATAACATACTTCAAAGCCAGACCTGTCTGGGTGCTCCCACCCCTGAAAAGATTAGAAAAGAAAGGATTTAGCTACCTATCTTTATCCAACACAGAGACACCATTATATCACATCGATATAAATAGATCTAGTTAGATAAAACATTAACTTATATAAATAAAGCAGAGGAAATGTCATAAAAAATAGAACATGAGACCAACTGTTATTAAATTATTATTAAACAATTACCAAAAATGAGAAATAAGGGTAACTAGAATCTATTAGGAATATAGAAGGCCATAAACAGAACTAAAAAATAACCTAATATCTGATGTATAATAAAGAAAACTGAAGTTTGTAGCAATTGTTAATACCTACACACTGAAAAAATCAGAAATCATTTCAAACATACTGTAAATAAATGTAATTACTATATTTTCATAATATCAACCAAAAGGAGTACATATTATGCAAAGTTTTGTTGAATGATGACACAGTAAAAATATCAATAGAGCATCAAATTAAGACAAAAATAATATTTCCAAAATGAAAGCATATAACAAAAATATATGAAACAAATGGCTTAAATAGTAAAGTATTTAACAGATCAACAAGTATACTTGTTGCTTTAGTAAAAAACACTCCATCTGGACTTTATGATTGTACTATCCATCCATCCATTATCCAACCCCCTATATCCTAACTACAGGGTCACGGGGGTCTGCTGGAGCCAATCCCAGCCAACACAGGGTGCAAGGCAGGAAACAAACCCCAGGCAGGGTGCCAGCCCACCGCAGGGCATGCACACACACACCAAGGACAATTTAGATTCACCAATGCACCTAATCTGCATGTCTTTGGACTGTGGGAGGAAACCGGAGTACCTGGAGGAAACCCACACAGACACGGGGAGAACAAGCAAACTCCACACAGGGAGGACCCGGGAAGTGAACCCGGGTCTCCTAACTGTGAGGCAGCAGCACTACCCACTGCGCCACCGTGCCGCCCTGATTGTACTACTATAAAGAAATTAAACATTTTTGCAAAAAGAGAACAAACTGTTAACAGAACTGTTGACTGACTTTATAGCAATAACAAACTTTCAAAATACTTTGCTTTAAGTTAGTCTACAGAACACTTAAAAATCTGCTAATCTAATTAAGTTAAATATCACAGCTTTCACTTAAAAATTAAGGTGTGTTAAAATTAATGCAAGATTTATCTAATTACTTTGTAAAACTGCAAAATAACAATACAATACAAAAATAAACTAAATGACTGAGTAATAAACAGTTATCATATATGATGACACTACTGCATTAAAAAGTAGACAAAAATAAGATTATAAGATCAAAATATTTATCAAGATAACATTAAGGGACACATTTATTTTTTAGATTACATTAAAATGCTTTAAATAACCTATGAACTGGGTTCACTAGATTTAAAATAAAAATAATGTAGTGGCAAGATGCTAAAATGGCAAAGGACGGCAGGTATCAGGCTCTACAAGTCTGATGTCAAAAATAACATAGTACAACTGTAGAGCACCTTCAAGTGCCACTGTGGGTAAACAGCCACCAGAGAGAAATACCTGATGTGCCAACAGAATGTTCTAGAAGCAATTATCCCAAAAATACCGATCTATCAGGTAGATTATAGTGGAAGGTCAGAATGTCCGAAAAGATCTTTCAAGCAATTGGGGGCAGCAGAAATTTACCACAAGAAACAGATGGAGGTCTGCCACAAGATATGTAAAGCAGTACATACTACAGCTGTCAAGAGTTCCTGGCATTTTAACTATGAACTCATGAGCACATGAATTAGTTCGGACTCTCAAAGAAAGCTAAAGGATGATGAGTCTCAGGAATTTCAGAGAGTTTCCCTTACTTAGACAATGATTCTGGAGATGGCTTGGAAGTAATTTAATAGTTGGGTTTAAACACTACTGCTTGACATGGCATAGTGCGATCAGTGTCAGTAGGTGAGCTGGGCCAAGTTCTCGAATGGCCTAAAGATAGTATAGTCACAGACAGAGAGAATAAGGCAGAGAAGCAAGTTGTGAGAGAGACAAAGATAGAAAATATGGGAAGTGGGCAAAAGAGCAGAGTTGTGCTCAAGATTGTGTTTTCAGGCAACCTTAAAGCCACCATATGTGACCGACCATTCTGTATTTCACAAAAGGCACTGGAATTCAGTCTGAGGACAAAAAAAATGCCCTGTAAAAAATAAAAAATATTACTTATAACAAGTTGCAAGGGAATTTATAGTAGTAAACATCTGATGAGCCAGTTTATCTTACTGTCATCGTGAATTGTCAAATCAATGCACTTAAATGTGCAATGTACAACTTAGCTTACAAATAAAAATACATACTTTTTGTGGATCTGATATTAAAAAACCTGTTGAAATAACTAATGTGTGTTTCTCTCAGAACACTCAAATGTACAATTTAGAATTTGTATTACAGAATTAAATGGACATACATAAATGCAACTTTCTTTATCCGTTCCTTCACTTCCTCTTTGGTTGGACTGGAATCCAAGCTAAACTCAAGTCTTGGTGAAGAGCTGTACTGAATTATTCCAACTCGTACCTTTTGATGATAGGAAGAGACATTACATTAGAACAACAACACACTTAGAGGTGAGTGATATGAAGATTAATTTACAATAATCTACAGCAATATTAAATTTCACCTTTACGGTATTATTTACGCCTACCATTTGTATTGAATAAATCTTTCTGCAGTTAAATTAGTGGTACACCAACCATCAATCTCATATAAACAATAACTTCTTTATTTATGTCCACCTTATCTTGTGATTAGTGCTATAAACAAGGAATTTAGATTAACTAGATTAAAAAGGGTTTGATGGACCTTACTCCTCAGGTTATGTTTCAAGTACTCTCAACTTCATCATATTTACCAGCACAAAAGTAACTTTCACCTTTAATCAGGGGATAATTTTAGACCAAATTTCAAGTAAAACTTCTTACCGGCATATATTAAGGGCTGGAAAAAAATGAATGAATTTGAACTTGAGTAACATAAGCAGATTGCCTTATTCAAAGATTGAGATAAAACTAGATCATAGTGAAAACTGCTGTAGAATAAAAATACCCAACTTTAAGGTTGCAGTGTAGATGTCTAAAATGTCCCATTGATGCTGAATACTGAAATATTATTTACATAGTATTTCATACATATTCCCAAGGCATTTAAACTTAAATCTAAAAAAGTTACTGGATGCTAAAACGTGATTTCAAAAGAATTTCAAAATGTGCTATCCATACAGGTCACTGAGACAGATATTTGCAAACAAATACTTGAATAGGAGGGGTTATTTAAAGAAGATAAGTAGCAATCCATAGCTTCATCTCGTGCTCTGTTCAAGTTAAATGTAATTAATATTTGATTCAAAACAATTTTTTAAATTTTGAGTTAAAGAAATTAGTTTTAATGGTGATATTAATTATGATACTTGTAGTTTTGCTACAAACAGAAATATATTTAAATTAATTTTCTTCCTAGCTGACACTTTTATCCAAAGTACTGGAAGCTTCTGTGACTTGCTCAGGGATACGGAATTAGTTACTTGTAAGGACTGAAGTAAGAATTTTATGGTTTACATTGTAAACACTGGCCCATAGAGAATACTAACTGCCATTCAAATTTGTAACACAGATATCTGGAAGTAAAACAGCAAACTTGCAAATCTCAGCTTGAATTTTTGTAGGTAAAAAGAGACAATTACATAAAAAATAATCTTTACATATACAGTAGATAGATAGATAGATAGATAGATAGATAGATACCTTTAAAGAGGATTCAAAAAAAGACATAGAATATAAAACAAATCAGCAATAAGCAGTAATTACCCAAACAAGCTTAGTTAAATTCTGCTGCCTGCAGGTTAATGGAATGTATTTTCTACTAATTATCTTCTGACTATTATTTTCACATTTTTCCCAGTTTCTACTTTAAAAGTAGGTGGAGCTCAGAGTATCAGAGTTTTTCAATGATTAGTCCTGTGGTGCTTTTTATTAGTCCTTATAGAAACAGTGATGTCTTTGAATAACTGAAATATGTGCCTTTTTCATTTGTAATCTTGATTACTTTAATTATCTCTCTTTAACAAATTTCTTTACCACCACACTTGCATTGACGTCTTGTCAGAAACAGAATAGTCTAGAAATCTTTGATATTATGTTAAAAAGTTGAAAACTTGGAATCAGTTCAGGGTTGTTTTGGTGAACTGTTCTTCTGATATGATAATATGAATCTTAAATATGACTGCTATTTTAAATTGTGCCACAGCCCATTTATTCTAAATGCTAAATTTCATTATTTATTTTATTGATTATTCCAAATAGGGGTCACATTGGTAATAGGGATGTGTGTGTCAGAAGCATCACATGCATGGCAGGAACCTTGATGCAGCATCAGTCCATCTCATGAACATTTCATTTGTAGAGGGCCAATTCAGAGCTACCTACTGTATCACCTTAAACTGCACATCTCTGGGATGTGTAAGAAAACCAGAATACTAAATGGAAAAGTGTTCATATTTCATATAGATAAAATATGAGAATTCTATTTAACTGACTTATAAGTAATTGCTGTTGCATATTCTCCTAATCTTCTGAAACTTAAAATAATGCAAATAATAATAGCTGACCTGTGAGGGTTATACAGTATGTTTAATAAATCTCTCCGTTTCCTATAAATGTGGAAAACATATAATACTCCTTTTGAACAATAAAAGAATGTTATCTTGAGACAATCTTTATACACCATATCTTGTGGAATGTAACCAATATACTATCATATCAAATAATGAAATAAACCATACAATTTCCAGTTTTGTGAAGAACAGAAGGAATGTTGTGTTTGATAACAGTTTTTGGGTAAGGGCATCTGTATAAGAAGAGTATTATTAAGGGAAAAATATCATATATCTAAAAAAATTTTTTAAAAAAGTGTATCTTTGTAAGAGTTTGGCTCTTTTAATACACTACAATTTATATCCATCAAGTTAATATTAGTTTTCTTATAATATATATTATGAATACAGCATAGTTTTTTTAACAATAAAAAAATCACCTGGGCATTAAAAATACAGTGAATTCAGAAAGTATTCAGACCTCTTTAATTTTTTCCACATTTTGCTATGGTGCAGCCTTAAAGCAAAAATAGGATTTAATGATTTTTTTTTTTTGCAAAAATACTGTTACTAAAAAGCTGAAATATCACAATGACAAACTTTTCAGACCCTTTACTTAGTTGAAGCACCTTTGGCAATGATTCTAGCCTGTAGCTTTTGTGGGCATAAAGAAACAAGCTTCATAAATCTGGATTTGGAGATTTTCTGCCACTCTTCTCTGTAGATCCTCTCAAGCTCTGACAGGATCCATGGAGACTGTCAGTGGACAGCTCTTTTCAGGTAACTCCAGAGATGTTTAATTGAAGTAAAGTCTGGACTTGGGCTGGAGAACTTAAGGACATTTCCAGAGATGTCCCTAAGCCAGCCCTGCGTTGCCTTTGCTTTAAACTTAGGGTCATTGTCCTGTTGGCAGGTGGACCTTTGGTCCAGTCTGAGGTCCAGAGCACACTGGAGCAGGTTTTCATTAAGGATACATCTGTACTTTGTTATATTCAGCTTTCCTTTGACACTATTTAGTCTCCCAGTCCCAGCCACTGAAAAAGAACCCCACAGCATGATGCTGCCAAATGTCACCACTAGAATGGAATTAGATGAAGGGCAATGTGTGCCCTGACACTAATCTTGCATCAGACCAGAGAATCTTGTTTTACACAGTCTAAGAGTCCTTTAGGTGTCTTTTTTGAAAACTCCAAGCAGGCTTCCATGCATCTTTTACTGAGGAGAGGCTACTGTCTCTCCATTCTTCATAAAGCCCAGATCATAGGAGTATTACAGTGATGGTTGTCCTACTGAAAATTGCACCCATCTTAACAGAAGGTTTCTGAAGCTAAGCCAGAGTGATCATCTGATTATTGGTCACCTTTCTTACCATGATCCTTCTTCTACTATTGCTCAATTTAGCCAGGGGGCCAGTTCTAGGAAGAGTCATTGTTATTTTAAATGTCTTCCATTTAAGAACTATGGATTCCACTGTGCTCTTGGATACCTTGAATGCTACAGGAATTTAGACTCTAAACAAGGTGCATAAACAACTCAAAGATAAATCAATAAAATGGGATGCACCTTCACCAAATTACAAATGGCATTGCAAAGGATTTTTATATTTGTTTTAATGTGATATCTATTTTTTTTTTACTTTTAAGAAATTTGCTAAAAGTTCTAAAATCCTGTTTTTGCTTTTTTATTTTGGGGTTATTGAGTGCTGCTTGATGTGGTTTTTTGTGTGAATTTAAATGATTTTAGCACCAAGCTGCAGTATACCAAAATGTGAAAAAAGTGAAGGGGTCTGAATATTTTATAACTCCACTGTATTTCTGGTCATATTCATTGCCCATTAAACACATGATAAAAGGAAAGAGGAAACAGAAAAATAGCATGAAACTATTAATGTCCAAAATATCTTATGTAGCGCATTGCAGAAAAAGACATTAGCAAAAACTGTGAAGACTATAAGAGGTCCATTGCAAATATGACTACAAAAAACAATATTAGCCAAAATAGGAAGATGAATACGACATTTGTTTTTGTCAGACTAAACTAGATGATTATGCAAATATTTTCATGCTTTCACAGCAAAAATATTTATATACACTGTAACTAGAACTACTGCAAATACTACATTAATTTAAAATAAAGTACATTTTTTCACCAACTTTACAAATAAATAGCAATATATACATTTTTTGGAATATCCCCTTTATAAAAGACTGCATTAATAACATTTTTTTATTAGATTCATGCCCTTTATTTACTTATAATCCTACTTTCATAGCAGACGTTTACAGTGTATTTAGTAACAAAAGGTAATTTGTGTACTACAGAAAAAAAGTTCATAGAAATCGTTAAAAATAAGCAGCTGTAATTTTACATACAGTAGCAGCAAGAAGAGATCTAATGCTCACCCTTTCAGGACTAATATCCAGTGCTTCACACAGCTTGACAGCAAAGTGCTTGGATCGCTCAAATGATCCTTTCCCAATACTGTAGGACCCATCAAGCAGGAGCAGCACATCAACAGAGGCAGAACACTGCATCACTATAAAACACAATCCTTACAACTTTACAAACTAATATTGGATTCTTTATGTTAAGAATACAGAGAAACCACAATATACTGCTTCAAGTAAACACATGAAAAAGACAAGCTTGTCACTAGTGTATAATTACAATATCTGTATTCCTGTGCTAATCTTTATTACTTGAAATAATACTAAAATACTGTATGTTTACATTCAATTTAAATGAGACATTTTATCAATGATAAGGCAAAAGGTGATAAAAACAGATTTGTTTTTAGAAACATTATAAGAAGATAAATATAACCATTTCTTTTGATGGCTTTAAATATATTTCACAGTTCAACAGAGTAAGGTAGTATTTCAGTGTTGTTTTTTGTTACATCTGTGCAGATTTCAAAACTGCAATATGCTCTGCCAAAGCTATTTAGAAAAGTATCACATAAAAGACAAGATGCTGTCACTAAAACATGTAAGAAGTTTTTCAGAGTTTATAAGTCAGAGGTCAGTCTATTCACAAAACCTGGACAGGAAGCCAGTCCATTGGTGGTCTTTTAGAATTCACTTTTACAAATTAGCTTTAATTCAGCATAAAGACATGCACCAGTTTCAATACAAGAAGAAATAAAGATTGGGGTAGGTGATGGGGCAAAAAAACAACACTCCACTATTATTTTGGGAAGAGCTACTTTTATGAGTACACCCAGTATCTACAGCAGAAAAACATTAATAAACTGGTTAGAAAACTAGCAGATGGGGGTTATTCATGAGTTTAATTCCAAAATATCTTTAGTATCTGAAACATGAACATTTATGGTTAAATAATTATAGCATTTTCCTAATTAATTTTAATTATTATTGAGTAATGAAAATCTTGAGTGGGAGGGAAGTACTGGTCTCAGAAAATAGCTGAGATGTCATGCTTCAATTATTTTGAGACTTTGGCACACTGATTATAAAGCAGTGGCACATGGACTATCAACTAATTGGACTCTTTATTATGTACTGAGATTTGGTGTACCATTTGATTTCAGAACAGCCTAATGGGCCCTCGGAACAACTGATCTATGCTTTCAGAAACTTTTGTCAGATGAATTAAGATCTGGCAACTAGAAAGGTTTCTGCATTAAGCTGAAATGACTACTATGTACCCAAAGCTACTGGAAAACAAATTGACAGCACAAGTCATTACCCATCTATCTACTATTGAACATACTTAATCAAGTTCAAGGTCAGAGAGACAAGATATTATTTCAGAAGTATGAACTGACTATCATGATCATAAAGCCATTTCACGGCTTTTATAACTTTGATGCATAAAGCATTACCACCTATCTAATATTGGACATACAGTACATAATCCAGTTGAATGTCAGAGAGGCAGAAGTCTATCCCAGAAGAACTGGGTACAAAGCAGAAATCAGTCCTTGACAAGGAGGCAAACTATTATTCTGCTAGAAGAGGTCATTAACTGATGTGTATACTGTTCACATGAAGGAATACACATAATTAGCAAAGATCTTGAGATATCACATGTCATTAAGACGTTGCTCTATTCATATCAGATCCTACAATGTGTACCATGAAAATATATTTGATACTATTATTTGAGTACTGCCTGACTAAATTGCTGACATCCAGAAGGCTGGCTCCAAAACTCTTGGAGTTTCCACAGTACACCAGTATAATTCAGAAGCAGCCAGAATTAATCAGATCAAGTAATAATATTCAATTTTTCCAGAATCCACCATTAGAGTTCATCAGATTACTAAAACTATGCTTTCTATCATTTTTTAAGTGGGCTGGTTTGCCAGCAGTCACACCACAAGATACAACTGGTAACTTCCCCTAATATGCCTCTTTTCTGTATTACTGTTATATTAAAATGCTAGTTACCGGTAGCTAGTTGTAGCTTATATAATGCTCTGCATCTATCTTTATTGGCTAATTTTATCAACAGATCTTAATGATCAAGAGACTGCCCAGTGTTTTCCATGATGGCCTATTCTTGATACATGCTCAATACCAGCACTTTTACGGTTCCTATTACACTCAAGCCACATCATGTGACAATCACTTCCCTGCAAATATTGAAAGCCAATTGAATTTTTAGTCGTGATCATTTACCATTTAAGTATTACACACATATGATTGATCCCAACATATTTTAGCAGATTTGCCTGCTGATATAATACTATCATTGACTGCACAACTGATTAAGTAAGAAGGCCAGTTGTAAGTTTCCACTTACATTATTCAAAGCTGGAAGTGTTTTTTCTGAAGAGAACCTGTTGCATTAGCAGTGACAAAATCACTGGTTGAAATTCTATCAGTAGCTAAATAGGATGAGCGTGTTGTTTGGCATTCCTGTCAATATACATGTTAATGCATTTCTGGAAGTTTTGCAGCTGTGTATGTAAAGTAGCATTTAAGGATAGTGACCATTATAAGAGAAACTTAAAAAATAAATTCAATGAATAATTAAAAACAAATATCAGAAATATATTAAAAACTGACAAGGACCCTAAAATCATGTATTACTTTTACATTTTAGAGTACAATTTGGCAAGTATATTAACTATGTAGTAGGTAAGCAAATCAATGAAAAAATTTAATTCAAAATCTAGCGAGCCTATTAGGAAAGCACATATTTTTATAGGTACTCACATTCTCCAGCAGCACTAATCTTCACAGTGGTCTCATTATCCACCTGAAGCTCCAATAATGATTCTGATAGAAATACTGTGAAATAATGGTATAAGAGGAAATACATTAAAACTTTTCCCCTAAACCTCAGACATTTATAAGCATTTAAATGAATACATTTTCTTCAGAATGTAATACTTGAATGCAAGCATTGAATACTAGGACTAAAACATATTAATTACAGCATTTTAATCTACTGAACTGTCATTATTTTGTCACACTCAACTCCTCCAAAAAACTTTTATTCAAAAACTATAAATATATATGAAATATTGATGTCTGTCTGTATTTTCCATTTACTAATCTATACCTTTGACCACTCTGAACCAAATTTTGAATAGTTGCTCTCACACCAGTGCCACCTGCTGGCTGAGAGCAAGTGAAATATATGCACATACTGAAGCCAGGCTAGCAGACAAAATGACCAGAGCTTCACATTACTCACCCAGGCAACACCAAATGGTGCTTCTACCTACTGCAATATAAAAAGGAGTATAATGCATTTTTTCAGGATGATGTTGGGTGAGGCTTGATCAAGAGTGGAAATGTGTAACACGTGGGAAAATCAAGGCTTGTTGTCTCACTCCTGCTTTGTCAACTTTTCTTCACAATTTCAGCACTACAAATTGTCCTCCTTAAACTAAGAGGACGAGTTAGACGTGACAGCATCCATGGTCAAAACCCAACAAAGTAGCTACCACAATTCTGGAATTCAAGTGGATTTGAAAAAAACTAATTTTTGAAAGCAGCATACTGCTTCAATCTAACGTAATATAAAACTTAGTATCTTTCATTTTTGTAGGGGGGTGTTGGGTGAGGCTTGATTGAAAGTGGAAATGCAGCTTAAAACAAAAGGAAAATCATAGGGTTGTTATTAAATTCCTGCTTTGTTAGGTTTTATTCATATTTTAAGCATTACAAACTGTTCACCTTGAACAAAGAGGACAAGTCGGACATAACAGCATTTATGGCTACAACCCAGCAAAGAGTTACCGCAATTCTGGAATTTAAAAAGGCTCAAACTCTTGACTCATTCTCAAGTAGAGACACTGATAGAGAAGCAGTGTAGGATAATGGATGGAACAAATAGCAATAACAACAGAGCCAACATTTAAACACATAAAGCTTTGCTTTCTTTCCTTAACCCATTCTACAAATATACCTGGGCAACGCTGGGTATTTTAGCTAGTATTTATATAATTAAAGGACCTTTGCTTAGCTGTGTTTCTCCATCTTTTTGACACCTAAACAATATGGCTCCTTACAAAGAGCACTTGATATAAGTAGCAATTTTGAAAAAGTAAAAATATACAATGTGGTATTGTGTTGTCCACAAACTTGCTCAAACACTGTAAAAAAAAAGCCAGTTTATACTTATTCTCAATTGATGTAATGTGAGTGTCTTAAATTCTAGCAAAAATTGAAATTTGGGTTTAGCTCATTTTTACCTTTACACAGCAGTTTTAAGCCATATTGCTATTTTTCCGGTCTACCTGTATTGTGCACTTTGGTTGATGATTGACACACTTTTTCTGTACAGTGAAAAGTTTTCTATCCTAGAACATGAAAAAACAAACAAAATGCTAAAATGTCTCCCTCCACTTGTACAGAAAAAATATGCTAAATATATTGCTATTCTGCTTGGAAACAGGCAGTGTGGCATAACTCCTATTAAATAAGCAATATATCATGTATTGCTACTACTGTAGTGTGTGCTATACAGGCTGAGCATCTCTAATCCAAAATGCCTGGGACCAGAGGGAATTCAGATATTTGCATAAATGTAAATTGATATCTTGAGGACGCACATGATCAAGTAAGGAAATGTCGCCAAAGCAACTAAAAGATGACACACACGCATAATAAATTGTACCATCAAGCCATTACTATAATGTGTATTGATATGAAAAACATATTAAACATCAAAACTGAAAAAAAAAATATTTCCACTTTATTCACTATATACAATTTCTTGTAGGAATTCGTCATATTTCGCATACCCCAACATACTCTCTAGAGAGTATTTGTATAGCGCCCCTGTAGCAATTAAGGGCCTTGCTCAAGGGCACAATGGAGTAGCATTCCTTATGTCACTGCCAGGATTTGAACCAGCAACCTTCGAATTACCAGCCCAGATCCTTTAGCCAGAGATCCACCACTCTGCCCAAAGTGATGTACAGACTCCATTTTTGTTCCCTTTTAAGAAGACCAATGTTTAATATTTGCATTGAAGAACTTAGTTTTTTTTATCAGTTTAAATCAGCTACCAGTTGTGACTTTTCCAGGACCTAGCCGCCAAGTCAACAATATTTCAAAAAAGCTTCACTCCATCATGCCACTGTGCTGGAACCTATTAACTAACCACATTGTATGGTGTATATTGTGCATACATTAAACATAACATGTTTTTGCCAACATAAGATCATTTACAGCACTGTCCAGTTTTCTTAACTTAATCTGCGCAATTTACTGCACTGATACTGCAATAATTCACCTAATGAGAGTGAAGCTGCTTCTTTTAACCATAGGCAATGACATTCCATTAACAAAATAGTTATCTGCGATGTCAAACATATGTTTTGAAGCACATTCATATATCCTTATATATAATTTAATACGATCTGTATGTATGGTGTTCTTGAGGTAAGGTGTAACTTGATGAAGGGGCCTTAGCTGCCTCGAAAGCTTGCATTTGTAATCTATTTAGTTAGCCAATAAAAGGTGTCATTTCACCCTACTTTCTCCTCTAATGAAAAATTATGTGCAAGTGCTCAATATGCAATTATGAAAAAAATAAATAAATAAAATGATGAGTTTTCACAAAACATATATAATTTTGTCCTGTTCACATATTTTTCCAGAGTAGTAAAGAAAATGTATTTCAAGTGCAACTGATAGAGTTTAATGCACAATGCTACTAAAGTTTTGTTTACTTTGAAATCCTATTACTTCCACTTCCATTGTACTCACTCACTCACTTTGTTATTGTGTTTATAAGAACTAATTATGAACGCTTTGAAATAATTTCAGTTTTTTTTTTGTCTGGAACTTCTTGACTCATCAGCATGAGAAATCCCCACATATGATATACCATTCAGCTCATTTTGATATATAGTAATTCAAGATTTCAAGGTTTTTGGGATTCCCTCCTATTTTTTCCCTCTGGACCTTAAACCCCTTCATTTTAAGCCCATTTTTGGGCCACATTTTGTGCAGGCAATTACACTATTTTGATCAGTGTTAGTTTTGACAATACAATTTGATTTAGTTTTGTCTTAGTCTTCTGACTAAACAGCATTTTAGCTTTAGTCATATTTTAGTCATTTAATTATTGTTAGTTATAGTTGGCAAAAATAAATAAATTTTAGTTGAATAAAAGTAAAAGTAAATTAGTCAGTCAAAGTAAGATATCTTATTTCACATATGAATATGTAAAGAATATACTGTACCTGTAAACTATTATACAAACATGCACACTAATGAGACAAATGACATGCAGTGATCATTGAACATAAAACGAAGAGTAAGTATAGAAAGGATTTATTCCAAAAGATCTTGGTCAGATAATGGCAGCTCTCTTCTGTCATCACAGTTTACTGGCTCTCAAAATGTCTAAGTTATGCTGCTATAAGATTTTACCAAAAAATATAAGCAACATAAGTGCTTTTACTATTTTCTTCACATTTTAGGGGTAATGCTAATAAATATTAGTTTGCCCTCAAAAAGAAAACAAATAACACAAATTTAGTTTTTGAATATTCATATTCAGCAGTGAAGCATTGCTGTTTCACTGCACTGTACATATTGTATTAATTGGGAGACACACTTAAAGCACTGAAATCCTAAATACATTTTACGTTAGCATTAACAAATGAAGCAGCACATTTTATCAATGATTGTGACAAGCCATACAGCCACTTCGTTTTAAACTTGCCTCGATTTTTAATTGCTACGACTGTTATGGGCACAGTGGCAGTGACGACATGTGTAAGTGGAAGCATGCGAGGTGGTTTCACCCGCAACCCTAAACTGTATCTATCAATTACAAAATGGATGAATGTGCGGACGAACGTTTAGATCTGCTCATTACAATCAAGGAACGCTTCCATACCTTTATTAGGACTGTGTAGGACAATATATTAAAAGCAATCAATCCCCTGTCATTTCATCTGCTGTAACAAATGCCTTTACACTACAAGCTAAACAGTTACAATTCACTCCTGAGGCTGAGTGCATCTGATTGCTCTCTCAAAGCTACACACTCATATAGGGACAAAACTGGTGTCGCAGTAGAGGTTCTGATCCACCTCTTGAACCCACAGGTACCACTCCAAACACCAAGTAAAAGTCCAAGACTCTTTTATTCTTTTATAATACAGTGCACCAAGCACCTTCCCCTCTACACTATTCATACAATACTTAAGCAACAATCCTCCTCTCCCAGACACTTAGCTACCCTTCCTCCCAGCTCAGGTCAGTGTCTGGGCTTTCCCAGAGTCTTTATATACCCCTTGACCCGGATGTGTTCCAGCCCCACAATCCACAAGTCTTTATCCCTTCCGGGTAAGGATAAATAGTGCGTATCTTCACCCCGGAAGCACGTTGTTTCTTCCTGTCACGGGATTGTGACGCACTTCCAGGTTATAGGGCATATGAGTCCACGAGCCTCCCTACAGTGACTCCTTGTGGTCCCCAAGGTATCCAGCAGGGCTGTGTATAAAAACTACAAAGTCCATGAGGCCCTGCTGGAACTCGGGGCACGTCCATGCTGTCGGGAGAGCTCCTCCTGGCGGCCTGGGGGTGAGGGCCGGAAACTCTTGCCGGACATCAATTACACTGGCAATAACAATTTAATAATGAACATTTTTCCCAATCACACACTGAAATTCTCGAACACATAGCATTGCCATAAATGATTTCTGTTATTTTTCTTTTTGATGTGTTGTCATAAACATGCACTTAGGAAGCAGGTCCAAATGGGAATAAAAGTACAAGAGATAAGGGGTTGGAAACAAGCACTAACGCCTTTTTCCCTCTTTCAACAGAACAACGGAAGAATAACTTTACTTTTCCACTTCCGTCCCAACCAGAAAACATCACTTCAGGCACCAGTTGATGGTGTCACTTTTGTCACTCCTCAGATTACATCACTTCCGGCTCCAATTGATGACATCACTTCTGCTTCCACTGATAGATGATGTTACTTCCACTTCCTCAAATTCCCCTTCCTGCTGTTTCAAGTCACATAACTTCACCCACGGAAAGTAAGCTCTAATTTATGTCAAGAATTAATTTTCGGACACAAATGTAACAGATTTTTAATCTAAGGCCAAACATATCTTTAAAGACATATGCACTAGATTTCTTCAAATGGAGCTTATAGAACTTCATACTTAGGAACCCCTGACATATTTTACATTAAAATGGTTTTTGGTTCCAAACACAGTTGTAAATCTAGATTATCCACAATGAATGTGGTCAACACAAAGTACCGCAATTAAATCACACATGAACATTTTCATCAGTGTCAGAAACTACCAATTGCACTATTCATTCCAAATTTTGAAAATCTGGCAGACAGCAAAAAGTGCCAGTTCTTACACCGAAACAGAAGATTTTTCTTTTTATATAGCTTGAGATTTACAAGTAATTCAGTTGGTCAATTCAACTTTGAACCTCCGAACCTTTTAAAATATGAGAATGAACAGTCACTGTGCCCTTTGAAACCATGGCACTTCAATAGTTAACGTGTAAACCATACAGAATAATAAAGATATTTAGTAAAGCTCTAAAAATAGTATTTTATGACTGGTTAAAAGCTTGCTAGTGAAGTAGTCAAGCCCTGTCTAAGAAGTATTTGCTAACGTTGATAAATTGCTTTTTGAATTTAATCTCTATTAGCAAACATTTCTTCGACTACTAAAACGTTTTACAGAAACATCTTAAATTTTACACAAGGACCTCTTACATGGAAGCTGAAAACGTAAGTATCTGGGAAATAAGAGGAACTAATTTCCCATTAGGCCCACAATGATACCAAATTTTCAAAATGGGCAAAAACATTTCTACAGCAGGTGTTACAATAAATCTTATAGGCAGAGCTTAAAAATTGAATCACTAACTGAAAATGCTCAGACAGATCAGCTAAAAAAATTCAGTTCCAGCTGGAAGGAAAAAAACCTTGACAAATGCATTTAAAGCAATAACAAATACAAGATACAAAATGTAATCAAAGGTATTTTAAAAATGTATATTGTGCTCAAACATCTGCTTTACAAAGCCAATATATTTTTTGGAGAAATTTAAAAAAATATACATTGATTGTTCAAACATTAAAACTGATCTTCAAGTGAACTACCTATATGTTTCTGGCCAGTATATTCAAAATTACAAGAAGATAACAGACTTTATCAAAATAGCAAGGGGGACCAAATAAATACTACGAGAGAAAAGACTAAAAGGTAAATTATTACATATCCAAACAAAAATCAAATGACTTCAAAACACTTGCAAAATGTATCAGTCACACACAAAATGTATTGCTTGTGCTCAAAATGTCCTGTGTGTGCTTAAAAAATGTATTGCTCACACTCAAAAATTAATGTGGACTTGGACACAGACTTTCAGCATTAATCAAACTTCATGTAACAAGCATTTAGCAGGTTCAAGGGTACATGAAAACATTATACATATACAATACATACACAAGAATTTATTTTTTTTTTTAAACCTGGCTACTTGGCAGTAAGCACTTATTTGAAAGTGAAGCACCATATAACATTTAAATAATATTTAAGCAACAAAGCAAAGGAGGAATTCCTTGTGTTTGAAGGATTTCGGATAGTTTATTCTATATCTTTATATATAAAATATACATACATATATATGCACACACAACCAGTTTTATGCATATGTATATACAAAGGATTTCTTAACTTAAACGTGACACTGCTTATATCATGCAATAAGCTGTGTGCTTTAAGTTTCTTACTTTTATATTAATTTTCCAGTTTATAGGATAATTTACTATTTGTTAGCTCTCTTTCATATCTATGTCTATATTAGCCTAGTAATTAAAGTAGAAGAGTTACTTATGGCTCCCCAACAGATACACTGAAAATAAGAATAAATGTGTTTATACCGAAACCATAGTAGAGTGATTTCAGAACAATTATTTTAAAATAATCAATAACAAAACCTAATTGGTGTGTACAAGGCACCCAAGACATTCCATGTATTTGTTTCATATTTTACCAACAGTTTACCTGATGCAAGTTAATAAGGTATAGATTAACCATAGCAGGTGTGCTAGAATTGCAATTCAACAAATAAATGCATCTATTTCATTAGGATCACAAAATACTGGGGTGCCTCAAAGAGGGGCTTAAAATAGAAATGGCTAAGATATGACATATGAACAATATGTGACATAAAGTTACAGTTTTGTATCAACAAGGAAATCATCAAAGAACATGAGCATAAAAACAAATTTTCAAAAAGTGACTTTTAAACTGTCATAATAGAAAGAAAAAATAAAGTTAAGCAGGTTGAAGACAGAAAACAGAGCGCAACACTCAAACAGCTATCTGTGTCTGCTAAACAGAACTTAACCTTCACCTCCTTAAAGGGCTCAGCATCTGACACAAAAGTATATACTTCAAGTGTGCAAAGAAGTCCTAAAAGAAATGGTCATCTAGATGTGTTGTAGCTAAAAAATCATTCTTGTGAAAAGTTAATAAGCATTAGAGACTGCAGTATCAAAAGCACCATAAACTATGGAATGACAAGCAGTATATCAGAAGACGGGTTGGCAAGAAGTACAGTACATTGACGCCTGTCTGCAGCCATCTGTGAAGCACGGAAGACCTGTCATGGGCTATAAGTCTGGTTCAGCCAATGGTTTAGGGCAGCATTTTAATCACGCCCACCCTAACATTTGTTTGAAACCCTAATAAAATGTATTCCTATATTTTTTGCTGCCGATACACCGCTACAAGTTTTATTATACCTACTTAACTTTTATCAACATTTACCTAACTCTATATTTATTTTTCTAGTATCAGAATATAGTTTAAGTTAATTTGTTTTGGTTTCAATAGATGTATTTTTCATATTTTAGATTCTTGTTTTCTTTTTTCCACATCTTCGGGTGCGCCCCACAGGTTGAGAACCACCGGTTTAGGGGATCTGGTCAAAGTCGATGCAATAATACAAAACATGAGCTATAAACACAATTTGATGAATCATGTTGCACCTTCAGAAAAGGGGAGTATTGGCAAAAGCTTTTAGAATGGTGATGACCCTAAGCACACTGAAAACACAACTAAGACCTAACTGGAGCAAAAGTCTATAGATGAAACACTGACATCACTGGACAGAGAAAAGCACAGCAGCAACAGTCAAAAGAAAAGTTAAAGTAGAAGCTTGGAAAAATATACCACAGCACTACTTGAGAATATTATACAGAACTGCACCAAAGCCATTCCACAACATTGCTTTAAAGACATTCCTGTTACTATTTATTGTATTAACTTTTTAAAATTTGATTGTAATATTACCAGCTAGATAACTAGCTTTAAACATAATGTTCTTGACTAGGACTTTTGCACAGTAGTGTAGGCATATATATACTATACATATACAGTGCATGCATCTATAGTATATAAAGCAATTGTCTGGTTTAAAATATTGCTGCATAACATGCTTCCATCCAGGTGTCCAACCCTCTCTCCTTTTCTCTTATGCTAATGCTTCTGCTGTGTTGAACATCTGAGGCACATATGTTATCCATGCCACATCCAGGCAGTGCCCTTCTCCTTCAATTGACATTGTGCTTGTTGCACTGCACAATATCTCTTTCTACTAGGTAGTTCCTGACCCCTGCCTTTGTTTTAGCTTCAAACTTTTGGCTTGTTTTGTTTTAACCATGCCTTAGGTAAAGATACACCAGACCAGAGATCTATAAAATAATCATACCAATTGAGGTGGCAATATCTGCATTCATCCATCATCTAAACCTGCTTTATCCTAAGCAGGGTTGTGGGGAAGATAAGAGTCTATCCAGCAAACATAGGACACAAAGCAGGAAAAGTCCTTGGACAGGGCACCATACCTCCATTCTCTTTTCTAAAACACTATAAATTTTGATTACTGGGAGTGCACAACAGGAACTGATGAAACTTGACAGAGTTTTAATTACTATTAAATGTACCTTAACACAAAATTAACAATTCCTCTTTTGTGCCAGTTAATCTTTAGGCGGCACTTTTCAATCAAGTGTCCTTCACATGGAGAACTCTTACCTTTTAAGTTAATAACATTACCTCCCCACTTAATGTAACACTGTCCAATCAGTTCACCATCAATAAAAATAATTTTAATTTTTTTGTGTTAAAAAATTCTTTCAATTTTACTAATTTGAGGCTTAATAATAATAAAAAAAAAAACTCTTTGTTTCCCACATAAAGGAAGCTTCAGATCTAGGCTAAATCTTGTTATTGCACCATCTACAGCATGGTTTGCAATTACATCTTTTAGCACATCTAATAAACCATTTTGAAAAATGCATACTGGAGTGCTGTTGCTCCACTTTGAATCAGCATTTTGAAATCTAGATTAATTTATGGCATGAGCAGGGATGTACAGAATGCAATGGACACTACAACGCTAAATAACCCATTAGGTATCACTGATATTTCCTGGACGGACCTATCAGAACTATAAAAAGCTCTGAAAACTCATTTTACTTGGATAACATTAGTCACATTTGCCTTGGGGGGAGAAAATAAGCACTGTCCCCTTAGCAAGCTTAGATACTGTACTTTTCGAGTTTCATAGTATTTCTCAAAGTTTTCCTTGGTATGGACAAAAAAAAGGTGAGAAATAGCATAAGCTTACACTGAAAAAAGAAAGTCCCATTTTCATTGTGTTTACATATCTGTATTTCTATAAAAAATGTTACATCTAACTCCTCATTTTCTTTCTTTTTTCGCACCTGTATTTCTGTAAAAAAAAGTTACATCTAACATCTCACTTTCAATTAAAATATTTTTTTGCAGTTTAAGAAGTGCTTTTTTTTTACTACAGATATTGCCAAGCTTGGGTTACAGAGTTATATGACAGACAGGAAGGTGTTTCCAGGTTTCCAAGGAAAATACAGGAACTTTATTACTGTATAGAGAAGGCAGGTACAATCTCAAGACTTCATCCAAAATAGGAGCTGTTACTTCAGTACTCAAGCACACCAGATAGGAGCTCCAACACAGGGTCAATCTTCCTGCTTTAGCTCTCATCTTCAGATTAGAACACCACCATTGGCTTGAAATCACTGCTGTGGCAGACAAGGAGAATGTGAGGAAGCCCATTGTTAATGGTTCTAAACATCATGAGGCAAACATATTATGCGGTAAGCCTAATGTATGCTGATCTCTGGTGACAATGCAATATTTCATAAGTTTTGAACTGGGATCTGTACATTAATTATGTAAAATTTAAATTTCTCATTTCCTTACATTATACTTTTAGGGATTACAAATATACTATATATAGTGCTTTTAGCCAACACACACATATATGAAACATTAGAGGTGTTGGTCAGGCAGTTAGCGTGTTTGACTTTCGATGAAAAGGTCGAAGCTTGGGCGGCACGGTGGCGCTGCTGCCTAGCAGTTAGGAGACCCGGGTTCGCTTCCCGGGTCCTACCTGCGTGGAGTTTACATTTTCTCCCCGTGTCTGCGTGGGTTTCCTCCAGGTACTCCAGTTTCCTCCCACAGTCCAAAGACATGCAGATTAGGTGCATTGGTGATTCTAAATTGTCCTTGGTGTGTGTGCCCTCCGGTGGGCTGGTGCCCTGCCCGGGGTTTGTTTCCTGCCTTGCGCCCTGTGTTGGCTGAGATTGGCTCCAGCAGACCCCTATGACCCTGTAGTTAGGATATAGTGGGTTGGATAATGGATGGATGGACGGTTGAAGCTTCAAGACCAATGTAGACAAATTAAAAGAAAAACCTTTCTGATTAATTGATATTGAAGTTTTGTCAAATTACTTCAATATAACAGTTAAGAAGCACTAGTCAAGTGGTTAGTGTGTTGGACGTCCAATCAAATGGTCAAAGGTTCAAGACACAAACATGAACTAATTTTTTTTTTTTTTTTAAATACTCTTTTCAGTGATTTGGCCATATTGGCTGAGTGGATAAAGTGCTGGACTTTTCTAAGAAAGATTGATGGTTCAATTCTCCAATAGACAAACACACATTTCCAGTATTTTACACGTGTAACTTTTCACTATGGTTAGGATATTCTGAAATGAGAAATGAACATGAATGAATATTATGTTTCACTTTAAGATCATAGGTTCAATTCCACTCTATGCTAACGTCATTTCTGTCAAATCACCTTCCCAAGTCAAGGTTTTTGTAATGTGCCAACGACTGTGTGGTATTAGGGTGACTAAAAGAAAAAAATAAGTTTTTTATGTGACACTATATAAATACTCTAAAAAGTAAAAAAAAAAAAAAACTCTTGTACAAATATTTTATTAGTCACATGTGTCTAAAAATAAAATTGTTGGGTGCCTATAAATTGATTTATTTAATTCAATTAAAATACATAGATTCCTTAAATGATAACAAATTTGAAAATTTCTCCAATTATAACCATTATCATATGTACTTTAATGAACTTTTATATGGTGTGTCATTTTCTTTCCATAGTTAATGTAGTTATAACTTTCACTTTAATGGATCTATGCAATTTAATATATGCCTGAAGGCTATATCCTCGAAAACATCCTTCCAGGTATATACAGTTGTGTTTGAAAGTTTGTGAGCCCTTTAGAATTTTCTATATTTCTGCATAAATATGACCTAAAACATCATCAGATTTTCACTCAAGTCCTAAAAGTAGATAAAGAGAAACCAGTTAAACAAATGAGACAAAAATATTATACTTGGTCATTTACTTATTGAGGAAAATGAACGAATATTACATATTTGTGAGTGGCAAAAGTATGTGAACCTCTAGGATTAGTAGTTAGTTTGAAGGTGAAATTAGAGTCAGGTGTTTTCAATCAATGGGATGACAATCAGGTGTGTATCATGGAATGAACAAAGGAGATTTCTGAGGACCTCAAGAAAAAGAGTTGTTGATGCTTATCAAGCTGGAAAAGGTTACAAAACCATCTCTAAAGAGTTTGGACTCCACCAATCCACAGTCAGACAAACTACGTACAAATGGAGGAAATTCAAGACCATTGTTACCCTTCCCAGGAGTGGTCGACCAACAAAGATCACTCCAAGAGCAAGGCATGTAATAGTCAGCGAGGTCACAAAGGACCCCTGGTTAATTTCTAAGCAACTGAAGGCCTCTCTCACATTGGCTAATGTTCATGTTCATGAGTCCACCAATAGGAGAACACTGAACAACAATGGTGTAAATGGCAGGGTTGCAAGGAGAAGGCCACTGCTCTCCAAAAAAAACATTGCTGCTCATCTGCAGTTTGCTAAAGATCACATGGACAAACCAGAAGGCTACTGGAAGAATGTTTTGTGGACGGATGAGACCAAAATAGAACTTTTTGGTTTAAATGAAAAGCGTTATGTTTGGAGAAAGGAAAACACTACATTCCAGCATAAGAACCTTATCCCATCTGTGAAACATGGTGGGGGTATAATATCAGAAAATCCTAAAGGAAAATGTCAGGACATCTGTCCATGAACTTCTCAAGAGAAGGTGGGTCATGCAGCAAGACAACGACCCTAAGCACACAAGTCGTTCTACCAAAGAATGGTTAAAGAAGAATAAAGTTAATGTTTTGGAATGGCCAAGTCAAAGTTCTGACCTTAATCCAATCGAAATATTCTGGAAGGACCTGAAGCAAGCTGTTAATGTGAGGAATAAGCTTTCTTTGCCATAACATTTCAAAACCCACCCATGTATCTCATTTAAAGCCTGTTAATGTTTAATTCTCCAGCTTCAACTTATTATAATCAGAGGAAATGTTCAAAGGAAACAAAAACAAAAAAAAGAACTAATTTATTTCTGAAAAGTTTGTTAACTAATTGAAGCAATTGAATTAGAACCCAAAGAGAACAATTACAAATTCATTAAAGTCGATTCAGAATACAATTTCCAAAAGTCATCAAAAACATTATAGCAACATTTTATTCATTAAACACTATGAACTACCCAAATTGAGCATAAACCAGAGAGTTCAAACTGGAAGATAAGCATCATATGGCTGGGTATGATTAGAGAATGCCACCACAAACAATGGATCTACACAGATGTTATAAACTGAGTAGGCCACAACAGCTTCCCCATGATAAGATGCAACCAACATAATTTATCCTAATTGGTGGCTCTGGACCTTGAGGAAAAGCCAATTAATTAACAAAATAATTAACTGAAAATTATTACCACAAAAACAAACAAAGGCAAATATCTGACAAGAATATGACATACCACTATAATTGTTGAGGGTGAATAAGAATATGAGGTCCACACAATTCTGGATTTACATTGTAAGTGTTTATTTGGTTGTGCTTATAGTCCTGTAGACTACTAATGGATTCCATCAGGAGATCTGCATGTCTCCATACGCATTTATCTGTTTCATTATCATTTCCCTGGGAAGATGAATGGGCATGTTTAGAGTTCACATGTTGATGTCAGTGCATCAACAGCATAAAATATGGTAGCACCTCTTCCTCCTCCGTGTCCAAGTTTATTGATATCGCACACGTGTTTTAGTGATATTTTTTTTCGGGTCTCAGGACTTTTCAAGTGTTTATTTTGACAATGATTCTTGTTACGCTAGGGTCTGGTGTTTCATTAATATTTTTTTCTTACTGGTTTTTGACTTTGCTTTCTCTCTTATCTCCTGGTCCTTATTTTAAATATTTCCGTCTGCCAGTTTCTTCTGTGACAGAAAACTAAGTATTTGCATAAGAAATTCTTCTAAACATCTGGCAGTTCATCATGGCCATTTTCTCAATAACATTTTCCTCAAGTAATAAATTGAAGTGCATGATATCAAAAAATATGTATTACCCTCTGCGGCACTGTTTTACCATGTTGACAATTGGAATGGCTCTCCAGATAAGTGTTTGAACTATGTTTCTAAGTGTTTCACTGTGCCACCACCTACATTATTTTATTTTCATCCTGCACTCTTTTTTTTCTCCAGTGGCATTTCCTTGTCAGGTGGGTAACCTGTTAAATTCATTGCAAAAGCATATCTGTGACATGCAGCTCATACTACCAAATCAAATGACCATACAAACAGGTAATCCTGTCCTGTCCAATATTTTTATTCTTGAAAATGCCATTGATTAATTCATTCTTCCTTGTGAATCCATCTACATATTTAATGTGTTACCAGCTTTGTTGTAGATCCCTCCAAAAAGGCTTACACAGCAAGGGAAGATCAGTTATACTTTCAAGCTGAACTTAATACAAATAACAGTCACATAAATGTGTTAAAGCCGAGTTCAACATGGCGACCTGATGTAATCAAAATAAAATAAAATAGACCTGTATTTACATCAAATTTAATATGGATGATTCAGACCAGGTTGACAGTATTCAACACAATAAACAATGACTAAAATAAAATATTAAATTTTTTCACCAATAGTTAATTAACAAGTAAACTGCAAATACCAGTTGTAACATCTGAAAACATTACTGCATGTTTGTGCTGAATATCCTTAATTTATTTTCCCTTGCATCCAACCACCTATTTTCTGAAACTCTTTTCTGCTTCTAGCCCAATTTACTAATGCAAGCTCTTATTCTCTTTATGATGTTGCATATCCTGTTGTTCCCCTTTATTCTGTCTTTAAAATTAATAAAAATTTGTTTACAAAAATATCAATATATTTAAAAGTCTTGACTCAAACAAATAGCAATAAAATGAAATACTCATTAAGACTCTTCTTGACCTGATCTCTGTAGTTACATGCCTATTACTCTGCTACTTCAGATGAAATAGAACCAGTGCAGATAAAACTAATTAATTTAAACTGTAATTCTTACCTTTAAACAACATGACTGTACAGAGAACTGCTAGTTTTGGAATTAGAGTCATCTTGATAAACCTAAAGGAAAAATAAGATATTTAAACAAACTCAGTAGAAAAAAATATCATTTTAACAAACCTGGAAATTCTGATTGTTTTGCTTTTACTTTATTAAAGGCTATGGAGATTGATGGCATCTATACATTTTAAATTTTTACAGTAAGTGACTAAAATTGGCCTATGAAGTATAGTTCTCCTTTATAATTCATAAGAAAAACTCAAATGAGGAGAACTGAACTCTGGGAGAACACTAATTTGGCTTACCTCACTAGGTAATTCACATTAAACTTAAGACATAAGAAAACATAACATACAGTAGTTAAAGTACCACCGAGCAAATCCTAAAACTACAAAAGTACTATACACTACATTCACAAATATTATTCACGATTTATATAGTCCACTACATTTAATTTTAGATACTTGGCAGTAGAAACATAACATAAACTTAAATGAAGGCTAAAGATGAGAGCAGTATATCTTCTGTTGCAGATATACTGTATTTCTCTGTTACTACAACCATACAATTAAACATTGATGGGTGATTTGTGACAAAATAAACCATAATTTAGAGCAGGAGACACAGAAAATATTTTTCAAAACTTTTGGCCACCTTTACTGAAAAAAGGAAGCATGCACAAAGCCCATTAAGAAGTAATAATATGCTGTATAGAAATTATCCTAGAAACAAAAAAACTTTCACCTTCACAAAATCACAGAATTGTTTTTAGCTCGTCAACCCCAATTGATTGCGTAAATATGGAAGTGTTTGTACACTTTGACAGCAAAACACTAAAAGTCAACTGGGAGACATTATTCACAATGCACTGCAAACATCTGCAGACTATGTGCAGCACAGCCCACACCCAATGTTCATTGCCCAGTTTGGCCAGAAATTGTTTCTTCCTGCTCTGTTGACAGTAGCAAAATTGGTATTTGTGTTGTGTGCACAAAGTACAAGAATTTTCTCATCATATGAATGTTTATTAATCAACCCAATGGTAAAATATGTTTGCAATCAATATCATTAATAGCTTAAAGTTCAAACAATTCTGAGTTAAAGTAACATTATTAAAGTAACACACAAACAAATAAAACAGCTTTAAATCTTTGTGATTTGAATCATTAAGCATTATAGCAATGAAAGAATGCATCTCCAAATCCTTGCAGACTTCTTCCGACAAAGGCACTGGCACATTTACAGACAATGTTCTCTGATTTAGTTAGTGCTGATGAAAATTTAAGCTTATATGTGTAGTTAATGGATAAGAAATTATGGCCATGAACAACAGAGTTAAAAACAAAAAGTTCTTCACTTGTAGAGACCTTACCAGATTTAGTCTAAAAGTATTCAGAACACTTGGAGCCGCACACTTGCTCCTCTCTGCTTTCTTGTGTTTTTTGCTACTGATGTGATGTGTTATGTTGCAAAGGAATAGTGTTCTCCACAAGTTCTGGCAAGCAACACCCAAACATGCCCGCAACCTGAACTTGTCACATGGCATGGATAAGAGGTGAGAGGTTAGGGATATCTGCACAGGGATACTGATTAGATATTATAGTGTACAGTTTTTTTTTTGGTTGAAAAAAATCTCTGAAATCCATGACAAGGGGGATGTTTTTCAGAAAAAGCCATAACATTTAAAAGCAACGTAGAATCTGGGATTGTACCAGAAAATTTGAGATGCCTGGTAAACCTGGCTAATGTATACTAATTTTAGAATTCACAAACTAAAGTAATCAAAGAGGAAGTGGAGAGGCAAGAAACTTCATTTGATAGTACATGTCATATGCAAGGTCCAGTAGATGTTCTGCTCTCTCCATTCCTAACCAGCCAAAGTTTATCCATGCCTGAACTGCTATGAAGCTCTGTGAGCAAAGTAAAAGAAGGCTAATGTCCTTAAAATAAAAAGTAAATGGATGCAAAGAATTACAGGATATTTAGTCCATGATTAATTACCATGGAACTTTTATCACATTTGACATGTCAATAGTGTCTAATACATTCAACACTTTAATAATTTATTGGGCATCTCAGTGCAACATGTATGAATGTTGCTTCAAGAATTTTAAATGTGTATTTGCATAAATTTAAACAACATATTAATATGAGACACTCTACTTGCAATTTTTGGTTGTCAGTCATGCTACAAGGGTTCATCCCACTCAGTCTCATAGAGCGGCAAATTCATATTAAAGTACAAATGTTTATGTTATGCACTATACCCGATTATTTCCCAACTCTGTAATGAAAAATGCTGATATTGCTGAAATACATTTCTTCTATTCAAGGGTATTTTTGATTAGCTGTTAACAGAATGACATTTATATGTCCATATAAATGAAATTGGGGTGACAGGGTCAATAATTCACTATTGTTTTAAGTTCACATTCTGATTCTATAATGAAAACATCAAGAAATGTTATTTTACCATGGCGTTTGTACGTATGTCTGTAAAAACCTAGTACAATGATGAATTCATACAAAATTAACTGATCTTTTTCAAACAAGTTGCATTGTATTTCTAGTTCTATTGTTTTTGGTCCAGTACTTCTTTCTATATCCTTCAAAAATAGTTAGACCTATGTCTAACTAAAACCACTGTAGAGGTTGTTTATTTTAAACAGGATTTTTGCAGTCTGAAGACGTACACTCAAAGACATTTATGAGTGATGACAACTGACAGATTGTTTTCCATACCAGAGCACATGCTGGATGATGAATGGAAAGAAATAAATATATACAAGCCTAGATCTGTAAAGGCCGACATGGACAGAGGAACTGAGCCACCCCTGTACCAATCTGTCTATCTGTGCAGCTCGATACTTTATTTGACCCAATGTGTTTAATTTCAAATTAAATATTATTTAAGGCGTTCATTCAATTTCCTTTATATGCTACTGTACATTTATTTGTGTACATCATAAATATAAGTGAATGTACTTCAATGTATATTATTGTACAGTACATTCGATTATAATATATTCTAAAATCTCACACTGATTGAAAACAATTATCATAAGGTGTCTCAAATATCAGGAAAATGTTGCATTGTGTAGTCCCTGGTAATTCCAATCGCTACTATTGATTGCAATTTTTTTTATTTTGTTTGGGCATTTTGTAGAAAGAAACTTAAATTGCTCAGAACAAAGGCACTCGAGTCATAAGACATAATGTCATAACCACATACTTGTTTGATAGTCAGATTACACTAGCTAATACCTTGCTAATGCAGCTGTGCACTATCCTACAATATCTGGAAACAAGGATATCTAAAACTGTAAAACAACAACACACATGAGGCGAAGTTAAGACTTTTCTGTATTCTGGGGAATCCATGTATTCCTTTGTAGTCAACTCAGATTTGGCAATCATACATTTATAACATTCTCATAATGTGTATTTTTTAGGCTCTTATACAATGCTTTCCACAATAAAATCTAGAATGGAGAACTTTAGAGAATACAAAGAAAGATGAAAAAAAAGTTTTAAAAATGACAACCAGCGATTCGCTGTTCAACATACCATAATTTGGTATACAGGTACATACAGTTTGTTGCATCTTAGTCCATTTTAGTTGTTTTAAGTACTCACACAGGTAGAAACATGTCACACAAACACTTTGTTTTGACTTCAAAGGAAGCAATTCCTCTGATAGTCAGAGATCACTATAGTGATTTAAACTCATTTACTTGAAAACATAATACAGTTGACTTAAACAGAAAGATAGTCTGATTGTGTTCTCTCTGGCCTTAAAACAAAGCCATTAATGCTTAACATACAAATAGTTGTTAAAATACACACACATATTTTTTAGAACTGTAAAATAATAAATTATTGTTAAATCTGTTTAAAAATATCTGTAACAAAATGTCTGAAAATGTATATGTTACCAGCAATGTATGAAATGCAGGCATTGTATAGAATGCCGAAAATCGGATGTCAAAGTATGAAATGATTAATATGTCACGCATTTCCTAGGCATTCTATGCAATGCCAAAAGACAATACTTTGCCTAAATAGCATTTGTCATTCTACATAATGCCTAGATATTACATATAATGCCTAGGGAAAGTATATACAGTGGGATGCAAAAGTTTGGGCAACCTTGTTAATAGTCATTATTTTCCTGTATAAATCGTTGGTTGTTACGATAAAAAATGTCAGTTAAATATATCATATAGGAGACACACACAGTGATATTTGAGAAGTGAAATGAAGTTTATTGGATTTACAGAAAGTGTGCAATAATTGTTCAAACCAAATCAGGCAGGTGCATAAATTTGGGCACCATTGTCGTTTTATTGATTCCAAAACTTTTAGAACTAATTATTATTAATTTTCTCTAAAGAGTAGCAACATGGGGGTCACAAAACAACTCTCAAATGACCTGAAGACAAAGATTGTTCACCATCATGGTTTAGGGGAAGGATACAGAAAGCTGTCCCAGAGATTTAAGCTGTCTGTTTCCACAGTTAGGAACATATTGAGGAAATGGAAGACCACAGGCTCAGTTCAAGTTAAGGCTCGAAGTGGCAGACCAAGAAAGATTTCGGATAGAGAGAAGCGACGAATGGTGAGAACAGTCAGAGTCAACGCACAGACCAGCACCAAAGACCTACATCATCATCTTGCAGCAAATGGAGTCACTGTGCATCGTTCAACCATTCGGCGCACTTTACACAAGGAGATGCTGTATGCGAGAGTGATGCAGAGGAAGCCTTTTCTCCGCCCACAGCACAAACAGAGCCACTTGAGGTATGCTCAAGCACATTTGGACAAGCTAACTTCATTTTGGAATAAGGTGCTGTGGACTGATGAAACTAAAATTGAGTTATTTGGGCATAACAAGGGGCGTTATGCATGGAGGAAAAAGAACACAGCATTCCAAGAAAAACACCTGCTACCTACAGTAAAATATGGTGGTGGTTCCATCATGCTGTGGGGCTGTGTGGCCAGTGCAGGGACTGGGAATCTTGTCAAAGTTGAGGGATGCATGGATTCCACTCAGTATCAGCAGATTCTGGAGACCAATGTCCAGGAATCAGTGGCAAAGCTGAAGCTGCGCCGGGGCTGGATCTTTCAACAAGACAACGACCCGAAACACTGCTAAAAATCCACTAAGGCATTCATGCAGAGGAACAAGTACAACGTTCTGGAATGGCCATCTCAATCCCCAGACCTGAATATAACTGAAAATCTGTGGTGTGAGTTAAAGAGAGCTGTCCATGCTTGGAAGCCATCAAACCTGAATGAACTAGAGATGTTTTGTAAAGAGGAATGGTCCAAAATACCTTCAACCACAATCCAGACTCTCATTGGAACTTACAAGAAATGTTTAGAGGCTGTAATTTCTGCAAAAGGCGGATCTACTAAATATTGATTTCATTTCTTTTTTGTGGTGCCCAAATTTATGCACCTGCCTGATTTTGTTTGAACAATTATTGCACACTTTCTGTAAATCCAATAAACTTCATTTCACTTCTCAAATATCACTGTGTGTGTCTCCTATATGATATATTTAACTGACATTTTTTATTGTAACAACCAACGATTTATACAGGAAAATAATGACTATTAACAAGGTTGCCCAAACTTTTGCGTCCCACTGTATATTATTAAAATAAATTCTGGATATTTCATACTTCATACATTGCCGGTAACATATACTGTACAGAGGAAAGTACAATATTTTAAGTCATGAAATATATGATGAATTAAAGCAAGAAACTCATAGGAAAAAAAAAAACTTTTTCATTGCTTTATTAACATTTTTCTGGTGGAATCTTTTAAAATTCAGCCATGAAGTACTGTACTTTTAAAGTCATCAAAAAATGGAATATGTCATATCAACAATTTAGTTGAACTTATCTTTGTTCTCTTCCCTTTTTTAACATAGTATAATATATTCAAACTTGCCTAATTAATTTCAGGATCATTGTGGAACAGAGCCTAACCTAGCAGCATTAGACTCCAGCCAGGAATTAGCTCTCAGCTGGTCAGTCTATAGCAGTGGTTTGTAATCTGGAGTGTACACACCACTAGGAACGCACAACACCTTTTCTGGGGAAGTAAAGCATTGTTATAGTGATGTTTAAGGATACATGTTTAATTACTATAACAGAAATGAAATTTAAGACCTCTGTTTTATAACTGAATGGATTTATTTTAGTTCTGTTTTTCTGACATTTACTTTGTGGGAAGGTAACTTTGTCTTTTTTGTGATAGTAATAGGAATGTACCAACCAACCCTGTATGAATAAGGTTTTTATCTGACCAAATTTCCCCTTGGTATGGAAAGCAGCAGCTCCACTTCACCTGCATATGTCAATTCAGAGGCCATAGACATTTATGACTTACTCTAGTTTTCTGCTTTTTTAGTTTTTTTTCCAATGGTGCTAGTTCACTTTTCAGGTTCTTTATAATGCAGTGTTTCATCTCAGCTACACAGTGTGCAATATTATTTGAGATGTAAGACAACATATTTGTATATAACTAAGTAGATGTATAACTGGAAGATTCAGTTTCAAGCTCTTGAAAGTACCCTAAATAAAAAATTTTACATAATTTTTCATGAGGTGCCAAAGCACATTTGGAGAATACAATGACTGTTGTCTATGGAATAGGTTAAGAATCACAGGTTTACAGTATTGCACGGCCCACTTATAACTCCAATTCCAAAAATGTTGTGATGCTGTGTAAAATGTAAATAAAAACAAAATCTCATAAAAATGTATTTTATTCACAATATAACACAGAAAACATATCAAATATTGAAAGGACATTTTATTATTTCATGAAAAATATTAGCTCATTTTGAATTTGATGACAGCAACACGTTTCCAAAAAGTTGGGACGGGGCAACAAAAGACTGGAAAAGCAAGTGGTACTGAAATTAAACAGCCGGAGGAACATTTTGTGACTAATTGGGTTAACTGGCAACAGGTCAGTAACATGACTGGATATAAAAAGAGCATCTTAGAGAGGCAGCGTCTGTTTGAAGTAAAGATGAGAAGAGGTTCACCAATCTGCAAAAAGACATGCCAACAAATTGCGTAACAATTTCAGAATAATGTTCCTCAAAGTAAAACTGCAAAGACTTTGAATATCACATCATCTACAGTACACATCATCAAAAAATTTGAGAATTTGGAAAAAAATCAGGCAAAAAATCAGTATTGGTTGCCCATGATCTTTGGGTTCTCAGGCGGCACTGCATTAAAAACATGCATGATTGTCTCATGGACATCACTACATGGGCTCAGGAACACTTCCAGAAATCATTATCTGTAAACACAGTTCACCATGCTATCCACAAATGCAGGTTAAAGCTATATCATGCAAGAAAGAAGCTATATGTGAACATCATTCCAGGAACGCTGTCATCTTCACTGGACCAAAGCTCACTTAATATGGACTGAGACAAAGTGGGAAACATTTTGGAAAACATGTACACCACATCCTCCAGACTAAAGACTAGAGGGACCACCCGGCTTGGTATCAGCTCTCAGTTCAAAAGTCTGCATCTCCCATGGTATGGGAGTGCATAATAATAATAATTCTTTGCATCTTTATATAGCACTTTTCTCACTACTCAAAGCGCTCAGCAATTGCAGGTTAAGGGTCTTGCTCAAGGGCCCAACAGAGCAGAGTCCCTATTGACATTTACGGGATTTGAACCGACAACCTTCCGATTGCCAGTGTAGATCCCTAGCCTCAGAGCCACCACTCCGCCTAAGTGCTTATGGAACTGGTAGCTTGCACATCTGGAAGGCACCTTCAATACTGAAAGGTATATACAGGTTTTAGAGTAACATATGCTCCCATCCAGATGACATCTTTTTCAGGGAAATCCTTGTATATTTCAACAATACAATGCTAAACCACATACTACAACTATTAGAACAGCATGGCTTTGAAGTAAAAGAGTCGGAGTGCTGAACTGGCCTGACTGCAGTGCAGACCATTCACCAATAGAAAACATTTGGCACACAGTGGTAAACATGGCCCTCTGCCAACTTCTTTGAGACGTGTTGCTGCCATCAAATTTGAAATAACCTAATTCTATTCTTAAAATGGTACATTTTCCATTTTCTCAGTTTGAACACCCAATATGTTTTCTATATTCTACTGTATTACAAACAAAATATGTGTTTATGAGATTTGCAAATTATTACATTCTTTTTTTATCTACATTTTATGCAGCATCACAACTTTTTTGGAATTGGGGTTGTACACAAACCCATAGAATGAATGTGATCCATCAAATAGCCAAATACACTCATCTTTAAATGAGAGGAGGAAATGTGGGAGAGAAAGCTTATGTACTTGGAGAAAAACTCATGCAATGACAGGGACAGCACGGAAACTCAACACAGACAGCACCTAAGAACAGGACTCAAACTGAGGATTCTGAGTTTTTCAGGCAGTAGAACTAACTACTGTGCCCATATGCTGTTCAACAATTTTTTTTACCCACTACGATTTCAAATCAACACCATGTTGAACCAGAGGGAGTAAACTGCTATAGTTATTACTCCTCAAAATATACAAAACACTTGAGGAAGAACAATTGTAAGTTGGGTGAAGTTCAGCACCACTATTTAGAAACCTATTCATTGACACTGTTGACAGGTAAAACAATCAATAAAAAAGAATAACATTTTTTCCATCTTAAATAAGGGATGAGGGTAGAAGGGCTTACTGAAAAGGACAGTGGTAGGCAATGAGGGCAAAGCCAGGAGTTTTTAAAGGACACTATCTGCCTGATGGCAAATGGTAAGGCAAATCACTTAAAAAATATTTTGACCCTATCCCTAATTGTAATGTTTTATCACTATATATATATATACACACGTACAATATGTATTTCTGAAAATCCCTCTCTCTATACTTCAGAGACCTGAAAGTTTAAGTAGTTATTTTAAGAGATAAAGGAAAATTCTATGGTAGAAAAGCAATTTTGTTATCCTTTTGCATTTTTCTTGAAGCATAAATGTTACAGAATAGACCTAATAATATTGTTCACTTACCATATTCTTAAGTAGAGGTATTTTTCAATAAGTAGTAGACCATACAGTTTTTAGGACAGTGGAGGGACAGTAATCCCTCGCTATATCGCGCTTCAACTTTCGGGGCTGCACTCTATCGTGGATTTTATATGTAAGCATATCTAAATATATAACGCAGATTTTTCACTGCTCCGCGGGTTCTGCGGACAATGGGTCTTTTTACTTCCTGTACATGCTTCTTCAGTTGGTTTGCCCAGTTGAATTCATACAAGGGACGCTATTGGCGGATGGATAAGAAGCTAACCAATCAGAGCAAGCAGTTAAGTTCATGTGTGCTGATTAGCTTAGTGACGGAGCGCTAAATTCGATTCCGCAGCGTTAACCAGGAAGTCTCGTCTTGCTCATTCAGCATCAACGTGTTTCGCTGTGTAAAGAGTTAACTTTTGTGCTCTTTTGTGTTTAGCTTTGTGCATAGTCAAGCCCTTCGTTATGGCTCCAAAACAATCTGCTCCTGCTACTGCTTCAGGGGCCGTGCTCAGGTGCATCAATGAGGCTACGATTCTTTTTACTTAAAAAGTAGGAAAGGAATATAAGATCTACGGCCGCAGTGTCCTTTTAACCAGAGTGCAAAACGAGTTGTAAGTGGATATAATAAGGCAGTAGTCCGGATGGAATCTGCTTTAGGGATTTGGATTGAAGAAGAACAACGGCGGTGTTACACAGTCGCCTGAAGAGGCTCCTTTAGAAGAGCTGTAACACTCTCCTTTGTTGTGCAGTAAAACTAAACTCATCGTTATCAGATGAGACAAGTCACCGTGTCATTGTTGGTGAGTAACCATAATTAATTTGCTACTTACAGTACTTAGTACATGTATGTACGTTTAGTGTCACTGTACACACATTTACTGTATACAATTTTTCTTGCATTGTACGTATTTATTGCTGGTGGCCTGTCTATTGTAATGGCTGTAACATATATGATATCGGAGATGCTCGATATCTTTAAAACAATATTTAGGTTTTACTGTATATAAACAGTGTGTTTACATACATAATTTCAATGAATCTTACCTAATATCTAAGAGAATACAAAGGGTTTATGCTGTATAACTGTGTGGGGAATATTTATAAACAGTGTGGGAGAGTTTATAAGGGCTTAAAATATATAAAAATAACCATACAAACATATGGTTTCTACTTCACGGATTTTCACCTATCGTGGGGGGGTGGGGGGCGGTCTGGAATGCAACACCCGAGATCGAGAAGGGATTACTATATAGATAAATTTGCAGTATTAGTAAAAATGGTTTAGAACATATTGAAACACAGAATAAAACACTACTTTTATGTTTTATTTGTATACATGGCAAAATACCCTCGCTTTTAAAAATAACGTAACATGATTGTCAATGTAATTGTTTTGTCACTGTTATGAGTGTTGCTGTCATATAAATATACACACACACAAATACATAAACATATACAGTGGAACCTTGGTTCACGAACGTCCCGGTTCACGTACAACTCGGTTCACGACCAAAAAGCTCGCCAAACTTTTGCCTCGGTTCACAACCACACAATCGGTATACGAACAAGCCAGTTTCCCTTGCCTGTCTGAGCTGAGCTGAGAGAGAAAGAGAGAGAGAGAGAGAGCGAGCAAGAGCGAGCGAGCGAGCACGTGCCATACAGATTGCTTCACATGTTTGCTGAACAAGCCAGTTTCCCTTACCTCCTGAGCTGTGAGAGAGAGAGCAAGAGCGAGCGAGCACGTGCCTGGTGGGGGGTGGGGAGGAGGATATTGCTGCACGTGTTTGCCTGCCTATCTGTAGGCTGTAGTGCAAGTGAACCATCCACCCTACCACAGGCAGCCTGAGAGAGAAAGAGAGCTGCCATGCTTTTTCATTTAAGCAAAGCCGCTCCTTGTTCATTGTTTTCAATAAGACGTGCACTCTCTTTGTGCTCTACAGTATTTCGTGTGCTTTTGCAGTTAACTATGGCTTCTAAGCAAGTGGAGAGTGGTCAGAAGTAAGTTTTGAAGAAAATTGAAATCGAAGTAAAGAAAGAAATTACAAGAGGTGGAAAAACTGTTTACCAGTTTACTCATTTACCAATCTGAGAACCCTCATGCTTTCAAGCAGCATAATGTAAACAAAGCCAGACTGACAGTAATGTGGAGGGCAAACACGAAGGGTTGGGTCACAAGAACTTTCTTTTTGGAATGGCTGCATGAGGCTTTCACTCCCACCAGCTAAACAGCTAAAAGCACCAGAAACCCTTCATGCCAGAACTCGTTTCATGCAAGGTTAGTTTTCTTGGTGGTTTTTGTATTACCGATTTTTCAAAAGTTTAATTTTTAGTTCATAATGCGATTTGTTGCAATGTTATTTTTCTCTTTTTTCAAATGTTCCCTTTTTTCCTTGTGCTTAAAACTCATGAAAGTGTTTACAGATGGAGTTTTTCATAAGCGCGATTAAGGTGTGATGTTACATTTCTCTTTTTTCAAATGTTCGCTTTTTTCCTTGTGCTTAAAACTAATTAAAAAAATTGTTTACATGGAGGACTTAATAGCGTGATCTCCTGCAATCTTACTTTTTTGTTTGCTTGTGAGTTGGTTTTTGCAAGCGCTTCGGATTTGTTTTTCCTTTATTTTTCTGCTGTGCTTAAAAGTCATTTTAAAAAAATGCTGCGCGAGCAAGGGAGGTAGGGAGGGAGGGGCTTTGGTGGTGTGTGTGCTAGAGAGAGAGAGAGAGAGAGATTTAGCGCGAGCGAGCCAGCTCGTGTAGCTGATCAGGGAGCCTGGGTGTTTTGTGTCAGTGTTATTCAATGTTTTTACATTAGTTTACTATTACACTGTGGATTCTATGGTGTAATTAACTATATTTGTGCTTAATCTTTACATATTTTTACATATTTACATACAGTTTTTACGATCTGGAACGGATTAATTGTATTTACACACAATCCTATGGGGGAAACTGCTTCGGTTCACGACCAACTTGGTTTACGACCAAAGTTCTGGAACGAATTATGGTCGTGAACCGAGGTTCCACTGTATACATATACATACGTTTATATGTATATATCTACATATACAAATATACATATCTATATATCTATATACTAGCTAAATACCCGCGCTTCGCAGCGGAGAAGTAGTGTGTTAAAGAAGTTATGAAAAAGAAAAGGAAACATTTTAAAAATAACGTAACATGATTGTCAATGTAATTGTTTTGTCACTGTTATGAGTGTTGCTGTCATATATATATATATATATATATATATATATATATATATATATATATATATATACACACACACACACACACACACACACACACACACATACATAAACATATATACATTGTGGTCCCCGGCCGGGACGCCCAGGAGGACGAGAGGAGGGCTTCTGCCTCCTACAGACCACGAGGGGGCGTCCGTCCTTGTTATGTTGGGGGCCGCGGGCTTTGGGCTTGGAAGCCCAGCCCTGTAGGGACCCTTTGGCCACCGCCAGGCGGCGCCCAGATGCCGGTTTATCCCGTGTGGTCCCCGGCCGGGCTCCAGGAGGACCAAAGGAGGGCGTGTGCCTCCTCCAGACCGAGAGGGGGCGTCCGTCCTGGTTATGCAGGAGGCCTCGGGTAGGGGGCTTGGAAGCCCAGCCCTGTAGGGACTCGTGGCCACCGCCAGGTGGCGCCCCAGTGCCTATTTATCCCGGGAGCTTCCGGGTGCACAGCCGGCAATTCTGCAACACAGGGGTGTGGCCAACTCTAATTGCCGGGAAGCAGCTGGAACCCATCCGGGTTCCCATAAGAGGGGCCGCCTCCCTCCAGTCATTGGTGGATGCCGGGAGGTAGCCAGACAGAGCTGGGGAGAGGACTGGAGGCGGCCAGGAGGAGAAGGCACAGAGACTGTGAGCCCTGGACTTTGGGGGAATCGGTGCAAGAGGCACTGGGGTTAATGCACTACAAACTTGTAAATATTGTAAATAAACGATGGGTTGGGTGAACTTAAGATGTCCGTCTGTGAGTGTCCGGGCCAGCTTTCACAACATATACATATGTTTATATGTATATATGTATATGTATATATGTTTATATCTACATATACAAATGCACATATCTATATATATATATACTAGCCAAATACCCGCGCTTCGCAGCGGAGAAGTAGTGTGTTAAAGAAGTTATGAAAAAGAAAAGGAAACATCTTAAAAATAACGTAAGATGATTGTTAATGTAATTGTTTTGTCACTGATACGAGTGTTGCTGTCATATATATATATATATAGACACAGACACACACACACAAACACACACACATATATATATACATATACATATACATATACAGTATATGCATATATATATACATCTATACTAATAAAAGGCAAAGCCCTCACTGACTGACTGACTGACTGACTGACTGATCACTAATTCTCCAACCAAGCGCGTGTAGGTAGAAGAATTTGGCAGGTTCATTCCTTACAGCTTCCTTACAAAAGTTGGGCAGGTTTCATTTCGAAATTCTACGCATAATGGTCATAACTAGAAGCTATTTTTCTCCATTTACTGTAATGGAGTTGAGCTCGAAAGCCGTGGGGGAGTTTTGTGTGACATCATCACGCCTCTCACGTAATCACGCATTACGTAGAAAACCAGGAAGAGCTACAAAAAGTGCTGAAGAAAACATGCATTATATAATTAAGAAGGCAACGAAACAATTAGAAGCGAGCGAGTGACATATAAAACCATATTCAGCGGCTCACGTGAACTGACGCAGTGCGCAGACAAAAAGCAACAGTTCCAAAGAGTGCTGAACAAAAACCTAATTACACTGCTACACTCAAATAGACAAACCACACACCGTGGTGCAATAGTAGAGCCTTTGCCTGTAGCGGCGACGTCCGAGGTTCGATTCCCGAAAGGGGATGTACTAAGTATGTACGCGCTTCTCATTCATTTTAGCCTCGCATCCCCTTGGTTTGAGGCGTATGAAAAATATGTGGTTAACGCAGAAAGACAGATCACCAATTGAAGCTTTATGAATAATGGATACTTTATTCGCGATCAATGATTGTTTTGGTAAAGCCATACTCAGTGTATTCATTAGATGAACGGTAAAAAAGTAAGAGCGAGGGGAGGGTAACTTATTGAGGCACACAGGCAAAACCACAATAGCACGCGGGCTCGATGTACTGTAGTGCGTCAACTCGATCTGAATTGCGATCACATTTGAAAAAATATTTCTTTTCAAGTTCTATTTAGTCCATATGTGTCAAACTCAAGGCCCACGGGCCACATCCGGCCCGGCATGTAATTATATCCGGCCCGAGATCATTTTATATACTGTATTATTGTTATTAATGGCCCGGGGATATGAAGCGCTGGTAACACAATAAACTACAGATCCCATAATGCAGCGCTTCAGCTGCCTTGCCGAACACTTACTAGTCTAGCTTATGATGCTGCAAGTTATTGCGAAGCTAGCCCACACGATGCCAAAGAAAAGGTGATTCTGAACATAGAGCCTTTAAAAACCGATGGGAGGCTGAGTATATGTTTACTGACATTGCCGGTAAACCCGTGTGTCTCATTTGTGGAGCTAATGTGGCTGTAATTACAGAATTTAATCTAAGACGGCACTATGAGACAAAACATCAAGATAACCTGAAAGACCTGAATGCAATGCAGAAGATACAGAAAGCAGAAGAGTTAAAGAAGAATCTGACATTTCAGCAGACGTTTTTACCCGTGCAAAATCACAAAGTGATTTCAAGTGAATCTACTTTTATGGGAGACAAAAAATGCACCAGTGCAACTTGCCCCACTTTCCTTGTTGCCAAGCAATGTTGAACCAAGTCGGCACAACGGTGTTCCCAAATACGCACTTTGCTGATAAACTGAGTTTGCACGGCGCTTTGGTGGCTTTTGAAGAACAAAAAAAGAATTTTGAGTTGTTTCGCAACCCATTTGCCGTCAATGTGGAAACTGCACCTGTGCAGATTCAGATGGAGGTGATTGAGCTGCAGTGTAATGGCACACTGAAGGCAAAGTACGATACTGCACGGCCCGCACAGTTTATTCACTCCATTCCCGCAAAAATGCTCCAGCTCCATCTACATGTGGCTCGAACCTTGTGCATGTTTGGTAGCACATATCTGTGTGAGAAGCTCTTCTCAGTCATGAAGACTAACAAAACAGCACACAGGAGTCGCCTCACTGATGAGCACCTGCAGTCCATCCTGAGAATCTCCACAACACAGAACCTCACACCAAACATAAACGAACTTGTTGCCAAAAAAAGATGCCAGCGTCCAGCTCTGATAAAATGACATAAGAGCAAAGACAACTAAATGATTTGATTTGTTATTGCTGAAAAGAACAAATTTTATTTATATTTCTAGGTTTTCCAGGTTTTGTTATGCACCATGTTCATATTTTAATTTGTATAATTTTGACAGGATATATTTTTATGGAGAGCAAAATCTTTTGGGATATTTAAAATTTAAAGTTTTGTTTTATATAAAATTACATAAGAGTAAAGAAATTTGAATGTTTGTTCTTTTAACGTTTACTTTATTTCTAACTTGTATAATTTAGACAGGATATATTTTTATGGAGAGCAAAATATTATAAGTTATTTAAGGTTTGAGTTGATTTATTCCGGAATAATATTTTGTCGACTAAATAAAAATTCCTTCTATTTAAAATTTAAATAGAACTTGAACAGAAACGATAGTTCATAATATCCATGCAGACTTGCACGTAAGAGCGGAAGTCATCCGTTTTAACAAGCAGCGTGTTGCACTGATACGAAATAGCCTGCCCATTAATTATTTAGGAATGGATAAATAAATTAAGATTTTGTACAAATAATGTTTTTCATTTATCTTCCTTCATGGATTCTGGCACCCCCA